>NC_080705.1:1232500-2465000 GCF_943734765.1 Anopheles ziemanni
TTGTGAGGTTTTTTTTTTATCCTTTTTACTTCAGAACCCATGTTTCTTTGAACGATTTGCGTTACGAAGAATGCGTTTTCGATCGTTAATGATATTGTTGAATTTTATCTTAACTCATTCCTTCTTTTTAACTAACATTTCCTTAACGGAAGCGAATTCTCCATTTCTCACGCAAAATTATGCTGGTTGCAAGGCACAAAGTTTTTTGAATGACACTTGACTATTGCCTTTTGAACAAAAAACCTCGAAACAGGAAGAAGGGTCCTTTTGGTGACTTTTCGATGCTTCGGCTCCTCATCCGTTTTCTTTTTGAAACAGCTCTTTAGCGTTTTTTTCTGTTTCCTTCTTGCCCACCGCTTTACAAGTTGCATGGTTTTTAAGATTTTTCACAAAAAAGAAACCCATAAACCATAGGACGAGGGAAGAATCTGTTGGGAAAAAACGGCCATCAGCCAGAAGGTCATGTGGTTATAAATCCTCGGGAATGAAAAGACGGAAGCAAAAATGTCTCACAAAACTCTCCAGTACGAACTGGACAGCTACTCACTCACCGGTTGTCATGTTAGCAAAATTTGAAAGTGGAAAAAATACCTTTATCGATGGTACTTAAAACTGCAATCCGGTCAAGCGAAGTCGATTCCCATAGAACGAAGAACAGAAAGTCAGAGAAAGCAACGGACAAAAACAGTTTTTCCCTTCCGTTACGGCGGGAATGCCTGGTGAGAAAGCAACCAGGGAACGCTACGGCCAGTCGGGGGAATGCGTCGCGAAAGTAAGTGGTTGATTGAAGCAACCATTTGTCGCGGCATTTTAAGAACTAGTTTTTCCGATTAGCGTCGCGCGTGCATTCCTTCCAACGGCGGCTTTTCTTACTAAATCTCCGCCTAAAAGCGGTACCGAAAAGGGTGCGCACAGGCCTCCTATCGTTGGTTGATTTGCTGAAAGAAACAAATTTTCCCTCAACAAAGCAAATCGCTTCCCGACAAGACGCGGCTCCGCAACAAATCAAGGGTGCGAGACACAATGAGCTGTGGAAAATGCCCGCTGGAACGTGACAAAAAGGAACCCCGCGGTCTCGTCGACGCCACGTCGAGGGTGAAGAAAACGGACGAAATCATCGACGTTCAATCGGCTGAAAGTGAAAGTTTCACGATGTGTGTGGCGAGTTTCCAGTTTTCCGCCGCATTAATTTGCGTGTGTGTATATTCAAATTCGACGTCCCGCTTTCTTTATCTCCCCTCGGTGGCTTGCGGTGGAAGGGAGCGGGTTTATTTTCCTGTGCCTAAAGGAACCCTCGAAGGGTTTTTCAATGTTCCTCAAGGAAACCAAATCGGAGCATCGTTAAGGAACGAGATAAAGGACGAAAGGAGTTTCCCATCTTACGCCGTTTGAAGGGAAATTGGTTGTGTGAAATTGTTGCACTTAGGAGGAAGTTGTTTGGTGTTGAAACGGGCCTACGGAACTCACTCTCCCTTCAGCAGAACTCGTGCAGCCCTACGCCTTTCTCCTGGAGGAGCTGGGAATCTCAAAGCAAAGGGGGAAGAAATAAAACGGCTTCACCTGAAGAATATGAGCGTAGTCATTGTTATTACAGGGCTATTAAAAGATCTTGATTTATGATTTGCCGGTTTTATAGCGGTTTTTTTGGGATCGCTTCGCCGAAATCCTCCAATCCCCCCCCCCCCCCCCCCCCCTCCGGTCGCCGACGTTTCGGCGCAGGCATGCAGTTTTGCACGGTCATAATTGGCCGGCTCCTCAGCCTGAAGTTTATGAGTGACGACGGCCTTTCGGGAAAGGTGGACAAAGGGAAGCGGGAGTTGATGTGGGTTTACGATGCTGCAAAAGGGAAGGAAAGGAATGTAGCAAACCCCGAGTCTCCTGAGAACATCAACTTTGCCGAATGATTTGGTATGATTTTATGCGGAATGCGGAAAACTGCCTTCTGCCGGTAATTCTTGTGGCGGAAATGAGGCGCGGAAAACGATACTAACAGAGCTCGGCCTGTAGGTGTGGTCTAGAACAAATAGGTCATAAAGTTTGTATATAAAAGTGAGACATCGACATCATTTGCGAGTTGTTCTGTTCTGTTCCCACTCCACTCGTTCTAAGTTGTGGAAAACTCTTTTGGTGGTCCAAGGTCTGTTCTAAAGCGGTATAATAATAAAACGAAATATTAAAATTCATACTTAAACAACTCTCATAGTCCACGTTAAAACAGAAAATTTTTTATTACCTCAATTTGGTGTTAACGAAAGTTCACAGAAACATATTCCATCTGTCTCTTTAAGGCTCGAAGACTCAAATTAGTTTATGTGCCGTGGGATTGCCATCGAACCTGTTTAGCTTCATTCGATTTGTTGAACAATAGTTGACATGCGCTAATCCGGGCATGATCACAAACCGATTAAAAGAAAAAAAGAAAAGAGAAAATAAGGAGTTGTATTTTGCATGCCCCGGGACAAGATGGTCGCAAATGAAACCGCAAATGATTTGCCGACTCCGTAACCGGGCGGAACGGATCGTTATTTCGCCGATGAAGGTGAAGATGGCAATGGCATCAATTTGCAGGTGATAAATGAGCGGAACATAAAAAGCCGTGGCAAGAGAAAAAGAAAACCAAGGGGAAAGAGGGAAGACAGTCGGTAAAGGCTCTGGGGTGAGAATGTTTTCTTTCATTCCTTAGTTCCTTAGAATGATCCCTTGTCGTTCCGTTCTTGCGATTGTTAGTGAGGCGTGCGGTTGGCGTCCCGTTTTTCCTTTTTTGCGGATCAACGGAAAGTGACGTAAGACGAACGACGCAGCATCATTAATCGGTTCGAGGTCCCTCAGTTTGTTGATACCCCGGTAAGCCGATGTAACGATCGAATGTTGTATCGAGTTTTATTGTTATGGCCCGGAGGTTTTATGAACTGTTATGCAAAAACACACCCCCCGCTGGTCGGGCGAGCAAATGATGCGACGTTAAGCAGGGGCTCCGAGATGCATTGCGGTCGAATTCTGCTGCATCTTTGCGGGGATGCTTTATCCTTCCTTACACTGCGCCGAAAGGGTCCGTGGAGGATTCATCGTTCCGTGTACTCCGATTGATTTCATTCCAGGTTTAGACACAAATCAGACTGCAAAATATGGGAAATGAAATGCATCGGTGGGAAATCAAACGCATCCGGAAAGGCAGGGCAAGAAAATACATACCACAGAAGATTTGCGAGAAGTTCGTGCTCAACGAATGTTTTCCATTCTTTGATCGATGGGATGTCGTAAAGCTGTATCTCCAGGATGTTGTTCTACTCCTTGTCTGGCTTTGGATGTTTGGAATACGAACGGATTTGAGTTTGTATGGGAAGGACTGCAATAATAAGTGTAATGCATTTTGTTTGTTTATCCAAAGACATGTTTATGAGTTGCAACCAACCCTTCCGGTGATATGTCCAACTTTGAATAATTGTTGCTGTAAGGAAATGTCTTGACTGATGTAGAACCAGACACGTTTACTGGGGAATCGAGTTTATTAGAGGAGAGTTACCAAGTTAGTTACGCGTTCCACACTTAACCCCTCTGAAGAGGCATAAACTAATGGCGCTCCAGTGTAGCGCAAAAATAATTAAATTAAATTCAAACTGCAAACAAACAACTGCTCATTACCATCACAAACCCGCCGGCTACCGTTTGCCATCTTCGATTGGCCCTCAAACCCCTCCATGTCATTGGATTCGTTCGCGAGGGCACGACGGAACGGAATCGTGTAACGTTTCAATCAGTTCACTCAACCGTGTCGACTGCGTACGTTCGATGCATCGGAGGACACGGATACGGTAGGATGGTTCACGAGCAAGTCCTTGCCGCTCTAGAGCATGATCTGGTTTCGCCTCGGAGTGGGATTCGGTGGCCAGGTTAGCAGAGGGTCTCAACGTTTTGATACTAATCCCTATCTTCGGAAATGGCAGGAAACTGTGCAAAACGAACGAACACATTATTTTATATTTATGTTCTCTATCACAAATCATAATTATGTCGTTCTGTGTCAGAAAAGAGGCGCATGTTCATGAAGAACGAATTTAGCTTCCGAGTATGGAAATTGGGAAAATAAAGTCAACCATTCTAGCACCGATTATGACTCCTACCGGTGGTGAATTAATCCTTCCTTCGGTTGGCTGATTTAATACCATTTACTTTTGTTTATCTACAGATCTGATCTTCACGTTTTCGTCTCGATACTGAGCAAAAACCGTGCAGCATATGATGTACTGGCGCGATTTGTGTTTGTTTAAACGTGTTTCAATTTGTGTTTAAATTAAGCCGCCAAAGAACCATCAACATTTAAATCATCCTTTTGCGCCATCGGGGCCCTTTTATGAGGCGCGGGGTGGGTTTGGTATTGGTTCCGGTAGTTTAAGGGTGATGGTGCCGCGTTTTGGGTTCATTGGAAATGCGTACATTTAAATTTATGCAAAACATCCTTTCGACGGGACGACCCTTTGCAGTCGCGTCAACAACTGGGGTCCCCGTGTGTCACTGCGTTTTCGGAGCGATGGTGTTTAGATTAGATCAGCTAGCTTCAATTTTCATCAAATGATGAGGCTCGGGAGGATGAGCATTGGGTCGTTGCAGGGGCAGGCCCTCGAAAGAACACAAATCGTGGCCACGGTGTCAAGAGGGCGCTGCACCCGAACCCGTAGAAGAACAAAGCGTCGGAAAAATCCGAACCAAACGCAGTGCAACTCTCTCCTACTTTAATTACTAATTTATGCCGGGTTGTTGCATTGTTGCGCAAATGAACCCAAGCTTGCTGGCCTTCAAAATCTATAAATTTTCCGTTGTTTGGACGAAATGTCCGTGTAAATAATGGATGGGAGTAGGATGATATTTAATGAAAGAAACCATCACTCGTTTGCTAGAGAGGGACGAAATTTGCATATGAAATAACGATATTCCCGGGGGCCAAAAACTGAACTAGCTCAATCGAATGAAGATTTGTTTAGGGTCCAAAGTTTGAAGCGATTCAAAAAAAAAAAAAAAGGGCGAGCAGAGAACTGTTATGATTTTATTCGGATAATATCCAACCACTACAACAAAAACACAGACAAGAAAAGGGCTTTCGAGCCCCGGGGAAGCCAAGCGGGGGAAGAGAGGCGATGGTGTGAAAAAAGGGATTGGAGATAAATTTGCGAAGCTCCCAAAAGAAGTGGCCGTCCCGTTTCACTGCTTTTTCTCAAGGGAAAAACGAGAGGGGGTGGTGGGTCTGCCCATTCGCATTTACTCCAACTTTCTGTCAGTTGCATTGGCCTGTGGTTTCGGTGGTTTGTTCGTCGTCGGATCGGAAAAGTGGACCGCAATGGGGAAGCATATTTGAATATTCTCAGGCTTTGGCTTTCGGAACTCGCTTTTCACTCGATTGGAAAAGGGAGCGATGGGGGAGGGAGGGGGGTTGATAAATCGGTTGAATCCAAACTGACCTGATTGTTATGCAACAGTGCACATCGAACACACCGCACGGGTTGTGCTCTCAACCCGACTCGGGGGCCGGGAAGAAGAAATTAAGGAAAACTCCCGTGCCAAAAGCGGGAAACCTTCCCGGTGAACTTGAGGCAAAATGAAGCGTTCCGATTTTTCCAAAGCGAAGGCTGCAGATGAAGTGAACCTGCCGAGAGTGCACTTCAAAATATGCAGATGATCTTTCTTGAGTGCAGCATAAATATAAGGCCAAGCCTTTGGGAGAAACGTGCCGGATATATGGGCAACAGATATCACTCGGGACCAGACGGAAAGTATGTGTCCACTTCAGCGGATGGGGGGCTGCCGGAAAATTCCAAAGAGGCGTTGTGGACACAGACACAGACGAAATGAAAATGCATCTGATGGCTTTCGTTACTGCGGTCCCGTGTTTCCGGTTTGGAGTGTGTAAAACAGAAATAAAACACTCTTCCCGACAACACAACGAACGAACAACGAACTGGTCAGCGATATGCAGGGGGAGAGGGTTATGATTTGGCACGGGGATGAATGGAATTTCATTAGCCATTCTGTTCCGATACTCGCTCCCTTTTTCCAACCTTCCATGCAATTCCAAATGCAGATCATGTTTCGACGCTCTGTTCCTTTTGGCTTTAAAGGAAGAATGTTCACTTTTCGCCAGAGTTTGTTCGGTAACTTTTCCTTCGGAAGGGTCGAGCACCGCACACTGGCCTACCAATGGATGCATAGACAAACACACAAACGTAAAAAAACACAACTCCGAGCGACTACTTATCGCTTTGGGTGGTGCGCGTGATTATGAATCATTTTTTGTTTGCTTTCAAATATTAAATGATCTATTTTACTCACACACATATCACCTACCCCTTTTTTGAAGGGTGTCTCTGACCATGCCGGGGGTTGATGTTGTTGCTCACTTCGGGAAAGGGTTACAGGGGAAGGCATTACAACTGGCTTACATACACACCGACCGGTAAATCGACCATTGCAAGCTGGTGTCCTTTTCGCCTCAGCTTCCCTAGGCTGGCGTCCTTTTCGTTCTCTCAGGAACTCCCGGTGACGGCCTTGGGTTTGGGTGGCGATGGCACATAAATCATTGCGGCGTACTCCGTTGCGCGCCGACTATGAATAATTGCGCACACATACGCTCGGCACGGACACATCTGTGACAGCGGCAACATCAACAATAATAAACAGTTCGTTTTGTGTCCTCGAGAGCCTCTCGAAACGACGAGAAGAGAGTCCTTGTCCGGCGTGAAGTGGTATCTCCTTCGTGTTTCGGCTGGCGATTTGGACCGGATTTTCAGCCGTTTTGCTCGAGTAGGGCGAGTTTTGAACTTTATTACACCTTCGATAATGAATGCTTAAGAGGGATTAACGGATTTTCCATTTTTAGAGTGCACACCTTTCGGGTTTGGAGTGGGTCCGAAGGGGGGAGGGAGGTGGACGATCCGTGTGATGATTGTAAATCCTATCAAACGCGTAATGTTAACACCAGTTTATCGGTGTTCGTAGAATCTATTTTGCACGAGATAAGATATACACAGAGTTGAATTTCATATAACATTATTATTTTCGAAAAGGGTTCCGAGAGGCGATTAATCTGATTAAAAAGAACCCATTTCCGAACAACCGGAGTTCCTGATGCTGCGGGTTCCACAGTTGTTAGTTTCGGGCAGAGTGTTTTCCTTATCGAAAACACCATCAATCAAGCCACTGGTTAAGACCGAATGAAGAGGGACAGAGAGTCTGCAACACGCTCAATACATCATCATCGTCCAATTAAAGTCGCATTTTACCGAGTTTCTCTGGGAGGCCGCAAATAACACACTCCCCATTACGCCGATCCGTCACTATCGGATTGCATCCCTTTTTGGGAAGCGAGGGAGTGCATTGCAGTCCAGTTGCTTGCGTTCACATCCAATGTATCGCGGCCCTTTTTCGAATGGACAGAGCAGGAGCGTATGTAACAATTAATTAGACTTGATAAATGATCATTAATCGTGGCACCCACGGTTTCCAACTCCCGGTGTTTGCTGTTACATTGGATATGAGTGCTTTTTTTCTCCATCTGTTGCGGTTAAGGCTGTCGGCAAATAACGATCAACAAGCAAACAACACCGGTGGGAAGGTATTACAGAAACGAGCTGAGAGGGTGGAAGGGTATTTGGACGCGATTAAATTAATTTGTTCTAATCCGATATTGGGTGTCCCCCGGGCTTGGTTGTTCGCTTGATGTAGATGTAATCGACGACGGTTGACCACGCCGACCAAGTGGACCAGTTTCCAATCGGCTGGGCCCAAGGTCGGCCACACAATGTTGGTCTCCGTGTTGTGGTCGGCAATTAGTCGGCGTTGGTTGTCGAATCGAAACGCCACGATGTTGCGTGCGCGCGCGCTCCCGCGTCATCGGTCGGCGGGAAAACGATCAATCACTTCGGTTGAAGAAAATCCCACCCGCCCACGGGAAAGATGAAGGATGCAGTGGTGTGGTAGAGGTCGACGGTGTCTTTCAGCTTCCTCCCAGTGGTCTTGGTTCCGTGTACTAGATTAGCGGCTTTAGATGTAGTGCGAAAGTGCATGGTGACTGCCTTTGGATGAAACATAATTAATATCACATTAAACGCGTGCCGTAATTGACTCTCCCTTTTTTCTCCTTCTCTCTCTCTCCCTTCCCAGGCGTCAACATATGGGCGGGTGGACGACGGCAGCGGCGAACGCGAAGCAGAATGGTCTGTCCGCGACCCCGGGTCCGACCAGCAAGAGCGCCACGACGAGTCCGGATCGGTTGCGCGGAGCCACACACGATCTGTTCGAGCTGCTCGAGCGCGTCCAGTGCTCGCGCCTCGACGATCAACGCTGCGTCCTTCCATCGTACTTCACACAGGTGCGTCCGTTCTTCTTCATCCTTTACTTCCTCGTTGTGTTTTTTATTTCCGCCCCAAAAGGCCCCGATCATTATTATTACTACTTTAAGCCTTTACGCCACTTCAAAGAAATACGTTTTTAATTATTTTTACCGACAGCACTGGAAGGTCTTTCTTCTTCCCCTCGCTCCGGCTAGTCCTTTATCCTTCTGCCTTCTGTCCGGAGGAAGGTAGTTTAATTTATTCATTCACGTGCCACCACTTTGCGGGCTACCGAGGTGAACCGTTAAGACGCAATCGTGTTGCAGCTTGCCACGCTGCAATTCGCTTTTCGTTTACGAATATGATCCTTGCACTTATTGCGTTCATTTTTATCCTTATCGTCGTGGCCTTTTATTACCCCCACAGTTCCTGTATACTCGCTCCCTCTCTCACTCTTTCGCACAACGGTAGTGTGCCGAAAACGTCACAAAATGGTTTTGCGAATCGATCTTGACACGCGATGAACGATGAAGCAACCGAGTGGCACGCGCCAAAACCACCACCGGGTTGGAAAATGGGTCGGAAAACACACCAAACACCGTGGCAAGTGTTTGCTGCGACCTTCGCCTTCCACACACTTGCGTTTGTGGTGTCCGTCGCGGTTCAGTTCCGGTGCGTTCTTGTGGCGAATCCATTTAACCGATCGAGAAGAGAGATCGGCCTTTGACTTGTCGTTAAAATGGGTTCAGCTTTGGTGGACGGTGGAGACTTGACTTGTCTCGTGCTGTTGCTCATTATTGATTGGCACTTTCTTCATATTGTTATCGTCCAATTCGATCCGCTTTTTTAACCGTCGTTTGTAACCTTGAGGACGACTGTTTTTCTCTTTACATTATTTTCGTGTCATTGTACGTTTTTCCAGTTCCATGTGTCTCATGATTAATGACACTTTTTGTTACAATGTTGATCGAAATATAAATTAAAAATTAAAGAAAATCACCAATGCAACATTCATCGTGTTTTTCTTCGAAAAGTATAATTCCTTTGGTAGGCGACCGACCTATTGATTTAATTGACCAAAAGCGTTAACAATCATCCGGTGGATTGTGTTTCGCCGAATCGCATGACAGATCGTTTTCAATGTTCCACGTTCGTTTCGCATCGAGCCACCCCCAATCTGGAGGCCAATCTGTTGCCGTAGCAATAATACCGTCCGACCGGAACCGGAAGCCGGACGCTGCCTCGCTTGCCAAATAAGCTATCAAACTGAAATCGATATCTCCGTCCGCTTGCGGGAAGGATTATGGTTCCATTCTTCTCGCCAACAGGTGGAGGGACGGATGTTCAACAGGTGGTCACACAAACGCGCACCACCAAATCCATTCAGAGCGATTAGCTGAGTGCAAATCGGATTAGTGGATCTTGCTTGGTCGATTTCGACCGACCCCTTACCTGCGTGTGTAGGTTTATTCGGTGTCCCGGGGGGCTTTAAAAGCGAAAGAAGCGCGCACTGGTTTTAAACCTTTTTTAAAGATGCCGGCTCTTTTCTTGGAGTCACAAAAGAAAAGTCACAGAAGAAAAGGTCCTTGATCGAACGTAACCGCACTTCCAGAGAGGCATCTTCAATTTTCTCCATGACTAAGCATTGTGTAAAGTGCCTGGTGGTGGTGGTGGTGGTACATTCCTCGATCGTTGTTACCCCGCGTCCGCTTTCGTCACCCATGTGGACGTCCCTTCCTTGGCCGGAAATTTATTGGCGGAAAATTCAATAAGTGATTGAGCAAACTGCTAGCTTCCCATCGTACACTTGCGTTTGCGTTTGTGTGTACATATGATGAATGATGGGACAAATGGGCCCCCTGGCTTTGGCCAGCGAAGAGCAGGGCGGTGTAAACAATCACATTTCCAATTTTTCGCCGCCGCGGGCTCGCAATTGTTCCTGTGTGCGTCATCCGTCCGGCACTGTAACAGTTTGATGTACGTCGGGGAAAAGCACCCGGCTTTTCCATCATGTCGCACATAGTTGCACAAACAGGTGGGTGGTGAAAGAGACCATAGCGTCAACCCAACCTCTTTCCACCCCGTTCGGGCGCCGTTCATCATTTTTGATTGAATTGCGCTGCTCATGCTTCCGATGGCCACGTCGTGCGGGAAATATGTTCCCACCTGCGTGGAAGATGGATAGAATTTTCCGACATGACATCCCGCACCACCTCCTCCTCCGCCTTCTTTGCCGGAAGGAAACTCGTTGGCTGCGGAAATGGTTCTCTTCGTTTTTCTCGTGCCCTTTCCGCTTAATCGAAACGCGCTTGCGTTGGCGGCGGGAAGACCAGACCAGACCGTTGGAGTCATAAATCCATAAATCCGTCCCGGTCACAGGAGCGCCCAGAAAAAAACACCCGGAACCATCCGGGCAGGCTGGTGAAAACCTTCCCTTAACAGCTCACAAACACGAACACCGGTTCTTCGCGTTGCCAAGCGACGATTAACCGACTCGGCGAGAGAGAGACGCTCCAAGCGAATGGATGGAAATAAATTTTCATGAAAATCTCAACCTTTCGCATTGTGGTGTGTGGATCGTGTCCGCCACACGCACCACATACACGATCCAGCCGTGTTACGAGACTTGATTTGTGGTGCTTTGGAAACCTCACGCATCCCCCGAAGCTCACGCGGGTAACGGATTTTTCGGGGTTTCGGGAGAACCGAAAACCCAGCTGTATGTCTTCAGGGAAGCGAAAAACGGCCAAAACCCCATTTGCCACGCGTCCTCTAGTCGCGCCGTTTGTTCGAGTTCGATCATAAAAGTCATAAAACTTCGAACCCTCCTCCGAACAAAACTTTGCAGCATAAAACGGGCGAGGGTTTCTCTCTTCCTCCTCGGCGGGGTTGTTTTCATGTATGTTTTAAATCGGTCAACCGGGAGATGGTGATAGATTTTAAAAACACTTCTCTCCAAAAACACACCACCACTTCTCCTCACCCTACTCGCTGAAGTGAAGTGTGTTTATGGCAGGCGGAACAAGCAATGCAATTCGGAGACCAAAGTCGAACGAACCCTTCGATCGAGCTGGTTAAAAATAGTCATAAAAATTTACGATCCTAAAAATTCTATCTGTAGAAGGGTGTCCAGATGAGTGCATCTGATGCACAAGCAGCCCGGGTTGGGGTTGTATGTCAATTGATGCGTCGTCGAAGGATTAGTGCACGGATTGAGGGATGTTGTTTTCGTGATGAGGTTGACATGAGCGAGGAATAAAACAACCCGTTAACAAAACTTTTGTGCCTTTTAAAAGAGGAAGCTTCAAAACATAATCGCTGTCATAACAGCTCGCGCTCTAAGTGATGCCTGTATCGCCTCAACAGATGTCCAAATGACCGCCAAAAATGTTGCTCTACTTTTGGAACGAATCATTACCCATTAATCCACGGGATCTCCACGCCTTACGAGCTCATCATATCCCGCTGCTCGTTTTTTCGGTGGGCAAACGGAGAAGAAAACATAAAACTACCGTAGGGGTGGTGGCCTCGATTCCGAACATCTGGGCCCCCGACGAAACCCGTAATCTTCGGCGGCCTGGGTCCTTACAAATCGTTTGTTTTTCTACCCACGTGTCCACTGATCGTTCCAAGAACAAGAAGGAGCAAGATACCAAAAAAAGTAATGGAACCGTCAGTGTCTCAAGAAGGCGTTAAAAAAGTGCGTGCACGCAAACAATATGTCACACCGCCGACACCCATCATCAAAGCCGAGGGCCTCTGGTGTGTCGTGTGTTGTTGTGGGTATTGATCGCCGCCGGGAGCTCTATATCTGCTATTGCTCTCCTAACATCTGGCGGGCATAAAGAAGCCACACGCTGACAAAGTGCGCGCGCCTCGTCCTGCCTTGAAGCGTGCGATTTTAAGAGGTCCCTCAAAGGTCTTACTTCTACCGATTTTGACTCCCGTCAACAGCATTTTTCCTTTTTTTTCCCCTCTAGCGGAAATAATGTTGATGTCGCGACAATGAGTGAAATGAAGTGTCAAACGATGATCACCACACGTACAAGACAAGACCTCCGAAACGAGCGTAAGGATGTGGAGTGTAAGGAAAAACAACACCCGGTGCATCCCACCGTGACATACCGGGATACGTGGCCTTTGGCTTTGGGGTGTTCTCTTGCTTCTGTTGTACCATTCTTGATGAGGTGATAAGTGCCTTCAATCGCAGGATCTTTTTTTTACCTTAGACAAATGGGACGGGATCAGGCACATGGCGAGGACAGTTTTCCTTTTTCCCCCGAAGGCAGTAAATAATGATAGTCTCGGAAAGCGGCAAGTCAGCGGGAATGATTGGTCACAGACGATCTTGATGAGTCTTTAATTGATCGAAGACGCAATCGCCGATGTTGTCTCCGGTTCTAAACAAGCGCCACGATTCTGATCCATATAATGAGCGATCATTTCCACCACACGCTGCTAGAGGATCCTTGCTTCACGTGAGCGTCATTAGAGGGAAGGTTCTCGATCCGACGGGAACCGATAGCGGAGAGGACAATTTATGACACATCCTACCAAACAAGCCGTAGCGCCATTAACGCTCCAAGGACAAGCCATAATTCCTAATCCCCGATTCGCCCGGGGTCCCTTTTGTTTGGTTGCTCCCGGTTTTGTCCCCGGCAGCAATTAACAGCTTTTCAGGCCTCATGTCCGGCACACATCTGTTCCACCTTCCCTTCGTCCTCGGTCCCCTTGAAACGCCCCTTCCCTCGAACCAGATGATCGATTTAATTGTCCTGAATGCTGCCTCACTAACCAACCCTCAGGTGTGTCCCTTTTCGCAAATTTTCCTATTGACCACATACATGTCCACCGTTTTGGGTTCGATTTTAAATTGTTCTGGACCTGAACAGCTCTATTCATGCCGATGTCCGATGGAGTGGCGGATTTGTTTTTAATTGTTTACGCGAATGCGTTTTGCTCCCTTATTTCTTTCCTGCTTTCTCGTTGTCCAAAATCCGCTTTTCACTCTTGATTTCACTATTCTCCGATCCGGAGATGTGCAATAAATCGATTATGAATTCTATGATTGCATCACAAACGGGGCGACTCTCAGTTTACCTTCGGATGAATAATGGCTTCATCCTTAGAACCTTTCCTGCGCGTGCCAGGAAGAGAAACAAATCAAATTGTAAAAATGATCGATGGGAAAGGGATACATTGTAAAAGCGATAGAAAATGTACATTTTCCAGGCAATCTCTCATAATTGTGTTGGCCGAGACGACCTGGTCGTGAACCGAAAGGAGTGCAGAAGATTGAAAAAGCGCAATCTATTTTATAATTACCAGCACTTATTTCCGTTTCCTTTCCGTCCGGCCGTCGGCGTCCCTTGTCGCAAGGAATGCAGGTGGAACGGAAGTAGGTGGAAGTGACTGGTTAATCTCTTAAATTACCCACACGCTCTCCCTCTTCCAAGACCAACCAGCGACCAGTCCCTGTCGCACGAGCGTTTGTCCCCTCTAAGGGCCTCAAGATTTATTGTCTTGAGCGAAAGATTTACTACCATTCGCTGGCCTGACCTATCCTTCGGCTTCGGTGGGACGTGTTGTTCCTTTCGCGTCGTATCTCTCCGTGTCGAGGAAGTGACCTGTGGTGCCATCTCTCCCGGATCCCGAAGGTCCGATCCGTCCCGGTAGGGTCCGAGGTCAGGGCACAGGACGTTTGAAGCATCTTAACCGGTCCAGGGCATTAACAGGGCACAGTCTTTCCCGCCCCATGTTTGGTCCTTTGCCGACTTTACAGCACTTGGCTCTCGTATGCCTTCTCCATCGGATGGTTCCGCTTGATCGGAACCTATCGCGTTTCACGTAGCCGGAAAGTGGAACTAAATGTGACGCCTTGATTGCACTTATTGGATTGTAAAATTTCAATTGCCTTAATGGTCCATCGGATGGATTACGACGAACGTCCAATCGAGCTCCAGCGCGGAGTCCAGCTTCTAGATGGCCCTGTTCGGGTTAGTAAAAGGATCCATAAAACATGCAATCAAGATAAATTTCATATTCATAACTCCACCGTACTCTTTCGCTTGGCTAGAATTGGCTAAGCTCGGTTCGATGCTTATGGTGTCGTGTCTCGTACGGCGATTTCATTGCAATTTTATGAGACGATCACCTCCGCAAAACGTAGCTCTCGTGTATGTCCTTACCATTCTTGTACGTGTTTTTCTACTGGATTCCGGACACACTCCCACTTTGGGAAGAGTGTTAAATTGGATTTCTTCGTCGTCAAGGGCAACTCGCCACATTATGGTTGACTCACTATGGGCCACTGTTTCGGTGGATATCCGATACCGTCAACATCTCTTTTGGGGTGAAATTTGTGTTTTTAATTTTGCAATTTGGGTGCAAGTTCTGCCCGGAATCGGCCCGCTCGAATTACGTAACTGCCCACCGTCAACCTGGGTGTCATCCAATTGCCTTGGTTGGTCAGAAAGCTGGCAAGGACACGAAAAACATACGATTTAATGTCGTTTGCCCCCACGCTTTGGACGGGTCGCGCGGGTGCGTTGGCATATAATTGTCCTATAATTTATCCGTCTTATGATCCTCCAAGTGGTGTCGGTGGGCTTACCTGAGAGTAAAACACGATCCCAAACTGTGCCCACAAACGGTAGTGATTCCATAACGATTATGACATATGGTTAAAACCAGCACAACTGTTTCATTCCGGCAAGCTAAACTTTTTTTTCCTTCCAGTTATCATCAATTGAAAGGGTTAGAGACGGGGCAAAAAATTGTAAAACTCATAAACAACTAAGAAACAAACACCACGACCTCGTTGGGAGGATCCTCGAAAAATGAATCTATTTCAAAACAATAGGAAGCTAATAGGAAACCAAAGGTAGTGCTCGTGTATTTTTTTCGAGATTCGTAAATCATAACTCCGTTTTTTTTTCGAACCGGATTGTTCAAGTTGTTTTTATATGATCTTCTCTCGTTTTAATTTTTGATAACAATTTCCCTGGTTTCCCTCTTCCTCGGTTTGTTACACCATTTCGCTCCATGCGTTGCTAGGGAAACCTAAAACCCTTTTTTTTTTAAAGCGTCCTGTGTCAACGATTCTCCCTCGTGGAGTAAAAAGATTTTCAAACAAAACACAAAACAACGTTTGCCATTCATTCGCACAGGAAAAGAACGCTCACGCAGTCGAAATGTTTGGACGTGAGCTGATAATTGCGTTGGCTTTTGAGGAATGAAAAATACGTGTGCAAAAATGTGAAGAACTCTCAATCTGGGGGAAAACACAACCTTCCCCTCCGTCTGTCGAGCGAAGGCTTGGGATGTGAAACAGGAGAACTGGAGGTTAGTCTTAAAAAATCGTCCTTGCGTGTCCTTGCCGGAGCCGGAGTGACCCGGTTTTTATATCGACTGTGCCAAAGTTGCACCAAAACTGGGGAAAAAGGTTTTCGAGCATCATCTCTCTAATGTTTTGCACGAAAGGGAAGGCAAAGGGGTAAAGTTTTTCCGAACTTCCTCTCTGGCCGTCGCTGGAATGGAAGGCAAAGGGTTAGCGAAAGGGGATGATCACGCCGTCGGTCGGGTCGGTGGAATCGAGAAGGGTAATGAAAACGGTGATACACGGTTAATGGGATTTCCTTCGCAAGCCTTTTCACCGGCTGCGTCGGCTGATCGCTTTCCCAGTTCCCTTGCCGCTCGCCCAGGTGACCGGTGTTGTGTCCTACGCCTTGCGTCGGCCACCAGGTTAGCAAGAGCTCAAATTTAACCTCATTTTCCGTTCCGAATCGTGGGGTGTTTTTTTTTCCGCCACCGCTCGGCCAGGAAGAGAAAAGCCGAAAGTATCCATCATCACTTTCCCCGTCGGCGGGTTTCCCAGATGAAGCCACGGAGAACCGGCGGAAGAAGGTGTGGAGTGCGCAACCAGCAGTAGCAGCAGCAGTTTTCGATATCACATTTCAAACTTTTGTGCGACCGCCGAGATGTCCTGCCAGGAGCTAAAAACCCATCCCTTTTCATAAATTTAATGAAAGAGGGAACAAAAAAGCGATGAACGGTGACCCCGCAGACGTGGCGCGAATGATTTTCTGTTAATATATTTAATTGCCCAGGGCTATGGACGAGATGAGGTGGCGATTCTTTTTTACTTTCATTGGGTGGATGTCGTCCTGCGCGAGGTCGGCGGTTTGGTTGATTGAACTTCAAATGCACGGTCTTTCAATATTTGATATCGAAACGAGCGAATGATGAAACGATGTGACAGAACCTTCTGCGTACTGCGTTTTGCAAATCATCATCCTCTAACCACACCCAGAAGGAATGTCACAGAAACTACACCTTTAATCGGAAAACTGACCAACCTCCTGCGGAGAGGTCATGGTTGCTACCTTTTTTTTTTCCTCTTCGTCACGTTCAGGACATCCCCTTTTTCTCCCGACGTGAAAAATACCCCTCACAAATTTGTCAATTCTTTTCGTTTAGTATTCCTAACGAATTTAGGTATTTTCAAAAGGATTCAAAGCTTCCCAAAGCAGCTAAGCTACCGCAAAAAGTTTCGAACCGGTATTTCCCGTTTCGATGACCTCTGTCGAACAAATGTCAAATTTCCCGTTTCGCGCCACACCAAGGTTGCTGGAGAAAGGTATGCTGAGTAACCAAGGTTCAGACAAATGGGGTTTTGAAAACTAGGTAGTGAAACAAAGCTGTGCCGTGTACATCAAGGTTTAGATAACCTAAAAAACGCTTCGCTCATGTTCCAACAGGTGGCGCTGGTGCGCGGATGATGTGTTTTGATCTGATCGTTAAAAGTCGAGTGGATCGTAAAATTATTGCATCGCCAAATGTAATCGGAAATGATACACTTTTGGCCAACGCCTTCGGTGCGGCTTTTTAATCTTATCATGGTCGTTTCCTTCAGGTGCTGGATTCCACCATTGTTTCCTTTTTATATCATTTTCATCAGTCGTCGACTGAGGGTCGGGTCAAACGCCGACAAGATTACTCACAATTGAAAGCGTTTCCCATCAAAGGGTAAAATGAAACATTGTGTTTGTCGAGAACGCCCCACAGAAGGCACGGCCAGCCGCGCACCGTTCTGTTGATGTTGTTGTGCAGCATATAATGCTGAAAAGCCCGCTGGCGGTGTCGCTATTTCCGGATGCAGCAAGAGTCCGCTTTCGTCACGTTCGAATCTCACCTCAAGATGCAGTCGCCTTTCTGGGTGGGAAAATTGGCAGCAGCATAATAAAAGAACCACCAGGCACACAACACAGTTCGTTACCCTTGAAGCACGTTATCAGATCGCTCCGGTTCGGACGACGGGAGTCCGGCTCTCGAGTGGCAAACAGTTGCAGTTTATTTTGTTACTTCGCCGTCAATATTTGCAAATCGGTCCGGATCGGAAAGTCGTTTTCCTTTTCCCCTCCATATGTCGACTCCACAGTTGGTCTCTGTGGCGCTGCATGCGGTTTAACAACGCTGTTTGTGTTGCATCGCAATTTGCTGGAGACCAATCGAAAGTAATCAAACTCACACACTCTAACGCCGCGTAATTTTAGCGCGAATCGATAGCAAACGGACACGTGTGTATTGATTCGCTACAATCAGACGCCATTACAGTTAATTACAGCAAATCCCTTCCGTATTGCCGCAAATATTGCAATCGGGAATATAGTGACTCAATATGTTTGTTGGAATCCAAGTAAATACACTGTTATAATTGTTACTATCTTGTTTTAGCTGACTATGTTTTGAACTATTCTTCTTATTGGATTAAAAACATTTGTTTCTATAAATAGGGAGTGTTATGGAATTTTTATAAAAAGAAACAACTCCATTTATCAAGCCACCTGTCGTTTCAAACGAAAGTAACCTTACCTTCAGGCCTATCACCTTCAGCTAACCTCTACGTTCTACTGCATCGTTCTTATTTTATGTGCATTTATCCGCATAAACTTGCACCAACGGTTATGGTAGAATTTGAATAACGAACCGTGAGGGTCATTCGGCCAACAAACAAGGCAAAAAGGCGATTGTGTGAACGTGACGCTAGAAGTAGCTGAACCGAGCGAAAGCTTATCAGCAGTCACTTCGTCATCGGGGGGAAGTGTACCGGAACAGGTTCGGAAACACCTTCTCAACCGAGAATCGTCGAGTCGTGTGGGCTCAAGCCGACAAGGGAAGTGCCGTTTGTCCAGAAGCCCACGGGGATGCATTCTCGATGTGTGGGAAATGAACTTCTTTCTGTTTTAATTGCAACACCAGCCATACTGCAGGGGTCTCGAAGTCGTCTTTATCTTTCCCGCCTCGACGGTTTGTAATTTTAAAGTCCATCCCTACGAAACGGCCACGGCGCAGTGCAGTGTAGGCCCTGCTCGGTTCGGTTTTCGTATTGGGGTGCAATAAATCCATCGCCGTTTCCTCTTCCTTGTGTGGAAAACCACGTCCGTGAAAAGCCCAGACCCATGAGGGGGGGTGATGGCAGGTTCCCCAAAGACCTTCACTGGCTAGAATCGGCACTACAATGCAGAGCTAATTACGGGCTTCCCGAACGAAGGCGAGCCCTTCGTTGTGGTGGAAAGTGGATGGAGCCCAAACAAATGAACCTATCGAGGTGGAAAGTTTTGTGCAGTCGGACGAAACCGTCGTTATTAGGCACTCACACAAAAAAGGTAAAATAAAGGAAACAAAGTCGAAGTCGAAAAATGGGGCCTCCAGAACTCCTCCCAAGCCACACTACCTACACTTACTTCATTACAAAAGGCGGCTTCTCCCGCCGCACGAAGGAAGGAAGCATGAAGGTTGTTCTTCGCTTGACTTCATCCCGACACTCCCTTCCTCTTGTGAAGGTGTTGAGACTTTCACGAAGGCGAAACAGAGCCTCCCTTTATCAGCCAGTGGGTAGCAAGTGGTGGAACCAATTTGCATACTAACCCCAAAAACGGTCTGCCACGGGCGCGCGGACTTATTTCATTCGACCGCAACGACGACGACGGAGGAGAAGGCATCGCGATCGGAATGCATAAACGCGACGCCATTGCGGACGTATCGTGTTCGGGGGGGGGGGTATGCATTTTCCCTACCCGAACACTGCGCTCTGGGAAGTTTGCGTGCCGGCCGATTAATTGAAATCCCAAACCTCGCCCCCCAAAACTGACCGAGAGTTTGGCTGCTTTCTTCTCTTCCTCCGTTCGGGTAGCGTCCGTGCAACCCACGATGGCTTTTAAGAGGTCATTAGAGAGCATCTCCCTTTATGTGTGTGTAGGTGGGCAGTGGGCGGTGAGGGGAATGAAAAATCTATGTTAAATTGAATTAAGAAGATAGCGCCGCTTGCTTCTTCTTGGCCCGTAACTCATTCCCTCCTTTTGAGCGAAGCCGAAAATTTTAAAGTGCACACTTTAAGTCATCTTTTCCGATCTTTCCCCCGGCACAGGTGCTTTCTTCCCGTGGGTCAAGCCGCCATTGCCATTTCATTTTCTTTTCTTCCGGTATGTGTTTCTCGTCGCTCTTTTTGTTCCCAAACCAACGCGATCCGTGTTCATTCGGCTTTGTTTTTGCTCACAATTCCCGTTTAGTTGTCCAAAGAGCAAAGAAACAATTTGTTATGTCGCTCCAAAGTCGACGCGAGGGTAGTTTCTTCCTTCACCAAGAAAGATGGCTCGGTTTTTGGGTGGACTATCTCAGAATCCATCATATCTCATAACTGATTCACCCGTGCCGGCCAAAGAAAGGGTGAAGGCCCTGATTATTCCCTACAGATTCCGGGGGCCGTTTCGCGTCATAATGAACGAGCAAATGAACATAATGGCCCATTCGTAGTTTAGGCTACGTTTAGAGAAGGGTTTAGGCAATGTGAAAAGTGTTTCGGGTGCCTTCTTGACAGCGTGTTGTGGTAAACTTTATCACCACTAAGAAGACTTAAATTAGAGTCTATAAAATCGTTTTAATACCAGTTATTTGAATAATCAGACGTTTTAGGAAATGTTTCTTGCTATGTAAGTAAAACATGCATACACCATAGATTTTTGTTCTATGTTTTCTATCAAAAAGACGATCGGAGGGAAGACGGGCTGGATGAAAAAGAAAAACTCCTCGTGCACAGCAAACGTTTGTGTTTTGTTTCGACTTTCCCTTCCCTTTCCCGAGCGATCGTCGGCGGAATTCAGCCCAAGGTTTTTTTTTTGTTTTTACTTCGCCACTTGTTTGTTTCGGGCTCTTACCATTTCATTTTCTGCCAATCTTCAATTTGCGTCTCGCTAAGAGATGTCGATTGCATCCACCACGAGGTTGCTCTGACCGTTGATGTTTTCCTTTCTTCGACCACTCGTTTTTTTTCCTTTTGCTTCTGCCGGTTGCCGGCTAATGTTGCAGCTAATGTTTCTGTTTTACATGCATCTCATCAGTTCTTTTTTCCTTTTTGGTGTGTTGTTCCTTGTAACGTATTTGAGTTGCGTCTGTTTTTCCTCTTTTTTTTGCGTCGTTGTAAATTTCTTAAGTTTTTCACTTTTGTTTCACATCGCATAACAACACCCGCTTTGCCGGCGGCGCAGAACTGCAGAGAGGGCAACATTAAACAACATTGTGTTCCGTTCGAGGCGTTCGGCGAAGGCGGTAGAGTTTTAAAACATTGACCCATTTTGGAGGAAAGTAATTTTCAACAAAAGCAATTGAATTCAATGAAAACAATCCACCACCCCTTCCCCACCCCATTTGAGATTGGATAGAAGAAACCGAGAGTTGGCTTCTCAAATTCCGTCAAAAAAACATCCGGTCATACATGCATCTCGACGAACATTAACTAGGACATTTCCTCAGAGCGTGCGCCAGTCATGTTCGATTGTCTTCCGGGGGATGTGTTGTGCTTTCTCCTGCAGAGTCCGATGGCTCAACAAAACGTACGGTTTTCTCTTGTGTCTCCAATCTTCCTGGGGTGTTTTCCTTCGCAAGGCAATGTGTGATTAAGGTCACCCTCGAAAACAACATAAAGGGAACTCCAGAAACTCCAGAAAAACCGAAAAACCATTCCCCGGGTCGAAGAAGATAACAAATGAGTGGGAATTACTTTACGATACTTCCTCCCCCTCCCCCCCACCACCCGTGTCGTCGTACTTGATTGCCTGCCGACAATGATCTTCAAACTCCAACTCGTCCAAGTCCCCACGTGTTGTGCTGGTGGAAACCGTTGCCCATCTTCGGCTGCTACAGGTGGTCGATGTCTTCTAATCGCTTGAATCTTTTCACGCATTTTCATGCGTTGAATTCTTGCTTGCGGTGTGGTGTGAAAAACGGAAGGAGGAAAAAAATAAAACCGTCCGTAATCCGCTTGGGTGCGTCAGAACAATGCGCGATACTCTCGTACACACTTCCTTCAAGAATCAGAACACGGGGAACGGGCCGGAGAAAAGTGTCCATTCAGCGCGCAGCAAGGGAAGGTTTTCCGCCTTAACGAAGAGCTTGAAAGCTGGTGGCTCGGTAACGCAAAGTGCGCGACATGAAGAACAATACTATTGAACATTGAGCTAAACTAAAAAAAAAAATGGCGACGAATCTGTCTTGATTAACGAATCCGGAGGGAAAATGAAGCAAAACAGGAAGCATGGTTGAGGTACTTTTTTCGGGGGGGATAACTTTCAACACACGAACAATGGCGTCGTTAATGGTTCTAACGGCTTCACTTATGCTGTGGTTTAAAATTCAAACGCGTCTCTCCCGTCTCTTAAACCCTTACCCAAACTACAGTTACCATAATTCCGAAGCAATATGTTGCCAATCTATTCGAAATCATTCTCAATCTAGCGCCAGTTTCACTATCGAAATTGGTTTGATATTTATAAATTGGTCAGGCAACTGTCTATAGCCATCACATCACGTTGGTTAAGGATGGTCTCGACCGGACCGGGTCTAACTGTTTCTGGAAAATTAAATCAATCGGATGAAATCGGTGAAAGATTGATCGAGCACCCGGTGAGGTTTTCCCTTGCGCCACACAATATTTTCCTAATCGACGATCGATGCCTCGAAGGTAGCAAAGTTGGCGCAAAAGGGCAAATCATTCGTGTTTTTCCTCCCATTTGGATGTGGCCACTTCTTCCCAAAACACGGCTCCATAGTTAAGCCACTCTTTCCCTCCCCTTTCCTTCCCTTTCCCCATCGTCGATAGCGAAGATGATTGGCGGAGTCGGAGCAAAATGCAAACGCCATTACCGGTTGAATTGGTTTTTCCTGTTTTGCACACACCTTACCATCGGCTATTTTATTGCCCCCTTCCCTACCTCCCTCCCTGCAAGTGATCTTACGTCATAATTTGTGTTCGAAGGAAGCGCGCTCGTCTCGCCAGGTTCGAACTCCTCCTCCACCAACCTGCACAAGGAACGAACAACAAAACAAGTTGCATAAATTGTATCGGTAATTTTCGATACAAAAATACCATACTCCGGGCCTCTGTCGTCCGCACTTTCACCACGCCACCACCACCACCACCCGAGTGGCCAGGGGGCGAACAACCAATGTTTGCCTGTGAAGCAAAGAAACACAAAAACCCTCGCGCCGGAACGGTAGATTTTCGGAGTGGTTTGGTGTGCAGCATAACGCCGCCGACTCCGGTTGGTTCGACCATCGGAACGGAAAAACAGCATACAAGAGCCGAAGGGAAAACCAATGTTTCGGTACGAGCCACTTCCTCGTTTCTCGAACACACGGACGGACGGACGGACGGACGGAACAGATGCTTTAAAGACTGCCAAATTTCCTTCCAAACATTCCACATTGGCTCGAGAAGGGAGCATCGTTTGCTCGTAACGAACCGAACGAACCGATGATGGGCCTTGGTGCTATTATTTTCCCCCCAACACACACACATATACATTTTCCCCAAAACACCGGAAGAGTGTTTGAAGTGGAAACCCGAGCGGAAACCTCTTAAAAAGGTGTTCGGGGAGGGAAACAAACCCGCAGAAAAGTCGCGATTTGGTGGATCAAACGGATGAGGATGCCTGTTGTGTGTGTTGTGCCTGTTACATTGGGTCAGGCCCCATCGAACCATATGGCCTTTATTGGCTCCGTATCGCCGGGCACAATCCCCAGCTGTCTTGTGCCTTGGAGGCAAAGGATCGATATTCGATTTCAACCCCGTGCAAGTGTCCATTCCAACCCCGGGACTGACTGCTTGTTAGTAATTGAAGCGCGCCGTCCAACATCTTCCCTGTTGCAGAAGGTGATGGTGTTTGTGCCGTCATCTGTTTTCGTTCGGCCAAGCCTCTACGAGGTAAACCTGCAGCTATGATGATTCATTTGAACGCGATATTTGATCCGTCAGTGTCACGCTGTGGCCACCGGTTTCTGGGCGCCCGGTATATCGGATACTGCATGTTTTTCGCCCCCAACTGGACCTTTCCTGCGCTTCGTCGTTAGCCATGTGACGCCAGCTCCGGTTCCGTCGCGTGTGCCTTTAACGTCCGGTTCCTTCCAGAAGGCGTCTAGACACAATCCTCTGTAGAGCCTCGAGGGTGTGGGGCAACAAATTTGATACTTTTTAATTAAACCATCCTCGACGACTAGGAGGAGGAGGCGTGTGCCATCCTCATGGCCAAAACCCCATGATTCATGCAAACTGTGGAGAAGGGATGAACAATTTAAAAGTCAATGCTGCACAATGATTGTCCTAAGGCGCCACCACCCGATGACGCGCTTGGGTCGTCTCGCAAATCAACCAAAAACGGGAACATAACAAACGAGATGCACCATCTGAAAGACACAAATGGTACTCGTGGGGGTTTTGGGAGGCACACGTTTCGCAACCTCGCGAGTCGCGACGACAAATCACGTTTGTTCGGGGTTGGAGGGGTTCGTACGCTCGTGATGTTCTTCTCGCTCCAAAGCAGTTGGTCTATTTTTATGAGCTCACGAGCTCCAGACTGCCGTTCATTTAGTCACTGGATTCTGGTCCTCACTGTGTGTGTGTGCAATCTGGGGGGGAGGAGACAATTTCCAAGATTATTCACATTTATTGCATTCGATCGCATAGCGCTGCTCCCCCTTTTGCTAGTGGGAAATTTAGAACATCTCGTGCCTCCATGGGACAGAACCACCCCTGCTCCCTTCCCGGTTCGATCTCGATATTGCTCAAGAGGCCAAAGTTGACTGTTCCAACACTTACGTCATTTTTGTGTTCATCGAAGAGATGTAGCGTGCCTTGTTTGTAGAGAGAAACACGAAATGAAACACACCACGCATAGATCGACGAAGAGACCGCCTTGGATAACCCCTTCTCGGTGCTGGTTGTTGTGTTGTTGTGGGCACCGCGACAACAACAAGCAGGAGACCTAATTTCTCGAACCGTACATGCGTGCTAGATCAAACACATGCGGCAGATAACCTTTCGGGTATTCAGAACACACCAACCAGACGCCGAAAGAGGAGACCAATGTCGCCACGTACCTAAACATGGCTTCTTTACGCACGCTGTAAAGCTGAAAGCAGCCGCCAGCGCACCAGAAGTTCTCTAAACAAGATTAATAACGGGCAACAGTCAACAGAAATGTTCCACCGTTTCCACTACATTTTGCTACCTGGTTAAGGAAACAAGTCTGTCTACGTCCATGTCGATCAGAATATCCGGGAGGTGTTTCAAGATCGTGTTCTGTGAGATAAAGTCCAAACCAGGTTGTATGTAAGACTAGTTCAACTAGTTTATTTAACATTTATTTGTTATACTATTACAATTTTTCTAAACTTTCTCGTTATTGGTGGCATGTTTTATATCAGTCTACCGATGGACTGATATTCTTCATGGGCCCACGCCCTCGGTGACGTCAAATAGCGCACCTCCTCCGGGGCGTAGTTATGTTTGATTTTTCCTTAAACCTTCGCGCCATACAGTACCTTTACCACACCTTGATGAACGTTCTTCATGCTGGTGAACGTAAAAAGTACCACCGCCACACCGCGATCGTGTTGCTTTCACAAGTTTTTTCATACTTTGACAGCTGTCTTTCCTTTTCTGGAGTCGGATGGGGATACGTTTCCTACCTCCACCTCCGCCTGGGGGGTCACATTGGATTTCTACTATGGTTGGCTGAGGCGTAGGCTCAAAGTTTTATTATTTATTCATTTTGTGTGTGCAGAAATCGAGGAAAAGATTAGCGAATCGACGGCTCTTAACTGACTCGTCAGCGCGCTGATTGATGATTCATACCAGCCAGAGGCTCACCAGAGGCGGGGGGAAGTCGTCGTGGGTCTTTGGTTGATCATAATGAATTATTTAGCTGTTCTTTTGTTTTTGTTCTTCCTGTGCCCCCAAGTGGTCGTATAATAGTTAACCATATTTTTTTGTTTTATTCCTCTCTTTTCCAGGTGAGTTGGTCAATATTTCGCGCGGATTACAAACGGATATAGAGCATTAGAACCGTCAGGTCTCTCGAGAAGCTTTCGATTAGATGTCGGTAAGTTTTGCTCATCGCGGAAATGGATCGCTCCACGCTAGACCACAATGCCTGGGGGGGGGGGGGGGGGGGGGTGATGAATAATGGATTCTTTTATACACATTATTGTTGTTGTGAAGCCCCCCAAGAACCAACCCCCCACCCCGGAGGCGGAGGACAAATCGTCGAATGGATGATATTCTTAACCATTCCGTTCAAGGACTCAACGTTCCGGTTGCAAGTGAACAAATTGGTGTGATTCCTCTTTTGCGATTCTGCTTTTTCTGTCCATCGTCATCACCACCTCCGACACCACTATCGTCATCATCATCACCATCCATTGTGCCTATCATTTCCACTTTGGAAGTCTCAAATTTCTCCACCGTGCCCGGAAGCGGAGCATCCCTCCGGTCCAGATGACACTCTCGTGATGTCCGTATGGCGCCACTTTGCGTGGTACGTTCGTCCCCAGGCCTGTTTTGCATGCATATGTGCCAGAAGGTGTGCGTGTCTGGTCTCGTCTGCCATCGGTGTTTCGGTGTGTACCGAGCGGCTTCATTTCAATAATTCATTCACTCTTATGTACTTTCGCTCCTGGTTGGAAGACAGGAACCAGCCGGGACATCGGGGGGTGGTTTGGTGCATTCCAGGGAGGTAGAGTCCCGTAGGACTCCTTGCCTCCTTCAGGACGTTGCCCTTTGGGGAGGAAAGGCAAAAGAAAACGGGAAAATAATGCGCCTGTCATTAGCAAAAGGCTTCCTTCGATCAAGTGGTTAGATGGATTGGGCCACATGTTCCACATTCGTTTCAACAAAACTACTCCTTCTCATACTTTTCGTCTCCCGAAACCGTACCGCCTTTTTCGGCAGAACCGCATATTAATCTCTTCAGCATGTTTTTGTCTGCTTTGCATTGAACCAGCGGAACGCATGTTTCAGGCCTCGAAATTCAAAATGACACCCTCGTTTCAGTCGCGTCACGAGAAAGTTTGACGAGAATTTGTGCATCGCTTCACAGGACACGCACATTTATTCGTACTCTCACTCTCTCAGGGGGTTGTGTAAAGGATGGGAGGGGAAAGGAGCGAAAGGGAGAGCAGCAATGCATTCGTTGCACCTCCGGTGCATTGTGTATTGCACCTTTGAGTAGAGAGGGGTTCCTATGTTGTGACTCACTCGCTTGCACCTAGTAGTAAAACAGAGGAACCAATTAGTTCCGGATCGAACCTAGGTGCTGTAAGTAAAATCATGTTCCACTCGAAAACCAAATCATTGTTTGTGCATATAAAAAAAAGTGGCTTGTGTAGTTTATTAGCACATTTTTATTTTAAACACATTAAAACGATTCCCATTGGTAGTTAAAAGGTAAACATGCCGGACTCACAGCTCCGTTCCAGCGCGAGGAACCGGTCTGGCGCGGGCTTCGGATCTCTAGCGATGGTGGACCCAGCTTCAGTTCGGCGCTAGCAGTCGTAGAGAACGGTCGAATGTGGCACGTCGCGCGAGTCGAACGAAAGCGTGTTTTTGTTCCGTTCGCGTAATAAACCCTCCTTGTGTGGCGCGTTGTAGCGGATCCCTCACGCATTTTCCCCCAACGTCGTGGCTCAGAGGTATTTTTGAGGGGTTGGCGTTTTGTTCAAGCAGCAGTTGAAAAGTTTAAGAAGAACGTGTTTACGAGTGGAGCAAATTGCACGACAGTACGTAGGCAAATTCCTGCCTGTGCTTTCTGGTGCGTAAGACGCTATGTTAGCGCACGGTGGAGCAGGTTTTGTGCGAATTTTGTGACAATCCAACTCGTTTGTGTGTATGTGTATGTATGTGTGATGATCGCGAACGCTTTCATCTCCAGCGAAAGGTGGTTCAGTTCGAGAAGATAATGATGCTGGTGGTGCTGATGGTGGTCAGTGTGTCAACCAATTGCCGATTATTTCCTCCAATGATCAAGTTTGGTTCTTCACGTATGTGCTTTTTTTTTGGGCGAGACGGAAGTCGGAAGATTTGAGTTCCCCCGAGTTTTTTTCCACCCCCCGACTAAGTCATCCCAATGTGCACGCCTCTTGGCCTCATCTCGGTTCCCAAAGAAATTGTCTTGAGGTTATTAATTTCCCCGTAGCCGAAGTGTTCGTGAAGTGTGGGCATAGAAATTAAGAAAGACCCGAATTCCCATGCCAGACATTCACTCTTTCGCCCGACCCCCCGTTATTAGTCAAAGGTGGATTTTCCTAGTGGTTAATTAATAAAGTGGAAAAAAACGGGGCGGTATTAAACCGCGGTGCCGGTATGGGGAATGGGGAGAAAGTAGCTGGACTGAAGTGGCCATAGTCACCAACGTTAAGTTGATGGAAAGCTGAATAAGATCGAATTGTTGCAAATACAACTTAATGCTTCCTCCTCCACACGAGAAAGTGGATCTATCTTTTGTGTCAACGTAAAGCAATCCCGCTTGGTTTTGGAGGCCATTTAAGTACGCAAATATTTTGTTTATATTCGCAAATCGCGAGCCCCGAAAGGAAAGTGTAAGGAAAAGTGACCCGGCGTTTTTGGAGAGCGACAGGCCATTTCGGCGTCTCTGAAAACAAAAAACCCCTTCCCTACTCGCTTTCGCTTCCCTCGTTCCACCACATTCCCGATAGGGGGATGATAAATCGATTCGGTAGGGGAAAGTGTATTACCAAGGATTCCCTGCCGAACCTGGCCTTTCTCGGATGAGTCATCATCGACTCCTTCCACCCTAACATAAGGAATGGGAAGGAGCCCTTGTGGCATGGAAAAGGGAAACTCTCTCACAACCTTTTTGCCCCGAAGGAACAAGGCGAAAGTACATAGGTATACACTCTGGATGGACAAGTGACATGTTGGTGCGAATCTCGAAGTGAACATTAGTCAGCCAATTTCGCTTAGTTAGGTGAGGGAAAAGGAATAAACTTTTTGCTTTTCGTACAGTACTTTACGTTGTTTTGTCTGTTGCAATTGGAACCATATGTCCCTTAGCTCTTAAGTTTAACCTTCTTGCAATTAGAGTACACGATTCGATTCAGAAATCCAAAGTCGAAGAAAACAAAAAAAACTCCATCAAAACGGAATAGTTCAAACAAACACACACACGCCTTCACTGTGTGTTGGCAATGAATTCGTAATTACATAAAATTGGCTGCTGCACTGATGCGATGTTGGAAGTGCTTTTCCCCCCTCCCCCATCATCGTCACCCTCTTCACCTCTGAAACGAATTTAAATGTGGCGATCACCGCCGGGGCTGTGGCGAATCGAACTCGATGGACCCACCACCTTTAGGGAAGAAACGGACGCCTGGGGGGGAGGGAGGGCAAAAAGAAACTACTTCTTTCAGTGTGCGGCGGCGACTCGATTTACATTACGACACCATTTAATTCCAGTTGCGTTTATTGAAGTTTGAATTGACGCGGCCGCTCCGGATTTGATTCGATGCGACCCACCGTCGACGACGCCGCCCGAAGGCTGCAGGAGTAGATCGCGAGTGTTTTTTCTGTGTGCATATGTGATCGGTAAAAACTAAGTCCGACCCAAAAAAAACGGAGGAAGAAGAGAAAAAAAAAACAGCTTCACCCCAACATAGTCAAACTCCACGGTGGCCTTCCAAAGCGAAGGCGGTGAGCGCCGCTGGGTGCGACAGGCAGTCATGGGTGTCCTCCGCTGGCGCGACCTGCCCGGGGCGAGCAGGAACTCCATCACGAGCAACAACAATGGCAGCAGCAGCACCAACAACAACAACAACCACAACAACAATAACAACAACAATGGCAACATAACGAGCCACTTGGGCAGCAACAACGGTAGTAGTGGTAGTGGTAGTAGCAGTAATGGTAACAACAATCTGCAACATCACAGTGGCCGCATCGAGGTAAGGACTTTCATCACCGAGCAGCGCACCCCGAAAGAGATGTGATGTGTTTTATTTTCGCCTTTTCCACCCCACCCCCAAACACAACTCTCCTCTTCGATGCTGATCTCATGCGTACATGCGTTTTCCGTTAATCGCGCATCGCGCGCGCACGCAATTAAGTCGCCTAATGGCGGCGAAGACGGAAAACAACTGCGACGCACTGCTGGTACAACTTGGAGCACATGCTCTTGGGTTGTTGGGGCATTGCATTATAAACGGCAGACGGGGCCCACGCGACCTCGAGGGGGAGATTCGTTAGCGGTTGCTTCCTTTTTTGTTTTATTTAATTCGCTGATGACGATCGAAATGGTTGGATTTTTGAAACAGACTAGAGACAAACGGTAGGTCTGACTCGTGTCTGCCGGCTGGTCTGGTCTTACGTTTTTTTTTTTGGGACCGTTGGTTCGTGCCAAAGAAATCCCCCCTCCCTCCCCCCAACCGGGGCGTTCCTCTCACCCAAGAGATGGGGTGATGATGGTTAGCAAATTTTCGTTTAATTTACCACGCTCGATGTCTCACGAGGGCCCCAAGATGGACAGGAGCCAATAGCAGTTATGATGGAATGTGTCAACCGACACACACAACATCGGAAAAAATCCCCCCAGAGTGATAAAAATGGGGTTTTATATTTACTGTCTGTCTTCCCTTGTTCGGTTGGAGGAAAAAGATTAAGCAAAGGACCATTTTTATGAAGCTCTCTCTCTCGTGCCTTTTGCGAAATGTTAAGTTTTTTTCCCGACGCCAAACAAACAATGCCCACTGCAGACTTAGGCCCCGATAATGCCTCGCGCGCCTCATATGGGCACACTTCCTAATGCTAATTTGCGCGCCCGTCAACACCGTCTCAAACTTGCTGGAAGGAGACGGGAGAAGATTATGAAGTGGCGTTAAAGTTCTGCTGACTGAAAACATTATTTTTCTTCCCACTGTCCTTTCTTCGGCATTTTTCCCCTGTCACAAAACTTATGTGTACATGCATAATGTTGTGTGCTTCCTGGAAGAGAGCGAGGTTTTGGGAAAAAAGATGGCAACGACGACGACGAGGCGTTATCCTGCGGCACATTCTCCCACACACCACAACCGGCATTCGGTGGAACTCCGCATGTCCGGTTCCAACATGTGGCAGATGTTTTTCCGCTCCGTCGTCTCGTCGTTCGTACGTTAGTCCCCGTAAGAGCCGGTTCCGGTCCGGGTCGGTATCTTTGTTTGCCAAGCATAATGATGAACACCACCGCCACGTGAAGGGGAGAAAAACTATGTAGGTACCATCGAAAAAAAAACAGACCGAACAAATATTTCCACACATTCACCGGGCGACACACCTGCGCGTCTATTGGTGGAGGAGTTCACGTTCCCGGGCCACGTCCTCGTTTGAAGCAATTCCCCTCAAAAGGGGAAGCTATAAGGACCACGACCCGCATCGGGGAAAAATAGTGTCAACATTTGCCCGGGTTTTTACCAAAAAGCGCTTATCGTTTCCAATGGAAAGCTTCCAGCCAGATGTTGTTGAGTAGAACTTTGTCCATTTTTCCGTCCAAATGGCCAGCCTCTTCCGATGCTGGTTCCCCCCGTGGTGACAAGCCCGCGCCTAATTGGATCGTCAAACTTTTGGCCCATCCGAAGCTGAATCCACTGAGGCTTGTTTCTTTTTAAATCTCTCGAGCGCGCGCACTCGAACAGATTCGAAGAAATGCAAATTGGGTCGAGAAAATAACGGAAAATAGCTGACGGAATTCAGAGTCGACGGAAGGAACTGATTGATGCCCTTGTTCAGAGATATGCTGGACGAAAGAAAGCTCAAACCTTCGCCGAGTGTGTGTGTGCATTACCAGTTTCCTGACTTTCACTTCCTGGTGACATACTCACGCACGAACTCACTCACGAGACCTTCTTTGACAATAAAAACGGAATCTATCGGTGTTGTTGGGCTTTTGTTGTGGTTTCCGCCGTCCGTCGAATATGTGTGTCAACAACCCGGCATCCACATCCGCCGCAGAGAGAGAGCATAATGATCGGAACGTAGGTCCATAAGTCCGGACTCGTGGTAGAAAACTACCACCACCACAACACGATCAGGTGGTTTTTAGGAATCGATTTTGTCGCTATCAAACCTGATCTCGGGGCGACATTGGTGATTCGAGATCAACCCCGTCTCAGGTGTCCAGTTTTCAGATCCTCTGCGAGGAGATTCTACGCCATTTTTTCGCTGCTGCCTTCGCTTCATTTTGACCTCGGTTCGGTACCTTTCGTTCGTCATGGCGACGCAGAGCAGCAGCGGTGGCAAATGTCATCGCATACGTTCAAGCGCAACGGTTCGAGAAAACCGGTTGCGCACGCCTCGCGTCGGATCAGCAACAGCGGATTGTGTCGTGACTGAGTTTCTGACGACGACGAAGGCAAACGCCGTTAAGGTCTCGCGCAGAAGGCGTAGATCACCGTGGAGGAGGAGCGTGAGTACGACGGGTTCTGCCGCACCTCGCAACACCCTAAGCCCTTACATATTCTCGTCTAAGCTTCTATGATTTCGTCGACCTGGTTGGTGAGCCTCACCGTTGTCAGTGTTTTCATTCGTTCGGCTTGGACTTAAATTCATGATCCAATCTCGTCTCGAGTTTTTGATCCCTTTTTCTCGAACCCTCGGCTTTTTGAGTCTCGCCAAGGGAACCGGCGTGCCGAAAATGGATATGACGCCTTAGCCTACATTCGCTCGTGGATGTATGGTTACCCCCTCCTTCACTTCCATCCTCCAGATGACTACCGCAAACCGAACAACATGCACTCGACGTGATTGTGCTCGCTCTTGCTCTTCGATGGCCAAGATTAACGCTTTTTATGGAGCCATTCTTCCTCCATCGCTGTCTTATACTTATACTGCCTTTGCCCTTTCGTCGATTTGGCAACCACCACCTCCGAAGTCCGCCTGCGTTTGTTATCCTTCGTTCGTTTATATGCCGATAGGGATATTTTTACAGCACAAGCCAAACAATTCGAACGCCACAAGTACACGATGACGATCGGCCGAGAATTACCACTCTCTCGAGCTTTCTCTTCCGAAGTGCACTCCTTTCCTTCTCTTTCCCCCATGTTTGGTGGCGCCGTTGTCCTAGGAACATCTTCATGCGAGTCCTTGAGCAGAAGAGGACCCGTTTTATGATGTTTGATTTGTGCCCGAGTCTATGATCTCTCGGGTTTTTACAACCGGCCATATGCGTGTTTTTTTTCCCAAGCGTAAGGTCTATCTACAACGGTCGGGGAAGTAGCTTATTATCTCCCGAAACCCAGACCACCGTGTGCGGGGAGAGGTACAGGAGGAAAACAACATAAACTAATATTGATAACATATGCGCGCTCGGGAGATAGCATACCGTTTGTGTGTTTTCTTGTCGACAACGGACTGGCCTTTTTTTTTATCTTCCGCTGGCGTCATTTGCAAAGTGACACATTCCTGCATTCTCGATCGCTACTGCGAGGTAAATGTGTGTTTGTGTGTACGTGTCGCCCACGAACGATCGCGTACAAACACCACCGGAACACACGGTGGTGGGAGGTGATCTTGTGCGCCGCAGCATGCCATTGTGGGAGTGGAGAAACCAAACCCAGCTGAGAATGTAAATAATACTCGACATGTTGGAACACTGGAACAACTTACAACAAAAAAAAAACCGGCCAAATGGCGCCGTTCTCGCGTTGCTAAATGGGTAAGGTTAACTCGTTTAGTGGCGTTCGGGGTTGCCTATTAATTTGTGTACGCCGCTCGCAACAGTGTGAGTTCGCGAGTCCGGTCCAGCTCCAGCCCCAACAACAACAGCTACAGCTGTGTATCGCCGTTCAATCTTTGCCCATTCGCTCGCTCGCGATCACAAACACGCGGCAACACTAGACGGCGGGTTTACAGTGTTATTATTGTGCTGGTTGTGCTGTGTTTTTCCACCCATCGCCGCTCGCGAAACATTCCTGGCGCTGGAGGCGGTGGCTACACGCAAACCGGTAGTCGAAGGGCTTGCTACTTTTTTCTCGATTGGCCACACGTCATCACCGACATCAAACGAGAGATCCCTCTGAGTAGTTAATTGTACAATGTGGGTGCATTTTCCGGTCGCCACACTGTCGGGGGTGGCGTTGAATGCTGATTGCGAACTGATACAAATTAATACAACCGCAACACACACACAGGCCGTTCCCTCATACAGTGCCCTTTATCGCTTCAGTTCACGTTCTGGAGTTGAATTTCCTGCATGAAAGTTTAAACACTCACTTTCCCGCATTGCTCTTTTCAACCCGTTTTCGCCAAAGGGCATTCGAGTGCATAAATAAATGATGAAGCGAATTCATAACAACCCGATGAGGTTCAGGGACACGCCGAAGAAGAAGAAGGAAAAAAGCGGTTCAGTGAATCAGGTCCATCACCACCTCCTCGTTGAAGCAGCATCAAAGTATCAATTCACCAACAAATCACATAGGCCGCCCCAGAACCCAAACCACTTGGTCGCGAATCGGGCTTTCGTACGATTCAGCTCGTTTGTTGCGAAATTTAAGCACATGGGCGTCATAATAAAATAATATGAATATAAATTTTATGTCGGCGCATGTCTTCGGGAAGGACCGCGCGACTTCATGGCCAGTTGACTGTCGGATGGTGGTGGTGGCATGCAACAGATGGCCCAAGGCAAAATCCTCCCCCACCATCATCCCCTCCGTCCCAAACCACCAGACAAAATTGTGGCACTGGTTTCGATTGGCCGTATCTCCCGAATTCCGTTTCGCGTGACCGTTTGTCGGAACGTTGTGGGGCGTAAACTGAAACCGTTGCGAAACGACGAGCCGGGGTGGTGATATATTGGCGACATCAGGACCGCGAATACGAACGGGCCCAATGATGAGAACAATGGCGGAAGGATTTTTATGCGAATAAAAGACGATGGCGCGTAATGATGAAGACGATAACCCAGTGGGAGAGAGGGAGAGCTAGCGATTTGGGAATATTGTCTCCAATGAAACAATGATCATCCTGTGGCACAAGGATCGTTAGGTGAGGCCCACTTTTTCACTTCCCGGCTTCGTCATTTAATCCCCTCGTCCCTCCATTGAGGCCACAATCTTATCGAGTCCTATCTTCTGGGTCGTTCTGGGGGAACGTCGTTGCCACATCTGGTTTTGTGCGGCACGTTGTTCTGCATGATTTATGCTGGAGAGCCTCCCGGGAACTCCACCCTCTACTCGATGGAAGTCGCACCCATCCGTTTATCGAAACCATTGTCCACGTGCCCTCGACGCGGGAGAGTTGAAGGCTGAAAATCGAGCAATTTGCCTTAATTGGGCGCTATTAAAAGCGAAATCTAGATGGCAACATTGCTGCAGATGGGGGTGGTGGCATCGATCCAAGCTGCAGATCATGCGATTCGAATGCAGGAGAGGACGCACCAGAATGAGGTTAACAAAATCAGACCCCGCGGCGTTCGGCGTCTTCTGGTGTTGGTTGGTGCCCATCCGAAAAACCAAACAATCCAATGCAACGGTCGAAAACGATGCAATTGTGTTGCGACAAATTGCTCCAAATAGATCGATCATTTCAGACTCTGGCGTGTCCGGGTGACGTGTTTTGTACGGTTATGTTTTCTTGGAAAATTGTAATCCAAACCGTGGGGGTCGCCCACAAGAACTCGGACGGAGGGGTCTCTTAAAAACTCCCGCGCCTTGAGGGGGTTTGTTTGGCCCTAAGTTTAAAGTGGGTGGGTGTAGGGAGCAATTTATGGCTGGAACAAATGGGACGGCTTATACTTTGACATATTTACTGCGCTGGAATATTTCTATGACTTGTTAGCAAAACACCACCATCGTCCAGCGTCGAGGAAAACCGCGGCGACCAGCAATCTAGGCAGCCCCGAACCCCGAAGAAGACGGTCTAGGATTGCCTTTTTATTACCGTCCCCTCTCACCCACCCATTCCTTCAACATACAACACGTTCGTTTGTTCTCGTAACGCCGTTCCGTTGGTGGCATAAAGCACCGCTCCGAGGAGAGACCCGTCATCATCATTTTCCATTGCGCCGTCAATTGCTATTCCTCCTGCCGATGGTAATCAACGTAAACACAAAAAAAAGCGGGGGAAAAAACATAACCCGCTAGGAAAAGTGTCCGCTCCACCACCGAGGGCACACACGACGTACCACATATTCGAGCGGGACACATCCGCGTTTCGGTCGACGCTCACGGATTTGGTGTCAATCAAAGTGCGAGGTCTGTTACTGAAATTATGGCCTTCGGGGTCTGTCATTAGATTCATTTTTTTCTTCAGGCGACGTTACACAGGGAGGCAGGCAGGGAGGACCATTAGCCTCATTGAAGCCTTTCCTAACCCCCCCTCCACTCCGACGCCCTGCGGTGAAGTAATTCAATTGTTTTATTAACATCAAAAACAGGAATTAATAGAAAAAGGAATTCTCGCCTTCGTCTCGAAGGCGTTGGTGCGGATATGTGCAAGCCTAATGGAGGGGGGGGGGGGGGTGTTGTGGGGTGTGCGCAAAAGCTCAGACATCCGTCGCGCATGGTGGCTCACGCACACGCACACTCTCCTTCCTTCCCGGTCACATCATTATTATTTCACACGTGTCGAGGTCCATCCGTGCGCGCAATATTCGCGCATTTGGCTCCTTATGCTCGATCGTGTCCAGGAAGCCCGGTGCCGACGATTGGGGAGGGTGGGGGGGAATGCATTTTTCCGACGCGAAGCTTGGCTGGGTGAGCGGAAGCAGACACACATGGAACGATGAATCACAAAAACAAATGTGGGTGAGCATAACACTTACGTTGATGTAAATTCACTTACAAGTAAGGGGTTTTTTTCACTGTCAAATTACATGTGTACAATCACATAAAGCACACCACACTTGTGTAACGCGAGAAGCAGTACGGAAGTATGTTCACGTGAGGAGCGTTGAATGCCACTTTTACAAATCGAATATGACTCCCTTCGCGATCCACTCAGTTGTGGCCTCGTTTCCGAGGCCGTAAAACTAACGAGCTTATCACGAATGTGAGCTGCCAACGCTTATGTTGTGTTCCCCAAAGTGCTTTTTGATGAGCTGCAACGAACCGAAAGGGGGGTTGGTGCATCAGCATCAACACGGGATCATTTTCTCGATCGATTAATCGCCTTTTGGTTGCGGATCATCATCTAGAAGATGAAATCCGGGAGCGAAGCGGGACTTGGGTTTTGAAAAATGATGATCCATGCGCCGCCGGCCTAAGTGGAAAGGGTTTCCATTACGTTGCGCAAATGGGAAGAGCAACTGAAGCAACGTTACTCTGCCCGGCCGCCCTTCCATACGGCACCATCTCTCTCGAAAGCGTTGGCAAATGTTTCGGAACTGATGGGTTCGGCTTCGGATTGACGGGCACATACCACAAGAGCAGGAGGGGGAGGTAGAAGCGAGAACAACCAGTCCCGGGTGGTGCAGGCCAGAGAGTCGTTTACACGGCAGATCTTGAACCGGAGCCGGAGACGGAAACAAGGGTTGCCAACAACAACAGCAGCAGCTTTTCCAGCAACAGCTAGAAAGCCGCCGTTTCTTCTTCCCTTCGACTCGATCGACGCAACGGTAAATCTGCAAATCGAAGGGGTACTTTCGTGGTAATTTTAGCGTGAATGACGGTGAAAGCGACCACCGTTCAGCGAGCTTAAAGGAGAGATAGAGAGAGAAGGCTCCAAGAAACCGCGCAAACGTTTGTGCCCCAAGTCGCAAATCACGGCTCGCTAATATCGTTCGCTAATGTTCGACGACCATAGGACGAGCGGTGGTCGATGGTTTGTGGCCAACGGGACGAGGCTGCTACCGAAAGAAAGAGGTTAACCGGTCGGAAAGAATGGCGGCTAATCCTCCTCCTCGTGTGCGCATCGGATGTTTCGCTAAGACAAGAAAATAGGGAAGCTATAAGAAAAGGGACGCGCCTGGGGCCTATAATTTACGAGCAAATCAACAAAATCGCTCGTTGCGGTGCTAATCAATTTTTGGTGCTTCTGGTGATCATTTCCCTCCGAAAAAAAACACACGTTCGAGCAAAAGGTGGGAAATCCGAAGGAATGTAAGCTTGTTATATTTTCCGTCGTTGGTTGTTTTGCTTGTGTTTCCTGCCCGCAAAACAGAATCGATCACGGAAACCATGCCCCCCGACAGCAAACAGTTGCTCTCGTGGCTGTTTTCCCGAAACAAAAACTCCCGTTAAACTGGCCTAATCCCAACGGGAATCATTGGAAAGCAAATGCGCAGCGAAAAGACAAACCGTTTAAATCGAACGGCGTAAAGTACAAAGTTTGGAATCCGTCGATATTTAGATCAACCCTGAAGGGGCATGTTTGTCTTCTCTTTTGAGGGAGGGGGGGGGGAAGCGGTTAATTTGTGACCGCATTTTATGTACTCTAGATTTAACTTGGCTTCGAGGCGCAAAGGAATTTTGTCCGCCCCAAAATGGTCTGTCCTCTCCTCTTCGACTGTGAGTCATTGGAATAGCGAGGAAAACCACATGACAGAAGGGGCTAGGGTGGTGGTGAGGTAGTACCTTCACGAGGTTACAAAACCGGAGCAGCAAACCAAGCGACATTCCCCGGCTTGTCGATGATCGTTTTCTTCCAATTTTCCCTTATTTGCTGGGAACAACCAATTTCCATCCATCGGCGCAGATCGATCGCGAAGCCAAGTGGAACGGTTTTGGAAGATCGCTTTCACACCTCCCCGGACGGACTACTGACTGCCTATAAGCTATTTCGCTGCGCTGGTGTGGGCCACCCGTCGTCGTCGGTGCTATAATAAGTTTCCGATCGGCCGGTTTGGTTCCCCTTTCTAAGGCGATGGAAATTATTCAAAATGTTAATAGAGTGAGAAGTGAAGACACACTAATAAGACATCTGCAAGTGAAGCAAGAGACGCCCGGGGCCTACGAAAGCGTCAGCACTGCATTTATTAGATTACTATCAGTCATGGAGTTTGCGGCCCAGCAAAGCGTTAAACAACGGCGATGAGCAGATTCGATGCGACCATAAGTTTTCCTCGATGCATATGAGCTTGAAAAACCATCAAAAAGTGACATTCGCTGGAACGTGGAAGAAAGGAAACATGCTGTGAACGCTTTCTAAAACAACGCTAAGCTATTTTGCACATGATAATCATCTTCACATTCCGTTATTTATAGTTTATTACTCGATTGGTTTAATCAGAACATTTACTATTGTTACCCCTGGTAGTAAAAACAAACGTGTTTATTTGATTTGACTTGAGCCTAGAACAGAAGTGAGTAATCAATCCTCACTACTGGTTGCCTTCTTTCAACACAAGGGCCTCCCTGCTTATACAAGAAGTCAATCGTACCCGACAAATGACTCCATAATATGAATCCTAACCGTTTCCGCCTGGCTGGAGCTTGCTTCCATTATTTCCTGTTCGATGAAATTCGACGAATAATGTCGATTTGATATTGCAACAAGGTGCGATTAATGTGCGCAAAACAACATCGCACCACTCGGCATCTTGTACTACCTTATATTGTGTCTTTTGTGTACAATCATCTTCCATCCGTTGTTGCCTTAACACTGGCGCAATTTTAATGCGGCTCAGTCAAGCGAACGAACTCGCGGAGTGGCGATTTAAAATTGATTTTGCGGAACGCGCGTCGGTAAGAAAACGTGTCCGGAAAGACATCAATCTTCAACACCTCCGTCGTGTGTGCTGATGTGTATGTATGGGCTCCGGTAGCTCGAAGGGAGACACATGGGAGTTAAGTGGTCGGTACCCTCGCACCAATGACGATAAGTGAAGGTGAATCAATCGATTTGATTAGCTTCATTTTATTTCGTGTTTATTAAACTGTATGTTTCGAGAAGGTGTTGGCTCATTGGGGAAAGATGGCGGCCGTGTTTGCTTTTCGATACGATCATCGCAGGAAAGCGCAAGAGGCGCAGTTTTGAGCCTAACGATATTGAATTTATCACATATGCACATGCAAACATACACAAGATAGCTAACCGTTGGGAATTAGAGTTTTATGCACGAACAACCACCCCGACTGATGAAGGCTTGTTGAAGTACTTCTTATCTGCTGCCTGTATGAAGTACGCAGATAAACTTTGCGCCAATGTGTATTTATGCAACGCCATCCACAAAGAGTTGAGTGTGCTATTACCTTTTTTTACAAATATTTAACGCCATCTCCTCAATCCAGTTCGAAAGCGAATGGCACAGAAACGCGATTGTTTAAAATATTGGAGGTACAAAAACCGCTGCTCGCGCCACCAAGTCTAGCTGATTAATATGCAAAAGCGTGTACTGCGATGGAGTGCCTAACCGGTGGAGACTGGTGTTACCACTCCTCCATCCAGTACAATCATCAACTTTATCCTCCACATCATCAGAAGCGCAACAATGGCTTCTGTTGAGTTGCACAATTGCTTCAACTTTGCAGAATTTATCGGTTTCGAGAAGCAAAGAACAGAAGCGCCAAGTTCTTCCTTGGCAAAAGTCGATCTTGTTGCAAAACCACCATTTTACTTTATTTAAAATCCTTCGTTTCAACTGATTTGCGCAAAATGGCGTCTCTCAAATTAGTCTCCCCGTCGGTTGGAATCTGCTGTTGAAATGCAAAGAGTCAAAGAGACACCACATAAATCCACTCACACCGATCGGATGAAAGATCGCCACCGAATTCCGTGCGTGAACCTCCCCGGCGTGCGTCAGCAAAGATGGCGGCCGTTGAAACATTTATCTACGACACAATGAAAGGATATCCCACCGGGTGGCAGTGCCTCCTAATTTAAGCGTTCACAATTTTATTTAACGCCACTGGCTTGCCGTCTTTGAACGGTCAAGATCACATGTTTTACGGGACCGATCGGGTGGAGTAGATAAATTTCCGCCACGATTTAAGCATTCGAAAACCGTCGACATTCCGATCGGATCGCCGTTTCGTCTGGGAAAAAACAACACTCGCAGCATTTTTCGTAAACGCCGCCTCATTTATTCAAACCTCATCATCTCCCTCCCTCCTTCCCGTTCAACCTAACCCTGACCGAGTCACACTAAACTGACCAACCGTGAAAATGGACCTAGGTTCGGCTATGTTCAATTGGGTTATGCTTTGGCATTAGCATTAACGAAAAAATAGGCCCCCGGGAAAAGGCGGCTGTTGGGGGAGAGAGTGTTGGGGTGAAATCGCGACACTTGTTGGAATTAAACTCGAACTGAGTTTTCCACGGTTTCGCCATTCCCCGGTGGGGAGGGGAGTGTTTGTTGTGCGCGTAGTAGTTTCGCGACAAAATCGCCATTTGTCTGAGGGTGGTTCACATTGGGAGTTGGGAGTGGTTTTGACGACTGACGACTCTCAGGTGCCTCATCGTTTGTCCTATTGTTTCTTCACCCACCCCCCATTGGAAGCGCGCTCAGGTTTTGTTGCGGAACCAGTGTAGCAACCCCGTTGAATTCTATGAACCGTGTTGCTTTTTTTTCACTCTCCACCTCAACACTCGACTTCGCCGTATCTTCACCAATAAATCTCACTTTTAATTGTAGCTCATTAATCTCTCCTCCGACGGCTTTGTCATGGGGGACCACAAATCAGATACAATTGAAGGGAAGCGGCGGCGGGGGTGTTGGCTGCTTCGCTAATGAACTCGAGCCAGAAGTCGGAATTATGTTGAGAGGCAGCATGTTGAGCTGATTTGTAGATTGTGTTCGGGGCCCCGTGTGCTTGACTCGAGGAGGAAAACCGTTTGCGAAGACAATCGCGAAATTGTTTTTGAACAAATCGAAAGTGACAGTATGACCGCTCATTTCACCGAAAGTACCTCCACCGAGGAAGCACGAACCGAGCAGCGTGGTGAAAAGGTGAACGAAAGAGAGATAACATTTAAAAAAACGTTGATAATATTTTTGTTGGGGTGGAAAGAGGAAAGAGTGAACCAACGAAAAGGCAAAGGGGGCTTGTTGTTTATGTACGCAAAAATTGAAGGCGAGAAAAGTGAAACTTTCTTCGGACGCCATGACGTCATATTGGCGAGAAAGTGACAATCGTCTGCCACAATTAGCCTCGCAATAACACCAGTGTTTGGTGGGGAAGGGCCGGGTGTGGTGGAAAAAGCTAAGCTGGTGGTTGTGTGTGCATGATGAGACGCTCGCAAGTCGCGTGCTGGCGTGAAAAACGAAAGGCTTGTACAGGCTGAACTTTTTCACTTTTCGCTTGCCACTGCGGACGATAAAAGCTGCGTGAGAACCTCCACAACCGCTAATTTCGCTGATTCAAATTAGCGTCTGGGTTAATTCATGCGTTGTTGAGTTGAGTTGGCGCTTTTTTAAAGCACTGACACACGCGGAAAGGGTGTAGGAAAAAAACCCCGTGGAGCGAGAGGATGATTTGCTCCATAAGAACGCTGGCTCTGAGATGCTGTTGTGGACAAGAATCCAGCATTTTTAACCGTACGAAAGACATTAACATTCCCACCGTCCACGCATACGCATTTGTCACTTCGACACAACAAAACATTAGACGAACAAAAAAAAAACAAATGGATGGAAACGAGTGCGTGACAATCCGGGATTTCGGAGATTGGGTGCCTGTAAGACGCGACACTTATTTCTTGACGTGGGACGCGCCATCCATCCAAACCTCAGCGGGAGCTTATTGTGTTATTGGGAGTTCCAAAGCGCGTGGCTTCAGACAAAGAAACATGATCGACTTAGCTTCTCCACTTGGGATGAGGGCTCCATTCTGAAGTCGTGTATTTTTTTTGCCCACCTCCCAACGTCGGTGCGATTACCTTTTGTTCGCACGTACCGGAGGACTTGACGCACATCAACAACGCATACGATTCTCGCGAGCCTGTGACGCGGAAAACCAGCGGGTTGAAATTCGTGGCACGATTTTAATTGAATTTTAATGCAAGTACGCCTCCGCGCTCAGTCCTTCGCATCGTCAAGCATAGCTCATTCGTTCGTTTCAAATTGCAGTTGAAAAATGTTCAAATATTTCATACCCACCATTTTATGCCGAATCCGAACAGTGGACGAATCATGTTGCCCACGCGAGGCAACAACAGAAAATTTTATATGTGTACGAGAGCCCAAGTAGGTTGAGGACAAACAGTTCGCTTTTCGTTTGATCCTTCGTTTGCTCACGAGAGCCGTTTGGTGGAATATGGAGGTAGTGGTGGTAGGTTAATGTTCGTGCTTTCATAGTCAATTGGATGCATTTTACTTCATAAACCAAGCCTCGTGTGCAGTGTTGATGTAGGGCTCGCTCGGGATTTGTAGGCGAATATTTTATTCACGTTCGCATTCACCAAACGCCGGTTCGTGGCTCGGGTTAGGGACACCAACAAACAGCGATTGCCAAACGAGACTGTCGCACGACGCATCACTGTGTATGTGTGTGATTGTTGGGTTCTATTTTTACCCCACCACCCAACTTCATTCGCGTCGGGAGATTACATTTCTCGATCCGGCGGTATGTTTTCTTCACGCGACAGAAGCGCCAAGCGTCCATCGTGCATTTTTTTTCTTATTTACGTTCATGCCCTTTGGTTCGGCGGCGACGGTTGGCGTCCAACCGTACCGAGCGGCAATTAGCGCTCCTGTCAATGAACGAATCGAGGACCGTGAGCTCACGATTTTACTCCTCCTGTCCTTCATTGTGGCTCGCGCACACACCGGTTTTACGATCTGGAACGCGCGCAGCACTCCGAGTTGAACGGACGTGGTCCTATGCTTATGGCATCATCACGAACGACAAAATTGATATTTCCAACCGAAGGAAACAAAAAAACCACCACTCCATCCCAAAATCGTGTCGATCCGAAGCTTGGAAAACTGCACTCTGCACTTGGGAATGTCCTCTCGCTTCCAGTTCTGCTTTACTTCGCTTCGTCTATATTTCCCTTCCGCCCGTTTTTGACCTTCCCGTCAGTCAGAGCGCAATCAATTGCACCAATCATGTCTATTTTCGGTTGCTAAAACACGCTGCACCTCTACTCTCGGATTCAATGTGCGAAGATGCAAATATGTATACCCCGTGAGTTGTTTTTCGTTCACTCATCATAGGAAATCAAACAGACAACAGACAACAGACAACAACAGAGAAAAATCAGACCTTGAAGGGGAAATTTCTCAACCGACGACCCGACGTGATTGCAGATTTGTACACAATAGAGTAAAATTAGCATGCAACCCAACAGGGAACAATTTGGTAAACACAACTAAACCGCTATTTGAAACAAACAAAAAAGGCGAACCGTGTCGATGCAGCATCATCGGAGTACTAAACCAAAACCAATGTTGTTGCGTATTGACGCACGAAACGCTGGCCAAAGTTATTACTGCAAGGAAAATCAATCACGGAACTGTGTCAACATCTTTGGGGTTGGCTTGAAACAAACCGCAACCCTTTCTGCGCACCTGAAGCGCAAGGTTGTGGTATTGGGGATTTTCTTCATCTCCCACTCTTTGGCTCCGTTCCAAACCTCCGACACCCTTTTGGGGGATGGAAATCAATTTTCCTTCCTCCAAGCATCACATCGATGTGGACGAAAGCCAAAGCCGCCACCGACAACGACGACGGTTCGGTGTGTGTTTCGGGGTGGAAAACATCTCCCCCAAAATGAAGAAAATCGGTGCTCATCTGCGGACGTAAATCGATGCGCGCACGCTTTCTCCATTCGCGCATTTCGGCCTTGATTTCGTTAGCCCAGAGGGGGGATGATTAGTTTTACCTTTATTTAAAAGCCATTCACCATGCATGGGGGGGGGGGGGGGGGGGGGGGGGAGTGGCAACACGTGTTACACAGTCTCGACCTCGTTGGCTCTTGGTTGCTTCCGACGTCAGCCAGCGCGTGTAGTTGGATGAAGTTTTTCCCCACCGAACGAAGGGCCCTAACTTTTCCTACGACTAATGACTGCCTGTGGTTTTTTTTTTCGAAGCAAGTGGTTGTTTTTTCCGTTTCAAAACACAAGATTTCCGTCCGGCGTGATACACATTTAACAAGGTGGGAATACTAAGTGGAAGTGGATTATTATTTTTTTGTTACATTTGGGAACTATGTTTGAAACTTTCCTAACTTTCGTTCGGTCAGCGTCGTACGGAACCATTTTTGGGAAGGTAAAGTCTTTCCGCACAGGTGAAAACTCGTCCACATCCCGCTTACATCGCACTTTTTCATGATTCCTTTCTTCATTATGCATAATGACACGTGCCTTCGACATTTGAAACACGTATGAACACGGCCCTTTCTTAAGCGTTTCTTTTGAACTTCCATCCTGTTTACCTTCCAGCCGGTGCAGCATTTCCTTTTGATCCTCGTACTAAACAAGCGTTTTTCTTTGTCCTTTCCTTCTCTCGTTGCAGGTGCGTACCGTAAGCACGGGCACGAAAACTCGAATGGTTTGCATTGTAAGTAGTGAGAAACGACGAAACACAAGAACTTTATCCACTAACTGCGCACGACATCGTCCAGCATCAAAGCCGCACTACTTCATCACATCCGGGGCGAGCATATAACCAGGCGGAATGATGCGGTCTCCCCCTAATTTATGCAAGAGTTTTCCACTGTTTACCAACCAGGGCGCCGGTCCGTTTTTCGGGTGGAAAAGACAAGCTCTCGTTTTTGTTCGACAATGAAACAATCCGACAATAATGTCACTCCTGTGTTATGCTCGGGGGCAATAAATTTTGAGTTTTTTTTCCTTCTCTCTTTTCGTACAACTTCCGGTTCGGAGAAGAATCCAATATCCCACTTGTCACACGATTGCCTTCCATCCTGAAGAAGGGCCTGTTGTTTGGGTGCCTGTCAGAGAATGAAATTGAACTGCAAAAATAAATTCAATTTCCAAACGGTTGAGCCTGGATGAAAAACCACCCAAACACCCTCCCTCCCCCATCAGGAGAGAAGTTTTCGGTCGTCAACGAATCGGCGGAAGGCAATAACAACTGACAGAAAAATGCACTTCATTGCCGATGGTGTCCAAGTGGTGGTGGGTCACGACTTTGGGCTGTGGTTTTACATTGTTGAACCAACAAACTTTTTCCCGGGCCGGAATGGAGAATGCACTCTTTCCTTAACTGCCCGTACGTGCCTTTTCAAGAATGTTCTCGTGTGTGTTTTCCCATCTCATGCTTTCTTCGGCTTTTGGCGACCGTCCAGCGCTTGCCAGGGGAGGAGAGAAAATATTGTTTACGAGAAACTTTCGGTCAAATATTGGACGGGACGGGGGGGTGAAATAATGGCCCCTTTTTCCACACTTTTCCGTCGCCACTACTGGAGTGAAAAGTTTTCCTCATCTGCCCAATATATGTAACATTTTATCGCAACCCGACAAGGAAACGCTAAAATAAAACAACATTGCTTCAGGTTGAAAAATGCATTCCTGCTGCTGTCGGTTGGAGGCTTTTCCAGCCAGCAAAAAAAAGGGCATTCGAAAGCGCTTTCTATGAAAACCCATCCCGAGGCGGGGGTCTCGCGTAATAACAGCATTGTGTTGCCGCGCAGGTTTATCTTCGCCGAAGACATAAAATGTTCTGTTTGCCGCCTCATCTTAAATGCATCGCAATTTTGCAATTACCGGTGAAAGATGAGAACGCGATGAGATAGTAAGTGTCGCTTGGTGGGGGGAGGGAAAAACGTCGTGGAAAACTGTGGCTTCACGCCCTCCACTCGCGCGGTGTAGTGCACACGCTAATGGTGCAATAGTTCACTGGGAACACACAACAAACGCAAACGACACAGTGCCACAGTCGGGAAGGGTAGTTTTTTCCTTTTTCGCCTCGATTTTCCCAGGCACATTCCCTTTGGCGCAGCCATCATTCCCGGGCGATATGGTTCAGAAAAAAAAAGAAAACAAGGGTAAACCACACGATGCACTCTCTCTCCTAATGCAATGTGAAGCGATCTTCGCTTCTTCTTCTTGGCCTGGTGATGATGGACCAACTTTACATAATCTCGTAGGAAAAGGGAAGGCGAAACGGCATGGAAGAAAGGATGGCATAAGTGCCAACACATACACGCCGAGCGAGTGCATATGGAAAAATAAACGCACACTTAATTATGTGTGCTCCTAATGAATGGGAAACGCCGGCCAGTGGTGGGAAGAAAAGGGGGTGTGGGATGAGAGGGGAAGTGTTCACAGCACTGCTTTTGATCGGCTAATGACGATGGTTATGCTGGTTGTGCGATGACGTGGGTTTGGGGCGGGCGCATGATGGGAGCACCTGCAATAAACCATAATGGATCGATGAGCTAAATACTCTGGCCTGCGATCTCCACTCCAGGCAAAAAGGGCGCACTGGCTGGCTGCCTGGCTGGCTGGGGTGGCAAGCTTTCCATTGTGCGTCCGAAATGCACCCCGGCACTATGGGAAAACGCGTGGCGGAGAGAGAAAGAAAAAACCGCCAAACATTGCATGCGAGTAAGTGGAAACAATTAACTTCGCTTCTCGTGGCCAATACACACACACACGCGCGTGTGCGGTTTGTTGTTGGCGATCCGAACGCGAGTGTTGATGCCTCCTGTCTCGGACTCGTGCCTCGCAACACACAATCGGCTCCAGCATGTCGACTAACCCCCCTTTTCGCCACCCATTCCCCGCTGGGTGTGTACTTCTTTCCTCTAAAAATAGCGACAGTATATCATGCTCTAATCGGGCCTCTAGGCCTAGTTTTTTTTATGCTTGGGTTTCACCGTCATTGTCCTGCGAAACACAAGAGGTATGGTGATATGTGTATCATAGCAGGAGAAGCATGTCATTCCAACCTGAACCTATGGTATTTTTTGCTAATTGCAACTCAAACAATCCCGGGACAGCACATTCCTTCCATTCCATCTAGGACCTCTCCTGTGTTGTCAACCAGGGAAACCGATCTCTTCTATTTTTAAAAGATGTCCAATCCCTTGGAATGTCCCTTGTGTGGCGGCGGTAGGGTTTCCCAACGCTTCCCGTGAAAGTGTCACCGTTTCTCGTCGAAACGGAAGTGTTTTCTCCTATTGGCCTCGTTTATGGCGGTGGTCATGGCCATTACGAAAAATGCCCGTGGGGAGGGGGGGGGGGGCGAGGGGGTGTGCATTATGATGGATGTAATTATAGTTGCATTACGTAATGCCGCTGATGACCGGCCGCAAACGACCACGCAAACAAGGCAACACAATCGAATCAACCCCATTTTCGGCCTTGGCTTTGGGGTCGAAAATCGATTTGACGACGCTCCGCCGTGGTGTGTGTGTTTGGGGAATCACCACCACAGGATCCATGGGTTGTCGAAATGTGTCATAACTCGCGGGCGATGAACGGAAGCTCCCCCGGAACAACCACCCTTGTCTTTCAAAAAGCAACCATCAAACACCTCGCCGGTGGTAATTATTGTTGATGACCTCCTGAAGCAACTCCACCCCGGCGTTGGGTGGTTCTCCCCCCCTATCCCTGTCAATGGCCGACCGGAAGGGCGGAGGTTGGTCTTAGAGGGGTAGATAAGTGAACCTGTGTGAAAGTTCCTTCTTCGGCGCGAACCCCTAATGGGTACTTTTCCAAGTACCAAGGACCGAAAGAACCTTTTGCTGCGAGGGACGACTTTCGGATAAGAATAATGAGCCAACGACAACACCTGCCGCGAAACACGACGGGTCCGTCCTCCTGTCGTTACTGTGCGTGGGGTAATTTATCACTTCAAAGAGAGGGTAGTAGAGTTTGCTGCTTATCGTAGGGAATAATACTTTGGTGGTTGATTGCTTACTTTAGGTGGACTTTTATGGTAAGGTCTTGTTTCGAAAATGGGTGGAAATAAAAACGACTGCCAATCCAACGCTTGGGAAGTAGTGATGGCACAAACGTTTACCTACGTCCCCGTCATGGATGAAGCAATCTTTAGGGATTGTTTGTCCTTCACCTTTTCAACCTTTGCTGGCGTTGCAGACGTAAACTCTTTCACATTATTATGTCATGCTATCAAATCATCGGAATGAAATTCCAACCCCCAGAGTTCGGAGCTGTCAGCTGCAAGTAAACTAAATGAATTTATTTTAAATATTTCGCCACCCGAGGTTATCAAAAAGTCGCGCCCCGCGTTCTATCAACCATCGCCATAGACTTTAAAACAACTTCCTTTTACTCTAGCTTAGGCGCTATGCCGTCTCCTCCAGACAATCGCCACTCGTCGAAACGTGATGTGTGGTGTGAACGCGGCGATTGCAATTCCGAAAAACCCTCACTTACTTATCAGACATGTTTGCAGAAGAGTGTGTTGTTTTTTTTCTCTTCTTTTCTTTTTTTTTTGTTGCGCGTCCCTTTTCTAATCGCCACGGGGGTGGTCCGTTGCACTGACTGATGATGGTCCTCGGTATGTTTTATTTTTAACGATGATGAACTCCGCCTTTGGGCCACACTTTGAAGGGCACACACAACACTCCCGAGGCCGGGGGGTTAGGAGCGACGATGATGATATGGAAGAGGAGTGTGTGTTCCATTAATGTCCGAAGAGGAGAAGACACCCGCGGTAGCTCCTGATTTACAACCCTACCTGACCTGAAAGGGATGGATCCTGGGGATCGAACCGATGCAACAGAAGTTAAAAAGAAGGAAAATATAACACTCACACACCCGACCGATGATGATGAAATGGGTCCCGTAATCAATCACACGACGTCGGCAGCGTCGGAGTGAATAGTCACCGCGAAGTGAATAGTCCCGTCGAAGTGAAATAGGAACCGGGAATGAAGTTCAGTTTGCGTATGTTTGAATTCTGCCGCCATTAATCCATCATCTGGAAGTGGTCGTCCAAGCGCGTCCGCCCCACCGCCGAACATAGCGATGTGTTGTCCGTCTGGGAGTCAAAAGACACGATGAAGCAACAAACTCACTCCCCCCAGCGAGAGGGGGAGAGGGAGCGGGCAGTGGATGTGTGGCTATTTGCATTGCAAGAGGGCGGACGGGAAGAAAGGCCTTGGCTGGCGGGAGTGGATGACGCCATCGACGACCGAATTTCTTGCTTCCGAGTCGTTAAAAATAAATGCCCCAAACGTGAACCTTCGCTCTCCGCGTGTGTGTGTGTGTCGCACGAACGGAAAAACGTGAAAATTATCGCACGTTTCTCATAATCACAGCTGTTCCTCCTCCGTGTGGCCGAGTTTGTTGGCAGCGTTGCACTTCGAAGTTGACGGAGTGTTCATCTTGGGAAAAGGAGGTAGAAAAGAAGTGCGACAGAAGAACAGCGACAACGAAACGGAAAGAAAAACGTGTTCTTTTCCTTGGACTGAGAAAAATTTGGAACTCCTCGTCGAGAAGAAGAGAGCGCGTTGCCTTGGAAAATATATATATCAACAGAAACATCGTGTTGCTATTTATAGGAAGTGGAAAGTATATCAAAACGGAAGGGGGTTGGTGATAGTAGAAGGTTCCCTGAAACCAGTCAATAAACTCGATGGCGGCAACCTGGTCTCGCGCGAGGGTTGGCATATGGGAAATTTCTCGTGGAACGTGTCCATCATCGCACGCCAACCTCGGGAAAACTCCCGGATAAACATTTACTCTTAAAGGCTCACCTGTCGACGGCGGGGGAGTCTCCGGGGTTGATCGTCTATCTGATCGTCGAAGGTAGTTCCCGACACTGACTCTCCTCTGTTTGTAGCATAAACCCACCCCTCACATCTCACAGGTCGCAAACACAAGGGAGAGTCACGTTAATTTAACGGAAAATGGGACCGATCGAAACGTGGCCACAAAATGACGTTCCCCTGGCACGCATCGATGTCGACATCTGCCCCCTTTCGGTTAGTCATGGCCGTCGCAGAGTCGGTTTCCCCATACCCCACCCCACTTAGAAGAAGGTGGTGTTCTATATCTGCCCTTTATTGACGGCCCTCAACCCGAGCGATGTCGTCGTCGTCGTTGTTGGGGTTGCCAATTGTTTACCCTCACACGAAGTGACTGGGGGACACATTTTTACGTGTAAAGTGTTGGATCATTAGGCTCCTACTGCCACACTGGTCTGCTTTTATTATCCCTTTTCGCCCACCCCCTCCCTCGACCAATGTTGGCAAACTAACTCAACCGTAACCCTCCTTAGGCAGGGCCAATGATAAGCGTGAGGGGTTTCTCTCTAACCAGAACTGAACCTCGAGGGTCCTGCTGCGTTCACACTTCCAATAAATCAATCACCTTCTCTGTTGAAATGCTGATAAAGATGAAGGTTACGATCCGTTCAAGGAGAGTGTACTGCCGTTTCTTGAAGGTTACAGTTGCATTTTCCATGTGGAACAACCTACGAAGATTTGTACAACGATCAACCGAAATGCAATGGTCACTCGAATGAATGACATGAATCGATTATTTGTCGCACAAGGAAGCCTTTGCAGTGGATGTCACTCTGCAACAACCCCTAAGCGGATGTGTGCACCAAGCGCAACCACAACGTTCTTCCTCAAGTGACATACACACATAAACCCGCCCGATGCGTCGTCTTCCTGTTGCTGTTTGAGCTTTCACCGAGGTGCATCAATTGGGCTTGGTAAAAATGGTGTGTGTCTGTGCCGCCCTTTCCTTCTAAACCCCTTTCGGACACGATGTACAAAGCCTGCGGTTTTCTCGGGGGGAGGTTCTTTTTTTTTTGTCCGTCCGAAACCAGAAGACTGTGCGCGCAAACTGTTGTTATCACGTGTATGGTGTGTTTGGGAAATGGAGCCCAAAACTTGCCGGAGGTTTGCGTAGCAACACAAAACTTATGTTACCATTTTCCAGTACCCTCGCAATCAACACTACTCGCGGTGGCAGGAAGCGAACGAGAGAAAATGGTTGTATTTGTTTGTGCGCACATAAGAAGGGGGAAAAAATATATATACACACAGTTGAAACCCTTCAGCAAGGGTTTCCTTTCCAACCGGAACGGGGGGTTAGAGCGCAGTCAAGTGCAAGGTGCAGTTTGTGTGCGTATTTTGATAGTTACAGTAAAAACACGGTAGCCTTCTCATTTGGCCTTTAAGCCAGATAGGAGGTTTTAATTGTGGAGCCAAGGTGAAACCAAGTGGCGGAATAAAACACTCCAATTTCCCGACCGAACCTCTGAAGTGTTTGGCCCATCAGAACGAGCGTAATGCGTTTCATCCAACGAACGGTGAAACAACCTCCACCGCACTTGGGGAAGAATGTTCAAATCGTAAAATAAGAGCTTAGCTCTAGTTTAGTCAAGGGGAACTATTTTGATGCCATAGGAACTATTTTGATGCCGTTTTTGAAGGTTTTCCCTGCTAGAAAAGTGAGCTGCCCTTTTTATATTACTTCTCGTCGAGACGTACGCAATTGCGTGAGCCCTTTTCCTCCGTCAACCAGTCAAAGAACGGATTCTTGTATTGAAATGGCGGCAGGCATAATAATTAAGCACCCAACCCACCGAAACCCACAACTCATCGTCGGATGGAAACCGCCGATCGAGGATGACGTGGCGGTCAATCTTCTTTTCTCCAGCCAGCGCGGCTCCATTGCTTGAGCCGGGCTCCTTCAGGTACGACCATCAAAGACGACAAGGCGACGATGATTAACGACAACCCGAAGGAAGGAAGCACGCTTCGCTGGTCACCACCCCAAAGAACCTCAACGAAACATTTTGCACCGGTGGGTTCTGGCCGCGTTCAGGGCCAACTCGCTGAAGAAACGTTGGGACGTTTTGAAGTCGCTTCGTTCGCATTTGGGTTGGGGTGGATGGTTTTGGCGCAAAGGGTGGAGTCGATCTGACATAACTTAATTACAACCCTCCGCGAACTTGCGACATTTAGAGGAGTCTATCTTTCGATTCACTCAGTTCCAACCACAACCACGACGACGGTTGGCGTGTGTGTTGGGATTGCAAATAAAACATCATGGACCCCCGATGATGGGGGGCGGATGGGCATTTTATGCTCCATCTATGGTGCGGCGAAGACAATGCAAAATTATGAGACCCTCAACACTTGCCTCTCTCTCTCCCTGTTGGGGGGTTTTCTTCTGTCCAAATAGATAGGTTGACCTTAGCGTAAATCTTGCCATTGAGGTCTGGGAGGATGTCTTTGGTGTTGGTGTACCCTCTTCTAGTGCCATTGTTTCTTGCAGGCTTTGATAAATTGATTTGCATCGTCAAAGCCATCCCGAACCTTTTCCAGCGAGACACATAGTGCTGTATAATTTTCCGGTGATTTTGATCTAGGCTCGTAAATTTTCCAGTCTATATTGCTGCATACCGGTTCCTCCCCCGGCCCCTATATTTCTTCTCCCGCAGGAGGAGATAATCAAAAGACTTCAGACTTCGCTTTGCCGCATGCAAATGTGCGCCCGTTCGTTATGGTTTTCATCTTTTTCTCCATATATTAAAAAACACATTCCCTCGGCGAAGGAGAGAGAGAGTGGGTGTTATGATGTGTGGGAGTGGATTTTTTGTACCCTTGGCGAGGAGGGGCTGGCGAAGTGTCAGTTTCTTCTTCTCCTATTTTTCGACCGGAGGATTGACGGAATTTTATGTATGCAACCCCTGGCGAATGTTGGCATGCTATAAATTTAAAACACCGCATGGACGTTCTTCAGGCTTCGTTAGGAAATCGCACGGTTTATGTGTGTGTGTTTGTGTGTGGTGCTGTGTTTCTAAATGCAGTTTGACGTTGCATCAGAGCAAGGCTCTGCACCGCGGAGGAACGGGCTACCACGTTTTGAGAGGTGGAAAACAAATTGCTGGGCTCGACCTAATTTCGGTGCAATCCAGGCCAAGCGCGCGCTCTGCAGCAAAACCGGACTAATGCGCCGCCATGGGACACACAACACACACACATCGATCTAATCGTTTGCAGAACCCCAACCTACCAACCATCGGCATTGTGCAGCGGCTTGTGTTCTTTTCCCGCGGGGAAAGGATGGTTTTTGTTTTTGGTGGAACTTGCCTTATCTTTATCGGCCACATTTTAGAGGCAATTTTAAACAGAAAACTGGGAGGTGGTTGAGGTCATCGCGACGCGAGGGTAGTGCATGAATATTGATTCTACAACAGGGAGCCAGACTTCTATGCGTGTTGCAGAACGTGTGTGTTTTCAGAGTCAGTCGCGGTCGTACGCTTGATCTTGTATCCTGCAAACCAGTCACGTACCAGCCGCTGCCCACTCGTGATTTTTTCATGTGGAAGCGATTGCTCGAGGACCGGAAAATGTGTGTGCAGAAAACGAGAAATATACCACGGTTTAGGCCCTTCCCTTTCCTTTAGGCGTATGGGAATCGCTGCATGTTAAAGATGTGACGCTGCATCGAGACAACACCCAACTCTCGGGGGTGAGGGGTCAGGTACACCGTGAGGAAACGGGTGTTCTCGTCAGGATCCTTTTTCCGCACCTTTCTACCCACATGTCCATGACACGAATTATGAAGCAAAATGAAGAAGGAGACACGAACGGAACGGAAAGAAAAGAGCGAACGCCCGGAAGTCGACAATAATGTCCCGACACAAAACCACTTGAGCGCCGTTCCCGTTGCCGTTTTTGTGTTGCGGCGGGTGGATGTGGGCTCGGGAAATTAATTCCTCATACAACCCGGGAAACAGACACACACACACACATCCTGCACCATGGCTTGTAGAAAAGTGTGGGAAACGAAAGGACGAAACAGGAAAACGGAAACACATGACGTGCCGAGGATAAATATGCATGCGAACGACGCAGACACGATGAGGGGGGATGCAAGGACGAGGGGGCGCAAAAGGATGGCGCATAACCGAGTTCGAGCCCAGTTAGAGACGAGGGGGATGGTCGTCGGCGGGAACATCGTTAATCAAACGTTTTCCAGTTTTTTTACTCGACTCGTTTATACGTTTGGATGGCGTTCGTTTTTTTTTTTCTTTCCTATTTCGTGCAGGTTGAACCGAGCACCGGGTTTCCGTTGATGATTGTTTTATTTTTCCCTTTTTTCCTAGCAACGGCGATATTATTAACAAACTGTAAAAATGCACCGTTTAGGAAAAGGCACAACACACAACGCGGTGGAAGCCAAGAACGAGCAACAACTCTGCAACGCAGCAGAGCGTAAACGTCGAGGTTCAAAAGATCGGGCGCGCACAGGAAGCAACCCCCAAACAATACGGAAAATGCACATTTGTTACACAAAACCGTCCCCTGCACCTCCAACTCCGCACCGGAGCTGATCAATTCGGTTGTCATTTTTCATCAAACCGTTAAATATCAGGTGCATATTTCTCGCGGTCGCGCGTCTATTTTGGGGAGCAGAGAAGTAAACAAAAAGTGCAACGCCACCGGGGGGTTGTTATTTTTGACAGTATTCTTTACGACATCCCCGAGACGTTAGCGTGTGTGTGTGTTTGCCAGAAAAATGGGCTATATTTAGTCGGTTGGCCGTTTTTCCGAGCGAACTTCTTTTAAGTCACATTTAGGCAAGTTGATTCTGGAACGTTAGAACATCGTCTTGAAGGAATCATCCACCTTGCGTCCAAGAATGAAATGAACACTTTTGTTCAGCGAACCGAAACATGACGCGCCGGACATTTCTCACCGATGGTAAAACCGCAGAACGCCGATGGAAAACCTGGTGGACGCCTCTCATGCCCGACATGTCTTAGCCGAGACAGCTTTCCCACATTCAATTATGATTATGTAGATCGCGCGGAGGGAATTGTGTTGTGGTGATTTTGTTTCCCACCCATATGACCGGCGGCGGCGGTCAACGGACGAACCGAATGGCCAAGAACCGACTGTGTTTTCCTTGTCGGCGGAGGAGAGGCTTCCATTACCCATCGGCAGTACGCTTCTGTTTGTGCACTGGCCTTCACGGCGGTGTGGTCACGGTTCAGAGCGTCCCGGCAGAAGCGTACCAACTTAAGCGTACCAATTTTTCCGTCTTTGTCTCCTCCTTTCCCGTTGTCGGAAGAAAACCCCGCGATGTATGTGTGTTTGTTTTGTTTGCTTATGGATGATGCACCCCACCAGGAAGGGGGAGGGGGATTCATATCGCGCTCGGCCGATCTCTAAATACATTCGCATGACTGCAGATTAATTTATGTACCACCCCGAGAGTCCGAGAGAGTCACTCTTTTTGTTCCTTTGGGGCACGAGAAAACTCTTCTCCAAAGCCCAACGGCCACGACGTAGGCCCTTTTCCAAAGTCCAAGTTGCCGGAAACAGAACTGCTGGAAAAAGGAAAAAGCCGACTTTTCAGGGAGACGGGCAATTTAATGCGAATGCGAAAACCCTGCAATATCACGGTCCAGAAAGTATCCGCTGGACCAGCAAACGGATCACCTCCCCAGACCCGACGACGACGTTGGGCGGTGATCTTGTAGTGATAGCCGGCGAAAGGGGGGAACGGTTTTATAATTACTTCTCTTAAAACCACTTGCCTCGGTCCGGTGGATTCCCACCTGGAGTAGAACTCTTCGTGCGGGACATTAAAATCGCCAAGTGGCTGCAGTGGTTATAGCTTCCGAAACAAAACAACAGACCGTGAGTGCCCTTCCTCACAGATGGGAAGAACGTTTAAACTTTTCCTCGTCAAGCAAGACGCGGCGGCCACTGCAGGTCGGGAAAATTATTTCATTTTCTTTTGTGGAGAAGGGTAAGGAATTCTGAGGATGGCGTGACGAACGATCGTCGGTTGCATATTTTCACATACCGTTTATGTTTATGTTTATTAGTAGAGAGTAAAAACTATCTTAGCCACAAACACACACATTGAGGTGGGGTGAGTTGGAAAATAGGCTTTTCATTATAACCAGACATGTGGCAGTTGCGGGAACTGTATTTAGTATTTTTAAATTTTCCTGCTTCATATACCAACTCATGTGGGAAATAAACAATACGCAACACTGAAATGAGTATATATTACATCAACATTTTCCACCCCTAATTTACATAGCAATTGCTATCAGTTAGTAGATAGTTACGGTTGTGGAACACGAATGGAGCGAGAAAGGTACTTCGTTGGCGAAAATGATTTCCACACCACAAGAACGAACGAACCGAGGGAGCATTAAACGGTATTTGTACAAGACAGTTCTTCAGTCAAACCCCTAGCTGATAAGTGGATAAATGACTCGCTGTACCCTCCTCCACGTGCTCGCCGTTAGCCCGTCCATCCATCCATCGATCATAATAATCGGCGAATGGCGTGCGGTGGCCATATTTTACTGCATATACTTTTCGCCGTCCGCTTTCCCTTCCAGACGTGAGAGGTCACAGAGTAAAATGTCGGAGGGATATTTGTTTTTTGGGATCCTTTTTTTTTTTTGTTCTTCATCTACACATTTGGGAGGTTGTAATGTCCCATCGCAGAAAATCGTATTTTGTGTTAATGGATTTATTATTACACTCCTGGAAAAATCCATTACACAAATTCCGTTGGGCCGTTGGGTCAAAGCGCCCCGTTTTCTTCTCTTTGTTTTTGGCAGCCATTTCCACGCATACCCAACTCTAAGGGGCCCTCGTCCTAGGGCCGACCATATACCATGTGGATCTGAATAATTCATTCCCGCGTAACTATATCGCTCGATAGCAACCAACGGGGCAACCGCTGGCGAACCTTTCCATTTTTCCTTCACGCCACAGTGGAAAGGCGCCCTCTAGTCGTGAATTGAAAAACCTTCCTCCGACGACCGGACCACCCCCGTTGATTGATGAGTAGCTAAAGTGGAGGTCCGTTGTGGTTATCAAACAGGAGAGAGGGTGGTGAACCAACAGTGACCTTCTCGAAGTGCGATTGTTGACCGCGCGCGAAAGGTGACCCCAAGCGCGCGCGCGCTAATGATGATGGCGATCGTGTCATACGATAACTTCTGGTGAGGGTTCATGGATATTTTACATCCTTTCCGGGAGTCGAAATCCCGTTTCCGACGATCGATAATTACGACGGTGGCCTCAAACGTTCTTGAAATGAACACACACACACACACACCACAACGCGAGTGGAGTCCGGTGAAGTAACATTTTATCACGCTGTTTTTTCCCCATTGTACGGCTCGCTATAAAGGTGTACTAAACCCCAATAAAATCAAGCAAATGGCTAGGCCGACTCGCGGTGGACTATTTTCCTTGGGCACACAATGTTTTTCCCAACGACCCGTCCGTCCGTCGTTTGCATTTCGAACGAAGCCCTACATTCGCGCACACGAAATAGAAATAGGAAACTACAATACAACGTCGTTGTGTCGTGATTAGTCATAGTCTGGCCCCTCCGGAGAACTACTGGGACTCTGGATTACGTAAGTCGAATTCCCCCCGGGAGGCGGTTGTTCCTTCTTTCTTCTTTCTCGACAAAAGCGCGCGGCGACGTGACTTTCTCTGCATTTCGCCATTTCTGACGGTGGATGGCTTTTCCGGCGCGGCGTAAGATCACGACCCACGTACGAGCGGTTGTTGGATGTGTATCAAGTCGCTAAATAACGCTGCAACACAACACACTACATCTCATTAAACCAACGTTCAACGTGTGGCCATCGTCTCATCGTCAAGGCGTGAGTGCATTGGAAATTACGACCTGCGAGTAAGAAAGCAAACGACCGACCGGAGGGCGAACACTAGAACGTCTAACAACGTTGTTGCCGGTGTCGGTTTGCTGTTCATAAATGTGTCCCCGTGTCGGCGGGCGCTTCCTGTTTCGACTTCTACTGGACGGACTCTATGCTGGCCGCAATTTACACGATCCCATTCCATGCTAATGCTTCCGCTTTCTTCCCGGGGAAAAGCGACCGCCCGCTTCTGGTGCTGCGGTAATAATGGCTTTCAGTTAGCACCTTCCGGGGGTGTCGTGGTTGGCCAGCTGAATGCTATTCGGAACCAGAATTTGTTGTCGTGTCGAATGGGTTATTTTGCAACCGTGGGATTGCTTGCGAACGGTTTTACGAATTCCGAAACCGAATCGAAACCAACCACGAAGAAGTGAACGCTCGTAAGCATCCGTTGAGGATCAGCTGTTGTAGGAGACACGAAGATCTCTCTCTTTCTCTGTTTACGAAACCACTTAACACTGGTTCAAATAATACCATGTGAGGTGTGCAAATGTTCGCATTCGTTTGAACCAACCCATTCGTCATTATTGTGATTTGTCGCTAACGCGAAAGATCGTTGTAAATCGGTGAAACCTTCAGTGATATTAAAATGTCTTTTAGGTGTGTCACATCATTCACTGAAAGATGGGTGGAACGGGCACAGGCTTCACAGCAAACACTCAGTTTGGAATGGTTGCTAAATCATCGACTGTTTGCTAGACCTGTCCCGAAGTAATTGGGACGTTGGATATGAACGAACGCGCTCTGGGGGCAAGTAAAGGTGACTTATTTTAACTAGTTTATGCTGGTTGGTTGGCGCACCTGTTTTCACGAACGTTTGGGTTTGACGGAAAAATGGTCCACCTTCGGCCACCGTCGTCGGTCGAAACCGGTTCCAGAAAGTGTTTGGGGACTGAAGAGGGTCAGCACCGCACCACTCCACACACACGATGTCTGCGATTGTCTTTACGTGTTCGGTGGATATATATTTTAATCGTGCTTCTCTTTTTCTCTTCCAATCCTTGCAGAATTCTCGTGGTGGCGATGAACGAATCACAAATCCGCACGCAAACGGCAGCGCCGGCAGTGAGTCGAGTAACAACCTTACCGTACAAATACCCCAGTCCATGGGTGGTGGTGGTGGAGGAGGAGGAGGAGCGGGGAACACGAGATCACTTCTGCGCCACTCGAACAGCATGTCCTCGAATCCGCACTCGACCTCCAACTCGACGCCGGCCTCGCCGCATCTGCTGTCGAACAGCTCGAGCGTCCACCTGCATCACACGCTGTCGGCGGGCGGGGGCAGCAACGGAGGGCTGCACCACCACCAGCAACAACACCCACAGTATCAGTCGCAGTCGTCGGTCAGCTCGCAGTCCTCGTCGATCATCTCGACCGTGCCGCCCGTCCAGCGGTTGCTGGAGGACGCCCTCGGCAAGCCGGGTCCGCATCCGATGATCGTCGTACCGAGCAGCGGCGGGTACTGGGTGGACGGGACGGATCACGACGCGTCGTACGAGGTACCGGCACACACGACTTGGCGGGTGGGTAAGATCGAGTCGGACGACACGGCCAAGTGCTACCGGCGGTTCTTCATTTCGCGCGAGCACTCCAACCTGGTCGGGCACGACGATCAGCTCGGGCCGGTGCTGCTCTCGATCAAGTCGGAGAACGTGGCCAACCAGGACCACATCCGGATACTGTTGCGACTACGAACCGGCACCATGCACGAGCTCATTCCGGCGTCCTGCCTTGGCAGCAACCCGTCGCCGATCAAGATGGCGCGCTTGTTGAACGAGCAGATCAACGTGGACACGTTCATGCCGGTGCTGTGCCCGAAGGCGTCCTCGCTGATCGCCAGCTACGACGAGCATGTGCTCGTGACGAACTTCAAATTCGGCGTACTGTACCAACGCTTCGGGCAGACGACAGAGGAGGAGCTGTTCTGCAACAGCGAGATGACGCCGGCGTTCGACGAATTCCTCGAGCTGCTCGGGCAGCGCATTCGGCTGCGCGATCACAAGGGCTACCGCGGGGGGCTGGACATTCAGAATGGCCACACGGGCGACACGGCCGTGTACGACGTGTTTAAGGAGCGCGAGATCATGTTCCACGTGTCGACGCTGCTGCCCTACACGGAGGCGGATCCCCAGCAGCTCCAGCGCAAGCGCCACATCGGCAACGACATCGTGGCGATCGTGTTCCAGGAGGAGAACACACCCTTCTCGCCGGCCATGATCGCGAGCCACTTTCTGCACGCGTTCATCGTCGTGCAGCCGATCGAGCCGAACACCCCGAACTGCCGGTACAAGATCTCGGTCACCGCACGGGACGACGTGCCGTTCTTCGGGCCGACCCTACCCCAACCGTCAGTATTCAAGAAGGGCCCGGAGCTGAAAGAGTTCCTCCTGACCAAGCTGATCAACGCCGAGAACGCGTGCTACAAGGCGGATAAGTTCGCGCAGCTCGAACTGCGCACCCGTTCCTCGTTGCTGCAGAATTTGGTCGACGAGCTGAAGGAAAAGACGCGCGATTTCCTTGGCGCTGACGTGCTGGGCGGTGGTGCGCCCACCTCGCCCACTCCGGAAACACCAAAGTCGGAGGGAGGCTTCACGGGGGCCCGCTTCATCGACACGGTACGGAAGGCACTGAATGCGCGGCTTCGATCGCAAAACTCCGACCCAACCAACAACGGAAGCAGCGGCGCTGGGAGCGTCGAGTCCAACAGCAAACATCACAACTCGATGAAGAAATCCAAGGATGGGCTGGGGATCGTATCCGACACCCCCTGTGGTCCTGGAGGAGCTGTCAACGTAAGTGTTATGGTAAGCTCGAAAGGTCGTTCGAGAACCTAACCTGATTATTTTCATCCCCATTTCCAATAGATTGGCCGTTCGTTGTCGAAGAGCAGCACGACTGGGTCACGCAAATCACCGAACGACTCGGTTGCATCCTCGCCGGACATCACCTCCCGGTGTTCGATCAATCCCAACCTTACCAACAACAACAACAGCAACAGTGCACCAAACAACAACAACAACAACACGATCGGAAAGAATCTCTCCAACGGAGCAGGAAACAACAACGGTGCCGGCGGGGGTACGAATGGCGCCGGTGGTGGAGCAGGCACCAACAGCAATGGCCCAGTGGCCATGTCCGAAACCAGTGACGATTCCAGCCTCAACAGTGTCGATCTCGATCCGATGGGTAAGTGTTGTTGTCGTTGCCAAATGCTACTGTATGTTCCCGTATGTTCATAAATATTCCGCTTTCCCGATTACAATATACTAACAGATTTCGAACTGTTTTTCCCTTTCTTTTATTATCGATTTGGTTGTTTCAATAACCTTTTCCCATTGGTTCATTTTATTTCGATTCGTTTTGGTTTCGATTTATGATTTGAAGTTTTTCTCCCCACGGTAGATGCGGGCGCGACGTACATCGACAGTGACACCGGCCTGGAATCGATGTCGTCGGCCGATGCCACCACGAAGGCCTGCTCACTGTGCCTGGATGGTACCGGTTCGACCAACGGCGGAGGCAGTGTGGTCAGCGTAAGCATTAGCGGTGCCAGTGTCACGATCGACGGTGGAAACCGAGAGCTGCGGAACAGCGGGGGAAGTGCGAGCTCCGGCACCGGTTCGACCGTCAGCACCACCGGCGGTATGCTCGTGGGAGCGACCGGACTCACCCAAGAAGCGCTGCAACAGGTCGAGGGTATGAAGCAAGAGATAACTCGCTTGAAATGTGATAAACTGGATCTCCTTCGGCAGAATGTGGTAAGTAAAAGACGGATGGACGGCCCGGATCCGTTGCAAAGGAAGAACATTTCTAACGTTCTTTTTCCCTACCATTTTAGACCTGCCAACGTGACATCAAGCGTCTACGTGAACGTGAATTATCGCTACAAGGTGACCTGGCAGCCGCTGGCAAAGAGATCCTCCGATTACGCGATCTCCTGAAAGAGTGCTTACCGGCAGCCGTCGCAGATCCGATCTAAATCCCCTCGGACGGATCCCTGCAATCTCTCGAGCTTCTGCTACCGATGATAGACGAAAGTAGTGTCTGTTGTCCGATGGGATTTGTTTCCCTTTCACCCAAACCCCCCCCCAAACCTATCGTTAAGAATCTTTCTTTTCATGTACAGCCGTTTTGTTTGTATTGTTTAAAGAGTATCCGCTGTTGAGAGATACGCTAAGAAGAGGACGGTGTTTTGCTGCAGAAACCAGCACGTCCAAGGATCGAAATTGCCTGTCACAAATACACGAGGACGAGCATCAGAAGCAGGTCGTTCGTTTTCCCCTTTATCTATTTATTTCAGTTTTACTTTAAGATGATGTTTTTAAGCCACGAATCTATCACGTTCGCATCAAAGCTAAGCGAATGTTTTTACCCATTGCTCGGCGTCGCGGGCAAAGGCAAAGGAGGAAGCAAAGGAAAACAGGAAACAAGTATTTACTTCGATCTTAAGCGTTTGTGGAGCAAGACTGTGTAAATAGCCTTTTTCATGCAGCATACTTTACTTCTAATGGTACTGGTGGGTGGACACATTGAGGGTACAGTTTGTCCCGTTTCTCGTATGCGCGCCTCCAAGGCGTACACTGTGTGGTGTAAGTGTCAATTACCATTTAAACTGTCGGGGATGTGGATCATTGATCGTGGCTTTCATGTTGCGAGGAGGAGGAAGAGCGAATTTGCTAAAGAGAAACCAAATAATCAAAGAAAAGTTAATATATAAGAACGTTTAATGAGCGTGTAAAGGGGGAAAAAGAAATATTTCGAACGCTATAATGTATTATGAATGGTTAAAAAAAGGGGGGTAGCAGCAAGCAAGGCAAACGAAACGAATCTGTGCATAATGTAGATGGATGGTTGGCTAAGCAAAACATTATGTTCTATGTGCAATAATGCAACTGTAACAGCATGAAAAAATATTGTCTACAAAACGATGCCGATATGCCGCTGGTCACAGTTTGAAGGCTATCAAAGTACTAAAAGTAGTAGAAGTAGTAGTCGTTGTTGTTGTAGCAGTAGTGTTGTAGGCGCAGAGACCAAAACAGTACCTGCATCGGAGTTCCCTTGGAAAGGAGGCGGGATGCGGGCCAGCATCCATCCTTAAAGGTGTGTGCCGCCCCTCTGTCAGACAGACACGATGCTAACGTGCAATAACTTGCTACCTAACACTACAAACCAGCCACAGGAGCGACACGGCGTTCGTGTTTGCTTTTCTCGAGAGAAAGGCCTTGTGTGTATCCCCTTTTCAAAACCATTTTTAGCCTCGTTTTTTTTTAATGATATAAGTTTAGAATAGCTAGTAACAACACTACTCCCGACAACGAACTAATGGGAACTTTTTCGACTTTACAACCTTTTTGCTCGTCGTCGTCGTTCTCAACCTGTAACTTTGTATTTCCGTATGCAAACAATCGCACGCCATTAATGGAATTGGAGCGTCGATTTCGGAGCGGAGAAAGTAATGAAAAATCAAACCTCAACTGCCTTCTTATCGTATTTATCCATGTTTTCGGCGTAAGCTCAAGGGGGAAAAAAACATTGGAATATCGTAACGAAATTTATCGAAAAGAAACGAAAACGACCGTAGACCGCAACCCTTGCAAACATTCACCTATAATTTACAAATCCCAGACGAATTCACGTGCGTAAGATTAAATCTTTAGTTGTTTTACACTTCCTTCGCCGTTCCGTTCATCTTCGCCCGTTTTTTCCTGGCGAATGATGTTGGGCGGGCAAAGGGAAGGCTTAATCGATACCAAAGTTAACAACATTCCCAAAAGATACAAAGCGTAACTAAGCTCTAACTGTTGCTGCAAACGTTCTCCCCGGATCTTTCGGCGGACGGTACGACATGGCAAAGCGTAAAGCACTTGACAAGCGAACTTGTGACTCCTATATGAGGATAATATTCGGATTACTCGTACTTTCCCATCTCTCCATCCTCTCTGACTCGTCGTTATCGTCCTCGTCGTGATCATGCCTTCTACCATAATGCGTATATGTGTGTATGTTCATGAGTGTAATAGAATTAGCGCAAACCGAAAATGTTGAACTGCTTTCAATCAGTATTGGACACTTTATGTTGTTCATTTTTACAACGAGAAGAAAATCTATTATGGTTAAATCATTTGGCTTATCAGTGTTGAATAGAGAAACCAGTCAATGGTTCAGATAAATGTGTCCAGAGCAAATGGAAAATATGTTTACAACCCCCCGGTAAATGTATAATTGGATAAAAAAAAACCCCCCACCCCCGTCTACTGCATCAAATGCACCCAAATGTAACTGCACCAGTAAAAACAAATAGAAGGAAGGAAAGCGTATGGAGGGAAAAGAGGTGCCGAGGTACGAATAGGATACGAGTATGGTCACTATATTGTTTGTTGAAGGACAAAGAGAGAAATACACTAAAATCCCATACCATACCCAGCAAGGAGATGGACATTATTATTACTACATTAACGCACCCAACTGCGGCACATAGAGGACAACAAAATACCAAGAGAGAAAACAAACGAGTAAAAATTATACTTATTAGTACATGGAAAGGAAGAGAGAGATCAAGAGATAAGAAAAAACACAAACCGGAGAGTCTGTTACGAGAAAAGATAGTAAATGCAACAACACACATAAATTTATGACAACTTTAGTAGAGTATATATTTTAAATATATCTTTCAAAACAAATCACCGACTTTTGTGCCTTTAAAGATTGTATTGCAGCATGACTTACTTTCGGGAAATTTTCAGTATTTCTCGCTTCACTCCTATATCACACTTCCAAACGGTTTCGCACTGGAAGCGGTCATCGGATGCCAGTGCATCTTCAAACAGCCGGACACCTCCGCCGACTCCGAAGTAGTAAGTTTTAGCTGCGAGATATCTGAAATGTCCAATGTAGTAAGGAAAAGAAATACGGAGCTTGGCTGAAGCATGGAGAGTGAAAGTGGATAGTTTCTTCAAAAGGATACATTATTCCATCGGCTTCTAACTTTCGGTCGAACAGTTGCAGAAGTTTTCCATAGTTCTGGGTAGAGTATATCGTTTCCGACGTTAGAATAATATCGTACTTTTCATCGTAATTGTCCGTAAAGCTACCCCAATCGCCGGAAAAGAACTTGACTGCAGCGACTGGTACATCCGACCCGTTCTTATCATCCGAACGGCAATTTAGATCATAGTTTATCATCGTCGTTTTCGTGAGGACGTCCTTATTCTGAAATTAGACTTCATATAAGCTTGCTTTTATGACATCAAATCTTCCCTTTACTCACATAATCCTGAAAATGTACACTACTGGCTCCAAGCTGGATCGCCTCGATGCCCAAAACTCCCGCGCCACAGCCAAGATCAAGCACTTTCTTTCCCTGAAACAGCGCCTTAAGGTCCTCCGAGCTAACCAGAAACTTTCCCAAATCGAACGTACACTCCCAAACCTTCAACCCTCCCTCGTAGCGATTGGGCACGAGATCGGAATGATCTAGTTCGGCCGTGACAATATCGTCGGTGAATGTCTCTTCCAGCAGAGCTAGATGGTTGAGGTACGCTATCGAACATTCCGGTACCGGGGTGAAATTGCACGTTACTTCCGGATTAATGGATCGGGGTCCAACAAGGATTGTATCTACACATAGTTCTTCGCAAGGATATACCGGAGTGTCTTCTGCACGTGTTTCATTTTCATTCGATTTTTGTGAGGTCACTACCAAATCTGTTGAAGATATGAACGATTAAAACAAACATGCGCAGCGAATGCATATTGAACTTACTTTCATCTTTTGATAAAGCCGATTCTTCTTCTGATTCCACTTGAAACGAAAACTTAAACATGTTGTAAATGATATAAAACTAAACTTAAATGCTACGAAACTGATCAACGAGCCGGCGTGTTTGTTTACTTTTGTTTCCAGGGTGTGTATAGCTTGAGGTGTACCAGACTAGAATGACATTCGCAGTTTACCTTATTGTGTACACCTTTGATTCGAAAATTTTGAACGATTTTAAAAATTAAATACGAGCACGTGTTGGTAAAAAGATACAATAAATAAAATAAAGTATTAGGGAGTACAATTTGTGTCCTTCTACCCCGTTAATAACCAGCCGATTGTGAACGTATCCAGAGCAGCTGGTCGTCCCGCAAGGATCATTTCGAAATACTACTCCTATCCTACTTTAGACTCTGTCGAATGCAGGACACGGGTACGAGGTGATCGTCACTCCAATCGAACTGCAGCTGGTCGTAAAGAATCCTACTGTTTCCGATGCGGGTCGTTACACAGCCGTGGCGAAAGACGATTGTTGGGGAACATCTTAACTTTACCTGCCGTGTCCATCCCGAGCCAGTTATGGGCTTATGCATATGATGAATTCGAGTGGGTAAATCGAGAACTCAGCTCTTAAGACTCCTTGAAGTTTCATTGCTCCTTTTCTTTTTGTTATAGGTAGCAAGTAAAATATCATTCAAGAACTTAACGCTTTTTAAAATGTCAAATATAAATAATTTTAATAACATTTTCCCAATGTGTGTGGTGCCTTGCATTCCTCATGGTGAGGGTTGCATACATTAGTTCTTGGAGGAGGAGGTGATGCCGTTGACAACCGTATGGCGCGGACCAACATCGTCGGGTTCCGCCATCCTTCGGTTGCGCAGTCGCACGCCAAACCCGTCGCTTCTGTTTATCGTGCCTTCCTATGCAATTCATAACAAAACGAACCGGGGGACACTTACTCACATTTCCATTTCGGGCAAACGCATGCCATGCATGGAGCCTCGGGTTGGGAAATGGGCTTCGTGGCTGTCAAGTGCCAGTCAGCACCGAGCCAGCGAATCGAGTGGAGTACCGCCGTGAGTGTTTGTGTTTGTGTGCGCTGGGAAAACGCCTTCCCCTCCCATCCCGGTGCTTTCGGTTGACCTAAGGAGCCCCTTTGTGGGGGGGTTCTCTGCCGTGAAGGATTAATTTCGGGGACATCCTGTGACACCGTCCATCCGAAAGTGTGGAACATAAACAAGTGCAAGTTGAGCTGGAAGTGGAAGTCAAAAGCCAATCGACGTTTTATTGGCCCAGTTTTATCTGCGTACTGCGTACCGGACATCCGGGAAACGGTGAGTGAACCGGAAGAACGGGTATAACAAGAAAAGGAAAAGGCCACAGCCCAGATTGCTTCCTTGTGTGAAGAACGATTTAATTCACTGTTCTTACGATGTGGAGTGTCGTGGTCGAGGACTTTCGGAAAGGAGCGATTTGAAAAGGATTAAAAGAAAGTGGACCTTAACTGGGTAACACCACAACACAAAGGACGAATAGCTCGAGCGTGATTCGGACGTGATTCTTTGGGAAAAGCACTTTGGGTTTCCCCGGAGCAAAGCTTTTCCACTCGAAACGGAACCCAATGGAGGCGCATTAAATCACCGTATCGTCTCCTTCTGCCTGATTTTATATCGTGTTTTGCATTCGATTGGCGTGCGAAGTGATAAATCGGCCGATCAATATACCGTGAACGTGTGCTAGGGGGGGGGGGGGGGGGGGAACGTTTAAGTCGATAGGTTAATCGTGAGAGTCCCCTCCTGCCGCCCTTCCCGTCCCCGCGGTTGTTGTCCGTCCGTTGCCTAGCGCTTTGCCGAGCGTTGGCTTTTTCCAACAAATTTCTCAACCCCCGGGCGGGACGACAAAGAAAAGCACGTTCCGTCGCAAGATCGCGTTCGGAGGCTAGAGAAGGAAAATGAGTCGCCGGTTGTGCAAAATTGACACGGTCACAAAATTCGAGCCGTGCCTCAAGTGAATGTTTCCAATGAAAAAGCGGCAAAAAAGAACCAACGCGTAGAAACGGAAAACCCACCCGTAATCTCTATCGATCGATTGTATGGCACACGGTTGGAGGAAGACACGGTTGAGGGAATGTGGGGTGACAATGTGTTTTCCGGAACCTCCCCTCCTACCCTGTCTCATACGTTTGGGTCGGAGGAGGAAGTTCCTGAGGGTGCAGTTACGTGAGCATGTGTCCCGGGGATGGGTTTTCCCTAATCGATGGACACGATTTGGAACAACATTCAAAACAAAGCTCGATACAAAATGTTACTCTACGGAAGGACCTATACAAAGCCATAGAAAATCCCGAAGTAAAGAAAACCATCCCCCCAAACAAATACTAACTGTTGCCGGAAAATCGGTCCTTTTTCACTTGTTGTTTGTACTGAACTTTCACCTCCAACGGAATCGAATCGGGTGTCTCTCGTTCGTGCTTTCCTGCTGTTGAAACTTTTATAATTATGTTGTCAATGTAGCTGACAAGGCTCAATTGGGCGGCATGCTTTAAGAGCCGACCCGTTTTCAATCAGTTCCGCGTGTAGATATTTCCCTCTCCTATCCACACATGAAACACGACCCTCCCACGAGGAGAAGGTCCAAAGAATTTCACCTTTCGAGCAAAAACTACACGGTACACTTTTCCTTCGACGAAGGACAAAGAATTTCGCCTCGAAGGTTTACGTGGAATGAAATGGAACGCGGATTTCGTTGGGATGTCGCGTGTTTGAGCTCATTAGCGGAAATGTATGATTTTGCTTTTTGGCACGGAGTTGAACGCGCGTTAATTTATGCTGCATGAGCTGAACTCTATGACCTTTTTTTTCCTATGGTTGGTAGAAGTGTAGACAAATCGATTTTTGTCGTCAACACATTTCATAAACATGTTTAAGGAGACCAAGTAAAATTATTTATCTGTAAGCTAAACATATGACGCTGATGGCAAACATCCTTTGTATCCTTGCCAACATAAAGGTGTCTTAAACTCAACCATCCAAACTCCATTCGTTGCCAGCTGCTCCTTATCAAGCACAACAGGTTCCCAATATCACCTGAAATAAAATCGAATTCCCCGAAGCACAAGATTCCGCGCTTAGCTTGCTTCCAAGAAATGTTATCTGATACTCCCACCCCCCCTACCCTTATACCCTTGTCGTTGTACGCCGTCTCCGGTTTACATCAAACGGCTGACGGCGGGCCGTTTCTTGTAATTGAGCCGTGTGTACTAAACAAACCGCCAATGCTTTCCTTTGTCAAGCAAGATTGACAATTTACATAATTAAATCAATCAGCCGTTGCCTTGGGGGGCGGCCACAAGAAGCTATTCCTTCCCCTCCCCCCTCCCCCATTCTCGTCTTATCTTTCTCCATCTTGTTTATCGCTTTGTTTTCTTTCGTCTCACCCTCCGTTTCGCAGCTGCCTCCCGATGGCGAATGTGTTGGAGTGCGTCGTTAGCGGCACGGGAAGTCGCTGGATGCTCGGCACGTTGATCCTGGCCCATCTGATTGCGTACAACGAAGCCGGTGGACCGGGATCGATGATCGGGATGGCCCTTGCCGCCCTGTACGCCGCCTTCGCCGGTAAGTAGGGCTCAGTGAAGTACCTTCCCTCCTCCTCCTCCACCTCGATGGGGGCCATAAATCGCACACTCTCTGATGAAACGGTTTCGTGGTCCCCTTTTATTTTCTTCGTTCCGTTTCTTGTGCCATTTCGCAGGCGCATGTAAATCCGGAGTCAAATCGCTCCAGATCTCGTACATCCGGACGACGCACCGGGTCGACTTCTTCTGTCTGTTTCTCGCCAAGTGGATGGACATATTGGCCCTGTTTTCCGCCTGCGCCGTCCTGGTGCGAACACTCAGCTCCTCGCTCGACGCCATGACCGGCGGGCTGGCTCGGATGTACATTTTAGGTAAGTGGTCCCCTTTCCCGGCCGATTGTCGAAAGCACGCATCGCTCGTCCGTCACCCCGCGCGCGAGATGATAAGAAAATAAGCGATGCGTGGAAGAAGAAAGTGATGGAACGGAAAAGTTATTATGATAAATTGCCCGGAAAAAAACGGTGCCGCTGCGTTTCCTCCCAGCTTCGCAGACTCCGAAAGCGGGGCCATGATTGCGATATAATGAAATTGGACAAAAGAAGGGAAAAAGATTCGCGGAAAGTTTGTGCGGAAAGGCATTTTTGTTATCAACGTGTCGGCGTTGTTGAAAATGGGTGTTTGAAATATTTGGTCTGAAAGATCATTTAAAAATATTTTTAAACTAACAGAAGCATTTTGGTGTTATCAAATTTGATAAGTTGACAAGTATTTTTTAATTGTACAGATATAATAGAACCCATATGAATGTTCATGTTTAAATCAAAATTGTTTACAGATGAGCTTCTTTTCAAAGAAAAATAGTACAGTTTGATCGTTATTATTACATTCCACTTATTCATTTACATTATTCAAATTGCTAGTTCAGTCTTCAACAACACGATTTCGCTTCACTCACAACTAACTGCCCCCGAAGCGCCATATTAATTTTAGTGTAATTAATTAAGTGTAATTTTACACGTCATATGACTCCACATTTAAGTTTTCCCTTTTCCCCCAAGCCACCGAATCGGTTGCATGCGTAAAACTCACGAATGATACCGTTCCTCTGTGTCATCTCCTTCATGTGCGCTTCATGTTGTAAACACGAGATTGCAATAATGTTTCCGAGGGATCCATTTCCTTCCCCCGGTTTAATTTCCCCTTTTCCATCGGGGCTGCGGGAAAATGGGAGTTACTTGGCAGAATTGGTGCCGCTTTGCATAAAACACCAATTCCCATGCTCATACAAACGTTAATTACTCATTTTACGGAGTCGCTGTTCGCCGTTTGATTGCTTGCTTTCCTTGCTTTAACCATCCGTACGTTTTCGTAGGACGAAACTCACCCGCCAACGAACCCTGGCCGGACGTCATCGGCGTGGTGGTCATCTTCATCGTCACCGGAATGTTCATGCTGGGGCTGGAAAATACCCGAATTTTCGGCCTGCTCATGATGAGCGGCGTGCTGCTGGTCGGTTCGCTCGTCGTCATCATGACGGGACTGCGTGGCAACGTCAACCAGTTCCACTCGGAGCCGATCCTTCCGAAAGGCGTCGTCGGGGTAAGATTAAAGTAAATTGCCGCCGTCTGCCTCTCCCACACCTCCAACACCTCCCACAACCTCTCCTGGTTGGCTAAATGATTTTCCATGTCGTCGGTGTTCACGCGTTAAACGTTTCCCTTTCCCACCGTCCCTGGCTTCAACGGCACGGAACTAATGAAGCTTTTTTGTCTTTTGCATGCCTTCCCTTACCTTGATGGAACATCCGTCCACCGGCCGTGGCAGCTTCTCTCCGGTACGGCTCTGTCAACGTTCACTTACTCGAACGATTTGCTAAACGGTAATTACATCAAGCGTCTCCTGGGATTGGCCGTTATCCTGCTGGTTTTACTATCGAGCGAACTGGTGTGTGCGTGCCTCACGGTGCTGATAAAGTTCAGGTTGGTACGGATTTTCCCTGGCCACGAGCGCACTCGAGTGTGTGATGGCTTGAAATTTATAGCCCAGTGCCGCTCGTACGTTCGGCTCATTGATTTCAATTAATCGCTCTCGGAAACCCCAGCTCCAGCCACGACTACGAGGCCGTACCGATCCTATCCATCTTGGAGCTGAAGGATTTCCACAAGCTGATTCCGGCCGTCGCCTGCCTGCTGGTGCTGACCTGTTCCGGCGCCCTGCTCGAGCTGTTCCCCGAGATGTACACCCAGATCGTGCAGCTGACCACGTCCGACTGGCGCATTCTGGCCAAGCAGATCGGGTACGAGAACCGGGACAGTGGCAGCCCGACGCTCACCATCTTCACCGGAGGCAGCCTGTGCGCCATGCTGGCCTTCGCCTGCCCGCTGGAGAACCTAACCTACATCCTGGCGGCGAGCAACGTGCTCGCCACACTGGCGCGCTCCTTCCACTTCCTGTACCTACCCTTCCGGCCGCATTACCTCGAGCAGTCAAGTGAGTAAAGTTCGGTTGGAAAATGTGTCACCCCCCGGCGCGGTTGACGAAAGCTGACACTGATCGAATAGCGTCCGCGTACTTTATTACTGCGTGCTTTCAGACGAATCAAGCCTCGCTTACAGTCGACTGAACACGGGCAAGTCGGCCGGAAACTCGTCGGCCGGAAATGGGGAGCTACGTTCGGCGAGGAAAAGCTTCTGGTGCTTCAAGTCCTCCCTGGCGCATCAGGTGCTCTCGGGCAGCCGGGTGGTGGTGTCATCCCACGGGAACCGGGAGGAGCACGAGCGGGAATGGCTACTGCTCGGTGAACCATCCTCTCCGAAGGCTCCGCACAGCCCACAGCAAAGCATCGAGTCGACCGTCCTGTCGGATCAGATCTCCGACATTGAGTGTATCGCTCTGGCGAAGCCGGAAAATATGGACAGCGATGACAGCTCCACCGACATCGACGCCATCGTTGATGAGTACCGGCAGAAGGTGACGGTGTCGACGGCGGGGTACAGCTCCGACGGTGAGTCCTTGCGACTGCCGACGGCTAACAGTTGGTATTTGGCGATCATTTTCATCGTCCTCATCGTGCTCGGAAGCGTAATAACGGCGTCCGGTTTGATGCTTTGGGAAACGATTATGATTGTTGCCGGTGTCAATGGTGAGAAACGATTCAATGTCCCGTTTTCGAAAGCAATCGTTACCGATGAGTGAGCTTTTCCCTTTCCTTTTTCCAGTGGTTTTTATTCCAGCCGTTATATTGCTGCTTTTCCCGAGGTACGACCAAACGAATTCGTCCACACCAGCCTTGATGACCTGCGTCATAACGGTCCTCGGTTCGTTTATACTTTTCTCCGCCTCGTTCGCCCAATCTTGGCCAGCTTTACTTCTTTGGTTCCTCGCCGGTACGCCACCACCGAACCGGACCCCGATCTCATCGATCTTCTTTCAACGTCGTCTTCTGTCTTTGTAGGGCTGTTTTTGTTCATTCGCTGCGATACCTGGTGCTGCCTCTGTCTGGATCGACCCGGCAGCGGACAAACCACCCTCATCACGAGCGTATCCTCGACGAAGACCACGACCACGATTCGCGTCCCACGCCCTCCGAAGGGAGCCATCATTCAGGCTCGCATTGCCGGCCACAGCTGACACTCGGACTCGACGGACAGCGAGCTCTTCGAGGACGAGGACACGGTCGAAGAGTGGACCGACTGATGGACAGACGCGGGCAGTGCAAACTGTGCCGTGGTTGTATGAACGAACGAACGAACGAATGGGTCGATGGGAAGGGCGGGAAAACGCCGATTTCCCCAATCAACATATTTACAACACTTTCTTGTTCTCTGTGAAAAGCTAACGAAAACAACGGAACTCGTGATCTCTGTCGTGGATGTTCCTGAAGGGAATGGTCCGAAAAAAATTTCTCTCTGCATGTGAATGTGTGTACGTTGTACGTGATGTTACTTCCATCCTCATCCTCTGCACCTCATCCTCAAGGATGCAAACGATGCAAAACAATTGTATGAATGTGATAAACCAAACCAAAGGAAAATCAAATCAAAACCGACAACTATTTTAAGCTCAGTAGAAATTGGTAGCGTAGCTGGTTTTCCGTTGCAAGAGATTTTAAAACAAACCGACGGTCCGACGGTGGAGGTGGGTCAATTATAGTTGCTGCACTTTGAGAGAAGGTTGAAGTGAAGAAGCGATACATCGAACCGACACACATCGATTTTGTCGTGTTTCATTGTCCGACATTGCGGGAAGTTGTAAAGATTGAGCCTAAATTGAGCGGCCTTCAAGCACCATAGATAGATGTTTCCGTTTTGCAAACATTTTGGCCACTTTGTTTCCAACAGAATAGGGTGAACGAAAATAAATAGCTTGATCGAAATGACAGTGATATATATTTTTGAGAACCGTAGCTTAGAGCATGCAAACGCTAGTTGAAGCAGTTTTAAAAAAGACCGTTTGCCGCAAGCAGATAACCGTAGAGTTTGTTAGTAATGCAAATGGTTGCAGTGAAGAATTTCGGGCTAGTGCTAGTGCCAGCAGAATGTAAAATATTGCGGTTGTGGGGTTTGAACCGATCATTAGTTTCGTTTCTGTTGCTTGATTTATCTGGTCCTTCTTACCTAACAAAAACCTACATTCATTCTCTACCTATAACCACCTGTTTTTTGAGAATGGGCTCAATTTCTTTGTAGCACTACATGTAAGATTTCAGTGTGCAAAGAATCTCCGAACGATATAAGTTAGTTCGCAAATACGTAAAATAAAATAACGTAAATTGGAGATAGATTTCGGAAAACAACATGTGATGTTTCCTTCGTAAATGCATCCAACACATTGTAGGGACTTCTCTATCTACATCTTTTATCGCTTTGTCAATTCTCTTTTGATCTTTTCTATGGCATTCATCTTATGTAATTCGCTGTTACTTGCGTATCTTGGAAGAACGCTGTATAAAGTTTCTCTTCAATCGATGTTATGAACGACATAATTTCAAATAAAGTGTTCCTTAATCTCCTCGAAGTATAAGTCTTATAAATTGAATCCGAATGCTCTCCATCTCGGTTGATTGGTGTGTTGTGTTTAAACTATATAATTTTTCACATAATCAACACGTGCTATTGCATATTCAAGGGTTAACAAGTTTGAGCTTCCTTACGCAGCCATTATATACGGACGCAACCACTCGACAGTGACAGATTCAGAAGGAAGATGTAAACAAAAATATAAACAAGTGAACATTTTTGATCAGTTTTATTTCTAGTGGATATTTAAAGAGAAAATGCCAGCTTCCTGTGTGATTCCGGACTGCAATTTAAAGTATACTCACAGTGGAGATGTTTCATTTCATAAGTACGTCGATTTGCGGTTCCCGAGTTCGATATTCCCTTGATAACGCTGCTGTTGTCCCCGCAGGTTTCCACTAAAGCATCCCGAACTGCTCAAGCAATGGATCGAGTTTGCAGGACGAGACGAAAGTTGGGTACCGACCAAGTGGAGTGCGGTTTGCAGCAGACACTTTGTGGAGAACGACTTCAAGGATTGCCCATTACGAAAAATGCTCTTACCCGTAGCGGTTCCGACGATACGTAAAGTAGAAGAAAAAGAATGCCGTGTAGTTGACTCACATTTGGCAACGCCATACGAAACTATTCCTACCGAAGAGATTCCTTTCCCGGACGACGAACACCTTCATGAGGACATAGAAGTTTCTTCCGTAACGCAGTGTCGCATATCCGCATCGGAGAATGTCGACGATGAGTTGCACGATGAAGAGAACCAGCTCATTGAAATCACATGCCGTATTTGTGGTGAGGTTTTTAATCGAGCCTTAGGCAACGTACTGTTGGATCTTTCGCAATCGATCGAAGTTGTTACGAAGTACCTGCCGTTTGTGAACCCCGAGTTACCCAATCTCCCGCGGAAGATTTGTATGAACTGTTCGCAAATGATCAATAGTTTTGCAAAGTTTTGCGACAACGTTATACGAGCACAAACGGATTTGGAACAACGGTTTGCGCGGAGTAACATCGGGTCGCCAACTCAAAAATCAACGACTGCAAGACTTCAACCGGAAACAGTCCCAAACAAGTCGATGAACATAAAGCAAGAACCGATCACGATGTTACACATCAAGGAAGAGAAAATTGAATCGACCATTGGTGGATGCCGCCAGAAGGAACCTGAGCGGTCCAGTGAAACGTTTGAAAAAAGTCCGGTGATAATAAAAAACCAATCCACCACCGGGGATCACAATAGTATCATTCTATTCAACGTAGGCAATGAACGATCGAATGACACGATCACTCCCACCATTGTCAAGCAACAGCAGTTCCGGGAGTCATCCAAAAATTGTGAAATTCTCGAGATAGTTAACTTGTACCCACCGATTGTGGACATTACTAGTACGACGATCAGAGAGTTGCAACCGTATGAGATCACGCTACCTCCCGCCATGCCGATAACCAACACGGACCCGGTGCCATCGATACAGCAGCCATCCATGGCGACGCATTTCATGAGTGGCTTGAAGGTGGAGAAAATGACCGAACAAGAATTGGAACAGGATGACTACTATCTGCGGGATGCGCTTGCTTTCACGAACACACTAGAGGAGCATAGCTACACGAAGCTTCCGATCCAGGCCGACGATAATAAGGACGATGTATTCCACACCATGAGTGACACAAACACCTGTGCCGAGTTGGTCACCATTCTCGAGGAGCGGAAAAGCAATATTGTAAATAGTTTTAACTGGATTTGTGCCGATTGTTGGCGCAAATTTCCAAACCGTCGTCGTCTTTTGTGCCATACGCTGTTAGAATGTCCAGCGCGTCGGAGACTAGCAGTAGGCTGTAATTTTTGTCGCCGGAAATTTCCCACCTGGTCAAGAGCAAGGGCACACGTTGCCATGTGTTTGAAACGGGTTGCTAGGAGAAAACGATGCACAGTCAAAGCAATCCTTGATCGGTCTAAAAAGGCGATTCCACAAGCGGAACCTGAAAAGCCTTCGAATCAAGAGGAGGAGGTAATTATTACCCGCTACACGTGTTCGATGTGCGATCGATCATATTCCAATACCTCCAATTTACGACGGCACCTGCTCACCCACCGACCGCCCGAGCAGTGGAACCACAAGTGCGGAGTTTGCCAGAAAGTGTTCGACAAACTCTTCGATCTTAAGAGGCACCTGCAAATCTCACCTTGTGCGAATAGTCACCACGCGGTGGCTACGGATGATTCTTCTTCGGTGTCTTCGGAACAGCCCGAGGGAGTTGCATTCTCTAGCTCTGTGATAAACACAACGAATCCGTCAACCGAGCGGCTTTTGTACGTGTGTTCGACGTGCAATAAACATTTTCGATCGTACAACAACCTGAAAGTGCACGAACCCATTCATACCGGGCTGAAGGCATTCATTTGTGAGGCATGCGGGAAGAGTTTCACCGGCCAGACGAACCTTTGGCAGCACCGGCTGACACACTCCGAGCTGCGACAGTTCCGGTGTAAGCTGTGTCCGAAAGTTTTCAAACGGCGTGGCGGATTATCGCAGCATGTTCGATCGTTTCACATGAAAATCAAACCGTACCGATGCGCCACTTGTGGGTACGAGTATGCCCTGAAGGCGGACATGACTCGCTGTCGGCATTCGAAGCTAAAAGATTTGGATGCATGCTAATTTATACATGTCGGGAACCAGTACCAATAAAGAGAGATTAAAAGAAAGGAGAAAGCCAAAGATTCGGTATTTGAATGCCAAAGAAACAAACCCACACCGGTTCATGGAACATATTGTGTACAGTATTTTTATTCAAGAGCAACTACAGATTAACAGATAAAACATCTAATATACACTTAAGGTATGTTTCCCCCGCTTCCCCAAACCCTCGGGTAACACACGTTTCCTAGCCTTACATTATCCCCTCCTCTAACCGCCCTTAGCCAGCTCGCATCAAAATACGTTCTCACAAATCCTACGTATCAAAAATATATCTTCCATCTAACCATATCCTTCCAGTTTGCTCTATGCGCGTCAATAAACGACAGCTATTGACTAGGGGGTGGTTGTTGTTTGAATGTTACCATCGATTCAATTCCAATTGAAAATATGAACAGACTCAAATCCTACAATTATCGTGTTACGTGTCTCAACTTATGGTCCAGTTGCAGTCCAGTTTCAAATCATCTTTTCCCCTGCGGACGGAACGCGGAAACTGTTCATACGGAATTGTTTCGTGCTGTGTGCGGAACTATTTCTTATTCATGTTCTATTTTTTCAAAACCACATACACTTACCGTAAGGTGCTTCGGGTGTGAACGTTAACTATACCAAGCCAGGGTTGAACGTAGGAAAAGCGTACGTTGGATCATTGAAAATAAAAACGTAAAATTGTGTGGCAAATTGAATGCCTTAGTGCAAAAAACACACTACTCAAGACACTGTGTTTGTTAGAATAAAATTAAATGAATCCACCCGTCCAGCATGACACATTTATAACTAAAATTAAAATAACACTCTGTCCAACGGTTTCAAACGTGTTGAAACCAACATCGCCACCTACGATTGACTGGTTTTTCTTTTGCAGATTGGGTCTACCGATGGATGGTGTTTCTTGTGACTTTCTGTGGCTGACTGAACGAATTCCTTAATGCTACGCGACGAAAGTTCCTGCTCGCAGCTTCTTTCGTTTCTCCTATCTTTTGATTTTTACAACATGAAAACATCGAACACAAGGTCGATCTTCCCTACCCCCCGATGTCCTTGCAGGAGAGGTTTTTGGGAAAGATTCTTCTCCATTCTACTGGAACACCGCCGCACGCTGCTGGAACTGCTGTCGCCTCAGCTGCCGTTCCTCCTCCATACGGCGCCGCTCTTCCTGCTCCTGCCGAATCTCGTCGTGGAACTTGTTCGTGCGCAACTGCTGCTCGATCTTCGCCTCGAAGAAGTCTTTCGCTCCACCGACGCCCACCTCGTCAACGTCGATCTCGGTCAGGCGAGCCAGCTGACCGAGCCCGGAATCCGAAATGAGCTCTCCGGCACGTGCTTTTCTGTTTGTTGTGCAGAAAAGAATGTTAAAATGCAAGATTAGTGAATCAGCACCACACAATGGACACACGCACACACACTCACCTGTAGATTAGAAGGAACTCGCGGAAGGAAATTTTCCCATCCTGATCCTCGTCCACCTCGGCGATCATGCCCTTCAGGCCGAGGTGCGTTTGTGGGGCGCCAAGCTTCTCCATCATAAACTTCAGCTCGGCCAGATCGAGGTATCCATCGTTGCCAACGTCGTACCTACAAAAATGCAAGAATGGATATTTAGTCATGGCGGGTATTTTCAGCGGTCGATTTGACAAAATCAAAGGCTAACAAATGCCACGCACGTCCGAGTCGGCAGTTGGCTGTAAATTCCAAGCCAAATGTAAGTCCCTCGGAACGAGTGTCCGAGAAGTGGTCAGACGGGTGTATGATATCATTTTATTAGCCTCAACTCTCCTCCCAAACAGTGAGCTGTTTCTGTGCTTGTGTATTTCATTAATAATACACAACCGTTACGTGTTAAAATGCTAACCACCATCGCCGCGGCTTTCGCATGTGCAATTACTTCTCCATCGATCCCTTTCTTGTTGTGTCGTGTGTGTCGTCATGAAATACAACATACTGTTTATTGTTGTTCGGTGGAACTTTTTCGAAAACAACCATGTCGCGTTGTTTTAACGCATCGTCGTCGTTTATTTTGCGTGTTTGGGTTTGCCTACCGTTCGAGAGAAGCCCGAAGCCCAGCGTTATTGTTTGCGTTTGTAAATCTGCCGCACATAAAGCGATATGGCCGTTGACAAACAGCACGAGCACTTCGTCCGTGGATTGATAGCACGCGGTCTCTTCGAAGATGCGAACGGCAAAGGCGTTTATCGGCGTTTCGTAGAGCGCCATACACGAATGAGTCAGTGCTGTTCGCGTGCTTTGGAGGAACAGAATCTCCACACCATATTAAAAAAAAAACCACCCTTGTGCGGTTGGGTTTGGGGGGGAGGTTATAAGTTATTCTTTGCAACCAGTTTTGCGACTTGCAACAAGTAATGAATGGTCCAACGTTTGGTGACCTTAGCGAGGACGAAGCGCGATGTTGATCGCAGCTCCACTCCGCGATCGCTTGGGAATGGAAAAGCCAACGGTCGAAATTCAAAACCGGTTCCTGATTTAAACGCCTAATGCGACATCGTCCCAAGATAGAAGGCATGAACTGTTGATTGGACACAACATAATCCCTCAGGCGTTGTCGCATTAGTTTGAACCTGAATTTTTCATTATAAATTTCATCCATCATTCCGCCACACGGACACTCATTCTAATGTTGACCTATTCTACTCTCGATTTCAGGGCAAGCGATCGCACCCCTCTAGCGTTGATATGGTAAAGGTCAGTTTAATTTGTGTCCCACCCCTTGCAAACAATGGTACCTCCCAACCAGGCGGGCGGAAGGAACTGTGCATGGACAACGATCCACTTCCTGGCCCCTGGCATAAAAACCGTTGTCCCCCTTCATAGTTTTTTCACGCCTGGTCAACTCCGGTTTTCGGCTCGATGGACCCGAAACAAAGACGCACGGAAACCCCAACTTCATCGTGAGTCATCGCTGTGATCGATCATCTGTCGTGAGTTTTTTCTGGACACGGAGTGCGTGAGATCCGTTCGTCGCGGAAAGTGTTTAAGATTTGCATACTTTAAAAGACGTATCAAGTGTGTATCGCACGCACCGATTAATGTTTAATGCCATTGCTGCCCAAATTGCCAAAAAATGAGACGTCCTCAAAAGCGTCGTCATGAAGTAAACGGAAGTTTGATCGATCGCGCGATGCGGAAAATCGTCATGAGTAAACCGTTTAACCGTGAGAAAACTTTTCTCCCACCGTTCTCTTTACCGGGGAACCGATTTTTTGGTTAGTTTGGTGGTCAATTTTATGGTCACAACATACGTTACCGTGCTCTCCATTGGGTTTGGAATTCAAACGTCGGTAATCGGTTCCGAACCCAACGACGACGACTTTCGGAAGTTTGGAAAATGGCAATTTAACTTCCATTCCCCCCCCCCCCCCCCCCCCCATTTCGGCTGCTTAAAGCTGCTTCCCAATTCCCCGCCGATCGGTCGATCGATGTGGACGACTAATGGAGGGAAGATGTGCGCACACGCGCGTTTTGTCGAAAAGTTCGGCCGATGCGATCGGTTGTTGAAAAAGGGTGAACATTATAGTGACCACACACACACGTTTCTTCTCCCGGCCTTCCCTTCTTCCCCGAGCGGGGTTGGAAAAGCGAGCGCGTAGAGAAACTTTCACGATGATCATCGGGCGGGCACGCAAATTTTTACGCAACACTTCAACCACGAATTAGATTCGAATGAGGAATTAGATATCCCCACGGCCCACAGGGAGGAAGACATCGATGCATCGATCGGGTAAAACGTGAGACGCATGACAATGCTACTAAATGGTTGGCCGCAGCAGCAGCATTCCCTCCCCAAAAGCCGATCTCATCTAATCAACTTAATCGAAAGGGGAAGTGGAAGCACCAAAGCGGGGAGGGACCGTTGGAAGCATGGCATGATTGGTATGCTGCACATCGAACACGGAGAAGATCGATTGATCGTTTGCCGACTGTTAAGCAAACCTGGCCATCAAAGCTGGTCGGTTTTGGGGGTTCGATGCGCCTTTACCTTTTCCGAACCGTTGCATGATTGAATAATTGTCCCCGCCAATGGACCGGGGCTCGGTATGGTATCTCCAACCCTTCAAGCGGTATCAGTTGGGCCACCGGTCAAACGGGGAAAGGAAGCCAAAGAAAGCACATCGACATAGAAATGAAGAAGCACGCAATCGGCCAACGGTCGACAATGGAGAACGAGACAACGATTGCGCCTTCGAAGGGCCATATTTCTAAGAAACATTATGTGCAGGAAGGAAACGAGAAAAAAGGGCCACAGTTCTTTCTTCGCGCAGTGCGTCGCAATGCAGCCCCAAAGGCTGGACAGCCGTGGGACACGGGTTCCCTCTCCGACGTCGGACATATGCGACCAATATGCATATCTAATCATCGTCTTGCCGCAGCCGTTGGCGGCCGTTGGACGATGCAGAAAAGTGTTCGCCCGACCATAAACCACCACACCATGTGACGGTCGGGACAAACGGTTTCCCATGTGACAACCATGGCCGTTCTTCGATGGCGCAGCAATTTGACGGTCGTCGCTTGCGTGTCGTGTCGGTCGGAGGAAGGAAACGAAAGCAAAGCGCACGTTGAAATAATCGAAAGCATAATCGACGAGCAGAAAAAAAGGGAAACCCTCCTTCCGGGAGAACCGGATCCCACGCCCTGCACAAGTGAGGGGAAAGGGGCTGGTCTGAACCCTGTGCCGTAACATTCTCCATTCGAACAACGAAGGTTTGTTTTCACCGTTGCCAAATATTCAACCCGCTAGATCACACATTTGATGATCGTTGCTTCACTTTCCATGGGACGAGAAGGGGCAGGTTTGTTATACAATTTGCAAAACCAAACCATATAGTTGCCACCGTTCCACTGTGAAGCCGAGGTTCACGGCACAATCAGAAACACAAACCAACACCGACGGATCGTTCCGACGTTTGGCGGTGTAGTATATAAATTAAGATTGACTCGCTTCCACCGCGAGTGTCGAGTGGTCGGGACACAACCGGTTCGCGATTTCGAAGCCATTCTCGGGACGGGTGCGGCTTCGTGATTGAAAGCGGAGATATCCCAAACTCCTTTCGTAGGAGTTGAAGTGTGGCCATCCCGAGCGAGCGGGCGGGGAAGTCGGGGTGGTCGGGTTGAGCGATCAAGTTTGTTATGACACCAGAACAGCATAACCTAATCGGTTCGGGTGATCCTCCGATGCTTTTGCATAGTAGTAGTTTCATAACATCTTCATCCTCGATGCCGTTTCCTTTGTAAGGACCGTCGATTCGACTGATTCGTTAAAAGGATCTAATTTAAAACAACTCCCTCCGAAACGAATGAGTCACGCCGCATTACCACAATGAAATAATCGGCTCGGTATCGCGAACAACAGTTGCGTTGATTATTTTATGATTTTATCGCACCGCCACATAATTCGCAATTGAAACAATGCAAAGGGAGCTGACGAACAAAAGGGGCGACTTATGGAAAGACAAATTGTACCCGACTAACCGACGCCAGGACCCTCGCGTTACGTCCACCGGGAAGGATAGATACGGTAGCATTGAGTTCAATTTCCTTCTCGACTTACGATCCGAGAGACCAGTTTGTCGCTACCCTTTCCTACTTTCCAGGCGAAGTACCCGGCAATTGCACATTTGCCCCAGTGTTGGATGACTCAACGACAACGACGACGTCCCCTCCTCGTACTCGGTCCATCACAATTACCACGGCCGTAACGAAGATACCAAAGTACGACGGGGTGGAATTACTACCGTTTCCTTCCCTGTTGTTTTCCATTTAAACCGCTCTTACTTAAAACTCGCCGGTAGGCCTCGATTTGAATGCGAAACTTTCTTGCCATCGGTGTCGGTCACGATCAGCACGAAGGTAAACAACTTTTTCCTATTAGTAAAGAGGTGGTAAAACGCACGAGTATGATTCATCTCGCCATCATAAAACTCTGCTTCCCTTCATTCGTCACTCTAGGAAAAATTCTTCGAACTTCGAATGTAACACTGTATAAACAATCAACAAATTCTAGCCACGAATGAGTGTTTAAATTTACAATAGTGAGTAAACCCGCTATAGGGGAAAATTGTAAAACCAACTCAACGGCCGATGATTCCATACATTTACTATTCATACTTTATTATTTCATCAGTAATCACACTCAACTTTTATACGTTACCATACCGAAGGTTATCAAAATTTGATTTCTAATGCATGCAGAGACGCAACGCATTCGACTTCCCGCAGTGTGTATCTTATTTATGGCCCTCTAATGCGTTCGAATCAACGCCCGAACTCCGCTTCACTATTAATTTTTCCCGTGGGACGTTTGATTAAAGTTTGATGATGCGTTTTTAGTGGAGGTTTATGGTTTTCCAATCCCTCTTACATCATCTTTTCCGGCCGTGGAGATGAAACTCGTGGGCTCAATCTCTACCAATGACCAAACGTTTAATTTTCTGCCAGATATAAACATATCTGGCACAAATTACCAGTCAACTTAATTCGATCGAATATTACCTCGAGCCCTGTGTTGCGAGCATCCCACGTGTTTCGAGTATCATTTAGCCGAACTGCCCATTTTTGGTGCCCACTCATACACCGACGCTCCCAAGCTGGCCACGTGAAATTATGTTATCCGAGGGAATAGAAGTCATACTCAGTTACCCTTCCAAGCCCAACTCCATCCGATCCGACTTAGCTTAGTTGTTTTACGCGATGACCTAGCTGCAATGCATAAATTACTTTCCAACCGACCAACACACACACACACGACGCTGCTAAATGAAACCAAAATTGGACTTACTTGTTTCACTTTTAGTACCTGACCTCCGCACGAATTTCTCTTTTCCGTACCGGGAGGGTATTCATTTTTTTTACGCGGTCAATCGTTACGGCTTTTAAGGTGGAAGAAATCGATAGTGGAAGCCCCAACTTGAAGTATGTTCCGATTCGGTGCTCCATATAGGATGGGAAAATTGAATTGGATCGCTTCGTAGATCCTAAAGCTTCGCATATTACCTATGACAACTGTGTTGGTACTGTGGGAAGAACGTCGTCAAACATGTGTTACTCCTCCGTTTCCAACCGAGTGTTAATTATGCAACCAACATGTCGAGGAAATATTGCTGCAGGTGCACACATGAACAAAATCGCAAACATATGGGCATGCGATGCTTTAAACCACGACCATTCAATTAAATTACACCCCAGGTTCGAAGTTGCATCGGCTCAAACTTGGCGGGCTTCTGATCGATTTGATCGTGCAACATAGTACCGGGACGTAGGACCAAATGGTACCGTTGCTAATTGAGAACTTTCTGGCACGGAAGCGCGATGTGAAGGAAATCCAGTCACGTTTTCACACCTCTTAGCGATTCTGGAGGTCACTCTCCCGTGCGCCCGTCGTCGGCCAACAGTTTTCCAGTCCAGTCCACTCGCCCCAAGGGTCGCCGCGCTGTGATCTACAAAATTATATTAAGAAGGTCAAATTGTTTGATCTTTGCCTGTATTCTGCCCCCATGCCTGAACCTCCGCATAACGAAACGATCGTGCACGTAATCATGACGTGGAATCGTATTTGCGGTTGCGGGCCGATGTGCGGCTTTGCAAACTGCATTCTACAACTCCAAAAACGGTCGCACCTGGGTACACGTTTCAAATGGGTAATTTTATACGCCACACAATGCGCAATCTGTCCGCCATGGTTCGCTATTAGTTAATCGATTGCGTCTCAATGCGGGAAAACAGAACCGCTTATACAAAAACCAACAAAACCCCCCCCGCGCCCTTGTGAGTGGTGCTAACCTCCGGTTTCAGGTGATACGCATGAAGAATCGCTCCAAACAGACGCTTCAAGTACGTGCCCTAGATGAGTGCGATTGATGTTTCGGGGTTCGGCGGTGCATCGGTGGTGGAGAAACAGAAAAAAAAGATCGGTCGCATAAGTGCATTCGGTGTGATGCAATTCAAGCGCAAAATGCGTACGCCTTCGAGTGCCACACGCATTATCGTCGTTGCGTTGCGTTGCCGGGAACACTTGAGCACACTCGAGGGCTTCCTTCCTGGGCTGGGTTGATGGTCGGAGTTGGTCAACAGGCAGCCGGACGCACACGTTCGTCAAAAAGGGTAACACAAGTCAGTGGAACGAACTCGGCGATCGTCCAGACATAACATTGTGCGACCATATGCTTCCCTCTCTCCCTCTCCGTCGTCCGTTTCTTCAGGCAAAAGTATGTTGCCACATCGATCTTGAGCAGTTTTAGCTTTCAACAACAAAGTTTGATTGTTCTCTTCCGACACGCGCTGGTATTCTTGGCATCACCCAGAGTCCAATGACTCCAGCAAAAAAGGACCTACACACAATGCGTACCTTTTACAAACGTCTAGGTAAGCTCATTATCACACACGACCACCCCCTCTGCTATCTCTTAGAGCAAATGTAAATATTTGAAAAAGAAGTCCACGTAGGGAGATAAACTGTGTCGACAAAGAACCAGGCGGTTCCAGAAGCCACGAAGATCCATTCCTGGCGGTCGCGTGTAAAAATACTTCATCACACCACCAACCTAGGTGGCCCCCTGCTTGACGCAACGTTCGTTGATCATAAGATCTCCTCGTCGGAGTCACATGGTTTGGCATTTTTTTTTCTGTCGCTCCCCGGTTCAGTTCTTCGTGGACACACTGAAACCATAAACAGCAGATCGTTAAACAAAAACCAAATTGTCGCCAATGCTGAAAACTGTACGAAGGCAATCCAAGAATGGTTGGTTGGTAAACAACTTGCCATTTGCCCGGAGGCGGTTTATGTTGACACGTTGACACGCGGCGTTCGGTTACTCGGAACGATTTCGTAACAAGTAGTACTAATTGATGGTCTGAAAATGGAGCGAGATGGAGTCAGAATGCGAGCGAATGGCCTCCAGCCTCGAAGGTCACTTCACTGTGTCCGGCTTGTGGAGTCCGATTTCACCGGAACCATCGATCACCGGCACCGGAAAGTACGTTGTAGCGTCCAACAGTGGCCAACAAGGTCAGTAGCGTTTCGTTAAACATAAACACAACTGCCGGTCACACTTCCAGCCGGTGGGTCTTGGAGAGGGCGTGAGGTGTGTTTTTAAAATTGTGTGATCATGCGATCACCAGAAACCGGCTTAGAGACTCGCGCATGATCAACACGTTACCGTGTAAACAAAATTATCAACCTTATCGCTTTCTGGCGCGCAATGCGGAATTGGAACTCGTTAAATGAGTTCAAATTACCTTTCCTTCTGATCGGAACAGCTCGCTGTCGACGACTACAGGTTTACGATAGTGTCTGGACTCGCGATAAATATCAACATAGAACGCTGATCGGCAACATGAGAAAGATTACGGACAACATGCGTATAGGAATGTTTGGAACGAACTATACTCTACTATCTTTACAACATTTTCCTTGACTTCTGAAGGTCAAGTGTTTGAGAGAAACAACCGCAACAACATAGTAGATTTATTCTAAAACAATAAACTCATAGTAAAGAAATCAAGCAAATAGAAATAAATCCCACCCATTGAACACATCCGACATGTTGCGATCGTGAAAATAGGTTAATTTTCACCCATTGCTTGCACGTTGGACATTGTTTCGCGCTGAATTGGTCACACTGATCGTGGGCGCGTGAAGTTAACCTTTCCAACGTAACAGCATAAAAGAGAGATTCATATGCAGATGTATGCTAAGGAACTAACGTCATCGGGGCGGGAAGTATGAGAGGCGTTCGTTTGTTGTTGTGGTGGCCACTACTCTCCGCATGAGATCAATTCTCGTGATTGTCACGTTCGTGAAAGCATTACCAGCAACAGCTCTGGCTGTGAGGGCTTTGAACTTGTTTCATCGACAACACGATCGAAGGTAAACACTTGCCCATTGTGTGCGGTGGTGTTAACTGCATAATTGACCTGATTGCATCCCATCCCAGAGTGCAGTTGCACTGCAGGAAGTTGCATGGCACAGAATCATACAGCTGCATCCCTTCGCAAACTCTTCAGAGGAAGCTGAACGAAAACAGATTATCTTTGTTGTTCTTTCTTCTCCAAGGTTCCGGGTATCCTTGGTTGAGGGCCAGCAACTCTTCGAATTCTCCAGATCAGATGGTTTGAACATGGCAGAGCCTATATCCGGAACTCGTTGCGTTTCCCATTTTTATCCGCATTTTTTCTTTGTTCGTTCCCTTCGTTTGATAGAATCATAAGAGCAAAACCAAAAGAATCTTCAGCTCTGCACATCAGTGCCGCATCGTTTAGTTCCATGCTGCGAAAGATGGACCATAGGAATGTGGTGCCATTGAACAGCGTCCCATCTGGGCATCCATCATCGTATCCTTTTTGTTTGCTTCGTTTTTGAGCGCTGCTTCGAACCAGTTCTAAGCCTACTTCTCATCACGTGATTCTGCGATGGAGCCTGCATACTCCGTGCTGCATTCGGAAAACAATGCTCCGACTGACCTCTGGTCAGGGATTGCCATGAACCCGCGTATTCCATCCCATTCGACCTGCATGTATGTTTCCCTTTCACTCCAGTTGAGTGAATGTCCTCCCTGTTTTTGCACTTGCAGTGCAAAGGAATGCCTTTGCGGATGCTTTGCATGCGACTCACTTGCTGAAGGTGGCCTGATAATCCTTGATTTCCTTCCGCGTGAACTCGTGGAACTCGGTGTAGATGTTGACCACTTTGAACGTGGGCCTCACTGCCTGACCGTTATCGAGGGCGTCGTTGATTTGTTGACGACGGTTCAGGATGGACGACAGTTCCGCATCTGCTGACATTTTTTCTTCCTTTTTACACCACGCACAAGGACAATTGGATCACTGACACGTAAATGAGGTTTTTCGTGTCCTTGAAATGTTCTCTTTAGTGTAGGGATCGATAAGAGAAACACACTTGTTTGGTAATTACACAGCAAACAGCAAACTCGACGCAGTGAAAAGCACAATTGTAACAAGGACTCTTCTTGCCAGTACACCAGTGGCACGACGTAAAATCACACGAATCACCTTCGAAAGCACAAGTGGAACTGACGACCGTTTGCCTGCCGAACAGCGACCGAACCCGGCAAAATTCAAACAAACTGCCAACGGTCGTTAAACTGAGAGAGAGAAGAGAGATTTTCTGCATATGAAAGAGCAGAGCAAGAGATTCGTCGTACAAATGAGAAGTTTCTCCAGGAAACATCCAATTTGCTAATAATTTTTTATTACTTTGACATTTTCCATGGTAGACCCCTCAGATGAAAGGTATTTTTCAGAACAACAACTTTGTTCAAATTTAGATTTACCCAGCAATTCTAGTTTTTAAGGAAATTAATTCTGTTTCCAAAGAGAGAGAGAGGAAATGGAACAAGAGAGAAACGGTTTTTACCGATTGTATCCAAGGTCATCGAACCGGGATTCAAAGGTCGCAGAGTCGTGAAGTATGCAATTTATGTGCGAATCTTTTCCTTTAAAAAAATCTATGTTGCCGTAGATACAAAATTACGTTTTTATTGGCCTTCTTTAATTTGAAAAAATGTGAAGCCTTTCCGAAAAAATGTATTGTGCATCGCATAGGAATATTTTAATTTATTTTTTGGCCTCACGATTGAAGGTACTGGATGAAGCTTGCAAAACATGGTTTAGGTCAGGACCTTTCTACGTCATCACAAGGACGAAAAGAATCTTCGTTCGTCAAGGTCGTCGCCCACCCAACTTGCGATCCACGCATGTTCTCCCACTCGCACCCGAATCCTACGATATTCTTTTCCCTCCCTTTTTATTCGAATTTACGCCGTGTCGGCGTGTGGTCAAATGCCGAAGGTCAACAGATGATGGAGACGCCTAGCCGTTTAAATAAAAATATGTTTTCCACAGATTGCTTCCTATGTACTACGCCGCAGCTTCTGTTTTGCGCTTTGGATTCTATTTTTAGCTGAAAATCATCCAGTAGGTGATCAAATTTCCGGTGTGCTCCACCAGTGGAATAAGTGAATCAGGAACAATAAAAAAAACCTGTCCAAGATAACCAGCGTAGTTTCGAGAGGTAAACAACTTGCGGCATAAGACTGTTCTTGCAATCGTACAAGTACTCCAGCCACCATTACAACAACATTAAGCTCTCCATTTTTAATCTCAAAATGATGATTCCTCTGATTGCCAGTAAATCTCTCGAAGCTAGCTTTCGCAGAAGAAATTTCGCAATTTGCCCGTGTATGTCGCATCATGGACGACAACCACTTGATTGATAACGGATACAAAGGAAATTTCGATCGATATTGTGTCTGGAATAAAAGTTTTTTCAGGGAATTTGAAATTGAATGAAATATTGTGAGACCAATTTACAATTGTCACAGCTCCAATTTATTATTCCAAGCTTGTAGCTTAGTACCACATTTTATGATGCGAAATAAATACGATAACTATCGTCTTGAAGGGGTTGTCTTTAATCGGCAATTTCTTCCGGAAAATCCACAATCTCCTGCTTGTCCTCGCATGCACCTTCCCGCAGCAGACGCAGATTCGATGCCTTGCCACGAGGACTGTCAACGTCGCAGTTTAGCTCACATCGGTTGGAGTAGGTCCTCAGATTGCTTCCGCATACGGGCATGTAAATCCTTGGGCACGCACACATTCCATTGTGTCTCCTTTGCGACTGCACCGGTCCCAACAGAGCAAGAACAGCTACCACTAGAATTGCAACGTGTAGAGAACGCATTTTGTTTGATTTCACTTCTTCCGTGACGTTGAATAATTCGCAAAGTTTGTATATTTTTCACGACCGTCGTAGAATGACTAGCTGCTTGATACTGCAGGTGGTTAGCTAACGTATGGCTTTATATTTAACGCTGTTGTCGATTGATAAAAATGTTACTGATAAGCGCTAAGAAAAATAAAACAGATGTTATCAGCAAATGGGGGAAGTTGGTCCTAGACATAGACACACAAGTTACGTGCTTCCCCTCTGAAGAGGAGAGAACAAGAGGTGTTCGATCGATTTTATTTAAAAAAAGATACGCGTGTACTTTACGACAATTGTTTGACTTGGAAAAGTGCAACAATCTTTCATCATACCAGACAGTTCCATAAATCTTTGTTCTTTTCTGTTCAATCTATATCCGTCACAGAATAAAGGATAACCGTATGATCTTTACCCCAACCTTGACCAACCTAACCATTGTCCGATAAAACTCACGCATTTATTTTCTATAACTTATGACCCGATAATTTTATGTTATTACAAGGTGGTAGTCATTTACAATCCTACGTGTCCTCAGTATGTTTCTTCTTGTTTTATTTTCTTAAGTGTGATTAATGTAGATTTGAGATAAGAGATGATTAATGCACTCACAAAAGGAGTTATCGTGATAAGAAAACACCCACAAAATAATGTTTTCTGCAAATTTCAAATGACTCACTGTGCCTTTTTTGTATTCTGAATGAAGAAAACATTTCATGCGAATTTTCATCACATTTCATATTCGTCACAAACGTTGCTTTTCAAGTAGGCAAATGTATGTTTAGCTGGCACAATTATTCATTGCAATTTGATTGGGCATGAAGGCTGTTAACGTTTTAGATAACCGATTACATGCGGTTTGGGACAATGTTCTGTGTAATACGACTCGTCGAAAGGTTTATGGTGGGATCGTAATTTCCTTCCCAAGGAAGGAATCCGCAGTGAGAGTTGTACAAGGCCTCAGGGCGATAGTTACAATAATGGCGAAGAATAGAAGAGTCTCTCGAAGATCAAACAACCACGAAATCAAATGGGCTTTTTCCCTACAAATAAACGATATTTTATCATTTTTATTTGTACCTTTGAACTGAAAAAGTATGCATACTATTGCACAAGACTGTTGATTTAAATACTTACGTTTTAAAATGTTGTTGATAAGGGTTGTAGAGTACTGCATCATGAACCATCAGCTATCTTTCGGCCAATGTGATTCACACTCGTGAGCCGGTCTTTTTATCGTAGTGCTTCTATGCCAGCGATTGTTTTGCCTGCTAGGCAATGATTTTGCCGTAACTTAGATCCACGGTTCATGAAGAAGCAAATTGTTTTATCCTTTGCCATCAAAAACTACAAGTACCGGCGCTCGGGGTTGAGATTCGTTTGCAGAAATTGTGTTGATTTCCATTTTAATGATCTGTCCGACGATGTTTTGTTGTCTGTTGTGCTTTGGAAACAAACATCACCATTTTATCACGCTCGAACCTGTCAAACAGAACATTGGTCCAACGGTTCGCATTACATGTGCAATTGTATTGCAAAATTCTACTTATCTTCTCGGTAAAATATTGTACCGATAGTTAGATGAATATGGCTAGAAAAAAATAATTAACTCCGAAAAAAATCCTGTAAAATTATAGAAGAATCGTTAACATGATTGAAGTATTCAAGTCGGTAGATACGAGTTGTCAAAATTTTGACGTTATTTGATGTTTCACAAGGCGTATAAGGAAATCAGGTTAATGGACTACAATTGTCAATCCTATGTTCGAAAATAGGGTATTTTTAATATTAACTAGCAAATAATTTACCCCAAAACTGTAAACTTTGTAAATTATACCTTCAACTATCAATCATATTCATTCAAATTCTAATTACATGCCTCGGCCGTAAATTTGCTGTGTTTAAAAATGTCAAGATATGCGTCCTTTTCACTAGGCTACTGTCAAACCACAGAAGAGAAGTTTACCTCGGACCTGCGGTGACGTTGAATTAGAAAATCCCCAAAAACGTCGGGAATGTAGAATACAGTGAAAATTGCGGTGCGAATTAGGTGTTGCAAGCGCTAAATATAGCGGTACAATGACGAGATCTGGCGTATGTGTTTGGCGCAGAAGCTTGGCGTCTGTCGTGTGAATAAATGTAAGTAGTCGATGGCAATATGTTACTTTTGGTTACCGTCGGGGTGGATCAGCATATTGTGCGTCTCGCTGTGCGTCGGTGGAAGAAGTAAAGATGACAACGGCACAGGAACCGGGCAGCCGTATGTTGGCAGCATAAGTCTGCAGACGAGGTTGTTTAGCCGATTCATAGGACATGGTTGACCTGGTGCGTGTTTATCTTTCCGTATGTGAGACCAGTGCTTTAGTGGCTACCAATTCTGGCGAATTTCGGTTACCGGGAAGGGTGTGAGATGTGTGGCCGGTGTAGGACAAGTGCAAGACACTCGTTTCAGGTGATGCCCGGATTCCACGAATGAGGCGAACGGTATGCATCCTATTGCTATCCGCGCCCATACGGGAACAGTTTCACGCTGCGGACACTATTGTCGAGGGCGTTTCTACAGTTGTTTAGGTTTCCAAAAAGGGAGCGCAGAAGGGAGCTGTTGGAAGAAGCAGGTAGTGAATGTATTTTACATCAAGAGTACGCAAAAAGCGAACCAATATGTTGTGTAATATTTCCAGGGCTCGTCCTTCAACTGTATCCTTAAGTAACCCAAAAAGGGTTAAGATGCACACCCCCGCAAGGAATGGTGGAGAATTTTCTAGCAAAATTTGCCACCACCTCGCTGTGTCTGGAATCCATATCCTTCGTGAAAATCCCTTTGCAGGGCGACAGATTCTGAGTTGCCAACAAACTGCCAGTATTTTGCCTTTACGTAGTAGTAAGGATGAACTGTCGAAAGCAGCTACGTTCCCGGAATAATTTGCATTACTGCATTTTGTCGTGCAGCGGTCGATATGTGCAAGAAAGAGAATGCCGGAGCTGGAGAAAACATTGCACCGTCCCGTCGTAGGATGCTGTGAGGGAATGAGACGCCCTGGATGCGCATGTATTTGACCGTGTCCAGGGCGAACCGTTCGTCGTGACAACGCTGGCGTGGCACACGGCAAGCAGCTTTTGCATCTCCCCTACATGTATCGGATGGCCATAAATTTGCCGACTTTGCGGCCGTGAGTCATGCGAAGAATTCCCGGAATCCAACCTTGGTTGTTGAAGATCGGTTGATTTGCAAGTTGTTGGGTAACGATATGATTCTTTGGTTTCTCTTGAAGGGTGGCGATGGCACTTGTGCGATGAGAAGGGTTTGGTGCATGTGCAGTGAATCGAGCGAATTTGTCAACTAGTAATTTACCAATTGACATATGGAGGAGTTGGTACAAATTGCTGCTCAACATATGGAGCATAAGCGAACGACGAGCTCGGGAGAATGATTCATACTTCCACGCTGGTTAGACGCATTGCACAGAGATACACGTTGTTCCTCAGTAGGCTGTGTTATTTGTACTGTCGATTTAGGTAAGTTGCGTAAATAAAATTAATAGGCCGGTGTCAGGATTCAGTTGGTGTTTCATCTTGCGATCTTGACTGTGCATTATGGAATTATGGAAAAAACAGAAGCACGTGATTGAGAGTGCCATAGCAGCATTTTTGCGTTTTTGTAATTTTTGAAGCACATGGCAAGCAAGCTACACTTAATGATTCTCCCAAGTGTGGATTATTAATCAGTGTCGTTAGCATATGCTATTGTAATAGCGTCAAACAATAACGAAGACACGTCTGCAGTCTTGCAGCTTAAACATATATACTTTTTAAATGATTGATATACGGTCGTAAAAAGTTCCATAATTAACAAAACATCGCGTAATTATTGTCAATGGGCTTTTAAAGGTGAAGTTCGTAACACTTTAACCTAGAATTTCTCGTGTCTTGTTGTTTGTATAATTTATAAGATAGTGTTCCACGTAATTTCCTCTTAAACAAACCGTTTAAGTAACACATTTCGCCGTCTGTAACGTATGTTTTGTTTTCTGGTTCTGGTGATAAGATAAGAAAGTTTTGGATTGATTGAAATGGCGTCGGGAGCTGTACCCTTTCGACCTAGGCATCGGGTTTATTTTAAAACAGCATCTCCGCTTTCGATGATCGACCGCGTTAAGCGAAACCTTAACTGGTACGCGGAACGATTCAACGCCGGGTGATGGGTCGCCGGTACGTGTCCGAAAGATTATTGATAAAGCACTGGCGCGTTAGCGGTAGTTCACGGAACGAACAAATGTGCCGACGTGGTCCAAAGCGGCTTTGGATTTGCGCACGTCCAGGAAGCATAGTTGTATCCGTATCGCTGTTGGTGTGTAATGTCTGGCATCAACATTACCAAGAAGCGTTAATGGGTAATCCCCTCGGTGGGGGTTGTAATGTTTCTTCTTCACATTGACGCACTTTGAAGGGTGGATCGCTGCATCTCATTGGCAGGACTGGGGAAGCTACGTGTCGTTCGTCGATGTGCTCCAAACGAGTCTCCTGCAATCAAACACCACGTCATTGATCCGTGTCCAGCTGGCCCGGGGGGAGCATCCATCCACACAACTCCACACATAATGTTCGCAGACTCGTCCGTCTGATTGCGTGGTTCAATTTGGCGTTATATCTCGTTAGATAAAAATAGGCCACCAACGTCACTTCCTGTGCTTTTTTTTGTGTAAAAGGAGACGTGGCCAAGATAGAGGGAGAAAGCGAGCTGCATTCGGATACTGCCCGAAAGCCGGTTCATAAATCATATGCTTCAAATGCTCCTTCTGCAGGGAAGCCGGATGGAGGACCAGGGCAGGGGTGCAATAACACGCGATAAGAGGAAGAAAGGAACAAACACTGTGTAAATGGAAACCGAGCGTGTACAAGGCATCAAATTGTGAATGAATGGACGTAGCAGCTTATTTTTGTTGTTATGGTCACACATTAGTGGCCTTTGCGTCGCTTATCTTGTCGTCGTTACCATACTGTGAAGCATTAATTGTAGTTTTCCTTTTTTTTCCCCCGTATCATTCTAGAAATACATCCCCACGACGAAGTATTTGCTGTAAAGTACTCCAAATTGTGTGTGTCCCCGAGGGGGTATCATATAAGACGAATTTCTTGGACACGTTTAACACATCGCTGGAGGGGATCGAAAGCGGAACTGGCGCTGCTACGATTCGCAACAAAGTAGTCGAATCTAAACTGCGACATGAACTACTCAGGCCGGGCAGCACTTGCTAAGACAACATCAATCATCATAGAGTGTCGTCTTGTATTATTAGCATAGTAGGAGGAAGTTTGGTGTAAGTGAAGCTGAACAAAACCCCGGCACAAGGAAGCGCCACACGTACTTCGGTCGTGGAGTCGTGCGTTCTTGGAAAGCGACTTCGTGTGATAAGTAACCAAGGAGAACCCGATTTCTTCCATCCAGCCACGTGCTGATCCCTGCCAACGGAATTAGACTGCGCTGGTCCGCGTGTTAATCAGTGTTGAGAGAGGCTTCCAAATCGTGGCCACGTTCTTTCATCCTCCCCTAGATCGGGGTGGTAGCTTGCTATTAGCGCCCTGATCGCGTCACCGTCGATGTGTCCAGCTAGATCCATGTGTTTGTGAGGCGACAAGCCACCCCCGGTTGCCGATTGATCAATTTATCAGATGTTCCGTCGTCGGCCGGCACTGAAATAAATTGCGTTGTAATTAGTAAAAGGAGTGTTTGTGCGTAGGTGTTTGATTTATGTGCGTCCGGCACTGGAGCAAGTTCAGTGTCACTACCGGAGTCAGTGTCGCGTCGAAAGTCGGTCCAAATGCGTGCGCAAATGGTGGTTGATTTTTAATTTCTCTCCTGTTCAAACTCCCCGTGGGAGAGTTTCCCCTAGGACTTTATCTGAGTCCCTCCGATTCAATTGAGTGTTTTTTTTCGTTTCGTTTTAAATTTGATACTTGAGTGTAACGTGGCATCGCGGGCGCCGGGAGCTCGAGCTCCTGCTATAAATTGCTATTCTTTTTTTATTTATCGCGTGGCAAAGAACGAACCAAACCACGGAGAGAGACGGTAGAGCAGGTGCCATTCGCAAAACCAGATTTTCGATGGTAAAGGCACCTGTATTGTCGAGCGCTTCACAGCAGCAGCAGCAGAAGGCGCAGTGTCCCAAGGAGATAATCCATCAGCCGTCTTCGGTGGCGGCTACCTCCTCCTCCTCCTCGCAGGTGCTGATCCATCAGCATCAGCAGCAGCAGCAGCAGCTTCACCATCAGCAACATCATCAACTCCATCAGCATCATCCTGTTCAGCATCAGCACCAGCATCAGCAGCCGCTATTTAGCTATCCTCCACCCTTGCAAGCGACAGCCGCGCGCACCCACGCTACCTACTTCCAGCAGCACCACCCGCTCGGCACGGTGAAGAAACATCGCCGAGTTCAGGTCCAGATGGCCAGCGAACCTCCGGGAGGAGGATGCGTCGGGGTGGCCGGTAATGGTGGGATTGTCGTCACGAAGACGGCCACATCGGCTGCGATTGCTGTGGTGGCACCTACGGCCCGGACTGCAGTTACCATGGCCAGCGGTTCGCTAAACAACTGTATTACGGTTGGGGGCACTACGGTCGCCTGCAGTGCAACTCCCGGCGCAATGGCGACAACGCTCGGGCAAACACAACAACCCATCCTTACACTAGCTCCAAGTACAACGGTTCCCGCCGCGGGAATCAAGCTGACCCAGCAGCAGCAACAGCAACAACAGACACAAGCACAGCACCAGCAACAGCAACAGCAACAACAACAGCAGCAACAGCAACAGCAACAACAGCCAACGCTACAACACCAACGAATTCAATCGTTGCACCATATCCATCACCATCATCACCATCAGCTGATCAATGGGATTCCGGCGGCCACCCCAGCGGGGCAGCGTATGCCGGCGAATGCAGCGGCTGCGGCTGCTGCAGCGGTTGCAGCCGCGGCCACCCCAACCGCACCGGCAGCGACCGGATGGCCGGTGGTGGAGCCAGTGTTTCACTTCGGATCCGGCTTTGAGTTGGAGACACGTCCTTACTGCCCGCGTCATACGCCCTCGCTGGACCACGTTGTCCTTTTCCATGTGCGACCTGGCGTGGCGGTCACTTTCCAGATCGCAGGCAACCGAGAAACGATTCGAGGTAAGTAGCAACCATTCCCATACACATTTCCATGTGCTAGTGAAAAGGATCGGTTCATGCGGGAGTAAAACTGAATCTGTTAGAAATACTGGTTGGTTCTTCAACATAGACACCCTTTATCGCAATTGTCCACTCGGTCGAAATATCGCTTCAAAGCCGTTATGTCCCGGCAATCGGGGTGATTTTCTATCTTGCGGCCAAATTCGGGTGATAATCGTCTACCACGGTATGCGATTTTCGAGTTCCGTCCTCACGGTTCCCAACCAGGTGTTCATAGATGAAGGAAAGTAAGCCTGCTTTGGTAAGAATTTGAAAGGCAAAAGGGTTGCTGATGCAAACAACCTGTTTGCATGAACATTGGCTGCTTTGATTATTAATGGTCGCGTTTTGATACACCTGACATTGGGACGATTGGGATTGCGAAATGCTTTATGTTCCTTCGAAAACTTGCCACACCTTTTGCCTGTCTGTCGATCTGCTTGTCTTACGTAAAGGTCAACCTTTAAAGTTCATATTCCCGGAATGTAACGCTTTAAATTAAGTTCTGCTCACATTCATCCGACGTAAAAGTTAATGCAGGAATCGGATGGAGTGAAGAAGTATATTTATTACAAACAGTTTGCCGAAGACATCCAGCCCCGCTTGGCAAGTAGGTAGGTGGCTCTTGAGAAGACACAAAAAAGAACGTTGATAAATTTGATTTTCAAATGTTTCACTCGCTTGCCACGTTGCAGTCAGGTTCAGCTCTTCTTCGTCGTGGGTGAATCAAAAGCCACCGAGGTCCCATCGCCGCTGCTTCTTCGGGTGTTCGCAATTATGTGCAGCGTTATTTCTGCGCGAAACCGACGAATGAGGTAGCGCTGGCGCGAATATCTGATGAGATCACGCGTCCTCGGTCAAAGCAACCTTTCGGTCCTGGTCCGGTGGACAGGTATAACAATGGCGCTGCTGCTGCTGCTGCGACCGTCTATTGCGAATCGTGAATAGTGATTATCCTGGCTTTTTTTGCCTTTTTCACGGGATGGGGTCACCGCTGGAGGTCAGCGATGGGAGGTTTTTTGGTGGCCACATCACTACATGAAGTGTCCATCGAGCGAGCGGAACTCACGGAGAAGCAGCAGCAGAAAAAAAACATAGCTGGCCGTTGCTGCGATGCAGATGTGTTTCTCTCTTTGACCCGCTTTGCATTTGGGTGTTTGTGCGACTGAATTTTGGCAGCATATTTGCACACCGAACGACTGAGCAAATACCAGCACACATCTCCAGTATTTTGCCTCTTTCGGTTTGCGTCGCATTTTGTGGCTCGCCAAAGTCGTTTGCGTTTGCGGCTTCGATTGATTGCGTTATTCGGCGCTGCATTTTGATGCCACCCTTCGACGGGGGAAGAACCTCTCCGCTGAAGAAGTTGGTAACCGAAGACGACGAACACGTCGCCATATGCCATTTTGTGCCCGATAATGATTAGGGTATCCAATGCTTTGTTTGCCTCGCCTGTATCAGAGTCCCCCACTGTGTGCAGGGTTGGGATATGTGCACATGGATGTGTGCAATATGTTTGCATTCGAGTTTTAAAACTGATAAGACGCTGAAGGCAAACGATCGGCGGAGAAAGCATGAAACTGCAGCTGGGAATTTGCAAGGCGCCGCCATATCAGTCTTTTTTGTCGGCGTAAGGATTGTAACTAGCTGTTATGATCGTTCCAAGGGGTTTGAAATGGAGCTGATAGAATTGTTGATGATGGATAAACCGGGTATCGAAGTGGAGGAACACCGTGTAACTCCGGTTGATGTTGTGTGACGTCCGTTGAAGCTGATCGCGGTCCCCATATTGATGACATTCAGCCGGTCGACTCCGCGTAGCAGCAGCGAAAACGAGAGCTTAATTTGTTGAACCATATGACCATTAATGAATTTGACCTTCGGTTTCTATTCAAATTGAACCTCCGATGGACCCCCCTCCTCTCGGAATGCATCGCGATCGATCTATGAAGGATATAAATTGTCCGCAACGGACATCGAGACATTGTCTGGGGCTATTCTTAGATCTTTTGCATGGTAACTGATAGTTCTGTTGGTTTAACTACAACTTCCAATATGTGGAAGACATGTGTTAAAATATATATCCTTGTTTGTAAACGTCACAAAATCTTGTTTAATTTGTTTCAAACACAATCAACAATTTTTAACAGCACAAAATATCTCTGGCGCGTACTCTTCTAGCATGAAACAAAACATTGGCAACGTTGGTTTGTGTAAAACTGTAGAATGCCATTAACCTTAAGTCATTTACCCAAGCCATTACCTACCTTTGGCCAGGCTGCGAGACTTGAGCAATAAAATGTCGTTTCACAGAAAAGGGTTTCACATTTTTAACTAGCCTCAGCCCAATGACAATGAGCTCCTTGTGGTTATTGGCAGTTGGCAAAAGCTACTCTCTAGCCCGGACTACCCTTTTCGATTTGAAATGACGTGCGTCGGACCCGGCGTTCCATAGCAACAGTCGGCCATCATCGGGTTGCTGCTCCTCGTAGGTAGTTCGCTAGCGTGTACCCCCCAGGCACAAAAGCCTTATGCATTTTTGTGCATAAGAAGTTTGCGAGACACAGGAAAGGTCTCAGCAGGAAATGATTGGGTAGCCGTCTTCGCCGTCGCCGTCGCCGTTGTTTGTTGTCTCGTGAAAGATTGGCTTCCTCCGACGTGGTGCGCATGGATGGAAGAATATCATAAAGATGTAAACGTGGCAAAAGTTTCGCGAGAACACACAACAACCCATCCTGGTGGCATTTTTTCCAGTTCGCTTTGCCGTCGCGGACGTGGACGAGCGTGGAAGAGTGCGCTGCAAAAGTGCAGCCAGCACACAATTGTGCTGCTGCAACATTCGCGGCGGCCGTAAAGGAAGAAACTCATAAAAATTTAATTGTTTTTGTTTCTTTGATCATGAGAAAAAGGTTATCGTCTGGCTCGCGTCCGTTGGTATGACCATCCAAGTGTAGTCTGGTGTGATTCTGGTGTCTTGGCTTCTTCTCGAGCATGTCTGTGGTTGGACTTTTCAAACACGGCAATTGATGTGAAAAGTAAAGTTCCGTAAAGGGTAAACTAAAGTAGCTCTTGCCAGCCTAGAATTGGTGTCCGGGCGATAAGCGTATTCAAACAAATTGAAGAGGTTTTAAAGTTTTTGTAATGCTATGAAGGTGCTCTTGTTCAAGCAAGCATGTGTCCCTTCCGTGTCGATGCAACTGGATATGGTTCGGTATGGATCAATTTCCATCCAAAAGTATGAAGAAAGTTTCATCTAAGCGCCGGGGTGTACGTGTGGATAAGAAAAAAAGAACGTACTTTAGCGTTGTGGTACTAGTCCTCCTCGCCGCGTGTCTCCGTCATCTCCGGAACCGTGATTGGGAAGTAGAACAAGACAAAGTTGATCCTGCTGCTCCAATGTGGGGACGGAAGACGCGCCCGGACCCATCAAAATATTATGTTTCCCTGTCACGAACTTTCCGTGGTAATGTTCTCCGCTCTACTCCGTCAGTTCGCCAGGCTTCCCCATTTTCTATCGAAGAAAATCTCATCTTAAAAGGCAATTTGAAGGATGTGGATTTCTCTGCAAAAGGATGCTCGAATATTCCGCAAAGTGCAACGATGTTGCAGTGCTTTTGCTCACAAAGATAACTGCAGTTTGATATGTTTGTTTTCATTAAAGTGAGCGGAGTGTTGTGAATGAGAAGTAGCATTAATAAAGAAAAATGTTTAGATAGCTACCTTTCTAACACTTTTACTGGAATGATTTATCAATGTATTCTTACAAGAAGCGAATTTCCTCAGTGCGAAATCCCTATACAATGGTTAGTAGTTTTGCGAAAGAAAATGCAACGAGAACAATATTGAATGCACTGCAAAAAGACGGCACGGTGTTGTTGGAGGTTTGTTTGTCATCGAGAAAAAAGAGCCACCAATGCATTTGTCATTATCAACATCACTACACAGAGCCGTTTTGACGTCTTTCGTGGCGCGGTTGGATGGGTCTATTGTCATACAACATTTTATGCCTTTCCACCACCGTGTATCGTCCGGGACGTATGTTTTGCGCATGGAGACACGGTACAAGACGACGACAGCATAGATGGCACCATAACAATCGTCGACAGTGACGACAACACAGCGCACTGTTGTTACCGTGTGTTGTACTGCAATGATGCTATTTGTGCTGCTCTCGTTACATGCCATCGTTCGCGTTGGAGGAGTAAAAATATCCTCCAAGATGTAGTAGAACACACAACATGCAAAAAAGGGATGCTGAACAAACTCGTCTCGGGTCACGACGCTGACAAGTTCGGTGGAAGCATGCATGGTTTCCAAAAGTTAAGCAGGCGGGAAAAAATCATCGCACAAGATCATCGCAGGAGGCATCGACTTTAAGGATTATTGAGTTTGTAGTTGAAATTATTACTACCTTTGCCGGAAGCAGGAAATGTACTCGGGAGCCCCTGAAGGCATTCGTCCTTGAGGATCTCATTTTATTTCCAGTTATTATGGTTTGTGTTTGCAGCGCTCCACAGTTCTAGCGTTGCTACTTGTCGTGGGCAACATTGTTTCGACTTTCGAAGGAATTCACATCGCTGCTGCACGGTTGTCCTCTTACAATTGCACTCTGAAATGCACATTTTATAGTGCGCGGTGTTAATGGATCGAAATGGCTCCGGAGCTCGAAAGGGCAAGGCAAGGATGAACCTTCCGCTGGCTTGTGTTTGCTTGCCGGTTTGGGTCACAGGGTTTCCACTTAATGTACCCAAAGACCTCGATGGAAACGAGGCGAATCATCGATGGATGGTTTTTACTACCTCGGTCTCCGTTTAGTTCGCTTTTACTACGACGCCGCCCCCTCTTGACGTCGACCCTTCGGGCGTGGATGTAAGTCGCGGTTGGTTGGTGATAATAAAATTTAAACCCATCCGAGACTAAACTCGCTGCACGCTGCTGGCTGGCTGGCTGGCTGCAAGTACGTCAAAAACCGACCACTAGAGAACTAAATAGTGCTGCTGGTGGTGCAACCAAAGTCCGTCTTCGTGACCAAAGCCGTTCGGGAACACATTCCTTTCGAGATCATGGTTTTGCATCATCTCTCCTCTCTCCCCCCCGTCGTCGGGTGGTGGATGGTGGACAACAAGAGGCGGTAAGAGGGGGTTTCGAGAGCAATTGCTGTTACTGTTGTGTTGTGGCCCGACGCGGTGTCGTGGTGTTGCCGGTCTCCAATCAAGAAGACAAGAGCTAAGCTTCGGTGAAGGGAACTCGAAATGCAGTTAATGACACACTGCCGCCGTCCTCCGCCCTCGATGTGTGTGTGTGTGCTTTTCCCTGTATGTGCGGTTGGCCAGATGACCGAAGGCGCCGGGGGAACGAGTGTGGGACCGTTTCATTCGCGGGATGATGGCATCGTGCTTGATTTACGGCGCGGCTTGGATCACGGAGGACCGGAGACCGCACCGTGTCGTTGTCGTTCTCGTGTGTGTGTGTATTGGTGTGGGGGGTGTCCGTGTGTTCCGCATCCGCCCGGTCGGTCAATTGGTCTTTGTCGTGAAGGATCTCGCGCGGGTGAAAAAGCATGGAATTTGGTTTGAGGTCGTTTGCGGCCCCGATTGCACAAGTGGTTTGGTTGCTGCAGGCTTGCTTGGTTTCCTCTCAACGATTTATTTTGCATGCCTCCCCCGTGTCTCTTTGTGGCCGGAGGAGTGGAGTGGGTTATTTCCTTACCTTCCCGGGGGAAACGAACACGCACAAACCAATTGTGGATGCTAGCAAGACGCGTGCAGTTGCAATTGCAACAAAACGACCGCCCCACGGAAAGAATTGGAGTTCCAAGAAAATATGAAACGAACATGTTGGCGAGATACAAAATAGCGTTCAGTTCTTTGTGCCAGATTTGCGAACGAAAGCAGGTTGGATATAAAAAAAACATTAAAACGAAGCTATTGATAAACAACAACATAAACTACATTTAAACGATAACTAAACTATCGTTTCGAATCAGGTCTTTCTAGTAAATGAATTGCATCAAGAAGATCTTTAAAGCCTACAAAAGAGCCTCGAAGATCCGTTGAATGCTGCTTACTTTTTCGCCAGCTAGCTGCGCCAGGGAAGTGGCCGAGAACGACTAATTGAGGTTCGTGTCAATTAGTTCTCTCGTGTGGTAAGTGTGCATCGGATGGAACGGACGGCGGTGGTAAAAGAAAGGCAAGAAATGGGTCGAAAAATGCTACCCATTTGCGCTGCGATGCAATACCCGGGGTAGAACTTTAAATATCTCGCCACCAACTCCTTTGGCATGTGTGTCGGCCTTTAAATTACTTCGAATTTCGATCGTTTTCCGTAAGAGTAGAGCAACCTGTTGACTTATGCTTTTGTCATCGTAAAAAAAAGGGGACAGCTTTTTTGCTTTATGAGGTTTAAAGTCGAGACCAAGGGGGATGTTTTCTTGGATGTCCTTTGTTTGTGATCTTGCAGAAAACGATCGAGCAAAATCGGAAAGAAACTTTAAACAAGTACCATTCATTCGGGCTGTTGTTGCTGATCATGATGATGATGATGATGATGATGAAAGTATGCAGCGATGCGAGAGCATAGCATAGGGAAGAGAAAGAGCCAGCTCGGTAACTGTAACTCGCTGGAGAAGAATGCGCGACTTGGCCACCACTACAAGCAGGCGGGCGTCCCAGTTTTGATGCTCTCTCCCACACGGCATAAGTCACTTTATGCTCGCGTCAGTGTGTGTGTTTTGCGTGCTTCGCTTACGCATGGGAAAAGTGACTTCGAAATGTTTCTTCTTTCCAGCTCGATGGAAGGAAGGAACCAGAGAGAGAGAGCAGAGAGAAAGACGTGTGACTCCGGGAATCTATGCTCTTTTATGCTGCTGCTGTACACGACGTTCCCTTCCCGCATTGTATGCATCGGTGCGCACGGTGCCGGTGCGGAAGAGCGGCATTCTATGCTGCGCCTCCGTGGCACCCTTCCCCTTCCATCGGTGCTATGTGTCTTTTCCCTCCCTCCCTGCCATCCACACACCAGAGCTTGGTCCGTGACGAATCTCCGGTCGGTCGGGGCTCGCATCAGTGATCGTCATCATTTCACAGTCATCTCACCGACCTTCTCACCCTCTCTCACTCTCTCTCCACGGATTTATGCGCACTACGTGCATAAGAGGAATGGCCAGCGGAATTGGAAAGTCTAGCCCCGCAACCAGTTGTGAGATGTGGGATCGGCCACGGCGCGAACCCGCGACTCTCGGTAGTCGTACTCGCAACACATGCGCACCAACACACCGTAAGTCGAGGTTGTCCCCGGTGCAGAGCTGTGTTGTGTCTGTGGAAAAATAAACATCGATTCCCAAAGAAAAGGGGGGGTTGATGGAAAACCAAGAGAGGCCACAGTTATGTTGGTCGGTCATTTTCACGACGTTCTCGTAGGACGCTCTTCTCGTGTCTCGGAATCTTCACCACGGATGGCCTGGTGGTAGTGTCGGTTGGCTGTGTGGTAGTGGTCCACTCTCTGCTCCAACCGAAACGCACGGTTAAGATCCGCGATCGTCGTTGCCGTTGATGACGATGTTGATGATGATGATGATGCGGCGGTGTGTCGCCTATTTGTGCCGCGTCGTCGCTTTTCCACCCAATGCTACGACGACCACTATGGACGACTGTAGTCGGTAGGTGGTAGTTGTGCGTACGCGCGTGGATCGTTCCAGAGGGGTGCGCGATCTCTCGACGCGAGTTCACGACAATCCGGCCCGGATCCGATCGTCAGTGTTGCCCAGGCGGCCGTGTCGTAGAGAGAAGGAAAAATCCCACCCCGTCTCGTGTTCGTTCGTTCGTTCGTTCGTTGGTCGTCGCCTACTCTGCGAGAGGGCGTCGCGTGGCAAGCGGAAAAAGCAGCAATCTTGCAGCAGTGTAGTTCCTTCCTTCCAGCCATTCGGTAGAGCTATTATTTTCCTCCTCCGGCTGTGGTGGGAAAAGCCGTTTTCCACCGGAGTGAGAGAACAGTTTGTCTACAATCGTTGTGACGTGTATGTTCTCCACTACCATCCCATCCTGTAGTGAGTAAGCCTCCAAGTTTGGTGTGACCGTCTCGACAGTGCATTTTCACTTGCCTTTCCGTGTGAATACGTGTACCCATGAAGCATAAGAGTGTCGAGTGCGAACCGTGAGAGGAAGCAGGAAAGAAAAGCTCGCTTGTACTGCTTTTCTTTAGCTTCCGATGCTGCTGCCATCTGGGCTGCTGCCGTCGTGCCGTGGCGAAGTGATGTGTTGCGTTTATGTTTCGTTGTTTCGGTGTCTCCGTTTTCCCCCCCCGGTTCCGTTTTCCGTTCAACCTTGGCTTCTGAAAGTCAACTAGCACAGAGGGAACTGAGAGATCGGTTCCCTATTTGATGACAACACAACACCGTCGAAGACGTTAATCCATCCGGGGAAAGCCTTTGCGGGGAAAAAAGGATTCCCGAAGGAAGGAGGCCAAAAGACGAGACGTGTGTGAGGTTTTATTTTTTGTTTGTTTCAACTGGATCGTGCTCAGGTGCTGGGGAGGGAGGAAAAGGGGAAAAGTGGGAAAGCAAAAAAGGTGCGCGAAACCGGGAGGCCAAAGAGGCCAATGGATAATTGCAATAATTATTGTGCTTTGGACTTTACCGTCCATCGGATCTATCAAGCGTACAAGATGCCGTCCTGGAGGGGTGGGAGCTTGGGAGGGGGAGCAGGTTGAAGGGAGCTAGGTGCGGAGGGGGGTCAGTTGTTGTCTGGCTAATGGGTGGAATGTAGACCACTGGGTATCTACCCCAGCCGCCGCCGGACGCTTTCGAATGGCTGAGCTTTCGTTTTCTGCCCGTATCTTTCGTGGCTGCATATTTCACCGAAAACTCAATCGAAGAGTGCATTCACTCCCTCCCTCCCACCAGTCGTCCGTTTTTCCCACCCAAGTGTAACGGTGTGTTGGGGGTAGGAAAACTGTTTTCATCCGTTGGTGTATTTTGACTTCGAACTCTTGTCTCGCGAACCATTTCGAAGATTTGTGTCTCTCGTCTTCCGTGTCTCATAGGGAAGAAAATGGGAAAACTCATACGCCGTATGCTTGTGTGCATCCACGGCAAGTGCATATAAACACTTGGGCGGCCGATGTGAAAGCAGAAGACTTTCTGCTGGAAATAGGAAGTAGCATCGCGTGTATGTGTGTCGAAACGCACAGAGAAAGTAAGTGAATGCTAGCGCCAGAGTGTGTGAGAGAAAGAGAGAAATAAAGCGAGGCAGAGATAGAGGGTAAAAAACAAGACAAAATGGGAAATGATGTCAAGCCAGAAGCGCTGGAAAATCCGATCGGGCCGCAACCAAAACGGAGAGTAACTGGAAGACGAACCGGAATGTTTGAACGTAAAAGCTAACCATTATCACCGCTTGGTGGTGGGTCGGGCGCACTAGTTTACAACACTTTAACACATTTTCCGAAGCGATAATGCAACTGTGTATGCCTCGGAGATGTTCTCAGATTAGATGATGATTCACTCCCGGCAAGTCAATGGTTTGTGCACCCCAACAAATGTTAGGTAATGCTCTGGACAACGGCACGGATGTTTACGGTTCGTTCGGGGCAAGTAGTGTGTAGCTTTTCTGCCATCACAATTTACAAACATTCTACAGCGTCTCTCGTCTCGTCTCGTGAGGTTTCGATCCTGTTTACACAACGGTGGGCGCGAGGTAGCGTGTGTGGTGGTCATTGGCACTTTCTTTGTCGAATTTTATTCGCCGAGTGTAAAAGCGATCGGAGATTTTCCTTCCAGTTGAAAGCTGCGGGGTCACCCTGTTGTGTTTCGTGCTGATGTTGCAGTGTGTGATTCCGCAGTCGTGGCACTTCATCTCGTGTGATCGTGGTGCCCCAGAGCCACGACCACGACGACATCGGCACGATGCGATCCTCATCACTACACGCTCGTTCGTTCGTTCGTTTGCGAGTGATCGCGGGCTTCTGTGGATGTTTGGGTTTTTCCCAACCCCCGGTCCGGGTCAGAGATCACCGAAACCTCCCCCCTGGGACCGCGGGACCCGGTTTCCGATAAGCAATAAGGGCTGTGTGTTGTGTCTTTTTCCGCCGCGGTGTCAAAAGTGTATCAGGTTTTATTTTCGGTCAAACGAAAGACACGCGTGGCGGCACGCAGAGATGTTGCTTCTTTTCTTTGTCCCCAAGGAATCAACCAGAACACACTGCCAGTAACATATTGTAGTTAAGCAATGTCGAATTTTCAACCCCCTTTTGCACCCTTTTGCATCGTTGCTGTTGTTGCGAAATTATGGTGAACATTATTATTGGCGTGTTCTTTGCCACGAAGGCAGTGAAGGAACTATGGTGGTGGGGGGTGGTGGTTGGTATGCTTCAGTGCGGTGCTATTGTTGTGTTAGGCGCCGCCGCGGTTGTGGTGGTCTTTGTGTTGGTGAGCAGCAGTGGCTTCACCGCTCGCTCGGAGTGTGTGACATTTAAAGAACCGACCGATCGAAAGGGAAGATCCGGGTTCCCCCCGGCGGCATGAAGGGGGTGGGGGGTGGGGTGGTTTTGGGCTCTTGATTGTTGTGCTCTTTTTTTTCACCAATTTTCCTATTAAGGTGAACTCATTCATGCAAATTTTCCCTTTCTCTCCTCCCCGGCCAGAAAGATTGGTGGCGTTGTGTTGATCTATCATTATTTTGCCATTATTGCTCGATCTGTATTCCGCGATCTCCGATTTCGCGACCGCTTTTGAATGTAGTGTGTGACTTCTTCTTGCAAAATCACCCACCCTCCCCCGGTCGTCGTAGTGGCCGCGATGTTGAGCTGGACGTTTGACTTTTGTTCGCGTGATTCCCCTTTTTCTTCTCAAAAGAGACAGAGAGTGAGATCGCGAGTTTCCGTAGGGTTGTTTTATGTCCAGCGCCGCGTCGAGTGCATTGGAGATATACTTATTTAGTGTTTGTGGCGATGGTACGCTCGTATCCAGCGTGGCAAGCATGGAGTTGTGTGCGAGACGCAGATCTTCTTTCTGGCAAGGACGGTCAAACAATTATGGACGAAGCGAGTGTGAAGGGGGAGGGGACGTTGGAGTAATTTCAGATGAAGTTAAACAGTCGTCTTTGGTTTGTTGAATGTGTCTTAAGCAGATCCCCGCGTCTCGACGAACTCTCGATCGCGGTAAGGTGGAAATGGAAAATCCGCAATTGAATCCGCATTTAAAATTCGAACATTGGTGCTTACGCATGCAAAGCAAGCTAGGCTGCATCCAGCTTGGTGGTGGTGTGTTTTGTATTTGCATCGCAACGCAGAATGTACAACACTAAGTCGGTCAGGTTTTTGTAAAAGAAGAAGAAGCACAAGAAAAGCGTGTAACCGAAAGCCGAGCCGAAGAAGCAGAAAACAGCAACATCGCATTGCTGCGGGGCAACAGCAATAACAACACATAAAAAGCTCTTTAAGAAGTGGGCCGAGGGAGGGAGGGGGAGGGCGGACTCTGACTCTGCGGAAACGGCAGTAAAATTGAAGAGAAGCGAGTTCAATAAACTCCTCGACGGCGGTCGAGATTTCGCTAAGTCTCTTACCGCGGATCCAGTCTTTTCTGCAGGGGGAAGTGGGTGGATTGGGTGGTGCGGGGTGGTTGTTTGGAGGGGCGCCTTCCTGCCCGCCCGCCCGCCCGACGGACGAGTGCTGGAGATGCCACGTAACTGTTGCGATTTTCATCGAATCGGGCACACACATCGAACGGGAAAAGTGGGGTGAAGTGGAGTGGAGGTTGGCCGCCGAAGTCGTCTTGCTTAAGATTGGAAAGGGAGAGTCTATGTAAAGAGACCGAAAAAGAGAGAGAGCAGGAGAGAAGGGACATAAGAAACGTGTACCAGTGAGAAAAGATGTTAAGAAACCGCGGAATGCGAACGTGTCGTCGCGACAAGTATAGTGAGTTGTGAGATGTGGTAAACTGCTTCTTCATCGCGAAGTCCAGAGTCTGGTGAAGCGTATAGCTTTTCCTTTTCCATTGGACTTTTCCGGACTTTTGTTTAGGCCCTTCCGTCGTCGTCTTGGCGGTGAGCGTGTGGTTCTTCCTTCGCGACCGCACGAAAAGACGTTTCGTTGACAGACTCTGGAGTGAGCCACATAGTGAGAGATCAGTGAGGTCGCGAACGGCCGCGAACGGCCGCGAGACACGAAGCCGTGCAAAAGGGAGAACCCGCGCGGTGTTGGTAGTCGTCGATCTGTTGTGTGAGTCTGCTATGCTGCCACTCTTGCCAAGTGTCTCTGGCTACGGTCGTATGCGTACGTGCGTTGGGGCTCGTTTGTTGGGGTTGGCCTCCCTCTCCAGGGAGGAGGGACGGGTATCTGCGGCAATGTGTGTTCTTTGATTAATGCTGCCACGTTTTAAGTATTTCCAGCAAGTGTGCCGCGCGCTGGTGTGGCGTTGTTTCGGTGGTGGTGGGTATGTGTGAAGGGCCGTACGGAGTTGGGGGGTGACTTCCCGGGGGAGGAGGAGCAATGGGTTGATGTTGGGAAAAGGGGGGGAGTATGCAATTGTTGGAGTGCACGGAGCAAAGAATGCAGCTTGCTCTGGGGGAACGTTGAGCTCCAACGGTTTCCTCCCAGATCACACCCCCAATCCCAACCCCCCTTCCCCACAACCACTAACCACCCACTAAGCTGATTTTAGTTCAGCTGTGTGTTTGTATCGATACGTGAGCAAACGAAGAACGGCCGGGCAAAAGGGGGGTGGTGTTTAGGGGTTGGAGGGGAAGGGAAAGCACCGCCGAATGTAATGGAAGTGCGCCCTAGTTTTTTCGAAGTTTCGCGAGTGTGTATGTAGCTCCTTTGGCAGGGTGTGTTTGTATATGTGCTCAATGTATGCTTGCGTTTTTTTCACTTCTTTTTAATGCTAGATCGGCACATTCCTTTCATTCAAAATCGCGAATGCTTCCCTCCCCGCGGCCGTGCACCACATGTACAATGTTGACTGGAGGAAATTGTCTCTTGAGTGGTGGATGGAGAGGATACGACACAGAAGAGGAGAAGTCTCTCGACTTCTCGCGAAAAGAAACCATGAACTCTATTGCCTATATTGAGCCTTTTGGAGAAAACTAGCGAGAAGAATGGGTGGGGAAGAAAAGAAGGAAGGGTCGGGGGGAGGTTTGAAGTGTGAATGACGTGATGCAGTTTGCACTTTGGAACATGGATTGGTGATATTCTGCGTTTGTTGCAAACTCCCCCAGGAGTATATAGTGTACCAGCCGAAAAGCTTCTGGCAATTAATTTCTTCCAATGTCAAATGTAAGGATTTACTTTAAAGCCATAAGGATTGCTTACTCTAGCAAACTTGGAGACATGGAAGTGAACGTTACAAGAAGTAACGATTCGGAAGCCCAACGCAACATGTGTGTGGACTGTCTTGAAGATACCTTTGTTGAAAGAAGTGAAGACGAATTTGGTCAAAGCAACCAGAATGAAGAAAGTCGTCGGCCTAGCAACAGTGACGCCAACTTTGCTTTGTCTATTGCAATCCCACACAGTCATTCAGCCTATGATTAAGTAAATTGCCAACCACAAAGCACATGGCGCAGAACAATATCATAGCTAGTGATTTGGTGACCCTTTTTTTCTTCAGTGGCAAAAGGGAAATTACTGGAATAAACACTATCTAAAAACTCCTGTACATGTTCTTCAAAACAGTGTAGGTAGTGGAAATTCATCAAGCGTGGTTCCCAGTCTAAGGCTTTTTCTGGCATATTCATTTTCACGAAAATCTCCTCCTCCCGTTCAATGGAGATTCTTCCAGAAACTGTCACTCGCCATTCACAAATACCAGAGACATTTGACTCAATCAAGTGGTCGAGATTCCTTGATTTGCCTCATCCAACTTCTCAGGCACTTCAGTCCAATCAGTCCCAGGCCGTCGTCACCCAGTCCCAATCGGTTAGAACGTGCGGTTCCGGGCAATGATGGATGGATGGATGGATTCTTCGCATCGAACTCATACCATACCAACACGCACCCAGAAGGCATATCCACTTGGCCAAGGCGCAGTTTGGGGATGTAAAATATTTGCTCGGTAGTACTCGCAAATGGGTGTAAGTTCCTCGTGTATGTATCTTATGCTTCCGATGATGAACGTGTAGCGCGTAAAAGAGAGATTGAGCGTCTTGTTGATCATTCTTGAGTGAGATAAATTGAGTCAAATATGTACTGTGCCCGTCCGTGGTATGATTCCATTGTCCATACATTTCTCCGGAGGGATTACTGGGTCTCGAAGCCGTAGGGATTGTTGTGAAGCAACAACATTCGAATGAAGTTCGAGGGTGGTTATGTTTATCTTGCGCAACTGATAAAATCGTTTGAGATAAGAAATCTTCTGACATCATCCAGTATGCGAAATTCACTTACTTGCTTTTCAAAAAGTTTTTGGAAAAGCAAAACCACGCTCTTTCCACATTATCTCGTGGTGTGCCGCCTTGCTTGAACAACGCTCTTCCTCCTCGACCGTCTATCGCAATCGGATATGGGGAGTGCACCATTCCCTACGACATAGCGTTGGCAAATTTGGCAGACAGCCGGCGTCGCCATCGCCACAGTTGCCGTCGCCGTAGTCGTAGTCGATGTTGTTGGTCCAAAGGGAAAACGATAGCTTAACGATACACCATCTCGAGGGGAATGGTTTCGGCGGCGTCTAGCCAAAACGCACCCGGACCTGCGGGGCGGCTTGTTGCAAACGGAACGGAAACGACGGTGTCCGGTGGGCGGGAAGAGATAGGAAATGAAATGTATTTTCCATTTGCAGTCGTGTAGTACAATCTCTGAGCAGCGCAGTGGCAATATCTACTTCCGGCTAGCGTCATGTGAAACCTCACCGAACGCACTTTGCTCGCTGGTTGGTGACAGAAGGAGAGAGAGAAGGAAGTGTGTGAGTGGGAAAGTTGTTATCGGAGGAGGAGTGTTGAAGAAAGAAAAAGAAGAGTGTTATAAGCGCCGACAGCTTGATCGCGTGCGATCGCGAAGAGTCGCGGAAGGTTTATCAAAATCATTAGTGAAGCTTGGACACACAACCGAGAGAGTGACGGAAAGGAGAGTGATTTAGAGCCGACCTCCTGTGCAGTGACTTGAGTTCCGGAATCCAAGTATTGTCCCCCTCGAACTCTCGTCGCCAGAGAGTCCTTGGTCCAGCATCATGGTGCGAAGGGCGGTATCGACGTCTCCGGAATCGACCAACCACTTGAACCACCATCACCTCAGCCAAGCGCAGACTCCAACCTCGTCGACGTCCTCCCTGTCCTCGGCCTCCGATGGGCAGCCGGTGTCGCAGCAAGCCTCGCCATCGTCCCAACAGCACTCGCCAGTGTCCGCCGGTGGAGGCGTCGGAGGAGCAGGAGCCACTGCCGGCGGTCCGGGTGGCAGTCTGCTGGGGCTACACCACCAGCAGCAATCGCCCCATCAGCCCCACCAGGGCCACCATCCACATCAGCATCCGCTGCATACGCCTCCACCGCATCACCACGTGCACATAGCTCCGGCACCTCACGAGAACGGACATGGCGGTCCGGCCGGAACCGGCATCTTCATAGCGGCGGCACCTTACACCGGCGAGTACTACGCGGACCATCCGTACTACTACTCGCATCCGGAGTATGGGTCGCCGTCGCCGTCCCAGCACATCTGCCCAGTGCATGACTACGGTAAGGTTGTCTTTCGCAGAAGACCAACTTTTCAAACGAATTTACTATTCAGCACTTTGGGGCGGCACATTGCTGGAACTGAAAGGGCCACACGCGCTGATAGTAATATCTCTGCGTTATTGCTTTCTACAGTGATAAACAATTCCGACAGCAGAACTTTGATAAGGTGGAACGGGGTCCCCGATCGCTGAACCGAGTATGTGCGTTTCCACGTAATTAGTAGACCGTGAGTGAAGATGCACAAACAACACCTCTTGGAAAATGGAATTCGCGTCACAGCGTCCATTGCAAGCTACAACTCTAGACTCTTCTAAGCATTACTATGTTGATTAACTACAGTTTCTAATCATGATTGAAGATTTCTTTGAAACAAATGTCAAAGAAGTACGAGTTTATAATCAGTTATACGCGTGGTCAATACTTTTGGCTTTGTCACTACTGGAGGAGAACCTAACGATTTCTCCTAAGCTGGTGTCTCAGCCTAAGAGCGATCTTTGTCTGGAACAGTCTAGACGATCCGCTTGGTTTTTATAGGTTTCATAGCTAGCGGACTTTGACTGGACGTTTTCTTCTCAAACACTTTCAAGAGAACATGCCACTCTCGTTCAATTTCACATCGAAGAAAGGGTTCTCTGGGAGACGGAACATCCTCTAGAAGAGCGCAATTAAGATTTTTTTTTTTAGTAAACAATATTTTGTAATTAAGAGCTGACCTCTGACCGGCTGACTTCAGCATTATGCCTTTCTTGCATCCCAAAAAAAAAGAATGGAGGACTATCTCTGCGCGTGGCTCCATAATCAGCGTTCAATGCACTGGTGAATTTATAAACATGTCGTGAAAACTACAATGCACGTTGCAGAACCACGTTGCAGAGACGGTTGCCAATTTTTATAAACAATGTATTTGGTTCTTTTGCGAACAAATCTTATTGATCACCTACGTCAACGGCGCAAATCTTGATCATCCGCTTTCGCCGTGAAGAGTAGATCTGGATCACTATCGGGAGGGGTATAAAAGTGATGTTATCATCGAAAGGAACCAAATCAGTCTGCTAACCAAGTGCGCCTCTAGTGGACACACAGTGTGATCAGTGCCTGTGCTTTTCTGTGATCTTTTCAATCCCGGAAGAAGACGTATTTGCGCCGTAGTTTCGGTAGTTAAACACTCAATTCGAAGACACGCAACGATGCAGAGGGAAGGGATTGCAGATACGACAACGCGTATTAATTACTTACCATTTCCGTCGGTTAACCTTCAGCGAGGTATTATCGCCTCGTGGGTCATGGGAACGCTTTGATATATCTGTGCAGTTTTAATATTTTATTGACCATTGTATTTGGTTTTGTTTGGTGTGCTTGCTGCCTTGAGAAAAGGAAGGATGTATACTTTTTAGTTGAAAAATTTTAAATCCCTTTAAAAGAGTTATTTTATGATGATGCACAAAACAACGCGCGGAGACATTGTAGTGGATAATTACTAAAGTTAATTACGGTTACGGTTACGAACGCAGTTAAACGCAAAACTACCAGTTAATGAGATTTCCATTGAATCATAAAAAGATCGTTCAATTTATTTTAAAAGTAGTAAAGCTTAAATTACCCGCACAACATACGAAACCAAGTAGGAAAATGTTGATTAGGACTACCGCGAAACGATAATAAGCCAAGGCGATCCCATTCCGGAACATTTCAATACCGGACTGGGGGGTAACTTTGCCGTGTTGTGCCTATTGGTAAGAATAATATTACCCCAATCCGCAGCCGGGGAAATCCGTATGGTCGATGGTATGCGTGACGCGGAGGACGTGACACGTCGGCGATTCTCAGCTGGCGCCGCGGGAGGCTTGCAGAATTTCGCGGAGGACCCCTGGATGGCGGGTTGGTGGTTTGTGGTTGGTCCCTGGAAAGACCCATTCGTCGTGAGCGAGCAGGCTGAAACTGGATTTGCCTGGTGGGTGTCCATAACCACTACCACCAACGTTGGAGGTGGGTAACAATCGTCGCGTCAACACCCGGGCGCGGAACCCGATGCTTCGGCGGGGGTTCCGGAGCTGGAGGTAGAGTTTTTTGTGCCTGCCAGGAACCTTCCGAAAAATCATCCAAAACGCTCGCGCTGTTGAGTGGGAGAAACAAAACGGCGAAACAAGGGTCTTCGCGAATTTTTGTACTCTGCTTGGCGATCTTCTACATCTCTTTGTCGTCGTCGTCCACCCTCCGGCGCAAGAGAGAGACACGGATGCCACATCGCGTGCAAACTTGCCACGAATGCTTCGGAGGAGTTTCACGCCCAACTCCTCGGCGTGTGTATCTAGTCTCGATTTTTCGGTGTCTTCTTTCTCTTCACCGGCAACTCACTGGGCCATACGTACGTAGTCTTGCAGAATCGAGCGGGGCGGTATATAACGGAATGTGTCGGAGATGTCGAGGACGAACTCCGGGGTGGTGGAACGGAGGCACACAACCAGCGTTTATCATTAAAGGTCGTCCGCGTCTTTTTCGCAGTCTCTCTTTGTAAGATGGCTTTAAGCACGACTTCACTTCGACATTGCTTCGACTTTGCATCAGACCAAAAACCCGTTTTCTATTCTCCGAATGGACGCTGTGGAAGTGTGGACCAGCGGGGGGGGGGGGGGGGGGGGGGGGGGGGAGGAACAGCCAGCACGAAGAGTGGGGCGAAGGGGGAGGCAGCAGCACATCCTCCATATGATGATGATGATGACGAGGTTGATGATGATTCAAATCTCGAGCTTCAGTTCATGTTTTAACTGTGTGTTTGTTTAAGTTTGTTATTTGAGTCGGTTTGCTTTTTCTTTTGCTTTTTTATGTTCTGTTGAACGCTTTACTGCTTTTCTTAAAGAACGATCAACTTCTTCTTCACATACCTTTTTTTAAATTGATCCGTGATTTACTTGCATTCTACAAATGTTTCAAATTTTTAGGCATGTCTTACGCGGTTTTTGTGTGCCCCTGTTTTGCTGCAATCAAAATCAACGCATGTGGCCCTATTTGTGCCAAATTTAGTTCGCTCAAGTGTGGCCGGCTTAAGACGTTTGTACGAAAGGAAGCTGGAAAGAGAAATACGAAAACATGCTCGTCGAGCGCATGTGTTTGTGCTTCTCCTGAGGCTGTGGGTCGGTCGTTGGTGGGTAACGGGATTTCACTTATCATGTTTCCTACCATATGATGAAAAGGGCTCCGCTCAAGAAGATAGAGGCGAGCCACGAGAAAACACTCGAGTACAATCCTCGAGCGGTGGCTACTTCGGGGATCTCTTTAAGAAAGGTTCAATTTGGTTCGAGAATGGAATTTGGACAGCCCCATTGGATGGAGAGGAAGAATGCCCTCGAGGGGTGGAAAAAATGCTCCAAACCGAGGGGGGGAAAATGCTGCAGCAGCATTCGCGGTTCGTGCGTGTTGGTGTAAATTCGGTGTATGAAGGCTACAGATGATTGCAGATTGGTGTTTTTTTGTTGGTGTTATTTTCCATTTTGTTTTGTTTCCTGCTTAAGGTCGCTTCTTTTTTTTACTCGCAGTCCGATGATCCCTTCATCTCCGAGAGTGGTCTTCCCGATCTTCCCGACCGGTTTCTGGCGCACACACTCTCTCGGTCGCGAGAAGGTCTTGCGGGGTAGTTTCGGTGTCTCCACAGTCTCCACAGCTTTTCTGTTCAGCTGGGCAATGTTGTTGCTTCTTGGTTTTTCCCTTTGCCTTTCGACTTTCTTGCAACCCGTTCGACGTCGTCCTCTTCTTGGCTCGAACTGTTGGATCTTGGAGCCCGCGAGACCGAGGGATGAAGTGATAAACGCAGAAACTGGTTCCACCCAAGAACTGGAACCTAGCAGCGCTGCGGGAGCTCAGGTTTGGGAGGTTTTCTGGGTGTGGACTGAGGGCCTTGTGAGGTTTTTTTCCTCCCAGCCATGGCATGGTCTGGGGATGGCGGGTTGAAACCCGGCTCCCCCGCCGAAGGGTTGATTGTACTCTGTGCAAATAATGACCTTGATTAGTTATGCTCTCTTTTTCTTCCCCCCGGGGTGGCGAGTTCATCTTCGGGTTCGTGTCTCGACTGCGCGTGTGTTCCTCTTTTGAAAGTGGGAGAAATATGCACGGAGCGATGTCCCCGAGACCGACTGAACAGCAACTGCTGCATTGCTCTCGGCCACTTTTGCTCCCCGCATTCCCTCGAGCCATGGCGAACGGTTGGCTTGGCGTTCGTCGGAACGGCGAAGGTTTGGTACCCGAAGGTACCGAAAAACTTCACGCATAGTCCCCCGGGGGGAGGAGGGGTGGGACGCCATCCGTCTGGGGATGGGGCCCATGGAGGGGCGAGAAGAAGGGCGCGTTTGTCTATGTATATAAACACGAAATATTAATGACCGTCTGGTCTGGTCTGGTCTGGTCTGCTGCTGCTTGCTCGAATGGACTGCTGCGCCGTTGCATGATGGTTTGGTTGGCTACTGTCTGTTGCTTCAGGATGGGCTTCTTGCCTCCGTTGTCTTGTTGCTGGTGAACAAGCAGCACGGCGCGTTGTGATCCACTTTCAAAGCGGATCCTTTGGCGAGGAGGTGGCTATTATTCGGAGTATGATTTAATGAGTTAGAATTTTTCCCCCAGTTGCAGTAAAATAATGCGCCACATTGTACGTTAACTTGTCATGGATTTATTACAATTATCTTCTTATGGCCCCCGGATTTCCCACTCATCGAATTCCTCCCAACCAATCAACACGTAGGGGAAATTGTTTATACATAAGTTCTTATTTGCCCTAATCTGGTTCCCTCGCGAAATGTCGACATGTGCTGGAAAATCCAACCATCGGATCCCGCATTGAAAGACTGACGATTGTTGTTGATCTGCTGGTGGTGCATACGTTTTCGCTGATGCTGACGGTTTCCTGATCTTGAGTTGGGGAACTTTTTTTTTTCGAACCAGAGAAGAACATACGCGTCAGGGAATGTATCTCTGTTCAAAAATCATCTGTATTCGTGTTTGAGGGGAACTAAACCGGTCATCATGGGTTTGTCCACCCCTATGTGTGAGCCGTCGACCAGCATTAGTGTCAATTAGCAACGCGCGGCACGGAATATCGTCCCTCGCCGTCCATCGGGGTGTGTGCCTTTTGGTTTACCATTTTTCTCCTCACTTTTCCAATGAATTTTATTTTCAATGGTGCGTCGATTTGGTTTGGTCTGTTGGAAGGATTCGTGGGAATGCTGGCTAGCTAAAGGTGACCAACGCGAAACATCGTTTGAATTAAGTATGCTTCATTTGCGGATTACAACCACGACGTCGATAATGTCTGGCGTGTTATAAACTCAAATGCAGGTGGAGATTGTAAAGTCTTATCTAAAGTCCTCGTCTATTATTTTCGCCAGATGAACACGTCAAACACCATCAAGCATTTATCTACATTTCTTTCCTTGTCTCTAAGGATGGCTACTCCTCCTACGACGCTGACCAACGATAGACGTGACGAACCAACGGTATCTGTTTCGAATTAGTTCGAATGTTCTTTTTTCATTTCCATCCCAAGGCGAAAGCAACAGATTCGGCATCAGCTGAAAAAAGACGCGCTTTCGCGAATTGGACGAAGAAATGGCGCAAGTGTGGCGAGGCGTGTATTTTTGCTTCATTTCTCTCCCTCGAGTCGAGTCTCGGACGCGACTCACTCGGGGGCATTAACCGGTAGAATTTTATGGCAAACTTTTATGCATGTGTGTATCTTTTGGGTTGTTGGGAGCAAGACGAGCAGCGTGTATCCTGGAGTGTTGGAGGGGGAGGGTTGGGTGGATAAGTTACACACCCGATGCTTTGTTTTTCACTCTCCTGTCCGTCCGGTGCGCAGACATGACCTCCTTCAGGTTGTTATCGACAGTCTGGGGGTGATGAATTTCAAAAGTGCATACGTAAATAACGATATGCGTCGTGGAAGGAGATGAAGTGCGCATCCGAGATCAGGCATCCACGTCCCGGAGTCGCCGGCAAAACCAGGTCACGGATTCACGACCTTCCGTCGATGGATATTTTGAGAATCGTTTAAAAATAGCTCGGTGTTTACTTGAACCCAAGTAATACACCGTCGGTAGAACCGCAAGTAGCGCGGCATTCCTTTTCCTCCCGATCTCGAATTGGCCATTTTCCCGTTCCCGCTGATAACGACATTCCAGCACCATTTGATTGAATCATTTCTCTTTCTCTCCTTCCCAATCTCTACCACAGGCCCCGTCACGCTGCCGATGGTGTCACAAAACCCCACACCTCCGATGGCCATGCCGATGCAGGTTCCGCACGGCCACATGATGCAGCAGATCGTCGACGAAAATGGGACGCTGAGGCACGTCATCCTGTCCACCCAGCCGCAGCAGCTCGCCCAGGGCGGCGTCCAGCACCATATGCATCCTTCGTTTGTAAGTAGTCCATCCCCCACACCACCCCCCTGGGTTGGGGGGCGGCGTGTATGTTAGCTTAAGACATTCCATCCTGCAGTTCACCATCTCATTTTTGTACCAGCTTTCTGTCTGTTTATCTAAATAATCATCGACGCGGCGATGGGGATATGAGAGATGGCGTTGGCGGTGCAGTTTACGTATGTGAAAAATGTACGAACTTGTTTCTCCCAGGCAAAAAAAAAAACAGAAAGATGCCCCACAACTACTGAGTGAGTCACCACGCTTGGGTCCGCTTCTCGCTAAGAGCTATAATAAATAGCTTGCGCCAACTTATCGCCTGGAAATTCACACATTTTTCCTTCGAATCGTGCGTGTCTTGGAGGGTGGCCTTCCTTGCTTGCGTCCGCGAACCCGGTCCGAACCGGTCCCGGAGTGTTGATTTGTTGCTAATTTACGGCACGTTCAGTGCAAATTTCTTCTTCCTGTTGTACGAACCGATGAAGAAGCCAGAGGAGGGGCCCCCGGCTCCTGTACCTTTCAGGGGTTTGAGTTGAGTTTTTAGCAGTTCTACCTATGAGTCACGAACTGACCAGGCATGCACCAACTTCCGGCATATCATTGGAAGTAGGTTACAGTAATAATTTGTCCGCACTTTACTGGCATCCGTCAACGCAAGATCATAGCGCTTTCTGCACCTGTTTACACTTTCATTCTACCGACCGAATGGTTACTTCTTACAACGTTTTACAACTCAGCTAGCAAACCCGGCAGTGCACGTAAAACATCAAACAATCCTAGCCTACTGTAAAGTACTTGATGTTGAATCGTCAAACCTCCAAATGGCAACACCAAACGGGTCAAGTAGACAATTCGTCGCTTTCTAGGATCTAAAGGGTGAAGGTAAAAGTAGGGGAAAATCACTTTCCGGTCGAAAAACATGCTTTTGCGAGGATTTTTGTGATTGGGGAAAAGCGATCATAGCCTACCTTATCCTGTATTCCTCGAGTGGTCGTGCCTACTACAAACATTCAACCGGTAGCTATCATTGCGGTAGATCCTAGAAAGCGACGAATTGTCTACTTGACCCGTTTAGTGTTGCAACTTGGAGGTTTGACGATTCACCATCAAATACCTTACAGTAGGCTATCGTTGTTTGGTGTTCTACTTACACTGCCGGGTTTGCTAGCTGAGATGTAAAACTCTGTACCTTACGATGATCGGAAACCCCGTTGCGTTCTTCTGGCTAAATTTAGAGAAAAAATGGCTCTTAGGTATGCGAAAATTCTGTTACACATATGGTCATTTTACGTGTGTGCCTTCGGTGTATTCGAAGATCTTTTGTAGCGATGGACTAATTCACGATCTTCCAAAACAAAATCATTTTTGGGGCGCGTTTTCTAGTCGATGTGCGCCGGTTACGCCTTTGCTCAAACTGAGTCCAGAGTCAGCAGGCATGTTTTTTCCTACTTATTTTCCCATCCTCCTCCTCCTTCTTCTTCTCCTCCTCCATGCGCCAGATCTCGCCGGGCAGTCCGTGCACACAGAGAGGAAGTGTTGCTTCCGGATTTGATCAGATTATGATTGGAGCACAACAGTAGTGGGCATCACATGTGCGTGATGTGTGTGCGCACTACTTGCGCCACATTACGCTGCGCGCCACCAGCACATGCCAGAACACTTGGCATTAGTGCGACAGAAAGGAAGAAAACAAAACTAAAAACCAGTGAGCATATACCTCCCGTCCGAGGCCGCCCCCCCCCCCCCCCCCCCCCCGCTGTTTCTTGCGCTGTAAAACATATCAAGCGAAATGCGAGAAGCATCGGCCCATTGCCACCTTCTTCCTGTTGCTTCCGGAGTGACTTAGTCCTCCGTCTCCCCCTCCTCCTACTCCGGTGGATGGGTGTCGATTTAAAAACAGCACCACCCCATGTTCCGACCGAGGAAAAACGGTACAGAGGCGGAAGAGGAGACACATTGGGCGGAGGATGGATGAAAAATAACACGACAGGAAAGTAGTAAAATATCAACAATTATAATCGAAAGCGGAATTACTACTGCGGGCGGGCAGCTGGTTGGTGGTGGTGGGTACACGAAGAGATGTGGATGTGTCTGGTTCCGCGTTTCGAACACGTCCTCACTTCGCTTCGGCAGCCGCTGGACCGCGGACAAAGCGGCAACATTGTCGCACCAGGCTATGCGTAATTGGTCTCTCCATCAGTGGCCACAATCAAAGGCGCACAGTGTTCTTTTTTTTGTCCGTCTCTCTTCTATTGATGAATGCTCGCGATGAACACGAACATGATGACATGGTTTAACGCCCTGATATTAGATTGATACTTTTATACAGTTAGCGTTACTGTGTGGCATTCGGTCAATCAATCAAACCACGGTACATGTTTTCAAAACATTGGTTTAGTTGCTTATCAGACGGCAAGGATTACCGTTCGGGTTAATTTACTGTATAGAAACACACACAGACACGCCATAATTAAATGGTGGTAAGTTTATAGTGCCAGTAAGTCCTTAAAAATATATATATATTTCGTCGGTCGAGAAAAAAAAAGCACATTACCAAATGTCAACTTGAATCTCTGAATCAAGTCTATTGCGCGGCACAAAAACCATCGTATCCGTCGAACGGACCGACGGATGCTGGACGGATTCTGGAGTCGCTGGAAAAGGGAAAGAGTGGATGGAGTGGCATTTTCTAAAGTGACTCTGGTGTGGTGTGGTGATCATGGACCATTTAAATGAAATTGCATGCCTGTCATTTTGGCTCAAGGTCGCACCGTGTGTGCGTGTGTGATCAAATGTTGCCTAGATTCTTCTTGTTAGTTTCATTCGCTTTTGATGGGTTTTAGCGAGTGGAGCTGCTGCGGTTTTTTCGGCGTGTTCGAGAAACAATCGAGTTCCGGGCAGCGAGGGTAACGTTGTTTGTTTTAGAGATTTTTAATTGTCCCTCGCCGATGCGTGCTCTTCAAAAAAAAAAAAAAAACGACGGGGTGTTGCGAATTTGGAGGCCCACCGTTTCTCCCCCGTGTTGTAATAGAGCCAAACAGCCAACACCCCCGAAACTGAGGTGGACGACGTTAAAGTGCCTTCAAGCGGGACCGACCACCGGGAGTAAAGAGCAAAACCACATCCGGCAACTGTTGTTGGGTGTTCACCACCAAAATCATTGGCCGCGTTCGTTGTGTTGTTGTGTCGGTTGAAGAAACGACTAAATTGCTGCCATCCCCTACGTCCGCACCGTGTGAGAGGAGGGGTGGGGGATTAGTTTTTGGTAGAATTGCAACATCAACCCACGAAAATAAAATAGAAAAACTTTCGATATTTTGTTTGTACGTCCCCCTCCGAGCGCGAGCACGTCGCGGCGTCGACAGAGAGACAATTGATTTGAAATTAAAATTCGGCGACAATTTGTTCACGTCCACCCGCCGTGGTAGAAACGGTGAGGGGGTGGGAGCGAGGTGGTGGACACTATGCAACCGCATGGAAATTGTTGCAGCGTCATTGAGCGCTCTATGTAATGCCGCCACCGTCGCCACCGTCATGCAATTTTGGGCGGTTATTGGCCTTCTCTCTAGGGTGGTTGTTTGATGGAACTCGTGTTGTTTTTTTTTATGTTGTCTCCATTCACGGCTCGCTGAATTGAATGTTTTGAGTTCATGTTTTCTGCCCTTCGCTCTATCTGCAATCTTCATTTAACACCCACGGGAGGAGGAGGGGATTGGGAAATGCTGGAACTAATTTGCTAACCCATGCTTCCCATTTCCCTCAAGTGTGATAGGTTTCGGTTTTTTTCTTTTCGCATTTCAACACTATGGACACCTCAGTGTGTGTTGTAGGTATTTTTTTATCTGTTTCCTGCTTTTGTTGCATCGAGTTTCTCTGCGTTTTAGGAGATTGTGAAGGGGCTTGCACTTTTTCCCCGGTTAAGAAACACTGGCCATCTTTAAAGAGAAATATTCTTCACGCAATAAAACGGGAAGGATAATCAACAAGCGTCTTATCAAAATCGTGCTACCAAAAGCCGTTTCCTTTGAGAGTGCGAGCCAGTTAACAAATAAACAGATACCAGGAATTGTGTCTAGGCGGGCAACAAACTTTAGTTTTGTGTGCCGTTTGAGATTGTCATGTCTGGTGTTTTTTTTAAAGTGCGTTGAGTATTTAGTAAACCGCCTCGATCCACTCCACGCTCGTGTTCCAAGCCAGCACCCACCCACTTCCTGTGGGCGATAATTGTCGCCGCGTCTTTGCCCCTCGCACCCGTCTGATTGTTGTCTGACGTGGGGCGCATGTTTTGGTGGTATGTCGGCGGCTTTATCTTCGCGCCAAGCCTCCCGCCAAGACGTTTGTACCTAAATAGAGAAAGAGAAAAAGAGAGAGAGAGTTAGAGATGACATAATTAGCAACAATTCGTGTCCGGAAGGCGTTCGGCTGGGCTAGATAGAAGGTGGAACAGCAGCAACCCTGTGTTTGTGCCACTGATAACGGCCGAAAACGAGCCAACACACCAAGCTGAAATTGTGTGTGGCTGTCGTCGTCGTCATTAGGCGACCGCGACCCCATCTCATCAACTGCCACGTAAAGGGGCGCACCAACATTACGCTACATTCGGCGGCCCAACGAACGAGCATGGTGTGGCACACTCGTACCCCGCCCCCTAAAATGGGTGTGATGAGGAGGTGGGTTGGGGGGCTCAACATGGTCGCGATTGGGCTGCGTATAGCGTGGTTGGCTGGAAATCAATCTAGCTTACGTGGCGCACGATTTGTTCCGATGCTTGTTTTGCAAAACACACGTCGTCGACCGCATCGGGTGGCGGCGGATACTGATACCAAACGCCGCCCCGGTGTGTTACAACGGTGTGTAACGGTGGTGTGTAGGCTGTATAATGCAATATGTTTCCCTGTTTCTGAAGTGAGAAAATACAAACACTCCGTTGCATCTGAAAGGGGGCAGGGGGAGCCAAATCAACATTGAATGAGAATGGTACCATCCAGAGAGGAGGTACTGGCACTAGAAAACGGAATTCAGTACCTACGTGTCACTTGCCGACAGCGGAGTGAAGACCAACTGCGCAACATTAATCTTCTACAGCTCCCGCTGTTATCATTGCACGGTCGTGTTTTGTTCGGTTTTGAATATTTTGAAGAATTTTTGCCAACATGGACGATCCGCGTAAAACTGTCAACGTGGTAAAAATAATCGTAAAGGTGTGTAAGTTGTTGGCGTGTTCAGTGAACTCATTGGAAAATGTAACGATCAGGCTATTGAAAATAAATAACATGATTTTTAACCTTTCCTTTTTTCCGTGTGTCTTCCTTCTATCTACAGACAAATGGAACTGCGATGCCCTTCTTCAATCCAATTGCCGGCTTTCAAACGGGGCCCGGTGCCGGAGGGCCTCAGATGTACCCTCCGCAGCTCATTGCCGGCGGAGCGAATGGCAACAACGGAGCGGGCGGAGCGGCGGGAGGTGGTGCCGGTGGCACGCACGGTCTTCACACACCGCAGGGTAATGTGGGGCATTCGCCTTCGCCACCGTCACACACCAACACCAGCTACCACAAGGACGAGCGAGCCCAGCGGCAGTACTCGAAGATGCAACGCAAGTTGGACCAGAAGCAGCGAGAATTGAGTAAGAAGAGGCCCCTAACCTAAACCGATATTGAGAACCCCGATCGCTCGATGGCTAACCTGTTTGTTTGTTTGTTTCCGTTTTAGATGCATCTGCGACGACGCCAATCAATTCACCTAGAAAGCATGTGGAGCTGAATGGTAGCGGTGGCCAAAGGAAGTCCCATCTTTCGCACCCCGTACTGCCGAACCATCTGATGCATCAACGCAACGGGACGGCGCATACGCTGGTGGTTAACAACACACCGACGTTGGGAGCGTCCGAAGAGGACACATCCAGCGCTCCGGACGAGGAGGAAGACAACACGCAGTCGATCATTGTGGACCACTTGAGTTCAGTTCCTTCGCCGCAGGTGACCGAAATAACGTCACGCACGGCGTTGCTCCAGTGGTCACCACCAACGACGGCACTCACGGCGGGATCCGCTGCCCCGATGCCACAAGGCGTCGTCTCGAACACTGTCGAACCGTTGCCGTTCAACGTGCAGGATCTGCACTACGAGGTGCTGCTGAGTGACCATGGCAAGGAGAACAAGTATAAGAGTATCTTCAAGGGAACGTCACTGTCGTGTAAGGTGCAGGACTTGCGTCCGGGGCAGGAGTACACCGTGCGACTGCAGGTGTACCTCGACCAGCTGCACGGTACGCCAACCGAGCCGACGGTGTTCAATACGCCCGGCTGCGAGCCGGACGTTCCGGCGCAACCAAAACTGCTGGCACGCACCAAGAACACGCTGCAGCTGCGCTGGAATGCCCCGGCCGACAACGGTTCGAGCATCATCCACTACATCCTGGAGTACGACAACGGAAAGAGCAACGGTGTGGAGGCAAACGAGTTCACCGAGGTGGTCAAGACGAAGGGCAAGCAGTTCCAAGTCAACAAACTGCAGCCCTCGACGACCTACTACTTCCGGTTGTCGGCCGTGAACGAGTTCGGCCGGAGTGGCTACTCGATTCCGATGAAGTATACTACGAGTGGCAATGTGCCGGCAGCACCGGTACCACCGACGCTTCGACACGCCACCGCCACCACTCTGAAGCTGGCCTGGCAGCGTCGCTCGGAGTGCGAAAAATTCGCGCTACAGATGAACGACGAAACAGATAGCGGTTTCCGCAACGTGTACTACGGCATGGACACGCAGTACGAGTGTGTGGGTTTACGGCGCGCTACGACATTCCAGTTTAGATTAATGGCCATTAACGATGAGGGTAAGGGACCATTTAGCGAGCAGGTGTTCTTCCGGACGCTTCCGACTTGCCCGGGCCGACCGGCGAAACCGCAGGTGAAGGGCAAGGTGCATGCCAACGGGTTCCGGGTGAAGTGGGATCCGCCGCATGACACGGGAGGCGCCGAGATCGGGCTGTACCATCTGGAGATAAGCTCGGGTGCGCACTACGAACGTGTTTACACCGGCAAGGAGTCGGAGGCGATGATCGAGCGGCTGAACCCCGGCACGGCTTACCAGATTCGCGTGCTGTGCCAGGGCCCGGGAGGAAGCAGCGCCTGTTCGGAGCCATGCCTGGTGACGACGGACCCGGTAACGCCCGGTCAGCCGCAGAAACCCTTCTGCAAGTCTCCTCCGACGCCGTACGCGGCCTGTCTTGCCTGGGACAAACCGGACTACAACGGGGGCTCGCCCGTGCTGGAGTACGAGATGGAGATGGAAACGGTCGGCACGAAGGTGCGCAGCGCGGTCTACAAAGGTAAGGAGTTGTTCTGCGTGGCGAAGGATCTGCAGCCGGGCGAAAAGTATACGGTGCAGGTGCGGGCACTGAACCGCATCGGAGCGGGCCCGTGGTCCGAGGAGTTCACCTTCAGTGCCGGTGCGGCGCAGCCCGAAACGCCGCGCGATCTCACGATCGTGCTCAAGTCGCCAACGCATTTAACTGTGATGTGGGCCGAGCCGCACAGCAACGGGTCACCGATAAGCGAGTACATTCTTCAATCCAGTGCCGATTCGACGTCGTCGCCGTCGTCGTCGTCGTCGTCCACCAGTGACAGTGACGGTGCCGCACCAACCGATGCCTCCCTCTACCAGACGGTGTACCGCGGTGCGAGTCGTTCGGCGGACGTGCGAAACCTACATCCCTTCTCGCGCTACCACTTCCGCGTGTGCGCCCTGAACGCGGCCGGAAGCTCACGCTTTTCCGTTCCAATCACGCAGCAAATGCCGGCGGCTCCGCCGAACGCCCCCCTGCTCGGGGAGCAAAAGATTACGGCCAAGAGTATACTTATAAGCTGGCAGGCACCACATGACAACGGTTCCCCGGTCACGCAGTACAACATCGAGTGTGGCGATCGGCTGCTAACGACGGATGCCTCAAGTGCCAGTGCTGCAGCAGCCAACGCAGCAGCAACATCCGACCGCGCATCGGCGGTTAATGCGAACTACGCCAACGATGACGAGGACGACGAGGAAGAAGACGATTACGATGAGGAGGAGGAAGCCTCCGTTGGCAGCGGCGGATCATCCGACGAGGATGATCATCATGAAGATCACCACCCGGTGGCGAAGGCAGCGACGAATTTAGTAGATAGCAAATTAGGCCGCTCATCGAGAGGAACTGTTGCCGCAGCCGTCAGTCCGGCACATTCAACGAAAAGTGGTCACCACAAAGCTGTCGGTGGTGGTGGTGTCGTCGAGACAAATAAAAACATGCTTCTGATTGGCGACCTACACCCCGAGACTTCGTACAAGCTGCGGATACAGGCGGTCAACGGTATCGGTACCGGGCCGTTCTCGACTTTCGTCAAGTTTACGACCGCCCCGTTACCACCGAAGCCGCCAAAACTCGAGTGTGCCCAGGCTGGCTTCGCGCATCTGAAGCTACGCTGGAGCGAAGGCAAGAATCTCGATCTCGCGCGGTACTACGTCGAGATGGAGAACAGTCGCACGGGCGAGTACCAGAACGTGTACACGGGCAGCCGGACCACTTGCAAGGTGATGAAACTCCACGAGCTCACCACCTACACCTTCCGGATATGCGTCGAGACGCGACACGCCGGCAAGGGTGACTTTTCGGAGGGTTTCTCCTTCACCACGACGGCCACCTCACCTAACAGCATCAAAGCGCCTCGCGTTTGCCTCGATCCGGCAACAACGAATGGAACAGCCGGCGGCGGCGGTGGTGATGCTGCTTGGGACAATTGGCACGGATCGCTCACAATCGAGTGGCAAACGAGCCGCAACAATCCATTCAATGATCCCATCGAGTACATTTTACAGATGGCCAAAGCTAAGGACCAAGATTATCATCAGGTATGTATGCAAGTGTGTGCATGTGTGCGATGGGTGAAAGGAATGGATTAGTGGATAACATCAATGTTTGCTTTGTTCTGCACAGGCCTACCGTGGACCAGAATCACGCTATACGGTGTCCAACCTACAGTACGGAGTGAGCTACGCGTTCAAGGTATGTCCGGTGCGCGTACGCCAGAACGGAGAGCATGTGGCAGGTCCATTTTCCCCGGTACTGCACCACCATCTGTCCAATGCCATTGCGCATCGAGCGAGTGCAAACGGTGGCACAGCGAGTGGTCACCGGTCCGGCACGGACGACGTCGATGGGCGTACGCTGTTCCAAGGGAATGTGGTCAACAGTCGCGGTGAGTTAGTACTAACCAAGTCCGCAGCCGGCGCTATGCTGCTGGCGGGCAACAATGGTTACGGGCCGGACGTTGGCGGCTATCACGCGGGCGGACAGGTGAAGGGTGACGGCTCGTCGACGGGTGGCCTGATGAGCTCCTCGACGATGCAGCAGCTGCAGCGGTTCTTCGAGCCCGACTCGAGCAAGGCGGTCGTCGCTGTGGTTGTGTGTTTCTTGCTCTCCATGATCGTTGCAGCTTTTCTGAAGTAAGCGTAGTAGGCCGTCGTGTAATAATCCACTCATGTGTTGTCCACTCGATGTTTCGTGTCCTTTGGGTGTCTGGGAGCAGGGGGCGTGTATGTGGCGACCAAATGGGGGCATGCATTAATCAATGTGTTTACCAAGGAGGATATCGTTCATTCCGAAATGTTTTTTCTTTTTTCTAACGCCACGTAAATCTAGCTTAAAATCATTGCCTACTACAAGCAGAAATATGCAAACAGAAGCCCAATGTGAAGGTGTCGAACTTTCAGATCCTCGTGAAGGTAGAAACATGCTGCTTTATGAATCAAATAATATAAACATTGAATAAGAAAAAACAAACTGGAAAAACAAACATTATGTGATGTACCCACTAACACTTATACTTTGTATCGAATAATCTACTCACAAATTCTATCGTATGTTGGCCGGGGACCACACCGGTGAGTCAAAACCAATTCAGCACAGTACCACCAAGAACCCCAAAGGCAATACGTAAAGAGCCCAATGGGCTCTTCTCGTCTTCGTCTTGTGGGTAATCGTATCGATCTATTCAACATTGAACGGTATACTAAATGTCCGCTCCGTCTACCGACATAATCCACTCGCTTAATATAATATACTTGCAACATACATTACATTCGTACACAGGAATCAGAAGTAAAGGATGCGCGAATCCGTCTCGTGCTGAGGTGGAAACTTTTTATCAGGCTTTCTCTTGCCCTTTATCTCTAAATTACAAAGCTACTCTATAGAAAAAAAGGATGTCGGTAAACAATCAATTAGAAAAAACGAAAATTAACTGAGCTGAAGCTAGCTGCTCACAGTGAACGACTGGTTTCTTACAACTAATAAAACGATAACTATAGGGAGCGGTTCAATGAAGGAGAAGGGTGATGGACAGTACAGTGGCATTTGGAATTAATAGCTAATTAGAACAAGCAGCCTACAGAAGAGCGAAAAGCATGTGTGTCCGCCGTGGAACTGTGTTAAATTTGCTATATTGTTTATACCAATTCAATTAATTCCGCGTTGTTTCGGTTTTGGGGGTGATGATCATTTGTGAGGCAGTATGTAGGAAAACCTTGGCCCCTTTTTCCGTGGTAGCGAAGGTTGTTGGCCTTCGAAGACGAACATAAGAATGCTAGGATGAATGTTCCGGACAAATTACTTTGCAGCCTGTAAAAACTACAACACACTCTTCGTGGGTCTCTGCTATGTGTGTGTGTGTACGGAGAATAGAAAATGACAAACTAATGGACACAAATAAGTATTATTAATGGTAAACCCAGCCCTTTACTGCAAAGCAGAGAGGAAACACAGGAGAGTAAAACACTGTAAAACAAACAAAAAAAAATCAAACAAAAGTCGAATGTCGGCACCATCTAGACCCCCATCTCGTAATCCATAATCTCCTAGAAATATAGCTCATAAGTGAACAGAAACGGTTTATTAACGGTACATCATCACCAAGGAGCGCTGCGCGCAAGATACACTATACATTAACGCTTCAGGGTAGCTTCGGGGACGACGGAGGCGAACGAATGGAACGAAAAAAATATGTAGCTCCATGTATTCCTTTCCCCGCTGAAACGAACAAGCGAACGAATAGCTAACAACTGTTGTCACTCGCGTTATTTGTTTAGAGACAGTTTCAAACCGGAGAAGTGCGGACGGGTCAAACGAAAAAAAAAGGACTTCCCATTGAACAACATTCACGAACGAGAACAGTGACACGGCCGGCATCGTTGGTGGTGTAACCGTAACGAACGCATTCCATAAGGCAAAAGTGTGTACTGGTATGCTGTTAATCTGTTGTTTTAACATGTTTGTCTACCACTTTTAAATTCCATGTTGCTACTTATTAGAACGAAGAAGGGAAAACATAGACTCACGAACGTTCATTGGTGAACATGCGACCGCAGATAGGGTTGGTCCTCGGATTCACAACGGATCTTTCGATGCAATATACGCACAAATCAAACAGGTGAATGGTAGCCGAACCCCAAAAAAAACAAAGATTGTACTTAAGTTGTAACGTTCTTACATAACCACCAGTTATCCTTCAACCAATCTAAAAACGAGGATCAATTTGATCAATCAGATTGCCGCACACACGTGCGCGCGATCGCTTCCGTAATTCCACATGACAGTAGGCTTCCTAATCTGTTTCTATACTTTTTTCTTTCCACGTGGGACGTGACGTGCACGTTGAAAAAACACACCGAATGGACAAAATTATACTACGCAACACGAACACAGTAATAGTTCCAATCCATTTGGAATCGTTTGGAGAAAAGCCCCTAAATGCATTTTTTTATATATATACATAAATTATGTAGTTTGAATGTGCAATTTTATTTAACTATAAATGTTGTAGCCAATTTTTCTTGTTTTCTTGCAATAAACTGCGGAACGCAACAATCGTTTCCTATCCGCAGCGGATATTTATTTAAGATTAATTATTGTTTCTCAACTTCCGTTGGTATACCATACGAGTAGAAGAAGAGGGGCGGCGAGGCGCAGTGCAAATGATTTAGATGAAATATACGCGGGTTATTAATAGGGCTTTGATATTCCATTCGCAGAATATGTGCATTTTATGTTCGACCTACTTATTCCATTACCTAATCACCTTTTATATTCGTTTATTGTACGCATGTGTGTCTCGCACTACTAGCATGAAAGGGAACGTACATTTCTATTCAAGTCAATGTTATTACGCAAACATTATTGATTGGTAAATTGTGTTGCAATTTTGCATTATTCTCCTATTCCCAAGATGCGCAGCACAAGGGCGAGTAAGCTATAGGACCGATTGGATACGAAAGGATTGAAAGTGATGGACTTTATGAGTGGCTAACGTTTGAAAGTAGGGCATATGAAAAAGAAAGACGATAACTCTCACATTAAATATGATGCATATTGCAAGTTCCATCATTAGAAAATGAAAACAACGCAAAAACAAATGTACACAAGTATCCAACAACAGACAATTAGCAGAATGGGAAAAACCACAAACAAACCTAATCAAAGCATTGTTAACCGTCACAGGCCTGGTATTTGTTTGTAGAAAGGAAAAGTGTGCAAAGGGAGTAATAATTCGCCATGCATCAAAATTTCGACATGTTTAGACAATGTAGTGGGAGGTAAGAAACACAATTCGGATGCTGTGAAGTATGGCGCCTAACGAAAGAATTACAAAGAAAAAGCCAACAAAAGGAAAGGGTTAGACCAGAGAGAATGTGTCAAATTCGTTTTTTTCGGTTCAAGTTTTGTTGAAATTGTAAATATTAAAATAGAAAAAAAAATGATAGAATATGATTTTTAGATTGTTTCTACGAAACGGCCACAATGAATGCACGGGAATGCTCGGACGAAAAGCCAAGGAAATGACGATGTTAAACAAATATGTAAATTGCAAATAGCGGAAAGGAAGAGGCATTGGAACGCATGGTTGACGCCCTGGACATCGCCAAGGTTTCTACTTACACTGGCTAGTGGCCCCGATGGTCACATGGGCTTCGTGCAGGAAATTGCAAATCAAACAAACACTAAGCAACAAAGGGTGGACAACTCTCAAGTGATTGAAAATCGAAAATCGTAACCGATTTAAACGGAACAACGCAAACTAGGAAGTATAGGTATTATAAATGAATTGATTGTAGATTGTTCATTGACTGGAGCGGAGAGCTATAGGGAGACGAGTCTGTTTTGTTAGCACGTGGTTAGAGCGTATTCGAGGGTTTCGTACCATGTTTAGTTGAGAACGAAACGGTTTTTCTGAATAGTTAAACTGTGCCGGGGAAAGGCAACGAAGATCAGAGAACGTGAAACTGATTGATGATTGATTGATTGATTGATGATGTTTATAAACATATTTTTATCTCACGTTTAGAAGTATATACTATCAATTATATTTTGAGTTGTTTTTGGTACTATTTTAACTATTTTACTTTTGCTGAGCGTAATGAGCGAAACATAAAAAAAAACATAAATAAAAAGAACATTGAAATGTGCGCGCTTTTGGTAACTAAAACACACATACACAACTTGGTATCGAGATGAGAACGAATGTTGTGGGCAATACTAAACCAAGGGGTGAGAAGTTAGAAAAATTAACGAAAGTTGTAAAGCGGGAAAGTGTCAAGTTTGTACAAAGTGAATCCTTTCGAGGGTAGGGCATTGTAAATGTCGATAAAGTTCGCCAACACGGTTCGACAGAAGGGAGCTGGATTGGAGCGAAGAAGAGCGAAGAAGGAGAAACGTTGCGGGATGAAATAACACGTTACGGGGAAGGGGTAAATAGGCTTTGAGCAAAACACAAAAAAAACATACAATGATGCTGTTGCTGTAGGTAAAATAAAATTCAAACAAATGGAAATGACCTGTGTACTGCAAACGAATGTGTGTAATGTATAACAATTATGAAAATCAACAAAACATAAAAAAAGAAACGCAAACGCGCGACACAGCGGATAACAAGCAAGTGTAAACATAAGGGGCAATGGAAATAACCGATGAAAATACAAAAAAGATGATATATGTTGAAAGTGGACATTAAGTATATATATACATATAAATGAAAATCGGAACAAACAAAATTATCTTAATATATATACATACATAAAAATATATATACATATACAAACATACATACACACATAAAACAATATTTAATTTAACAGAAATATATTTTATGTAAAAAATCCAAATCTGTTGTCTTGTGTTGATGAGTGCAACGGTTGTCGACGGGAAAATAGTTACACCTAAACGTCACTGCAAATGCATTTGCACTTTTCGCTACCAGATGCAGATGGATAGCATCAGGATTGCATGGCTAAAAATAATCCTAGTCGCCTGCGGTTGCGTTTTTGGCATGTCAACTAACGTACGTTTCCCTAAGCAAGCCGTGATCGAAGGCTAAGGAGCAAGCGGTTGCTTCGTTCGACGGGATTGATGCATTTTTCATTCTTCAGTATTCGTCGTTTCGGTGCCGCGTGAGTCTCCATCGGAGAGAAAGATTGGTTCGTTTTAGTTTTCCTTGCGTGAATCAGGTAAATAAGTACTGTTTAATGCAAGCAGAGGTCATCAAGTGTTTGTGAACTGCAAAAGAGTATGAAATAATCGCAATGCTGCAACGTACGGTTGGCATTCGAAAGTTTAGTGGATTTTTTTTCGTAGATTGCATAATTCGCGTATGATCTAACCGTTGAAAAAAGTTGAATTTTGATTTTGTTTTCTTTATGCAGCCACATATCGCACAATGGGCCACCATCCCGAGCCACCGGTAATGATTTCGGATAAGCTGCCGGAATCGTTACGTAAGAAGATGATAACGTTCCAGGCAAAGAATGAGCTACCAGTCTTCCTGAAAGGCGGACCCGCGGACAAGGCGCTTTTCGGCATCACTGTGGCGCTGTGTGGCGTAGGTCTGCTGGGAATTTTCAAAATGATCTACGATTTGGGCTTCGCCAAGAAGAAGGCCTAAGAATGTTGGACAGCAGTGAATGAATGTGTTACGACCGAGTAGAGCACACAGAGATAACCGTTGGAAAAACCATTGAGCTCTATCGTCCACTAAAACATTAAGACAATGGCAGCACACGAGTAACATAAAACCTGTGTTTTATTCCAAGATATACAAATCATATTTTCCGAAATAAAATAAAATAAAATAAATGAAAGAAATTCTATCCCCGAACGATCGCGACAACAAATTGCTACACATCGTTACTGATGCGGTTTCGGCTATCGTTTCTACGCAAGATTCGTAATTGAAATACCCCACCGGCTCTATTCCCTATATATTAGTAAACGATGGCATGGGTAAGTCAAGTTGGTCCGCTATGCTGCTGTCTACTTTTCGACGTGGCTCGAATGCAGTTTCTCGATGGAAAAAGACAACTGCTCCAGCTTTTGCACCAGCTTCTTCATATTGCATTGAGCGTGCAGCTCGTTGTCAGAGTTGCTGCTGTTGTTACCACCGGAAAATGCTTCTGTGCCAAGGTCAAAATGCAGCTTGGCTAAACTCTCCTGTTGCTCGCGGATGCTCGTCATTTGTTCCATGGTACAACCCGAACCTAAAACATAATAAATTCGTTAGATTTATTTGAGCCAGATTTCATCACATCTGATTACTTACCGAAAGCCTTTAGTTTACCGGAATGAAAATCTTCCAGCAAACCGAGTAGGGCCCGTTCCATGTGTCGTACATCCGGCACCTCTGATATGAAAGAATGGTGTTTTAATGGACGGGAGGAGAAAGTGTGTGCTTTCGTATTGAGCGTATTCGAGCTGCCCGACGTGGATGACACGGGATTGGCACTAGGGATTCGTAGTTTTGCGCCTCCACCAGCACCACCTTCACCAACGACCCCACCGCTGCCAACGGAGGGCAGCGAGTCGGGTGGTTTTGGGCGCTGGTATGGCAGTGGTTGAGGTTTTTGTTGGACCTGAGGTGTGTGTGGGTTTTGTTGGAAGGTGTGTTGATGGGAAGCACTGCTCTTGGGGACTGCTGGTTCTGGTCCGTCATGGAGATTACTACTTGTGTTGCTGACGCTGCCACTAGCGGACGTGGGCTCTACGAGCAAAAGCCAACACAAAACGGCCACACACCAAGGCAACACGGCGCGGTAACCAAATGATCAGACGAACAAATCGAACCGAAACGTGGAGCGATATAAACATGGAAAAGAAGAGAACAAAAAAGAAACAAAACAAAACCAAAAATGAAGCGAAAATATAGCAAAAAGATACTTAAATCAACAAACGAATAGTCGTAAAAAGGTATGAAAATAACCATCACCAGCAAAAAAAACGAACTGTGATAGGGAAGCATAGATAAAGTTTGGTGGAAGGAGGTGTTTTCTAATCACTAATAGATTAGTTGATGTGAATATGCATCCAAGTGATCGTACCTCGTTGGACTTTCTTAGTCTTTGGCTTAGCGTCCTGTGTTTTACGTTCGTTCACGTAATTCACTCTGGTCGTTAATGGTGCATCATTCGAAATTCCTTTACCTAGCGAGTAGTTGGTGGAGTTTTGACTTCGACTCGTTTCACCACTGGAAAAGAGCTGAAATTAAAGAGATTCATTGTTGTCGGATGATTGACGTACATAGCGTTTGATAAGCGTTTGGTGACTCACCTTGTTACTCAGAACGGGTGAGATAGGAGTTTGCACAGATTTAGCCTGCCCACTAGAGGACAGGTTGGTGATGGTATTTTGGTCATCTTCCTCGTCGTTGGAAACTAATTTCTGACGCTCTACGGCCGCGTCGTCGCACTCCATGTTGAACTGCAAAGCTCACACCTTTGTAGTCGTCGTCGTCGTCGTGGCGCTTGTGGTTTCCGATAACTGTCTGGCTTTACACATTCACTGGTTTCATTCACGGTTACAACTGGCTTTACATTCTTGGATTCCGTAAATGTGCTTTCTCGGGTGTATGCTGACGAATTTGAAAGGAATGTACGACGGCTTGCTGCGAAAACAATGCGAACTTTTACTTTTATAATTTTTTTTTGGCTAACGCCTTTATTTACTATCAAACAGCTGTCAAATTGGACACCAAGAGTCGTAGGTTTTAAAGGTCGAACCGTTTTGGTAGCTAACGGTGGAAGTAGTAAAATTAAAATTAGTTTTTTTATAGAGAAACGAACATTACTTGCACAATTAAAAAATGCGACAAATCCTGCAAATTCACTTTAAATTCTACTGCTTTACGAAGCGGATTGCATTGAGCGATAATATAGTTGTTTAAAATTGCATTTACCAGATGGATCACGATTTTCTTTCGATTTGCCTTTGTATTGAAATCATTTTTTTAAATTGTTTGTTAATACTAGCAGTTTATTTCTTAAACATTTATTAATTAGTACTTTGTTTTGGCTCAACGAAAGAAAATACTTTTCCATTCCTTGGGAAAACAGCCAAGTCGTAATGATATTTTCGGGATCAACTATCAAGATATCACACGTGCACATTCCTTTCGCTTCTTTTGCTCGATAGAATCCTACACTGGAAGCGTGTTGGATACCGAACTTCGGAACATGCTGCCAAAGAATTTCACCCCACTCATGCCTCCTGGTATTGCTGCTAGAATCATCCACAGCAGCGTGATTATTTGCGCCACGGCAAACAAGACAGTGAATGCGGTACTTTGTGCTACCATTGCAAAGTAAAGCGTGGCCACCATGCAGCAACTGTAACTGATGGACATTGCCAACCTCTCGCGGGAAAACATCTGACGAAACATTGCTCCAAAGCCGCTCAGAAAAGAAAAACTGCAAGATCAGTAGAAACATTGTAATATGGTGCTGACAAGGGAGTAAATTAAGCAGATTGATGATTTGAAAGCGCTTTACCTCATGATGAAGAATAAACTGCCGAGCGTATATAATAGGGCAAACTTTCTCGCTTTCAGTATAAGCACTGGTATGTAGAAAGTGGACACTACCATGCAAAACATGCCGAGCCCCATACACGTCACAAAACCGACGATCCGTTGTATTCGAGACTAAAAATAAGGACATTCCTTTTAGCGAGCGTACTCGGTTTGTGTGTAAAAGTAAAACCTTACCAACTTTGGGCAACAAGTGTCCTGAGTATCCTTGAGCCAACTATTTGCCTCTGGTTCCTGGTTCCGACCGAACAGCTTGCCCACCAATCCGGGTGTCGGGATGGTGGGCATTTTGGGCATCTCAAGCTTGAAATTTTTCTTTTGATTCTCCTGCAGCAGCAGGTATTCGTCCAAATCGCGCTTCAAATCGGCCATCCTGCTTTCTTGATTTAGAAATTAACGCAAAAACAAGCGGGTCTTTGCATTCGTGCACGAATACCTCCCACGTCTGCAAAATCACAACAAACTACGATTTGGACACATTTGACATCTTGGAAAAAACCCAAGGTGGATCACATGGTAGGTGACCTAAAGCAGCATTATTATGTCTCAGAAACGGAAATATTTGACCAAAGACCTAAAAGAATATTATGAATTAAAATTTCAATTATTTTCTAGTTGTTAAATGGTGTAAAACTTTCTTGATTGAGTTGATATTGAAATTGAAGTCTTTTTGTTCGTGACTTTGAGGTGAGTATTCGAACCTTTGACATTCAACATCTTTGTGTTGTGCGAATAGTTTGTTGTGACCATAAATCAATTGCATCTCGGTGCAAAAACCAGTGAATTTCTACGTTTCATCGTGTCGGAATTTAGTGGGTCGCAAAAAGTAAGCGCAACTGTGTTCTATCTCCACGGAAAAAGGAGAGTTGCTGAAGAAGTGTGTCCCCGGGTGTGTAAAACGCCGGAGAGACGTTGGTATTTCGATCGCCCCTATCAGTTTTGTTTTTGTCCTCGCAAAGGACGGGTGGAACGCTGGATCGCTTGTCGGAGTGTGGACGGTTTCTATTTGCACCTTCATCAAACAATTGCTCAAAGTTTCGGTTGGAAACTGTCCGCGATCGACTGGTAAGTGGCCTGTTTCATAACAACAGCTTAAAGCGGTAACGAGTTAGCACATTTCGACGAAACCAGGCTAGCGGGAGGCGGATATTGCTGACGCCTAGTTTTATCGTGTTGGCAAAACCCTGCGTGCATGCAATGTATCAGGGTGGACAGTTATCAGGGCTTTTTTTCAATGGTTCTCATGGACTTCTGATTCCCAGCATATGCATATGCTACACCCGGCTGAGTCACTACCATCAGTTCCATTTCTTCGCACCAGCATTATTAACCGTCATAAGTTCTTTGTTACATCGGGCGGACACAGATCATCAAGTGATCGTCTAAACTGTACCTTTCATTTCCTTTCGGTTCTTTCTTCAAGCGTTTAGATTGTGTGCTGGGTGTAAACATTGAACGATGCCCCGGCAATACGATGAAGATGAGGCCCGTCGTCCGATTCTCCAGCCGGATACGGACACCGATGAACCTTCCGGATCAATGGCCCGCACAGTCCGACAGAGCGATGACGACGAGCTGACCGAGCGGCTAACGGGATGCGGGGCTACCGCGTGCTGTAACCCGTCCTCATTCCTGCACCGCTTCCAAGCCCTTATCTTGATGTGTCTTGTCGGTTTCGGTGAGTGAGACGCGCAATTTTCCACCGCAATGACTCCGACCTGATTCCACAGCTGACCGTTTGCGATTGCGATTGTCTATTCTACTGTTTGTTTTGGAATGGCGCGCTGGCACGGGCACGATAAGCCCTCTTCCAATTAATATGTAACGCTGTTTGTGGATGTGTGTCGGACGTTCGCATTGCGGCCCCCCACCGGTGGTCGCGTGCTGCCAGTGGGTCATTTTATCAACACCCAGAGTGGAGAGACGAACTTTAACCTTACCTCTCATGTATGCAAATTTCCTTTTTTACCAACAGGGTCGTATTTCTGTTACGACAATCCGGGCGCTTTGCAGGATACGTTTAAATCGGATCTCAACCTCACGACAACTCAGTTCGTATGGCTCTATTCCATCTATTCGTGGCCGAACGTGATCCTCTGTTTTATCGGAGGCTTTCTGATGGATCGTGTGTTTGGCATTCGCCTTGGCACTATCATCTACATGTTTATTCTGCTAATCGGACAGCTGATCTTCGCGATGGGAGCCACTATCAACATGTTCTGGTTGATGCTTGTCGGACGTTTTATGTTTGGGTAAGACTAATGCATCCTGAATTCTGTTGATAGTCTAATGGTGATTGTTTCTACTTTCTTTTACTCGCAGCATTGGAGCAGAATCGTTAGCCGTGGCTCAGAACAGCTACGCTGTGTTGTGGTTCAAGGGGAAAGAGCTGAACATGGTTTTCGGATTGCAGCTGTCGTTTGCCCGGGTTGGAAGCACCGTGAACTTTCTTGTGATGGTCCCCATCTACAAGTACGTCAAGAGCTTGGGCTACCAGGGACACATGTGCACAGGTGTGGTCCTCCTTCTAGCCACCTTGACCTGTGTGATGTCCATGATGTGTGCCCTCATACTCGGCTGGATGGATCGTCGTGCCGCGCGCATTTTGAAGCGCAACGATTCGGCTCCGGGAGGGGAAGTGGCCAAACTGTCGGATGTGGGTACCTTTAAGGTGTCCTTCTGGATGGTGACAGTGATCTGTGTGGCATACTATGTGGCCATCTTCCCTTTCATCGCCCTCGGAAAGGTGTTCTTTATGCGCAAATTTGACTTTACATCCGAAGACGCAAACACGGTCAATTCGATCGTGTACATTATTGCCGCCGTCGCAAGCCCTTTGTTTGGTCTGCTAGTGGACCGTACTGGCCGGAATATTCTGTGGGTCTTTTTATCCATCATTGTGACAACCGTGGCACATGGAATGCTTGCTTTCAGTTACCTGAACCCGTACATTGGCATGATTACGATGGGAATGGCTTATTCGATGCTCGCCTCCAGTCTGTGGCCGTTGGTAGCGCTCATCGTACCAGAGTATCAACTCGGAACGGCATATGGCATGTACGTCTCAACACACATCCACACACGCGTTTTTAATAATTTTGTTCCATCACTAATCGTCGTTTTATTTCTCCAACCAGCTGTCAGTCGGTGCAGAATCTTGGTCTGGCGGTTATCTCAATTATTTCCGGCATGATCGTCGACAAGGGCGGATTCTTTATGCTGGAAATTTTCTTCATTGGCTGGCTGATTGGTGAGATACCCTTAGTTAAAATGTGTGCAAAGAAATAAGGCTGTAATTGTTTCATTCGTCTCATTTCATACAGTTTCCCTTTTGGCAACGATTGTTATGTGGTTGTACGACTCCAGCAACGATGGTATTTTGAACATGAGTCCAGCTGCTCGGCTTTACGCCAGAAAAGAGTAAGAAAGTCTAGCACACAAGGTCTAGCTTTTGTTTTACCTTTCGGTCTCTATTATTGATATCTCCTTGGCAGATTGAACGACGCTTCTGGTATGTCTAGTGACAACATGGACGGTGGACAGGATAGAGAGCATCGCAGCCACGATCCCGAATCCATTCGAAACCGTTACGTCAATCGTGTTCTGGATAATACGCCAACACAGAGCGATACAGAACCCTTGGCTGAATGAACAAGTATCATCGCTCCCCGTGGATCCTCGAGCAACATGAAACTCCTAGGCCGTAAAGTGAAAATGCAAACATTTGAAAGGGTTTCGGTATAAGAGCATTCCGGTTTGAGGCTGTGTGTGTGTGTGTGTATGTGCATGTTTGTCTGTCTATTGCTATGTAAGAATATTGTTGTTTTAGATGTACTGCAACAAGTTTATTTTAATTCTACTGATGCGGAAAGAGATGGTGAACGAAGGATGTGGTGGTAGTGAAATTGCTGGGAAACAAAGATTTTAGAACTGAAAGTTATTTGAAAGCGCAAGAAAAGCAGAGTTGGAAAATATCGAAGTATTATTGTACGAATCAGATTCTTATTGTTGTAATTATGTTATTAGCCAGAAGGGAGTGCCAACAATGCCAAAAGAAAGTCGAACTCGAAACAAAACCCCAAAACGTCGCATTTTGTTGATGTTGATAATTAAATTTGCACAACCGTACAGAGCGAAGTCATTGCATGTGAATCGTTTTTGTGAATGGCAATGGTTTGCTGTTGTTATACAACATATCCCACCTCGAAGAAAAAGAGGGCAACTGTGAACCATAACACGTAGAGTCGGTGTTGCCGAAGTGGACGTTTATGAAGTGAGTATATATATACATACATATAAATACATGTTATTACCAGGTATGTGTAGCCATTAAATATAATATTAACTGGTTAAATGAGTATGTATTGTAATATAATTCATACCGAAAATTATTTTCATTTTCCATGGGAATGGGTTTTTCGTTTGATCGTTAACTTGTACATGCGAATTGCATGCAAGTAGTACGAGCTTTGATTGGCGAGTTTGAGAGCTTTTCTTCTAAAATAATCCGATTTGGATTTAGGAATAATTTTGAAAATCAATTTTCTACCTAACATTCATGTAGTACCGTTAAGTTATGTTACTACAAATATTTTGAAATTGCGAGGGAGCACATTTATCACAATAATGTAAAGGACATTTTGTTTGACAATGTTGGGGTAGGTTATAATTTGTGCAAATGAAATAACCTTCTCGGGCTGGAAGCGACGTTAATAGAGGTACTGTAATGAATGTCAACGAACACCGTTAGCGAAATTTACACCGTACTCCAAAGCGTCGGGCGTCAGTTTCGTTGAACAACGCCATCAAGTCTCTTGATCGACGGTGAAGGTAGAGAGTACATTCCGCACCCTATCGTGAACAGGCAGGGGGGAAAAACATGTCCCTCCATACGGCCGCTTTCATTCATCAAAACGCAAATTTCCATTCGGATGCGAGGGATGCGTTGTGCTGGTGCTGTACATGGATGGGGTAGTGTCGCGGAAAGTGGAAAATATAGACAAACCTGCACTGCGATGCATTATGCGTTGGAGAACTCACACGATGGAGCGCAGGCCGCGAGTGGAGGCCAGCTTTGTCACCATGGGTCACCAAGCCTTGCCTAAAAATAGGACGAAATCCCGCATTCACTCGAATAAGTCGCACTTTGTTAGGGATTTTGCTGGTGTTGTTCCGCCAAAGGCACTTCCTTGTTGGTCGCCCCAAACCCAAACCCCCTCCCTCCGGTGCAGCCCCTCCCGCTGCGGTCGATGCGCGAAAAATGAATTCTATTATTAATCATTTCTTTTGGGCGAAACTATGCGCGTCCCGGAACGCGTCCGTGGCGTTGCGGCGTGCAAAGGCGTGTGGAATTGCGCGATCCCGCGAGGCGGTTGCAGAAAAAGGGTTTGATTCATTCAATCGGGAATAACAGCTGAACGCCTATGACGAAAGCCGCTCCGAAAGGATGCTGCAGAAATCTATTTTTGATCGGGTTTTGCAAACATTTATCAGCGGCATACGCGTTTGCGCAAGTCGAGGATGTAGAGAAGAAGCAAAGGAATTAATGGATAGAGGATGATAGATACCGGTTTGTTCATTAAACACCGATCGAACAGCATCCTCTTCCTAGATCTGTTTAATACTTGGAAAAGTGTGTTGAAAAACAAAAATCAAACATCCAAAGCGGCATACAACAAACTATCCATTGAAGCGAAGGGGGGGTTTTTTAACACTACATATTGAACTACTCTACTGGAGAAGATAATTTTTTCCACTTCCTTTCATTCGAAATGTATAAGAAGAAAATATTCAATATCGTCGGATTTGCTACTGTTACACGTGGAAAATGTAAAGGCTTACGGATGGGTTCAATATGAAATTTTTCTATCTATCCTTTTTCGTTTGAGTTCAAACAAGTGAAGAATCAGTTCGGAAGCTGTTTTCTCCCGTTCATTTTCTGGTGCCGAAGGTGAAAGGTACGTATTGATTATTTTCTTTTTTTTTCAACATTCTTATGATTTCTATGGCCTAATAAAACGATTCCTTGAAAAAGAGGAATAACGACTTATGAAGGAAAGGCACTTCATTCCTTAGGCTGAATGAGTTGCTTTGGGGTAATCATTTAAAGTTTAAAATTAGTTAGTTATGAACCAGTGTAATCAATATTATTGTCTTTCCTCGAATGCCAAAGCAAGCTTTTCCTCAAAACTATCTAAATGATTAATAAAAAGCATAAATTATTTCCGGCATAAAGTAGTTTCTTACAAAAACTAACCACTATTGCAGGAAGCAACTCTGAATAAATTCAAGAAGCGGAAACGAGCGGAAGAAAAAATAAACACACCCGAAAGTTTTCATGTATCCATGTCCGTGCTCGAGCGCACACATTCCATTCTGTGCATCGCCTTCTGAAGGTATCATTTTCCCGGAAGCTTTTCCCAGAGCGCGTCCGGGATGCATCGAAGGAGCACGCTAGTAACGACAATTGTGTACTGCATAAGGGGCGCAAGAACAACCAACCACGCCCAAAACATTCACATACTCGTAAACACATGGAGCAGGGTGGCGGCCGAATGTCTGGGGGGACGTCGGCGGAGCACCGCGTCGGATAAGGATTCCCCCAAGAACCTGCTGTGCGTGGAGGGTTGGGGAAATGGAAAATCAATAACATTTACTCCAGCATCTCATGCGGAGCAGGCAACGGTGTTGTGTGGCAACCGTACCAGTGGTGGTGTTGGTGGTGGTGACTGACAACACTGCTGCTGCTGCTGAGCCAACTACGATGCAAGGAGGACTGCAAGCGCACCAAGGATACCAGGACTACATTGTCTAAATAACGTCACGAATCAAACGCAATGGACGCTCGGGGATTGGATGAGGTGGACGAAAAGCAGAGTCGAGCAACAGGCGGTGTGCGGTGCCGGTTTTTACATTGTGTGATGGCGTGAGCTGACTTTTGCGGGAAAACCGTGTGTGGTGGGAAAGCTGGGGTGGGTGAGCAAGCGAGAAGGAAAGGATCCTTTTGGAAAAGGATACCCAAGAGCCCAAGGTGGAGAGAGGGGATAGGGGGCTGGTAAGAGTCGTCGTCGGGGGGAGGCATGGAGTCGTTGATTATCGTGGCATTCATGCTTTTCCCCTCCAATACAACCAACAACACAAAGCACAACGGAACTGCTGAATAAAAGGGAATTATTGATTTTGTAGTTCCGTCGCCTCCAACTCCCCAAAACACTCTGTTCCATTCACTCCCGTCTCGTGCCGTCTCATTTTTCCGGAAATATTTCTCTTTCCCACCGCGTATTCACGGTCTCTTTCACCCCCGTTTTTCACGAGCATCGGTCGGTCGGTCGTTGCGAATCCCGGTGCCGGTTTTGTGCATTCAGCAGCTTCAGCAATATTGGCATCGAAGCCGCATTTTCCACAGTGTATGAGATTTCCCTGAGGGCGCCAGAGGCTGGGTGCCCCCCCCACGCCCCACCCACCCTCACTCGCTCCGGGGGCAAGAGGATTTTCCACGATGGCAATGAGATGATGTTTGGCGAGGATAAAAGGCTCTATTCCGCGGGGAGGCTAGTGGATAGTGGGACAGTGGCTCGGTGGGAATGGGGTGGGGGAAAACTGCCAAGCCACCCCAAAAAAGGGAAGGTTCTACAATCCGCAATAGCAACAGCCACCTAGCATTGGGGAGGCAGACCCTTGTATACACATTGAATTGTAATGAAAATAAACGCTCTGATATTATTTCTCTTTCTCCTTTTTTGTGTGCGCTCCTCGGTTCGTTGTGGAGCTGGATCCGACCATCGCAGGACGACGACGACGACGACGACGACAACGACAACGTCAACGATGTATGAACCAACGAATGTTCTGGGGTATTCTCTCGCCCACCACCCCACCACACGTAAGGAGCACCGAGGAAAGGTAGGTGGCATTGGTATTTATGGTACAGCGATGCTGTTGTGCGCCGCGCTCCAGGATCACGGGCGGGCGGCAAGGACTCGAACAAACGAACGGAGCACGGTTGTTCGACAGAAAGGACCGTTTCGTGCTCGTGTGCATGTGTTTGTGTGGGGGTGTTTGTAAATAGTTCCCGAACGACAAGGGACGCCCGAGAACAGGATAGAGCAACATATTTCGTTAACGATGCCGCGACGAGCATAATAAGGGATGGAGATAGAAGGAGGGCAAGGGTCAGAAAGGGAAAGAGAAAATAATAAGAATAGGAGCCAACTGCGATGCACAAAGCCGTCTGTGTTTCGGAAAACAGGTGGAACTGGATGCAACCGGGGTGTCGGTAAGGGAAGGGTGGGGTTTAGTGGGGATGCTTTCGCCGACAACCTCCAAGAAGAAACACGTACACAGTTGCATCCTTGGCGGAGGCATACAATGGCGAAGCGCTGCGTTTTCCCAGCACCGTGCTTTCTTGTCGTCCTTCGGGACTCGCTTCGCTTCGCCTTTGTTCGTGTGCGGTTTGTGACACGAATGCACGAGCCGAGCAGGAGGAGAGGAGATGCAGCTTGGAAAAGCTTGTTGTTTTCCTTTTGCGTCAGTGTGATGGAAGTTTTCTTCCCCCGGTGGGCCCTGGAAATATGCTTTGGGAGGAAAAAGAAAAATGGTTTGCAAGGACTCGGCTCGCTTGGTAATGCTTCATTTTTCCTTTGGTGACGTCGAGTGGAAAGATAATGCATCTTCACAGCTTAAACAAATATAAAGGAAACGACTGTAAATCATTGTACAATGTGCAGACTACATGGAAACAAATATTCCATCGATTATTTCCAAAAATTCATGATATGCCTCGCTTCGAAAATACAATAATTTTCCAAAGCTGTAGAAAATTCAATTAAAAATGTTCAGTTCAGACTTTTGGGCGTATTTAGGCATATGTTTAGCTGGGAATGTGTAATGCTATCTTTCTTTTGTAGAAGTAGAAGAACAGTGGTTGACATCGTCATGTGTTCACAGTATGTCCTACAATAGTTGAACATTAATTGATAAACAGTCGAAACCAATGAAAACATTGGTAAAATAATTTTATTTTAAGAAGATATAACACCCTGATATTGATATTTATTTATAATGAAAAAAACCATAAATAAAACAAATGCGATTTTTTGGATGTTCACGATGTTATTGAGCACACTGTGTGGCAAATCCATGCTTCTCCGTTTCGTGTCCAATCAGCTTTCCATTTGCTGTTGAATGTGATGCAACAAAGCCCGCGTTGAATATAAAACGACATGCACCCCCCGCCGGATAAAGAGCGAGAGAAGGAATAAACCATGTAGATGTAGCTTTATGTAGTCAAATCCATATGAGGAAAGTGGAGAGAAAAGTTGAAAGGACACTCCGGGTTTCTTTGGGCTCGGGGTAAGCAACCCCTGGTTGAATGGAGCCGTTGTAGTGAAGACGAGTGGAGAGTTGAAAATGAGTTCCTTCCTTTGCACGATCTGCAATTCTGTGCCGGAAAATGCGCTCCATAAAGAAACACCAGGACGCTCAGTTTTTTTTCACTTAAATAGAATTGAGTTGTACAAAGGAATTTAATTTGGTGGACAATTGTTCGTTATAAATTTACCTCTGGGAGAGAGAAGTGTAGGAATCTCAATGACAGGTTGCAGCTGGAATATAAAACACATCGGCGAACAGCACTAACTCCAAGTGCACGTGCTCTGAAGTTGATCCGTTACGTGTAGTTAAACATTTTACAATCGACACACACCCGGGGTCCCGGGGAGATCTGCAACAAAGTATCGACCGCATTGTTTACTAACAAGCGACCCGCCGTATGGTATCATGAAACAGCCATAGAACCCCTGCCCTTGAGAGTCTCTAACTCTCTTATCACTAAGCCGTGCTAGCGCCATTCACTTCTGGTGCCGGTAGTCGCCCCGATCGGGAAAAGGTTTAGCACACTTTTTAAACAATTGGTGCTGAGTCGGGATCATCGGGCTGTGGGACGTGGGGGGGGGGACGTGGGGGGGGGGAAGGTAGGCATCGTTTGCTCCTCCTATCGGTTAACAACAAGCGGCGGGGTTGAACTTTTCCACGTGCATCGTTGCCATGACCCCGGCGCAGGATTCGGTGAGGTTATGCGTGCGATTTTCAAGTCCACAGCTAAAGGCCATTCGAAAGCACTTATTGCGTTTGCAGGACGTGATGGTGCTTGATACGATACGATTAGGAGGGCGTTAGGGATAAATGTTTTCTTTTAATTGGAGAAGTTGCAAACCCCTCACTGTGGCGAGGTGTGCAGCAATCCGGTGTGAAAACCTGCAGACGTCAGCGTGAATGAAACCGATTAGCACCGTGATAAATGGCGTATGGAAATGGGAACACATTTACCCAGCGTAAGATCGATTGTGGATTTAATCAATAGAAAACCGAACCCGTCGGAAACCGGGTGAACAGGTGCGGACGGGTGATATAGATATATTTAGAAGTTTGTTCCAATTAAAAATATCGTCCCGTCGCCATTGGCCATCCTAGTGTCCGAGGACCATGTGGCATTTCCCATAAGATTGTATTCTGGTCGGGGGGTGGTGGGGGTTCGTCATTACCACCCTGGCTGGACCGTCGGGAAGATGATGGGCTCGATAGAACCGAGAGCGCGCGAGAGATAGATGGGATCCGATGAAATAACATGCCGTTCGAAATCCGTTTCTCCGTTCGCGACGACGTTCAGACGAACCCGAACGTGCTGCGCTGGCGAACGAAATGTGACACGGCCAGGGCGACACCCAGCAGCCTGCGTGACACGATTACGCGGCGGCACATTGGCCGCCTCGGGGAGCAGATGAATGAATTCGCCAGCGAGTCTGCCGGCTTTGGTCGCGGCGTGACATATTTACAGAGGCGGTTGAAAAGGGTGGGACGGTGTTGGGGGGGGGAGGGAAAGCCAATGAAAGGTACTTTAAAACGCACCCGTTTTGGCGAAAGTGCGTTGCCTTTGCGATCATCGAGGAGAATAGGTCTTGGAAAAACCTCATGTGTAGCGAATCCTAATAAGTCACTTGAAATATTTCATCCACCATCTTAGAACCTCAAACTCTTATAGACTTTATTAACCGAAATGAGTTTAAGAGTACTAAACTGGACCTCTAGGGAGATTGTCTCCAATAGACGAATCCTAGAGCTCCGACAAAAGACGATCATCAAGGAGAATAGGTCTTGGAAAAAACCTCTTGTATTGCCAATTCTAATAACTCGCTTGAAATATTTCATCCGTCATCTTAGAACCTCAAACTCTTATAGACTTTATCAACCGAAATGAGTTTAAGAGTACTAAACTAGACCTCTAGGGAGGTAAGACCTCCAATAGACGAATCCTAGAGCTCCGACAAAAGACGGAATGTGTGTATGTTCGGCATGTTCCTGTTGAAAAATTAGACGATCTGTACATCAAAACATTACATGTGAGCGCGCGGTCGCCTTCTCCATCACGCATGAAGATCGGTTCGGTTCGCGTCTCCATCACCGCGCACAAATGCAATTGTAAGTGTGCGTGTGTGTGTACGTGTGGGTATGCATCCCGCTGCGCGTAGGTAATTAAATGACATTTCCGGTTCAACCGGACTGTGAATTATGAATGGCGAATGGCGAAACGTACGGACGGGAAAACTCGCCACCGAAAAACCGAACGACCGAGTCTTTTGGGGGAAAATGCTCCCCTCCCGAAAGGGGGTTGGGAAAAAGGGAGGGGAGAAAATTTTGTATTTTGTCTTCCGCGATTACCTCGCGTTCGGGTTCGCCCTCTTTCAACGATGCACACACACATTTTGAAGCCAATGTATTTTCGCACGCGGACCGATCAAAAAGGAAACCGGTCCCCCTCCCCCTCCCCACACACGAGATTCGATTCGAGCAGTTGGAGTACCACTTCCTGGATGCGATTATTAGCCCAGTCGAGCAAGACGACGACGCTGACGACGACGCTGACGACGACGGCTTGGTTTGGAGGACGTTCACACTGCATAAATTGCAATCAGTGCAGTTCGGATAATTATAGCGTTTAGACATCATGCGGCGTGTCCGATGCGATTAATCACATTTCTTTTGCGAAGCTTTTTGGCGGTGGTAGGGGGGGGGGGGGGGAGAGTGTAGCGGGGCAGGAAATGGGACGTCTAGGAATGGCATTATGTTCTGGTGCGATGCCCGAGGGGGGACGGTTATAGATTTCGTAATCGTGTATCAAAAGCAATGAGTCGAAGCGTGCGTTGAAAGAAATAATAATGAAATGAAACGTGGCTGTTTGCGGAAAACTCCATGATTCGGTCAAAGGTCTTCTTCCTGGCTTCGCAAAACAGATGCCCGTAGAACCTTTGATACGCCAAGAAATGTCTCGTTCTCTTTGATTGTCACGAACAGTCGCTCGCGCCCGTCACGAGCTACCGATTTTGTGAAGACATTCCCCATCCCTTCTTCGGCAGGAGATTATTTATAATTTCCCCATCCGTCGAAGGGATCTTTCATTTGTATCGGTTTGCCATTCTTTCATCTGGCTCGAGATGTCTGGGCGGCGCGTGCAGTCAAGTCAAAGGTTTCCATACCTTTTCTTTTTTGTAATTAATTGTATCCTTCTTCGGTCTGATCCATCCGGTTTGGAGCGGGGCGGGGAAAAAAGCGGGTCCCTGCAGCGAACGGAGCGTTCCTTGTCGGAGCGCAAAACGATTACACAAAGGAAAAACAAACATCAAATAAAAGAAAATTCATGCATGCGAAAAGCTTCCGTCTGCACGGGGAAAAACCAACATCCGAGCTCTTGGGTTCTTTCACGTCCTCGGTAAACCTTTTCCCCACCCCCTTTTGCCCTGTTTCAAAGGAGCATTACCTCCGAAGCAACCCGTGTTTCTCGCCAGCTCGCCGAGAAGAAGACACAGAGTGGTACATCGTGTTTCAAACCACATTTTCACGTGAATGTGAACGAGCGTTCCCAAGAAGCAGCACAACACACAAAACAAATACACCCACACCAGCCGACCCGAAGCGGTGTGTTTTCCCTGTTTCGGTGCAAATCCTACAATACACATTTCCGTTTGAATTTCCCCGGTGTTTTCCGGCCATACCTTCTCCTTTCCTCCCGGGGGAAGGTCCTGCAGCTCTCGGTCGGAATTGTTTCCCACTCGTGTCGTTTGTGTTGTGTCCTTATGTACCAGCAATCTCCGGAAGAGGGGGGTTGTGGTAGGGAAAATTCTCCTGCCATTCTGAAACACAGGGGAGAAAAAGAAAAATCCTTCTCGATAGAGCAGGAAGGAAAGATAAAAGGAAGGAAGTGTGGAAAACGGGAAGGTGGATGGAAAATCAACAATACACCAAGCTCGCTCCGGTTGCGCTCGTTCTCGTCGGAGTGTCTTGTGTCGCACATCTTCGGAAACCCCCTTCGGAAGTCCGCGCCGTCCAGGACATTGGGAAAACGCTCTCGAAGCGCTCTCCAACCCGAAATAGGATTTCTGTTTGCTTTCATTTTCTCTCGGCATTTCCACGGCGCCTCAAATGGGATGCTTTTTGGACGAGAGCGAAGCTAGGAGCGTTTGTTGTCGTCGTCGTACACACACCCACCCACGTGGGGCGAATCCTTGCGGGAATTTCGAGCTAGCTGGAGTTCTGGCACATGCTCGGTTTTTGTCATGGAGACGCAAACACTATACGACTCCTGCGGGGGGAAAAACACCGACAAAGAGAGCTTTTGTGCCTTGTGAAACCGAATGAGCCGACTGGTGCGGAAAGAAAACACAGGCATCCCATTCGTTCGCCGGAAAAACCCATCGGCTGCGGGGCGAATGCGAACAGCAGCGAACACCGTTTCGATGTATGCGAATGGGCTTTGGAAATGAGAGGATAATAATGAGAACAAAAACGCCAAACCATAAACGGATGCTTGTTAGGGGGATGGGAAATGTGATGAGAATGTGCGTCCAACGGTTCAACGGAGCGGGCTGGAGTAGGGAGGGAGAGTGTAAGGAAAAGTAGAACGACCTACACACACTGAGCACAACGGGAAAACATCGTGGCATCTGGGCGAGTAAAAGTGAGAGAACTCAACGAAAGGACGCAAAACACGACTAACGTAAGGAGGCGAGGAGATTACGAATAGGGGGGGGAAATGGACGGGGGAAGTGTCTGGGGCAGCGGGGCAAGGTTGAAGGAGTTTTCTGGATGTATGAGCATAAGGTATTTGTACAGATGAATTATTTATCAACGATTTTTATTTGTCTTGGGCGATGTATTTGTGTTTAGTCGCATCCGAGCTGCTCCTTGGAGCGGCGTATGTATGCCTTTGCGGGAGCGTGTATGTATGCCACCGCCAGCCAAAAAGGGTTGGATAGCGCCGGGAAAACTCTTCCACCCCCCCTCCGCGACCACGCGCTGGCTCGTGCTGTATGTTTTAGCCGCTTTCTCCCCGATCCTAGCAGAATATGAGATTAATAAAGTAGAAAGGATCCCCCCGAACCGCATGGAATGGGTAGAGGGTCGGTTTAGGATGGTTTATATGTTGCTGTGTTGCTGCTGCTTCCATTTCTTGTTTGGTTGGGGAAGCGCTCACTGTTCGCACTGGAAAAATCAACAATATTACCGAGTGGGAAATCGTCGAGTTCGGGCACGAGTTCAGCCTTTTCTCTTTCGCAGCTTCGAAGAAGGGGTTCATTAAGATAATTACTTTGCTGCTCAGTGAACAGGAGAAATACACGGGGCGGGGGAAGGGACCACTTAGTTTTTCCCAATTTCCGATAATCCTTCGCTACAAGTCCTGGTATCGATAGAGACATGAATTTTCAGCGTTTTCTTCCTAGGGTTTATTTTTGCATCCCAAACTATCATCGAGCCGACGACGACGTCGGGCTTGAAAGAAGAATGATTGTTTCCGGCCCTCATGGCCTTGGCGGACAGCATAGGGAACGCCTTCTCTCGCCGTTTCCTTCAGCTCGACAGGTGAAATCCACCCAGCTCACCTCTCCCTCTCTCTCTCTCTCTCCGCGGCAATATTTTTAAACCTACTATTATATCCTGTTTTTCCTTGACGAGATATGCGATGTGATGAAACAACCGGTTGTAAAAACCCGAGCAAGGACGCTCGGGGTGTTGGCGCTGTACCAGGTGGCCAGGGTCCGATAAATCCCCTTCCCCCCGGGGGGCGGGCATGCACCATTGCAGCGGCCATCAATCACCACAATGCTGGCACCCGGGCGTGCAAAAGTGGCCCCGGGACAAATGAGTCGGCTTCGGATTGACGTTTTCCTGTGTCGTCGAACGCTCGACGGAGACACGGTTTCGATTGTGGCCCCTTGTGGGGATTACGTTTCCGATAGAGCTCTCTCACTCGGCGGTTCGGTTTATTACCGATTCGGAGGAGTAATTATGACACCAAATAATAATTCAAACGCTCATTATATGCATGTCACATCGGTGAAACATCGTCGAAGAAAGCCAAGGAAAAAAGGGACAAGACACGTTTATTCGCGCGCCAGTACGAGCTCCATAAATCAGGTCGGGCGGGCATCATCGAAGTAGAACGACCAGAAGGACTGACCAAAAACGGGGGGGAGGGAAGGCCAAGTTGCCTTGGGAAAACATTTATTGGCTCAACAAATTAGGAAATTTGATAGTTTACTACCTGACTCCTGATGCTTTGGCGAGGAAAAAGAAAAGGGAAAACGAACATAGAATCATGTCCGATGTGAAAACCCGCCTAGACGAATTTGTTAAACATTCAAATCTTCAGCAGTAAGAACCGAACCGCATCAAACACGCGACGCTCTTTGGAAAAGCGTACGAAAGCAATGTTTATGTGTCTGCAAGCTGCGTCAAACGTACGTCTATAAAATGTGGCCGTTACTTCGAGACTCATTAAATTGTCTGCACCATGCCTGCCTTCTTTTGTTTCATCTCCTCCCCTTTCCCGAGGCGAAAAAACCGACGGAAATGATGGAAAAATCATTGTCTTTCAGTGCCGTCCGTTTCCGTTCTGGATTTATGGTTTCGCAAAAGGCAAAGGCAAAGGCGCGACCACAAAAGGAGGAAAACGTTCTCTCGTTCGCCGGAAGCCGGTCATAGAAAGTGCTTCCCGTCTCTGCCCCACCCGCCATTCTCCCTCCATCCGAGATTCTGAGAATATTGTGTCGGTTGCCAAAGAAAACCCGATGGAGGGGAAAACCCTGTTTATGGTCTCCAGGTCGTTCGCAACGAATTATGTTGTTCTTTTCTTCCCGCGCGCTCTTTACTTTCGTTGTATGCTTTCCTTTTTGCCGTTTGTTATACCGCCTGAATATGTGAGTGTCTTTGGGCGCTGTGTTGTGTTGTATTTTCATGTTTTTTGTGTGCCTCGTCTCGCCTCTCGGCCACACCATGGACGCCTTTCGTTCGCCATTCATTCGCCATTATTCTCGTCAACCTGCAGACCCGGGCCAGGAAAAGCCGGTGCCATTCACTCGGTGGAAAATCTTTCACCGGAATAAAAGACAAGCCCCCCGATACCCCACCTGCCTCCCAGAGGCAACGCCGGGTGGTGGCACTGCTAGCGGCATGAATAGTCTGTTTTCTCAAAAGAAACAAAGCATCCGAAATGAAAAAAGGAAAAAGGAAAAGTGCAGAACGGAAAGCATGTGGGGTGGTGGAGGAGACAGCAAGGAGCAGCTAGGGTTGGCACTGGTTCCTCAGGAATCGGGATGCACGCAGAAAAGAAAAGCAGTTTCATTAGATGGTATCGCCAGCATACGCCATCTGCGCGTCTTTGAATGAACGCGAGTTTCCTTCTACTTGTCCGACGGGTTTTTTTTTTCCTTTTCTTTCCTTTTCGTTTCTTTTCTTCCCTCTGCTACACGATGACTTGATGATGACGAAATCAACAGATCCGTCGAGCAGAGCAGAATCATCCAAGAAGGCGAGGAGGGCTGACACAAATGAGACCAGGCAACACAATGTTTCTTTTGTTTACGACGTGAAATATTAGCTCACATCGTCATAATCATTACCATCATCGGCGCCATGATTCAGCTCCAATCGCAATAAGTTCGATGAGGTCGGAAAGTAGCTCCGAGATGGCCGTGTTTGTTGTTCGTACAGCCATTTAAGCATGCTGTGAGTTTACTTCCAACGATCTCTATCGTTTTCTCAACTCATATTCCCTTTCCCGAGGCCGATTTGATGAAAAATAAACGCCCAAGATTACGTGAGATCAATACTTCGACACCTCGTCGCTTATGTAATGTTCTGCTCATTAATTTTCCAATGGCGAAAATGTGGCGTTTTTTCTGTTTCCACTAGAATGCACCGGTGTTTTCCCGTCCATCATGCTCGTCTCTAATTAAACCGTTTTGAAAGTCTTCCGTTTCGTCAGCGCCACAAAATGCGATTATTATGGATGTTGCACATTCCGGGAAGGCACATTCTTGCGGGGCAAAAGTAAATTATACGTAATCTTTCCCTTTTGGGAAAATGCAAAACACCGACCGACGGTGGTACGGAAATGGTCCCATCAAAGCGATGGGACTCGTGCTGGAGGAAAAAGGTTCTCCTCCTTTTTTTTAGTATTATTTTCCCGCTTCCCGCATGCCATATTATGGTGATGCACTTTTTAACTTTTCCCGCATACCGTTTGTCCGTTTTCCTCGCGCTGCCTTTGGGAGCAACGATGCACCTTAAATGCATTCCCATCGTTTCCCTCTCGGTGCGCCTTATTAAACGGGCACCTCGCACCGAGGGACTATGTTCCGATACCCTACGAGCGAGCAGCCTGAAAAGAACTTCCTAACGACCCCGACCTATCGTTTATGCTATTTTTTCCTCACTCGGTTGTTTTTTTCTTTTTTGCCGCCGTTCCCGCGACATCCGAACATCGATCCAAGCCGGGGCAAGCATCGAGGCGGCATCAAACCGGCCGTGACGCGGAAGTATTTATCGTAGCAGAAGTAACTCCTTCTAATTATTTCCAACGGGTTAAAATATTTTAATTACGCGAATAATTTCCACCACCAGCACTCCTTCGTCCGTTCGCTTGCCCTGTCTTTACAGCTGGAAGCTACCGGAATTGAAGTGTCATCTGTCAGTCGCGAGGGTGATGAAGTCAAGCCTCGGTCGGCGAACCGGAATTTTTGCTCAACGCCAAAAAGGCACACGAAGAAAGAGAGGCAGAGATATTGTGGGCAGATAAAGACACATGCATAGAAGAAATTAAATTGTTCCAGTCTTCCGGTTCGGTGGGAATTGTTTTTCGAGTGTCGGAGTTTTCCGAAACCCGCAAACAGTCTGGCGAGTTGTACATTTCTTTAGCCATTGGAGGGGTATAATTCAGCGACTTATTATTGTGTTCATGTCTTACTATTACCTTATGCAAAGAGATAAGATCTTTTACCAGGGAGATTTCACAAATGATTTAAAATTCTATTGAGTGTATTGTGATCGATCAGAACTCATTCATATTTGCAATATTAATAGTAAAAATGTAATAAATCTTTGTATCTTGCGTGAAGATCATCTTCTGCAATTGCTGCGTTAAGTAACCCCAGATCTCTAAGCACCGCTCAACGAAGTCAAGATTGTTGGCATCGTTTCCAGTCCCAACGTGTTCCCCCCTTCCTCGGCTGGTCGTTTTCGTCGGTCGGTCGTTTTCGTGGCGAACGCATCCACGCATCGTTGACCGAGAAGTACCAGTCCAGGAAGCATTCACCCGTCCGAAATGGCCACATTTGCCAGCGGACCGCGGCTAGTGTCGTTTCGACAGGGGGGGGGGGGGGGAAATGCCGCCCGCAAGCTTCTTGATGGACGATCATGTGTCGAGTGATGAAGTGGGAGGGGGGGGAGTGTGGATGATCGAATCAACGAGAGTAGGAATTTTGATTTGCCTCGTTATAAAGTGCCAAACCGTCAGCATGGGAAGGCAAATGATCTCGCGTCGGCAGAAGGAAAGCCGCGCGGACACTCCAGTGGTTCACCAGAATGGATTTGGATTAGTCCACACGCGCTTGTGTGTGTGTGTATTTCCCTTTAAACTGGGACACTTTTCCGTGTGGCGTAACGAAAGGAAACGGCGTCGGACTTCAACGGCGTTTAATAGCGGAAATAAATTTTAAACTCTTTCACCAACAACGCGCCGGAATCGGATGCTTCCACCTCCCGTTCGTATGTGTGTTTTGTGGCACTATTTTAAGCGACAATATTGAGTGTTTCCGAGGGGAGGAAATGCCAGGAGAAATAGAAAAAAAAGAGCCAATAATAAAGCAGCCTTAGATCCGGAGCTAAATTTAATAATCATTTTTCGCCGAACGACGAAATAATGGCATTCCACCTTGGACAGGTTGAAAAATTGGTCGTATTTTAATACGCTTACCCCGAGATTCACCGATCGACATCCACTGCTCCTTCCCGCTTCCCCCACCCCCTTGCCCAGGCTTATCGAGCTCGATTGACGCAATTCGGTTCGGTCGGGGGGTCGGATCATAAAAACATGGAAAATGGAAAATGACTGGTGACCACTGTCTGGGATGAACGGATCGATGCCGAAGACAACAGAAACGAGTTGTGATACACAAACACACTGTGGAGTGTCTCAATCCCCCCCCCCCCCCCCCCAGCTCCCCCGGGGATGACGTCGATAGAGCCGGCTCATCTAGCGATTTGGGAAATTTATCCGATTTTCCTCCTGCACGCTTGTGTGTTTTTCCTCCAGCCCGGCCGAACGCCTCGAACCCAAATCGACAGATGAATAATAGCTTGCTCGGTGGAAAATGGAAATGCTACCCAATGCGGTGGGAAAAAGGAAGAAAGATGGGGGTTCCGAGGGTTTGTTTTTCTTCCCCTTTTTTTTCCATCCGTCGGAAAAGAATCGCTCCTCGGAACCGTTTGTCCGAGTGCTACACTCTTAATAACTTTATGACATTTATGGTCCCCGGCCACACACTCGGTCCTTCTAACCCTTTTCCCACCACCTAGGGAAAACGCGTGCCGTCTTGAGGAAAAAGGAAGGGGTGGGGTGGGGTGGGGAGGAACAATCTGGCCACGCGGATCTCTTCCTATGGGGCCATCTTTAATTTCGTGTTTGTTGTTTCACTGCGTCTCGGCCTCGGCCAGCTCGCTTCTCGTGTTCCGATCGCGTGCGCGCGTGAAAATCAACAGACTTTCCACAGCTGCAAAGTGGTTGACGGACACGAACACGCAACAACCGGCCGCCCCGCCGGAGAAGGGCGATAAAAAATTAATCTGTTCATTTGAAATTTATTCAATATTATTATGATGGGCTCGTAGTCCGGCTCGCGATCAGTTCGCCGACCAAGTGCCCACATTTTCGCCGATCGCAACGGCAACCCCCACACACACGCGTGTGTGTGTGTGTGAGTGCCCAAGGACGGGGCTTACGGGGTAGGTGGGTGGTTGGGTGGGTGGTGCGTGTTCTTGTTTGAAATTTTAACTCTTTCGTTTATTTCACCACCTAGCGGCCATAAAAATGTTTCGTTATTAATGTATGTTTTCGCACCGCACGCAGGGGGAGGGAAAATTGCCATTGGGAAAAGCTGTGGCTGTGGGAGTTGAGGTGCTTGAGCCAATCATAAAGATATCTCCGAATCGAAAGAACAAGAGCCGCGCATCCATTCCGGCCAGTCCGGTGGGGAATAAAGTTATCGATTTCACCTCGAATGTACTTAACATGAGCCGGATGGAGGATGCTGGCAGCTTCAAAGACAGAAGAAATATGAACCCTTTTACACTGAGTAGTAATTTTAATCGGTTTCTTTCAGTTCGTTCCGAGGGGTTTTCGGGAAATTTGCATCCAAAACTTCCGGGGGTGAGGATGGCCCGGGGCGGAATAACACGGTGGAAAACAGTGTTTGATTTATGCCAGTGAAACGTGCTGTGTTTATTGGACGTATCTTTCGAAATTACACGGAACAATGCCGTCGTCGAATGGGGCAAGAGGAAAAACATAATACGAAGTGGGATCTCGAGAAAAGGTGACACTTTTCGGGCGACATCGTTTTTGTGAAGGTGGGAAAACATAAGCACGTCAGCTGCGGAAAACCCTTTTTTCCATCGATCCGAGCCGTACGCCGTTCGGGTTTGAACGCATTTCCCTCCTTCTTCTTCTCCTCTTCCTGCGCGTGGTTTCAACGATGTTTTATGTTCTATGTTGTTCTCCGTTTTTCATCTCGGTGAGCTGCGCTGCTATCTCGGATGATGGAGTGTCTGGTAAACAGGTGAATTTAATTTACTTACCTCCCGGTGGGGAAGATGAATGGGGGAGGAGGGTTGGTGGGCGGTTGGTTGGAGTGTGGAACCGTTCAACACCTACTCCCGCAGTAGTATTTTCCCCGCTTTCGCGCTCCGCGGCGTGAACGAGGGGAAACCCGTGGAAAATGAAGTGGGAAAGGGTTTTCTTTCCCGGTTTTTGAGAACCAAATCCTAGATGAAGGCGAGGCTTAGGGGGCGATAGACGAGGGCGATTATGTTGTCACACACAACTGTTAATTCCAATTTTCCAAACGAGGCCGGATGGTGTCGATCGTCACTGATACACTCTCACCGACTTGTTTGAGCAACGTCTCGAGTCGGTTTTAATAATTAGGAACTTTTTGGGGAGTTGCTGCGAAGAACTTGCCTTTTGTGAAATGGATGAAAAATCGACTCCGTTCGGTGGAAAACTTCAAGGAGAGCGGTTCCCCATGATAAGTGAGCTCGTTTCATCTTATCCATCAATAACAGATCGTTCGGTTTCGAGAGCAAGCGTCGGGAGTTGTCTCGCGAAAGCGAACAACAAATCCGTCCGCGGAAAAATAGCTACACGATCTTGTGACGCTCGCAAAATGAACCGTTCCCGTTTGCGCGAATGCATTCTTCGAATAACAAGCGGACGACTCACGCGCTCCGTGCGAAGCCCGAGATCAAACGGGCGGTGGACTGAACGGAGCTATTCATATTTCCATTAATCTTAGCAAACAACACAAATCAACAGCGAGTCGGGTACCCCGCGCACCGTACGCAACTTCCCGACTCGTAATCCGCATGATTAAACAACCCGGGAACCCTCCCCCCACACCCCACGTCCCGGGGAAAGACAGAAACAAATAAATCTTTTCTTGTAGAAGAAGCTTCCCGGACCTGGACGGCGCGTGTTGCTTCTTGCTGCCTCTAGGTCTCTCTCTCTCTCTCGCTCCGGGAGACGAACTAGAGAAGGGACGAGGCGAGGGGTTCGAGGATCGCAGGCACTGAAACAACACTTCACTCGAAATCGAATGAATGAAGGCACCTTACGTCTAAGCGACGGCTTGTTCCGCCGTTGAGTTGAGGAAGGGAACCACCTGGGGGGAGGGCGGTGGAAGGTGGGTGTGGCGGGGCTTGGCAAGGAAAACAAGCGTATTGGAAAACTATGCCGGGTGATGATCAAGTGTGCAAGTGTCTAGCCCGGGAGCGTGCGTGGCGGAGGTGGAAAACTCGCGCGAAAAACAAATGCGTGGCGCAGGCATCGAAGCGGGCGGGGTTTGGAGAAAACACAACTCAAACCACACTAGTTACACGCGCAGAAATAAACTTAATTTATTGTTATAATCAATCTACTTGCGTAAATATATTTTCCGCTCCCGCTGCGCCGCCCGAGAACAAAACGCGCGCTCGCGTGAGATGAAAGCGAAGAACGAGCAAGAAGAAAGGGCCCGGATCGGAGATAAATCTTCGCCCGCGGACTGGGCGAGCTGCCGCTCTGGGGGGGTTGGAAAATAATAGACGATCGTTGGTTAGAGTTTTCCAACACTTCCAGCCGGGGCGAAGTCGAAGTGTTTAGTGTCTCTTCCGACGACTTGGTTTGACAGCACGAGCTCGTTGTGGATCATCTCTGATCAAGTGTGATGGACGTGGGCCGTTTTCCGAGGCCGAAACCGAGACATGCGTCATGAAGACTTCAAACAATCCAACAATCTGAGGCAGGGGTTGGGAAAGTTGGCTAGGTGCTGCCCTGATCGTGGTTATGTTTACGAAACACGTACTTTTATTTTAATTTCAGTTTAAATTAATTATATTTTATTCTGTTGAGAGCTACCTTATATTTTCTTTTCATGATTTCGCTGAATTCACATCAGCTTATACAACATGAAGCTTGCCAACCCCTGATTTTAAATGTACGCAAAGAATTCATTGTGTTGAGATCATTTGGTTTGTAATGCAGTGCTTTAAAAGAATTCATTCGACAGACCATTTCGCTCATAAAATTAATCTTTGTCCGACTTTTATGGACTATATGCTACGGAAGTGTTACACCCTAATCATAACAATAAAAAAGAAAATCGTCTGACCTTGCCGGAACCAACCTCCCCCCAGCTTGTCTATACCGAAGTAGTTAATCTCGGTGCTTTCTTGTGTTGATCCAGCTTATTAGCATCGGTGTCGTGGATTAGTTTGCCTCACTTTGCCATCACCATCATCGACACAGCTTCTTAATCGTCGCATCGACGGGGAAATGTACGCTTTCCGCTTTGTTTGAACGCCAGGAATGTTGCTGAACAAAAATAAATAGCGCCAAACGAATTACGAGTGTTATTTGCCAGTTGTTTGTATTGTGTATTTACTTTGAATTCCCGACGCAAGGGCCCGCCTTACGCAAGCTACAGGTGGCAGGGGGGGGAGGGAGGGATGGAAATGGATTTTCCTTCCATTTCGCCCTGAAGCAACGCTCGAAGCACACCAATTGACAGACTTCAAAATCGTCGGGAAAACGAATCAAATTCCAGATTGTCGTGCTGTAAGACGTTGCTGTGATTTGCTCCCTCCCTTCTCCCCCCCCACCAGTCACCCCTCTTTCCGTTCCCTTCCTTGCGTCGATGTAAACAATAATTTCGAGTCCGTCAAAAAGAAGTCCGCTTCCACTGATTATGTGCAGGGTGTTGTTATGCTAACAATTCCCCATCATCCCCGTCCCCAGGACCTGCACTCTCGAGCTTGGATTCATTTTGGAGAGTTTTTCTTCGAGTGCAGCGACGGGGGCGATCAAACGATTTCCACGGTAAGGTGAGGTGATCATCACGGGAAGTATTTCGTTTTCGTTTTTCCTCTTGTGTTGTTGTGTGTGTCGTCTGGAAAGCCTTGATGTTTTCCCCTCTTCTCATTCGATTCGAAAACAAACAACGCCCGACACGGATCACTTTTTCCATCGAAAAGACAAGAAAGAAATCCCACTCTGGGCCCCCTCGCCCCCCCACTCATTCTCCCCAACGAATCGAAACCGGAAACGGGAAACTGGAGTCGTACAAAACAGTATGAAAAAAGTGTCATCTTCATCGTCGACCAACGCTCGAGTGCGGGTCGACTTTCTCTCTCTCCGCCGGTGGTCGTCTCGGCGTCGTCGTCGTCGTCGTCGTCCATCCAGCCGTCAGTCAGCTGCTTGCGGTTGATTTGCAGTCGTCGCGGAAATAGCAACTCGCGGAGAACTCGCGCGAAGCGTCACACGCGTGACGGAGCACGCACGGAAGCATGCAGCTCATCGTTGGTGCGTGCTGCTGGCGTTTCGCACGACAAAGGGCAAGGGGCTAGGGGGGAATTAGAAGTAATGGAGAATACTTTTATTACTAAGTTTGCCGTTTAGTAATTTTAAAAAAAATATTTTGAAGAAGATCTCCACTCAAATGAGTGGTTTGAAATTGTTTATTCGAATTCTAAAATCGAGAATCTCGTGTCGAAGTGTTCCAACACATAGTATGCAGGTGGTTCGTGCGGTTGGAAGCCTTAAACTCCAGCAAGTACATGGCCCCATGGTTGGTTCTTTGCCACCGAGCAATCCCGCAATTCGTCCCAAGGATTCCTTCCAACGCTGGCTGCAACTGGAAAGTTTAGTACATACACACCGTCTTACTTTCTGGTGGTCGGGAAAATTCCGTCTGCTCCCACAATGGGCAGCCGTTTTCAATGACCAAAGTGCACTGAATAAATGAGCGAAAGGTGGTGAAACTGCCAACGCACCGGTCGGAGCAAGAGATAACGATAAGGAAAGTGGTGGCGGCAGGACGGCTCGGCAAGGAAAAATGGGAATGTAATACAATATAAAGGTGGGCGCGGTGGATGGGGTGAGTGCAGGGGGGTGAAAATCGCGAAACCATTTTCGTCCCGTTTCCACACAACGCAAGAGATTGTTCCTTTGGAAGCTTCGAAGAAGGAAACCGGACAAAGAGAGAGGGAGCGTGATGGCCGAGCGAGAAAGAATGGTTCGCCGTTTCGTTGCGACTCGCGGAAAACCGGTTGGGGGTGGTGGGCTGAAGCGCGCATTCGCACGTGAGTCTCTCGCGTGGAGCGCGATTCCGAATCTCATACATTCTCATCCCGGGGGTGTTTATTCTCGCCGGATGCGCTGGTATTCTCTGCAGGAGGAAATAATTCTCCGCTGGTGCCGTATGTTCGCGTGGAGGGAAAAGGATCCCGGGGGGGTGGTTGCTGGGGGGGTTGGGGTCTACTACATCTACGCGAGAAGATGTTATTGTTTGCTATTATCAGCACTCTCCGTGCGCTTTTCGTTCTCACTCGGACGTTCTCGCTCTCGCTTACCCACGTGACAGAGCGCGTTTGTGTGTCTGTGTGCCGCGGAAAGGATGCTGCGAGGCCGGAGGAAGCAGAGCGCGTCATCGGCGGGGATGACAGTAACGATTGTGTTTGCGAAGAGCACGGAAGGGTCCGAGACGAGCGGAGCCGGATTTCCTTTGCTGCCGTTTTATTATTTTTCGCCATTCGGTTGCGTTGTCTTGTTTTACGGCCCGCGAGAAGTCGTGCGAGTGAGAAGGCAGCTGCCGACGACGACGACGATGATGCCGACGGTGGCCACCACCATGTCACGGGGACGGTTTGCATTCGACGACGACGGTCTGCTCCGGGTGGCGGTCGGATTTTCGTACAATCGCACAGTTCACTTGGATCTCGGCGAGGCCTGCTCGGATAAATCGCTGTGAGCTGTGAACGGGGCCGGATCGAGTGAGTCTGCATGCCGTGCTCACTTCTCACACCCACACGGGACTACGAACGGACAAGTGGACGCAGACTGCGTGTGGCACGGTTTGGATTATGCTGGCGAGCGCTTCTGCCATCGCACAGCATCCATTCGCATCGCATCTCTCGAGTGCGGGTAGTGTTGCGAACGATTTTTCCTCCCAACGTGGGGGACTTTTCTTTCGATGGTGGAAAAAACAGTGAAAACCAATTTGCTATAAATCTAGTGACAACGGTGTAGGTTTCTTGGAGATGGAAATTGTTCGATTGTGGTACTGAGTCAAAGAAGGAAGAAAAATCCAAACTAAACGCAACAGCAAGTGACAAGTGACAGTGTTCGAACCAACAATTCAACCAACAAGTAAACAGATCGTAAAAAAAAAGAAGTAAAGCGAAAGCTTATCAAGAACAGTGAAGAAACGTGCCATTAATTGCAAAATTGTTACCGAATAATCATACCCGGCGGGAACTCGCATTTCTCCGTGTCGCGGAGAGTCGTTCTGGACGTTGTTTTGAAACAACAAGTGGTGAGTGGAAACACGGATGCCTATCAAAAGTTCCTCTAACACACACACACTTTTATTATTTTTTTGTGGCAACTCAACCGAAGCAAAACTTCGCAACTGGAAACAAAAGCCGCAGGAATCGCGATCGAAAACAAATTTTCTCGCCAGACGGCGACAAAAACAACAAATCATCCAACAACCCAACACACCCGGGGATAGATTTGGTGGTGGTGGGTTTTTTTTTTGTTGTTGTCCCGGTTTACTATCGCGCAACGGTTCTGCCTTTAACTCTAGGTTGCGCGAAATTGATTCGAATCTTCATAAGGTCAGCACAGATAGAAAGTAGCGTAGAACAAAACAGTGCGACCAAGTGTTGTAATCTTCTTGAAGAAGGAGAAAAACAACAACCACAGCTCGATGCACTTGTATTGTTGTTTCTCTGGTGAAGCTTCTTCTTGGTTGGTTGACTAATCAAAATCTTAGAATTGGAAAAAGGAAAAGAAGAAACAGTTTTGATTGAAATTTTACTTTCCGTTGCCTACTGAGACTCTTGAATAACATCCGGGTACATTAATATTTGTTTGTTTTTGGTTTGTTGTTCAATGCCAATTAGAAAAATGAGGAGGTTAAACAACCAAACACATCTGGTCATCTGGTAGTTTTCTTTTATGTGCTTTTCTTTTCTTGATGAACAATTTTCAAATAATTTTGACTTTTCATGTTTTTACCAAACGAAGTACAATATCACTTAGAATAGTTGATTGGTTGTACGCTTGTCTGACCCTCTGACAACGTGGTCACCGATGTTTTTCCCGAGAATCCAATCATCTTTATGGTTCCTTTGCTCGGAATCTAAAACATCGTTCTTCATTTGTTATCCTCACGCCCACCGACGAAAAAGGACACGAGCCAAAGGATCTGATTGCTTCCATTCCCACCTGCAGCCTGCTCCTAACTTGCAAGTGTATGTTTTTATTTATTCGCACACACCAACCACCCCGTAGCCTTGTTTTCCTCGGACGGCGTTCACTTGGACTTTCCTTCGGTCAATGATGCGTCAGTATATTTCGTTGTCGGGCGGATGGTTTTCCTTCGAATTTCACATTTCAATGTGGTCCACCTCGACGACCTCCGCTACCTGCGTCCGTGTGTTGCGGCCCTAAAACCCTGCCCCTATACCTCCCCATCGATTTCCTCGACGGGTTTTTCCGTTGGCTGGTCGGTTCTGCCATTCTGTAATCCATTTCCATTTACCCTAATAATTTACGGTTATCTTTTTTCCTTCCCTCATTTTTCATTCCCATTTCCTGCCCCGCTTATCACAGCCCTCCGATCACTCCCGTCACCGAGCCCTTGGTCGCGGTTCGGTTGATAATGCGCCCTTTGGCAGCATCATCGTCATCATCATCAACATCATCATCGAGTGTGATGTTGTTTTTTCTTCCCTTTCTGGCAGCCACTTTTCCCTTCCATCGTCCATCATTTGTCGTTCGCTTTTCGGTTTCGTACAATTTTCATTTCCATTTTTCCAACCGTCCTCCACTCGCCCGCACTCTGGACCGGGGTCGAGTTTTCCACTCCCATCCCCGATTATGTTTTCATCTCGTTCGATTCTTCAATTTCTCCCTCCGGACCTTCAGAGGGTGGCGGCGGCGGAAAGGGCTCGCTTCCGTCCTGTCTGACGAGCGGCGTTCGATAGTATTTTGCGTAAGTCTGCGTGTGCGTCGGCGTGTGGCTGGCATGAAACGGCGGCGGGGGAGGATTGGCGGTGGTGGTCGAGGATGCTGGCGCAGTCTAGAAAGAAAGCCGCAAAAGGGCGAGCCACAGCGAAGCGTTTTGGGATGATTATCGATTTTTTCTTCTTCACGTATCACGAAAGCGGTTTCAAACCGTGCGCTTTAACCGACGAGTTGCCGAAACATGCCAACATAAAAAAACGTCGGTACTCCTGGAGTTTGTTTTACTCGCTAACGAAACGCATTTCATTCACAAGAGCACAAGTTCGATGGGGGGTTGTATGTTTATGAAGTCTTTTGAATTTATTATTCGAACAAAAAATCACTCCCCAACTCGATGCAATGTCCAAAGTCAATGTCGTGCATTCGTGGAGGCTCGCTTGATTGGGAGTGCGGGAGAAGGTTTTATTATTTAACTACTTTCATCCCATTTCTCCTCCACAGACATCTAGCCCCAATGGGAACCTGCAATCCTTAATCGAAACCCTTTAACCCTAATTAAAACCCCCGTTTTTAAGGCGACGAGTGCCGTGAGTTTTAAGCTGTTCGCGGCCAAAATTTACATAAATTACATCGAACTCTAAGCCCCGCGCCATTTTCGGGAGTGACATCACTGGACATCCACCCCGGGGGCACCGTAGAAAGCTCTCGCTCGACGAAATCCACCAAGAAACGCAGACGAAAGTCCTCGGCCGTTGGCAAATTTGACTGGCGTTCGGACATCAAAGTAACACCAATGTGAAACGCGGGCGGATTCTCGACACGAGGACACCCTTCACCCTTCGTGCGGGGACGAGCGTCCCCCGGGGGGCGGCATGGGATGGAAAAGTCCAAAACGGGGTACGCGTGTGACGCGATCGTAAAAACGTTCCGTTTTCGTCCGTTTTGGATTCGGCTGGGATTTTTAGTGTCGCATCGCATTTAATGCTACAAATTTGCTGCTTCACAAAAAAGCGAAGAAGGGGGGGTGGGGGGGCAATTAAAAAGTGTTGCAAGTGGTTCGCCATTCATGGAATCGGGTGGCGACCGCGGGAGCGAAGGAAAAGAGGGTGGATAAATTGTCTCTGTTACGTGAATGTTTATTATCTCTGTTGGGAAGATTACGGCCCCGGGTGGAAATCGTTTCGCGAGGGGAAGATTAAAAGGAGAGTCTAATAGGAAAACGGTTTGGTGATATTAAGCATTCATTATTCGAAACATTGTCGCTTGGATCGGGCTATTTTCACAAAACAAGAGATAAATGAATCCCCAAAATAATACGCCCCGTTCAGTGTAACAGAGTTTATTTTATGATCCAGTGCCATTATCGCTCGCTCGTTGAAAGAATTAATTTTATTTCGATTTTATTCGTTTTGGCTTCGACTCTCGCTTGGTTTCGTTTAATGCACCAAACCTTCCACTTGCAGTTTGCAAATAAGTGTGCAGTTTATGGAAGTAAAATCGCCAAATGTGAACATTTACATCGATCTCATCCACATCGAAACGACGGCAGTCGCCACAGTTTTACGGCCTTTTTATGCTAAAGTTTTCCTTTCTTCGTCACAACGTTGGCGAGTGTGTTTCAATTGTGTGTGAAGTTTCTTTTTTTTATTATCACCGTTATTGAGGCAAAGTAGGATTTAACAGCGCTGCATTGATAAAAAAACTTCATTTGGTAGAGGATTACGTACGTTTGTTAGTGGTGTGTGATAATAAGGCGAGTGTTATGTGTTTCGTACTTTTGGATTTCACACATTAAAATTTCTTTCGCCATAGACATAATAAAACATTTGAAGTGCCCTTAAAAAATTGTATAATGATTTCAGCAAACATTTTCAACTTGCGATCAGTTCAAAACAAAAACCGTTGAAACACTTCGGGTTGAAAACAAATATTTGTTCTGGACTACATATGTCATAAGATACTCCATAAATCCCCCCCTCCCCCGCTTCGGTAACTAATCACACCACTGCACCGGTTCCGTCCTCCTTAACTTTCCTCCTTCGGTTTCGGCAAACGGTGCGTGTCTTCAAACGACTCCCTGCGAAGGAGTTAGCCTTTCTACGCTAGGCGGGGGCATATTTCTATTTACGGACTCTATCGGGCTGTATTATAAACAACACTTTTCCAACTCACTTCCTCCATTCGGCCCTCGTGTTCGGCCTCCGCCACCCGTTCCGACCATCGTCGTTGTTTTGTTGTTTTTATAGAATTGTTTTGGCGGTTGTTCTAACAGAAATCCGCTGCGTTTGATGAGAGCGCAACCGGCCACACGACTCGACACGGCACGGTACGGGTTGCGATGGTTTTTGAAGGTTCCGTACTTCCGTTTCTGGTTTTGTTACGGTGATCCACTTATGAGCGTGGAGTGGGTTAGTGTTCTTATGCTCGCGCGCACGCCGGAGGCAACGCCTCTTGTGATCTTTTATGTTTCGGTTACACTGTTCCCCTTTGAAGGAACCTCAGATGGTGTTCTCATTTCAGTAGTTCCCAACCGAAAGCAGCAGCACCACCACCATCCGAAACACTGCTTCATATTTCCAAACAATCAATTTTCACCAGCCATAAAAAAGGTAATATTCCACTATTCCCGGCGCATGATGAAGTCCCCGCGGTCCGTCGATTCGTAATCCGCGCGCAGGAGGTTTTCCGCGGACTGCGTTTGGATAGTGGATTTTTCCCCGCAAACACACACACGGGCACACACCCTACTCATATCAGACGGAAAGAGAGAAACGGAAGGTGGCGAAAGAAATTTTGAATGCGATGCGATCACCTCCCGCGATCGCGTTTGCGTTTTTGGGATGAAATGGTGGCCGCAGCACGGATCGAAGAGATCTTTTGCTGATCGAAGTGGGTCTGTCTATTTTGTGGGCGAGGGGGGGGGAGGTAATAATGACGGAACGGCATCACTTTGTTGGGTAGCATCGGCCGTACTGTTTGCGCAATACCGAATTAGAATACCGCTCGGTGATGATTGGTTTCCACGCGTAGCGGGAAAGCCGGTCAATCGAGGGGGCGAGATGGGGGACCGGGGGAGTGGGGGGAAAAAAAAGAGGAGTCCTCGGGGCACAAACAACCGTTGCAACGGAAGCCGAATAAAAATATGATGTAACAGGCAATTAAAAGTAGAAAATATCGCATTGTGACGAGAGAAGAAAAGGAAAAACCCCGACACAAGCTGAAGGGTGGTCGGCTTGGGGGGCGCGAGGGGAGAAAACTTGGAAAACGACTTTTCCTACCCCCCTCCAGTTTAGTGAATAGACGATGGACGGACGGACAGATGAATCGTGTCGAGCGCGGCAAGAATGAATGATGGACTTTGGGACAGACTGATGGTGCATGAAATGGGTGCTTCGGGTTCGTGTGTGTGTGTGTGTGTCTATGCACCGTGCAGCGGTGTCGGTTGGGAAAACTGGTACGGTCATAAATTATACCGATAGACAGAAGCTGATCTCTGGAGCTGCGCTGGAGGCGCGAATCGTCGAACGAAGGAAAGGAACGAGAAAGTATTTGTTACTAGCAACGTCTTCCAAATCCCCGGGCGAAGCGTGTTAGGGCGCGTGGGAGGCAAGTGTCCGGGTGTTCTGGTATGGCGGCATTTAGTAGTGGGCCGCAAGTGTGAAGTTAAACAAAAACCCCCCCACCAAAAGGCCCACCCCGGACCGGATGGTGATCGATTCCGTGATTCTTCCCCGGTAGCGTTCATCAACTTCGAGTGGATAAAATTTAATAGCTCCCTCAGAACGGACCGCGGGCCGTCGGTAACAAAGCAAATGCCGCCCCGGTGGGGAGGGGGAGTGTGAGATCTGCCCGCACACTCTTGGGCGCGGCCGGAAAATTGGAGCAACCGGCTGCTAGGGAAAACGCGGTAACAATTTGTTTATATGTTTAACTTTTATAATGGGAAGTAATTGATCAATACACGGTCGATGCAGTTGCTCTCGCTCTCTGGTTGTGGGAACCGAAAATGCACAACTGTGGAGGTATGTGTACATGTTTCCACTTGAAATCATCCATCCAGAATGAGATGCAATGTTGATGAAGAACAGAAGAAGGAACATTTTGAATTTCCCTCATCTCGCGAGTAATTTAAAACACCTCCAAATTTATAGTTTTCCAAGATCGGTCTCAATTGTATTGGACAAGCAACACTCACCGCGACCGGTTCATAATAGAAACAGTGTATCACACACTCCTCCACACTTTCTTCGGTTTGAACACCTAAACGTCCACAGTCGCCTTTCGGCGCAAAAACTTCGGTCGGAACGGTCGCTTTGAAGACGCCCAAAAAGGGCACGCAAAGGCCCGAACCCGAACCAGGACGGGGAAGCGATGGTCGTCCCACCTTGCTGCACTTTCCCCGGTTCCATTTCCGCGCGATCCGCACAGGAATGATCAATGGGACGCACAGGTATTCTTGTGCGGTTTGGGAAAAAAAGGCCAAACGACGTGGAACGGCACGTTTTTGCCCGCAGAGAAACTAGAGGTAGACGAAATACGGTCGTTTTTCTCGCGTCTTCCGATTGGCAGATCCGATGCCGATTGAAGGTGCTGTTCGACACGAAATAGCATAAGAAATGGAAGTGATTAATAGTACTTTGTTGACTCGGTTGGGAAAGTCGCGCGGGCATTCGTTAGCAAATGGAGTGGAAGGCTGTTTTTCCTCGAACACTTTAACTAAATCTGCCTCGTCGTCGTGTTCTTTTGACCATAATATTCATCTCTTAATGAGCATTATGGTGAAGGGTGTTTTTTCCCCCACAAACACATTGTACGGGCCATCGGTTCATCGCGGTTTTCTTAATTAAAAAAGTATATTGATTGCGCAACGGGCTGTATTTGTTCCCGCGTCTATTTGTCTCCTCGTCTCGTGTGTTTCAAGAACAGAGATAAGAAAGGCACGGAACGATGATTTTGATCCTCATCTGCAGCTGCGGTGATCTCCGCGCACCACCCCAAACTCGAAGGGGGGGATCAAAACGCATCGAGCAAAATGCATCTCCAACCTGTCGGAGGCGCTGGAAGCCGTTGCTGGCCCCGCATCATTTGTTACGAACTTGTTTTTAATTCTTGCTGCGTATTATGAGTTTTGTCTTTTGTCTTTCGTCGGAAGGAATAAGGGGGGGAGAGGGAGAGCGGGTGCACTGGGCGTCAATGCACTTTCGCCCGAATGCGATGCGTTCGGTTTGCATCTCATTGCCGAGTGCTCTCGCCCAAGTATGCACGTTTTTTCTTTTCCCATTCGCGAGGGACCGCCTGCCTGTCAGAAGCCTTTAATCCCTTGGCTCATTTTGACGTTTGAAGCCTGCATTAATGTGCACCACCACCGGTAGGCCGGACCCGTGGTGGAGAATGCGAAACAGAACCTGCAACTTCTGCAAGACACATAATTCGATGATCGCGAATGCCGCCGCGATGTCGATCGTGTAAGATGAGCTCCCCCCTTTGGGAATGGGTGGATGGAGATGATGAAATGGGCAGAATGGCAGACAATCGCGGCGAAGAAAGGGCGATGAAGAGGGCGAAGGGAGGAGGAGAAGGAAAATAGCATCCGAAGAAGAGAGTATGACGATTAAACAAAACGAATCAACGCACGAAAGGAACGCAGCGCGAAACGTTTATTAAGAGCGCGCACAATCGTGGCGAAAAGGGACGAGAAGGGTGAAGTATGAACGACCCTCGGGGAAGGAAGCGGTGGAGGTCGGGATCGAAACGATAACGCGGCGAAGTGAACCTCGAGCGAGTCGGTTTGGTGGAGGCTGGGGAAGCCAAAAGCGAAAGAAGAAAAAAAAACGAATGTCAACATAATTAAATTCTTTGTTTTAAACGTTTTGCCTTGTCGTGGGTTTTGTGTATTTTTTTCCACCGGCTTCCCTTCGAGCTTAGGCACCTCGCGCGATGAAACTTTTAATGGAGCTTCATGCGTGTTTGTGTTCGTCGGGGTGATCCACCAACGGGTTTGTTTTTTTCCCAACTCCAAAGCAAGGTTGGCCGAAAGAAACGAAACGCCTCGGCCGAGAGGTTAGGTTCATTTGTCCGTTTATGGATATTTCGTCTGGCCCCGCGTCGACACCCGGGCAATGTTTCCTTTCTTTTTTTTGTTTGTTTCTGTTGGCCATCTTTTGTCCGTTCAATCAGCGAAGGTGACTTGGCCGAGCCAGGCCGCACCATAACATAAACGGGCCCTGGAATGTGATCGTTTCGGTACGAAATGGCGGAAATGAAATGATAATACAACGGGAGATAAGCCTCTAAAACGTGGCCTTTCCGCGGGAAGGGGGGGGGGGGGGGGGGCACAAAAAAGGGTGCAAGTGGTAAGGGGGTGGAAGAAAACGCGATGTTACCGACGGGGTGATATGTATAAAAAGAAATAAAAAACAATTTGACTAGCCGCGTGAGTAAAAACCCGTACCAGAGACACAATACACCTTTGGGGAAAAAGGAAAAGCGTCGCAAGAGCTAATTTTTTATGACACATCGTTTACGGGGGAGGGGGGTGGAGGGTAGGAAGGAGCAAGGTTGGGAGTTGGCCAAGAGGGTAGCAAATGGAAACGTGGTCTGTGGGGGTACTTTGTGGGAAACCGTTAGAAACCTGGAGGTGTTTTAATTACGCCAACGATACGTGTTGGCCAGTTCTTTTCTCAAACTTGTTGGCAAGTGTTGACTGAACCAATTTGAAGAGAAAGAAACGATATCTCTGGAATATTTACATTAATATAGTATGATCTACTTATTTCGATAAATGCTATTGTTTTTGAAAGTGGGAAACTTTATCTAGCACATTTTATTATTATTTTCGAACAAGTTATAGGAGATAATTGAACCGTATAATTGTTGTCCCATTATGAGAGCAAGTGTTTCATTTTAATAACCTTTTCTTTTTCTTCGTTTCAGGAAGCGTGTTTTGCATAGGGCGTAAAAATAAATGTAAGTATTGGAATATTTTAGAAACATTTAATTTTGTAAAACCAAAAGATCTAACTCGGACGAAAAGTTCGCTGCGTTTGGAAAATGGCACCCGAAACGGATTACAACAGAAAACTGCGAAAATGTTTGGCAATCATTGACTCCCCGGCGGACTGGACTGGAAGCCCCGAGTGCGTGGCCGATTTGTCTCGGCTGAAGGGGTGCGGAGCGGAGTGTTAAACTCCCATCGAAGCCGCAGTTGGGAAAATGTCTTCTCATACACTTTTATTGCTTCATAAGTAAGGAGATGGATGTCGCAATTTACTCGCTTCATATTAAACGCATAGTTAATGTGATAGCTCATTACTTTGGCCAGCAGCAGCAGTCTCTCTCTCTCTCGTCCCCGCCCACCTCCACCCCCCTCTCGCCCGTTGGCAAATGGATGGACTGCCGGTCGCACCGGTTTGCGGTCACCATCGCCCCGGTCTCCCTTCGCCCTGTCGTGCCGATAGCATTTGTGGGTTTGGGGCCTCATCAGCGAAGCCATCCTCGACCACGAACGGTTTTCCCCCGGCACAAGACGGACGGGGAGGACTGCTGGAGTGTTGTGCTGATTGTGAGGACACACATAGTGAAGAAATCTATTCCCAATCTTTGAGTTTCCAGCCACACGGAGCCCACGGCCGGGTCGGGCCTGGTGGCGTGCCTCTTCTTCCAGCATGTTGCTGCTGCTGCTAATGTTTTGCTGGCCAATGCTGCCCAGCCTATCACGACACCAACCAGCCGCTTAAAGGCGAGATTATCGAGAAGCAGCCCCCTCTTCATGCGAGCTCGGGAGGAACTGCTTTGCGTGTCCCACTCCCGGCAAGGGGAGGTGGCCGGGGGGACGGAGCTTTTGACAGCGAATGGTGGGTCCCATAAAAAATGGCAATAAAAATGAAAATAAGTGCCTCGCGTCGTTTTGGTGCGTTTGCGGCTGCTCTCATTGCGCTGCGCGCCGACCTCCGGAATGACGGCAAGGGGGGCGGCCAAGAGGCGGTGGAAGAAGAGGAGGGGGAGAAAAAAAAAGGCAGAATCTCGCAGTGCTAATAACAGTTTGGCCTATCGCCTGGCAAAATGCTTTGACCGCGACAGGTTTTAATGCTGATGTAGTTCGGCCGCGCGGATTTGCCGTTTCGCTCGGGCCGTTGTTTCCTCCTTCGGTTGTCTGATTAGCAGCGATTTTTTATTATTATTAGTATTTGTTTTTATCTGTTCAGGTTCTGCCATGATCCCCCTCTCCCCCACTCTTCCTCGCTCCTAATCTACGTACGCCTCGGTGGAAATGAGTTTCTCGTTGCGTGCGGCGGGTTTCGGCTCGGATTGAGCCACTTTTCTGCGTCGTGTTTACCTTTCAAACCCGTGGTGGCTTCTTCGAGCTGCATGTGAATGAAAACTGGAATAGTATTTTTGCGCAAGCGTGCATGAAAGTGGCTCAGGGGGGGGGTGAAAACCGCGAAACTAGCCACCGTGCGTCTCCATGGTGGAAGATGCGGACCGTTTGCTTCAGCGCCCGCAACCGCTTTGGAAGACTGTTAGTTTTGTTAAGCTGACCACTTTATCAATGCTCCCCGGGGTCCGGTTATCTGATCGATTGCAATAAAGTAGTGGAAGACCTCGGCGCTCGGAGGAATTCGCAGTGCGTGCCTGAAGTGTTGCAACACCCCCTTGGCTGGGGATTAATGCGTTGGGAAATGGCCGCTCAATGCGTAAGCCTCGGTTAGTTTTATGTGAACCAATCAACGGTTATTTCCAACGGTAGCTTTCTTAATTAGATTTACTTTAGTAAAACTTGAGCCATTTCCATATTGGTAAACATTTAAGTTATCTCTCAACAATTTGAATACTACGGAATTAGTATATTTTTGCGAAATTCAATTAAATGCTCTTACCATGAGCTCATTGGTTTGGTTCTTCATGTTTTCCCAGTTACTTTCACATGCTGTCCGGACCGGAAATTAACTTGCCCCCAAACACGACGCTACATGACGATTTGAAAATAATATAAAAAGTAGTTAAACATTGCCAACACATCGAAGATGCTACTACAGGAAGCGACAGTAAATGATGTTTCTCATTTGTGGAATACTGGCACATTCAATTGCATACGATTTTCCAACAACTATTTCCTTTCCCTTGGGGTAACCTGCCCTTATGCTACCTCAACTCTCTTTCCACCTTCGAAATGTGGTGTGCTCGAAAACCAGACAGAGACCGTCCGATTCCCCGAAGGCGAGGACAGCTTTTGCTCTCGTGCGGGAAAAACGAACGAAGGTAGGGAAAAATCGACTTTTCCCCCCACTCCGGTGAATTCGCGAGCACCGCGCGTTTGTACGGCGAAGAATGGCAAGGCAATTGTGTTTTCCTCCTTCCCTAGACGCGCGCGCGGCTAGCGGTCGTTCCGTCTCGTTCGTTCCCATTTTCCTAGGGAAGGAGAAATTGTTAAAACGAGACAAACGGGGGGCGTCGATGTCGGATGTTCCCTTTCTTTCGCCGATCTTTTTGTTGTTTACAATGGATGTATTATGAAAATCTCACAATCGATTCGTGAAAAGGGTCGGGAAATGCCGTAAACGAGAGCGAGAGAAATAGATCCCCCTTCACGGGCAGGTTCTAGGATGGGGAAAAATCGTTGGAAAATCGAGCGAGAGAAGGTAGGTTTTCCCCGATCCCACAGCATCCCCCCCCCCCCCCCCCCCGGGGGAAGCGAGATTTACTCTCACCAGTGAGTGAGGGAAATTCGAGAGAAACTTTCCACCATTTCTCTCCGACTCGCTCTCTCCATCTTTCTTCCCATGATCAAAGCATTCCCACGATGCACCCGATTTTCCTCTCAACCTCCGTGGATTTCATTCACCTTCGGTACATAACGTCTTCCGGAGCTGGAGGACGGGTTCGCTAACGGGAAAATAAAGCAGGTGGGAAATGACAATTGCATCAGCGAGCCGTTCACACCAATGAATCATGTGGGTGTATGTGCCGTGCAGCTTCAACAGCATCGCCAGAAGAAGCGTTCGGGTTTTAAGAACACAGGCTCGAGAATGGCCAGCGAAAGTGTATTGTGGAGTCTGCAGAAGACGATGTGGTCGTTTCTTTCGCCGAACGACGCCAGTGTGGTTGTTCGAAGGGTTATTGTACATAGCTCGTGCATATGCATGCGACGATGGGACGAAGAGGACGATGCTGGGACGTGCTCGCGGTACGAAATGAGTTCATTTTCTCCCAGAATGGGGAGTAACAAAACTCCGAGTGCATACATCCGTGATGGGTTTAAATAAGTTTCCGGCAGGGAAAGAAAATAATTTCACTAATTTAACGTTCCAAAGTTTCTCCAACCAGGGAAAATTTGCCAAAAGAAATAGAACTTACTTGAAACCTTCTGTTCGGTTCGAAAAGACGAGGTGAAAAACAAGAACAACGTTTGAAACAGGTGTACCTTGAAGCTTCTGGCAGGAAATGAGAAGGACGAACGAAAAAACGAACGAGAGAACCACAACGGGAAACATATATAAAAAGAGAGAGAGAGGGCTTCGAATGCAACGGAGCGAGCATGCAATTCTTCCTTGCAAGGCCGTTGCATTACAACACAACGACGAGTGCAAAAAATAAATATCGGACCGGAATATCGCATTCGGAACGACACGGATTCGTAAGTCGAGAACCGAGTGAGGGCGTCGATATTTATTTAGCATATTTTTTTGACCGTTGGCGTATGTTGGATGTTTTTGAGGATGGTTTTCGAGGGTTGCATCCGTGGTTGAAATAGTGTTTTACTCGAACACTTGAAGAGTGCGATGGAAACCAATTTGATCTGTCGTTTCTTACACGGTTTTATTACTGCTTTGGAACGGAACGAGGGTTGTGTTGCATTGATTCCTTTTAATCCTCGCCAGCGCCTCACTGTTAATGAGTGCTTAAGTGACGGATTATGCTCAACGCGCAATCGATTAATGCAAGCGTTCGCGTTCTCCGATGCCGTACCGCGGTCACGGACACAATGCACCCAAGGGAGGTGAGGTGATTACTGGGCGGACATAAAAATTAAAAAAAAAGACACCCGCGTGAAACAAAGAAACAGGCATTCGCCTCTAGAGGTCCCGGGATCGAAATGAACACTGCTAATGGCACGAAGAAGTCTTGACCAGGACCGGGGCTGCGAAGATATGTGTCTCCGGCCAAATGAGTTACTTGCCCTCTCGGCACCGACGGCACCAGCTCGGGGGAAGAAGATCGAGAGATATCATTCGACCTGTAACAGTAGAAGAAATCGTCCCGTCCTGCGCCGTTTCGCATACTTTGTCCTCGGCCTCGGAAAAACGGCCTCACGTCCGCACGGGGAGGGCTTTTAATTTTCGCCTGTTTTGAACGGGAAATAATTTATTTTATTTCTTCACCCTCCGGAGGAACTAGGGTACGGAGGGGTGGAAGAGGGGAGGGTGGTTCACCCTCATCCCTAAGCCAAACGAGCCGGACCCAGGACCTCCATTCGTGCGCCGTCGCATTCGCATTGCTCTCGCTTTCGCTTCGGTTTTTAATTGATTAATGTGTATGTTTACATTATTTATGTAATGCTCGATCTTATTTGCTTGCCACGGCCTGGGCCGTTTGTCGTCGCCCGCTTCCTCGCATCCCCACTCGCCTCCCTCCCGCCCCCTTGCGGCGAGGTTCCTTCCACTTTGGTCCTACCTGCCAGCGTTTCTCATTTGGTTGAAGAGCACATTCCGGGCAGCTCGCTTCGGAAGGGAAGGGGGAAGGAGGAATGGGACACCCGCTCTTGCTTGCTGGTAGTGAGCAATCACGGAATCGTGCGTCGAAGTCCGGCAACCGGCAACCGGGAAAACGGAATCGACATCGCGACATCGACAAACGGAGCGACTAACATCACTCTCGTCGATGCACCGGAATGCGAAAGCTGGATGCAACTGCACTTGCTGCACCCGACCTCTCGGCCGCTTATCAGCATCACGGCTCCACACGGCCGTTGTCACCAACGCTGGGAGGACACCCGGGAGGGGGAATGTGTGCAGATTTGCTGCCGAGATTTGCCGAACGAACTGAACGAACCTTCCGAAAGGCTGGCGTCTTCCCTGGGCTCAACCTTTCCACGGGACGGCGAAGGGATCTGTTTCGTTCCTTTCGGCCGCTTATCTGCTCTGCAGGACAATCAAGTGACACGGGGGAAAAGGGGGAAAACACAGAAGTGGGCCAGAAGAATGGTCCGGCAGAAAGCTTATGCATACGCGCGTTTGGCTTTCTCTGATTTGATTACTGAACCCTTTCATGGCAAATTTACTCAAGGGAAAAGGGTTCCGGAAAATATCCTAAAAATATAATATTTTCCACTGGAAGAATTCTTGGAATTTGTTGAAAATTTAACGTGCATTTTCCCGACCCCGAGCATGAACGCAAGGAAATTAAATACAGATGAAAGAGTTGCACCAACTCCGATGCGCTTGACATAGCAAGGGTTGCCTTCATTTGGAAGCCAGTGCGCCTAGCTGCACCCTTTCGCCTTCACCCTGTTCCAACTGCCCCTCTTTCCCCCCCCCCCCCCACCCCACGCGTACGGGAAACGTGTTTCGAGCGTTTGGAGCAAAACAAGCGTGCGATGCTCTGCATTTTGTTTTATGCTTCTACACAACATTCTTGATGCTTTTGAATTACGCTCTTATTTTATCCGCTCGTATCCCAGCTCATTCGCCCCCTCTTTCTTCTTGTCCTTTCCTCCTTGAGTTTGCTTTGTAGGCTGCGGGAAACGGGTGGAAAGTGGACAGAATAGGTTCCATTGGTAAGTGATTTATTCCTGCAGCCGAGTTCGAGAGATATTGTTCTCCGGCGTCGCGATAACGCCCTGACACCGGTACAGGTTTCGCGTTGCACTTCGCAGCCCCAATGTTGACCAATGTTCCTTCTCCCCCACAGACTTCCTCCCCCCCCTCGCTACCCACCAACGACGAACCGAGGGGGAACAGAGTAAATTAATCCTCTCGCATGTGGTTCTTCTTCCTGCATGATGCTGTAACGCCACGGCCACGTCTCGGTGACCCTTTACGACACGGACATTTGAACCGGATTTTGAGCGGAAAAACGAGCCTCATTCGGGGTGCATTTAGTTCGATTCCATTGTTGGAAATCGGCTGGGAAATGACTTGATTAGCGCACATTCCATCATCCAAAGCCGCCGATGGGGTTATCCGTTACTCAAGTCCGGGCATGCCCTGCGTTTGATCGTATTCTTCTGGCAGCTACCAATTCCCCCCCCCCCCCTCGCCATTTCCCCCCACCCCGAAGGAAAGAAAACACACGCATGGATAGCTTCGGCTGGACGAAGATTTGAATGGACAATTGTGAGCCGGTTGTGAGTGAGCGAAACGCAACACGCATGACACGAATGCATCTGACATTCCCCACCGCGACTTTGCGGAACCTGCATCCATTTATTTTCACCCCCACGAGCGGGCCGAGCCACGGATGCCAGCGCGAAGGCAGAAAGCTAGGCAGAACTAGCGAAATCCTGCTGGCGATGACAAGTGGATCGGAAGGAGTCTCGTCCCCCGGGAGGGAGGGAGAGGAGATGAGGGAAATGTATACGCAACAACAAAGCTGACAAGGCGCGTCCAGAAGCGTCCGTAAAGGGTAGAAATGCTGTAAGGTGGACGCCGCAACGGTCCGATCCTAACCCGCCAGAAAGCATGGGGCATTATCTTCGGGACGCCTCACGCCAAAGTCGCCGGTTGAAAGAAAAGTTGTTTTCTCGTTTGCACCGCACCACTCTAGATCCTTCTCCCCATCCCCCTGTTCCACATCTTTCTTGCAGGCCAGCGCATGCAGGGTTTAAATTTATTGTTTCTCCATCATTTGTTGTAACAATGTACGGGTAGCGTAAGGGGTCTCGAGGAGGCTCCAGCGCTTTCCACAGCTTCCTTCCAGAAAAGCATCCTACGCCAACACGGCCAAAACGCCATTCGTGCCTTCCGTCGGTGGATGGGGCCCTCCGATTTCTTTGCAAATGGCGCTGAAATCCCGTTCTTCGCCCGTCGCGTTCGGGATGAGCCGAGCGTCTTGAAGAAGGCCTTTGTCCGCATCCGTCCGAAGAGAAAAGGGAACAACAAAAAAAGGTTGGCGTGTGTTGTCTATTTTGCGCCCTTGCGGGTGAAAAAAGGGAAAAATTAGCGTGTCGTTCGGGTTTCCTCGAAGGCGGACACGCACCGCTTTCCTTGCGAAGCGGGTTCCATTCCAGGATGGGGCCGATTTTAAACATTGCCATTAAAATAGGAGAACTGTAAATAGTTTTATTAAAGCACTGCAAGTTAATTATATCAAGTTTTATAGCAAACACCAAGTCCAAGGTTTCCTTCCCTCCCCCGGTTCTCCGTTCTCCCTGCCATTGCAAGCGACACCGCAGATATAGATAAACCGTACCATTATAAGATAAAATCGCTCACGTGAAATAAATCCCGGCGTAAAGATTACCTTTCCCGGTCCCGTACACCCATCCCGATAATCTCCTTTTCGGACCAACCCCGTTGCTCAAACACGAGAAGAGGCATCGTGCCGGGTGTAAATGAGCAGAATCCACTCGAGTCCGAGTCGAGCTGAGTTGGAGGCAGGGCAGAAAGAAAGATGTTCCAGTGCAGCGATCATTTATAATTGTACGTATGTTATTCGAAAAAGGTTCGGTTTCCCGCCCTGCATTCTGCATTTTTCCACCGTGTCCTATAGTTTTCCTTCCCTTTTCCACCTGCTCCTTAAGGTAGCCTGCTCGTAGCAGCAAACCCCTGCCTAGGTCTATGCGCGAAAGGGCGAAGAAGAAATATTTTAATTATTTTAGTTTCTTTATTATTCCACTTGAACTTAGCTCAACTCGCGGAGCCATTCGTCCGAGATTGGATGCCGCTTAACGCAGCTCGCAACAGCACCACCAGTTTGCTGCTGCATTGCGCCAACATAGACGTGAGTGGAAAGTGCACCGACAGTGCCGGGACAGGTTCGAGCGAACTACTGCCGTTCGCATGGGAGGATGCTAAATTGTTTTTATCGTTCGATTTTTGCATAGTTCTTGCTTTAATGCGTTACGTTTCTTGTGCTGCCGGGAGGAGGGGGGGGGGGGGGGGGGGTTGGGGGTTAGTGCCCGCGGGGAGTGAAATGCTCTGGAAGTAATGGTTCCCTACAGTTAAGTGACCATTCAATCGACCGTGGATTAGAAACGGTGTTAAGAAAAACAGGCACCTCTCCGGACGGACGGCAGGCTATTGATTGGGATCCCACCTGGGGAGGGGTAGTTGGAGGGAGATGAGGGGGACGTCGTCGACTTCCCTTTGGAACCCATTTCGTGACTTTACGCCGAGGCCGAGGCTCTCTCTCTCCCTCGCTTGTGCTTAGCTTTATAATGCGTATTTAAACGAGCGATGCTCATTTTCCGCAACCGGCAGCGAATTAATGAAAAACTTGTTTTCCATCGGCGTTTTCACGTCGCATGTCGTTAGCCAGAGGGGGTGGGAGGGATGAGCAGCCGGGTAAATTAGACGCGCGAGCAGGGATGGTTCCTCGGATTGCCGCGGTGAGGCCGTTTTTCATTATTATTATTATGCTGCAGTCCGACGACAAAGCGACGACAAATCCGATTCCGGTTCAAAACCTGCGACTTTTTCCGCTGGCCTTTAATTAAATAACGTTCGAAATGGGACTCCCACCTGCCCGCACACCCTGACCCCGAGGGGGCTGAACTAAACTAAATTTACCTACGTGGAGTAATTAAATTTATCGCTCGCACCAAACGATCGGCCCGACGGCGCTGAGGATCGTTAGGAGGAAGTGTTTTCCCTTGGGCTGTGTTTTTCTGCTCCGCCCTGGGGCGGAGGGAGGGAAAGCGAAACAGATAACGCAACCTGCGTTGCCATTGGGGTGGAAAGTCTCCCATCCCCCCTTTGACTTGCGTGGCTAACGGGAAAATGTAGGTTTAGGACAGGTAGCAGACCGTTGTTTTGGCGAAACAAAACCCATTTTCCGGTTCGTTTTATGAACAATATTTCTTTGGAAGTGCTTCGATCTGGTTTCAGCAATGATTTTTCCCATGAACCACGGAATGGAAGCAACGAAAATAAAGCAAACTTCACCTCCGCAAAACAACAATCGCACAAACAGCACACACCGGTGGGAGGGGGGGATGTGCGGGGACGAATCGGTGTGAATAATTGCACCACTCGGCCAAGGAACCAGTTTTCTCCTCGCCAGGCCATTCACTTCATTGACCGTTGGGTTTGCTCTCGGTGGTTGTTGTTGTTTGTTTGCGCGACATAATCGTGCTCGATCGCGCGCGCGAGTCCATCTAAGCAGGCGGCTTTCCCGTGGGGGTTTTTTTTCCCCCCGCCCCGCCATTTCCACACCAAACACGCGCGGCGCACGCATACCGAAAAAGGGATCCGCCTGCCCGGTAAGGAACGAATTCCAAACCCCACATGCACCCCCAAACCGGGAGGATGTTGTTGTTGTTTTTGTGGAAAGTGCCCGGGAAAAACGGGGGGGCCGCCATGTCGGCGTGCAAATGGCTAACAATGGCTCTCCTGTTTGGTAACCTATTTTCTATTTCGCGTTTAGTTGTTTTTGTGGACGCTCGACTTGTACCGGACAAAATGAACAGGTTGTAAAATTACCTTGCATTCAATCAGTTGCTTCATTTTTCGCTTCACTGATACTGTGTTACAGTGTTTTGCATTCCATTGCGACTAGAGTTGTGTCAATCTCATTCAGATTCATGAATCTGAATGAATCTTTGCCTTATAAGGGATTCAAGAAATCCCAAAGACGCATGAAATGTCGAATGGCTGGTGACTGGAAAATGGAAAAATGGGTTGAGGGACCCTTTGTTTTTTTTTTTTTGGTCGCATTGTCCACGCCTATGACAGAATCGGGGAGATTCATGACAGATCCATGAAAGATTCATGAAGATGCATTAAGGTTTCGAAAGATTCATTAAGCTTCGAAGATTCGAATCTGCAAAGATTCATGAATCCATCGGAATGAATCTTAAGCGACGGCTAGACACAGCGGTATTCGCACGAATATTCCCGCCGTCCAGCGGGAATCCCGCTGGACGACGGGAAACTCCATATGAAAAAAACGGATTTCGTTCCCGCTATGTTTAAAAAACGCGAAACTACGACCCGGCGGGAACGGACGCATTTGCTTAATTGAAACGTTTCATGAAAAGTTTCATTCGCTTGCTACAACAACGTCGGTATGGGCAACGTATATGGATGCGGCCGATGTTGTTGGAGAGAAACCAAAATGCGAGTAGTCTTCGACGCAAAATTTTGGAGGAGGAACTCAACAACACCATTCATAAACTTTATATTTGATAATGACTCACAATTCCACTTTTACCTGCCGCCAATTTAGATCACGTAAACAAACTAAAACGTAAACAAAGCTTCACTTTGACAGATCGGACGAATAAGCTCGTTCCCGCTGGATATTTTGTCGAATCTGGGCTACTTTTTCCCGTTCCCGCCACCGGGAATTCCAGGCAAGTTTAAACAGCGGTTTAGGTGAAAGATTCATATGAATGAATCTCGCCAAAAGATTCATTAGACCCAACACTAATTGTGCCACATTGGGGTTTCGAAACTCTGTAAACCGAGTAGGCCGCAAAGAATGTGTGTTGCTAGATATCATAAATGCCAGAAGTCTCGTAGGCCGAGGAAACATGCGGCCGTGTCTAACACCCAACCCACAACATGGGTGGAGGGGAAATGCAGCGGGAAAAGTGCATTGAAAAGTCGTTTATTTTGTATGGCGACCCATGGGCGCATTGAAGTACTTTCACCGACGCTGATAGCAACAGGATCATCCCGGTCTGCTTCGCATCTTTTCGCTGCAACTGGACTGAACTCCACCGGCATTGCCTTTGGCGTCCGAGGGTCGGTCTGCAATCTGCACCTCCGACCACGTACCCCTAACAGTAACCTAACGAAATGCGTGCGTGCACACATAGCAGGGGGGTTTTCGCGCTCCGTCCTCCGGTTTCCTTTAAATGTAGTTTTCCTATTTTATTTCCCTCGCACATCCGCTTGATTCATTTGGTGCTGTTGTTGTTGTGTGTCGTGCTGGTTGCACCGTTTTTTCTCTCCTCTCTTATTACCCCCTTTTTGTGTGTTTGCTTCATGTGGTCTGCTCGATGGCTTGCTGCAGCTGTTGGCGAAATGAGGAAGTAGGAAAGTTTTCCCACTCAAACGCGATGCGCCGTCGTTACAATATGCATTTAAATTGTGCGCAGGATGCATCCCTTATTTTGTCCTCCCCCCTCCCACCCTTTCGCCTTGTCCTCTTCGTTTGTTTTCCCGCTTTGCAGCCTTGGCGTGCGGTGGGCACTTTGATTAATGAGCCGTAGCCTCGTAGCGTCCGGGCTCGGTTGGTAATCTTTTATGACCTCATAATTGTTGGGGACCACTCCGTGCCTTTGGGGTGGAAAAAATGGGGGAGGCGACCGAACGGAATGGTGCGGTTTCGGTTTGCAAAAGATGAAATGATGCTGTTTGTTTTAAGAATTATCTTAATAATTTTCCGTTGTGTTGCCCACTCTCGGTTCGCCTCGTTTGCTAAAGGGATGCCCATTTCTCTACGTCTATCATTCACAGCGGTCCAATCAGGTCGAGGATCAACCCTCTGGAGCTTGAAGTTGGCGAAGGAAAACCCGACCCAGTGGATACACCGGTAAGTTTCCCCCGACGATGGGATGATGTTAGATGACTTAGATTGATCTTTTCCCACGTGCCAATGGGAAACCTCGGGAGTGAATGATTGCGCCCGTCTGTCCATTCGTTCATCCGGGGGGTTTTTTTTATTTCAATTCTCTTTCTTGTTATATGTTTTTGAAGTCTGATAAATGACACTCACCCGGGGGGAAACATTGATCGAAGCGATTCGTCGAAGCAGTCGTTCGTCAAACGCATCTCAGCACGAGTTCCCAGAAACAATGACAAGCGTCTTCAACTTCAACATTTGTTCGCAACGGGGAAGCATTTCTCGCTTTCATTACTTATCGTTTACAAGCACGTTTTAGTCACAAAAGAAATACTACCGACTTTCGAGTAAATATTGTAACGCTCGAAAGAGGAGAACTCATTTATGGAACGACAAAAGTGTAGGCCACCGGGATTTGATGTATAAAAATCCAATTATCCATGAGCACAAGTGTGCATTCATCAATCCCGCCCAATACCAATGCGACCGATGGGACCGATCCCTTTTACGATCATCCCCTGCGCGCTTGCATATTGAATTGATAAACGTGAATGCGGTGCGCAATTATAAGTGTTTAAAAATTAATCCTATCAATTCCATTCTTCCGTCGAATGTCACCATTTGTATAGTGCCATCAATTCTATACTCCCGGAAAAGGGGGCGGATAGGGGAAAGGGGAGCAAAAGGGGTGTAGCAGTGCTAAACGAGAGCAACCACAAAGGGCCGATGCCGCCGATCGATGTACCACCGATGGCACTCGTAAGCCGAAAGGGAAAAGGAAAAGCGCTCCGGGAGTGGAAGGACCTTATCCGCGATTGTCAATTGCGGCACCGGATCGGTTACAAGGCGCGCCCGCCTCCCCGGCCCGACTGAAAAACACTCCCATGGGGGGTGGGCAGCGAGAAAGAGAGAGAGAGCGAGACCCACGAGAGGGAGGGAAGCCTGGAAAAGCCGCAAAAGTACACAATAAACAATGTCTTTCGCTCGGGACGTCTCCTAAATCGTTCAACTCCTCGCATGATTCGGATAGCTGATGGGAAGGGGAAGAGGAATGGGGGGGATCGATCAGTGGGGCGGCAGCATCGTGGACGTACGTGACGTCACATTGTAGCTTACAACATAAATACCGCGGAAAATCAGAGGAAAAAATGCCGCCTCGACCGGGAAGCGAAGCGCGATTGTTTAACTAGCAAAACGGACAGATTTCGTGAGACTGCCCCCCACCACTTACTCGCCCCTCCAACAAGGGTGTGTGTGTGTGTGTGTGAGTTGTTGCAATTGAAAACAATCACACTGCACTCGGGAGTGGGAGAAGGTGTGATGCAGCTGCATCGGTTTTTGGAGCGGGTTGAGGGTTCGAGATTATGTTGCGCACTTCCCGAAAGGCACACGGCAAAGTGAAACAACAAATGATAACAATAATTTAAGCGCTCCACACGCCGACACACATGGCCAGGAACTGGAACCGATCGATCTTTCCTTCGATCGACGGGAAAAAGACGAAATGCTGTGGAACTTGCACTTGATTGCGCGAAATTCAAAGGCGAAGGCCGCCGTTTGGCGAGCGGTGGGAGCCTTTTCCCGCAATAATCCGGCACCAGCCGCCTAATGGACATGTGTATGGGTGGAAAAACATTGATACATCATGTTTGTTGCAATTATACAAAGAGGTAAATTATTATAAAAACCACACACATACACAATGCCTAGCATTCGTCATTGAATAATTGAATTGAATTTAATTGAAGCGCTTAAAAATGGCCGCCCGAAGCGTCCAAGAAAGGGCGTTCCATGACTACTTCCCTCCCCTTCTTTCCCTCCCCCCCCTCACCCTTCTCTTTGACGGAAGGAAGGATCGATTAATGGTAGAAACAAAGCTCCCTATGGAGGAGCGATGAAAAATCTTCCCAAAGATCCGACTCCGTCAGCCAGGGAATTGTCAGCCCAGTGTGTGTGTGTGTGAGAGAGAGAGGTAAAATCAACTTCAAAGGCTCGATGCCGCCAACGACCCGGGACGGAAGGCTCCGATCCGGGGTGGAAACGGATCCCCGGATCGGTCACCAAAGGGAGCCGCTTTTGTGCCACTTGGTGATTATGGATTCTTATGCTTCCCCCCCCCCCCCTCGCCGCCCTGCCCCGTCACCCTGTCCAGCAACGTGTGGCTATGCAAATCCAAACATGGGCTCTGTGAATAAGGCGGTGGAAAAATCGACCCATCCATCCATCCATCCGTCCGTCCATCGATCCGGTGGCCAAGGGTGTGGATGAGCGGGTTTAATCCATCGATCCGGCAGAAAGGGCAAGACCGGGTTTGGTGACTTCGGAGCTCAATTATTGGCCGCTCGCGCTGCGATAAGAACGACGTCGGCTGGGAATGCATTGTCATTTCCTATTTCGCGAAATAAATTAACCGCCGGTGAGAGCCCGGGGACGGAGACGGAGACCGGGGGGTTTGACAGTTGAAAGAAAATTCGAAGAAAGGCCTCCGCTGTCACAACTGAAAACCCCCCCGGGGGTTCTGTGGGAAATCTGTGCCGGGCGGACGGATGAATGATTTTCCGTATCGCGATGAGCGAGTGAGTGTCTTTGCGTCGGATTTACCGGGATTTGTTATCCTAGACCTTCTCGGAAGGAAGGTATCCTCGTGGTGTGGCTTTCCTAGTTTGGGAAATGTCGAGACGAACATATGGAAGCTTGAAAGTTGACGGTGATACCTATTGAGAAAGAAATGGGTTTTCAATAATATGTTCTAGGATTTATACAAGTCGAACTTTTCGAACCAAGTTTCTTTATTCGTCTCTTTTCTTTGTGGATAATTAACAAAATGATAGTTAATTAAGTCTACGCGAAACAACACGTTCTCGTTAAAACAAGCCAAAGCATGCTGGATCTCTATTCCGTGTGGACACATTTTGCATAAAAGTTGCTTCATTTTCACCCACCCCACACTCGCCCTCCAACACCGGCCCGTTTCCAGTGATTGATGAGTTGAGAAATCTCGATGCTGGCGCTGGTCCCGATGCAACGGAGATAACGGCACTAACCAGTCCACTCACCACCACGGTCCCCCCACGGTACGTTTTTCCGAAATGTTCGGTCTCATTAGCCCGGAATGAGGATTTGTTGTAGCGTTTGCGGCGCTCTCGCTGGGGAGAAGGAATATCTGCATATCGTGTGCGGGTTTTCGCAGGTGGTTTGCTGCTTGCAGCGTTGCGTGAAGCGTTTGCTTGTCAGCCTCTCCCGCCCCCCCCCTGAGGGCTGGAAAAGTGGATCCTCCCCGCGCTCGGGGGGAGGAAGGGAGAAAACCCGGACCTCGAACAACAGCGAGCAACACAACCAGCACGCCAAGCGACAAGCTTTATCGAGCAGGATCTAATCCATCGTCATGTCATGGAATAATCCCGTTTACAGCGAAATGATTATCTATTTATAAAAGCAAAAAAGAGAGACATACACACACAGAGACGTCCCAACCCTCGGTTGGGCCTCGGAGGCTTCACCTGCAAGACACGCAACCCTCCACTGGGGGGAGGGGGGGCTAGGGGGTTTATCTCTTCGCACTCAATTTCCTTAAACTGTTTCGCGTAGCTCATCGTCCGGATGGGGCGCATTCCACCTGGAGGCCGAAGCCTGAACTGGATCTCTCTGCACGGAAGATGTTCCCCGAGGAATGGCAGCCTCCCTACGCCTCCCCCTAGGACTAGGGGCTTTGCTATTGTTGATGCTATTGCTGTCATTGTGTGTTGCAAGCGAGTGCAGTTGCACATCTCTCTATTCCGAAGCGCCCGGAGGCCAGAGACCAACGACCAGGGGGCCAACTAATTCCCCAACATCGTCCACGGTGGAATCGGACACGCAGACCCACACACACACACACACCCGACGGAGCGCAAGAGCCGGGGCTTCGCTATCATTTATTTTTGTTTTATGGCACCGTATCGTTTTAACGCTTCGCTTCGGCGTCTTAAAGGCGTCCGTCTTGCGAAGAAGGGTGGAAGAATGCAATTCTTTTGTTGTTTCGAAGCGGCGAATTCGTTCGTTTTCCTTTCTTTTTTTCCCCTGCAATTCATCTGCACTCACCCGCGGTGCGCAAAGCTGCTCCTTCGGGTGAAGGTGGGATTTTGCATATCGCGAGAGCAGAATGTTGTAATCATTCCGTTTTTCTTTGCGATGAAACCTCCACGGGAGCGGTGCGAGTGCGGTGGTTTGGCCCGTGATGCGGTCTTAAAAAGTATTATTCATCCCATCTGCATCGGCCATCGGTCAGTGCATCGATGACGCCGCCATTGGCTGCAGCCTAACCCTTGGGTGGAAAGCAGGTTTTATTTTGTCGTTAGAATAACTCGCATCAAATTACTTTACCCCGATGGTGTTTCTTTCAAGTGACTCTTTCTTGGCTAAGTGTTAATTGTTTAATTTAATTTTCTCAGAATTAATCTTACCACCTTCAAGGGTCCCCCCCCCCCCCCCCCCCGCGTAAGCAGTTAAAAGCGGGTTTCATTGGCGTGAGTAATCCGTTCCGAGACGTTGCGTTTCTTAAGAACTAACCTTGAACGAAGGCGCTTCTTGGATAAATGATCCGCAACGGCGGAAAAGAAGCACAATAAAGTGTGATTGATAGAAAATTGCCCACCATTTCCCCCTTCGAAGGCCCGAGGCGAGAAACTGTGTCGATGGCAGGATAATGAGCGGTGTGTTTGCGTGGAGTCAAAGCCAAAAGCCGGAAACTGATATCTATTGCCGTGCTGTACGTTGTTATCGTCGTCGTTGTTTCCTGCAGCCGCAAGCAAAAATCCCTTCCCCGGAGGAAAAAAACGCCTCGCAACAACGGCCTCGTGTCGCGTAATCCGTCCTTCCGATCCCTTCCCTCCTAATCGTCTTGTCTGTTGTCTTCGTTGTTAATTTGTGACTCGCGTAGGACACTCTCTACAGTCGCTGGGTCACGACGACGACGACGACGGGCAACCGGGCATGTGCATATGCATTAAGGTGTCCGCCAAGATGCACGCGTCCCCCTTGGGATGACAGGACCCCGCTCGGACCCTTCCCCCTGCATGCCGACTCAATTAAATCCCGTAATTACATATGAATAGTAAGATCTAAACAACGAAAATTATTGCACGAAAGAGAAAGTTAGGTTAGGTTCGGTTGACCACTCGCTTGGAGCGACTCGCCACGCGGAGGGAATAGGATTTTTGAGGAAGCCGCATGTCGCACAAAAAAGTACCTGTTATGGAGCAACTAAGCCGTCCTGGATGGTGCCTCCCAAATGTGGACTCTCGACATTGCCCAACGCGAAAGCGATCCACGCACAGGGGGTCGGGACAGGGGAGGGGATGGAGGACTTTTGTAACGATTTTCCATAATTTTCTTCTTCAGCTTCAGCGCCGTTCAGCCTTCGGTTCGGGGAGAGAGAGAGATTGTTATTATTATTATCATCACCCAGCGACGTCCGTATCTGGTTCCCTCGTTCCATGGCAAGGGCAAGAGGAGGAAGGGAACGAGGGCATAGTTGTCGTTATGATGATTGTTGTTTTGCCCGATCGTTCAGCAGATCTGTGCAGATCAGAAGCGGCGACGACCGCGCACAGGACAAGGTACGAGACACGGGACCCGATTTGCGCGCAAGGGCTTCCTCGGGTGGCGTTGTTTTTCCCCGACCGACAGCGCGGGGTGAGGAGGGGGTCTAGAGGAAGGGAGCCCGGAGGACGGACCACGCATTTCTATATCGCGGCTCGCGCTCGCGTCGATGATGGCGGACGAAACAAACGGGAACATAATACATATCTAGATCTTATCGGCTGACAGGTGGGGTGGGAAGGAGGGGGTGGCTGCTGCTGCTGTCAAACCGCGACGTATAGGGAGGGTGGAGCGGGTGGAGGTAATATGTGCGTGCATGTCCGGGATAAGCGAAGGTGCATTCGAAGGCGCAAACGGACTGGAAAACATTCCTACCTTTCTTAGCGTCCGAGAGTCCGTTCGTCCGTTGTTGTGGTATTAGAGAGAGAGAGAGAGAGAGAGGGAGATGGGGATAGGTCGGGTGATAGAAAGGTCCGCGTTTGGTGCTAGGAAGTCCCGTACAAGGAGAAACCTGTAAAAATGCGCCACCAACCGGGTTCATTCGGACATTGTTTCCCGCGCAGAGAGGAAAACACATCCTACTCCTGGGAATGGGAGGCTCCGTTGCGGGAGAGGAGGAGTGAAAATGAAGCTATTAAAAAAGCTCGCGAACATTCAACTCCATACTGGAGGGTGGGGAGCTCTACATGGAGCACGGCATCGATGATGGAACTTCACTGGAGCCCCGACGGCGTTCGTTCGTTCGTTCGTTCGTTGGTTTCGTGCAAGAAAAGCAATAGTTTTATGGTAGGCAAACAATTGCATCATCGTACGGCGGATCCAAAACCCGGTGGCGCTCACATTGAGGGAAAGAAAACCCCACCGAGGAAAGCGCATAGGGAAGGAAAAGGGGTTTTTCGAATTTGTTCGAAATTGTTGAGCATTTTTCTTCGCTTCTCCTTTCGCGCGAGTGCGCGCCATTTTTGTCCCTCGCTGCGAAAAAGCTGCACACCTGCAAGCACGCCGCGCACCTGCACACATCTCGATGCCATTCCGTCGGCCCGGGCCAACAAATAATGGCCAAAACCGGTGTCGGCGAGGGACAGTTTTATGAATAGAGCGTTCGATTTTGCAATTGCAAATATCGCTCCCATTGCGCCGACCGCCGTCTCAAGACTCCGGATAATGGTCCTGATGGTGAATCCACTTTGTAGGGTCCGATTGTGTTGCCATTCGTTGCAAAATTTGTGCAGCGGTCTCATATCTTTGGTGATCGGGCAAACACCGGGTTATCTAACCGGCCCAGCGGTCGGGTTTGTTTGACGATTCGACAAGGGCAATCGGCGAACACAGAGACATCCCCGAATGGAAGTGGAAAAACCCTCCCAATCAATGGCTTTCCATTTGGTAGCTCAAGAAATCAAGCGACTTGTTTGGGCGATTATTAGTATCGATATGAAAAAAAAACCGCGATCGTCCTGTGATTGCCTTTTTACAGCATCATTTTACATTCCTCTATTCCTCTCCCTTGTTTACCTTCCTTTCTCCATGCTCCACGGCTTCTTGAGCTACCGTAAAATGTCTTAAGCTGTCCGAAGCTCACCTTTGGATGCAATGGGCAGAACCGGATCCGACGCGAGGTTGTCTTATGTTGGCGTTGACTGACCTAAACAGCTTATTACTTTATTGCAAACGTGATTGCACCAGTTGCGGACGTCTTACTGGACCAAAGTCCGTAGCTTTTCTGTTTTTCCTAATGAGTTATAACACATACGTATTTGTTAGGTTTCTTTTACTTTTGAAATCGTTCGCTTCGACCTTTCAAATTATCCTTCGGATTTTATTCATATATAAATTAATTTAACTTTCCTCGCTTCGGAACGTTTCGCTACCCATTTGAAGCGCAATTTATCGGATTATCCAGAAGCGCAGAACAAAGAGGAAATAAATGCGGGAACGGTTTCTTCGTTCCCCCTCGGGGCGGGAATGCAACTGCAAGAGCTCTTTCTGCGCGAAGCACGGAAAGCCACAAAAACGAAGGAAGGATAGGATGGAAAGAAAGACGCTCGTTGCGCAAAACCCACCATGATTCACAATACCGTACATTGTGCCGCCGATGCACATCTAACATCGTTCCCTTCGCTTGGCCCCAAAAGGAGAAGAAGGAAAAGAAGAAGAAGAAGAAGCAGGCCGCGCTGCAGGTGCTTCGTCCCGCCAGCCCTCCCTTGCGCGAGCCCGGAATTCTAAAGCCTTTCTCGCGAAACCTTCTCTCGCGTGCGCCCTGCGACAATAATGAAGTGCTCGCGATCTTGACTGCCAAGGAAAGGGGGATGAAGAGGGGAGTAAGGTGATCTCGCGGCATCGTCTTCTTCAATCATCCCTTTCGTTCTCTCTCGCGAAGGGGGTTCCATCTTGCTGGCTGACTCTTTCTACCCAAGATGTCCCTTTCTTACGCTCCCTAAGATTGTTTTCCTTTCCTTCTCCTCTCGCGGAGCCGAGGATCACCTGCCAGGAGAGCGGGAGAGTGGTTGGGGTGACCCGCGGATTCCGCGGATGCTGCGATGGACTCACGCGCGCCGCTCGATCGCGTTCAGTTTGCTCGGGAGAGTGCGTGCGCGCGCACATACACCGCTCGTTCGAGTTCGGATTAGTTGTTCCAGTGTTTCGATTCGTGACCAAACCGAAACGATTCAAGCTCGATCGAGTGCAAGTGCATTGATGCACCAGAAGAACCACAAAGAAACGGGAAAGAAATAACGAACGTGAAATGCAACGCACTTTCTGTGGCCGAAGAAGTCAATGACGGGCCCGAGCTTGTTCGGGCGAATCGCATCACATAACTCGTGGATTATTCATAAATCGTGCTAATTGTACCTGCGGTGTCTAAGTGCCATCATCATCATCGCCATCATCTTCACCATCATCTTCATCCGGGCCGGGCTCCTCTTGAGTGTTGAGCGGCTCGATTTGATTTGTTTCTCAACGCAACGGCAAATGCTAATGCAGCAGAGTGCAATGTTCCATGTGCAATAGTAAGTTCCTCCCCTCCCCCCCCCCCCCCCCCCCCCCCCCCCACCCTCCCACGTGTGGGAAGCAATCATCGAAAACCAATTGACCATCGATAACCGACCCGGAGCCGACGAGCAAGACGTCGCCCGGGCTGCAAAAGGCAATTTGTTGCAATAAACCGAGTGAATCGATTTCCTGTTTGCATTTGCAAAGTGACGAGTGTTTGCCCCAATCCCCCTCCCTCCCTTTCCTCCCCTTCAGTGGGGGTGGTGTGATTGAGTGGTGTGTCCTAAATCGCCCATTAGGGATAACTCTGGCGGAAAAGTGGGCGAGTAAAAGTGATGAGGGGAGATGTGTAATCGGGATCGGGCATCGATTTGTGGCCACCTGTGGAGAAAACCCGAGAGGCGAGAAAGGATCGCCGGGAAACGGTGGATATCCTGGCAGTTAAAGCCAGCAGCGGAAGTGGTCATCATCGGAGAACGGTTATGGGTGTCGAAAATGTGCACTCGGGCAGAATGGGAGCTGTGAGAAAATGGGATCAATTGGTTGTGACTGTGTGTGCGTGATTAAGTGTGGTGGGAAAGTAGATTCACAGTGATTCCTCGAGCTCACAGATGCTAAGCTGCAGTATTTACTGTTAGTTTAGCCGGATATTAGATTCTTCGAGGACCGTCGGGAGGCTGAAGATTCTTTAAGTGTCGGTTTGTTGAGGTTTCCCAGGAAATGGAGCTATTTAACCATTCAATATCTAGAATCATTCGATTGATTAGATTTAAAATGTGTTCAAAGGGACCCGAGTTCTACACTTTTTTTAGATGAATATTTAAAACCAAGTAGGCCACACAACATACAAGTCTTCAAAGAACATCTTTAACATTTGACAAGTTTAACTTCAATTGCTTCATCCAGAGCCTTTTTAGCATGTCTTTGCATGTCTTTGTTTCGTATTTAATTTTTCATTTCATATCTCAAAATAAACATAAAAATAATCAAAGTTACATCAACAACAGGAATGTTTTTTCCTCAGCAAATGTTTTAACATCATGTCACCACGATTAAGCACGATCAAAGTCGCCGTTAGCCCTTGGCCACGCGAGTTGGAAAAAGAATGCATTAACATGGCGTAAGACAAGGCAAGAACGCGCGAGACAAACACGGACCATTGTTTTGTTATGGGAGGGACACACATACACACAGACACACGTGCACTTCCCTCTTGAAGGCAGCTAGATAAACATCTCATTTGATAGAAAATACCCCTTTGAAGTGTGGATCGAAAACATCATTTTTCAGAACAGTTCCACTTCTCGGCTGTCCAGAAGGAGGAGGATGTCGCCGCCACTGAGGGTTTTGCATGTGGCCACTACCCCCCTCTTTCCCCCTACTCCAGCACGGCATCAAGATCAAACGTGGCCTGAGGCCGTGTCGCGGCGCGAATCTTCCGAACAATGTGTTGATTATTATTATTCGAGCTCAGAAGCAGCAGCAGCCTCTCGCGTTGGCGGTTGTTTTGAAACGCATCCCCCGGCACCCGCGGCTTTTTTCCCCATCCCCATCCCTCTGTGGCAGTTTTCTGTTATTTTCCAAACAATTCCATCCGTCCGGCACGACGGTAGCGTCGCTCGTCCGTCTCGTCGCCGCCTTCGTCTCGAGCGGACGAGAACTACATATTTCACTTGTCAAACAATCGGATCGTCGCCTTCGAACAAAACGTGAATGCCAAGTGAGGAAAGTGTTGGACCACATTTGGACGGCGAAGTGGAGAAACACATCCCCGTCGGAGTGTCGTCGTCGCCTTCGCCCATCTTCGGCGGCGACGTGTCCATTTGCGCACGCAAACACACACTGGCCGGGCATTGTTTTTGAGTGCATTCTTGAACGCGGCGACCGCACAATGGGCAGCAATATATTTCATCTCCACGCTCTCGGGAACGGCGTTTTCTTCTTCTTACTTCGCTGCTCCGTTTACAGCTTGATGCGTATTTGTTGCGAAGGTGGCAACGGGTGAAACGGTTCCCCGAGGTGATGGGTGATTATGAGCTTGTAAACGAATGTAAATGTCTTCCAGAGGCGAGGGGACACGACGCGCACGGCACGGCACGTGTTTGCTTGCTTGCTGTGAGTGAGAACAATATCTTAAAAAGACACAAAAGCCGCCAGAACCCCGCGGATGTCTTTCGCGCACACTTACACGCCACGAACGAAGACAAACGACAGCCGGCGGAGATCGGTGGGAAAAGCGACCGACGCGACCGGAAATATTTCGGTGAATGAGTTTAAATAAAACAGATGTTGGCTATGCGGACTCCTACTTTGGATGCTCGGGTTTCTTCGCCTTCGAGACAGGCAGCGTTCGAGCAAACGTTTACTGCCCGCGAGCGTGTAAAATAGACAAATTCGTAGCAATTGAGAGACAACGCTGTCGAACTCAACCCTGCCGTCGACTCCAAGGCGAACATAAAGCAGACCTCCATCGATGTCGATCCAAGTGAGCCTCGAGGTGGCCTACTACGATTACCACACCGTCACCGTTCCTTTGTTCTCTGCTCACTTGACACCCGCCTTGGATGAACAGAGTCCCGATTCTGTTGTTAGTTTTCCCCCCGTTGGGGACAGGTGAGATGCGATTGCGAAAGGGGTGAACGTTTTTCCAACCGCTTGAGCGCTCAAAGTGGCTCGACTAACACGACCATAGTGGAGGGAAGAAAGAAGCGTGCATATTTAACCGTTGGCTGACGACTGAACTGGGGTCGCCGAAACGGAACGGGGAGATTCATTCAACTTCAACTGCGACTCCTTGCTCCATTCATTGATACGCGGTTTGGTCTCGGCGGATTGCGACACATGCCTTTCCCAACTCAGCAACCACCACCAACCCGGGGCGCCCGTTTGCGAACCTCCTCCGCGCGCGGAGGGCTAAATTTACAACCGGTACAGTTATGCTGCGCTTATGCGAAGCCAACGTACCGCCGCTAATAGGATCCCATGGGTTCGGTCCCCCACTTTTGGCCTTTGGCGTTCCCTTCGCTCGACCAAGGGAACGATGCGGACTCAAAATTCTGTGTGTGTATAGCATTCGCGAAATGCGTGCGTGAAGCGTGGGGAACCGAGGAAAACCAACCGCACGGCGACGATGATGATGAAGTGCGTTGCTGATTTTCCAGCCATCCGTTCGCCGGCAGGAGGGAGATTTCAGCGTGTCATCCTTCGCGATGATACATGCGCTTCTTGTCGCGTTCCGTAGTGCATTTCCCGAACGGCGAAAGACCCGGGGAGATGCGATCGGGGGGGGAGTAAATTTAATTTTTGACGTTTAATGGTCCCTGCCTGCTTAGTTGGAAGGAGATTTGGGTGGAAAATCTGTGAATGAAACTGCGCGCACCGAGGAGAAGATGGTTGAATGAAGGGCGAAAGAGATCGCAGCGAATGCGAAGATTTGCCCACAGCTGGATAGCGGATGGGGGACTTCTGCTCGTAAAAGGTCCAAAGAGGGACCACAATCCCCGAGCCAAGTCGTAGTTCGTTGACATTTGTAAAAATAGCTTCCTAACGGACTCGTTTCGGGTACAATTTCCATGCGACAAAACGATCGTGATGGTTCCGAACGAAAGAAAACCTCAATTCCTGTGCAATTTGTTAGATTCGATCGAGCGCTCAGTGAAGTGTGTTTTTCTAACGACTTCTTCCTTTTCTTCCACTCTCGTGCAGGATTTAGAGTCTCTAGCCTCGACCTGGGATGACGTAAGGAAAAGTAAAGAACGCAAAGGAGCAACCCTACCAGCGATGGAAAGTTTTCTGGAATCGATCCAGAGTGGCCAGTACGAGGTGGTCCGAGAGGCACTCGACAAACCAACCAGCCCGGATCTAGACTTCCAGGATCCGGCACGGGATGGCAACAGTCCGCTGCATCTGGCGGTGACGGCCAAACGCAACAAGACGCGCCTGATCGAGGCGCTGATCGGAGCCGGAGCGGATGGTGATCTGAAGAACCGGCTTGGACAAACACCGGCCGAGAGGGCACTCGACCATGGCTACCAGCATGTGGCGGAGTTCATGTTGTGCAAAGAATTGGACGGCGTGCCGGACGACAGAGCGTTGCTGCGGTTGGTGAGACGTGGTTCCGTGGAGCTGCTGAAGATATTCCTCGAGAAGCGAGCGTTCGATATCCACACGAAGATGAAGCTGATCGCGCACACGCTGGATGAGCTGTCGGTAAAAGGAGTCGCCGTTGGCGAGTCGATGTGTGTCTTCCTGGAGTATGAACTGATTGCGCACAGCTATGACGCCGGTTCGGGCGGTGGAGGTGGAGACCACCGACAGTTGGGAGGTTCCAGTTCGAAGCGGAAGGCCGACGGGAAGAGCGGAACGGCGGGTCCGGAGACAGAGGCTGAAAGGCGGATAGAGTTAGTGCTAAGCTATACCAAATACTTGACCGATCGCTACAAGGGCGACAATCTGAACGACCTGGACGACGAGTTCGTGGTGCGTCTACGAGCGATCTGCGAGTCCCTGCACTTCCTGGAGGAGTCGGAGCGAATCCGGGGGGATCGCAAGCTGCAGAAACGGATCCCGCTAGCCGAGATCACCTACCTGGCCGCAGTCTTCCTCGCCATCCTCGAGCGGAACGCGGGCTTCGAGATTTACAAGCTGATGATCAACAAGCAGATGCTGATGACGTACTTGCGCGCGGTGAGCGAGGAGCTCGAGAAGAGTCGCGGCTCCGGGGCACGTTCGGATCGATCGTTCCAGTGGACGCCCCAGCTGTTCCTCGATCTCATCGCGTGCATCCGCGAGCAGAAGCTGTCACGGTACGTGGCCCGACGGAGGCGAGGCAGTGCGGACCTGCAGCGCATCAGCGCGAGCACGGGCGAGGTAACCGATCCGGCCGATCGGGAGCTGCTGTTGGCGGAGCTGGGTCGCGGTGAGTTCGAGGCACTGCGCGAGAGCACCGCGCCGGAAAACAAATGGGGTGTCACGGAGTATGTCGCTTATCTGCGCACGGATGGCATCGAGACCGGCGGCAAGGTGCCAACGGTGGGTCAACTTTGGCACCGAGCGCACCCGAAGCTCCACCTCTCGAAGCGACAGGTGGCGTATGCGGCGAGCAGGCGCGAACTGCTGCTGAAGATTCGCGCACGCCGGTTGGACGAGCTGAGCCGCAACAAGGCGAAGCTGCTCGAGCGGGAGCTGAGCGGACGCGAGTTCCGCGAGGGAGCGGTATTCGGGACGCACACGGTCCGGCGGCGGAATCGGATCGTTTTCGGGCGGCTTCGTCGCACGTACGATCAAATTCGACAAGTGCACACCGTCAAGCGGATCGCGTACTACGTCGAGAATGCGCTCGTCATCGATTTGGACGACACGGCGAACGAGACGCTGTGTCTGATGGCCATCAAGCGCGTTCTGCAGTTCATTGGGGACGCCACCGAGCAACAGCATCCGCCCGCCTTTACCCGCATGTTGGAGAACATCCTCCAACATGCCCTAGCGAAGCCGACGACGACAACGTCGACGACGGCGGGAAGCGTCTCGTCCCAGCTGCTGGGGGAGGAGGACCTGCGAGACACATTCTCCGCTCGATGCTGCGTCGGGAAGTACTTCACCAGCAAACCACCGACGAGCGACCAGGTGAAGGGCATCCAGGAGCGGTTGAAGGCGGTGTACCGTTTCTCGCTGTACGTCATCAACATCCAGCTGATCGAGTCGTACAAGACGTTCCTTGGGACGGCCTATCGGTTGCGCAACCGGGCACAGCTGCAATCGTACGCACGCTTCATCGGCGAGCACAACCTCCACACGCTCAGCAACATCCAGTTCGAGCACGTGTTCTACGACGAGCAGGCAACGGCCCGGACCGTGCACGAGCTGAAGCGCATGTACGTGGGAATGTCGAACGAGCTGAAGCTGCTGTCGTTCATCGAGAAGAACATCCACTTCCGCTTCTATCACATGCAATACCATCAGACGCGCCTGAGGGTGACACTCGGGAACTTTGCCGTCGTTTGTCGAGCCCTGCGGGCCAACCCGGACTATGGTTGCGTGCGGCGGCTTCTGCACTCCTATCTGCACCAGAGCTACCAGAAGTACGACATCTCGCGCTCCATTTCGATCTCGGACGCAAACTTGGCGTTGAAGGAGCTGCTGCGGCCATACAGCAGTCTCAGCGAGAACGAGGACACACTCAAGGTGGTGTGCCACCTGGAGGAGCTGCAGAGCCTTATGAACCCGGACTGCTTGTTCGGAATCGATCCGCTGCGGTGCATTCGAAGTGGTGAGGCAACGACCCGTCACCATCAGCTTACCCGCAAGCTACTCCGGGAAATGAACGTCCCTGCGGTGAACGACGAAGACTTCCAACAGCTGCACGAGAAGCTTCGAAGGTCGTACTACGATAGTGTGTTTGTGCTGCAGAATCGCTACCGGATAGTGGAGGACTTCCTGCGTGCGAAAGGTTCCGCGGTGTTGGAGACATCAAACTTACCCGCCCTAAGGGAACGGGATGAGGAGTTGCTTCAGGAGCTATTCGACTCCAAGGTGAACGACCTGGTGGACATCCTCGAGAAGTTTGAATGCACCGATCCGCAGAGTCTCTGTGAGCGGATCGCGGAGCTGCCTCCGTTCGTGCAGTTCGCCCTCGAGTTCGGTCTGCTCGAGCTCCTGGAGATTCTGGCCTCCGTCGGGAACGGTGCCGTCGCACGTAAACTGACCTCCCAACAGTGGCCCACGTGGGTGTTAAGTGGACGCAGTTTAAAGACGTACCTTGCCGGTGGACGCGAGTCGCTGGTGATCGAACTGATCACGTTCAAATCGAGCGCAACGATCTTCCTGAACGCGATCATCTTCAAGCAGCTTTCCTTCCGTCTCTACGGTGGAGGAGTTGGCGGGCGGTCGTCGTACCAGCACAGCCCTCGTGATGGTTGTGTGGCGGTGTCAAGTTTCGAGGAGAAATTCGCAACCCGCCTTCATTGGCTCGGCCAGCAGGCGGCACTCTTCGAAGCGGTACGAGCGGGGGAGTGTGAACTGGGCGTGCTTCACGAACACGTGCGAAACGGGGCGGACATCGGCGGGACACGGTTCGGTTCGTTGACGCCCAATGAGTTGTGCCATTACGGTTTAATCGATTGTGCAATAGCGGGTGACTTTCGGGCGATGATTGATCTGCTGACGACGTGTTCGGAAGCGCCGGCGAGCGGAAGGCGAGCGCTGTTGGAGTATCTGTTACGTCGCACGCGCAAGTCACACTTTGTGGTTGCTCCGATGGATCAGCTGCAGGAGGAAGACCGCCGCATGCTGGTGCTGTACCTGTGCGTGTTCCTCGGGGACGTAGACCTGTTCCGTCAGTATCTCAATCGGTACAACGCGTACGAAGAGCTGCACTTGTTCGTGAACTTCGACGATCATGCGTTCGTCAATCGGTTGCTTGAGAGGTTGGAGTCGTTCGATTGGAGCCGAACGGACGCCAATGGAATGACGATACTTCACAAAGTGGTAAACGTGGGTAATGTTCTTGCGGTGCGTAATCTTCTTGGTCGGATGACGCCGGAACAACTGAACGCTCTGTGCAACATGAAATATTCCGCCATCAATCTTGCCGCTCGGTTAAACCTGACCGAGATCGTCCGGCTGTTGGCGGAAGCCAAAGTAAACGTCAACACAATGAGTGAGGACGAGAAGGTGCCCGTATTTTGGTTGATTCAGTACGGCAACTCGAGGGACATCGTGAAGCAAGCGATTGACGCCGGAACCGACATGACGTCCTTCTCCAGCGAGCTGTGTCTGCTACATCGCGCCATCGAGTACGACAATATGGACGTGCTTCGGTATCTGATCGAGGAGTGCAAGGTGGACCCAACGCGGATCTACTCGAACTGCAACAATGTGCTGCACGTGGCGGCCGGCTTCGGTCGGAGTCGTACGCTGCAGTATCTGCTCGCTTTCCCCGGCATCCGGAAGCTGGTGAACAACTGCAACCTGGTGAAGAACACGCCGCTCAGTGTGGCCTGCAAGGAGCGGAACATCCGATCGGCACGAGTCTTGCTTGAGGTGGGCGGAGCGGCAACGGATACCTGCGGAGAGTACGGACTCAATGCGCTCGCCTTTGCACTCTACACGAACAACGGCAAGCTGGCGAGGTTGTTGTTCCGCCACGGTGCTTCCATCAGCAGTCCGCTCAGTTCCGACTTCCAGCCCATCAATATGGCCATCCGGAATCGCAACATTCGACTGCTGGAGTTCCTGCTAAGGCGCGGTGTGGATGCGAACAGTGCGCCACTCTGCTTCATCAACGCAGTGTGTGTACGAGCGAGGGACATTGTCCGGTTACTGGTCGCGCGAGATGTAAAACACGTCAACCATAAGGACGAGTTCTGTCAGACGGCTCTGCATCTGGCGGTGGAGAAGGACGAGTACGAGATCGCACGTGATCTCATACAACACGGAGCTGCCATCAACGCCAAGGATCGGTCCGGTATGACGCCCCTCCACCTGGCGGTCCAGCGTGCCAACGTGCGCATGGTGCGGCTCCTGCTCGACAGCAAGTGTTCGATCGACGAGCTGAACTACCACGGGGAGACTCCACTGATCCGGGCCGTGGTCGGCAACAACCTCGCGCTGGTGAAGACCCTGCTCAACAATGGCGCCAGCGTGGAGCGTCTGCGCAACAGTGACCCACCCGTGCTGCTCTACCTGGTGCAGGAGAACCACGAGGAGATCCTGGACTACCTGCTCGAGCACTATCAGTTCGATGCGAACGAGCAGGACGCGTACGGGAACTCGCTGCTGTACGTCGCCACCCAGCATAACCATATCAACATCGTCAAGCTGCTGGTAGACAAGTACCACGCCAGGACGAACCCGGCCAACCACAAGAAGCTCACACCGATCATGATCGCGCGCGTCAAGGAGTACAAGGAGATCTTCCACTTTCTCACCGCGCGGCTTGTGGAGGAGTAGGGAGGGAAAGGAGCTCTGTTTTTTAGACGAATTTTTGTTCTATTTATTGCCATAAGCTAGCGAAGCGAAAGGGATTCCTTTTTCTTGTTTTACATCATACGGGCACGGGAGGGCATATTTTGTTTTCTATTTCATAACGCAAGAGAGAGAGAGAGAGAGAGAGAAAGGGAAAGGGACAGAGAAAGCATCGGTTTGATGCGTTTATTTATTTGTAATATGAGAGGCAATGTCACGATGAAGGTTTATGGATGAAGATCCTACAAAAAAGGGGACAAGTGCAACAAGAGACACGATCGAAGGGGAAGAAAGAGAAAAGATGTGCCATAAATGTATTTTGTGTTTGAGCCGGAGCATCGTAATCGTAAAAGAGAGAGAGAGAGAGAGAAATAGAAGCAGGATAAGGAGCGGATTATCATCGTGACGGTCAACGATAGGTTAGTTTTGTAGCTCAAATGTACGAATGTAAGAATTTATTCATTGTCATCCTAGATGAAGCTAGTGTGTAGATTACGCGTACCCCTTGACTAGGTGTGTGTGCGTGTGAGTGTGTGTGTATGTGTGGTCAGTTGAAGCTTAACACAGAGTACCACTAGCGGGAAGCGGAGAGACGACAAGTGTGGTTGCGCTAAAGGAGGATAGGAATAATTAAACTTTATCTCAAACGTACTTACCCAAGAAACAAGAACCGTACCGAGATTGTATATACCGAGATAGGAATAGTGAAAGGCACCGGAAAATCTTGTAGCAGGTAGAACTTAAGGCAGCTGCTCCAGCAAATCTCTCCAGTTCTTTTGTCCTAGGACATTCCAGGTGATAGTGCAAATTTTTCCTTCTTAAAAGCAACCAGCAAGTACCGTAAAGGGTGAAGGTTTCCTTGTTTTGTTTCCTTTGGGTCGAATTGCGTAATTGTTTGCTTGCTGTCAAAGCAAATGCCATTTATCGTACAGTCAAAGCGACGCCGAAAAAAAAGGCTAAGATGTGCCACTACTCTTCTTAGGTTAAGTTTGTTTTGTGCCAAATTAAGGAGGCCCGGTTACGTGCCGGGGCGCTCGAAGGCTCGTCCCGGAGGGATTCCGTGTATTTGTACAAAAGAAGAAGCGTAAGCAGCTCGAACGGAAGAAAGAAAGAAAGATAGCTGGCCATTAACCGTGCCGTTTACGTTTGTTTTTTTTTTAACTTTAGCCAAGCGAATGTACCTTTCAGTGAGCGTTCGTAAAATATAATTTACTGCACGACCCAGCGAGGAATGGAAGTGGGACGTTTGTTGTACAGTTCACAACCACCAACCGTACCGAGAAACAGTGGCCATTAGAGATTTCCCAATACACTATGATGTACTTACCCACGATTAAGCAGCAAACGCGAATGCAGTGGAATGGTAGTGGATAGTCTAATCATACCACCATTTGCCGCACCATTTGTACGATACTTGTCTAGATTAAACAATATCCAACCCCAAAAAATGTCCAGACTTGTGTGTCATTTTATTTGTAACGTGAAGCCTAGAGCCCGGTTTGTAAGAAATACTGAAATTAAGCCGAGCTGATCGTCACCAACAATTCGTAAGAAGACAAGCGTAAGAAGCAGGGCGCGTGTAATGAAGGAGGTATGTCTGAACGAAAATGATTAAATAAACGTATTGTTTTTGATACTACATATCCTTCGTTTTCCTACATAATTATTACAATCAATATAACAAGGTGTGGGCATCAGTTTCATTTAACGGACCGCGATGGAGGCGCATGGTGTTTAGTTGGTGGTGAAATATTTCATGATGGAAAATTGGTATGTTGAAATATTGCATAACATCATCTCATACGCCTGAATGTATGCAATTTGCGTGCAATATTAGATACCGTGCACGTTGTATTGCATAACTTCAGAAGCAGCCTCAATTACAAATTTTTTGAGAAATTGATTTTTGGTAAAAATGTTACAAGACAACATATGAAAGATAGTCCATAATAGTGGAAAAGAATCAATAAGCATCAACATGTGAAGATGATGGAACAACTTGTGTGCAAACGACAGGTTGGGAGCATATGCTCCTGCTAATATTTATAGCAACAATTTTCTTCCATAACCATTTTTCTCAAGCTCTTTTCACTCCTTCACGATACAGCAAAGCATCGGTTCGAGAGTCGTTTTCAATTATAAACCCTTCGTAGCAAAGTGAAGTACGAGTAAGATGCGTTTAGCAGCGATTGGAACATTTCCAGTGTCATCGGGTAAACATTACCAACCGTGACCTTAGAAGAGAAAGAAAATATAATTGTTTGAATAAGAATACACGTTCATGTACTCACCTCAAGTGGTCGTTGGGCACGTATAGTAATGAGAAGCAGTTTTTTCTTGATGGAATCATGCACCTCCAACCACGGTGCACTGTAGGCTGCCTCCGCAATGCCAATGCTCTCCTCGCGCATTTCATTCGAGTGCCAGTAGAAGGCGAATATTTGGGATAGTATCATGAAGATGTATGCTCCCACGATCACAATCTGAGCCATGACGCTGATCTGTAAACCAAAGGATAGACGATGAAGTGGGGGCTCAAACACTTTCAAATGCGTTGGACATTACAATGTTGAGCAGGAAAAGCAGGGCGCAAAGCATGAGTCCAAAGGAGAGGAACTCTATCAGGCAGATGTACGTTACTAAGTTGTTGAGGTCTTGGACGTATCTGAAAATAATTTAATCACGTTAGAGCCAACGAAGTATTTAACGATCTCTTTTCCGTACTGAATAATCCGCTTGTGGTCTCCAATCAGTTTCTGAAGCTTCCGATTCAACTCCGCCGTTCCTTCTCCGAGGTCGCGCGATCGGAATGTCCGTAACTGATGCTGAAGGGTCTTGATCTGCACCAGCCCAAAGAGGGTGCTCGAGGTGAAGAAGCTGGTGAACGGAATGTACATGCAACATCCGGGAAAAGTTAGCACGAGCTGGGTGATGTAGAATATTTCATACTGCGGCGAGTCGAAGTTGTTCACTCCCGGGATAAACATGCCATAAGGGAGGCCTCGCTGTCCGGTGAACAGCGGATACACGACGAAGCAGCCACTGATGAAAGCCCCAAGCGCGAGGTTGGAAATGGAAAGCACCCTGGCACGACGTGTGTAGTCCTTGACGAGCCTTGCGATCACTTCGTCTTCGATGCTCTACGTGGATGGATGGGATGGTTCGAAATCGGCTATCAATATCGTGCCCGGAAAAGTGTTTCGATGGTGGTTTCACTTACACAAATTTCCTCGTACACTTGCGCTGCCCCGGCCAGAAACGACTCATACTTCTGGCGATTATACACGAGAATGAGCGTTCGCAGCTGCGGTCGTGGTCCACCGGAAGCGGCCACATTTGCGCCACAAAAACCACGAATTAATCAACCGAGCAGGCGTTCGGAGGGGGGGAAAGGAGAGAGAGCGTTCGAGGGAATCAATGCACTTACCACCGCGTTGAAGTAGAGCACCGCAAAATAAGCATTGATTATGACCTCCTCGATGTTGCCCCAGGCCCGGTACAGGTCGGCAAACATGAACACGTTCAGCACCGTCACCGGGATGATGCTGATGTAGCGCCGCCAGTTGTGCACCAGGACGAAGGACCAAAAGCGCCACACGCGCACGTTCACCGACAGCAGCGGGCAGTCGAGAATTTCCATCGCCCTGAGACGTCGAAACGGGCGGGAAGTGTTTTTCCCGGAGACGAACAAAACCGAGGTCCGTCCACGTCGAGTCCGGTCGAATAAAGTTATTAAAAACCACTTAGGGACTGATTCGGCGAGCGTTCCTTTGGACTGCTTTTAAATGAATTTTCTGTCCCCCCTCCCGGTCCGCTGCGAGTATGTATGTGTGTGTGTGTGCGGAGGACCAGTGGTTTGGTCGCAAATGAAAAATTCATCACCGTTAAAAACGCGGTCGCGGGCCGGTTGAAAGCGAGCCAGGATCGTGCACACGGCCAGTCCTCCCGAGGACGACGGTTAACTCTTGCGCAGGGAGTAGAAAAGTCCATTGTGTTCAACATGTTTCCGGTAATGAATTAGACTGGAGAATCTGAGATCCAGGACGAACGAGAGAGAGAGAGAGTGAGATGGAGGGAAATTAAACTTTATCTACGATTCGTGTGGCAATATGCAGCCACGTTTGCATCCCGAAACGCCGATTGGGTTGTGGAAAACGATGTACCATTAAAAAGTACCCCCGAAAAAGTCCTCGTGAAAACCTTTTTGCCAGGGTTTTTTTTGCAGCGGAATTTATTCCGTTTCATAAGGGATAACGACCAATTAGCTCTGTGTGGAGGGTGTGTGTGTGTTATTCGATAATTGACGGTTTCATGGGACAAGCTCTATTATCCTTTTTCAAGAAACTAACCGGAAACAACAGGCGGTAAGGCGGTGTGGAACGGGGTGTGTATTTTATATTTCCCTCGCCACACCTTAAACGAAGCGTTTAGGGTTTTGTCGTTTTAACACCCTAACGTCATCACGCCACGTGAAACATTCGACTCGCGCCGGCCAGCAATTAGTGTCAAACCGGGTCCGGCATGCAACGTCGGAACGTGGGAAAGACCAGCCGGCGGAATTTTGCGCCGCACCTTGCGCAGGGAAAGTCTTTCAAGTGTTTAATTTTCTTTCATTGTTTCAGACGCATTATGACAATGACTCGGTGGAGGTGAGTTTCCTTCGGGGAAAACGTCCCTCTACAACGAAATCGATTAGCGCGTTGCGAAATTCAATTTATTCGCATCCAATTTCGCTTCGCATAAAAGCGATGGGTGGTCGCTCTGGGACACCTGGGGATGCTTCGTTTTTCACGCTATTGCTGATTTCGAGGAATTTTTCCGAATGAAAAGGTTCGCTGAAATGCATGTGCTTTTCCCGTATCGTGGGATTATGGGAAAACTGTTTCGAACTCTACTCAACAATTACGATCGCATTAGGATGAGATGCATTTTTGGGAAAGCGCATGTTCTGGATTGTTCCTTTGATACAGAGGAAGATGTTTGGAGGTAATGGTATGTTAGAAATTACAATTTCCGATAAGAGTACTGATTCGGTTTCGGTATCTTCTAAGCCAAACTAGCCTTGGATTTTCAGTACATTTATATTTTCTCTCCGATTTATCCGCTTCATCGTAACCAGACGACGCGTTACAATGTTAAACCATCAGGAAACATTCTCCGGTCACTTCGATAATGGATCTTTTTACTTGATTTCTTCATCTTCCGCCTCAAGCACAGCAAGCTTTGATGTCCGAATGCTCCTTCTGCTACCGGTGAGCATTCCAACGTTCACTGCAAGAGTCACCACAATTTCTCTCGTCGTTCAAATAATTTGATTCGAATTCGCACAACCACCAAGCGAAAAGGGATCCAAGAGTACACAACAAACGCAATCCAACATCCATCGTGACCGTCATCAACGTCCCTTGGGTCGCCGTTGTTACCCTTCTCGCCCGCCAGGGTAAAACTTCCGTTATTACCGCTTGATGCTGTAAATGTGTCATCTCCGAGCGAGTGAACGAACCTGTATTGGATTGGCGTAGCGTGCCCGTGGAAGATCAGCCCCTTTTTACCCACATTTCCCAGCGGCGGTTTTCGGGATCCCGATCCGGTGAACCGGAACAAAACCACCGAGATGCGGCCGTTCATGAAAAGCATAATCCGGGCGAATGGGAAGGATGGGAAGTTGGGCGAAAGTTTTTCCCCTAATTCCACCCTGCTCACGCTCGTCCAGCGCTAATGGAAGTGCTGCCATTTTGCAGTGCACTCGAAACCAAATTACTCCTAAATGGTTATCTCAAGTACAAGTTATCTTCGGACCTGGTTTGAAGGTTGTGTTGCGGTTTTTTGTTTTAAATCATAAAAGAAATATTTTAAATTCTGCAAAGGATGTTGGTTAAGATAGTTCCAATTCCTACAAGAAATAATTTAAATATGCAATGTCACTTTATAATCCCATCTATGAAGTAAATGTACGATTTTGGTCTCTGAAAGGCCATTTAACACCATCTTTCTTAGCCACTTTCCTTGGCCTTGAACGTCATACAAAATTGAGACTAATCATTAATCATGTGAACGAATAACATTAACAGCTTAGCATGGAGACGTTGTAGGAGGTTTTCGAAGTTCGAAGATGATTTTGCAAAGTGAAGCGACAACATGAACAATTAAAAGTAGACTATTTATGAAAAACATAGTATCGATCATCTTGTGCTTCCTTCGAAATGATCCACAGGACTTCAAATGGTTGCAGAAACCATCCTTTCTATTTGACATTCGGCTCAGCTGTCGTTACACATGATATATGGACCCAGCGTTCCCCCCCCCTTGGACGTGCCCAGCGATGGGAAAATGCCTAAATGGCGACGGCGCGACTGGCGAAAATGATTTTCCACTCGCACTTTTACACCATGACACGCGCGCGTACGGAAAAGCGCGTCAACGTTGCTCGGGTGGGGTGTTGCCTACGCCTCCGGAAAATGGCAAAATGCAATAATGATTTGCGAACGACCAAGGCACCAGCCATAACCGTTGCCAAGAATGGGATGGAATCATCATCATCATCAGCAGCATCGTGGAACTCCTTCCCGCGAAAGTTGGTAGTCGTTTTTGATGGCATATAAAACTCAAACCCAGAAGTTCGGAGCTTTCTCAAACCCTTTTTCGCCAGCGGGCGGGGGTGGGGGAGGGAGGCAAATTTAATTTTAGAATCACACCGCTTTCCCTTAACTAGTCCCACATGCGCGCGGGCGGGCGGACAACTTTGACTTCGCAGTGGAGAGTAGTTAGAGAACACGCCAGGAAACGGAGATCTTTGTCGCTGATTCGATTCCAAGTGTGAATTCCGTACGCCATAAAACAGGGTTGGACGTGTCCCAGAAGGCAACTACTTTTGCAAGTTTGCGATACTTTTTACCGGGACCAAGGAGTGTATGTGTGCGCCATGCATTTTCCACGTGTGATCATCGACGTTGGGGTTTCGTTTTAAAATAATTTGTAACAAGTCACTCAAATCTTTCGACGCTCGTTATCCAAGTTTTCGCTTCGAGAGTTAAGGTTATCTGAGGGAAGATTTTAAATGCGTTCGTTTTGCAAAAAGTGGGACGAAAGAGAACACATACAAACAACTCTTGAGTAATGGTAAAGACCGAGCGAAAAAATTGGCTTCACGTTTTTATTGCCACACGAAAACTCGCCAAAGACTCGGCGCACGTCAAAAGCTGAAACGAGTCAAGAGCAAACGACGGAAAACTTTTTCTCGCTACCCAAACCCACACACACACACACACACATAGAGGGGCGCTATGTGCCCTGAACAAATTAACTAATTGTGTGACGGCGGAAAAAGCGGAAGCTGTTGTTTCGCTTCGTCCTCATAAACACCCAAAAAACATCCACGGCGCGTCACGCGAAAAAGGGTTCTCGGGGAACCATTTTAAAGGCACACCCACACGAGCCCCAGCTTTACAGCTACGCAGCAAATACGCACAAACAAAACTAGCGGGGAGGTTTTCCCTCGCGGTGGAAAATGGAACGACTAGGGGGGAACCATAAATGGGAGTGACTGATTTCAGTCTAACATTCGTAACGCGGCTTTTCGTGTTGAGGTGTGTTGTGTTTGAGCCAATTTTGTTGTTTTTATTTTTGCCCCTGTTACCGTCACGTGAACATTTGCACAAGGAAACAGGACACCGCGTGTGGCCACGTGTGCGTGCGTTGTGTTTTGTTGCTACCTCGCAAGTGCTTTTACGCGTTTCAACATCGCTTTTGGTTGCCGGCGCCATTTCATTAAAATAGCACAAACAAGGCCTACCGGAGGAGACTCGCTACCGGCAGTCCATCTTCACTTTTATCGACACACGAGGGCTAAGAGAGAAAGGGATAAAGGGACGGGATTTTTTGTCACAAGAGAAATGTTCATTGAAAAATTTCCACAAGAGCTCCAAGAGCCGTTAGGATGGAAATCACAAAAAGGAACTCTCGTGTTGCAGCACGAAACCTTCGTTCACGAACCGGTCGAAAAGGCTATAGGATTTCGCTTCACCGAGACGTGGATACACACTGACATTGTTTTGATAGTAAATGGAGCAAAATCGATGGCCGGATGACGTTGGGGCCATAGTTAGGATCAAGCGAATGGCCGGAAACGATGCGCTGGACCGATGAGAACGACGACTTTTGTCCACGGACTGCTTTTCCAACGGTTGCAGAGGTGGAAATTTGTCCATTTGTCCTCTTGACCTCGGGAGGGAAAACAAAACAAGGGCCCACTCGGTACGCTTTTATTTGTGTTGGTACGCTTTGGTGGATAGTTGGATCCTAACATTCCACTCGCACGTTCGTTGCTTCGTACGATATGATAATTTTGTTAATTTATTGCCAACCTCCACCACCTCAATTTCCCGCGCGTTGTGAGTTGTGAGTTCCTTGCAAACTGCATAGGATTTTCCTTCGATCAAGTGATGGAAAACGCGGTGGAAAATGGTGGCTTCACGCGGTCCCCTAGCGGAAGTGTATTGAATTTTTGGTGCAATTTGTCAAGCGCACGGACAGCAGGTGGTTTTCCGCACCGGAGTTTTTCCACGAAGGAACGGACTCGGTCGGTCGGTAATGGATGTTGCCGATGCGCCTGTACCCGGATTCCCATTTTTCGCAACCCCATGGAGGCCTAGGCAGCGATTAGTTTTCCCGGGGCGATGCGCCGATGCTGAAACCACGCCCGGGGAAAACGGTTGACGGGGTTTTTGAAATATTTGCTCACTCCGCGGGGAACTACATTATTTGCGCGCGCCGAGTGTTCGACAGCGCGCGGCCTAGTGGCGCGTTATTGGGGACAGTTTTCCATCGGCCGAATCCAACGCCGTGGGAGAATATTGCTGACAGCTTGTTTCACGATGCTTATGATGGGACTGCGCGTAAACCTGATGGTTTGTAAACAGTGACCCTCTGGCCATACCAGCCCCACGTCCCCAAATAGGGAAAATAGGGAGGGTACGCGGCCGATAACGTCAATAGTGGTGCGCGATTTTTCCGGATTCTGCTTGGGGAAAATCAAAATCGTGCCAATGAGCCACCATTCCCGCCCAGACTTGGGCCCCTAACGGTGGCCATCCGGTGGCTGCGGGTTCTGTGTGAAGAAACGCCTGTACAAATTCAACCAAATCATTCCCCCCCCCCCCCACTCCCTCCCTCCACCACCATTCCCTCCCCTCTTCGACAGCTCCGGTCATTAGGAACGTGCCTGTTTTGCCAGGCTGTTTGGGAAATCGGCTGTAGACCAATGTTTAACTATAATTAATTGGATGTTCACTGATAAACCACTGCCCCTCTCTCCCCCCCTTCCATCCCACACACCCCGCCGGCAGAATGAAAGGCACGATACGGTTGGTTGGCGATATAGTGTTGGTATTTCGTGGCACTCACCACCACAATCGCCCCGTGGGAAATTAATTTTACACCAAAGCACAACAAGTCCCCTTCCACCCGACCCACCCCACAAACAAATCCAGTCCACGTGGGAAATGCTTCCGGGGAAAGGGGATGAAAGTTTGTGCTGATAAATATATCTCATAAAGTGAGTACGTACGCGGTCGAAACGGCGGAAAAACACACGGGCGGAAGATACTTTCCTAAACGCTTGATTTGGCGCACAGTCGCGTGTACGGTCGGGTGTATTCCGGGCACGATTTCCACCCCGTGAGAAGGAGGAAAATGATAAACGCCGCGTGTGAGGTTCGTGATGATAAACGAACCAAATCGAACCGTGAACGAATGAATCGATTGGGTCATCGTGGGGAAAATATCGTTGAAGGAAAACCCGTTCTTCGAAGGGAAGGATTAAAATTTCCGAATTAAATAAATACACTCACGTGGACAGTTTTCCTCTCATCATCTCCGACATGTGCCAACGTTTTTTCCACGAAAGGCCAACCGATTAACGGCTCTCGGTGGCAGCCCGAATGGTGATTGTGGGATAAAAATCACTCTGACATGGTATCAAACTGTCAACCCTGGCTCGCAAACAGCCATCATTCATATTTTTCCTCCCATTCGCGCTGGCTTTCCCGCCGCTCGGCAGGTTTTACACTTTCGCTTGGCAGCAAGTTTTCCACAAGCCAGCGAAACCCGCATCAACTCCCGGATATCGTCCGTTGTTCGCTGCTCTCGCTGCGTTGACGCCACGTCGGCGCCAGACAGTTGGCTTTCTCCTACCCCCTTCCTTTTATTCTTCCCGTTCCCGGTGTCCGATTCCGACCGCAGCGCGCGAAGACAATCTTTTGCTTCCCCATTCCCGCGTCGGTTTTACGACGATCTCGCCTTGCGGGGATTCCGGTGAAAGGATAGGATACCATAGGGCAAGCTGTGACCCACATTCGCGCTTGAATCGACGAACCTATCGGGCACTCCCGGACTCGGGGCCGAACCTTTCGAACGGTGATTTGAATCGTGTTCTTCTTAATTAAATCAATTTCGCGAAGAAAAATTAGCCCCGGACCGTGTTGACAAGACGTTCAATTAACTGCCCACAGCTGGTGGTGGTGATGGGAAAGGGAGAGGAAAGGGACGCTGGAAGGCAGGATGTCCAGATTGCGGTGGTCTAATTCTCATTTCGCCTGAGGAAGGCGTTAATTAGTTCGATTATGGGTCGTCTTTCTTGGGTCGTTGCTTGTAAGACGTCGAAACTGTTGATACACAAAGAGGAAAAAGGGGGAAACAAGGAACGTGTGTGTGCGTGTGTCGTAAAGATGTGGCATTAAATGTGCTCAATCTTCTACGAATAAATTGGACAAGTTCATTTCCCAAAAAACGGAACTCATGAGCACTAGGAATGAACCGACAGTTCCTTCGAATCCTTCCCCAATGTTCATCCAAAATTCGTCCCCATGAACCAAAGTTCATCCGCATAATCCGGTTCTGCAGCGGAATATCTGCAATATTTACATTCCCCTTGGAGAGGAACCAACCAGACTGCTAAGCTTCCTTTGAAGACGGTGCAGTAATTTATGCAATCGAATCGATTCGAGAAGCCATCATTGGTCGACCTCCGGTAAGCCGGTTCAAAGGCCCGGCCACGGTGGAGGACACGGTGGAGTGATGGTGGAAATAATTTTAAAAGCAAATGAGTCACATGTCGTATGCGTACCGCTGCGCTTTGTATCGGGTGTGTCAATATATGTATCGGAACGAGGCCACAATCGACGTCAGCCCACGCCGGAAAGGACGATTAAACCCGACAAGTGAAGTAAGCGAGCAAAGGAAGGCGATGGAGTTGCAAATGGTATCCTAACCTCAAAAGCCCCGACCTTTGTTTGGGAAGTGTGGAATGGAAAACGTTTTAATACTCGTTTTATGAACCTTCATGTGGCCGTCGGTTCGAAATGCATGACGCAATGGTATCGTTACGACGTACGCCAGCTTCCATTTCCTCCGCTTCCAAGCCGGATCGATAAAAGGCTTCCCGAAGCATTCGAAATTAGCACCAGCAAAAGACAAATCCCGTTGCAGGCAAACTCATCGCCAAGATTCGCCACCGGGCGTCTCCGTTCAAGAAAACCGTTTGCCGCAAGCGTATTGTGCCCGTCACTCTTGATGGCTTCAAGCACTTTTGCACAATGGACGCAAGCATGGGAGAAATCTGCCTTTTGTAGTGGGCTCTGCCTATTGTGTCTTGGGATGTGCGTGTGTGTGTGTGTGTGTGTGTGTGTGTGTGTGATATATGTGTGCCACTGACAACGACTGATATGCTCAAGCGACTTGCCGTGCTTCAGTTATTTATGCTAAGTGACAACAATGTCCTTCTGGAGGCAGTCTGCATATTTGACGCCTCGGAAAACCCAACACAAACAGACCCGGTAACCCAACGAAGAAGGGGATATGGGGGAAAACTCTCCCGAAGAACGTTCCATCCCGTCACGGGACAACTCAATGCCGAGGGCTTGCGGATGCAGATCCTTTGAAAGTCACTTGTTGAGTTGTTGATTACATGCACGAGCTTAGAAACACTGCTTTGACTGGGTTATGAAAATATTGTGCCCGACTTTGAAGCACCGGGATATGTTTCCTTGTTGTCCGATAACAATGTTTGCAATGGCATTGCTATCCCATTGTTCGAGCGCCATTTTGGGGGCGAAACGCCTCAAAACCTGTGTGCAATACAAAAGTTTAATGCCCCCAACGATGCTTACGATTACGATTTGGAATGTCTTTCACTTCCTTTGCAGCGTAAAATTGCTTCATTTTATACACTCACACTGGCAGCCGGCAGCGAAACTAGGTAATTACTTCCACAGTGTGCCGTTTTTATAGTGATAGGAAAATTCGCCCATTTTCCGGGGTGGAGCAAACTTTTGCTTCCACGCCGCGTTGAGGAATGTGGAAAGTTTGTTTGTTTATAGTGCTTTACTGGGGGTGGGGGGGATACGTGCGGTGACATTTCTTAATAAGTTTGATACCCGTTTTTTTCTTTTTCGGCCTCGCAGTGGCAATGGGGAAAACTTTCCTCATCGGGACGCTGGTCCAAAAGTTTTTCTTTTATTCCCGACGTGAAGGGAAAGATCAAAAGGCGGTACGAAAATGTAACTTGGCTCGAGTGGACCGCGTTGGAAAGCTTCTTCGGTCGATTCGGGTTTCCCTAAAATGGTTTAAGAACTCCAAAAGGATTCATCTTCGTTAGGAAAAGTAGGATAGCAGCCGGGAAAGCGGGGTCGTTATGATACAATTTAAATATCTGCACCATGATGTGAGCAATAATTTCATTTCCACTTTAAATGGCTGTGAATTTCCTTGTTACAGTAAAAAAAAAATACCCCATTGAGGGAAACTACTAAATAAAAGAAACTCCGCCACAACAGAAAAAACACTCCATTTCCCGTTGAAGTAATGCTCGGAAACGATGCCAACTCATCTGTGAAAAACCAACTTCAGTCAGTATCTATTAATTGCTCTTTTCTATTCCACCGGCGGCAATCGTTTTGCGCCATCTTTCGCCATCAGCCAACTGGACCGGATTGCAGATTGCTTCCGGAAAAAAATGTGGTGCCCTTTAACGTTTGAAGGAAAAAGTGGGAAACCAGAAAATGAAATCATTTAACTCGGAACAAAAGAAACCGTTTGCGTTTTGGAGAGAGATTTGAGTAAGTGGTGGAGTTTTCCTCCGTTGCAACATTCAATATTCTTGTTTCACATCCTTTTTTATCACTTTACGTAATTTCTCAAGAATACTGGTGCTAATTAAAATGCTGATTCGGATACTGCATGAAGATGATAAATGAAGCCAGGTATTAACAGCATGTGGCATAACAAGCCTACAAAAGTGATCCACATCCGGATCGAGAAAACTGTATTTGATGGTCTTAAATTCAGAAATTACGAAGCTTGGAGGAAGCTTAAATCCGGCTGTTCTGTAACACTTTTACCGATTTCCACCTCCAAGTCGCTCGTCTTTCCGTTCAGGCGTTCTACTTCTGCTGGCAACTGCATCGGCCTGTCGTGAACGTGTGCAGCAACTCCGGGGCCAGGCCGAACGACTTCAGCAAACGTCGACGGGAGAAACTATTCTGACATCAATTGGAATTCCAATCGAGCGTACGTATTGTCGATTCTGCCGTTTCGCTGCCGTTCGTCTCGTGTTCGACGTTGTTTGCTTTCCTTCTCGAGCCCGGTTTCTTCCGTTAGGGGAGCTTAAAGCGAAATGCGGCTCAAATTCGGCTCTTTTCAGGATCTGCTTTATTGATTGCTGCACGTCGGGGAAGATTTTCACCATCTCTTGCATGGATGAATCGCAGTAATCAATTACTGCTTGCATGGGCAACTTTTTAATTGAAACACCGAGCGGGGAAAAAAGTGTTATACAAGTGTACATGTTATAAAACCTAACGTTCTTCTCAGCGTTAGTGTGATTGCAACCGATGCGCTGTACAAATATTCTTCCTTTCCGACGTAATGGAAGTCAAATTCCATGGACCAGATCCGGGCGTATTTCACGCTAGAACCTCTCCACGGTTTGCCTTCGCTTTGGAACACACTCGAAACATATTTAATTAAACTTTTCCCTTCTTTTAGTCAAACACGAACGGTGCGCCATCGGCAACGACTTACGCGGAGTGCAGTATGACCCCAACCTGCAACAAGTATCGGTCAGGTCGAGCTCATCATAACTTTCGCTTATAAACTCTTCATCACCGTAACCGACGTCGTAACGTAATTTATGGAGTTTCGCGTCGATGCAACGAATCATTCCATTTTGGCGGGCAGCTTCAACGGTGGACCGTCCCTTTGGCCGGGCGAATGTTTGCGCTTCACTAGTGCTACATTGCATAAGACCAAAGGCAAGGGCGCACATTCCACGCACGTACCGACATGGGAGGAAAAAAAAACGCGGCCACTTTCCGCACGGCACGGGACAGAAAGGTGGTCACCAGCAAATGGCGCGGTTCGCCGACACGAGCACGCACATTTCAAAACGTGACCACTCGCTATCAGCTTCGCGGACCCATAACCAGTTGCATCCCTCTCCAAGTTGATGTTAAGTACTGGCAATAATCCATAATATTATGATTTCCGCGACCCTCCAATTTCCTCTCCTATGGACCCTCCCTCGATGTTCCACCGTGTGTTGAGTGCACCCGACATGTTCTACATCTGTTCAGTTCATCGTGAGCCGAACTCGGTCGGTTTACCATTCGGAAGCGGTTCACGAGCGAAAACGATTCCAACTCGGTTGTGGAATTCATCTCGCGAGCGGGTTCAGGATGAATATTTTAAATCCTTGCAAGGAGACATGAGCATTTCAAGATTCCAAAGCAAATAGAATACTGTGAAGCCAATGTGTTCTTTTCGTTGTAGAACGATGGTCATCCAATAATAAAACCGAAAATGTATGATTAAAAATATTGTAGATTTGTCAAACGAATATTACTACAAGAGGTCTTCGTTTAGGAAAAAATAAAACACTTACAAGAGAAACAAAAACCCCTGAAAACGACTACAGAATGTGGAAAGCTGTATATCATCGACCAACTCACATACGCTTCTGCTCGATTTGAAACGACCAATGCCAAAGCCCACCCATCCCCGGCACGTCCTGTGGAAATCCTTTGGGAGGACACTCACAAAAAAAAAAGATAAGCTTGGAGCAAAAAAGCACATGATTGAACACAAACGAACGCGGCTGTGGCCTCGAATACATCCGACCACAGTTAGGCTCGCAGGCGTAAATCTGATTTAGAGCTGATTTTTTCGCCGATTCATCCGAGCGCCCTCGCGGCTCCGGGACATCCATCGTCAATTCATGTCACAATATTTCGTGCACCGCACACACACACGCACTCGTTGGGGCAACATGGATTATGCATCTGATTCGCGATTCATACACATGCCGAGGGAATCATTCAATCTGGCTGTTTTTTCCCCCCCGCAAAGGCCGAGAGGAAAACGAAAAAGTATGTGACATGTTTGTGGCTTTGAGAGAGTGTTTCCAAACAATTAGCAAACGGAACTGACGGTGGCCCGGTACTGCATCCCGTGTGTGTAGGAGTGAGTTTTTTGTGAGTGTACATTTTTTTTTCGGTTAACCATATTTTCTTCCGCGGAAACCCCTAACGCTGGCCGCACAGTGTTGGGAATTTAATCCATTCAGTGTTCACCATGTGCCGGTGTCCGGGAACATGCTCCTGGCAGGACAAACTTTTCCTGCGACTACAAAAGCGACGGTGGGGACAGGGAGAGGTTCCGCGTGAATTGTTGATTGGCGTCTGGTTGGGCAGATTGTCCCAGCGTCGGAGCTTATCCCTTTTGCGAGGCATTGGGTCAGTATGAGCGTCCGGAAAACCCAAACTCCAATCCGCTTCGTACTTCGCCAAACGTATCGTAACGCACCGTCGGTCGAGGGCTTTTGTGTGTAATTTTTAATTCGATCCCGTCACAAAAGGAGGGTCCTCCATTCGGTTTGATAACGTTTGATTGATTTGAGTGCATCGACAATACGGGCGTTGATTCATGTTGCATTCCAAACACTGGTTTGAAAGGAACATGGCCAGAGTTCATTGCAAATGAAACTTCATCAGTGTAGTTGAAACCGCGGAAAGAGAGGTTGAAAAACATACAAATAAACCTTCTGTTGGAATAACCATCATAAAACCACACAAAAAAGCAAACCATATAGGGTTGTTTGATGAAAACTTTTAAAGCTCTTCAGAACAATCAATTGAAATAGAGCAAGTCACACGCATTCGAAATGAAAAAGGAATACTGATCCTTCCGAAATAGAAATCGTGGTCCTGAAGCGGTAAACCAGATTGAGGTTCGAAACATTGCGTCGGTTTGTACCATGGCTAATGGTCCACAAACCAACGTTATCCCAAGCAGAACTGAATGCAACTCAGGATCGACTCACTCCGACCAGATCCTTAAATAATCTCATTATCTGCATGTATTTCACTTCCAAACTCTGTTTCGTTCTTTTTCTCTGTTTTTTTTTCTTTCTATCCCTCTCTATGTTTCAATGCCGTTCTGTTTGAACTTCCCCGGCTTCCAATCGAAGCCGGAACCAACCGACTGGCCTTCAACATCACCGTGGAAAGACTTCCACCTTCCTAGCTCACTCCATCGGAATTGATCCTCTCCATCCTCGTGCTGGAAACTCGAACGGAAATCAATGAAGCAACATTGGTTTGTCCAAACAACATGAAGCTCGACCCGGTTAGTTCCTATTTCCCACTTCCGGTGCTGCCGGGGTGTTTGTGACTGTTTCTGTGCGGTTAGCGGTATGTAATGTTGGCGCTGGTGAGTTTGACCCAGCATGTCATCGCCAGCACTTGGTCAGGGAACAACACCATGACCTGGACGGGTTGGAGGAGAAGTATAATAAACGATCAGTGCAGATATCGATGTTAGATCCATTCACTTGACGCTCGAAGCTATCTCTAGTGGTGTCTATTTATTCTCCAACCCTTGTGTGTGTGTATGTTTCCATCAAGAACAGATTCATACTATTATGCATACATTATTGCGGCGCACAGATTTCAATTATTTTGCATACGTTTTAGGAACGCGAAATGATCGTCGTCATTGCAATTATCGGAAATACAGCAATCGTTGCCCAGAGAGCAACACTGCAGATTTATTGATTTACATCATCGAGCAATAGGATGGAGGCAAGATTAAAAGAGTAAAGCTGCACGGTGGAAAACTGCATCCACTGATTGATTGCATTCCCAATCCGGCGCCGATCCGTCGAGTTTGCACTTCGTAACAACCCAACCCCGGCTAGTCGGTTGCAGGGAAGTATAAATTTAAGTTTTCAATACTCCCCTCCCCTCCACCACCCCTCGATGGTTCATTTGTTGTCCGTTGTCTTCGGTGGTTTGATTGGTGAGCGCATAAAGTTCCCTCGAGCCATTCGGGAAACTGCAGCAATGTTGGAAACAGGACCATTCCCAATGAAACGGAATGGCGTGAAGTTCTGCAACGAAACTTCACAAGACTCCGGTTTCAATCAAAACGTAGAGAAAGGGTGAGGAGAGAGGAGGAGGAGGAGGAGGAGGAGGAGGAGGAGGAGGAGGAGGAGGGGGGGGGAGGAAGAGATTTTGTGGGCGCCGAAGGTGCAGGAATCCATCCGAAGCGGTGCATGGAAACAATCACGAAACTTTTAACGAAATAAAGTGAACTTTTGTGTTTCGATGCAATGGGATGATTTTCTCGTCCCACCCATCCATCCCATTGTGGGGATGGGAGGGGGGGGGGGGAGGTATCTCAAACGGCTGGTGGAACAGAAAACTCGCGTCGGAAAAAGGACGTGGGCGGTGCAAATGATCGCACTTCAGCTTGGCATCGCGCGCATACTCATATACAATCGTGTCTGCTATAACTTACATGCGTTTTTGGTCGTTTGACTTGGACAGGGGTCGACAAACTGTGGCCCCTTATTTAGGTTTTGCTTTGACCATCGAAGAACCAACCTTTTGCAGCTTCCCCGACTGATTAAAATATGTAAAATACAGAAATCACGATCATCGGGAATTTTTGGGAAAAAGGTTCGGAACCCCTGCATTCTTAGGATGACAGTCAAGATAGAGGAAATTAGGAAAAGCTAGAGTCCTTTTTTCCTTAGCAAAAGTGTGTCTGACGCACGTGCCAAAGTTGGGGTAAAACAAATTACACCACCACAACTCGCACATACAGAGAGAGCACACGCTTACCTTGTGCACACTTACAACAACGTTTCGTTTCGCTGGCACAATCCCAGCTGCATACACACACATTCAAACCCCGAAAGATAAACTGACTGAGGCGCACGTATATTGGAAAAGTTGGTCTTTCTTCTCCGTGTGTCGTTTTGAACTTTGAAACACTTCGGTTGCGAGAGCTTCGAGGAGCCCGGGAAATGCAGTGCACCGATTGCGGTGGTATGCAACTTGCTTCCGGGGTGCGTCAGAAAAGGGGTGGCAGAATGGCTAATCAAATTACTGCCTCAAAAAGATGGACAATTAAAACGCGAGACTTCATTACCGTGGGAATCGGGGACCGGAAGAAATCGAACGTGTGTGTGTGTGGGGAGGGAAATGTCCAACAGAGTGAAACATTGTTGAAAAAGCGAAGCGTTCGAACGTCATTAAAATCGGAACAAGCTGACGTGCTTTCCACAAATCCTCGACATAAAACGAAAGCTTTACGGCAAAATCGAAGCGGATATGGGAAAATCGCTCACACACATCCCGGGAAAAACCCCCTCCCGTACACTTATCGCTAATCCCGATCGTCAATCCCGCCGAGAGTTGACCGTGATAAGTGGGCAGAAATATGTTTTATCAATCGGGATTGGGAAAACGAGCCACAACAAGTTCGAGTACGGGGGAGGGGGGGAGGAGGAGGGGGGGGGGTCTGTTGCAAAATTCAACGCCATTGAACGGTTCGGAAACATGGCTCGATGCGAAAGCTGTTTGCAAACAGAAAACCTCCACCGTTTCGAGGCAGGTGCATTATTTATGAATTTATGAAAACTTCCCCCCCATCGGACCTGGCGGATGCAGCAGCGCCAGAGGGGGAAGCAATAGAAAACCTCCTAGGGCGATATATGTATGTGAAAAGCATCGAAATGGAACACCTTCCTCGAAACGAGCGGATCGCGGATCGCGCTGAGGGTCACACGCTCAATTTCACCTGCCCATTAGAAGATTCATTAAATTTGAATCAACAAATAAACTAACTACCGATTAGTGCAGACCGGGCAGAGGAGGAATGGGGAAGGGTGGGGGAAAAGTTCTTCCGCCATCGCTATGCAACGCATGTAATTAATTATGGAACACAACATCCTGAGCTGCTCCGCAGCAGCTCGCGCCCCTCGCTCGGTAAACATGTCCGCTCATCAGTTCGAACCGAAATGTTCGTTAGCGAAAGCTTCCGGCTTCGGAGTCCTTTTATCGCCGAGTTCGTTGTTTTATTGTTGAAATTGTTTGCCTATAATGTGCACCATGGTATTTGAGTTTGACAATTGGGCTTATAATTAATCCAAAGGTCCGGCGCCGCCTGCAAAGAATACGAATGCAGTACGCACGATGCATGTTGCACGGTTCGATGCACTTCGCCGATTCGACCGGTTTTGCGCCAGCGGAACAATAGAGTGCAAAATGATGCACGCGTTCGCATTTTAATTGTTTGTTTTGCACGCGCGAAAAAAGAAAATAAAACCAACGAACCACAAATGGGGACGAATTTGAACGTTCGCAAACAAATCGTTTTTAGAAGATAAAAAAATCGGATAATCCCATGTTAACACGCTGAGGTTCATTATGGGTAAAAAAAGGGGGTGAAAATATTTTGCATCTGCGGTTAAATGAACTTCATACCGATTGACTGATACTGAACCGCCATGCATGTGTTGCCATTTTTGCGAAATAAAAAAGGGTCCCCCGGGGGGCCAAAAAAGCGCCATAGAATAGTGATGGGAAAATCGGTTCCGCAACTGGAGCCGGCTCCGACGAACTCCGGTAATTTTTGCGCACTAATGGCTCCGGAGCCGGCTCCACACCAACAGTTCCGGAGTGGGCTCCGGTATTAGCCCGGAACCGGCTCCGAACTAATGGCTCCGAACTAACGGCTCCGGAGCCGGGTGTGGAAAAAGCAACTAATCTCCATGAATCTTTCATTGCGAGATTTTCGTAAGCTTGGAACCGTCGGTGCGGAGCCGGCTTCGGAGCCGTAAGTTCGGAGCCGGTAGTTCGGAGCCGGTTTAGGGCTAATACCGGAGCCGGATCCGGAACCGTTGGTGTTGAGTCGGCTCCGGTGCCGTTAGTGCTCTCCGGAGTGCCCATCACTACCATAGAATTTTGTGCATGTGTGATTTAATGATTGCTAAAAATGTTGCATCACAGTAACACTGCACGCTCGCCACATCTGTTTCCCTATCGGAGCTCATAAATTTCATATATGCTCCTCAGGGGCTTCACTTCCTTCCCCTCCCTCCCAATGCCGCGAGGAAAAGAGATGGAGATGGCAACGAACGATAATTTATAGGAATATGAAAATCAACTTCACTACGAGTCCTGCGGCGAACCAGCGAAACCAGCCGCCATGCATACATGGAACCGACCCCGGAATGGTGGCCGTAATTTGAATTGAATGGTTTTCCAACCCCCCTGTCCAATCCACACCCTTCCACTCCCTCCACGCAAGCCTAAAAGACATAAGATTCAGGGCAAATAGTTGACCCGGTTTGCTGATCTCCTCGTGTGTGCGGCTTGTGTTCGGTGTAGCTTTTCCAGAACTAGTGGAGTGTTTTCCGAATACGAAAAGATCGAGAAGGGAAAAACCTGCCTTTACCGCCAGGCATGGACTTGGTTTGCCGGTTTTTTTTCCCCATAGGCTTGGCATCCCTCCAAAGTGGGTTTCCTTTTCGAATCGGATATTTTTCCTCCGATCGGGATGGGCCTGCATGTTTTCACTATTTGTGAGCCCGGCTCTCGGAGGTTCCGGATGAATGGAGCAGAAAGTCACAGCGCGCCATATACACTGGTTGGTGAATGCATGAAATGAATTGAAAAGGAAGCGGAAGGCATCGCGGCCCCCGGTAGAATGCGAAAACCCCCCTAAAGCGCAGTGGAAAACTCCGAACAACAAGTCCCGCGCCGTGTTTTGTGCGGCGCTCCAGAAAAAGGAAAACGGCCCGTGCGGGTTCCAAAAATACAAAACTACGGCAACACAAGACTCCATGTCGCATGGCAACGGGGGGGGGAAAGGGTACAAAGATTTCACATTCCTTCCTCCGTGGAGTGTGCATCCGATTTTTCGGCAGGATCATTCGCTCGTTTCCGCCCTGTTCGGTGCCTTGAGGCCCTTTTCTGTGGTTTTTGTATAGCCAACCCTCGTGAACTAGTTCCGGGCGAATCCATTGTTGGGAAAAGTGACGGAACATCGTGAATATCGTGTGTCATACGAGATTGAAAGTCTCTTTTCGGAGGTGCACCAGTTTTTTTTTCTCTCCACTTCTTCCGGCCTCATCGAACATGCAAACAATCGAGCGTTCGGGAAATGGAAACCCGGGAAGTTCACCTACATTCGACAGATTTGTATCGCACAACTGTGGAGAAATGTGGCATCGGAGCTCAGTATTAATCCAATCATGCTCCATCTTTCAACTTTGCTCTTTAAAAAAAGGCACGTCAAAACATTCCTCCAACTGCGGCTTTTCCCACCACAAGTTGGAAAAGGAATTCGAAGGAATCAGCGGTTTCACAAGCCTATCATTTCGGCTTGGGAAAAGTCATAAAGCTCAATTAGGTTAATTATAATCAATTTCGTTCGGTCCGCCTCCTCTTACGGTTCGTGGTGAGTGACTCAAAAATCCGTATAAAAAAGGAATCTCGCCGAAGAAAAAGGGAGCTCTCGATAACCGCGAACCGAACCACACGAACCACAAACAATGCTGATCGAAGAGTGTCCCATAATTGGCGTGAACGTAAAAGTGTGGCTGTTCTGGTCGTACCTGCGGCGGCCGCGGTTGATCCGCTTCCTGGCCGGCTGCATTCCCGTGGCGCTGCTGAACGTGTTCCAGTTCGCCAAACTCTACTCGTCCGCGGGCGACATGAGCGAGCTCATCATCAACGGCTACTTTAGCGTGCTGTACTTTAACCTGGTGGTGAGTGAGTGCCAAGGTTTTTTTTGGGCAACGGTTTTCCCCGCTAAAGTGTCCTCTCGTTTTCCTTCTTCCCCCAGTTGCGCACGTCCTTTCTCGTCAGCAATCGGAGGAAATTCGAGACGTTCTTTGAAGGCGTCGCCTCCGAATACGAGCGACTCGAGGTGAGACTGTGGATGGGCGCGTTTTGTTTGCACTGATGGCGTCATTACGCCTCATTTAGGGCGTGCGTGCGAGTGTGTGTGTGTGCACTATTTGAACTATTCGCACTTTCCTCTTCCCAAGCGAAACAACGAAATTCGACCCATCCTGGAGCGGTACACGCGCCGTGGGCGAATGCTGTCGATGTCGAACCTGTGGCTGGGCGCCTTCATTAGTGCCTGCTTTGTGACCTATCCGCTGCTGGCGCCGGGACGCACCCTGCCGTACGCCGTCTCGATACCGGGGGTCGATGTGCTCGCCTCGCCCGTCTACGAGGTCCTGTTTGTGCTGCAGGTTTACCTTACCTTTCCGGCCTGCTGCATGTACATCCCGTTCACCAGCTTCTACGCCACGTGTACGCTGTTCGCGCTGGTTCAAATTGCAGCCCTCAAGCAGCGCCTCGGACGCATCCGCGCGGGCGCGCCATCGGCCGCCGGCGAACACACCCGGACGCTGTTCGTCGAGCTGAAGGAGTGTCTAATGTATCACAAACAAATCATTCAGTAAGTGCGGGGCGGTCGGCGAGGTGAGGCGGCGTTGAAACCTTATGATCCTTTCATATCCGTTGTCGGTCCCCTGGCAGATATGTGCACGACCTGAACTCACTCGTGACCTACATCTGTCTGCTCGAGTTCCTGTCGTTCGGGATGATGCTTTGTGCCTTGCTGTTCCTCCTAAGTATCGTGAGTGTTAACCGCTAAGACCACTTCCGGTCAAGTGAGCTGTTCCGTTGTTTTTTTCCTTCACAACTTGATTACTTTCTTCATTCTCCCATAGAGCAACCAACTGGCACAGATGATTATGATAGGGTCGTACATTTTCATGATACTCTCGCAGATGTTTGCCTTCTACTGGCATGCCCACGAGGTCCTGGAACAGGTAGAACTCCACGTTCTCAACCTCACACAGGGATAACCCAATCATTACGAAACGTTCTGTTTGCAGAGTCTCGGTATCAGTGATTCAATTTACAACGGAGCGTGGCCAGACTTTGATGAATCCATCCGCAAGAAACTGATTCTCATCATAGCCCGTGCCCAGCGACCGATGGCTGTAAGTTGTACTTACATTTACACACACATCTCTGATTTTAAACGCATCCTTTCACCTCCTCCAGATAAAAGTCGGCAACGTGTTTCCAATGACGCTGGAGATGTTTCAAAAGCTGCTCAACGTGTCCTATTCGTACTTCACCTTGCTGAGACGTGTTTATAATTAGTTGGAACGGTTTGTTTTAAAAACTGTCACGCACCGTTGGTTAAATGCTTTCTTCGATCGAACAGCTTGCTGAGATCGAATTTCAAACTCCATAGCAAAACCATTAGCGGCCACAAAGTAGTCCGTTCTTATCCGGGCTTATCCGCAAAAAGTTATCCCCTCGGAGTCCTCGAAAGTCCTTCGAAAAGCGTCAACTTCGTCGCGTCAAAAGTTTTTCCCCAAAGCTTTTCGATCTTTTCCCGACCCTCCCGGGTTTGTAGAAATAAAGTGCACCGTTCTTGCAATATGCTCCGACCGTTGCCCGTTTCCCCTTTCCCTGCACAACAGTTTGCGCCGAGGAAATGCGAAAGTAAATTTCCGATTCACTGAACAAAACGCCAAACTGCCAAAATCGCATACAAGAAAGAACAAAGATTCCGACACCGGGCGGGGAAAGATAATCGTCTGTTCGCGTGGAACGCTTTCCCGATGAGCAGCTCATACTTCATTTCCATTTTAATTGAAACTAAGCAACAGACAATGCTCACGACCGCTCTCTCTCTTCTCGCATGAGCCGGCAAAAGTTTGCGCTGTTTTCCCGGACTACATCCGCCTCGTCTTGTAGTGCGGGTGTAGTTTTCCCGTTCTCCTTGCGTACGTTCGGTTTAGTTTTGCAAATTCATATCCTTGTGTGCCGGTGGTGGCAGGTTTATCAAGCTGCAACGATGAAAAACATGGCCAACAAACATTCGGAGTTCTCCAGTTCCTTCCCAACCGTCGGTATCATTGTTGCATCTCCCTGGGAAAAAGGGTTCCCTGCTCGCACTTGCCGGAACCTGCGGACAACGGGGAAGGGCAAGAAAGGAAAAAACACACTCCACAACATTGCAACATCGGCTTACAGCAGAGTGGGAGTTTCACTAACTAAGTACCGTGCCATTGTGCACGGTGGGAAGCGTCCGACGCGCCGGCCTGTACGGTCCGAATGAACATGGAAATGTTTAATTAAAACTGTAATTGTCGATCGGTCCTCCGTCGTACCGGGAGGGAAGCGGAAGTCGCCGGGAGGAATCGGCGTGGTTTGCAAATCGGATTTACACTGATTCGAGAGTAATTTTAATGCATCGAAAATTTGCCCGTTCCATTTTCGTTCGAGTGTGGTTTTGTTGCGTCTGTTCCAGCGCTCTTGCACAAATTTACCATTGGATGTGATTTTGCGTGAGCAAAACTCGTGCACAAATGCACGTTATTATGCAGCTTGCGAGGTATGATTAGCCGTGGATAAGCCGACACTGATAACATCGACGCGTTGATTGAATTATTCACTGAAATTGATTCCACAAATCAGGTGTTCTTTTCAGTCGAGCCACAGCTGATGACCTTTTTACAGATTGTTACCTCTCGCTAGTCGCTTGCAAATGTGTTTTTTAAATAAAAATGATTCGCAACTATAATTTTCGAACATCATAACGCACTGTGATTACCTTTTCCATCGCTGTTTGATCACTGTTTTTATCGAAAGGATGCACGTCACTCCGGGCGGCTCAACGTCAGGATGCTGGCATGGATTTTAATTGAGAACCAATAATTTACCCTTCACCCAAACGCAATCCTTCAGCTCCGCACGTCGATGGAAGATGCAATATTGCGAGCTGCGTTGGACGAGACGAGCTTTGGTGCTTCTCGAAATTGGTTTGCCTCAATTCATCAAGCAACATGTTGATGAAGCTTTTTGCAATACAGCTTCTTCGAAAAGTCGGGCCCGGCTCGAGCACACAGGTGCGTGTTTGGGCTGAGTTTTAAACATGCCGTGCCTCCAAGACTGGATGGATCGGGTGAGCTTCTCGGAACTCCGGATCAACCCGCAAACGGGGTATAGATACACTAATCAGCTAATGGAAGCTCACCACAAAACCTCATGTCTCGAGAGAGAAAATCTTACTAATTAAACTGCTGATTCGACTGCTGAAATGTTAACACAGGGCTTCGTATTAAAGCCGCAGCGGTAAGGATCCTCGAGCATAGTCGAGTGAACAATCATAAAGGGAAGAGGATGGATGGAAAACTCGAATGAAAAGAGCGCCATCCGTGTAAAAATACTTATAAAGGAATGCTCAAAATTTGTCCTGATGGGTTTAAATTAGAATCATACAAACACCGACCGAACCGAAAGGAACCAACCGAGACTTCGTTGGTGAAATCTGTGAATTCAGGCTGCTTATTTTATTACTGTAGCGTCCCCCCCACGAAGCTCACACCTGCCGAAATGGGGACGAAGTAGACGCCCGGCGTAGGATAATGAATGCAAATTTGATTTATTTGAGATGTTTCAAAGTGTTGTCAGCTGCTCGTCATTATGGCAGCCTCGACCAGCTTGCAAAGTGGGGCTAACAGCAACTTGCATTTCAAACGGAAGTTGCGCGAATTTACCGAACCACTCACCCGACCACCCCGGGAGACCGAGTCGTTAGAAGTCCGGTTCCTTCGCAATGTGTGCGCGATTTAATGAACGGAGAGTTGACGAGGAGTCTTTGGAAAACCCCGCCTGCTTCGCCCGCTGCTAACGAACATAAATACATTAACCAATTTGCATTTGAACCACATGGTGCGAACCGGTGAACTATCAATTCCGCGCTGGTGGCGACAATGTGTGCCTTCTAACAATAACCTTCACACCAACCTGCCTTATGTTCATTCAGATAAAGTTAAGCGTTGATTGACGGAAGGCAAATCCAGCAATTGAAATTGTTTTCGAAAGGAAAAAGACACAACATTTCCAGAACTCGTCGTACTGGATAAATATTCAAATGACGCTCCACGAATACGCTAATGGGTCGAGGCTTCCTTTCGAGGCTCGTAATCTGTGCGGGTTGAAGTTAACGACCCTCCCGAGGGTCCCTTACACCGGATCTTAGTTTGGTGCAGCGGATCTCGAAGGCTAATTGGTGGTCGACCGGTCGGAGCTCATGCCTCTCAGGACTTCGAGCAGCGCCGCGTTGTGATGGACCGGTTCGCGTCGTCCGAGTTTCCACGGCTCGTAATGTTTCCTCGGGGGCATTCATCAGGGTTTTGCCTTTGAGGTAATAATGTATCAAGTGCTCCCTCTTTGGCGCAACGGAACACACAGGTTCCATGGCATTTTGGAGCATATTGGACGAACTTTCCATAACCCACCGGTTGTGTTTTGTTATGCATTTTGAAGAGCTCACTCGAAGGAAAAATAACAACTTTATTCGAGAGGGAAAAATTTATCCTCACCTGCTTTCCCGTTGATGCAAACGGATCGAAAGACATTTATTTCCTGCCCAAAACCCTCCCCCTCGTTGTGGTACCGACACGGCGTTCGGACATGATTAATTTGGACTCATCGTCCACGCCCCCCAGCCTTTTTCCACCTGATCGTGCAGACAGCAGGAGTGAAGGCCACTCGGGCACTCGGAAAAACTCTATTATAATTAGGCCTGGCCGGCAGGCAGGGAGGCAAATAAATGATGCTCTCTGCACCATCAAACCATCCGCCGTGGGATCTTGGAAAAGGGTGCATGAATAATTTAGGTCGAGTGATTAGTTGGTTCGCTCCCCCCCAACGGTTCCAAGGATTCAAACGGGTCGGTAAACCCCTGCTGAATTGAGCTGCTGAAACAAACCATCTGCAACAGCGGATGCACGAAGGACTTTAAGAAGAATTCACTTTACAAAAATCTGCATCCTTGAGGCACGCTTTAATTGTGTCTTCATTTACTATAAGAGTGTAAAAAAGACTGCAGTGCCAAACCAAAGATTTTAAATTAGATCCTCCCTCAACAACGTCACTCGCACACTCTATAGAGATTTTCACCGAAGTCATGAGTACCTCCCTGGAAACCGAGCTATGGAACAACAGTGGAGTTTGAACAGTGCTCGAACGAAAATTAAAACCACTTTATCAACTAGTTAGTGAGGTGACTTAGAACTCCGTTTAGTTTGTTGCCCCTGTTTGTTTTTTCTACCCCTTTTCCCAAGCGTACATTAAGCTGTACCAACCTGCATGGTTTGCCGCCGGTTTCCCCCAAAAAACCCTTCCAGTGCGTATCCCGCTAGGGGACTGGATTTAATTTAGCATGTCAACAACTTTCAGTGAGCGGGAAAACAACATGACAGCATGATAAGACAGATGCAAATTTCTCAAAAAACTTTGGATCTCGGGGGAAAACCAAGATGAAAATGATAAATGGAACCTGATTTGATGGAATAAATTAGTGACCAGTGCTTATCCAAATCTTTTAAACTTTTGGTCGACTCTTTTGTTCAACTGTTATTGAACTATGGCGCTTTGAATTACCCGGAAAATCTGCACCATTTTCACACTCTACCTGACCTTCATTTTCAACTACTACTCGTGAAAATGCACCTGGGGTCTCCATCCGGAAACACCACTTTAGACTCGATCCCTCATTTATCAAAAGACCACTTGGGCGGATCGTATTATCGCTTGATAAAGTTTTACTTCTTTTTTTCCCTTTACCTGCCAACTCTACGCTTGACTTACACATCGTGAATAAATATACAAAGTAAAACTTGATAACCGATGCATGCACATGTTGTTAAGCATGTACTCTTGCGAACTTCGGACGGATAAACTTGTTCCACGCGTTGGAAAGGAAATACTTTCACGTTGATCGATCGTTGGTGGTCGGAGACGGATGAGATGAATGTATGCTGTTATACAATGTTCTCTTCAACGTGGGCTGTTAAGCATATCAATTATACTTAACCCTTCTGTCGGGGTTTCTTTTGTATTTATTTGAAAATAAATAAAACCCCAACTATGAAGGTGGCTTTTTAGCTGCGAAAATATTTGTATAATCCCTCGTGTAAAGCAAATGGGTTAACCCGGAAAACCAAACCCCACCGGACTAAGTTCTCATTTATTACACTAAAATAGTTTTAAAAAAGTACATTCACAACTTCCACCGCCACTTCTTACATTGGGCTTCTCACGTGTTGAGCTGTGAAAATCGAGCCAGCGCAACCCGGGCGGGAAAGTGAGACACTCCAACAGCGCCCTTTTCCCGGCTCCCTCTCTCCGCGCCGGCGACGTGAATAAATGTGCTGCATTTTAAATAAGTTTATAAATTCCCACGTACCGGCGCTCTATCGCACAAAAGTTCATTCGATTGTTGTTTATCATAAATTACGAGCAGCGAACAACACAACAACTTCCGTCGGGTGTGAGCCCAACGACCGGTAGTTCGTTCGCCGGCGCGGTTTCACGGTCCCTGCCGGAAGTGGCCGACGCTAGTGGCGCCGGAAGGGTTGCGCGGGTGTCGACAAGGCGAGTGACTGCGTCAAATGAAGCTTACCATGCTCAAAAGAGTGAAATAAATTTCAATTTACAGCTGCCAGTTTATAGTTTCTACTCGCTGTGCTAAATGCGCACGACGCTGGAAAACCGCAGAAAAGCTGTCGTTGGCTCGATTCTGCTCCATCTCCCCTCCCCCTAGAAACCCCCCTCGTGGTGAGAGATACCATCCACTGGCTTTGGTACAATCTCCTGGCAACGCGCACGGAGCTCGTTCCTTTCGCACACCGGAATGGGAATGAACAAATTCAATTTGTGTTTAAGATTCTAAGCAAACCGAGCTTCCCGAAAAACCGCGAAAGAAACGCTGTCGAAAGATGCATCCATATGGCAGAGATAGTAAAAATTTAGCATGTCTCACGGCATCGTTTGGGCACGGTTAGTAAATTGCTTCACCGAAAGCCGACACACAAGCCAAAATGGCACAAAAGAGGATAACGAAAAGTGGAGAAAATCAACCAAATCCTAACCATGGGCCGGTTTTTTTTATGTTGCCACCATATAAATCACATAAACTCAACGTGCTGTTTTATCCGTTCCACTGAAAAATACATTTGTCAAACCACACACATGCTTCAAGGTATAACTAAATTGTTTCTCTATGTGGAAAATTGCAGTACAGATAACAGTTTGCGCACTGCAACATTTTTTTCACTTTTAATCTCTACCAAACTCTATTTGTATGTTAGCAGAGGCCTTTGATGGCAACATCAATCAAACACATGATGGCGCACTTCAAAGCCATCAGGAAAATTGATCAACTGATGTACGCAAATAAACTCATTCATATAACATGCGTTATGAGCAACGTCAAATGGTGCATGGCAAAACAGTAAATAAACTTTTTGTGAGTTTAATTATCAGCTTCCAGGGAAATATTACTGGCGTTATAATCCGTTTTGTTTTTATTTTTCATATATCTATGGTATATCTTCATGAGACGTGGAAAACTATATTTTATTTTATGATAGCCACCATTCCATGATGGCAACGGAAAAGTCTGCTTCACCTTCATCTTGCACACACTCTCAGTTTCATTGACATGAATTTTAAATGGCAACTAAATTAAACACTACAACAAAGACCCTCATACATAATTTACTTCCAACACTAATAAGTCCGAGCTGAACCTCAAACTTATTGATTCAAGGTTCGTGCTGTCACGAGCTAACGTCATCACCATCGGGCAAACTAGGTCCACTTCCCATCCTCCTGCTCGTAAAGACGCTCTACCGCTTATTAATGGATACATATTATCGGAAGGCTTCGCCCCCCCCCCCCCCCCCCCCCCAACCTCCTCCGAGCAGTATCGATATCCGCTTTCAATGCTGGTGCTTAGATCGGATTAGCAACATTATATTTTACAGCCGATCCCCTAGCACTCGTCCGGCACGGGCCTGGGAAAACTGTGAAAATCTCCGGTTGCCACGAACCATCCCCTCCCAGCGACGGTGGGGGGGAGTGAGAGGAATGGGAACGGTTTCGTGTTTCATTATTTACACAACATCATCCATCATCTCATCAACCGAATCGGGTGGCCCATGGTGGTCCGGAGACTGGGAAGGCAAACAGACAAACAGCTTCTCACAACAAGGCTTCTCAATGCTTCTCCGTTCTTCGATCGTTTTAATCATCATTGATCGGCGATGGGGCGTCCTTGGTGGGTGTCCGGAGGGAAGGAAGGAAGGAAGGAAGCAGAACACCCACGGAGTGACGCAAGGATGAATATTCTTGCTGCGGCTCCAATTCCGATGGAAGAACGAATGGAAGGAAGGAAACCCATCGCCCTTCCTGGATAACAATCAGTGGCCATCCCGTCGCCATCATCGGCCACAAATCCTCCCCATTCATCGTCCCTGCGGCGCTGAAGGTCGATTGCTCATATTTTTGCGTTATTCTGCTAACGATTTTCCACTTTGTCTGGCAGAGAACTCCCACCCCAAGCAAACCCACCCGGGAGGTAGGAATCTCCGACTGTACTCCGACATTCTGGCGCCAGGCTGGGCCGACAAGATTCCGCTGTTGCTTCACCTCCCCAATACATCACCTCCTCTCACTCGACCCATCTGAGACATAACCTTACTTCCCTTCGGCAAAGTGCCCTTCTGATGAGGCAACCATTCATTCATAAATTTGCACTTGGAGCTGGCCAACCTGCGGACCATCATTATCAATTACTCTTTTGCGATGACACACTCGTGACCTTTGTGGCAATTGGCCGGCTCTAAACAGCGCTGTCCTTTTGATCGTTTTTCATCGGGGCTGTTTGTTTCGGTCGTTTCTGTCGAGTGCATTTTCCGAGTAAGAACGAATGAACTCGCCGCGTGTGAGTGACGTACAGGATTTCTACGCAGACGCACTCAAGGGAAGTTCATTGTTGGGGTAAACGATTAAAAAAAAGAGCTAGTGATCCGTATTATTCGGAATGATACAGGATATTAGCCCAGCTTGAAACACGATACGTTTGAACTAAACAGGCGAATAATATAAGAGGTTAAAGCACGCGGATATAATTCCATACTACCTAATATCTACCATGAAATGGGTAGCTCGTGACAAAAATGGCTCATTGATACGCAAATGCTTTAGATAATATAAATATGAACATAAATACATGCACATCCACATGCCAGAGTTATCGAGATTAAATTCCCATTCAAAAGGGATCACTATTTTCCCCATATGCACTCGTTCTAAAATCGATTGAAATTAGATTAACTCTCACACGGGGAACAAAACAAATCCCTTATTGCTTTAGACAACATCAGTTGACTGAAAGTGAAAACATGTCATAAAACATGAACCCCTTGTTTGAAACACAACAAAGCGCTGGCTGTTGCGAGGGAAACATTCCACTCTCATTTTTTGTTGACCTTTCTACATCAAACGGAACCACTCCAACAATTGGTCCGTTTTTTCCTCCTGAACAGTGCATCTTTGATGCTGGAATACGAGGAAACCAATTCCGCGTGTGACCAACCAGCATCGGAAGCTTATTGTGAACATTTCCCGGAGGACTTACTCGTCATAAACAAATTCCATTTTCAGGAGGTTTTTTTTATCATTCGTTGTTCGATCTTGATGCGCTTTTGTTACAAGCAATTCTTCGCTCGAATATCATAAAAGTATGCTACAATGAACTCGATGGAGGCGCATGGTGGCGCACTTTTTTTTTGTTAAAAGATCCCAAATCACCAGATACTGCAGAACGTGACCTTTAACGTTCTGATGGTCTATTCGAATCAAAAAACTTTCCGAAGTTACAACTTCATACACGGTACGGTTCTATGATTATGATGAGCTTAATGTCGGCCTGGGCGAACCCAACTGAACACGAGGCGAAAAATATGCTTGAAAGTCGTTTGGCAAACGACACCAGTGCGCTTTTTCGTTAACACTTCTCGCTCCCGTTCCTTCCGGCCAACGCAAATGCGTATGAAAAATGTACAATGTAGTAAAATGTACCTTCATCATCGTTCCACCGGATACGAAGCGACTCTCCAGAGGGAAAGGAGGGGGGATTGAGCGTTGCCTGGGCGGGAAAGGGGGCTCACAACGACCCAGAGTCCCAAGAGCTGGCCCGAGCTGATATGACAAATTTTCATCCCATCTCATCATCCCAAGCCGCACTGGTTTCGGTTAGAGAGTGTGCAGCGAGATGAAAAAGGGTCGACCACCATCCGACGGAGGACACTGTTCCACCACAACCGCCCACAGACCACCAACACCACTGCATCAGCATCATGTGCATGTGCCGACTTGTCGTTTTGAAGGGTGACGGTCTTCGCCATGCTTCACTTCCTTTGTTGCTCCGAAGGCGAACGATGGCTATCCGGTAGCAAGAACACACACACACACACACACACCCCACAAACCCATGTGCATGTTTCGGAGCATATGCACGTCACTTTTTAATTCCTCCCGTCCCCGTCCGTGAACCGCTTTGAGATCATCATCTGTCGAATCACGTGTTGCAGCAATCACTTTTACCGCCTTTCTTGCACTGCATGACTCTTGACACATGCCAGAGTTATAGCATTTGGCACCGGTAGGTGCGTGTGTTAGTCGCACACAACACGGCACTGTCTGTTTCGATCCGAACACCACACTTGGTTCAACTCGAGGACGAGAAAAACTGTCTCCTACTCTCCAAGAGCTACAGAGATGCCATTTTCCAAATCATTCACAATCTAAAACAATACTCATCACTGGAAAATACTGATCTTCTGAGACCCTTCAAAGCAATCGACCAAGTTACTTCGAATTGGCTTAATGTAAAATAAGGCTTGTTATGTTTTATGGAAAATTAAATTATATATTCCTAGTATTCGAACGGCGTTCTATAACTGAGAAAATTGCATTAAGATCGCTTCCAAGCAATTATTCAACCCTCCATGTTGTACGTCCTTTTAACGACCTGGTTTGTCAGACTTTATCCATCCAATCCTGGGATTGAATACTATGAAGTCCTAGCAACACGAAGCAGAGACGATATTAATTTGCAAAACCCTCCGATGCAGCCATTCGAACACAAGGCTGCAAACGAAACCATTTCGTGTCGATGAAAAGGAATCCTTACAGTATTCGATGAGTTCATTTGCCTTCTTGGAGTTGTTTGGACTTCACAGTGGTCTTTGTAGGGATACATGGGCAGTCGCCCAGCAGGACGAAGTGAATTGCATTGCATCCACATTCGTCGGAACAGCAGGATACGGGCGAAAAGGCAGACGACACTTCGTCTGAACTCCCCTTTTGGTCGGGCAACCGAACCGAATGGAGTCAATGCTCCAATGTGTGCCCTCTTTTGGCCGAGTTCTGGGAAAGCCGACCGGAAACAAATCCGGCCAGCTTTTGGCATCGGCTGCTTGTTGTACACTGGAATTAAAACATGAATTATGTTCCCGTGAGGGGTCGAACACTATCCCCACCCTGGAAGCGAAGGGACTCGCTGTAGCCAAAAAGTGCCACAAACAACCGCAGACCATGCGAAACATGCCGAATTCCGAGACCTGGTTTTGCGGACAACGCAAAGGTGTTCCCAGTGGGGGGAAAACCGGAAAACTTGACTCCATCGACCTTTTTTCCCCTTGGAGCTATAGCTTGGAACTATGCCAGCAAACGAAACGAGCTTGACCATGGTGTGTAGAACATTCCGGTAGGATTGTGTTTTATGTGGCTATCCGATTAAAGTTGCCCCAATCCCTGGATGACGGGCAAGGGCGATAAAGTAAGAGCCCTGTCTTCGGATGTGGAGTCGTTACAAGGCTCGCAAGGCTAAATGCAACATTCCACTCTACTTTCCACTCGTACCATTAATCAAATCATTACTCATCGAGATACGTACAATCAGGCCACAGTCTCTTTAAAGGAAATTACTGAATTTATCGTAAATTGTAGACCGACGAACGAGAATCGGAAGGATTGTAGCGAACAGAGGACAAGGAATCATGGCACCGAGCTCGATCGAAAACCGGAAACCCAATCCCGATCCCCGAGTGTCTATCATCAACGTGAAACAAACAATTACGGGTTTCGGTAAATGTAAAGTATCGCTTTTCATAAGCCCTCGAGCAGCTGCTTCGTCGCTCCCCCCTCCATTCCTAAAAACCTGCTGATCGAAAAGCCAACCCACTCAATTAATTTGATTACAATCAATTTTCTCCCCCTTCGTCAAAAACGGTTCGTTCGGATTTGGAAATTCGATTTCATTCGATGGAAAGTAAACTTGGTATCGACTGCCAGTGGCATTGTCTTTCCCGCCCCAGTTAGCGTTAAATGCTGGGAAAACATTGTCGAAGCACGCTGTTGACGCTCTGCGTTGCTCGCGGAGTAACTTCTTGAACGCAACCGATATTGGTGTTGGTATTTGAGTTGTGCTTTTTATTTTTACTCTTTTCCGCGTGCATTTAAGACCGACAGTTTGTCGGAACAAATCCTCTGCGAAAGGGAATAAATGGTTGTACAATTACAAAATCCTCCGACAGTGCAATGATGGAGCATCGTTACAAGATGAAGGAAGCGAAAGAAAAATTCGCCCGAGCGCGTTCGACTGCAAACACAAACAATCCACACAAACGTCCGGCGTGCGTTCCTGCCGACTGACAATCGATCCACTCGATAAAGCTCTTGAAAAATGGAAACAATTTTCAATCCCCAGTGAAACTGCAGTGCACTGCCGCACTCGAGGCCAGCCTTCGGAAAAGCCCCAGACTAGCGCGCTGGGAAAACCCCGAACCCACAGCGACGAGGCAACGCAATGAAAATAGAACGAAGCACTTTGAAACGTTGCCAGCTCGCGTCGGGAAAGATTTAGCGTTCTCTTTATCGCATTTTCGGCGGTCTCCGGTTGGACGGGGTTTTTCCCGTTTTCGGTTTCATTTTCATTACACCCGAGAGCGGCATCGATCCGATCGAGGTGGGGGCAGGCTTACCGGAAAAACGGCCACGTTCCTTTGCCAGTTGTGCGAGGAAAGAAAATTGTCTTAGTTTTGAGTTGAATTATGAGTGACATCGATAGCGCGCGCGGCCAATCCTCGCGCCAACTTCTTAAAAACTCATCAACGGAAGAGATTACGAATCCATGCCGGTTTCCGCACGTTCGCCCTTCGCCGTTTCCCGCTTTTCCGCGGGCAACGAGCCCGTCCTAAATAATGTCCAAAGTTGAGCGTTTGCGTTGGCGGAAAGTTTTCACCGGAAAAATCTTTCACCCGCCTACTGACGTCGCAAAACTTCGGTACCATTTGCAGTCATTACTCACTTTTCTTGGCCAACTGTGATTCGGCCGGATGAGCGGCACACATGCCGACGTTCGGATTCCCGAAATGAGCCTACGTCGCTTCCGGCAGCGCGCCTCTCATGAATATGGATGACATCCGGCGTTGGTGGAATCGGTGAATATTATTCCCCAATCTGTCATTTTGTCCCGAGTCATCCCCGCTTCACCACGCGACACGGGTGTGCGGGTGTGTGTGTGTATTTGTTTTGGAAAACCCTCCTAAAGAACGTCACCGTTTTCCTCCCAGTCCTTAACTAAAGGGACTTTGAAACGGATTATCTCGGTCGGAGCTGATGAAGTCGAAAATACTTCTCATTAACGCCTCAAAGAACCATCCCTTGTTTCACATACGAAAAACCCCGGTTTTCCCCCCAGTTGTGTTTCGGGTGGTAAAAAGTTCCAACTTTCAACTATGATGAATATAAATTAGAAAATTAATACATTACTCTCCGCAGGCCCACAACCTGTTGATCCCGTCAACCGGAAAATTTGTGTCGGATGAAGCCCACGCTTCTCGCCTGTGAGTTGTCGTTTCCAACTATTTTCCAAACTTGTGGTGCGTAAGACTTTCCTCGTGTGTTGCTTCTGCACCGGCTGTTAATTTATGACCGAACTATTCGCACCATTTGTCACCGTTTGATAAGTCCGCCACATTATGGTTATTGTGGTTTCCCAGTTCGATCAACTCCCTCGTGAAGAAAACCGGGGGAAAAAGCAAGCACCCGGCAGTTGGGGGAATATTTTCCCAGCACTTGTCCGGAGCGCTATCGAGTCGGTGATCGGAAATGAAACACCCCGAGATGCCCCGGGTGCGATAAAACCGAAGTGGATGGAATTTAAATATGCCCCCTTTTCCGCCACGCGTGCCACGAATGTGTTTTAATTCACTCGCCACAGGACGACATTATCCCCGAAGTGCGATTTCGTGATGATGGCTTTCGACGCGATCGTTATCGGATCGGAGCAAACGCGAGGCCTCCAGGGGTTCTACGAGAGGGAAATTCTGTGACGGGAAAAAAGAACCCACACGCTAGACTCGGTTCTCGACTGGACTCGATAGTCACGGAACGGGAGAACCGTTTGGGTGCCCAATGGAGCATTGCCACATTCAATGCATTTCAATGAGCACGTCGTCAGCGTTCGCTTCCGGGGAAAGTGAGGGGGAAATTCGCGTGGAAGAAAGTCATCGCCACCACTCGCATCGGCAACATCGGCCTTCATCAATATCACTCCCATATTGCAACAATTCTCATGAATTGATGATAGCAAATCCCCAATCCGAACGACGTACGTTCGCGTCGACAAGCAGAAGCAGAAGCAACGGCCTCACCTCTAGTGGCCGGAAGCACCTTCTATCTGTCTCTCTTTTTTTTTTGCACTGCAGGTTTTTACCGTCGCCTCAGGCCCGACCGGGTTACGTCCGACAGCGTTGATGAATCCATTTGTCACATCATCACATCGTCAGCCGGCCAACTGCGTACACAGCTTCGCCCCGGCAGGTCGAAGGCAATGGAAATGGTTTTTCAGGACACTCGAGGCAGGAAAAACGGCATCACCTTCCCGGTAGGTACCGACGCTTTTTTCCCACTCGCAAAAGAAACACACAACAATAATGAACGGCAGCAAAAAAAAAAAGCGTCCCACAAATAACCAAAACGGACGAAAAAAGAAACCAATCCTCGCGCCGACAGCTGCTTGGGCCCCCCCTTTTTCGGGTGGAAGGATGTGTAAACGATAAAGTTGGCATCGGCCGGGAGTGGCCAGTGTGAAAAAGAAAAGTCAACCGACCGGAAGCTGGACCCCCGTCCGCGAAGGATGCAATTCAGGATGGTCGACGTCGAGCGCCACGTTTTTTTTTGCCAACATCGCTTCCAAAATATCGGTCGACGGTGTTTGAACAGCTTTTCCCCAGGACGGCGAAGGAAAAAAAAAGTGGCACACGGTTTCGGGAAGTGCCTAATCGATACTTTGCCACGTTACATGTTCCATTTTCGCGAGCCGAGTCGAGTGGCCCAGGCACAAAGTGCATGTTTCAAATGTTGATCACCGAATAGGAGCGAATTTTAAACAAGGGTTTTCTCGGAAAATGAAAATTTGAACAGGGTTTCCGTGAGTTGTTTACACCGTCATCGAAGACAAAGAAATATGATTGTGCATTGAATGCACAAAGAGTAGCCTTTCTCTTGATTACATGAATCATTTACATGTCAATGAGTTCATTAGGGACCAAATTCACGAACAAATGCGGACAAACAAAATTGCAGCGCGAAACAATGTCACCGCTCTAATTTATCGATTGATCCGTAATTCCCTTCCTGGCGATGCGATGACACACACAAAAAAGCACAATACTCACACACACACACAAAGCCACAAAACTGTCAGTGGGGCAGTCGTGCCCTGACCCGGAACAAGGATCAGAGGCCCCGAAATGAACAAGCTGTGTGGTACGGGAACTTCCGATCAGATTAAAACTTTGGCGCACAAACTTTCCCTCCGGAGACAGAATGTTTCTCTTTTTCCTTGCGGTTGTTTCGGTGTGTTTCACTGCGAGGCGGAGAAAATACTCCAACCAACAGCCGAAATGTCTCCTTTTCCTTCGGTGCAGGGAGTGTTGGCCTTTTCCGGGAGGGCCGGAATTTTCGGCTCCAAATACCAAGCCACCCTCCCAAACCGGGCACATAAAGATTCAATTCGTCTGTAAAACGATAATAAATAACAGCTACACTACTTACCCCCACAAGTACTCCCAGGTGCATTTTTCTTCGGGGAAGGAAGTGCAGCGAGCGGAAGTTTTGTCCTTTTTTTTCGTCCTTCTAATGGACCCAAGGGAAATAATGGAGCAAAGCGAGGCAAGCGAGCAGACAGATCGGAAAACATTAACAGATGCGACAAGAGTCCGGTGTCAGAGAGGAGAAAAATTAAGCTTTTCCTTACGTACGTTTACTCTTTTCGTTTTCCAGACAATGGGTAGCAATAACTTCGTTCCACGAGCATCGATCGATAAAACGAAAGTTTACGAGGGAGGCAGTGGAAAAATGGAATTCATTCAAAGAAAGTCGGTGGCTTTTAAATCAAATATTGCTTTCTCTCACACCTCACGCTAAAATGCCCGTGTGGATGATTTTCAACCACCTGTTATAGGGGTTTTCCGAAGGCCCCGCTAGTTGTTGAATCTGCGCTAGGCACCATCTGTTTCCGCCGTATCAACAAACCCGTTCACTGGGAAGGATTTTCCTTTGGGTTCCGCCTTCACAGCCGGGGTTTAGCATGCAGCATCGGAAGAGGAAAGAACCCGCCCCGGCCAAAGATGGAAATGGGGCAAGATTTGTGTTAAATTGATTTTTTAAATATTGATCGCAATCCCATCCATTTCATCGACCCGAGCCAGACTTCTCGGGAAAGCGGGATAGAAAAGTGAACGATGAGCCTCACAACCCTGACTTTTCCTCCACCCGTGGAAATACGGGTTGCGACAAACACACATCGAGAATTTTCATCCGTTTTCGTGCGAGGGTCTTCCCACCCTCCGACGACCGGCGCTTGGAATTCGCCCGCCGAATTTTCCTGTTCGAATTTTTCGATGTATCTAAATTTGATTTGTGTCGCTCAATTTATTATCCAATTTTCGGGAAAATGGTTTCCTGCGCGCGCGAGTTCCCGGTGCAGTGACGCAGGAGCAACCCCATGGTCGGTCCAGCGAACGGTGGAAAATGCAGAAACGCCCACCAACCCACCCTATACACACGCGTGAAAACACAAAAACCACTTGAAAGCATGAAAGCTTTTCCGAGAAAGATGGGCCTTTATTTGCCACGCTGCAAAAGCCCCCAAATCGCTTTAGCAAACCTAAGCAATGGTGTCATATTTTTTCGAGTTTTGGAAATTCAAACCAACTTTTCCAAACAGACTTTTTCAATGAATGAAACACAAAATGTCGTTCGTTCGTTTATTATTATTGCATGCATGGAGCTCGGGAAAACACGATCGTTTCGTGTGCCCAACTGGTTCAACAATGAAACGGACCAGCGAAACACTTCTGCAAAAGAAATGCACCACACACCCACACATGCACACCATGCCTCGTTACGTGACTTTCGTTATCTTTTGTTCCAGGCCTCATCCGCAGTCGATGTAAGTAACATTCTCATCCTCTCGCCACGAAAAACACAATACCCTCGCCCGAGCCAGCGACCGTAAGCGATGCTTAATAATTTACTGTTATCTGAATGAAAACTACTACCATACCACCCACCAACCCACCAACCCACTCACCCCCCAACCGGCCTATGACTATGAATCACTCGTTTTTCAATGCGCGTTCGTAATCTTTCAGTTAGTCGCACTCGCGCTCCAGTTTCACGAGTTTGCCTACTTTTGCATGTCCTGCCGCTTCAAGAAGCAACACATGCCTGACGCCTGACAAACCACCAACCCCCACACAGCCCCCCCCCCCCCCCACCTCTGCCGGATTGCTGATGGTGTATCTGTGGAGACGATGATAAGTGAACTCGCTCCGGTTAAAACATCTTCATCCCCGGGAAACAGTTGTCCTGTCATGTGAAAGGATTTTCCCCCCTTTGCAGCAACGGCGACAGCAACGGCATCCGTTAGGCACTGTCCCGGATGGCTTCGAGCCACGACAAAACCTGAAACCACCGCCAGTATCGCCGCGGGAGGAAATGCATGCGCCACTTGTCTCGTGCCGGGCGAACAAAGCGTCCTAGCGCTGGAGCTGCTTCTTGCGAGAGGAAGTTTTTCCCATGCTTGGCTACCGGATCTTGCCGAGGCACACACTAATTGCTCCCCTCCTCCCGCTGCTTACCCTCTTGCCGCCGGTCGACATTTGTCATCGTTCGGCCGAAAGCGTGTGCGAAGGGAAAGTTTCGTTTGCCAACCACGAACACGAAACGAACACTTTTTACCCATTTCTTCGGGCCAACTTGTCGATACACGCCCGGCGAGCTGAAGAGACGCCTCGTCGAGCGTATTATCTGCCCATTCGTCCTAATTTGAGCACTGTTTGCACATACACACACTCGTCTTTACCGAACGCAAGAAGGTGAACAGATTCATTAAAACACCGCAGTTTCATTTGGCGTCCAGTGTTTCGGTGTCTAAGAGTGTTAACATTCCCCGCAAACAATGGAAAGAAAAACCAATCGTGTTTGTGATAGTTTTTCTCGTTTCTTTGAAGTACACAAAAAATCGGCCAAAGGAAAAGCAGACATGTTGGAAAAAATATTACAACTTTGCGCACGATTAACGTTCGTGTGCTCGTTATCGTTATCGGGAAAACCGGGATAGGGAAAACTATCTGGACGGGTCGTGTCGAGGGCACACTCGATGACGCACTTGTGACATCCATGGTCACGCACACACGCAAGGACGAAGAATTCGACCAACAAACAATCTCGGCGCGTCTACGCAGTTGTAGAACATTCTCAAAACACGAGTTCGGAAGAAGCAAAGAAAAACACCTGTCAGTAAGTGACTCGCAACTTGCTCAACACCACCCTCTTGAGCCCGGCCCCTTCCCCCACCCCTTGTAGAGGACACCGTGTCCGCCTCGATGGCGCCAGCTTTTCTCGGCCGAGCGCACGAACTGTGGCGCACAAGTTAACGCGTGTGGGAAGAGATGGAAGCATCTCGATGTCGCCAGCAACGCAGCCGGTCGAAGTTCGGTGGAAAACTTTCCAATCAGTTGCTGGGCGGCCTGAGGCGGGGAAACAGGAAATCGAATCGATCGGAAACCCTCTGCCCCGCACCTTTTTCCATCCTTTTCGGTGGTGGTCATAAGGGAAGATTTTAATTGCTGCCATCAAAAGCATCTCTCCCAGCCTCGGTGGCGTCCGGGAAAAGTCCTCCGTTCGTTAAACAGTGCATTAGTTGGCGCCCGGGTTGCGAGTTTTCCCGTTCCGTTCCGGAACATAATTAAAATGATCGAAATCCCATCTTAAACACATGCCCGGCTCCGATCGACACCATCACCAAGGGGGCTGGGAAAACCGCAACTCTCGTCTTTTCGCTGATTTGCAAACCACATGGAAAAGCCCATCTTGGCTGGTTGCATCACGAAGAGGAAACTTTGTTTGTCAGCGGAAGATGAAAGGAAAATACACTCAAATGGAGTGAAATGATTCGTCAGGATCTTTGGAGGTATTATTATTCATCGGTCGGTCGTTTGGAAATTGGAAGCGAGTTTTGTTTTTCCTCTTCGTCCGGAAAATAATCCACTCTGGTCACGCGCTCGAACATTCTACTGCACGTTGTATAACGTTCAAAAAACGGAAATAATCTATGTTTATGCTCGGTCCCGCCGTGACCATAAAACTCACCAGGGGAAAATGAATGGCGATGCGAGATTCACTTTCTCTCACGTGCGGCCTCACGATGAACACGTGGCGTGAACGCGCGCGTTTCGCCCGAGCGTTGTTTTTGTTCACCCGAACGAGACGAGGAGGAACCCATCTCGTTGATGCACCAGAAATGCTGTCCGGAGACGATCCGGAGCACTCGAAGCGGCTTGCCAGTCTCGCTCGGAGTCTCGTTCGGTTCAATTGGCAAAAGCGGAAACCGCGAGGGTGTTCCGTTCCTACGGACGACATACAATTTTCCGCACGCAGTCAGTCGATCTTCCCTCCCGAGCCCCGACGATTCCAAAGTGCATCTCCTTCTGCTCCACAGCCGGCTGTGCATTTGTGCGTGTGTGTGTGTATGTATGTGGGCAGCTGTGTGTTTGTGTGCATTGATTGATCGCATAATTTAAACTCGAGCAGCGTGCGTGATCATCGTATCGTGTTTCCTAAGTGAGGCTAAAATAGCGACAGAAATTGAAGATTGATGGTGAGCAAAAGTGCGCCCCGACACGTTGTCCACCCCGCCGCACCCAGTCCCGCATAATTCAATTTATTTCGACAAGTGTTCGGCGACGTCCGCCCGGCTAGTTGAGTTTAGTTAGTTAGCCCACAAGTTAGTGCCATTGCGGGTCGTTCACTAATTAAGAGTTCACAAAAAGGCGGAGTGCATCATCTTGAGTGGGCGAGTGTGTTGGCGTGCGTGTGTGCGTGTGTGTTCCGGTCAGTGGTCCTCGTGCCACGGCCGATTGTGCCAAATTGTGCCAACCTCCACCCTCCCAGCGTTCCTTCCGTTACGAGTTACGGTTCTGTACTTAAGCATTCGAACGCCGCGGGAGAGACGATTCGATAATCGAATATAATCCAATTAATGAGCCCGTTGATGGCGAATGTGTGTTTGACGCGTTCGGTGTTACATGCCTGGGTGTTGGGAAATGAATGTAATGTATGTTGAATAATTTTACAGTGTGCTCTGGTAACGATTTCGTGCAATTCGAAGTGACTTGGTGTCAGTTTATGTAACGAGTGCTGGTGAGTTTTCGCAAACCAAAGGTTGCGGATCTGTTAGTGGGAAGAATTATTCTACACCTTCGAACGAACGCCCGGTCGCCCCAACGACCCCCTCAGCCCTTCTCTCTCAGCAATGATTACTCACAGGATTACCATGGCGCGGATGCACTTTGGATTCAATTTCCTGCTCCTTATTGCCGGTAAGTTATGGCCACGGCGTCCTCCAGTGTGCTCCACGCTTCGGTGCGTAACATAACGACGCTGCAATTGCGCTGCAAGAAAGCCCGTGGCCCTCCCGGCCGATTCTGCCCCGCTAATTGGATTTGTATTCCCGGCCCCGGAAATACATTATCCATTTGGCGTGTGGTTCGAGGTTCCAGCGGGATGGTGCGACGTACGGGAGAGGGCAACGTTCGACCGTCAGATAGACGGTTGTTTGTTTTTTAAATCCCAATTTGCCCGAGTCTCAAGGACAGACAGAATGTGGACACGCAAAAACAAAAAAACAGCCTACAACACACAACGACATGGCATGAAGGCGGTTGGGGTGCGTTCCTTTATGCTAATCTCTCACACAACACGACCGTCTGGCGGGGGGGGAAGGAAGGAAGATGGATGGAGTTTTCCGCCGGGTTTGGGTTTTTTTTCCACTCCGTTTTTTGTCTCTTCTATAATTTTCCCGAACCCACCCAGCTGTCTCCCACATGTCACGCAACGTCCCAAGGCCAAACGGAAACGGGCCCGGGAGTGAAAAGTGGCAGATGCGGATGGGTTTCGGTCATGGCCACCACCGAATGGGAATGGGTCCCGCATTCGATTGTCTCTTTGTTCCCGATGCTGCTGTCGTGAAAATGACACCCCGGACAGGGACCCACAAACCCGCGATTGACGATTGCGTCCCACATTCGTTTATGCAGATGCGCAACTCCTGGGTGCAACGACGGGAGCGACCCGACACACTGACAAAGACAGCTCCCTTTTGGCGTTTTTACGCACCCGGTACGAAAATAATTCGCTTGTGCGGGAAGGCAACATACTTTTGCACTTAACGAACGATAATTTACGACAACTCCGTGTCGACAAACGAGCAAATTATCGCCATTCTTGGATGTGAGCAGAACTTCACGTGTTAAATCCACGGAATGTTAAAGCAAAATAAAATAAGTGCATTGAAGAACGAACTTGGAAAAACCTTAAACCATAAAGCATTCTTCCTGGAAAGCATTTGGAACCCATTTTCATCTATCAAAAGCCTCCCCAAAAAAGAAAAATCACAATCAACACTCAGGTTGCGGGAATTGATTAACAATCTCGAATAAGTCAAGTTTTATTCAACCGATGCTGCTCTGGACGGTCTCCAATATGTCATATTGCCCGTCCCTACCTCCATTCCATCCACCTTGCGTGAAAACTGTCCTTTTGTGCCTCCGCAAAATCCATCAGATATGATTGATAATGACCTGTTTCCGTGATCGCATACGTGAGCTCGAAACCGAAACGAGCCATCCTTCATTTTTCACCCAAATTGGCAACCAGCTACCGAAATTCAGTATTTACCTTTGTTTTTTCCCGGTCGGAGGAACGGTCTCGTACTTCAATACTAAGCGAAATGCAAGGTCGTGATGGATTGTTTCGTCCTTTCGGCCATTTGCATGCCGATCGCTTTATCTTTTTTCGAGGGGGGGGGGGGGGGGGGCCCGGTTGTTATCTCCTGATTTACGGCCATTAAAACTAGTCTCCTCATTGTTCATTCATGCCTGACAGCGTTTGTAAAATTCATGATTGTGGAATGAATTTTTAACCAAAGCTCTCGTGTTCTACAAGCTTGAGGCGCGCGCTTCGACATAAATTTCCTTCCTACTCGTGCCGGATGCGGTTGATGGTGATGATGGTGGTGTTCGGTGGTTTCCACCAGGAATTAAGAACAAAAAAAAAATACATGCAAGGAGACGCTCGGTGTGCTTTTATATCGTTTTGCCTTTTTTTTTATCTTCTCTCTTTGCTTAAATCCGGAAATTAATGTGCACACGCCGGCTTGCGCTGCAACACTGACGCACCCTTGAAACAGTGGAAGAAGCAGAACATCGGCTTAAGCAAGCAAAGCAGTTCGTCCTTTCCGTCCATTCCCTTTCCCCGGCCCATCCCCCGTAACAACAAGACTATACCGTACCCATTAGAGAAACATTTATCTTACTGCTATCAATCCCAATTACCCTTTCAGCTAGAAACTCAAACCGTTACCCGGAAAACTGTGCCGAAACGGCCGGCCACGAGCGCTCGGGATAACCGTCCGAACCTACCTCAACAAGCCGGGGCCAGGGAAAACCGTTTGATACTGACCATAGGGTTGACCCCTACCCGCACCCCTCTCTTCGGACGTCCTGGATGAGAGGCTAGAACTAAGCGATTATTTATTCATCGCCAGTCCCGCTCAGGACTTTGGCCGAAACTTCCGGATTGTGGTACCAGAGCGGCTAACCGGAGCAGTTGCACAAAGGGAAAGTAGAAGGGGGGAAGGAAGGGAGGAACAACTTGTGACGATAAAACTATCCGCTCTGGATCGCCTTTTGAAAATCCCACACTGTAAACATGGCAGCACTATTCCCAAATTTGGACACATTTATTCGGTTTGTTTGGTGGCAAAAAGGGGTTGAAAAAGGTGGAACCGAATAAAAAAAACACAAAAGAATGTCCCCCTTGAAACCCCATGGAAACTGAAATCGAGGCACACAGACAAAATCACACGCACACACACCACATCCACTCAAAAGATCAAAAGAATCGGTTTTGTTTTGTAAATATACAACTTTTCTCATTCGTCCTACGCTTCGAACGGGGTGAAGAGGACAGTTGAATATTTCAAACCGTCCCTTGGGAGGTGGAGAAAATCGAAATTTATCAAAAACTCTATGTGTTAGACACAAACAAAAAATATATGGGAAGAGTTTTAGCTGCCAAACGATTCTCTCGCTGTGTTCGTCCCACTTTCAGGCGAACGATAAAAATAAAGTATCGAGAGTATTCCGTAGGCAGAAAACTGACCAGCCAAGGAAAACAGAGAGAAAAGGAAAAATTTCCCTAGCAGAAAAATGTGATGAGAAAAAAAAACATCAAACTCATATTCAAGACAAAAGCGAACGAGCGAGAAAAAGCTCCATTGGTCATCCCAACTGCGATAAATAGTGTGGGGAGTTTTCGGTTTTATTCGTAAAACTGACAAAACCATCGCACAGTACGAAGGGAAAAAATGGGGCGGCCATTTTCCGCACAAGTCGAACTTTTTTCCCAATTCCAACCCCACACCGCAACATACCCGCCTTGAGAAGGGGGTTTCATGTGGTCAGAACATGAACAGTGCAATGCGGAGAAGCTTTTGCAAATCTCGCAATTTCCTCCCGACGGCGAGCGCTTTCCTCAACAGTGGTCAGCAATGGTCTTATAACTATTTGTGTGCTGTTTCTGATCGTCTGTTCGATAAACAGGCAAGCTTGTCTGTGCGGAGTTTTGCGAGGAAATAAGTTCCTTCGCAAAACTAACGACTGGAAGACAAAACTAAAAAGCACGAGTTCGTGAACGAGTCGAAAATATTAAACACGCATAGTGCTCCAAGCAGAAGGGAAATCAAAATTAAAAGAAAAGACTGAACTGAAAGAAGAGTTTCGCTAAAAGTTTAGTAATATGTGGTCGTGGAAAGTCATGAGAGCGAGGCTTCTTTCGGGCTTAGCATTTCACTGGTCGCGTACGAAAAGATTTTCGGTTATGAAAGGAAGACTTTTCGCCAAGCAAGAAAATGAATCTTTTCGAAAACTTCCTCACGTTGTAGTGTTCCATTTTGAGATGTTGCATTACTCTGAAAAGCTAACAGAAACTTTTGAACCGCTTGAAAAGCAGTAGTTCAAAATATTGGTTCGTTATGCTTTGAAAAGTTACACACGTGAGCCATTAAACATCATTAGTATGCTTCCGAAGCTTCTGGAATGCAATAACCATACAAGAAAATATGTTAATCTATAACGAAAACATGCACAGTGTTATTTCCCACGCACGATATGCTACACAGTTTCCAATGTCATGGTATCGAGTAGGCCGCGGGCTTTTAGTGTGCTCTGGAATGTCGTCAACGCTCGGACTTCCGGTCATTTAGCTCAAGTTACTTTCTCGATGGGGTCTAGTTTATTGGATGGAGTTATTATTATTCTGATGCGCTACCGTGAAGTGGTCGTGTCCAACGGTAAAGGGCCTAAAGGACTTCCCTTGTTGTGCTCCGCAAGACCTGAACAATGCATGAGCAAACACGATTGTGGTGATAATTGCCCCGGGGGAGCATAATCTCGAGTTGGGTGGCACATTCCCTTGCTCAGGTGTCGGCGGGGAAGCTGTGCACTCACTGCGCCACATGACTCACTTGACACAACATCAAAAGAAGCTCAACACTCGAAGGCAACGCCACGCGCTGCTTCTACCCTTTCAATCCTCCAAAAGCCAACTTTGATTACATCCCTCGCTAATCAAAGCAAGCTGTCAGTTGTGTGTCAAGTCGCAGCCGCCGCAACCCTCACTCCAACACACACACATACACACGCAGTCGTGCATGCAAACTACCTTCGGGTTGGTAAATCCGAGAATTCAATTTTCATCCCATCTCTCCAAGTCCTTCCCTTTTGCAATCGACACAAGCAAACCACCGCCCAATCGCACCCAGAGCAGGCAGAGTGGGTGATAACAAGTCAATCTTCATCATTCCGAGACCTCGAGTGACATCGCCTTCCGTGCCGGGCACGACTAATCTCACACCATTACCACGAGAATTTGCTTTGACCGCGAGCTTAGGAACTACTTCACCAGAATTTACGCGAATAAGACGTTATATTCACACTCGTACAGCTGTGGTCCATGTCGCGCGCATTAACTACAAATCCTGCTCAAGTGGGAGACTTTCGGTGACTTTCACTTTCTTTTGCCTTCTTGTGACCTTACACACATCTATCAAAACTCCGACAGCGAATGGATGATAGATGGTGGCGATACTTATGTGGGTGGGTTTCAATGGGCTTCAAAGATGGGAGTGATCCCATCACTCTAACAGCTTCATTTTTCCGCCTCGTCAGCGCAACCTTATCGGTGGCATCGGTTCAATCTCAAACCAGCTCGCGGTGAAGGTAAAAAAAACCAGTTAGTGCCGTTTTACGGGACGATCCTCCGATTCGAAGGTGAAACCGAAGGGCTGATTGGAAAATGAATGCCCCATTTGCCACACCACAACGCCAGAGGGAACGAAGGAAAGGATTTTCCCAATCCGGGATGAAAGGGATTAATTTCACATCCAGATGGCGCCACCGACGCACCGAAAACTGGACACCAACGTTAGCAGTTTGCGTTGTTAGTTGCATTGCCCCGATGCATGTTGTTGCAATGTTTCTTAGCAACGCCCCAATCATCACCACTTTCCTCACCCCTCCAAGGAGGTCAGTTTTCCCTGCGTGCCACAATCATCATAGCGGAACCACAAATAAATCCTTGCTTCTTAAAGGAATCGAAATGGCATTCATTGGGAAAAGCGCACGGTCTTAGCACGAGCTCCAAGACGAGGGCGAGCTGTTGTGGTTGAGGTGTAATTTATAGATCTTCTGTTACGCTATCATGTTCGCTTTCCGATGTGGTTCCTTCGGGCGATAGGAGCTTGTCAGAGGGAACGGAAAGACCAACAGCGTTCGTCGTTACTCTACTACATTATACCACATAATGGTTTCTTTCACTAACGCGTTGCTTTCACAGAAGCTCACTGTGGAATTAATTGCAATATGCTATCCTGTCCATAAATACATTTTGATCAAACGAGAGGAAGGATGGTTATTTGGAAAATTTATTATGTATTGTGAAATAATTAATTTAATCAACTTTTCTTCCTAATCGCATTCAAACACATTCGAGGGATGAAGTTGTTTGACTTGTTTCTTGGTATTTCAATAGTTGATTAAATACTACTTCCTGGAATAAATGTATTTTATCACAGTTCAAATAGAACGTAACGGTTTCGTAAATTGCATTTTCCATTTCAAACTCACACCAGAGCGTAAACTATCTCCATGATCAAATCAAAGCCCAAAATTCGATTCGATTTTCAATCAAATTTACTTTCCAACCCATCTACCCCAAACGTTGTTAAGTACACAGTTTAATGAATGTTTCTTCCTCAACCCTCTCTCTCTCTCTCGTGCTGATTTTCACGCCGCTGTTTCGGTTCTTTTTTCTCACTATGGAAATATGCTCACCGCAATGGCCCGAAATACCGAGGGATTGCTCGTGTCATGGCAGCAGTGTTTTTCCACCCCGATCGGGGATTTTCCCACCCGTTTTCACCCGGCATCACTTTGCCACAATCAGACGCTTGATTGTTGATTATTATCATGTGGTATTTGCGCATCGATCGGTTACGTGTTAGGCCAAAGCGTTTGCCAAAATAATGGAAATTTATCCAAAAACACCTCCAACGCACACACATGAATAGCTTGTGGTCCGGGTGTGTGTTTGTTATTAACTATGCGCTCCATTTAAACAGACAGCCATCGGTTGAGCAAAGGTCATTCGGTTTAAATTAGGAAAAATTAGACCACCGCATCGAGGGAAAAAAAGCAAAACGTTCGCAGAATTCGCAAACCCACACCAAGACCCAAGATGGGTGGGTGGGTTTTAATCCCGTCCCGGAGTGCTCGGTGGGTTGACGTGGCCACAGCGCGTAATTGACACAATTAATCGAGCACAATAAAAGGCGAGCGCACGGGGAGATGATTCACGATGCTTCCGTCAACGACGTCCAATGGGTTTGAAGGAAAATGTTTCATCTCCCAAGAGGTGCTCTTTTCCGAGCGTGTGTGTGTGTCTAATGTATCTCCTTTCATTTATCACCATATTTTTTCCCCAGCAACTTCCATTAACGGGAACCAGCCGAAAACGGTGCCGACGGTGGGCACGCTGACGCTGATGCCGGAGGAGGAGATGGCCCACTTCGTGAACAAGTCGCGCATGGTCAGCTGCAGCTTCACGGACCCGGAAGTGAAGCTCAAGTGGCGGAATCCGAAAAATGTGCTCATTAGCGAGACGAAGGGCCGGGTGCACATCGAGGAGAAGGGCAGCACGCTGTCGCTGGTGTTCGAGGTGATCGCCCGCTCGGACGAGGGCAGCTGGACGTGCGAGGTGGACGCGGAGGGGGTGCCCGGGGTCGCGGTGCCGCTGAGGAAATCCTTTAAAATGATCGTTTATGGTACGGTGAGAAAAATAGTCCTTGCGTTGTTTCCATTTCACTCCCCCCCTCTCTCTCTCTCTCTCTCTCTCTCTCTCTCTCTTCCCCAGAACCGATCTCCTTCCGGGACACCAAAACGGTGCAAACGGCCGTGGAAGATAAGGACGCCACCATCCGCTGCGAGGTGAAAGGACATCCGGAACCGTCCGTATCCTGGAACTTCAACGGGCAGCCTCTGTTCTGTAAGTTCCCCCTTTTTTTCCCCCCAGCGTAAAACTGAAGATGGCCCCGGGCACGACACACCTTTCGGAACACTCTTCGGAACACCATCCGTTTCCGTCTGTCTTGTCCTTGCCTCGCTTCTCCCTCCCCCCGACGGAGCACCTGCAGAGGTGCAACGTGACGTGCAGCGTGTGGTGAAATTTATGTCTCTTCATTGGCGCCCGGGCTCATGGTGGCCACCATTTGCACCCTTCCCTCTTCCCTTTTCCCCCTCGCTGCACTTCGATCGATGGTCGTTCTTCGTTGCGAGCGAAAACGAGGATATGACAGACAGATCCATTTAGATGGCGTTTTGATGGTTACATCAGGCGAGCGGAGAAAAGAAACAAGTTGGAGCAAGCTCGAAGCGAAAAGAACGTTACGTTACGATTACACCCGAGAAACATGCATTGTTTCGCTGATGGCAACAGTATGACAACGCCTTGCCGTAAAGCTCTGCTCTGCAGAGGGGTTTGCCAACCGCGTTTTAAAAGCTTTTCACTCTCGGGAAATGTACGCTTTTCTTGCCGTTTTGTATGTCATCGCCTTTTTAAACGAACAGGTGAGGGTTTGGTTGTTGTTTTGTGGGCATCTGCGTAAAAGCATCATCAACGCCATTCGTTCGACAGTGAACGGAGATTTCGACCCGAGAAGGGTTGCTGGAAAAGGGTTTTGACGCTTTCAACAACACACATTGTAGTTGGGCAATTGAAATTGATTGCTCTCAAGCGGAGTGAAGCGATGGTGAAATTGTTGGAACTTCTTATGCTAAGCTAAAACTGTTCCCAACATAAGCACCGACCGATGATGGCGTTGATTGGTTTAACCTTTTTAACATTCTTTCAACGATGTAACAACAACAGAACATTCAAATTTAGTGCAAAAACTTACTTGTTTCTTTTCCCTTCCCGAACTTTTACTCTTTCCTCATAATGAATCGGATATTATATCAGTGCTCGTACAACTTCCATGTTTCATGCTTTCCGAGGCAAGTCTTTGAAATTTCACCGCCTTCGCCAGTTAAAACCCCATATTCGAGGCATAAAACCACAGCTTCTTTTCACAGTGCAAACCAACTTCTGGTGGCCTCCAACTTACCGGAAAACTATTCCCACCCTCCCACCGGAACCTCCTTCCGCCCGATAGGGGGGAAAACGATAAGCCACATAAATTGCATCAAGTATGGCCGCGCACACTGGGCCGGTTCAGTTTTGCTGTCGGTGGCCTCAGAAGCTTGTGGCTCAAATTAATTGTTACATGGTGAGAGAGTCTCGACTCGACTCTCGAAAGGAAGCGAAACTGACAAAACTTCCCACTCCCCACCCCCGCGCACTCCACTTTCTTGCTATGGTAAATAAAGCACAGAAACAAACGATTTCCGAAAGCAAACCTCCGTCGAGAAAATCCAGCATTAGAACCGCAGGAGAAACCGGGAGTGTGGTGGGGTGGAGAAAAACTTGCACGCTTGAATGGTTTAAGGGTGCGCCTTGCTGGGGGTATGAGAAAAAAAATAATGCCGAAAGCATTAGACGGGGTTTTTACACATAAAGTTAAAAAACAAAAAGTCATGGTTACGATACGGCTACATCCGGTAATGCTGTTCATTCTTTTCTTATACCAGCGTTCAGGGAGGGGAAGGGGGGGGTAAAAGCACGAACCTGTTTTATCCAAGGGCACATTTTTGGGCAAGCTTTGTTCTGGTCGAAGAAACTTTGCTCGCTCGCTGTTAAAACAATCGTTCTTATTTATTTCGCTATAAAAAGAGGAATCCGCAAAAAGTCATCAGTCGAATTTCGCTTGTTTCCGTAAGGTGTGAATGAGATTATAAACCGGAAGCGCATCGACACAATGCTGTCGATTGGAGTTATTTTCCGATGTTTCCGATCACCGTCCACCAGGCGCCTCCATCGAAGCGAGGAAAGGGAAAGGAGGGGAAGAACGGGTGCGGTTTGAACACTGCGGTGTCCATTTTCTCGTTATCGATTGCGATGACTCATTTGCATGTAATTTAAATGCTAACAACTATTTGATTGTACTCCGTTTCCAATCCGATCCGAAAATTCGTCGCCTCCGGTGGGTCGTTATTTAAATTTTTGGCCTCGTTTGCACGCTGTTGTTAACACACACACACACGCACACACCAGTCACCAACAACGGACGCTACACCAAGCTGGCCGACGGCATGTCCATCAGGAAGGTCGTGCAGAGCGACAGCGGCGAGTATACGTGCAAGGCGTTCCAAGTGGCGGCCACCGGAAGCAGCTTCGAGGAGAAGACGATCCGACTCAACATCAAACGTACGTACATAGTTGGCCAACCTTTGGGTTTCGGCAAAACGATTGAGCACCGTTCGGGACTCTCATCCCTTAGATAAACCTTACCTTCCACCCTGGAAGTCGACCGTTTCCGACGCATACGCGTACGTCGGCGGAATGGTGAATCTGACGTGCGAGGCGACGGCCGAACCTCCGGCCAACTTCAGCTGGTCGGCCAACAACAAAAAGCTCACGCCCAAAAGCCACATCATCCACACCGGCCGGCATGTGTCGATGCTGCAGGTAATGCATGCCATTTTAATGTCCCTCGCCGGAGAGTTTTCCCCCCCACCCATTTCCTAATTTTCCCACATTGCTTTCACATTTTGGCCCTCGGGTCGCTAGATCTTGATAAAAACGAGCAGCTTGTTCGGGAAGTACAAGTGTGAGGCAAAGAACGAGCTCGGGTCGGTGTCGCAGGAGATCCACTTGAAGGAGGGCTCCAAGCCGGATCCACCGAGTCTGGTGAGTTCGACGACGTCACGTCGATGCATTCGCAATCGTAACCCATAAAACGGACGTTTTTCGCATTTCTTTCTCCCGCGGGAAAACCCTCCCGCCCGCGTTTCACAGTTCCAGCTGCGCGGCGTCAACTCGGACACGCTCGACATCGACGTGGGAGCCACCAAGTCCCACGACATCCCGCCCGATCCGACCACCGTCATCGGCTACCGCTTCGAGCTGATGCCCACGGACGAGTACATGAAGTCCCGCTCGTGGGACCAGGCGAGCCGACGTGACTTCGACGTGGCCGACGGTGCCACCTATCTGCTGGTGCAGCTGATCCCCGACACCAAGTACCTCATCCGCGTGGCCGCCCGCAACGCCGCCGGCCTCAGCGATTGGACCGAGGTGAAGGAGTTCTCCACTCATCCGCTGCAACCGCACGGCACCAGCGGCGCCAGCGGGTCCCATCTGCCCACCGACGTGTGCTTCAAGTTCCTCTGGCTGCTGACGGCGTTCCCGACGGCTTTATCCATCACGCGCCACCGGCTGGCGGCCATGCTGCTGGGTTAGGCTAAATTTTAAGCCCGATCCCGTCTCCGAACGACGAAGAAAAGCCAGCAACACACAACGACACGTGTTTTAAAGGCGGTAAGGTAAGGGGACATCAACCACCAAACAGAAAAAAAGCAAGAGTCGTCGAGAACGGGCGCCGAAAAATAGCGTGTCCAAAGAAATGATCGATCGCCACGGCATCAACGGAGACTTATACGGATGGGAAAAGTTTGTGGTGTCACTTTCCGGAAATTACACTCATCTTGTGACTGACAACGCTGGTGGAAAAACTTACAGAAGTTAAGTGACAACAAGATTAACGAAGAAAGGAGCATTTCACAATCACCACACGAGCTCGTGCATGCTTTCATACGGACATACAATCCATTCTAACACATCAACAACGCTTCTAATTGCTATCACACATTCTTAAGGAGCTGTTAAATGGTTGCTGCTTCCAGCAAATCTGTGGAACTACAACCATTTCATCACACTTTAATGAAGCCGATTCCATAATAGTCTAGGTAAATTGAAAAGTTTTCTACTATGTTTTACTTGTACATGAAATGATGAGACGAAATTAGAAGAAAGACAATTTCCTTTTTACGATGGTAAATAAATTGTATAATTCTGTTTTCCATAGCCATAGCCAAAGAAAGGGGGAAAAGTGGAAAGTTTCTATAGAGATTAGGTAATTGTAGGATGTTGTGTTTATATCTGTTGATACGGGAAAGTTCTAAGATTGTTGGGTGCAATTACATGAGCATTAGCCTAACTAACGCATCGTAGGATACATCAAAGAACTTCACTCCAATGATCAAGCGTCTCCGACACATTACTCTAACGCCAATAATATAAAGACTAGACGACCTAAAAAATACACCCCAATCATACTCTTGTATCACATTCTACCCTTTTGTACATTTGTTCTCCTTCGTCCACAACAGAGTTTAGAAAATCCCACCTTAACGCTTGGCCAAAATTTCGAGCACAACTCAATTATCATCTTTCCAAGTTCTAAACTCGTTGGCACCAATCCCACTCTCCGACTGCGAAACTTTACTCGTTGAGATTATTTTTATTGAATTTCTGACCCCTGGCCGAGCACATCGCCTCATTAAAGAACGAGGTTAGCGCAGATTTTGTTCGGAAACAGCGAGCAACAAAAGGGGCGACGAAAGAAAGCTAACTTAATCCCACAGCGATTTTTTCCACCTCCTCGGAGGGAGGAAATTTCCTAACAATCGGTTTAGCTTTTTTGCTAAGTTTCCGGCTTTTCCCGGCTCTGCTCTGATCCCCATTTTCCCGAATCGTTAGGGGCGACGCGCTCTAATCCACTAACATCAATGAAGAGCGAGCTTTCCTCGCTCCGACTCCGACGATGACGGTGACGGTGCAGTGTTCCGGTGCAGGAAGACGGCGTACTGCAATCTGTGTCGGTGCATCGGTGCACGCGCCGCGTCTACCACCACACTGCAGATGCAATTAACTAGATAAAAGGTTTCAATTCTTTCCACCGCGCGTGTCTCTCTCTCTCCCTCCATTATTCGCTTTGTGTCGCGTTTTCCTGCAGCCTTTCCACACTGCTGTGTCCACATTCCCAAGTTTTGACGCGTCCGGTTTCTTGTCCCTTTAACGCGGCGTTCTTTGCAAACATTCCTTTAAGCGCATCGGACAATTTTAGGATGAATAAATTTAAAAGTCTAACAAGTAAAGCAGGAAATAAACAGAACCGAAACATGCGACGCTAGTACGAAAGGAACGTGCAAAGTGCATCGGTGACAAGGAAAGAATTTCACTCGATTTGCATCTATTTTCCCGACTGCTTTTTTTCCTCCATCGGAAATATACTTCATCATAAATAAAGAATGGGACGATGCATAAAGGGAAAGGAAAAGGTGAAACATAAATCTCTCTTCCTTTGAGATTGCTAGAGCGTAACGAAGGCTGCGAGAATGTAATTGAGATTTCTCGCATAAAATCAAAGACATTTCACATACCAAGCCATACAATGAGTTTTCATCGAGAGTACATCGAACTGTGAACCGGTCCTGTTATAGCTGAATAAACCATTTTCCCAATAATAGTTTTTTTCTTCTTCCGTAAATAACTTAACCTTATTTCACGGGCTATTTTTTCCCCCCAAAAAACAGATTCATAAAGTAGCGAAGGGAAAAAAACAGGAATGAAATAATAAATTGATAAAACTCGAAAAACCGACCCCATTCTGCGTCCCTTCCCCGCACATGCATGCAACTCGAAGCGAGCGCATAATCGAATGAAGCGTGATAAGTGCATCGACAAAAAGTTATTGTTTAAACAGCGACTTCCGCTCTTTGCCCGCGCTTCCCAGGCTCCAAACAACGCGCGTCATAAAGTTTAAATTAAAATTTCTCCACCTTTCACGGCTTGCGATATATCCGAGCAGGGGCTCGGAAAAGCGGGCGAACTTTCCCGAAGATTCCGCAAGCAAACGAAACTCCGTTCCGTTCAACGAGCTTTTCAGCGGACGCCCGTGAAGTTTTCCCGGCGTCCAACGGTTCGGAACGCTAGCATAAATTTTGCTTATCACTTTCAACGGCATCACAAACGATCATCTTAACGATGTCGCCGAGCTGTTTCGATAGCCCGTTTCCCCCTTTTTGATATGCATCCAAAACTAGCGAACTGCCACATCATCTTCAGCGTCATGCTCGTGATCGTGGATATAATAAATTATCCTTTCCGCTCTTGTGAACCGCGTATCCTACGAGCGGCCTTGGGTGAAGGGCCATCCGGACGAGGCAGAATTTAAATTAAATGGTTTACCGACGGATTGCATCGAAAACGAACCGTACCCGAAAAACCCAAGTGGCATATTGGGCTTATGTTTGAAGGCGAGCGCGATGGATTTAATTTGGGTTATTTGTTCCCGATTTATCGCTCTTGGCATTCCTTCGCCCGTTCTGCTACAATAAGCCTCTTGTTATGCTTTTCATAAACGCTAAAACAAATGTAATTGAGAACGGGAAAATGGTGGAAAATGGAAGTTTGCGTTATAAAACGATCACTCCGGGCGAACGGGAGCATAAAAAGCAGGCATTCAAATGGGAAAAGCCCCCCGGGGGCGGTCAGCAGAACCAATTGATTTGACCAACCAACAGTGACAGTGGCTCCAGCAGGATCCACGGAGGCCACAGTGACCAGTGAAATAAAACGAAACGGGAAATTCGCACGCAGACACACCATCGACACTGAAAAGAATTTGTTTACCCATCGGGTTCACGTATGAGTTTCCGCTTCCGTTTTTTGGCCCCGATGTGTTTGGGTGTTTTTTCATCTATTTTCCTCACCCCAATTTCGATGCAATTGCGTATGGCTCTTGCGAGAATTGGGCTGATGTTGTTGTTCCAATGATAACATGCGAAACCCATAAAAAAACGAAGGGGGCGGGCAAAACGAAGGGGGCGGGCAGGGACCGGAGGGGCTATTAATTTATTTATCATTTTGCTTTACTTTCCCATTTTCTCCGAACGGCAAACAACTCAGGCCACCGGAGGTTTCCATCTTTTTCATTCAGCTGTGTCGTTTTTTTCTGTATTGGTTTCGAGCACTTTTTAATCCATTAATCGAAAATGCAATACCAAAAAGTAAAAAAATTGAAATTAAATCTGAATACATCCCGCCCTCCCCCTCGGACGGCGGTTGCATCGCACGTGTCGGCGCGACCGCGTCCGGTTCCGGTTTCGGTTCTGGCTCCCAGCTCCACTTCCACGAACGTCCTTCGTCCACGAGCCGTGCAGGATGATTTATTCATTGCGAGACTGTTTTTTTTTATCGGCAGCTTTCTCCGAACGTTTCGCCTTTCCCTTTTTTTTTTGTTTTACTAGCATAATTATATTTTCACATAAATGGCCAGGCAACACAACCGCTCGGTCAGAACGGCAGAATATCTACGAACGGAATTTAAAGGATGGATTTTTTGAGAACATTTTTAACACTCTAACGCTGTGAATAATTAGTGCCATATGAAAAACGTTATAAAATAAGCACCGTTATATCATACGAGTACTGCTAAGGTAGTACGGTTCATTTATCTTCCATTTTCCGAGGAGGGCCCGCTCAGAAACATTGATTGTGCAGTCATTCTCCCACATCTAAAAAGACTTTTCTTATTTATTTTGTTACAAAAAAAGCCATCCAGCATAATGAATACGTTGTATATTTTCGCCCAAAAAAAATGGTATGTTAAAATAAAAGCAAATTTCCATTTCAATGATAATGATTTCATGCCGGTTTCTCTGGTGCTAAGGAAGAAAGGCGAAGGAAAATGCTTATAGGAAAGACAATGACCTCCAAAACGAGCAGAGGCCAGATCAAGTTGAGTGTTGAATAATGCATTCATTACATTGGTGAAGTTAAAGTGTGGAAGCTGTCTGTAAAAATCGGGAGAGTAAATAAAAAAGCATAAGAATAAACATGATAAGCTTCCATTGGCTTAATGAATTACTCCGATAATCGAAACCTACGATGATTATTATTGTCCAACCTGTGGAAATAGTTGCGTGTTTCGGTCTGTGTGTAGCATTCGGGAGGGGTATCATAATAAGTTAATTACCAGTGAATAAAAATGAGGATAAAATCAACCGTAACTCATTACCGGTTGAGAGTAAATGCGAAAAAAAAGATAGAATGCACAGATAAACTGTGAACAGGGCAGGGAAGTAACAGGGTGGACACACGCTTGCCCTATCAGCCCCTGGCAGGCGAATGGGTTAATTTAATTATTTATCCGCTACCGAAACTCACGGAGGAAGGAAACATTGGCCGGGACGGAGGGATGCTATCAATGAATGCAAAAATTGAATGAAAGAAGAAAACGGGCCCAACGCTCCCCAAACTACCAATTGAACCGAGGTGTTGGTTAATTGCTAGTAATTACAATTATTATCATCGACACGACCCGGTCAGCAGCACTGTGCGATGCAACTCGATGCACCAACGGAAGCAAACTCACACACACACCGACAGAAATGCACACCGTATTCAATGCAACAAATTAATAAAACAATCAAACCGATCCGATCTGGGTGTAAATTGATGCATCGCCAAAAAATTGCCCCACAATGAAGCATTACTTGAATGATTGAAAATGAAACCGATACCAGATGGTTATTGGAGGAAAATCTGAAATAAATATCTGTGTTCTTTCCCTTCCCCCATTCCTTGAGGAAACCAATAGCAAACATGATCGTTGGGAGTCTCATTTTAGGTCAACAAAAAGCATGAGCCTTCGAAAAAGTATCGGTATCATATGCAAAAAAGATAGAAGAAAGAGAAACTTGACCGTAAACATACAAGGATCAAACATCAACTAACCCGTGTAACTAAAGTTAGTTGGAAACAAAACACGAAATCCAAGATGTTTGGGAAAGGGTAAACGAGTGGAAACATACTAAACAAAAATAAGACTTATCGAATAACTTAGAATTTGTATAAAAAGAAATCAAAACAGATGAAGATAACTAAAGTTAAACTGAACGAACGAATCGTGAGCGCGGAACAGGAAACAGGAGCCGAATTAGGTAATCAGTGTCGTTAGAGAAGGATTTATTTCGTGCGGGAGTGAGTCATTAACCCGCACCGTACTGTCGTTATTCAATCTCCCACGATCGAGCTAGGAATTGGTAAGAATATTAGCATAAAACAAGGAAAGTAAACCAAAACTCAAATGAACGAAATAATAAAAAAAAACCGTACTACCCAAAAACAACTGACGCCCTCGATGTGTGTGATTTCTTGCTTGCTCGCCGCGGACTGGAATTGGATTATCGAACACTGTAAACATTTATAGTCCCATCGGTTCGATGGAGCGACTACAAGGGAAGGGAAGCGAAAGGAGTCCATTGCCAAATGTGAACAACTTGAAATAACGCACGCGAAAGTACAGTCGCCGGGTAACCTTCGATTGCAGCTGATCGGATCGGGAGTCGTTGTTTGTCGCCGTTTTCGCGCCCCGGAATGACCTTGCACTTGAGCACGCGTACGCTCGCAGAATTTCATTCACGCCGAAAACGATCGCCAGCTTGTTTTGGGTGGCATTAAACGGTGACCGAACGGAATACCAAACCGCCCATGCCCGAGATCGCACGCGCCACCAATACGCAAGTGCTCCGACATCCGGTTACGGAAATGTCCCGAAATGTTCTGGAAACGCCACTCGCTTACCGAATCCAAAAGCGGGCGAAACAAATCAAATAATGCAAAATAATTTAATTCATCCGAAAAAATAGCTGTTGTTTATTTGTTCAAGAGTGAATTGTGTTGACAAGTTTGTGCACGGATCATGATGACGTAATCGGGAAGAGATCGAGGTCCAGTTGAAGATCGAGTTCCAAGGTCCAGCATCTAGTACACGTAAGCGGCCGGATAAGACGCACTGTAAAGAGCCGGTGCGGCATACGACGTAGAGTAGGCACTCGGATACAGCGGAGCGGACGAGTAAACCGTCGTGGCCGGGGCACGATAGCTATCGCTGTAACTGTAGGAGGCCGGAGCGAGCAGGACCTGCGGTCTCGGGGCGGCGAAGACGGCGGCAATGAGGGCCAGCAGAACGACGACCTGGGAGAAGGGAGGAACCAACCGAAGAAAGGTTCTTATTAATCCGACCAGCCGGAACGGATCCTGACACCGTAATCCAACACTTTTCACTTACGTATTTGAACATTTTGAAAGGGTTTGGGTTTAAGTTTGTTGTTTCACTGCAGGAAGACACTGGTGAACTGATGCCGGAGGATGTGCCGAGCCGAAGCTTATATACGCATCGGGGAACCATTCCATCCCAGGGATCGATTCCGAAGAACGGGTGAACTTGTTCCAAGAATGCAATCCTTAACTGGTGGATATGAAGACACACGAACTCAAACCAGTCTCCATTTAATGGCAGAACATTATCAGTTGATTCTGTCCCTTCACGCTTCCGCTGCTCCTGTTGCTATGTTTTTGTAATATCTGCCAGTCAACTAGATAACTTGTTCAATAAAGCTACATAAAATACAACCAACATTAAACACCGAGATTTCTTAATTTATAGAACACGCCTCTTTGAGAATATTTTATTAAATGAAAAAAAATCATAAACAAAGCGTTATTGGCAAAGTGTTGACAAGAATTACTTCTGCTAGAACTATAGTTCAGCGTGCTTGTTGTAACAATGCAAATAAACTTTTTTAAAGTACCAAAAATTTTTCTACAAACGAAACACGTTTGTACGATAAATCTACTAATGGCATTGAAAAAGTAGTTCAATAATACAATACGGGAATAGTTTACAGAAAACAACAAATCTGGCTAAACTTAGATAAAATATCCATAACACAAATATTTCGCAACTCCATGTTATTTCTAAGACATGAAACATTTAATCCATCGACCACTCCTTCAGGACAAGCTGAAAACCTCGTAAAGGTCCGTCCGACTCCGCCAGATAGGGCTGCTCAAGAAAGAGGCGTTGAATGCCCTTGAACTTTAAAATATATCTCCCGCACCACCAGAGAGCGTTGATCTTGGTTCCTAAAGCGTCACAAGAAGCTTACAACGCCGGCCCACACGATTACAAGGGAGAGAAAAAAAGCGCCTTGCTCTATAATACGTTTCTATCTTCTTATTAAGCAAGTTCTTAAAAGATTCTTACGCTATCAGCTTCCCGCCCAGCGCGTTGTTCTGGGTTGCATTGCAACGAGCCCCCCCAGCAATTGTGGCCTGAAAGATCATGTGGTGGATAAACTGGTTCCCAAAACGCTCGCACGTCCCCGTTCAAACGTGAGGCAGGATACTTATTTTTGTGTTTTGCTTTGTGTACGCATGTGGAGGGACGTAATACGGTGGAAGCTAAGTCATTTGAATCGGGGCGTCGGAGAAGCGTCTTGCGTATAAAAAGGCCTCGCGACGCTCTTCAAAGCATCAGTCAAACGACAACCTCCAACCAAACACATCAGCTATTCGCATCAGCAAGCTTTCAGCTTAGCCAATCTAAACACGATCAAAATGTTCAAATACGTAAGTATAAGGAGAACCACCTAAACACCGCATAGAGCTGGCCTAAGGCTACCCTTGGCTTCTCTCCACAGGTCATCGTTGTTCTGGCCCTCATCGCCGCCGTCTTCGCCGCTCCCAAGCCCCAGGTTCTTCTGGCCCCGTCGACCTACAGCGCCTACAACACCTACGCTGCGCCAGCGGCCGCCAGCTTCTACAGCTCGGGAGCCTACATTCCCGCTGCCTATCCTGCCTATGCTCCAGCTGCCTACTCTGGCTACGCTCCGCTTACCTATCTGTGAAAACCCTCTTCGCACAAGGATGTGACGATCCTGACAGTGCTGCACAGCCGATACTGGAACAACGGAAATCTTAACCTTCGGACGACATGAAATAAACCTGCATTTTCTTTCAAAATATCCTCGTGAAATAATTCGATTAGTTTGAAATATCACCTTTAGATCGCATTCGTTGAAAATGGGTTGGTGTCTAGGCTAACTTAGGTTGTTTTACAGGACTCTTTCCGGTATCCTTTTCAGTTCACTCAGTGTTTACCTAATCGGGTTTAATATTTCAGCTGAAAGACTCCAAATCAAATTGATAAGGATATCTTTTGATAATCCTTTGTTTTAGATTACATTGGATCCTAACTAGAATATGTCGCAGCTCCTGTCAAAAATGAAAAGAAAACAATCCCAAACACGTGGTTCTACTTGCAAATATCGTATTGCCGTTGTTTTCACTCCTTCCTGATGCCGGATGGGGTAGACTTGGTTCCTCTCTTTCCCTCCAGAATCTCTCCCGAGTTTTCCACGTTGGACTCTCTCACAGATTTCCCACGAAAAGGTGACAGCTCTCCCGAGCAAGGACCGCGCGATGGTTGCCTAACATCCAGATCCTGTCTCGAAGCTCGAGCTGCCCGAAGAAACTCTCGGTCGCGTGAGGTGCGGTGTGGATCGAAGCGCCCGTTGCGATGGAAAATGGCGAATTCGCCAAACACTTGTGCTAACAGCAAGCCACTCTAAACAGGCGGGCCTAAAAGTTTTTCCCTTGGTGCAGCGATTGCTTTTCCCTTGCTTGTGTGTCACCAAGAACGACGGCTGCAGAATGTAGCAGAAACCTGGTGCAAAGTGTTGTGTGCATGTGTGTGGCCGCGTCCGTGTGAATGTGTTGTGTTTTTCTCCGGAGGACCCGACGGTGAGTTTTCCTTCCGAAGCCCAAACGCGGATGTGGTAACCTCAGGTGAAGAAGTCCGAAATCCGAGATTTGTGCCGCGTTCGAAGCATGCTAGTGCGTTGCGTGAAGATTCTAGTAGCGGTAGTGCTTAGTTTGACATTCACCATCTCCCTGTCGAAGCTGGTGCTGTGCGTGTGGAACGGTTGGTTTAACGCGGATGCCGCCGATTACGAAATATTCGCGCCCTTCTCCTCGGGGCCCGCCCCCCACCAGCAGCGCGTCTCCATCGTCGACAGTTGGCTGGACCACAATCAGCTGGGGAAGCACAAACAGCTCTTCCGTGACCGAGGTGAGTTATCGTTACGGTCCCTCAAACGCATTACAATTATCTCCATCCAAGTGGGATGTTTATATCCCGTCAAGGTTTACTTCCCTCCGAAGATAGTGCGGGAAAACCCTGTGTATATTCTTTTGGTAAGCCTAATTCAATTAGAACTTCACATGCACTCTGATTCGTTGGACAAAAAACCGATTGTTCCTACATGGATACCATGGATTTCACCACCCACCCACCCTTCCCCTGTTCCACGATACCTGTTGGATACGTCAAATACGAAGGAGGCGCGATTCACGCAGTGCGCATGCGACGACAAGCCCGAGGTGACACGGTTTTGTTTACAAATATGTTGAGCCTCCGGAAGTGGTCACAACAATCGTGCCAATGTTTCCAAGGAAGCATCGACCGCTTTCCCTCCCCCCCCCCCCCCCCCCCCCGTGAACGCCACTTCAGGTGAACGGTTGATTTATGGGTCAAAACCCGTTGGTTGGGGCCAGTAAATCAAAGTCTGAGTGTTGCCGGGGAGTCTTCTGCATGACTTGCGCTTTAAAGTCGCGACAAAAATGGTTCCCTTATCTCGCAACAAGACTATTCATAACTCGGGGCAAGCATCACGGCATGGGTCACCGGTGGATAATTTATCTTTTCGGACAACGAACATAAATATAAATGCTGGCGAGTTATTAGTAGACACCGTCGCTTGTGAATAAGGGTTGGAAGTAAGGTTATAATTGCCCGATATAAAGTTTTAAAGGTGTTTATAAACGAGTTCCTTATATGTTCCTTCCTGGTGCGTTATCTTTCCTCCCATCGCTTATCTTTATTGTAGTACAATTTACCCCTTACTTAGTATACTTTTCAACCAACCCAACTCGGGTGAGTGTTCCGAATTCCCACATGTTCGGGGCGCATTCCGTCGAGCGGTTCCGAGAACGCGCGTGAGCTTCCTCCGACTCACGCGCTTTTCATTTCGCTCTCGTCTCATCGGGTTTTTCCTTCTCGCGCTATCTCTCTCTCGTATCTCGCCGGAAGGGAGAACCGCGCCGATGGGTCGGCTGTCAACGCAGTACAAGACCGGAGGGATGGACTTTCTCTCCGCCAGTCGTGAGTCGTTCGTCCGATACGGAACATCCGATCCGCGAGATCCTACATCTGATCCTACACCAGTTCTAGTTCCACTTGGTCCAGCATTTTTTTTTTCTGCTCCCTCCGCCCCCTTCGAAAGACCAACATTCCTCCCGTCCCACCCTCGGTTTTGGCAAACCCTTGCCAATCCTTCCCCCGGTCGGTAGTCGATTATCTTCACCATTTTTTCCCCCAGTGTGTCCCAATGTACTCGTTTTTACCACCCTCCACCACCACCACCATTTCCCCGACAACACAAAGGCCGTGAGTGTGTGTAGGACGGCCTCCCGGTGGGGGGGGGGGTGCCCGCAAAAAACCGCACTAAAAACCCCGTTCGTGTATCGCGAGATCAAAAGGATGCCAGTCGGGCGGCTCTCAGCCATGCAGTCATTGTTCGAGTCGTTATCCTTTTAGTCCTGCTGCACACCACGACGCAGGCAGACCGTACCGCACCGTGCCGCAGACTCTATAGTGCCTTTTTTGTCGGTGGAGACCAGTGTTCCGGGAGAACTTCCAGTTCCGCAAAGTCGCGTGACGACGATCGGTGGAAAGTGAATGAACCGGAAGGAGGAAAACAAACATTCGCTTCGGGTGTGTGTAATGTAAGTGAGGCGGTGGAAAAGGCGTGTGTTGATAACCGGAGTTTCCCGAGAAAGGTGACACAAAGAAGTGATGTTGTGGAGTGTTCAATCGAGACTATAACGTCGAAAGGCCTACCCAGGACTATAAAAACGATATTTGTGCAGATGCTCAAACGGAAAAACAATGTCCATTCGAGATTCTATTCTGAAAACACAACACTGAAACATGTTTGCAAAGAGCAAATCGTCCTCTTAGAAATAATTAAAAATGTCCCATTGCTAAACATTCAAAGGAAAGTAGAGCAAACATCGAGCGATTCCGTGGAAAAACCCGTGCCACTTTATTCATCTTCATCTCGTTGCGTGAGATGTGTTTCTCGTTTTTTTGATTTGTTTGAAAACCTGCGACCTGTTTACCGACCGCTACCAACACCACCAGCACACGGTGCGCGTACAGAAAATACGAAAGATCGTGGAAAACGCTACACCCGCCCCCTCCGCCCCATCCGAACCGGCCTCTCGCCGGAACGAAAGATGCGAGATGAAAACTCGATTGTGATTTTCCACGAAGCTAGGAGAAAATTTCATTCACCCGCGTGCTCGCCAAATGCCACTGCAGTGCGCTCGTGGTGGTCGTGGTGAGAATTGTGCAAGCCGTCCAAGAGCGTCCCAGCGACAAAGAAGGGCTACGCATTGTGTATTGCTTCATGGCTCACACCAATTTCGGCACACACACGCACACATGTTTCGATGTTGACATACAGCCACGCACACTACATCCAACAAAGACACGTGCAGCGTGACGAAACGGCGCAACGGCATGCTCGAAACCATCCAGCCCGAGGTGGTTTGCCGAGATTTAGGTTCTTCACGATTGTCGGGTTTTCCCACTTGAGGAAAAACATCTTCGCGCACAAAAGAACGAACCGTCCCATCGAAATCCCGAAAAGAAACGGCAGTACGCAGCACAAGATCGATGCGAGAGATGCGTTTCAGCGCTTGTGCATGTGTTTGTTTGTTGGGAAATGTTTGCCCGAGTGAAGGGCAACAATGTTGAACGCGGCATACGACCGCGAGGGACCGCTTTTCGAGATTATGAAATTTTCCTCCACCCCTGTGTGCTAGGTGGGGAAAAGTTGTTTTGCGGATGAAAGAATGAAAAGAAAAACACACACATCCGATCACAACACTCCCCACGGATCGATAAACAACATCGGGTGGAAAAAAAACGGAGCGGAAGTGGGCGAGCACAAACTGTTTGTTTGTTGGTTTACTCGCATTACAAAAGGAACCCACGAAAGCCGAAAGATGTTTCGCGTTCGCGAGTTTGAAAAGTCCAAAGAACTAGAGAAGCGGGCGATCTTGGCGAAAGGAAAAACCCACACACATCCACACGCACACACTTTCACAAGCGTCCATGGCACGCGTTTGATGAATGCTACTTTTCGCAACTTGTCGAAAATCTTTCCACCCGCCTCGTAAAATGGTGATAATCGCCCCGAAAGACCTTCTTTTTTTTTCAGCCGCTTGTCAGCCCGTGTTCACTGGATACAGGCTCGGTCTGCCTTTTATCTTTTTTGGCCTTTGCCTCGACCACTCGCTCGGGTTGTCAGTCAAGCGTGTGGTGTGGTTCTTCACCCGTGTCGGGAAAATCTTTCATTATCCGACAGGGAAAACAAAACCCGTCCAAATAAGCACACAAACCAGATCGGGTACCGAGTTGTCAGGGCGAGAGTGGAGGAGTATTTCAGTAAGAGAATGAACTTCTTTTTAAAAAAAAACTGTTTTAAAACCCAAACGAGTTCTTATTTCTTTAAATTATCAAGCGCCGAAACAGTCGACCTTGGGCGCATTGTTCGGAAAATCTTCGTTCATTTCCCTCTACTCCATCATGCCATCTTGAATCTGGGGAAAAAATGGTCCCGCTATCCTAATGTCTTCGAACGAACCAAGGAGTTGGAGTTCCCCCTAATGTCTCGCTAATGACAGCGATTTCTTTCCATCTCATTTACTGCCTCCACTTCCATCTCATTTGACGGAGACAAATCAGCTCGTCTTGTGGTGTAATCATGGAGCCACCCCGACGCTTATCGTTCGCCATCCGGAGCAGTAACCTTATCTGGCTTAATTCAAAAATATAAAAGTGCCCAAGATTTAACGGGCCGCATTTTTTGTGTCCCGAAACGAGCGGATGTGCTGGCGCGAGGCTAATGAGATGGCGCGCAAATGAGTTCCAATTCCGCGCACTTGAGAGCGGAAGAAACATCGAAGGCCCGAGTGGCGGAGTTGTTTAGTAGAAGTTATGGCGACCGTAAATCATTTTCACAGTTGAACTAATTTTAACACGTGCTGAGACGCATACGTTCGCGCGTGTTGATCGATTGCCAACACGCACCGAAAAGGCAACACCGGAGCGCACAATTTTCCCCCATTCGCTTACTGCGTTGGGCGCTAAAACTGCATTCTGCACCATGTGCACTGCTCGAAAACTGCATTTAGAAAACATGTCCGTCCGTGCACTCCATTTGCCACACCATCGTATCGTTTTTGGTTTCGAGTGGAGCAAAACCACACACACACGGAAAGCAATAAACATTAGGCCTGACTCACCTTTTCCCCTGGGGAACATGTGAAGCTGCAATGTTTTCATTTTGAAGTGGTGCACCTGGAACGATCACCCCCTTTACTATCTGTGGCATCATGAGATAAGTAATTCAGGTTATTACGCCCTTGCCGGGACAAAGAGGGCCCAACTCTGTTCCATTTGCCTCGCAAACGATTTCAACTCCCCAATCTCATTATTACAGCACATCAGCACAAGCAAAGTAACTGTCAATTGTACGTAAAAACAAACACACCAACACACCAAGCCGGGCCCCTGTGCCGGCCCAAGAAACAATAGTGTTCAAACCCCCAAACCCCCAAAGCGCCGTGTGATACGATAAAGGAAGCCGGAGAGGCAAACAGTGCAACCGTAAGTGCGTTCCAACACCCCGAAGTACGAAGTAAGACAAACATCAGCACATCCCCACAAGTGATAAGACAGGTCTCCCTCCCCCCCCGGAGCAGCATAAGAGGTTTCTCACCACGGTGCAGTTGCAACGGGCAACCAGAAGCAAACGGTCGGTCGGATCGGTTTGATCGGTTTGTTACCGTGTAGGAACCTTTCCTCCCGGACAATGTCAAGGCACCCACGGCCTAACACCAACACGTTCCTCCGGCGCGCCGTGGTGTTACAATCGAAAGCTTTAATACACAGTGCATTGTTGCCGAAGCAGTAAGGCAAGATAGGAGCGAGCGACGTGAAGATTTACCGAACTTTAATCACCCCAACAACTTCCCGCGTGTGCTTCGCGAATAATTTCCACGCGAGAAGAAGGTACAAACGGTCCAACAGTTCGATTCGCGTCGATTAGCTTTTAGTTGTGGTTTCCAATCCGGTGCATTTGCACGCGCGCGTGCTGTAGGACGCGATTTGATAGTTGAAACAACAACACTTTTGCGGAACGATAACAACAACAAAACCCGGCCGGCAGCATGTGGGCCCCGGAATCGGAAATCAACTCGATTGCCTTCACCAACATGCGCCACTCGGTGTCTGCTTCGTCTGGTAGGTATCGTAAGTGCAAAACCCGAATCGAAGAAAGACCCTTACCATTTTATAACATCCTCGTGCGCTAATCGCTGCATGATGAATCATGCACTACACACAATATCATACAAGAAATTAACCTTCAATCAAACTGCGTAAACACACCACGCGCGTGGTTGTGTTGTGTATACATTCTTGCGCGATTGTTTATTTACCGAAATCGACCGAAATTTATCGCTATTTATTTTTCGATCCGACACCGATGTGTGACATGATTCGGTGTGAAAATTGCCCCCAGTGGCCTTTCCAATTTTCCCTTTTTCAATTTCTCGTTCAGGTGCGATTCATTCCGCTAAAACGATTTATTCGCACCCGCTCGGATTAATTGAAAAATTGAAACTCGTTAATTCATCGGACTCGGAGCATCCTCGTTAGAATCTCGGATGAACGACAAATGGTGGTAATGTTTCATCCACTCAAGCAAGTGAACCCCATCTCGGCACGAAAACGCTGCCTTAGCTCAATGATCCTATTCTCATCCGGTTCTGTTTTGCATATTCCTACACACTGGCTAATGGTGGTGGTAACCACTTCGGTCGGTCTGTCGTTTTGTTTTCCACCGAACACACCTTTTCATCGCCTGGCAATTGTGGCAAACACACACTTGGTGGCGGGCAGGCTAATAGAGTGTCCGCTTACTCTTGACACACTGCTCTTGGCGGAACCAGTTCGTTGTTCTTTTTTTAACTTTATCCCTCCCGGAAAACCTACCTGCCCGCCCGCCCGTTTCGTGGTTGGAAGGGAGGAGGTTACACGACTAGATAGACTCCACGGCGACATGCAAGGATAATTGGAAAAAGTCCTCCACTGAACTCCGACCATGGATCCCTTCACCCCGCCGCTACCTCCATTACATCCGCCCGTGGGGATACATTTTTAATCTCACTTTGTTTGGATTATGGAGAAGGCCATAGTTTACACATCGGACACATCGGATGGAATATGTGAGTGTGGATGAGAGCGACGGTTATTCCCACTCGTTTCGTGAAATGTTATTAAAACTAGTAAACAAAAAAACCCGTTGGCTAATTGCTGCCCTACTTTCACGAGCTCTTGTTTGATCAGATGACGCTATTTGCTGTTTCCCTGTAGCCAGACGCTAGACGTCACATGAAGTAATTTCGTCGAGCCAGCGACTGGCTGATAAAGGTTGCACATTGAGGTGTAAAAATAGGCAGACTTTTGGACAGTCAGCTCACTGTAATAAAATTCTGACGTTTGTGACTTAATGGTACTGCACGAAAGCGAGATTGGGATCTGTTATAAATTCAATTTCCGGCTGTTTCCAGTTTTGCATGCGGTACAAAGCCCAAGTGTACTTGGAATTATAAAGATATCGCTACACGTAACACTCTTTCGTATAAAATGTACTAGATTGTGTAGCTTTTATTCCTTTATGATGAAGATGAACGATTGTTCATTGCAGGTTTTGTTCGCAATATTCATTTAGAAAGATGAAAATGTTCCGATTGGTAGTTGATTTCCTTAGTAAAAAAGCCCTCACATACTCCACCACACAGAGAGCCGTACTCAGCATTCAGCAAAACAGGATCACGCAACACTGACAAACCCCACAACACAAAACGATATCTACACCCATAAATCATCCCAACAGGGCTTTTGTGCATTTTCCTTTCTCGTAAATCCGATGGTAAAACGGCCTCAGCGGGCAGAGTCGTGCGCGGCAACAAACCGGGCGCTTTTCCAGTGGAATAATAATTTGCATGCCATCACAAGGGTGCCCGTATGCGACAAACAAGGTATGAAAGTGGCCCAAGTTGCCAACAAATAATGCAAATTGATAGCGTTTTCGGCAAATGCACACCGACTACAAACAAATTGGGCACATAAATACGGCATAAGCGACTGAGTGGTTTCGGGCCAAGGGGAAGAAATAAATAAAATGTTTAATCAAACAAAAAGGAGTACAATCAGCAGATGGAGGATGAAGAATGGGAAATTGAATGCAGCAGGCTTGTGAACCAAAACAAAAAACACGTTGAAATAGACGTATATCTTTGCGCTGGAAGACGTGAGAAGGATAATCCTAGGCGAATTTTCCGCTTATCAGCAAAATTATTTGCCCCAGCTGGAAAAAGTTTTCTCCTGCCAGCAAACCCATTCCAAAGTTATGCAACCGAACCACGCGCCCGATCGGGAATTGGAAGAACGAATAAAATGTGTTCTTCGATAAAAACACGATAGCGCAGAGAAAAAAGGTACTCCATAAGATATGCCTTGATTTACCTACCCTTGTTTCCTCAAACACGTTCCCACTTCCGCTTTACACTTTTCCGAGTGCGCCTACCAAAAGTTCGGACTTGATTATCGCACGATGACCTTCACCGCATTCCACCGCAGAGCACTCGGAAAATCCATCCGATCGGTACCGCCGAGACATTGTGACGCATTTTTCTTTCGACCTATTATCATCCGGTCCTTAGCGTCTCGCAAATGGATTATGCTCACGGAATGATTCGCCGTGCCCGGTGGTTTCCTTTTGGGGCACGAGCAGGAGGTTTTTCCTTTTCTTTTTTTTCTTCCGCCAACCACCTTCGACCATTATTTCGTCCCCGCGCTTTTCTTCCGCATTTCCAGTGAATTTAATTTGTTATCCCTGGGCCGGTGGGCGATAAAAAATGGCACGGCCCTTAGGGGCTGGGCCGCCGGTCCTTACAAACATTACAGCATATTGTCTGTAAAGGGCCCGGGGTCACCGACGGCGGCACGCGTGGCCATCCCGGGTTCGTTTTGTCCTCACGTTCGGTTCAGCAGCGTACGGGAACCGCATGTAATGAATATCGGTCAACCTTGTGTCTATTAATTATTCACCGCCACGGACGGACGGACGGGCGGCCTGACGTTCAAACGAATGGATCGTCATTGCATGCGAAGTAAACAGGGCTTACAGCGAAGGGAAACGCTACAAAATGGCCGAACACAGTGGATGTGCCAAAGTAAGGAAATTCACAGAAAATGCTGACAGAAATAACGCTCTATTGCATATATCTGTATTTTTACTTAAACCTGCATCAATGCCATAACGTTTCAAATGTGGACAACTTTTGAAAGATAGCTTACGATGTGATTTGCATAAATTCTTGCCCGTAACGAGCTTAGAAAACAATCCCACCGAAATTGAATCATGCAGCGCCTCGTTCACGAGTGGCGTTCACGTATTTATGAACCCTACTGTATTAATAACGATGCCATGGGCTTCAGACCGTCAGACCCCCCACCTTGAACCAGGGGTGTCGAAAGGATACGTACCTCACACACTTTAACACTCACCAGGCGCCTCCATCGATGCTGCCGAACGCGCGCCTGCCGCTGGAAAGGCGAAGGTGATGATGAATAAACAAAAACTGCCTACCATCAGGGGGGTGGGATGGAAAAACAAGGACCCAAAAATGGGTGCCGAAAGGTGTGGGTGTTGATGAAATTAGCTTTGTTTATTTTCACGCCAGCCGAATTAAAGAAGTACGCTCGAAAAATCAAAGGGAAGTTCGCCCCCGGAATGGTTCAACAAGTTCCTCTTGAGACCGAACGAAGGGGAAGGGGAACAGGAAACGCGTTGGAAAGGTAAAAAAGAAAACACCTCCAATACCTCTCGAACTGTTCCGGCGGGCAGGCCAAACCCCATGGCCACATTAACACCACACGCAAGAGCTTTTGATCCTCCCTGTCGCGACTTCGTCGTCGTCGTCGTCGGTGTTTTTGTTCGTTCGCTCGTTGTGGGCGAAAGTTTAATGATTTGCATCCGTTTGACGGGTTTCGATGGGAGAAGGGAGAGGGGTGATGACATGAGAGGGAAGGTCGAGGCTACTGGCGCCCGAAAGCGAATAAATTCTCTCCATCGGAAAGAAATGGGAAACGGAGACTAATGTACGGCTTGCATGACGCCGGAGAAATGACGCAGGAAGTGAATTATTCAAATTACTCTAATTGGTGGAAATGTACCACTCACCTGCCAGGGGTTACTACCTTTTCCCTCCTCCCACGTTGGGTGCGAGGGGAATGCAAAAAAAAGAATTAGAATATTTACACAAGTGAAAAAGTTCCGCATATTTATCAATCGGAGTGTGGTAACTCTTAAATACCGAAATTATTAAACGATATTACCGTCTGGCATGCACCTGAAAGGAGGTTATTTGTCAAACATGCATGGAATTCCTCGCCATTAATTGTCAATTATTAACCGTAATCACATTCGTGACACCTGACAAAACGCCAGTATAATAACTCTCTACGAGAGGAAAGCTTTTCCTTCGTCACGAGTGGACATCAAATAACAATAGATGATGCTTTCCAGTAAGGCTTTCAAACACTGCCACCGGTGTTTCTCACTATCAGGCTTTTGTACTCTGAGTGGTTAAGACGGAACTATTGATTTCCCGGGCTTAACTCCAACTCACGTGAACGTTCACCGATAAATCGTTATCGGTGGCAAGACAAACTTCCATAAATGCTACTCGACTCAACGACTGAAGTTCAAACAAAATGCACGTGGTATGCCCGCTTGCCAGTGTTGGTCAATAAAGCTAAAAACGAAACGACAGTAAACTTTTCATTCCCAATTTAATATGCTTCACCATGTTTGGTTCGGAATTTATTCGTTTCGTTTTTCTTTTCGTCGACGAACGCTTCCATAGGCCTTTGTGGCCTTTCGGGTTAACATTTCACATCACCAAAAAATTGTCACCAACTCTTTGTTTTGGCCCGTTTTCGGCCCGTGGGGACATATTTTGCCATACTTTACTATCTTTACCACCCCGACAGCGGTGGAACTTTTGCTGGGCCGTTTTCTTTTTTTTTGTCTATTTCGTACGTAACACAGTAATGTCTTTCGAAGCTTTCCGAAGTCTTCCGTCTAGCCATCACGGCGTCGAATATTTTACGGTCCTTTTGTTTCGGTTTTCCCTTTCGTCACTCATCTCTCACCGACTGTTGGGGGGGGGGGGGGCCGTAAAAATGAACCAAAGGGACACACAGCTCGGCTTGATTGACCGAAAGGTTAAGGTTCGCCGCTGATGCCGCGGGGCAAGAAAACACCCAAACTATTCGATTTATATGCATTAGATAAGATACGTTATTAGCTCTTTACTTTGTGGGAAGGGAAAAGGCGAACGAAAAAAAAACCATGGGCGAACACAACGAAGATGTAAGCGAACGTTCTCGGTTGCGGCTTCGATGGAAACCACGAAGGGCCATTTTGGGCCTCGAGGGAAATCGTCCATATAAAAATTCACGAGCCAGTTGGAAGCTGGTTTGTGTGAATCGATGCTAAAAGTGGATAAGATCGTTCAAGATGGTGAATTTATGCAAATCATGCAAGGCTTTTTAATTATCTATCGATTACTCAATTAACTACCCGTTCGTGGGATGCTTTATTAAACGGATAGAAAGAAAACGGGCGAAAGATTTCTCAAGCACATGGCTTCAATGTCATTATCAGACAACCCTCCTTCGGGCGGAGACGTTTAAATTTATTTTTTTCTGGTGTCGGAGATGTCTGCAACACACTAACAACGGTAGGCTATTCTTGGAAAGCAAACCGTACAAAAATGACGGGCAACCACTTGACCAACGCAATGATAACAGCTTGCCATCGTGTGAACTTAAGGCAAGCCTATATATATATAAATGCACACGGAGCCACTCGTGTTATCGCTACTTCAACGCGTTCTTCATGCATGGCGTGATGCCACTCGTCAACTTTAGCGTGTAATGCAAATATGTAACGTCCACAAATTCCACACATAGCTACAAGACTGTCGTTTGTTGGTACAACGAAACCCGCATGTTTCCGGTTAGCTCCTGCGCGATGCAGTTGCACTGGGTTATGATCGGTTCGTGGACGTTCAAATCATTATTGAAGTCTGTGGAAACACAAAACTCCTACGCCCCCCAAACCACATTGGAAAAACACAACACGTTGCATGTTTTATGCAACACAAGAGAAAAGGCAGAAAAGACAATGCCACCACATGCTGCTGCGTCCAGCTTTCGATTCTCGGTGCGGCAAACCGGTATCCGCCCCACCGATTGGCAGTCAACCAAAAAGCCTCCTTAAGACCACTGCAATGGGTTAGATTAGTGCAATCAAGTGGTGGCCCGAGGGTCGGGGGGAGGGAGAAAAGCATCGACAGAAAACTGTAAAATATTCAGCCGATCGAGCACACGCTCGTATCCGAAGCGGCGGCGATGGGCTTTTGGCCGCACGAGAGAAGAGGTGTCGAAAGCGGGTCGAACATGCATTCCAGCCTACGGATTGTTGGCAGTTTGCGAGATCCGAAACCCGATCGATGGCCGTTTGGCGAATGGTCGGTGAATGTTTTATAAATATTTTGGCACCAAGCCCAACCTCGTTCGTTCGGAAGGACATCAAAAAGTGCTTTCTCAACACATCCGATCGACATCCAAGCCGGCGCACCGGTAGCTGGAAGTCTTGGAGGGCGTGGAAAACCCGGTTTCCTTTTTTTTGTTTTGATAAATCGGATAAAGCTCCCACAGATGACAGATGAATGAATGACATTGTAAACATTTCCGTCTGCCAAAATGGATTATGCAACCGACGTGATGGATGCGTGGTGGAAAATCTTCCCCCCCCCCCCCCCCCCCCCCCTCGGTCGATGGTCAGGTGATTGTTACATCACACCTCTAGCCTTTCGACAATCAACAGTACTCTCAACAGCTGCAGCCGAGCCCTTTTGGTGGCGGAAAGTGATACTAACGGGAACAAGGAACTTTTCGTGCAAATCCACCATCAATCAAGCTCCTTTGTTGAGCCTCCTGGTGGAAATTAATCATACCAAAGCCCTTTTTCCCGATGGTATTCTTATGGCTTCCAGCTAATACGGATTAAACACCTCCATTTCATTGAATCATTTTCTTCTTTTCTCGCTTCCATTAAACTTTCGTGCAAGTGAAGCGTTGAAACAGGTTCCTGGTTTCGTTACGATTCTTGTGGATCGCAGATTGAAATAATCGTCCTTTGTAACTTCCTCGATAAATTTTTGTTTATGGGTTACTTGCACCGAAATGTCGTAACTGAATGTTTTTGTTTTATTCTACCTTAGTGTACCTAGCAAAGTATATTAAGCCAACACAAGCGATATGGTAAGTTGTCCTCGGAAAACCCCTCCTGGGTGGGTGGTTTAGATCGGTATCTTCCGCTGCCTTGGTTTCCTTCGAGTTTTTCCTTCGCGAACCGGCGAGAAGTTATTTTGATTCGTACAATGAGTTATTTCAGTCCATTCTCAACATGCAACGGCTTTTAGAAGAAATTACGATACGATCCGAAAGTTGTACGCCTTACTCCCTCACTCTAATAATAGACTTTTGCTGTTTCATATTGCATTTGCTTCGCGCGAAGCGAGTTTTCTAAGTGATCCTTTCTGTCTTCACCGCACCTTCCACACACAATCCTATCGATTTGAAGTTGTTGAGAAATATGGCCTTCTAAGGGACACTTGTTGGGCGTTACTTTGAACCCCTCTTAGAGGGGAGGAAAGAGGACAGAGGGGGAGGGGTTTTCCTTCCACCATTTTGTCTTGGGTCTGAGTCATAAGTCTATTGCTGTTGGCTCGCAAGGACCTTGTCAACACCTGCGGGTCCATCTTCGACCGCAGATGTTGCGTGTCAAAGGTTCATACAGGTGTGTATTTCAGGTGTTGTGGCTTAAAGATTAGCCTAACGCTTTGCTCGATATCGTCCTGTCCTCGCGGAAAAGCGTTGGCCCAGCCTTGGACTCGAGCGGACGGGTACAACAATTCGTTACATTAACACGTATTGGCTTCGGTTCAATTTTCCTGTGTTGGCAAGAATCGCCGCTCCGTGCCAAAGATAACAGGTTACTAATACAGATGATGGGACGGCGTGCCAAATGAATGAAATAATGAAATCCAGCCAGCCGAAGGACAACAGTTTGATGCCAAAACATTGTTTCGAGCGCGAGACCAAGAATCCTTCAGCTTTTTTTAATCGAAAAGTTCGAAATTACACCAGTAAGTAGTAAAGTTCCTTCCCATTTCAACGTAATTTCCCTCCGATTGCCTCACACACCCAGACGAAGCGTCGTTTTCGTAATTCAACACGTACATAGCGAGGCGTAAGTTATTGCTTTTTAGGGCAACCATCATCGGCACGCAACCTTCCCGTGACAATTGCATGTCCCGAATAATTCCACCTTCTCTTCTCTTGGATTTCTTGTCGCCCAAACTCTTAGGTTAATTAGAGACGGTACAAAAACTTCCATCGCCGAAGAAAATCTTCGTTAATGACTTGGTCGTTAGAACAGCTCCACCTGAAGACACGTACAAGTTTAATTAAACTTTTTTCTCAAAGTGCAATTTGTTGACATAAAGTTTTTGCTGAAAGTTTACATGAAAATAACTCCCAAAGGCACCAATACTAATGCGTTTAAAGCTGCTACCAAACGATTCACTTACAAAAACCATTGATTTATTCTATCGTTTCTCTCCTCAAAAAAGTTGCTGCGTCAATAACCCTCGAAATCAAATTGTGGCCACATCAGCCCAAGTTTCGTACCACTTTCATGAATATGCCATGCGCCCCGGACAAGTCTTCCCGCACCGGCGAAACCCTTGGTCGGTGGTGGAAGAACATCTTCGCCTCAGCCCCCCCTCGGGGTTCGCGCCAAGTAAGCACGTATTCTCTGTTTTTGTCCTCGTCATCAGCAAACATTAGGATGGGTAAATAACGACACGGGCCCGTCCCTGCTCGTTCGATTCTCCGAACGCCCGGCTTCGGCGCTTGATCGGTTCCCATTTCCCACGAGCACCCTTGGGTGTCCTCAGCATAAATGATAACCTTTACCTAAGTACTCCCCGCGGCGCAACATTAACAAAAGCGAAACCGTCTCCCGGCCCCCGCAGGAAACGAAGGACGGAAGCGAGGGAAGGGAAAATCGAAACCGAATCGAGCAAATCGATCGGTAATAAATAGTGGTTCGAGAGCCCCCTCCCACGGACGGTCGAAAGGATACGTCGGTTCGATATTGAAAAGCGCGTTTCCGATGGCGAGAAAAGCAAAAAGAAAGAGCGTTCGAAAGCGCTCGTCCTTCGGCCTCAGCAGCTGTGCACCATGCAAAAAAAAATGGGGCCTTCTGTGAGGGACGTTTCGCTCACTTCCCTTTGTTTGACCTTGGCAGAGTGCCTCCACACCGTTTTGGTTGTGTTGAAATACCGGCCGGGATAAAAACGTGTGCACGTAACATTCGTGATTCTGTGAGATTCCTTGCCACGTTCCGATAATATCTAACCACGGCTCACCCAACCAACACCGTTACTAGCCTTCCCTCTCCGACCCCACCGAGTTCGTTCGAGAGGGTGGAAGATGGTTCCTTCAACCCCCCGCAGGGTGCTACAATATTGCTCCATCGCACAGTGCGCTATTTCAATTCATATTCATACTTTTATGAAACCCCCTCTCTCTCCCCCACAAATGGTGCACACATACGCCGCCCCGGGGAAACCGGGTGGACATAAACAATCGCTCAATTTTCGGACAGCTAAATAGCTACATTCAACTGCACCGCACTATCTATTTCTGCCAAACCCCCGCCCGCCATCGTTACTGCTGCTGCTCGCGTGGAAGTGAAATGTGGGGGGTCATAAAAATAAAATTAATTTTTATTCCTCCACCACCCCTTCCAACGCAATGCAACTGCATTTTCATTCGAGGGCACTGCACCACAGCCGAGGTGCATGCCTTTCCAAGCATCGGGTCGGCGGCAAACGACTTCATTTGCGTAAATTAAATTTCGTAATACCCATAAAACACGCTCCCGTGCATCGAGGCATTTCCCGTGCAATGCACCACACGAATGTGGAGCACACACAAACACACACACATACCGATGCCGATATGACCTGTGCTTCGGGGCGTGTTTCATGTTGCCGCCCACGCGAACCTCCTTTGCGTGCCCTCGAATCCTTCCGGACATATCGTGTGGAATTCCGCAACAACCAGGGGGGGGTTGCCTGCTTGACCCCGCGCGAAGGTGTTATCGATACAACAACACTAGCGTGGCCTACGCATTTCCACCCGGGGGTAATAAAGCGGACACCCACAAGCACACAAACCGAATGAGCTTCGTTATGAACCGGTGGCCTTTGGAATACAATGTTACATGCGGATTTAACTGACGTGGTTCGTTTGGCTTTTCTCTCCCGTACACGCAGGTATCTCCACACTGTCGAGCTGTGGGGATCCGGAACGCCTACCGGAGCTGCCACCCGGCGATGAACAGCGTCTTCAGCGAGCTGCCTTGAATCTACAACAGAAACTGATACTTCGCGAGTGGCTTAAGGAGCATCGACTGCAGCATCATTACTCGAGGTAAGTCTCCGTAGTAGTTCTTGTACTTAGGACTACCTCAATAACCAACGTTGGAACATTCCCCTTCACAGGTTGGTTGCGATCGAAGTGACAACGCTGGAGGATGTGTACTGGTTGGAGGACTCCCGTGCAAGCCAGATCCTCGGCAAGGACTGGCCGGCTTGGTCGAGCGCGCGCCAGAAGCTGCCAACCTCGAAGCCCAACCTGGAAGCCTTAAAAGCCGACCTCTGGTCGACGGTGGTCAAGTCCAGCCAGCACCAGGATGCGTGGACCTGGGGCGGCATGCTGGTGGTGTCGGTGTCCGTGGCCGGTCTGGTGACGCTGGCGGCGATGACGCAGCCCTCGCTCGCGCCCGAAGCCCGCCACTCGCTGCTGCAGTACGTCACCGGGAAGTACCTGCTGCCGGCCAACTGCAAGGTCCACTGGGACTGGACGGATCCGGCCCGAGTCGGCGGCACGATGTGCTTTACGGTGCGCTTCCATCAGCGCAACGGCCAGGCCTATCCCATCTGTGATACGGATCAGTTCTTCGTCGAGGTCACCGAGGGCACGCGCAAGATCGTCACGATCAGCGAGCTCGGCTCGCCGACCGATCCGAACAACGCCAACATCGCGAAGGTGAAGTTCACCGTCCGAACCGCCGGCCAGTACAAGATCTCGGTGCTGATCGGCTCGAGCCACATCGCCGGCAGCCCGTTCGTGAAGACGTTCATTCCCGGACCGATGGATGCCCGCCGGTCACGCCTCATCCGACCGGCCAGCACGGTGGTGTGCTGTGCCGGCGCCCCGACGTCGCTGCACATCGAGCCGCGGGACGAGCACGGCAATGCGTGCCAGTTCGAGGCCGACTGCGACCCCATCAAGGGCTACAGCATCGACATCTTCGATCTGCACGGGCACCATAGTGATAAGTTCGCCAGCGCGATCACGTTCGCCTACGACAAGGTGAACACGCGGATCAGCCTTACCGCGCTGTTCCCGGAACCGGTGTGCCTACGGGCCGTAGTCAGCTACGAGAGCAACGCCATCCCGAACGGGGACTTCGACATCATCGTGCTGAGCAGCAGCGACACGACGCTGGTGCACAAGAACATTGCCTCGCGCAAGCACAACATCTGCTACGAGGCGAAGCTCTTCAGCATCTACGGCCAGCAGCGTTGGACCAAACCCCGCAAAGTGCTCTGCTACGTCGGCCCCAAGCAGGTCACGATCAAGGAGATGATCCTCAAGATCATTCCCAAGCGCATCGCCACCTTTCGCCTATGTCCATCCACTAAGGTGAGTTCAGGGTGACCGACCACTAGAGGTGATTTGGGAAATACTTCATCAAACCCCTCGCTTCTTTCAGTTTCATTTCCTGCCACCATCCACCATTCAGATGAACAACAGCCACGGTGCGATCTTCATCATCGACGACGGTTGTCAGCCCAAAATTGAGCTGGCGTCCAAGGAGCGAAACGTCATCGCGGCCACCTTTACCCACTTCCTGCTGAAGAACATCGGCGGCTCGGAAACGTTCAAGGATAAGCAAGACTTTTTCTACCACGAAGTGCGACTTGTACGCCACCTCGTCTATTTGAGCCTAGTCGTGCTTACGCCATTTTCCGTTTCCCTCCTTTTCTCTCTCTTTTACCGTCTCTGTTGCAGGTACGCAAATTCCATTCCAACTACTACCATGAGAAGCTGTCGCTGAAGGTGCAGCGAGATAAAATTCTAGAGTCAAGCATGAAGGCCACGAAGAACTTCTCCGTGTCCGATTGGTGTGGAAACTTTGAGGTTACATTCCAAGGAGAACAAGGTATATCAAGAATTGATTGAAATGTGTCGAAAAATCTGTAACATGTCTTTATGGATCGGTTTCAGGAATTGATTGGGGAGGTCTGAGACGCGAATGGTTTGAGTTGGTGTGCAGTTCCCTATTTGACCCCCGTGGTGGTCTCTTCTGTACATTCCACGACAAGCGCCAGGCTCTGGTTCACCCGAACCCGAACCGACCGCCTCATCTCAAGCTGAAGCACTTCGAGTTTGCCGGGAAAGTCGTGGGAAAGTGCCTGTACGAGTCGGCCCTCGGTGGAACCTATCGACAGTTGGTGCGGGCCCGCTTTTCGCGCTCCTTTCTGGCGCAGCTGATCGGTCTGCGCGTTCACTACAAGTACTTTGAGCAGGACGATCCGGATCTGTACCTATCGAAGATCAAGTACATCCTGGACACCGATCTCGATACGAGCGAAAACCTGGAGCTGTACTTTGTCGAGGAGATGTACGATCAGAGTGGTCAGTTACAGAAAACTGTGGAACTGATCCCGAACGGGGCCAAGGTGCGTGTCACCAACGCTACCAAGAACCAGTACCTTGACGCGCTGGCTCAGCAGCGTCTGTGCAATAATGTGCGCGAGGAGATCGATAGCTTCCTGAAGGGACTGAACGGCATCATACCGGACAATTTGTTGAGCATTTTCGATGAAAACGAGTTGGAGGTGAGGTTCAAGCATATGGTTCTCGGTATCTGAAGATGTTGTAATGATTTCTCCCTCATTTCAGTTACTTCTCTGTGGAACTGGTGAGTATTCCATCGCGGATTTCCGAGCTAACCACATCATCAATGGAGGTTCAGCCGAGTTCCGGCGTGTACTAGGATGGTTCTGGGCTGCCGTTGGAAACTTCTCTCAAACCGAAATGGCTCGGTTACTTCAATTCACTACCGGTTGTTCTCAGTTGCCACCGGGAGGATTCCAGGTGAGTAAAGCAATGTAAATTTTGTACAATTCGCATGAAACTGCTTAACTCAAACTTGTTAATTATTTCTCCCAGGAGTTGAATCCACGTTTCCAAATAACTGCGGCGCCAACATTTGGAAACCTACCTACTGCACACACATGGTATGAACCTTCGAACACAATTTTTGAGTAATTGAAACGTCTCATTAAGCCCTTTCTATTCTTGTTTGCTTCCAGTTTCAATCAACTTTGCCTACCAGACTACGAAAGCTATGAGCAGTTTGAGAAGGCCCTCATGTTTGCCATCAGCGAAGGAACCGAAGGATTCGGTATGGTGTAGGCTCGCAGTTTCCTTACTTGCCGCGTCTTTCCTTCCCCACAACCAACCTACAAACCCGGAATGGATTTGGAATGGACTTCTCCCTCGTAAATTGAATTGTTGAATTATAGCACATTCAACGACAGTTCCCTCACTGATTTGCACTGTACAGTTGATTGCTAGTGCTTTCTCTTGGATGCCAAACACTCCGATGGATTTTTTCCCATGTTTAGTTCAACACATTCCCCATCAATCTTCGGAAAGTTACACTACGCAACTTACAACCTTCCCCACTACCAATGACGGCCTACCCGAACGGTTCAGTATTCTGTGCCAAATCCTTCCCCAAACGATGGAACCGAAAGCCTACTCTGTTTTGGGCTCTTGATTACATTCCCGCGCATGAAATTGGAGTGACTATGAATTGGTAAAGTAAAATCCGTAATCCTCGATCAGCTCATATTAGATTTGCATTCAATTTCATTCACGAAAATTTAACATTAGGGCAAGGTACATACACACACACACTCACTGTAAGCGCTTCCATTTTAGCCTTGCAAACGCTACACCATATTTGTCCGTTCGATGCTTATATGCTGCCTAGACTACGAGCGCATAGCCGTACAGCGAGTAATAAGCGGTAGAATGAAGCTGAAACTCCACAATCCGAGCTGTTTGTGAAATTCCATCGTTTTCCAACACATTGGCGATAGGTCATTCCATTCTAACGCCCACATTTCAAAATGAGGACCAGCAACTCTCTTCATATTCTCTTTTCTCGTCTTCCGTTCCCTTTTCCCATCCAGTTTTTCCTTATATTGGATTGATAAGCATGATTTTTCAACAACACTCCGTGACGATCAAAAGGAGTATCTTTTAGCCACAGTCTTTTTTAAAGAACAAACTCCGAATATTAGCGATTGTGCTGATTCTGTGATACTCAACAACAAATCTTAATACTTCTTGTACCAACCAAAAACACAAAAACATAACTACACTGTTTAGGAATTCGATATATACTTGTGTAAGCTCCGGTATACCTGATAATGTCCACAGTTTCAAAAAGCGTGTAGTAAAAAAATTGCAATTGACATTACGTTGCGCATACACCACAATATTAGTAAAACGATTTGTGTAGTGCGTTGAATGCCTACTTTAAAGGTTTACATTATTCTCATGTCCACCTTCAAACCTATCATCGAATGGTAATTTTATATCAGACAACACGTATAAGAATGTGTTTTCGCTTTGATGATGTTATCAATTAGTGATTACTCCTTATGAGAGCTCTTTAAACATGAAATTATCCAATTAAGCTTTGTGGGTTTTTGTCTCCTGAAACGGTTAGCATTTGTAATTGATTTTGCTGCTGAATGTCGATACATTGTTCGTGATCCGAAATTTTGAAACTTCGGGTTCGAGTTATGAATTTAGATGAGTAATATTTAACCTTTTGACGAGTTGCATAAATACACGTGCAAACAAATATGCACCTTAGGGCCTAGTAGAGTACGCAAAAATGCCATTGCAAGTGAACGGGGTCAGTTTTGGAGAAACCTTTATGTTGTCATCATGAGAACAATGATCAAGCAAGAAGTGAACAAGGGTAACACATTTTACAAAATCAGTAAAAATAATAAAAACGCGGACGTGGTGGAAATTGTGAGTGTGATGTTCAACACCAGCGTTAAATTGTAACCATACACTGGCAAACTCCAAAGAAATAGGAGAAAGAGTCCAAGATCGATTCACTGTTTAGAATCTGGTTGATATGAGATTGTTCTGCACCAAGTTGGCGTGCGGTTGGAACGCGATATTACGTTTTGGGAAGCAATAAAATGAAAAGGTGGATAGAAAGAGGGTGAACTAGCGTAGAAAAAGACAGTGTTCTAGAAGTTAGATTAAAGCAATTTCTTAAGAGTAATCTAGGAGCAACATTAACTTATTAAAGTTGTTTCAAGCAATGGAGTGAAATAAATATTAGTGCATAATCGAACGGATTAGAGAACCAAAAATTGTAGTGTGTGCCAATATATTTTGTACTAATGACACATGATAAAAAAATTGCCATACAATAAGAACTATGCTCCTCAACAAGCATAAAACATATTTTTATCAAATTTGATTCCAGGTTTCAGTTTACTGCAGCGCCATCTATGTCTCAAATCAAAAAGCTGTCCAAAGTACAAGTTGCGTACAATGTTATGCTACCGTTGAAACAACTTGCACGGATTGTTCCACGAAAACTTCAAACAAAACTTTTTGTATTTACAAAAAACAGTTTTTCTAGATATTTACGCAACATTAAGAAATAATGAGCATAAACAGAAACATACACTTACTGTTGTGCTTCGTTAAGCATCGAGTCCGTGAAAAGGTTTGTTCCGCTTCAACCAGGAGTTTTACTTGTATGCCAAACAAACATGTGTTTAACCGTCGTTTCCGAGTGCATGCTTAACAAGGATTTACCAATTAAACAAAATGATTTTCATTCAATATTTCCTAAATAAAATCGACCGATGATTAAATATTCGTAACAAACCTATCTAGAGCGACTGCGTTATGCTTCTCAATGGAGCATAAATCCTAGTACATGAACCGATTCTAGGAACACTTTGCGCTGCATGTTGTTTTCATAATTCATGGAAATCTTAGCGGGAATTTCCCAGCTCGACCCCTCGAAGTTCAATGTCACTGTCGAAAACACAGGCGACACGTGTGAGTGCTCTGTAAAATCAATAACATTTCAACGATGCATACTTTGCGAACCGTGTACTCAGCTACCAACAATCGTTTCTCAGAATTCTGCCGAATTTTTGGCCATTAAGTTGCATCGAACCAGCAAGTTCCGCTTCTCGGAAAAGCCAGACACTGCAGATTGGACCTTTTCTGTCTTGAGAAGTTTCTAGGCATCCCTATTACCGCTGCTGGAGTTTTTCCAAGACTAGCCGCGTGGAAATACATAGTTTGTCCACCTTTCAGATGATTAAATGTTGACAAGAAATCGATTGAAAAATGGTTCCAACTACCGGTAACCACCGAGCCTCCGCATTGTACAGGATATACACCGGTGGAAAATTCTCACTTTTTTGCTGCCTGTGGTGGAAAAGCTTACGGTTCGGCGTGAATCAGCGAAAGTGGGGTTGAAACAAAATCCTTTCTCACCCAAGTAGGACGCCGGGTTGGGGGGCCAGTTAGTCAGAAGCCAGTTCCTGGAATCGGTCGAAAGATCCTACACGCTTTTCCAGCGTGCTCAGGACAACGCACACCAACCAATGATTTGTTTGTCCTATTTTCCGCTGCCATACGAAGTTCTAACGATCTTACCCACACGTACACAATGCCAATTCTTGCCTCGTAGCTGGTGGAAAACATGAATGAACCCGATGTGTTGGTGCGAATGGACATGCGCGGTTTTGGGGCCAAAATCACCACCGAACATGCTGCTTCACTCGGCAGCCAATCAGGGCCGAGAATGATGTCAATCCGTCGGTCAGCTAACATTTCTTAAAGGCGAACATTCCAAAAGGACTCTCACTGATACTATGAGTCCTCAGCTTAAAGTCACGACCGCCTGATGACTCATCGTCGCTTGAGAAGCATAATCAATGCCGGGGGTAGGGAAAGTAAAGCAGCATAATTCTAGCGAGCGAGGTGAACGATCGGAATTCCGGTGCTACATAAATTCTAACGCAAAACGTATCGCCATTGTAGCACAAAACACCTGTACCAAGGAGTTGGAGTCGTACGTTGAAGAGTCCTTTTGCTTTAACACGCGACTCCGGGGCACCTCACGCATTTGGCGGCATTTGAAGGAGTCAATGCGACGCTAGAACATTGTCTATCTGCCTACAGGATGTGTGACTAATCGTCGTCCGTACCGGCTTTAGAAATATGACATATTCCATGTTGGAGCTCTTAAATTGTTAATAAGTAAAAGTAAAAGCATCTAAAAATGTTAGATCGCATGGTTAAGACTTTGGACTAGTAACGATCAACGTGACCTTTCCAGTTCGACATGATAGCAGATGATTCAACCCGTATTTACTGTCCCCCAACGTAAACAGTAACGCATGAGTCACCAACCAAACTATTAATTGGATCAAATTGCACTTTCATTTATAGCATCCCTCAGGCATGCCGCCCGAACGCCACGATGGGAATGATCGCCCGACTTGATCGTGGGTCAAACCAGTCGAATGTCATAAAAACCAGCAACGGCATGACAAAACATATTCGTGGCACTATTCTTTGCTTCACACTTGTAACATGTCGAATGGCATGCATATCGGTTTCTCCGACCCATGTTATTCCAAAAGAATGGATAATACCGTCCCTAACGAAACAAGCCCACGCAGAGAAAACGTCATCGATAGACAAGCCCGTATTCCGGAATTCCCACAGCGAGCCCCGTTATGCAGCACCGATTGCATTGCTAACGAACGGTTTGAAATCAACCTGCACGCACACATTTTTCTATGTAGATGTCTCTACGTATCATCAATTAGCCCTTCTTTCTAATGACAATCTAAGTAGCCGATAGATTAAAGCAGGTAGATAAGCCACTTCATGGCCTGCTACGTTGTGTTGGTGCAATGCAGGGAAAAAGGTTGTTTGTAAAATATTAATGTATCGCCGAACGATGAAATGTGCAGCAATGTTTTGTCCCACACTGTTGTCCCACTGACCAACGCGATCATCAACCGGTTCGAAAACGTATGACATCACGGATCATGGTCCCGTTGGCAGTGTTGGTTAAAATCAGCGCACGTAAAGGGTTTCCTTTACTCGTCTCGCGTGCGCTATGACACAGCAGTTTGTGGAAGGCGGGAAAGTGAAAGGGTCTGCGGCGACGGGCCCTTCGAACCCCCTCCCTCCGAGTCTATGGCGAACAGTGGCGGACATGACTTAAGCCGCGAAGGGAAGCATATCGTCCGCAGCACAGTCTCCAACGCACACCGACGCGATGTAGGCGTGTGGCTCGCGGGTGTTACTACGCACTTAACGTCGAATCGAAGCGGACACCAACATCGCGCGCCAGCATCTCTCTGTGTGGTGAGGAAGTCGCGTGTTTTAGCAGTGGTAGTATTCGCGACCGGTCGTCGGTAGTGGCAACGTTAGTGCCGTCCATAGTGTTGCCTCGATATCGTCGCCTTTCCGGGGGGAACGGGAGTGTGAATTGTGACTCGGACGGGTATTAACGCGCGCGCGAACTGCTCCTGGTGTTTTCGTCCCTTTTTCCCGATTTCCACGCTTTTCCTCTAGTGTTTGAGTGTGTGTGTGTGAGTGTTCGCTTTTCCGACCGGCCGGTTTCACTCGGTGCGAAGGAAATCGCTGGCTGGCTGGCGCTACTGTCGGCACGTTTCCCGAGCCGTCGTCAGAAGCTTTTCAAACGTCTACCGGAGAGGATCTCCTTCCGAAAGCAATCTCCAGCCAGTCTACGTTTTATCAGTTGTCAAAGGCGGCGAACAAAGTGTTTGTTCTTTTTGAATGTGGATTGAAGTATTGAAGACAATTGCGAAAAGTGTTCTCATTTGCCATCGCACAGTGATAAGTAGTTGTCAAAACGTTGCATTTGATACAGTGAAAGCATCGACGTTTTAAAGGTTAGAACAACTCGGTTCCAGGTTTCGGTAAAGCACCGAAGCACGTCAAAACAATCATCGCCGAGTAATTGGTTGGGTTTTTTTTTGTGTTGTTTCAAGCATGATTTATCCCTCGGGATCGACTCTCTCACGGCTCAATCATAACTCGACGATGGTCGCTTTGTTTTGAAATGTGCCATCATATGGGTTTGTTGATTTGCTGGTTTTTTCCGCCAAAACGGTGCACCGCGGTCAGTGTGCTGGTACACGGTGTGGGAACCGGGTCCGTACTTTCCCGCCCTGTGCGCCCAGGAAACAATCAACAAACTGACGCCGCCAATGTGCCGCCGGGGACGACCGTGTTCCGTGCGTGCTGAGTAATGTCCCCTCGAGGCCGCAAACCTTGCCCAACTTTACGACGTCGACGGGTATCTTATCTTTTGCACTGTTCGTTGCAAACCGGGGAAGCTGCCGCTCGAGTTCGTTATCGTGGTCGTGATAAAAGAAATCGTCAGCATCGTTTTTTTGAATGGTGTGTGGCTCCTTTATCAACACTTCTTCCTTCCCTCCCGTGTAGGTAGCTGTTTTTCGATTACCGAAAATTTATTGAAGAACGTCGCGATCTGTTTTTACAACGTTCGCTCTCACGAAAAACGTTGAACATTGTTTGTGAGTGTCACCGGACAGGTGTACCGAGTGATTGAGATAAAACATTACGTATTAGCTCGATGTTATAAGTGTTTCTCACAGAGTTCTGTGTGTTTAATCGCCTGTTTGTTGTGAGGTAAGTTTATCGTTTGACACTTATGCTTTTTATTTATTTATATTTGATCTGATGTGCGACAGTTCCGTTTTTTCAACTTTTGCAGTTTCCTTTCTATTACTTAATTTTTACTTGCATGATTTTTTGTGTTTCTTTTAATGATTGCACTTTACGAATGCATCTCCAACCACGGCTGACACGTATGCGCTGTGCAAACTCCATTCACTTCAACTTCCGTTTCATGAGCGTTTTATTTAATCGATGAATCATCGGCTGCACATTCCATCCCAATTCTCTATTATGGCCCCACGATCTCTGTACCCGACTGTGTACAGTTTTATTTTTTACATCGCAGTAGGCAACTCCTTCACGCTTAGGTGTGATGAACACGATCACCGAAGAGGTGGCACGATAGAAGACCGGTTGCTCGACTGCATTTCATAACAGCTTCTGCGAGGCCGGCCTTGAATATGTTGATGTTTCTTGGAATCGCTCGAGAAAAAAAGGTCAACACGACTTTAACAAACCAGCAAGATGGAGATGTTCAATGAGCTCTAGGAAGTGCTAGATCTCAGCTCTATCCTGCTGGTTTCTGTGTTTAAAAAAGTTGCATAATCGATTGTTCGTTCGCGTTTGGAGACAAATTCACGGGGTAAACCCAGTGAAGCATGGTTTATCGCACCGGAACCGGCGATACCCAGACCGGCGGGATAACGCTCGCGTGTCGAGCCCAGTTTCCCAGGCTAGACAAACTTTCCCAACACCCCCGTCAATCCTTCAATCATCCTTATCGACTTCGGGGCCGGAACGCTGACGCTGGGAAAACCCAGAAACACCTCCTCGAACAGAACCGGTTTCGACCCTTCCTGCCCTCCCGGCCCGGTTCTCACACTAAGCGCCACAATTAATTACTAATAGCTCTCGTTGCTCGCACACACCAACGCAACGCTTCAATCACGGCACAGCATAAGTTCACGATCGCAGAACGTGCGCGCGAGGATCGTCCCCCGTTTCCCGCCGTTCCTCCCCTTTTCGTCTGTCTTATTTTTAGTCTTTCCCTTTCGTTTGATTCGTCGCGGGCATCGTCGTGTGCCGGGTAAAACCCAAACGTAAGGATTTTCCCATTCACGAAACTGACGCTGGTCAGTCATGGTGATAAGCATAGATGAGGGTCGGCCTAGAAGGAGCATGAATAGGCGAGGGGAGCTGGCCGAAAACAGAAGAAAACAAACGACGTTGGGCGAAGATCACGTTGACGAGTCAATGTTTCGCGCGTTTCGGTAGTATTCGTGACAGCAGGATGACTTAAGGGATGTAACTGTTTCTTAAAATCTTGTCTCCAGCACCCCGGAGAATTCACTCGACATGGAGAAAAATCTCTCCGTTCGGGCCGTGACACCTCCCAATCGATCGCGATCGTACCTTTTGTGCTGGTGTTGGTCGTGACTGACCACCGCGGATCATCTCGCGGATCGTTCGCGCACTCGCACACACGAAAAAGACTCACAACATCGGACAGCACTCGGCCCGTCTCTAGAAGTGGGGAGTTTGCTTATGTTTGTAGCCACCAACCATGGAACAAGTGTTCAAAACGGGTTCGCGATCGAACGGCACCCGTCCCGTTCTCTCTTTTCTGCGCCTCGCGGATGTTGCCATCGACAAGCGGTATTAATCTCCGCGTCATCACACCATCCGAGGTCTGCGATAGAGCGAGACAAAGCGAGCAGGAAAGAGGCGGAGAAGAGAGGCGGTGGACGTGTTTTGCGTTAGCTTTCTGTCCCTCGGCGGGATGCAACGCCGTGCCACGACGGACAGATCCGACACGCTCACGCGCAAACGCAAACGCAAACCCAGAACGCCTCGCACCAGATCGCTTATCATCCGGCTGCGGAACGGTTCAGTTTCCCGGTTTGGGCCCCGGTTTCCCGGCTTCTTAAATTGTCTACGCTTGTAGCACTCGACGAGTCGCTCTCTAAACGCCGTTAGCATCGGACTTCCGGGACCGTCCTCGAGCATCGTTAAAGTTTAATCCTAGTTTAGCAGTGAGTTTTTGTGTTAAGGTGTTGTTTAGTGTGTCAAGTTGCAAGTTTACGAGCTGTGAGTTTTGCCCCTTTTAATCACTTAAGAACAGATGTTTTGAAAATCCTACTAGAAATTCCATCTTTGTCATGCATCAATCAAAACTTACATTATAAAGCGTTATCAACTTCGGGTTTAGAAAAAAGCAAGTGTACACACCATAATCAGCATAAAGCTAGCACATTTATTCGAATAACTTGCGTATGCTACTTTCAACATTCAATTCGATCATTCTCCACTTTAACGTCCATTGAGTTGTGCAGTTGTGGGTTTTACATCTTACATCATGTTTTGCACTTTTCATGTTTGTCCGGTTTTACCAGAGCTTACCTTTCTCTTGCGTGACATTTTTTTAAATTTTATTTTGATTGCTACTTTGCTTTTTTACGAGTTTCATACGATCGCTCGTCGAAGAACACAAACAACCAAGCCAAGAAATTGAGCGCGCGATCGTGTGTGAAGGAATGGATCGAAAAGAAACCCGTTTCCATTCCGTGGCGCGTTCGCGTCTCCAGTTCGCCATCTCGTTCCAACGTCCCAAAACCCCGTTCACCGACCCCTCCGTTCACGTGCGCGCGCGCCCACACTTCAACATTAAAAACTGTGCGCAACGCTTTACCCGAGTGGCGTGCGCGAGTTGTTCCGCGTGTCGCGCTTTGAAGAGCTCGCTCTCTCTTCCCTCACCGTTCCTTTCTTGCTTCAGTTCTCCAGCGACACTTGTTTGGATTTATTTCCCGCCAGCTTCCAGTTCGTTCGCGTGTAGAAGTGTGTTGTTTTGTTATTGTTCACGTTTTCCAGTAGTGTTGTTTTTATGTCTGCATGTGCTTGTAAATTGATCGAGCAGCTTCGAGTCGCACGGGGTGTGATTGTTTTGAGTTTGAGTTTCTTTTCCAATCGTATCGAATACCATGCCACCAAAACTATTGGTCCGTTCCTTGTGTTCTTTTCCCGTCTCTTTCACAGGTTCTTTGCCTTGTTGAATGTCTACCGTCCACGTCAGAGCCACGCTCGAATGGCGAGTAGGATGCATTTCTCACAAGGAAACAAAACTGGACCAAATTAGACCGTCTACTTTCAAGAGGCAAACTTTTTATAAGTGAATCTCCTTTCCTCCCCAAAGTCGGGAAAATTTGTGTGTACATAAAAAAAAACATTTCACTTAGCCAAACTGTAATATTAGGGAACATTCAAGTACGATCGCGTGTGTCTGTTTTGTGTCTATTGTTCGAGTGTGTGTATTTGTACTGTACGTGTCCGTATCTCCACGTGTATCGCCACATCATAAAGTTGTTCTAATACCGCGGGCGGTTCCGCTTGCAAGACTCTACTCCAAGTAACTCAACTACTTCACACGCCACAACAGCATGGAAGGTTATATCAACGGTGCAGGTATGGCTACCATAATCCATGTTTAGCGTTTATAATCTCACCGTTTTTCTTGACATGTGGCACCATTTCCGAAAATCTTCCCGTCTTGATAGCCCACGAATGTCTATTTTCTTACATTTAATTGTCTACTCCTGATTTATTAAGAACAAACAAATAGCAACGTTCCATCGTTATCAGTTAATTTGACCATTTAACCTCAGACCTCCGAGAGTGGTTCGCCCCTGACCTATCAGTAGAACATTTCATCCGGTGGTGAAAATGTTGCATCTAACCACCAGATCGGAAATCCCTGGATGCGTCATCATAGGGATGTATAATGTTACACTGATGCAATTAATTAAGTGAACTAAACCCACGTTTTCCGTGCACTAAAAATGCGAACAAACGTATTTCGGGGCTTCTGAACACACCTTATGCAAATTCCTAATGATTTTGACGAATTCGAGGATCCCCCGATTAATAAACTGCGTGAGTCGCTTTGACGAGGCTGGTACATCCCGGCAGAATTCAGGAACTGTTGTCAACGCAATGTCGATGCCGTTCCGCGAATACTAATGAGGATGGCGATGGAATGGCAGAAACAATAAAAAACGTTGACGAATCAAATGCGTATCCCAATCGGTTCTGTTAATTCTAGAGAAATTCTTTACATTTTTATGTACTCCGAGGGTCGCAAACTAGTCTTTACACTCCAAGAGTTAAAATACATACAGCCATATTCTAAATGTGTTTCGTACAATAAACTCAATTTACATAATGCTTAGCTAACCTTGAACGGAACGGCCAGCCCTTCATCTGAATCGTTCAACCCCGAATAGGGGGAAAAAATCCCATCAACACATGCCCACCGATGCACATGCACTGGATGCAACACCAATGCGCTTTGTATTGTGCTCGGGCGCTCTTTACACGCGATTCCCGAAGGCAATTCCCTTGCCATTGATTCGCCACCGCGTTTCACACCATCCGCCACCGGGGTACCAATCGAAGGGCGCAAGACTAAGGTTGTCAGAATATGTCCAGATATCTAGTGCAAGGAATGAATGATATCTTTCCGATTCGGAAAATGAATAAACATCGCGGCTATCAGCGCCCCGTCTAGAAACGGTCAGTCCTCATATCCAATCGGTTCCACCTGACCATCACAAACCTCTTTGCAACGTGATGCGGGGGATGGCCATCCGCTGTGTGTGCAACCGCTGTTGAGTTGTTCACCCCACCCTAAACCGCCCTTCCGGTGGTCTAAGTGCCTTGCCCAGGTCAAGTGTTGATGTGATGATTAGGAATTGTCTAGTTCTCTCTATCTCTCCGTGTGTGCTACAGTGGATCGTTATTATTGCTACTGATTATAATGGTGTTTTCGTCCCACGCCAACCCTTCTCCACCCCGCTCCACCGGTTTGCCCCATTGTGCACGGTTACGTAGCGCATCTATTTCGCTTGCAAAGTGTAATGATGATATCGACGGGGGCCAGTGGAAGACCCCAGCTTTGACCGAGCCCTACGTTGGATCTCCGTTCAGTTTAGATCCGGTGCTCATCCAAGCAGTTTCAACTAAACATATTTGCGCGTCGCAGGTGCGAATCTACCTTGCGAACAAAAAAAAAATGTACCGGAACTCGGTGCTATCGCTAGTGACGTTGATTGTGCTGCTGGTGCTTGGTGGCGACAATTTATCGGGTGTTTCCGGCGCTGACAGCTCCTACTCGCTGGTTGACGATGAGGAAGTGGCGAACGCGACGGTTGGAATCGTTGAAAACGTGGCAATGGCGAAGGCTGCCATGGAGCGCTTCAAGTCGGACATGCCGACGCAGGATTACCTGCAGCTAGCGACGGTGGGACTCCAGGATTACGTCAGTAATCTGACCAGCCGAATGGAGGCCACCTTTAAGGACTTCACCACTAGAGAGCTGGAGCCGGTGCAGCGGTCGCTAATCGAAGCCATTCGATATCTGAACGGATATGATTCCGTCAACAGTATTTCGATGCTCCAGAATCTCGACTACAGTATGTACAACCACAACCTGATGCGCTCGATCAACAGCGATCTTCGGATAGCCTCCATCAGTCTCTCGGAAGCCCTGTTCGCCCAGCGCGATGTAGGCCAGCCGATCGATGATGTGTTTGCCGCCACCGATAAGCTGCAGGAAAACGTCCTTCGCCTCGCCGATGTCATCGAGAAGGGTGAAGCGTGGACGGTGGAAACGACCGCACGAGCACAAGCGGCCCAGCAAGGGTTCAACGAATCCATTGACGTGTATCTAAACACGTCGCTTGGCCAAATTGAGGACATCGTTACGGCGTTGGATGATTTGCGTGGGTTCGAGGAGGAGATGTACCGCAAGTTGAAGGAAAAAATCGCCACCCTACCAAAACCCACCACGAGTTACTTCATCGCGCTCAAGAAGGCGTTGGAGAACACGATCCAAAAGATACGGATAAACTTTGAGAACTTTAAGATCTACAAGCACCGCGACATTGAGCAGTGGAAACAGCGTGGCTCCATCGTAGCCCCGATCGGGTACATGACGCAGGTGGCCGTGCAAGTAGCCTCCGATCCGATGCTGACGAACGACTGCACCGAGTCGTACATCGAGAAGATACTGGCCTTCCCGAACTTTACGCTGGCCCACGTGAACAGGTGTCTGGCGGAGCAAAACGCGAACGAGGAACGTACCTTTGCGCTAATCTCGCAAGTTCTAGATACGTACCTGATCGGTGCGATCAACGCTTCTTATAGTGCTTTTGACATTTGCTTCCGGTATGCTCCGAAGAAGCTCTCCTACTGTTTGGAGTTGGTAAGAAGGACTACGAGATATGAAGAGGGTCATGTGTGTTTTCTGTGAGTGTCATATGTTTTATGTTTTATTTTAGAACGGTTACGAGAATAACTGGGCTAATGGGCGCATCTACAGTGCAGCCAAGCTGGTCGAGTCGCTTGTGGATGGCGAGATACAGAACACCTTCAACACTTGTGTGGCACAGAATGGGTACTTCTTGAACTACCACAACATCCAGGAGATGTGCATCTATAGCAAGAAGCGGACGCGCTATCGCAATCGTTGGTCGAAATAGGCACATAAATCTTGGTATCGGGAATAAAACGTTATTGATGCAAACCCAGAACCTTCTTTCTGTTTCCTTTAAACCGGGACAGCTGTGGTTGGTGGATGCATTCCGCACGATTCACGCAGGCCAGCATTGCGCACATACTCCAACACGCGATCGTTGCAAGATGGCAACTCTTCCTGGACTTGCTCGAAAAACAGCTGGCTGGCGAGATCTAACATGAAGAACTTTCCCCTGAAGTCGATCGTTGCGACAATCTGAAACAAAATATGTTTTCTTCAGCATCATTGCTTAAGTTTTACAGCCGTCAACTTACGAGATCGAGACATTCGGTCATCTTGTCGAAGGGTTGCTGGAAGCAAATGTTGAGTCGACTATACACGGAAGTCACATAAGGTCGCAGGAAGTTGTTGGCAATCGAAACAAGCTGCGATGCACCTTGACTTTCAAGGTTTGTCTGTTCGGTCAAGCAAGCGGATACGAGGGCCGTGACCTGCGCAGGCAATGCCTGGAACTGCGTTACGAACCCAGAGGCACAAAAGTTTTCCCCATTGAGGACGTCGAGCAAAGTTCGGGTTAAAAGATCAGTCTCCTCGCGAAGGTATCGGAGTGGGTTATCGCCTTCCTTGAAAAGGGCCTGCGTTTGCACGAGGTTCTGCGCGACCGAAACCGTCCGCTGGAGAACGTTCCACGTAAGGTGGTCGATCGATTGGTTCAGCAGGTTCAACTGTTGATGGACGGCGGGACTGAAGAGCAGGGGCCACCGAAAGACGAAGCTGTCGTTCGTGTCTTTAAGGTGGTTAAAGAGAGAATCGGCCGCGGTAAGGAACCGGTAGAAGGAAGCGTTCGATGCGGTACTGTACCGATCGACGTTGGTGTTGATCGACGCCTGGTTTGTACGAAGCAGAGCGTATGTCCTCGATTGGAAATCATTCGCGGTACGAACAACGCCAACTAGCCTCGTGACGCTTGTCGCGTAGTCTGTGGAAAGTCGCACCGCACCTTCCACCACATCCTGAAGCTGTTGTAGGCTACCATCGGCTGAGACCGCTTGTAGGAACTGTTGCGTATTCAGGGGTTCACCAGCGACCGACAGAATAACATCTCCCAAGCGACTAAGCACCTCTGAAGACTCGTTGACGTTCTGAGCCATTGCATCTCTCCACTGACGGAAGTAACCGGCCGTGTTGCTGTTATCATCGTAGTTGAACGCCTCCTCGAGATCGGCGAGAGGCACGGATACGTTTCGATACCATTCCACCGTTCCCTGGACGGCCAGGTTGAGCCGAGTGAAGACTACTGCTGGAGCTGTGGTACGGTCGGTGGCCACTTGCCCTAACTCACGGAACAACTGGGCCAAAGTCACCGAGGTATTCCCCACGTACTCCCGAAGAGCGTTCGCACCAGAGATCAAGAAATTCGACGCCGTAGGATTGATCAAGAACCTACGAACTTGTGCTTGCGCCGCGTCAAGGTTTCGAACTACCGTATTGGCCGCGTTGGCAAGGCGTGCTCCCTGTGGCAGAACATAGTTGTTACCGAAAAATGGGTCACACTGAACTCCACTGAACGTTACGAGCAAAATCACGAACGAAATTTTCATCACCAGAGCCATTGCTGTCGGGAACACGAACACGCGCCAACTGAAGCTACCTTAGGACGGAAGCCTTTCTTATAGTGCGATAATATCGTTATCTCGAAAACCCGCAAAATACACACCGCCTACTTGTTTACTTAATGTCGGTGGGTTCCGCTCGAGAAGGATCTTCGGGGAACTTGTTATTAGATTTACGCTGAAAGGAAGTAAGAGCTTCAGATACAGGTGAGACCACACGGATTCTGTTTGTTCTGGATTTGGAGGCTACAGTTCCACAGAATCCAGAGCGATCTGCATCATACTGCATAGTGTGTTTCTATGGGAGTTAGCTCGTAATACACCTGGGGATAGTCTGAACTCTAGAAAACAGATAAAATTAATCGTTAGTCTATGGGAACCCCCTCTAAACAGCATGGCATTTAAAAGAAATTCCCGTTAAATTCAGACATTGTAGAACCCCCCCATCGACAGTCAACAACTCTATTAATCGTCTCACTCTATACTCTATATGGCAGTGTTGAATAAACACCTTGTTTTACTCCGATATCATGCCGCGAATGAGTGATGGCTTTCAACAAGAAGCGAAGATGATCCCCGACACGCACAGGCCGGTCTCTTGTGATGGCTTCATCTGTTTATTGTTATTACAATATCGGTGGACACGCCGCGTTCGAAACTTGTTTGTACACAAGTGTCTGCGGTTAATCGCCCCGCGTGGATCAAAAAACGAAAAGCATACTACGTCGGTGTCCATGGCATGGTGGAAAAACAATACGCGAAAAAGGGGCGACACCGCGAGTGTCTGTCAAGGTTTGGTTCGGTCGAAGAAGGAAGAAAGACGATGCACCACCGATCGATCCGGACGATGTTTTTACAAGACCATCTATACAAGACTGTGATCGAGCCGGTGGTATCCTTTCGCCAATGTTCTTCCTTGTTGACGCGGCGCTTTTCGTCCCCAACAAATGACGCGACATGGCGCACGCTGCTTCCATTGCTTGTTTTTCCTTTCTTCGCACGCGGCTTTTTGTTTGCATTCGTGCTCAGTGCGTTTAATAATGCGATCTCCTACAGCTCCCACCACCCCGACGATGCAGCGGCCACTTGCTGTGATGCACCATCTCGGATGATCTTGAACTGATTTGCTGCAACTGTTGCTGGCTGCATGTGTGCGTCATGAGGGGTTTGTTCGTTCTCCTCCCTTCATTTCTTGCGTCTTGAGTGCGCTTCAACCAGTGGTAAGATCACTCGCAGCAACGGGCGGGGATTTCTTATAGCATACTATTTATAAACCGATCTAGTGATTTTCTACACGCTAGTTCTCTGTTACAAACTGTCATCATTTCCTCACAACCTTGAACGGTGGGTTAGATTCATCGCTTATTCTTACGCAGACTTTCTCGATCGAAAAAACAATGATGGTTCAAATTCATCCAGCGATGAGGTGATCTTCACCCTTTATCCTCGCCCTTTGAACAAGGAAGTGATCGCCGGAGGGTTGGGGATCTGTTACCACTTCTTATTTGTGCACCATCAAAGGAACGACGACGTGGCGTAGTACAATTTACGACCGGCGAATTTATTGCCATCTGTTGAAATCGAAAATGCGTTTGTGGTTTACCCCGCTGCCCCTGCCCTTTTTTCACCTCATACCGGTTTTCTTGGCACGATCCTATGGGTTGTTGAACTTGTCAAGGAAACGTAGCCAATGCAAATGCACTCCAGACGAACAAAGATCTGGCTAGAGGGAGGTAATCGGAAACTGCAACATGATGCAACACGACGTGTACAATAAATGACATTAACTTTGAAATTAAAAAATCTCTTGTCGTTCCTCTCGAAATGATCAGTGTACGGTCACTAATTAACAAAAGGTTCAACTCACTTGTTAAGTGGCTGCTCATTAATCTTGTCAGCGCAGCGGGGTCCCTTTTTTCCCCGTCTGATCTTTTCCGCCGACAAGTGTTCAATTGCGTATTACACCGATCGCACACGGCCTAAGACTGTCGAACGTGGCCACGGGAAGCCATGCGCCTCCATCGAAAGGAAGGCGGCCCGTGCAAAACATGGAAAGTGCAGATGATGCAGCACATTTTCGCTCCCTTCGTGTTCCAGCCAGATGCATTCCTCGGTGGAAAACACATGCCAAACGGGAAGATTTATGGAGGCACAGATTATTCCTCCCTTTGGATGACAGATGACACGATGCGCTGCGGTCGGGCGGTTGTCATTTTCTTGGCAATTAAAATAGCGTATAACAGGTTCTCGGGCGCGCACATTCCATCACATTGCAGAACCGCGAGACGAAGGGTTTTCCTTCCAACAAGTGCCGGTATCGATCCATTCCTTTGTGATGCACTCCGTGGTGATTTATTTGCCGGCGACAAGGTAGACCCGACGGTGTGTATTTTAATGACCTTGGTACAACCTTAAACTTGACTCGCTTTGCTTTGCTCGTTCCCCGAAAAGAAGGCCCGTCTAACGGTGGTTTCGCTGGGGGGAAAAATGATCAACGGACGAACGATTGAATAAACATTTATTATTGCTTATTTTTCCACACTTCCCTACACACTTCGCTTGGAGGCTCGTTCGCCATTGTCGGTCGATAAAAACATTTAGGCAGTAAGAACTCAATCGATAAGTGGGAAGTTGCCACGCAAAAAATGGATGGTGGTCAACAAATGTATTGCACCACCGCTTTCCTACCGCTTCAAACTTGGAGTACGGAGTGAAGAGACCTTTCTTGGGGCGCCATAACAGTGTGGTGCAAAATATTTGTCCGTGCAAGAAACTTTCGTGCGAAGTTTATGGCACCGGGGGAAATTTTTGGACAAATATTACGACACTAAGTGACAATTTGAAACAGTTTATTTTTCCCTTCAACCACACAAAGAAAGTCCCCTGGAATGTGTTTTGCGCGCATTCCATTCTAGGCATGCCCACCTCTCCCCCTTTCTAGCCAATATCCGTCGCGCACTGTACACCGTGGAGTTGTTGGGCAAACACGAAACATTCCAACCATTCCCGTGATTCGCGGTTCGCTATCACGAAGGCCAAGTCCACGGCTGTTCCGGCTGGTCGAATGGAAGGACGGGGGAGGCGTGGGGGGCGCACGTGAACGTGAACGAGGGCAGCATGAATTATACTACTCCGCTGATTACCTCTTTCGAGCCCGGGCCACCGCTTCAAACGAAAGGAAAATGCGCTAGTAGCACGGTTGGCCTACGACCCACACCACCCAAGACCATTTTCATTTTTCTCGACCCCGGGTGGTGACTGCAATCGATATTATACACACATTGAAAGCATTGTTCGGAAAATTGAAAGCGAAAAAAACGATGGGCCGTGGTGAACGGAGAACGGAGAAAGGGGAAAAGGTGGCAGAACACATTCCTAACATTCCACGATGAATTTCACGATGACGACCGCGGCGAAGGTGGTGAGGATCCTAAACAACCGCCGGTAATGATTGCGTTGGTGGTTAATTTCCGTTAAACTTATGTCTTTTTCTCTCGGCGAAACAGGATTGAAGTGTTTGTAAATAAGGAATTTTCGCCATTTCTCTTTTTCACTTTCTTTTGCTCCGATGATCTGCACAATACAACTGAAACCGACTGAACTGAATGAAGTTCTTTACTAAGCCGTTGTTTTCTTTATCTTGATTTGCAGATCCTTCCCTACCTCCACTGATACCGGACGTTGTCGTCGAAGAAAGTGACCTGTTGGATGATATAAGTGAGTATATAACTTATGCAACTTTTAGCGCACAAACAAACCGGGTTGAACGACAAATAGTGACCTTGCTAGCGACTCACTTTGTTGATATAAAATCCTCCACCTGGGCTGAAAAGTGTTGTGGCCTCCTCCCTCGCAGACCGTATCCGTCGTGCTCGATTAACAAAATGCTATGCAGTCCGACTAGACGCCCAAGATGCACTTTTCCACGTGTCATTACTTGCAGCACCTCGCGAAGGCATCAAAGCGTAACGGCTAGACACAATTTGTTCTCGTTCGGATGAATAAAGAAAGTGAGTAAACAGATAACCGAACAACAGGGACAGTTCCCTCCAATTGACTACTCGAGCTCGACGATCGCTTACATTCTATTAAAGGTTGTTTTGGCAGTTGTGTAACTTTCTTTCCATCCCACGCAAATTGATTTATGGTGTCTCGCCTCGCACGATCATGCTGACTCAGCTTTTAAAAAGTGGCTATCAATTCTGGGATCGCGCTACCGTCGTTGCAGTTCACAGACGAAACAGCCGAATCTCCCCGTTAGTTGTTAGTCATTTGGATAATTTTGACTTTGAGCTAACCTGGTTGAAGTTTTCGCAAATTTTGAAATCATTTTCCTAACATGCACACTGCACATTGTTGTGTTAATAATTTTCAAATTTATGTTCGACGGTAGGTTATTTCGTCCTAAATTATCATCTGTTCTTTTCGAAGGTGTAATAAACGTCGTTGATCCAATTTTTCTTTCATTTTCCGACCCCATTTTACTCAGTGACTCATAGATTGGCACAGCACAGAAAATATAAACCGTATCCACGATTCGTGGAAATCGACCGACACCGGGACATATAGACGTGATCTTCTTCAGCGGCCGTCTGTCCCGTGCTGCCCACATTGCATCATTTGCGACTCCGGAAGGGGAAACGGCCGGGACTTAAGCGCCGAGACTACGGCTCAGCGTGCACAACGCATAAGGCACCTGTCACTGGGCCGTTCGATGGTAAAAAATGAAAGGGACACTTTTCAGAACTGTCACGAACGACTTCTTCGGCGGATCAGTCCGGCCGGAAGGGAGAAAAGTTAAAAACCAGAAGAAAAACCAGTCCCCTAAATACATCAACACCCGGCTCTCAACACAACGCAAAATTACGTTTAAATGATTACACCCTGGCTCGGGATGGAGACGTACGCCGTCTCGCAAAAAAAAACCCAAACATCGGACCAACCGTCCTTACTGCGACGATTATTGTCATGTCACGGATTTATTTTTAATGTCGTACGCTCATCGTCATCAACCCCAGATCGTCGGTCGCTCGAGCGCACGTGTTGCTTGTTCTTTAACCCGCTCGTGAAAACTCTCGTGCCGAGCGGTCAGTCGAAAATTATGCTAATCTTCACCACAGCTGCTTTCGCTGATCGCGTTCTGTCTCGCGATGGGCGCATGTGCAAAGTGGACGGTTTTACTTTCACCCGATGTTCGACCTAATGACGTCCTGTCAATGGCTTCACCGGCCGTAAAACATCTGCAAGAATCAATCCTAGCTCAACGTTCTACCGAAGCTTGTTTTCTTAATGAGTAGGCTATACAAATTTTGTTCTAAACTTATGTAACGTTGCTTCTTCTCCAAAATAAGATCACGAGTTCAAGAAACATGAATAGTTATCATTTCACAATCTATTTATGAATCATGTATGTCAATTTTCTTTCTCATTCAAATCAGTTAGAAATATTTTCGCGATGATTTTATCATTACACCTATTTGGTCCGTATGCTCTCATCATCCTACCAGAATGCATTGCTGCGTGTTGCGTTTTTATAGAATTATTTCATTTGCTATTTTCCACAATTTTCATCTCACGCACACAAGCATACCGAACCGAACCGAAAGTCTCTTGCGTTGTGGCGAAGAGAATACTACAACGCCCGAGAGGTATAGAGGACACTCAGTGACCTATCCCTATAGGATGCCGAGAGCCAATGAGAGTGTTCGGGGAAAAGAGCGTTCGGGAAAACGGTTTTCGACATCCCATTTTCCCAGCGGAGCACTATCCCGACATTCGTAAGTCGATCGTGATCCAACGACGGAGTGACATTGCGTGATCTTTGAGGTTCGGTTCGTGGATATCTTTCCTTTTCCTAAGGGGTCCTTCTGTTCTGTTTATAAAAGTGACCAATCTTTCTTTAACACCCTAGTGTGCTGCCTTCGGTGTGCCGATGTGATAAAGCTTCCACTGCAGCTGAAAGGGGACGATAACGCTCGCTGTACAAATCGCCTTTTTTATGTGTTCCTTTCTGGTTTAATGGATGTTTAATGTGACTAACCAAAATAAGAGAAATAAGCAGCTGATAAACTGCTTGGTTCCCTTGAAAACCAACCCGTTTTGAACGGCCATTTCCATTTTCGGAACCATTTCCCAAATCGAAAGTATCTGGCGTTTGCCCTTGGACCACCAATTGACCAGATTTTCGTACTCCGCTTCCAAATATACCCGAGCGATGAAGGAGCATAGAAAATCGCACAGATGTGAACGCGCCTAACCTAAAAACCCGTCGATCGCGAGAAGTTGCAACTCCCGGCAAATCGGACTCGGGTGCTGCAGGCCGTCACAGCCGCGCCAGTGGCCCTCGATAGTGCGATGAAAATGTTTAAAAATAGATTTCTCCATTAACAACCCGCGCCGGCTTTTAACAGCCCTGATGTTCGGATCTGATCGTACAACGCGTGTTATGCCGTTGTGGTTGTACACGGCGCAAACCGTCCGTCGGTCGTGATCGCTTCGCGACCAGTTGAGCGAACCAGTGCACCACTTCTCGCAAGGCGATCGGAAATGTGTGCGTTTGTTGCAAGATAGAAAGTGTTAGAGCGATAGAAGTAAAGCAAATAAGTAAGAACCATTACTAAATCCGCGCTGCTAAATTGAAGCCAATCTTATCTCTGCAAGGTTTCTTTCGGGTCGACGCCGCGAGTTCTTGTAGCCAAACCTGGTCAATTGGATCCTTGGATAAACCACTCTCCGTTTATTTAAGCTGCTTCTGAATAATAATCTGTTACAGATACGACCGTCAATTCACATTTTGCAGAGAATCAAGTGTATCATAGAGTAACATGGCGTCTTTTCCGGTTCGCCGTAATACCCCAAGTCCGCTTGCTAGTTCCACTTCCGGTGGGGATGGTGGAGATGATGGTACCGTGCGCTACAACAACTCATCCGCTTCGTCCACCTCGTCCACTTCGTCGTCCGACTACGAGTATCTCAACCTTTTCCACAAATTTGACCATCTGAAGCGTTCTCCTCTTGCCGGGCTTTACAACGTGGTCGTACATAACACTTCCGCGGCCAATGCTACTGTCGCTCCTCCAACTATAACCGTCTCATTACCACAAGAACCAACTAGAAACCCACCATTATCTCCACCATCATCACCACCACCACCACCACAACCTCAGCCAAGACCAATCCAAACCCCATCTTCTGCATGCCCTTCGCCAGGTAATGTTCGTGTTGTAAATTTTGTTAAAAAGGTATTTGTCGTTCTATCAAACCCGTTCGAGTTTTATAACATCCGTTTCGAAGCACTCATTATCTCAAGCTGATCCCGTCGGACCTAACGAACCTCTTCTTCTCGTCGCCAGTTCAAGTTATTGGGAAAGAAATACGCCAAGAGACGATGACGCTAGTGGCAGCGACGCAACGACCGTACGTGGAGATCACGGAACAGCCGCACCCGAAGGCACTCCGGTTTCGGTATGAGTGCGAGGGACGGTCGGCCGGTTCCATACCCGGCATTAACAGCACAAACGACCACAAGACCTACCCGGCGATACAGATCCACGGATACCGGGGTCGGGCGGTGGTCGTGGTGTCCTGCGTCACCAAGGGAGAGCCAAATGAATCGCCGGAGGAGGCAAAATACAAACCCCATCCGCACAATCTGGTAGGAAAGGAGGGCTGCAAGAAGGGTGTGTGCACGGTTGAGATCAATTGTAACACCATGGCGTACCAGTTCAACAACCTGGGCATTCAGTGCGTCAAGAAGAAGGACGTCGAGGAGGCGCTACGCTTGCGCCACGAAATCAGGGTCGATCCGTTCAGAAGTAAGTGTACAAAGAACCTCGCGGAAGTTCTTGGGGTTCGTAGACGAATCTCTTTAACGTACGATTTGGTTTTTCCAGCTGGATTCGCTCACGCCAAGGAACCAGGCTCCATCGATCTGAACGCTGTTCGGCTGTGCTTCCAGGTGTTTCTAGAGGGTCCGACAAAGGGTCGCTTCACCGAACCACTGACGCCGGTCGTTTCGGACATCATCTACGACAAGAAGGCCATGTCGGACCTGATCATTTGCCGCCTCAGCGACTGCTCGGCGCCCGTCTCCGGTGGCAAGGAGATCATTCTGCTCTGCGAGAAAGTCGTCAAGGAGGACATCAGGGTGCGCTTCTTCGAGAAGAAGGGAAACATCACGGTGTGGCAGGGTTATGGCGAGTTTACGCACACCGACGTGCACAAGCAGGTGGCCATCAGCTTCCGGACGCCGCCGTACAGAGCGATGGATGTCACCGATCCAGTGAAGGTAGTCAAACCAGATCTTAGACTAAGAACATAGGCATCAATCTATAACTCTCTTCTCCGCGTCGTTGCATTTCAGGTGTACGTGCAGTTGGAACGCCCGTCGGACAACGCGCAATCGGATGCACGCGATTTCCTGTTCACACCGCTGGACTCAGGTAGGCGCAGGTTTTCGACCCTTCACCGTGATCTCATGAAGAACGATACGCCCGAGAATCAGCTCTTTAAGCGCATCCTTCTCGAGGGTTCGAACCGCACGGGGCCGGAACCGGTCAAGCGTGGTGCCAATGGGCAGCCAGCTGCCCGTAACGAGCCGGAAGTGATCGTACTCGATACTCCGAACGTTGAGGAGAAACCATTCGCGATGGACACGGTCAGCAGCGATCAGAAAACGACCGAATGGATACAACGAAACGAATTCAACGCTGCAATGGGCCACTCGGCTGGGAACAACAATCACAGTGACGGAGGTTCATCCGGTGATGACAATCAGATGGTTATCGGAGATACCAACAATAACATTTACCAGACCAATTCGTTCGATATGCCAGATGGCGTTGCGGCCACTAATGCTCCGGTTGTTAATGCTGCGGCTGCTGCTGCTGCTCCGGATGATGATCAAACGTTGAATGAACTCTTGGAACAGGTTGCCGAGCTGGACGAAATCTACACCGATCATCAGCTGCGTCGTGAGAATATGATTTTAGAAAACGAACTCAAAGCTCTGGAACAAATGGTTCCGGTTCAGCTGGGATCTCCCGGTGGCGAACGGATGGACATCGACGAAGTGTTTGACGATGCCGCGACCTACACAAGCCTGCAGCGCGCGTTCAAAAACCCACTGTCCATTTCGCTTGGACCGCCGATCCCTCCGAGACCGGAACATGCCAAGCTGGATGCCGGTGTCTACGATGCGGTCGAACCACTCCACGTGCCGACGATCGATGTTACCTCGTTGAAGCGTGAATCGCAGGAGACGGAAAAGCTGCCACCATTGCCACCGAAGCGTGCCAAACCGAGCGTCCAGAATAAGGAGAACAACGCTCTCGATGCCAACGATGAAATGCTGCTGAACACCATCATCCGCAAGGGATCGATGCGCAGCCTTGCTCCGCGCCCGCAGTCCGATCAGATCATCATCATGAAAACGCCGGACAGTCCGCCGAACAAGAAGCTGCCCCCGACACCGCCCAGTTCGCCCACGAAGCCCCCAACTGGGTCGAATGCGGTCGGAGCAGCTCCGGGAGATTGTAGCACTCTGCCGAAGAATAGCACCAAAAAGCCAGGTTTCTTCTCGAAGTTGTTCTCACGCAAGAAGAGCAAATCCGACCTGACCGCTAGTACCAACACGCTCAATCGGAAGAACGCCGCGGGATCCTCGAAGGAACCCAGCCTGTCGGTGGACTTCGAAGGTTCCGAGGGAGGCGCCGTGAAGGACAAGCAACGGAAGGGATCGATGCGCGACACTTCCGGTGAGAAGCGCAAAGCAGGAAAGCCGGTTGCCCGAAGCGTTAGTAGCGTCAGTGCTCGCCGACCGGCATCCGATGGCAATCCGGATTACATCTACATCCCGCTGAAGGGAGATGGTCCGACCGGAAACATGCAATCGCGCAACGGAGGCAGCGGAACGCATCTATCGCTTCCGGGCAACGACTCGTACGATCGGGCCAGCACAGCTTCACTGCCACCGCTCGATCGGAAGGCGGTCAGTGCGCTGCAACTCGATGTTCCCATTCAGGACGGAAATCTCGAGCTCGTCGCGATCGCTGATGCCCGGAGCATAAAGAATCTCGTCGAGGGTAACTACGGTGTCCAGCTGGACCCGAGTGTCGACCTCACGGAGGCGGAACACTTTGCATTGTACACCTCGATCGCGCCGAATGCCGCGTTGAGCGAATTCGACGAAACCTCCTGCTACTATGCTCCGGTGGAACCAAGCCCTATGGCATCCTCTTCGCGGCAACAAACAATCCAGCAGCAGCAGCAGCAGCAGCAGCAGCAGCAACAGCCATGCCAAATGTTATCCATGGCCACCAATAGCGACGTCTGAGAGGAACTGAAACATTTTATTTTTGATCCCCTTTTGTGCCCGGAGCTACTGCAGAGTAGCGATTTCTTAAGCATAACCACATATCAGCAGTTGTAGCAATAATTTCCCAACCAACTTTACACTTACACTAATTCTACATGTTTGTTTTTATCATTTATTTGTTTTTTTTTTCGGTTCCCTTTTGGTGGGGTTTTCGCGCAAAACACGCACACACATGACAGAATTGCGGCGGAAACAGCCGAAGCTCGGTTCCTCGGCATTCATGCAGGTTCCTCGGACGCAACAGCAGGTTCACAAGATACCGAACCCTGCTTCCATTCCAAACCTGTCGCAGCTTGACGCTTCCGGTGGTCCCGCTACCGGAAGTGGTTTACCCCGTAAGTTTTCGTTTTCTTTCCTTCGCGGTCCACATGGTTTCGGGATACATAACGGTCATTTTAAAGCACTTTCCCTTCGATTTCGTAAATGTTTCTCAGTTTGGTGGTGGAGCTTTATTCAATTCATTTCCCTCGTGGTACACATCGCGCTGCTGCCCGGTGTTCACATTTTATTTATCTCATTTCGACGCACCCCACACCCCTCCCCCTGTCCTTGCACTCAGTATACTTTTACTCTAAACTTGATCTCGTTACTTTCCTAGTCTTTCCTCACGATTTCCACATGGTGTATAGTTTCATTCTCTTCCAATATTTTACCGCACTCTCACTTTGTCGTTTTGTGATATGTTATCGTATTTCTTTCTCATTTTTTTGTGATGTTTCTGATGTTGCGGATCCGTCCAACACGCATCGTTTTGTAGCAAATAATAAAGTAAAAGCAAACGAAAGTGTATGTCCGTTTGTTGTTTGGCATTTTTGGAAGGTGGTCATCCATCGTTTGCATCCCAGGGGGATGCAGGGGGGGATGTAAAGCGGATGCCGTCCATCGCATACACATAGGGCTCATTGGTTCCTAATTGTCGTTGTTGGTATTTGTCTCTTTGGGAGTTTTAACGGTGGTCTGGTTGATGGGAAAAATTTGTCCAAAACTCATTGGTAGTAAACATGCAAAAACAGCCTCATAAACTAAACAATACATACAATCACGAAAAACAAAACACAAATTGGTTGAACGGTGGAGAAACTAAACTAACATTCGAAACGAAAAACGTTAGCGTAAGAATTTGAAATTCGAATTGAGCATTGCCATCTATTTGTGAAGTTTGTCGGCGGTAGAGTTTAACGGTAGCTAGGGCGCATGTCCCGTGTGGACAAATTTGAATGAAAGAAGGAATGTTTATTGCGAGCGCACATTGCAACAGCGTCGTCCAAAGTAACAACCAAAAGTGAAAGCGACTGTTTGATTTTTGTGTGTGGAACGTCAAGGAATCAGCTCGCACTGGACCGAACAAATGTGGGTGGTAGTAGTTTTGATAACCAATTGTAAACGAACTAGAATTTTTAGATTTACAAATTTGTACAACAGGTGGTGGCAGTTGAGTGTTTTTTGTTTTAGAACTAAAGCAGAATCTGATAATACAGGATGCAAAAGTCTGTGTGCATGATTTATTTTATATGTTTTTTTGTCTGCTCCTACGACTTTTTACAGTCGATGTTTTCAGAAGTTAGTAAAATTTGGTGTTTGAGAAAAACGAAACATTGGCAGCATTAACGAATAACAACAGAAATCCGTTGCTTGCCAACGGAATCGAGCAAATGTTGGCTTATTCGAACCATATTGTTAAAGTACCAAATATTATTGAATAGGTTAAAAGAATACATGTATTTGTCCAAGTAAAGAGGAAACCAAAAACAATAATATTAGCACTAAGGTAAAACCATACAAGAGTAATGCTCGGAGAGAATCGCAGAGCGATGATCAATGTAACGTTTTAACAGGTCAATCAATCACTAAGTCAAATTGTTAATCTTTATGAAAGGTAAATAAAGGCAGTGAAAAATAAGATAAGCAAAATCTGGTGACGTTTTCTATCCATCCTCACGCTGAGGTTCGTTTCTGATTTTAAAGCTCTAAGCATACACATCAAAACGGTCGGCTCAATTCAATTGTAAGTTGCGTGTTGTCAAATGTTTAGTGTTGCTTGTTTTTGTTGTTTTACTCTAGTTTGCCACAATCAATTTCTTTCTAACAAACCAGCTTGTGTTTTAGCTAGATATTAGATAGAACATTTGAAGTTTCGTTTCATGCTAACACAATCCTAAAAACCCTTGTGTCTGAACAAACTTTATCGCCTCTAACGCATGCACGCTTGAGTTCACTTTTATCATAATTGCACGAAACCAGCGAGTAAATTTTTAACAAACCAAAGTTCTAATTTAATCATCTTTTTCTAGGAGGACTTTATAACTACGGCAACAACAATCCATTCCAGCAAATGCCAAAAGAAGAAATCAAAAACGAACCTGGAGGTAAGCGAAACATGAATTTATAAGTCACAGAAATGGTGTTTATCACTTATTGTATTACTTTCTAGATTCTCCAAGTCATGTACCGTCTAACCAATACCAACTCCAACCGGGACAAGGACTGCTCAATCCACAACGAATTTCACCGGCCCTGGACCGATCCCCGTCAACGATGACACCGTCCCCGGGAATTGCCGGTTCCATGTCTCCGCATGACCAGGGCAGTATAACACCCACGCCACCTTACAACAACATGTCAAACGCGCCAATGAATCCCTTCGCTAACTTTGGAAACTTTGGAACTACCCTTGTGACGAATCAACCCCAGCAACAGCAACAGCAGCAGCAACATTTACCACCGCAAACCATTGCCCCCATATTCGACACGAACCTTCCGGGGCCCTCGAATGGCTGGGTGCAACCAATACCCACCACCAGCGGCAACGGTCTTAACCCACCTCAGTCTTTCAACCTCGGGAACTTTGGTTCGATTTCGTTTTCGAGCGATCCAATGCTGGGTATAGGATCACTCATCTCCAGCAACAATCAAATGAACGTGGGACCTCCGTCGATGGGATCGGACCTCATGAACCTTGATTTGGGAAATTTACCTTCCAACTTCAACTCAGCCGAACTCCGGTCCGTGCTAGATGGCCTTTCCACCACCGAAATGAACCGTCTCGAGCAGATAGCGGGCCAGGTGGCCAACAACCAAGCGACCGGAAGCGCTCAGCAACAATCGTCCACCAGCCAACAGCAAGCACTGAAAGCTTTCCTTGCTACCCAGCAGCAACAACCTCCACTCCCCGGCGCCCTGGAACCATTGCCGGATCGACACGACAACGACGAAGACCTTACGGATAGCTTTAAGAACCTTAGCACTAACGATTTGAACTAAATGCAAACTCCGTCGGGACGCGACTCAACGGCGTACAACCTCGTACCATAAGCTTTTTTTCCGCCCCCGCTCCCTTCCCCCCGTCCGATGCTCATAAAATGACCCAGCGCTGTGTTGACGACATTGTCTAATCGATTGTTAAGTTTTTAGACGTTTAAGCGACTATTGGCATGTGAAATGTTTCGAGATTTTGTTGTAAATAAATGCTTAGGTTTAAATCGCTCGTCTCTACCTTTATTTGCCTTCCGCGAAATCAATGTGTACAGGTGTTGGAATGTTTGTTATATTTTCCGAGCAAGAAAGCATGCGAATAAATACATCTTATTGAGCATCTTTGGTCGGGAGTTTGTTTACGTTAACAAGGACTCTAGAGGGTGGTATTGCCTAACGGATAGCGGCCTTATACTACTGTGAGCTGATGCTCTTCGAAAAGGAGTCCATCGATTTCCACTTGGCTCGCGATTCACACTGTCTGCCGTGGATCTGTTCACAACTTTTCACCGTCAGGAAGCTGATGCGCGGACGCTCGATGCCCAACTCGGTCAGGCTGGTCGTCTGCGGGCAGATACGGTGCGGAAACCGGGGAGATCCTCGAATCCGCTCACGAACCGCACCCGGTTGCTGTACGATCGACGCACGGCGCTTCCCGTTTGGGGGTAGAATGAAGTTAACCCGTGGTTCTGACCCGGTTAAGTTCAGTTCGTCACTCTTGGGTGCGGTGATGGTGTAGATCGACTGCGGAACGGCGAACGAGGAGTCATCCTCGGTGTCGATTTCGTTGAAAACCGTCAGCGTTGACTTGCGGATGGTTGCCGTGGGACCAATCACGGATACCGAAGGCGTCTTGTGGACTCTCGGTGTGAACATGTGTTTTATCTTGCCCATCACTCCGTTGCCGGAACCGCTCGTTGCCGCTGGCTGATCCTCGAAGACACTCCGGCTAGAGGTTAGGATCCGTTCTCTGGTCGTGGTAGGGTCGATTTTTGGTTGCGAACTGAACGCGATGTTGCGCTTCATTGGTGATAGCATGGGGTCAACCGATGGCCAGCTGGCTCGGGGAATGATCGGTGGGAGAACCGAGAGCAGCAACATCGGTAGTCCGGTGGATCCGTATGCACGAGGTATCACACAAGGGCGCGTTTCCTGCAAGTTCGTTTCGGACGATCGAGGCGAACTCGCCAAGGAGCGCTCCCCGAGTAATCTCTCCAGGCGACAGATTTCCGCGTCCAGCATCTCGATTTCCTTCCGATAAACTCTGTTCTGTACTTCCACCCGAAACTGGAGCTCTCTCCGATCGTCCACAACAAACCGCCGCGTGTTAAACTCCAACTTCAACCCCATACTGTGAATGATCGGATCGTACACTTCGCCCTTCACGAAAATATCCTTTATCTTCGGCAGAAACAGTAGGCAAAGGGTTGCCGTGGTCGAGATCAGCACAAAACCGGCCGTTATCACGAAGGCAAGTGTCACCTTCTCGTAGAGCAGGTTCGCCAGGACAACCACACTAGCACTGGTTATCACCACACTGTACACCGAGATCCCAATGTACTGCGAGTCATTCAAGGCCGATATCTTCACGTTGCGCGTCTGCCACGCCATATAAACGCCGACGATCAGCAGGAGTCCCTTGTACGCGTACAGTGTCCCCAGCCAGCTCTCGTAATGCCTCGAACGACACAACTCCACCTGAGGCAGGAACACAACACTCCGATCGGTGGTGCTTATTTCCAGCGAGAGATTGTGCAGATGGCGCTCCATCGGATCCGCTGCCATCCAGAAGGAAACCACCGACGCATCGACGAGCAGGAGCGCTCCGATGACGGAGATCAGTTGGGTATCGCGGAGGATCTTATCGCGACACAAACCTCCAGCACTTTGGGTGAAAATACGATACACTCGGAACGTTTTCGCGAACATGGAACCAAACGCGAGTGAGAACCCGGCCGAAAGAAAGTAGATTCGAGCCATGCAGATCGTCGAGAAGGTAACACTGGACCAGGGTAGCGTCGAGTGATCGAGTCCAAGCAGAATGGTGGCCGTATAGACGAGAATACATCCGCACACTGTGATGGTGCTCAGTTTGGGACTGGACAGCTTTATGGCCCTGAGGAGTGAGGGGAAACAAAATTGATATTAGTGATGCGCTAATGCGCAAATTAAAATTAATGCGCGGTCGCATGTCTTTAGACTCACTTGAGCTTCCTGAAGCGTAAATTCAACCCAAGAAATAGAAACGAAATGCCAATCCCGATGGTCGAAAGTATCACGACGGTGTAGAACGCCAACGGGTCGATCGTATCCACGCGTAATTTCAGCACACGTTTAGCAATCGGAACCTGCTCGCTGGCCCACACAACAGGCACACAATACCAACAGCCAAAGTCGAGTGTTGCATTCTTGGGATAGTAGAAAGCAATCATCTGCAGCTGGCCACGCTGGATCTGATGGAAGGAGGTCGTACCGATGCGATCCGCGCCCTCAAACGATACCGGTCCGGAGATCCCGTTGAATGTCAGCAAGTCAAACTGATGCAACAGCTCCTTGGCGATGTCATACCGCGTGTAGTCGTAGTCCGCAAGGTGGACCCGGTTGGCGCGCTTTTGTGACCACGTCTTTTCGGCACCTCGAAGTGCCAGAGCCATCGCCCAGACCGCATCGTAGGTTTGTGGGGCAAACTGGGACACGGCACCAGTGACGTTCATGTCTCGTAGCTTTTGCAGGAAGATATCATTTGTCTTGTAATGAAAAAAAAAAAGATTGACCCCGAACATATTTTGTGAGTATTTAAAACCCCCAATCAATAAGCAATTAACATGGACAAGGAAACTATGAAAGAAAAGCGAAGTCAACAAAACTTAACTCGACTTCAATGAAGGATTATTGCCGATTATTGTTCTACAAATCCGTAAAGATTATCCCAACCAGTCTGGTGTGCAGAGGAAAAACTCCAGGTTTCACACAACCCTATTGCGGACAGTCCTCGCCCCTAAGCCGATATTCAATACTCACTAATCCACTGAGCGCCGTCCCCATGCCGACGATGCTGTTGTAGCTGGAAACTATGATTAAGTTTTCCACCGCCGTCAGCAGCGCCTTCGAGGAGCACGAGTCGGGTGGTGAAAGCCACCACGAAGAGATGTGTGTATCCTGTAGGATCCAGGCGTACTCCGCACCGTACATACCCAGGTTGTAGACCTAGCGATGGAAAACGACATTATCAACGGCACAAGAATGTATTGATTCGTTTTGAACCCCATTCCGCTTACCTCACAGAACACTTTGGGAGCAATTTCGTGCGAGAAACTCCCGATAATCACGCGTATGTCGCGATCCTGTAGCAATATGGAGCGCATCGTTTAGAAGGAAAAATAAATAATGGCTTATCGCCCGCGGTACACAACATGCAGTGCAGTACTAAGGCGGAATAGGACCAACACCGAGGGAACTTGCCAGGGATGGGGTAGGGGATGGACGATGTTAAAAAAACCAACGTTGCTTTACCCGATGTTTGTCATGGCGAGCTCTTACCTATGAGTGGTACTTGTAGCAGTGTTTCTACGTGGCATGGGAGCATTAAAAGTACAACAACACTATTTTCTCTACTGTGGGGAGGGGTACAAAAACCGGAAACAATACGGTGTGAAGGTCATGAGGTAGGTGTGATAGGTTGAACGGGGGTTGGGATCTACAAAATACCCGCAGCAGCTTCAGCTGTTCCTTGAAGTCCGTCTCCGCGAAGGAGATGGTGGCGGCACACGTAATGTTGGCCCTTTCCAGCTCCGTCACCAGATCATTCACGGCTAGCGAGTATCCTTCTTCGTTCTGTGAAAATGTCGCCACAGTGTCCCAACCGAAGCGCATCAGAAACGCTATCCTCGCCGGGTGATGCGAGGAATCGGGAGCCACCGTACGGTAGAAGAGGGGGAACTCACGTCGATCGCTCAACGCTGGTGCGGTCGATCCAAACGAAACCTGCAAGAGGGACAGGGGCTGTAAGTTCTGAAAGATCCCCAGCAATCCCTCTTAGTCTCCCAGTACCTGAAGTATATTCCAGTAAGGGACGATCTTCGCCAAACTTTCGGTAACTTCCGAACAGGCCGATCCCAACACCATGATGATTCGCTTGCTTTGATGGGTGTACAATGCATGGAAGAAACGATCGATGCCAACTCCTGGATCACACTATAAACACACAGAATATTTTCTCCATTCATCATATCTTAGTCCTTTCCCCTTCAAAGTCTTCATACCTTTGTATCGTTTGTGATAAGCTTCAATTTGTAGCCCAACAGCAGACCTCTCCGATTGATGTGCTGCACCGCCAGCTGGGCAGCGGCCAGCTCGCTGAATCCCTCCCGCCGTTCGCCTCCCTTCGAGCTAAGCTCGAACAGCCCAAGTATCGTCACCTCCCGCCCGCGCCTCTCACTTCCGGCCGGGCGCGTCCGCTCGAACACGGTATTGATGATGTTGCGATTCAGCTCCTTCGTGTGATTCGGCGGGGACCCTCGAATCGTGACACTTTCACTCGCCATCAGCTGTGGCACGAACGCCAAGAGCATCAGCAAAGTGCTACGCTTCATCGTGGTTGAGTTACGCTGGCTAACGCGGAAGAGAAAATAAAACTTAACACACCGTGAAGGCCGCCACATAGAAAACGTGGCTTATCCTTCCTTCCGGAGGCACGTGCTACAAACAAGTGTCTGTGTACAAGACCTTAGGGAGAGAGAAAACGCGATGAACGATAAAACAAACACGAAAACATACACAGACAAGCGTGCTGGAAAATGTTTATCAAAAGTAGGCCCTGGAAAAACACGGAAAATGGAGTTGGGTTGGTTTCTCCAGGGATGCAATCCATTTCAATCGACCGGAAGTGGTTGCTGGTGCATGTTCGTCAGTGCCACACGGTGTCCAGACACCGGACAATGGCAAAGTTTTCGGTGGAATACAAAAATCCGGACTTAAAAGGAAAAGTTTCTCCCTCCCACCGTGTGCCCATGACTCGATGCATGATGTTGTTTTGTGCATCAGTGTATCAGATTGCAAGGAAGTTATTTTTAAAACAAATCCCAGATTACATGTAACCCCCCTTTCTTGGAGGATGCCCATGTTGCTGGACTTGTTTGGGGAAACTTTAACAGGAAAACTTTGCAGGATCGAGTTGGGGATGTGTTGTTTTGCGAAAAAAAGGCAGCATAAATCATACACTGGCGCTCAAGTGAGGCACTGCCCTGTGCATAAGCGAAACGTCCAATGTAATCTTCATTGAGTTGAGTAATCCTTCGCAGTTGAAAAGTTTACACGATCCCAATCCGTCGAGTACAGTGGTCCCAATTTTGGAGGGCATGTTTATTTGATGACTGTTTATTACATCAGCGAGTTGTCTCATGTCTCAGAAACGAATCATTCGGGCCACCAGTGCCGGTATCCTTTATCTGGTGGATATTAATATCTGAAATATATATTTCCAAATAAAAAACCCACTTCCAGGGCTTAATTTTCCTCCGGGTGTTCCGGCAACGTATAATCTCAGCCAGAGAACGGGAAAAGGGAAAAAAGCACCACTAATGCTATTATTTTCATATTTCCAACCGGCGTTACGACTTCTTTCTCGAAGAATACTAAATTCCGCGAAATCCTCGAGCGTAATGCGATACTCATTAGAGAGGGGCTTCTGCAGACATGAAACGGAGATATCGGCGTATCATGAATTTCCCGCCCGGGCGAATGTTTGTAAACTTATGAGGCAGGAGCTTTGTTTCAGAACTTCCCTTCGTACACGTGAAAAGCATCAGGATGTCATTCTATGTTACTTCCGAGGGTGAGGGAGAGGGCGGAAGCGAGGTATGGGAAAGGAAGAGATTAATTTAGCAGTAGCAATCTCCAAATTGGTACAGGACATCAGCTCACTTGCACACATGTTCTCGTGTGCTGTACACCGCACCAAAAAGCTCCAAAGTGCCAATCAGACATCAAGAGGCCTCCCACACATCATGTCATTCATTCGTCGCATCTACCCCACCACCATCACCACCACCACCACCACCATCAGGCTCTAATCACGTCTCATCTCTGAACCGAGTCAAGCGAAAGGTTTATGTAAAACGCATCAGTAAAATGACCTTCGTATGCTTGATTTCCCATCCCCTGATAGGGAAACTGCTAGCTTTAAACCCCGCAAGTGCAGCCGGGCTTCAAGGACATGTGCGGGTGATGGGGGCGACTCGACGAGAGCAGCTGCTCTCCACATCGGGAAACGTGACTAGCACAATAGGAAACGTGTGTGGAATCGTGTCGTTCTGTCCCGGCGTTGGTAAATATAACATGGCGCAATATACATACGACCGGGTTTTCTGCTTTTGTCTCGGGCCCGAGATGCGAGGATGGTTTAGGATACCCCCCTCTCCCAGCAGGCCAAGGGTAGGTTGTCATCGAGACCAAGGGTTTTCCGATCGAAACCCATTTCCCAGCCCCTGAAGGGTAATAATACTAACGGCCAGGTCGGGCCGTGTTTCGCCGACCTGGTGAAGGAAAAGAAAAAGGGACACTACAGTGAGTGCTGGATTGTGCGTGTGTGTGTCTTTGTGTCCAGGACACCCGTGCTGCATAACCTAATTAATCCTCACATTCTATTACTTCATATCTTCTTAAGTAAAATGTTCATCTTCTCACGTGTAACGAAGAGTCTGTTGCAATTTCCTCCACATTGTCCCAACTTTCGTTTTGTGTAGCGGAGAAAAACGGTATGGTACTGTAGTGCAGGCCTAAAAGACGTCGTTATTGGCACACGCTGGAATGGATTAAAGCTTTACCTCTCGTCTTCGAACGGTCTCGCCAGGCCCGCTCGTTACGCCACTTGGGCCAGGCTCATTGAAAAACATTTCACCGTAACGACGGTCCTGGTCCATTGTTTCTTCTGGCGGCCGTTTTCTCCCTCCCGCCGGCTTTGCGGTGGAAAGCTTTCGCCATTCTTCTGCAACTACTACTTCTTCCCTCTAGTCGCCTAGGCTTTGTCTTCCACCCCCGAGCCCAATCAACCGCCCTGAGTGCCTCGGTTCTCGGTTTGCGGTTTATCCTTCCACTTCTTCTGCTTCGGCCCGGGGAAAATTCTTCTCGTATTCTTTCGCCGCGGGTAGATTCGGTAGGAAAAGCGATCCCCTCCCGGCCTCCCGGTGGCGAGACCGCAATAAAACAAAACACTCACCCACACACAGTCCGGGGGAATTTCTCGCCACGGTGAGCCTCCAACAAGTCAGCATTTATTTGAATGTTTTTCTCCAACGTTGCAACGGGCTGGTGCCAACCCTTAAGGGAAGGGAGAGGGGGAGGGAGGGTAAAGGACGGATTTCGGACGCCTCTTGTACTAATGCCCGCCGGGGAAAACTATCGCATTTTCTTTGATTTCGTTCGGTGGAAGTTTCCAAATAAATATTATCGATGAACACGGCACAACAATTGCAAAGTCCTTCGGGGGAGGAGAGGGAGAGAGAGGGAGGGAGGGAGGGAGGAAACCGCGAGAGCAGGACTAAATGGGGTAAAAGCACTCGACGTAAATTACAATGACCACAATGGGTAACCCGATGGGCAACCGAACCGCCCTGGTTCATCATTTCTCGTGGTGGTCTCGGTTTCCCTGCTTTGTTTTTCCCACTTTTCCCATCGGAATTACCGGTGCAGAAAGGGTGCCGGTGTCTTTCATCGCTGCTTGGCGCTTTAGTGTGGCTTTTTTTTTCTCGGGGTTCCTTCGACCACAACCACAAGAAGCGAAGAAGGGGGAGGGGGAGCTCGTTAGCATGGACCATCGTTGCAGCAAAGTTTTGTTTGATTTTATTTTGCTCCCTGTCATTTTTGAAATAAATGGTACGGTTTTGATTTTACGTTTATAGTCGACACCCCGGAAGGTAGGCGATGGGAAGGGGTTTTGCCAATGTTTTCATCGCCTCGTTTGTTACACGGTATATTATTTTTAAACTTTCTTTTGACAGCTCCAACCAGGCGGAAAAAAGGAAAGGCCGGAAAGAAACATCGCACCAGCGAGCAAAAACAAAACGGCTCGTCATCTCTAACATCCAGCCCAAGACGCACACTTCCCTCTTGTATGTCTTTTCCCCCCCCCATTTAGGAGTAGTTCAAAGGGAGTCCCAAGCCTTCGTTTCCGGTCTCCCGTCCGCCGAGCAAAGTCGCTCTCGAGGGCCAACGTTCAAAACGCCGTTCTTCGCTGATAATTGCCGTAAACCGTGCCGGGACGAACCGTGACCTCTCGTTCTCGTGCTGCATCCTTTAGTCAGGCCTCGAGCCCGACTCAACACGTACACGTACGACTCTCCCACACCCCCCGCCCCGCGTTCCACCCACGTTCGGTTTTGGTGGCTTTTCGCCGTAACGGATTTCAACGTGACAACGTGAACCACTTATGGCTGGTACTTGCCTTGTTTTCTGGAGGAGATGGCCTGGTACCAGCTGGATGCCACCGCGCGATGGGCACGATTCACGAATCTTGTGCCGTGCCGGAAATAACGTTCAGGGCACACATACACACACACCGGTGAGACACACGGTCACACGCCCTCGAGCTCGTTTGAATGCTCAATCGATTTTGCACTTGCGATTCTTCCTTAGCCAGAACCCCTCAACGCTTGGGGATGTGGGACCGTATGTGAATGTTTCCTTCTAATTGAATTTTAATTTAAATGCATTTATCTCGAGTGCACTTGAAAGCGCCCCATTAAAGCGGGCTCGACAAATTGCTGCAAGGATGGTTCCTTCCAGGTGAAGAAACTCTGGTTCTTTTCCGTGATGAGACTCGCTGATGAAGAGTTGAAGCTTTTATTCCATTGGAAAAGATTCATTAGTCGCCGATAGGGTTTTTCTTCTCCGAAGCTCAAAAGCCTTTCCTCGTTCCTGTTTGAACTTTTGTAATCAACTTGTTGAAATTAATCAAACGAAACGGGGGAAAACCTTCGTCTTCTCAAATCAAAGGTTCCAACATATCCTATCCTGTAATCGAACTTGCTCTACCTTCCAGATGCCCTCTCGGTGTCCTCGGTGTGTCGGTTTTTTTTTTCCGGAATGACACGTTTTAGTGCACTTCTGAGCCGCACCAGGAACCGGAGTGTGACCTTCCGGCTCGGCTCAATCTACTCTCGTATCTCGTCAGATTCAAATCAGAACACAACGGCGGTTTGTGCCACTTTGTGTGCGGAGTGGGTTTCCATTTCAATCTACGGTTACTCTCGTTCCCCCCGGGGGAGGAAGTGACATTCGACACACAGCACAGCTACAGAATCTTGACCCTTTAACACTATCCCGTTTTGGTCTTCCCTCCCAAACCACACCAACCTCCACCACAATGTGATGTTCTAGAACGGAGAGCCAAAGAGTTGCGAAAAAGAAGCCAACACCAACACCACCAGCACCACAACAACACAACCACTTTAAAGGCCCACCAGGTCGCACGAAAGTGCAATTAATCCTCATCAAAGTTTTAAAGAGCAACCAAACAACCAACCCCTCCGCGCCCAACACCACCAAAGAGTCCAAGTTCACGACCACGAGCGCCGAGGTTCGGTAATGTTTCCGCGTGCGGAACTCCGGAAGCCGTTCCAGGCGTCAGCTTCCGTTCACGTCCGAGTCCCCAGTGCAACTGAAGGCAAGCCTTTGCGAGAGCGAATCTCGTCCTCGAATCTCCGTTTACGGCGAAAAGCGCTAGATGCGAGGCGCACACTTTTGTTTCATTCCTTCGGCTCTAGGCTTTTCCACCGGAACGTTATGTTCGTGTGTCTGTGAGTATTTCATTTCCTTTTCCTTGTTTTTCGGTTTTTTTTTTGTTTCTTTTATTATTGATGCCAACACGTCCCGTTCGGTTGTTGGTTCCGTTTTGCCCTCGAAACGAACATTTCCGCATCTCTGCCCTTTCGTTCCAGCGGCCTCGATTTTCCAACGCACGGCGAGGAAAACACTTCATCGTCGGAGCCATCGCTTGGGCACGATTTCGGCACTCGTCTCGGTGTGTTTTCGCTCCATATAATTTTCCAGTTTTCCCTCTCGATTTTCCCGCCCCCGTTGCTTGCATCGAACAGCCACTTTCGTCCCATTTCTCTACGTCCTTTTTGCCTTTTTTTCACAAGGTCGATAATGGGAAGTGGAAGGCCTTCATCAGCGTGGCGAACGCCATCGCTGCACCGCTCGTCATATCCACTTTATTTGTTTTATTAATTATGTACCATGCTCGCTGTGTGTCGTCCCGAATCTCACCGCATGTCCGCACCGTCGTGTCTGTCGTGTTTCCGTGCACAAGCCTTGCAATCCCTACAGCATCCCGTGCCCGTGTTCAGCTCTCGGTTTCGGGCTCGAGGCACTGCTCGGGCGCGCCGGCGCTCAAATTTGCGCGGGAAAACCCGCGAAGGGGAAATTCAATACACGTGCTTTCCCGGTGCCGGTTCCGGGGATGCGCGTTGGCGCGATTTTTGTTTTGCTTTGCTCAGCCGCGGTGTTTTCATTTGAGGTTATGTTTAACAAACCATAAAGGGTTGAAGATACCTCTTTCAAGCAAGTAACTTTGTTACATTTGGAGTGAAATTAAATTTGAACGAAAATTCCATTTGTTCCTCGTGCACATGAGTATTGAAGAAATTGAGAAAAACCTTTTGGTAAGGGTGGAAAATATGAAAAGTAGTCCATCTTTATATGCTCAAGCAACAGGTGGTTTGGTGGCAATTCTACTTCATGGTAGATCCACAATAAAAACACAGTCGATTCACTTCCTGCGATTTGATCTTTCTGTACTTTGAAAAATTGTTTTCATTATTTCATTGATTTTATTAGAAGCTTAAGAGGTTAAAAAACATAAGTATAAAGGCCATTTCACCATAGGCAGAGGCTAACCATTTCACCATACGAATAGCAAACAGAAATAATTAGATCAATCGTCAATTAGGTTTTTCCTTCTTGTACGACCATGTTTCCAAAGTTTCACGCAACGCATAATCTCCAATGACCCATGAACGTCACCAAAGCCTTATGGCTGGCATGAATTTAGATCAACGGATAAATGATTGATTTTCATTCTCACAGTTTTTTTTCCGCTAGTTGGCAACATCCGAACGACGATGACTGCATAATGCATGAACGTAATTTCATAGAGGCTCATTTAAAACCATTATATAAAAATTATCACTCATTCTAAGCGTTTGTGGTGACATAATAATAATAAAAACATGCCCCACCACGTTGCGAGCCTCATGGAAGGGAGTTATTTGTATAAAAAATAATCATGGCACAATTTTAAACACACAAACGATAATGGGGTTGGGAAAAAAGTTAAATGCCCACCAAGCACTCAGTGCTCTAGCGTTTTATCTCCCTCTATCCCACGCCTGCTGGGATGTGGTCAGCGGTGAGGAGTTTCCCGTGACCGAACGGAGGACCAAAGGACGAACGCATGGACATGGTGAACGCGATCCTAACAAAGCTCGGACAGCTCGGCTACGCAAAAGGTAAATAAAATAATAGCTCACGGTTTGCTGGTGAATGTTTAATGCATCAAATTGGAATGAATTTTGCTGCTCTACTACTTAATAATTAAATAACTGTGCTCGCCCAGGCTCATCATTCCCTCCAAACTGGTCAGGTTAGGATACCATTTATGAAAGAATCTTATTTTGACCATTGTTTTTCTAATTATCTTTAACGGTAGATTTGTTCAAAATGAAAAAAACTCCGCTGTTTAACCTATTTTGAAATCGAAAATAATTGAATATACTCATCCAAATCGGTCACCTAGTATTACACAAAGGTTGGCAAAAGTAGTCCATCCATCGTGTCAAAGACTAAAATGGTTGCTGATAAAGTCAAGTGCTAGAGAGACCCATCCATTGCCAAATACCAACGGTAGAAAATCATCTTCTGCCGATTCTGCAAGGAATCGCAAAGCAATGGTGGTAGGTGGAAACATTACGCAAACGGTTGCGCAAGGACTCGCTGGCACCGCCCACTTTTCGCGGAAAAGCGTACTACCGCTCACTTGCTCGCACGTGCACCTGCTACTGTGCGGTGTGGAATCTGCTCGTCCTTATCTAGCAAGGACGAGAAAATTTGCATATTTCCTCGCACAAACTCGATCCATCTGCGGGATCCACAGTTTCGCTTGAGACTTGCGTTCTATTTGAACGTGTGACGTTGACTCGGTCGGTTGATTGTTCCAGTGAAACACCATTTTCCAGTGCAAAAAAACATTCTTGCAAATAGTGTTTCCATTTTGAACAGAACAGTAGCAGAAAAGAGTTTTATTTGGTGTTAAAAAGGTTAATAAACAAAAATTTGCCTGCATTTAGAGAGTTCTTAACAAATAGTTCGTGTTTGTGAAAGAGAACATCCACGAGTGATGTTAAGAATGTGACATAAAATATATCATCAAAAAGCTATCGAAAAGCTTGTGACATGTTTCGTTGATTAAAAAGAAACAAAATAACTGTTTTGCAAGCATTAAGCTGCCATACACAACATGAACACTCTGGCACAAAGTATCAGTCCGATACAATCGTCTCTGGGGCGCTTGGTAAGTTTTAAACATGAATTAATTTTTCAACCCACACACATATCGAAAAGGCCTCGAATGGAAATTTCATTTTCACGTGATCTGCTGATTATCCGAGGAATTTTTTCCCCCACGAAACACATGGAACACGAGCTTTTAAATTCACTTTCAAACAGCCAACGGAAGTTCAAAGGTAAAAAAAACCCCTCCACCCGCCGCACGAGTCCCCAGAGCGGCAGTGACGCAATGTCACACTGTATGTGTCTCGCCGCCTTTTTTTTTTTTGTATCTGACGGCAGCCATTTCGGAGGAGAACTCCAAGAGGGCACGCACCCGACGTACCTCTGAAACCATGACATTTTAACCCCCGGCTCGAAATACCGAAGGAGAGATGAGTTGTGCCAGACACAAATTGTTGCAAATGGTATCGATTTTCGCCGATTTATCAGCGTGCGACGACGAATCGTCATCAGGAATCGGCCAGGCTCTCGGATGGCGGCGGCAGTTTTCTTCCGGTTGATGAATTGCAAGTCGGAATGTATACAGTTTGAACTCAATCGTATCGATTAATACACGCATCAAAGTGTTCGAAGTTGTGTTTTGAATATTTTTCTGATTTAATTTTAAATCTTTAAAGAGCAATGAGCATTTAAATATTATTGATTTTGATGTAATTGTTTTAGGAGAATGGACCTTTATAAAATTAAAGACCTTTATCGAAAAAGAATTTAGGAAACACAAAAAAAACCAATACAAACAGCCTTCTGATCGTCATAAATTGAAGAAGTCTCGTCTCTAACGAATGCAACAACCCTTGAAACAAGAACTAATTCGATTTCCTACAAGAAACCCACGCCGTCGGAAGGTGATAAAAACATAATGATACAAGTGAAGTGAATTGAAAAAAGCAGAATGCGCCTCTAGAAAAAAGGGAATATGAAAATGAAACGAAGATGGCGATGATGATGATGAGTGCGACATCCGAGAGGTTGTGATCCGGAAGCAAAAACAATCTCGCGGCGGATATCACGATTCCGCGGGCAAATCGGAAATTCTATTTCAATTTCACTTACGTTACGATTTCATCTTCCATGCGTATTTTTTCCTCACCTCGGCTTTGGCGCAAAGAAAAGTGTCTTTAATGGGTGTGAGTGTCGTCAATTGCACCATCGCAAGGGTGTTGAACAACCGCCGACCAGGCGGCTCCATCGACGACAGAACCGTCCAAACCAATTATCTAATGAGTCGTGGCCTGACCATCGCACCAGGAACAACATCGATCGAGGAAAAGGGGAGCGCACATCATTATTATTAGTTTCATGTTTACCTCCGTATGTGACACCGTAGAACAATTGTCCCCTCGAGGTGTGTTACGTTCACACCCTCTTGGTGTCTCACCGGGAAATGCATTGTCATTGTTTACTGTCCCTCCTCTAGTGGTGTTGTGGCCCCGTTACAAAGCCACACGACCGCCGGTGAACCGGGTGAGGATTCTCCAAGACAAGAACATCAAATCCCATCACATAATCAACTTTTCATGAAGTGACGCCACGCGGAAGAGAAGGTCCTTTTGTGTGCAAACGTCCCATAAGAAGTTTGCGGTTCGAACGCCTCAAGACGAAGACATCCAATTGACCGACAGACGATACTTGGAGAGAGTTGGGTTTTCTTCTTTACCATGCTGCACTGTCATCGAGCAAATGTTTGATGAACCTAATGTTTGGGTTTCGTTCGGGGAAAGGGGGAGCAAGCAAATCGAAAAAGACTTTATTAACCATTTTGGTTAACTTCAGTCAAGACTTCAGGACACGCTGTTGTCTGCGAGCTATTAAGGGACCTCCCGTGGAGCTGGCTGGCGGTGAAAGGAACCGTTTCACTTTGGTCACCGTTGTAGTGCGAGTATCACAACCTGAAACCGACCTGGGATAAACAAACGTGATTAATAATGTTGAGAAAAAGAAATAGACGCGTAGTAAAAGGTGGGGAGTTTATGTCAAAGGAAAACGAAGTGAAAAACAAATTTACAAGCAAATGAGCCAATGTTGGCAAGGGAAAGGCACCTGACCTGGATGATGGGAAAATAGATTTTGATAAATGATAACCTTGATTGAGTCGTACCAGTGAATAATGCCGTTTCCCGGCGGTCGCTTTTCTTCTACTCTTTCTCTCTTTCTCATGTCCTGATCGGGACTACATTACGCTCACAGCAGGACCTCGACTCCGCCGGCCCGTCCATCAAGCAATGCACGACCTCGGCATCCGCCCCCTCCTCGTCCTCCTCCTCCTCCTCTTCCTCCACGACCACGGCGGCCGCACTGATTCTCTCTGTCAGCGGGGGTGACATCCGTACAAACGGCACGACCCTCGTCGTCGGCGCGACCACCGTCGAGGCGACGCAGCACCCGAACGACTTCCTGTCGACATCCCTGTCATCGCCGGCCGCATCCTCGGTGGCCGCCAATTATCTCCTCCACCAGCACCACCTCCAACAGCACCATCACGAACAGCAGCAGCAGCATCAGCATCAGCATCAGCAGCACCAGCATCAGCAGCACCAACACCAGCAGCTCGCCCAGGACACCCGGCCGTCCGCAGGGAACGAAGGGCCCAACGAAGGATCGACCCCCGGGGGTGCCTCGGCTAGTGGCGACGGCTCCAGTGGGTCCTCCTCGAACGGAAAGCAACACCAACGCAGCAGCAACAACACTGGCAACACAGCGGCGATCGTTTCGTCCTCACCCGAACCGACCTCCATCGTGGCGCCCATCGCCAACACGTCCCTGGCCCACGTCAACCCTTTCCACGGTGGAAACAGCGCGGCCACGGCCCTCACGAACGGTACGACCGAATCCTTGGCCCAATTGAGTGCGAGATTGATTAAATTAGCTTCTTCCTTCCAACGGCTCCGGTTTTCCACTTTCCCGTGCTGCAGACTTTTACCCGGAGTATCGGATCAGCTCGGAGTATCGGCTCAACTCGCACCACCACCATCACCACCATCATCACCACCCCCACCACCACCACCACCATCATCCGCACCATCACGGACCGCATCATCCCCGGGACCTTTGGACGGCGGCGGCGGCGGTCGCTTCGCACGACGGTATCCTGGACGAAGGCTGCGATAGCTACAGCCTGCGCCATGGCCACGGTGAGTAGGTGTCCACACTGATACAACAAGGGGTGGGGAGTTGTGAGGGAGGGAGGGCGAGAATCTTTGGCCAACAGTTCAGCTCTACCCACTGCAACAAGAAAGTTAATAATCGAGTTCAATTTTAGAGCAAATTATTGACTTTCCACAGTCCCTAAGCTCGTTCCGTCGTCGTGCTCTTCGTCGTTGTTGAAGGCACCGCGCTGCCTTGCGCGTCTCGAGGGCTTCAAATATTGACTCTCCACAACAGGCGAGCAGGCGAACTACAAGCCCAAACCGACCGAAACTCCATTCTTCCTTCGGGGCGACGTGTGCACGTCAGTCCATGGGAACGCTGCAGCAGCAATAAGCTGAAAACCAATAGAGGCCACCCGAAGGAAGGGAGACACTGGAGGACGAGGGCATGTGTTCATCGTTAGACAAATAGTTCCCTCCCCCTTCCTTCCAACCCATTTTTCCCCGGTCTTCCCTGGACTGTATGCCCTCCAGTGCAGGAGTATTTATGTTTCGTATTTTATACGAAAACAAATTCAATTAACAGTTAAGCAGTTAAACAAACTGCGGGCAGATTCGAGCCCCGGAGGCTATCGTCGCTTTAAATCAACTATCGACAACCAGAAGCATATGCTTGCTGCCAGAGGGTACATAACCATTATTGAAAATGATAAGGTTGGCAATGCAAGCAGGAAATTGTTTGAGATAGAATCACTAAACGATATTGAACTTATCCAAACAGAATCATAAGTTGTCCATGAATATTGTAATAATTTTGTTGTTCTAACTTTTTTTACTAAACTAAGTATTGTATTCCAAAACAATTGTGCATCTACTAAACCGTAAATGGTTTGATTCGCATATTTCCAAAAACGTTGTTTTTCTATACACCCTCTTAGTAATTATGTTCAATACATGAAAATCGTGATAAATTTCGTTTGCAAACCTTTGAGGCTAACAAAAATGTATGAGATATCTTTGAACGAAAGAATTCAAACTAAAATCTCATTCTAGCTGCCCAAATATGTCTTTCCAGAAGAAGAATGAATGAAGCATTTTCCTCGTCCGTGCACGCATTAAAACGATCTCCTGAACCTTTCACCAGCAGAGACCGAACCGACGAGTTTGATGTCAGTTTTGCATGTTCCCGCCAACATGAAAAAGAAAAACTTAACAGTTTTCCATTGAACCTGTCGCCCGTGGACGACTTTTCGACCTGCGACTTTTTCGTCATGTTGCGCTCGCAGATAATCAAAGAATAAATTACACAAAGAACTTTAATATTTGGACGCAGCGGGCGGTGCTTCCTTTCTTGCGAGCGTCCTTGTTAGCATGTGTGTGTGTGTGTGGGTGTGGGAGGGATCCTGTAAGTGTGTCATCCTTTGCACTCCGACGGATGGTGTCTCGCTCGCTTCTTTGCGCACAATGCGCTGCAAACGGAAACTGTCTTCCAGCGACAAAAAACCGCCTTCTTCAAATGGAAACGGAAGTTCAATCTCGTCGCAAAACATCGTTGGCATCTTCACGAACGACAAACGATTTTTCTCCCATATTGTGTTCTTGTTTTTTTTTTTAAAGAAAGATAGTCGCTAAAGTGTTTTCGTCGATATTTTCCATGTTTGCTTTGAATTAATGTCAATTTTTTTCCTTTTCTTTCGCATGTCATCATTTTCGAACTCTCCACGTTCACCTTTTGGTCAAACGTGAACCCCTAGGTACGAAAAACATACGCAACGAACGTTCAGCGTTTTTCGATTTCGCGACAGCCCCGACCACCGCACATCCGGCCGCCGCTGCCGCCGCCTACTGCTACCGGCTTTCCACGCCTCCCCAGCTGGTGAAGCGCGAGCCGAGCGACGGTAAGTGAAATGTCTTAAAAATCGTGTCACCAAGTTTAAGCCCAAGGAGTAAAACCTACCGCCGCCGGAACGGAAATGTAACCAAAATTGACTTCCAAATTGGTCGAACAAACAGAACTCCTCAAACTCGCGCTTTTATTCTCGCTTACACACACACACACACACACACCGTGGCGAGCCTGCGAGAAAATGAAGCAACAATCAACAGATGAATAATCGTGAATCAAAATTGCCACATAATTTAATTCCGTCGGTTTTTCGCGATATCCCGCCCGACGCGTTCACATTTCCATTTCTTTCGCTTCCACCACGAGGGGTGAAAAACGGCTGGTGCCACTTGGCCAGCACTTGTCGCGCTTCTTACGATGTTTTTCTCCCCCAGGGAGCGATTCGTTCCGACATACGGTGTCAAATAGGGCAGAGAAAGAATGCCACCCCCGGAATGCCTTTCCCTAATCCACCTACAGCATAAACACAAACAACCCACTAAACGGAAGAAAATATCGGCACACAATCTCAATGGAGCGACAGATTGTTGATGTCTCCATCGGGTTGGATCGTATCCTCATATTTCTCCTTCCTCTTGTTACTCAATGTGCGATGAAATTGAATTCAATTGCTTCACGCGCGCAGCAAATTTTATCCGCGAAATCCACACGCAGGTGTAGAATAAAAAATGTAAATTTTCATTTTCTTGCTCACGCTTTTCATCCCAAACACACGACGTCGATGATATCGCGGTATCGAAAATTAATATTCATTACTGATCGTCGCTCTGTGGCTTCGGTGATTCTTTTAGGCTTCGGGGCCAATGCCGGTGGCTAGTCTAACATGAGGCGGATGGGATTTTCTTCTCTTATGGCACTTTTTTGTTTTGCTTGGAGAAGGTGGACATGATGCGGGGCTGTGGAAAATCAGGAGCGATTGTTTGGCGCTGATTACAGGGAAATACTTTTACCTACGAACAGCTTCCTGATGCACCGAGTTGATTGGTTTTGCAGATTAGGGATTATTGAACAGCTCGGTAGCAGAAGTCAAAATTTTGTTTTACTGCTTTACCTGTATTCAGTAGAAACATCTATTTTGCACTGAACACATTGAGCTGTATACTTTACAAATGGCTGAACGCTCAATTCATACTTTGGCTTTAACATGTTGATGAAAAGCTGCTCCTGAACAACCTCGGAACTTTTCAGAAGAAGAATTATACCAAACGAGTGAGTTTGGCTCGCTGAAAAGTATCAGCATTACGCGTCATTTATTATTCATTTTTTACATTAAACCTTTACCACGTTTCGTATACCCCGGGTCGAGGCAAAGGGCTCGATTCGCTTCCAAACGAGGCTGCAGGTTCCCTGCCATCCCTCCCATGGGGGTTACCGACGCGTGGCCAAACATTTCATTAGCATTAGCACCCTTTGCCAGCCAAACCGGGGTTGGAGTTCGCATTCCTTCAAGTCCATCAACCAGCTCGTCGGTTTTCGGACCAGAAGAACCCTTTTCTCGTTGCAACCGAAACCGAAACCGAGTGAAGCATAAAATAGCTTCCTCCCACCACCCATGGTCACCCGAAAATCACCCCTCGTTCACGCTAAATCTTAACAGGCAGGCAACTCTATTATCGGGTCATCATACACAACCACCGTTTATGAGCAGTTTGTTTACGCAACAAACACATATAATCGCTCCTGCAAGGGCTGGGGGTTAAGCTTTGAGCGCCAGGACCTTCGTACCATACCAGAATGGGCATTTCACTTCAGAAAGTTAGGGGTGAACACGAAAACAATGGAGATTAAATTTGCAACAAGTCAAACGGGGCAAGCGGGGATTGGGGCAGGGGGATGTAACTGAGCTAATGGTCCACGTTCTTCAGGCCACGGCAATGAATCGCCACAAAAACGAGCTGCTAATTGTTTGTCTACATAATTGATATAAATGAAATGAAGCTTCTAATTGAAGTCACCCTCGCGCGGCTGGTGCCGAGTGCCCTCCCGGTCGAAGGTTGGCGATTTTCCGGCCCACAGGAGCCCGCTGGCATCAAACCGGGGCTGCATAAACCGGGGCCGTGCGAAAAGAATCTCTGATTTCTTCTCTCCAAAAATGTCGATCTATTAATATTGCATGACGACGAACGTTGTATCCATTCAATCCCCGGCGGGATTTTGGCCTGTGTACCTGTGTGCACCGAAAATCCGATTACTTCCACACCCGTGCGAAGGTAGTGGCTTCCAAAAGACTAACTCCCAAAATCTGCGTCAGCGGTGCTTGAAGGCAACAGCCCGCCGCTGCTTCTCTATTAACGACATTAATTATTCAGGGCGCATCTGCTTTTAGCAAATCTTCAGCCATGCAGCAAAGGATGCTTGCATTAGCGAACGTTTACTTCCAACCCCCTCTACTTTCGGCATATAAGAAGCGGCCATCTGACGACTTTATCTCTTCGTTACAGTATCGACAGCCGCCTGGCATTCCTACTCGGAGCGCATGTTCTCCGATCCACTGTACACCTCGCTCAAGCTGCAAACCCAGCAATCGTCCCCGCCGCAGCTGGTTCCACAGCATTCCAGCATATTCCCCGACTCGACGTCTCACCTGGCGTCTGCCGCGGCGGCAGTGGCAGCGGCTTCCCTCGAGCATCAACATTCTCTTCTTGTCGCAGGCCACGGAGGACAAAGCCAGCAACCGTCGAACAGCGATGGTTCGCAGGCGACCGAAACATCGTTCCTCCATCAGAGCACCGCCGGTTACTCCTACCGCCAGACGGCGGACATTGTGACCTCCAGTGAATCCGATTACTGTACGGCCGTAAATGGATCATCCGGTGCGATCGCCAACATTGCTACGACGACAAACCCTTCCCCACTGAGTACCCTTCAGAGTGGAGGCAACGGTGGTCCGCTTCATCAGCGTAGGGGATCCCTTCAACTGTGGCAGTTCCTGGTGGCCCTGCTGGACGAACCTACGTCCAGTGCAGGCTGCATTGCCTGGACGGGGCGAGGTATGGAGTTCAAGCTGGTTGAACCGGAAGAAGTCGCTCGCCGCTGGGGCATCCAGAAGAACCGACCGGCCATGAACTACGATAAGCTTTCCCGGAGCCTTCGGTATTACTACGAAAAAGGCATCATGCAGAAGGTTGCTGGCGAGCGGTACGTATACAAGTTCGTGTGCGATCCGGAGGCTCTTTTCAATATGGCATACGGTACGACCGGCAATCAGAGCAACCAGTCGTGTACCGGCGGAACAGGTATGGAAGGCGCATTGCCCCACGGTAGCCATCACGGACCTGGTGGAACATCGTCTTCCTCCCCAAACTGCCACAATCCGTCCACGATTGGTGGTCAACTCGTTGGAGGTGATGGCACGGACGATGTCGAGCGAAACCATTACTTTAACGGAAGCTCCTCATCGTACAACCACGGAACCTGAGCATGCAAAGCAAAGAACCGTCGGGATGCGCTCATCATACAAGGACACATGTTTCCTGTTATGTAGCAGCAAATGGAGGTGGACGGCAACATCGGCACAATACAAACACTTGCTCATCAAAAGCATTGGACTTTTTCATAAAAATTGTCCATATAATAAACCCTTCCTATCATGGATTACTCCAAAGGTGGATCTGTTCTATTGAATGAAAAGCAATAAAGAGTATTTAACAACTAATTCTTTTTATGTGTGTAATCCTGAAAGTAAATTCCCTTTATTGAGATAATTGTATAATAGCTTTCGATAATATATACTACATAGGTATGTAATACGATAGACAAATGGAATCCTGAGTATAAAGCAAACATAATTAACGACAGAAGTAAGGAGGTGCATTTGATTTGGCCTCACGATTCTCCTTTTGGAGCTTGGCGAAAAATTCAGTGATGTCAGCTTGAGTAACCACTTGCTGGTTCGTTACAAACTGGGCCAGATGCTCGCGAAGTCGATCCTTCATTCGATTGTACTCAGTCAGCATGTCGACCTGCGTCAGTCGGTCGAGCTGCCCCAACATCTGCATTCCTCGCTCGTAGGACGATCCCGAGGCACCCTCCTGCCGTTGTTTTCCAACTTCTTCGTAATACTGTACGGTATCTTTTTCGTTCAGCAAATACATTACTTCGTGCTCTTTATACAGGAGACAGCAAGCCTTACACTGGCAGAGATACTTTCGCCATCCATCGGTCCAGAATGTGGCACCTTTTTTGTAGCATTTCTCGGTGTCGTCCTCAAGCGGCGGTTTTGTGCAAATATCTATTGATGGTGACGATTTCTCTTTTTGAGATTCTTCAGTGACTACTGTGGAGCTATCCAACCGGCGCTGTTTTGGTTCACTTGGACCAGCTTCGTCGGTAGCGACGTGGACCGTCTTAGAAACGGACTCATCCAACCCAGTTACATCTACCTGAACTGTGTCATCCAGAACGGTTTTGTTCTGGTCTTCAATTTTACCCACATAGTTCTTCAAAAATGGATTAGCTTCCATGCATTTCCCGCAGACCATCTCAGCGTACGTCTTTTCGTTCCTCGGCTCATCCACATCCAAATGCCGCATATGATACCAATCCTCGCACATAATGCACTGGATCATTTCGTCAGCTACGTCATCTTCCGGGTCGGGGTAAGGACGATGACAAGAGCAGTAAAGACCGGAGAAATTTTGATTATACCTGTTGAGGCTGTTTTCCTCCACCTTCTTCGGTTCCAGCTTGCATTTCACTTCCGGCATACGCTTGCCACCACAATCGCAACGGAAGTTGCGCTTCGTGTACAGTTCCAACAGCTCGTGATTGTCGTGACACTGCAGCGAACAAGCCAAGCAAACACCACTCCTTTTCGATTCATCGAGGCGGGCTTCCGGGACACAGGTCAGACAAGCATACAGCGCTTGCCGATCTACGTACCCCTGGAAAAGCAATCAACATTAATGTTACTCCGTATGACTCCGTGCAGTCGCTGCATCCGCGTCGCCACTTACCTTCGAGTATGTGCAGTTCTTTTCGTCCGACCCTCCCAGCACGGCCTGCGAAGTTTCTTCAAGTTCTTCCTGTTCCTTAAGGATATCTTCCATAGTAACATACGATGTTTCTGCTCCATCGTTTTGCTCCATTTTCCAAGCAGGGTTTTTACCTGAAACTGTACAATCGATTAGTGTCCGATGGACAGCACAGCGCCTGAAACAATCGCAACCAACCTTGTTCGACGTGAGCAGTTTGCTAAAATTTTGATGAGACGCACTGAACAATCCGAATAAACAATAAGTTACTACAATACAAAAATATCCGCCGGATATCCTTTTGATCCTGCACAATCGAGGTTTTCCGCGGATTTTCGGGCAAAAAGCGCAAAGGTCTCTGACAGTTGTTGTCAAAGCACTGTTGTACTTCATCGTATACATTCAAGGGTTCAAAGATTTCAGTAGCCAAAACTTTAATAAATTACAACATTCGTTGCAACAAAGGAAGAGTAAATTGCATATAAAATATTAATTTTAACATAATCCAATGAAATACACCTTGAGAAAAAGAATTACCCAAGCTTGAAGACATTTACAGCAGACTTGCATCAAAAACACGTTTCCGTCAAACTGCGAAGCATTGAACTTACCCGCATAAACGGTGAGACCAATAAAAGCTCAGCCACTGACTGTCAGTTGAAAACGACTGACACACAGTTGACGAATAGCTTTCAAGGTGGATGGTCGACGGTATCGGTACCTGAGGCTGGTTGGCATCTTTGTTTTAACTAATTTAGTTCACACATTTTTAATTGAACAATTTGAGAATAGTTTACCGTGCGAGTGAAAGGCAAGAAGAAAGTGTTGCAACTGCCGAGCGAAACTGGTGTGGAAGCAGTTGCGCGTGCCGTAAATTTATGATTTGTCCACGAGGGGGTAGCGAAAAACACAGGGCGACGAAAATCTTGCATAATTTTCTGCCCTTGCCTCCCAGCAGTGTGTAGTATTGTGTGCGCTATTCTTCGGGTTTTGGGAGGATCTAATTTTATCGCCCGTTCGTTGAAATGAAGAAAGAAAAGTGAACAAGGATTACTACTGCCTGTAATATCGAAACACGGGTGGGGGGAGGAAAAGGATTGGCAGAAGCATATTTGCAAGTTTTGTGGTGGTAAGTATTGATATTTCCTACCCTCCTCCAGGGCACTGTTTTTTCACCTTTCCTAGCCGAATTACTTTCATGCGCATTGCCTTGGAAATGGCTTTTCACTGAGTCATTGTTTTCAACAGCATAAGCAAATGGTGTGGGCAAAACAAATCACGAAATACTACCAGCCGCAGCTACCGCAGCAGCTCCGTTACCGAGATTCCAAGTGGAACCAAAATGGACGTCGAGAGTTGGCGAAAAAAAGTGCTGCGATGATGATAATTCCTCTTTGCGCAAACCGCAAGGCTCTTGAAAAGGCAGAGCATAAGACGATGAATCAGAGGAAGCAAACCGAATAGCGTCGGTAGTAGGAAATGTTTTTGTCTTTCGACATTTCCAGTTGATTCAATGTTGATATTTTTCTCTCTTCTCATTGAAATCCGGTCCGGTTAGTTTAGGTGTGATGGACGACGCTGACATACTATAAAAGAATATTGATTTTTGCCGTAGTCACTGGCAGTCGACATCAAATGATGAAAATCAATAACTATTTTCACCCTCTATCTTTTCCGTAGGATAAAGATGAATAATTAAAACATGCTAAGCAAATTAATCATACGTTAACACTGGTGTTCTGTTCCAGCCTTTACGTCATTGCTGTGGGAAATGGGTTATCGTGCAAATCTTGCTTCAGCTGATGAAATGCTGCGCGTTTGTGACGAATTGATGAAACATGTGGTTTTATCAGCAATGGCCCGAAACTGCAAATACCGTTGTCGAGCAACGAGTTCGTGGAGAGAAGAGTACTAGCACAAAACAACATCGTGATTGCATGTGTTGCAAAATCCATCCTTTCTTCCTGTACCAACCAATGCGAGACATTTTCACTGCTGAAATCAATGTACCGTAAACTGAACACACTGTTCATCACGACCATCATCGGTCGGTGGTATGCAAGTACGAAACGCGGACCACCATTCCATGGGGCCTCCGTGGCAATCGACCACGAATCGGAGAGCGATGGCTGTTGCAGGGTTTCCCCAAAGGTGGCCGTCCGCGAGAGTACAGCAAGGAAAAAAAACACACACCAACTTCCAATCGAACGCGCGGGCTAGCGGGGAGTGGATGAATTAATAATCCGCCGGTGCGCTTCTTCTCTTCCGGTGGCAGTGGCATGATTTGAAATTAGTGCACGCGCTTTTCATGTATATTCCGTTCCAAACGGGTCCCTCTCTCTTTCCCTCCCTCCCTCCTTCCCTGATGGGCGAAAGACGACGATTACCATCACCGCCGAAGGCTGGCTCTGTGCACGTTTAAGAAACACATTTCCAATTGCGTAACGTCTCCGTGGCCACGGCAATTTATGGCGGCGCACAATGCAATTATATTTCACGAGCCTTCATTCAGTTTTCGGCGGAGCAACCCGTGAGCCGCGTCAAAAAACATTGAAAATTGGGATTCGAAGAAAATCGTTTGCCTTCCGCTACGCTGTGCCCCACACGCGGTGGTAGACCCGGGCCTAAAAATGAAAGTTAACCTTTCCAGTGTTTTCCTTCACCGTGGAGCCGGGCATCCGAAACGACCAGTGCTGCTGCTGGGCTGTAGGATAGGGTTTGGTCATCATAACCGCTCTGTTGTTGGTTGGATAGTTGTTAGATGAATGTGTGCTCGAAAGCGCCGTGTGCGTGGAGGAAACAATCTTGTGCGCCTCCACGACGTCGGTCATATGTTTTTCAACATTGCAAACCAACCATTGCGAGTTTCGTTGGATTGGTCTGACCTAGTTAAAAGCGACCAGATACTTTAAGAGCAAACAAACCATCCCTAGAGAAGAGGAGCACAAGCAGGCCGTTTCCTACTACTTTCAAGTCCATCCCGCCAGGGCAACGCATCGCTCGATTCGATCTGAGACTCTCCGATTGGTACACAAAGAAAAAATCGTCACTACGATCTGTTTACATGTAGACATGACCAAAATAAACACTCTCCTATGATACCATCGTATGCAAGAGCATGATGATGCTCTTCTCTCATGCGCGAATCGGTGGAGATGGTTGAACTGCAATGTTATGCTCGAGAAAGATGATAAACACACCTATTAGTGATAGTAGAGTTTCGGACCAAAAGGCAAGGCGCTTTTCGCTATGTTATAGGCTAGTAGCAAATTGTGAAAAATTTTCCTAGTTTGAGCTGCTTTTCTAACTGACACTATGTTCTTTCTTTACTTTCAGGTTTTTCCATGGCCCTTAACATTTTATGACGGCCAACCAACTGATGTTTAGGTCCCACAAGCAGGAGTGAAATTTCTTAAAAAAAGTGAAATTAACTTATGCGTTTATTGCAGGTTTTTCGATAGTGCTGTGTGATTGAATTTGTAGCTGCTGGAAAACAAAACTATTCAGTGACGAAGTGGGTGGGGCTTTGGTGATTGCTATGTGTTACGAGTTGCTATAAATCGAAAGCTGTATATCTGGAGTGAATGTAAAACACACAGCGCTTTTACCTCCCAGGAGAGTAGTTTGTGATCCACCGTGTTCGTTCGTCAAATCGATTCATATGACTACCGAAATCAGGTGAATACAAAAAAAGAGCGCATGGTGAATCGAAGCGGGCAGCAGCAGCAGCAGCAAACAGAGAAACCAGCCTAGCGAAGGTTACTTTTGATTTTCGGCTGCCACAGCGACGCGCTTGCCTAGGGTAAGTACGGCTTGCTTTGGTTTTTCCTATGGGGAAGAATTTACGGTAACGTGCCTTTATCAAATAACGTGGTCTAGTAGTCGTTTGTAGAAATTTCCAACCGCACTTTTTTGCTTCACGACGATGATCAGGAAACAAACGGTCTTGCAGCATAGCTTGCCGAAGATGGGCAAACAGCTGAGACGCAGTAAAGTAACGCCACCGTTTAACTGCGTCTTCCAACCGCCCCCACCAATGGCAGCGACTTTGATTCAGACACACGACCGTGTGTGCCCTACTACCTTTTGAGCCAACTGCATACGGCGCGCTGTGCGCTTCGAGGTTACTTATACACGAAACACCGACAGTCGATGGCGCGCGCGCATGCACACCACGGGGAAGAAATATGCGCAATCATCTCTTGACGGACGTGCGCGGCTCTACAGCAGCTGCTAGTGGGAAGGGGGCCGCAGCCGTAGAGGTCTTACCACTACCCTCTGGCCATGTGCCTATGTGAGGCACAATAAAACATGCAGGCGGGAACGGTCCGGAAAGATTGGCGAAGTCGTTGAATCGAAGCAAATTTGCCTCACGATGGAGCAATGGGGCCGGCTAGCTGACTGGTTGGTGGGTCGGTTGGTAGCATGCTGGGAGATTAAACGGATTTTTTGGTTCCCTCCATCCAAAGTGTTCATAATGCAACTACATGAAGGCCGTAATCATTCGCCGTATGGTTGCGATATGGAGAGATATTTGCCGAGCGAAAAATACACGCTATTGGTTACACGGAGCGCGTGAAACCGTGCTCGAAATGAACGCGAAACGGGTATGCCACGGGCACAACAACGCCCTGGCAAAAGGTGGCAGAGCTGCTTGAAATGCGGGTGGAATGTCCTGAAGAATTCAATGTCACAACGGTTTCACGGAAACGCAAATCAGCCAAGGCGTGCCACGACAATGTGTGGCGTACAACGGTGCGTGGTTTATTTCACCCGCCAGCACCCAAAGAGACAATAAGACGACGCACAAACGCGAACTGCGCGAACTCCTCGCAGTTGGCCGCCTGATGTTCGCCGGTGCGCAATAATATGTAACTGTATTTTACGTAAAAGCATAATACGCCGTGTCACACGGGTTTATTGCTAGCGGTGGCAGCTCTCGCCTCTTTCGGTCGTTGCCTGCGGCGTGTGTTACTTCGTACGTCGGCCACTTAGCTGTGAATGATCGTTTGGCGATCTCCGCGCCTATGCTAATCGCTGCGACCGTTGGTCGTCGACTTCTTTGGAATCGGGAAGGTCACAACTATCGAGTTGGTTGAATGGGATGTCGTCCAAAGTAGGCATCGAGAGCGATGTGTCTCTGAAGATGTAAATCAGGAAGAAGGTGGTCGTTTCTGAAGGTAGCACACCACTACCTAGTAGAAAAAAAGACGTGTCTTATTGCGTTTCGCATCGGAAACTAGTTTATTTTTTGGTACACTTTTACTCCCCTCCCCTGCGGTCGAGCTATCGTGTCCGCGTGACCCTTAACGCGATCAACGAATGCAAAACTCCATCGACCATGAATTCAAGAACCTTCGTCGACTTCTTGCTGTGGCATACTTTTACGAAGACCAGCGAGCCCCACCACCAATGCGAACCATTGGCCAATGGGGGTAGGTTTTTGTTCGTGGGTAATGAGATCGATGACACACAGTTGGATCGAAGGGCATCGTTTTGTGAATGAGATTTTTACAAAATTATTTCCCCTTGGAAAAAGAAAGTAAATTATAAACGAAGTGTTTCTCTTTTTGACGGAAGTTTGTATATTTTAAAAGTTTAACATGTTTTGAAATTGAACCTACCATACATTGTTCTGTAGGTAGGTTTTGCTGTAAATGCATGTCCGTCAAACTCCTCCAGATGACCCACTGTGGATGACCTCAACGAGGCAAGTCCAACCGTATGGCCAGTATGGCGGGTCCAGTTCTCTATCCAACGACTGTGACCTTCTGGATACAACTGTAAAACAAACCCTCCTTCTGTGAGTGAACCCCCAATCATACTTGCAGGCCAGGCCACCGTCCCTAAAATGTCGTGTTTTACATTTTTGCTGTATGACTTTTCACCTTGGCTTTCTTGGAGAAGCCAACACCACCACCGCTATGAGGATTCCTTTTTTTCTCATGGCATAATTTCTCAACAGTTTGCTTGGCTTGGCGTTAAAAGTTGTGTTTTTTGGCGGTGGCGGTAGTAAGGTATCTGCTCTCTCCTCCGTATCGTTGCTGCCGGTCATCATCCATCTCATTACAACACAACAACGGGTAAAGAAGGCCGCATCGCGCACATGGCGTTCCGTCGTAGTAGGGCGCACTTCAATTGTAGACGATTAAGGGCGGTTAGGCTGGTTTTTTTTTTCGTTTCATCAAAACATACTGCAGCCGCTAACCGACTTCTCGAGAAGAAGGGTTAAGGGTTTCTTGAAAGGGGAGAAGAAGCAATCATCACTTGGCGCAGTAGTCGCACTCACGTAACCGGATAGCACTCATGGTGGGTGCTGGTGGTGGTATTCGCGGTTTGGATGGCAAAGAAACAATAAGAAGCAATGTGCCGCACGGGGCGCGTGTTGAATTAATAAATTACCCTTGTTCCAACTGGCAGTTTGTGCACATCAAGCGCAACCAGCTGTGAGCCCGTCGTCTACCGTCGCCGCAACCTGTGGTCCAACGTGTGCCTTGTGCTGCGAATGAAAAAGACGCCGTCAACCATGGCTAGGAGAACCAGCTAGAAAGATGAAGAAGACTCACCTGGCTGAACCTGCTGCCGAACGACGACGACGACGACGACTCTTCAAAGCTTCAAAACGATGTTACCCAAAGTTATGAGATCAACCATGCACAACCTACTGCGATCGTTTCCTTTCGGGTGCTCCGTTTCTGCGCACGTTATGCTTTTGTGAATTTCGTTGCTTTCTTCCAACTTCAGGTCATCGCTTTTTTGGACACATTGTTCTACAGGAGAACGAGGGATTACCTAGCATTGCGGAAGTACATAGTGCAGTGCAGAGGAGAAGAAGTGTCTTTGCTTGCGTCTTCCGCTGTTGTTGAAGATGGTAAAACAAGAAAGCTCTTTCACTCCCTCCGAGCGATCGCGCACTCTTCAGCCAACGCCAATTGTAAATATAAACGCGTTGTGCTTCGTTTAATGGGTACGGTGATCGTGGGAGAGGGAAGGGAGGGGAAGTAGGAACACCGTGAACCGTCTGATCGAGAGGTTCGCGTCTCGCGTCTGGGAAATAAAGAAGCACCAACCACCACCATCGAGGGAGAAGAAGCTGCGCGTGTTGTTGAAAGCACTTCTCGTGGCCGCAAACGAACGACTCGAAGACTCTGTGTTGTCAGCCCGTCCGGTAACAAGATCGCCTGAGAAGTGTGCAAATATAAAACAAAGATAATGCCGGGGAGAGATGCGGCGTGATGTGCCGATGGGGGGGCCCTGTTTTTCTCAAAGGAACTTTAGACGTCGACCCACTGACGCTGGTGCTGGAACAACTATACATACTTACTCATTTTCTGGTGCGACTTCCTTAACCTACTGTTGGCTTATTCTACTTTCATCTTTTCGGTGTGAGTGTGTTACGATTTCCCACTGGAGATTGAAGCATGATAAGCCAGTTCAAAATCCAAGCGAATTGTATTAGTCGTGTTTTACGGTTTAATTTCACCTCAAATTGCTCATTGTGATTCAAATGTAATGATTTAAAAAGAATAGTAGATTCGTTTTCCTCTTGCCAACGAAAAAAGAAGGACCATTCCAATCCAGCCAACCACTATTGCAATGAGCCGGTACGACGTTATTTCATTGATTTAATAATTCTCTGTGGTATAATAATAAACTCAAGGTCATGCCCAGGAAGCTTATACATCTCGCAACCGTACCTACCGGGAAACTTCTAAAGCTAGTGACACTTTTTCTTGCTCGCTGGCAAAAGGATATTGATCAAACGGATGGGAGGATTCAGAATTTTGAGTTACCCGCCAATCCGCCTGCATGGCATATGGCCCCGGCGTTGGTTGTTGACCGAAGTTGCCTTTTTCCAACTCCACCGGCGCATCCAAGGACACACCGGGTGGGGGTTGGTGAATCAGAAAATTTGTGGTCATATTATTTTAAGACGCATCCAACGAAGACTCAAGTTCGGCTTCGTAACTTGCAACCAGCAGCAAGCATCTTCTTCACTTTGTTATTCCTTTCCCGATGTCTTCCCAGGTTTGCGCTAGTCCGGTTCACGGTGCGGCAATCGTTCGTTGTTTCGCCAAGCGGTTTCATAAAACTCTTATCCATCCATTTTTTTTCTCGCTTCGCACAACAACGTAAGCCATTTTCTTCCATTTATCCCCAACCAAAAATAGTAATTAATGCATCAGTTAATGATTGCCGAATGCGCTTTGGCTTAGTTTTCGTATCTACGAATTTTATTTGTGTCTTGCAGTCGTCCATCGCGGAAGGTATAAATTCTAATCGGACTTTTCTAACGCCACTGCCGGCTATCATTATCGGTTGGTTACCTGTTATCTGGTTTTGTGGCTGAGAAAAGCGACCCTTATTTGAAGTACTCTCAATGGTTAGAAAAAACCGTGCTTGTGTATGTAGTTCGAGCCGTGTTAGCGAATGTTCGACTGGTGGTTAGTTCTACTAGTTCACTCCAAACACCTTCATGGTGTTTTTAAAGAAAAATTGATTTGTATAAAATGCAGACCACATCGGATCGAGTCGATATATATCGTTAGGTTTGTGGCGCAAACCTCGAACGTGCACGACGGTGCCGTAGCGCTGACCTTCAATCTGCTAATCGATGGAGGGGACATTTGCTGTCGTGGAGAGATAACAAACAGCAATTGCTGTTATGGGTTGTTTTTTTAGAACATAAAATTGTGAAAGGTGGTCCGAATAATTGCGTGTGCATCAGACATGATTGCATGCTTCACTCTGTCCCGTTTTCTGCTGCCCTTGTTTTCCTTCGCTCTCGCAACCTTTCACACGGAGATGATGATCCATTTAGTATCGATTATGCATTTTCTTTTTTTAGTATAAATAGCTTTTTCTGTCTCTCATCCCTTCGCAAGAGGGAAGTCGCTAATTCACTCGTCGTCTTTGGTGTGTTAGTCCGCGCGCTTCGTCGGTACGACGAGTGCATAGTAGTGCCTAAGCCCTAAAGAGTCTCACCACCACCAAGAGCGCCACGAGCATTTACGGTGGTCTCTTTAGAAACTCCAAGCACTAGGGGTTGTGCCGTTCCCCCCACTTTGTATGCATAAGGGAAATGAGAGGTATGTTATGTTTTCTTATGCTGCGCCAACCTATCCCCAGTTTGTTGTGTTTGCTGGGCCAATGCTTAACTCCGGTTGGCCTCTTGCTCTTACGTAACGTCGATCGCTAGACGCGTTTCACTTCTCAAAAAATTGATTAGATTCGTCGATTTTCGTCATAACCAATCTTCTCTTTTCTTTTCTCTTTGTGGTGGTGCAACGGACCGAATCTAAGTGCATGCATAAATTATGGTATTTACTCGATCAATCGCCTTAAAACGCTAAACGTTGTACAAACACAATTTTGGGGAGAAGGATTTGAAATTGTTCAGTTTACATTGTTTCCGTGTGACTCTTAGTCATTTATCCGTTTCGATTCTCTTTGCAGATGGGTGACGTTGATCCAGAAACCCTTCTAGAATGGCTGTCGATGGGCCAGGGGGACGAGCGGGACATGCAGCTGATTGCTCTCGAGCAGCTCTGCATGTTGCTGCTAATGTCGGACAATGTAGATAGATGTTTTGAAAGGTAAGTTTCTAGTCAAATTACAACCTGGTCAAACGTTTGATCACGTGTTTTCTTTCCCAGTTGTCCACCGAGAACGTTCCTTCCGGCGTTGTGTAAAATATTTTTGGATGAGCTGGCCCCAGAAAACGTACTGGAGGTGACGGCACGAGCAATCACCTACTATCTGGACGTTTCCTCCGAGTGCACCCGTCGCATCGTCGCCATCGATGGCGCCATCCGGGCCATCTGCAACCGGCTCGAGGTGGCCGACCTGGAGAGCCGTACTAGTCGTGATCTGGCCGAGCAGTGCATCAAGGTGCTCGAGCTGATCTGCACCCGGGAAGCGGGTGCCGTCTTCGAGGGCGGCGGTCTCAACTGCGTGCTCTCGTTCATCCGCGACAGCGGCTCGCAGATTCACAAGGACACACTCCACTCGGCGATGGCCGTAGTGTCGCGCCTGTGCACAAAGGTTGAGCCGCAAGGTGCGAACGTGCAGACCTGCGTGGAGAGTCTCAGTACGCTCCTGCAGCATGAGGACCCCCTGGTGGCTGACGGGGCACTAAAGTGCTTCGCATCAGTCGCCGACCGTTTCACGCGCAAAGGCGTCGATCCGGCACCGTTGGCCGAGTACGGACTGGTGGCGGAGCTGTTGAATCGGTTAGGCAATGCTGCCGGAGGGCCACAGATCTCGTCTGGCGGCGCCACCACTACCACGAGCTCCTCGAATGCGTCGGCAGCCGGGAACAACTCACAGCAGCAGCCGCAGCCATCGGAGTCATCGCCCTCGACGGCGCAACTGTCTTCGTCGGCGCCAAAGTCGGCCCAGGGAGCGATGGAAGCCGGACGATCGAGCCAGTCGATCGCCACCACCATATCGCTCCTGTCGACCTTGTGCCGCGGCTCGCCCTCTATCACGCACGATCTACTCCGCTCTAACCTGCCCGAGGCGATGGAGCGGGCCTTCAAGGGAGACGAGCGGTGCGTGCTGGACTGTATGCGATTGTCTGACCTGATTCTGTTGCTTCTGTTCGAGGGCCGGCAGGCGCTGGGGCGCGTCGGGTGCACCCAAGGTCAGCTGGCGCCGCGTGTGAAGCGGGCCGACTCGAGCACCGAGCGAACCCATCGCCAGCTGATCGATTGCATTCGCAGCAAGGACACCGAGGCCTTGATCGAGTCGATCGAGTCGGGTGGGATCGATGTAAACTGCATGGACGACGTCGGACAAACGCTCCTCAACTGGGCGTCGGCATTCGGTACGCTCGAGATGGTCGAGTTTCTGTGTGATAAGGGCGCCGACGTAAACAAGGGTCAGCGCAGCTCGTCTCTGCACTACGCGGCCTGCTTCGGGCGGCCCGGCATTGCCAAGGTGCTGCTGAAGCATGGTGCCAATCCGGATCTGCGCGATGAGGATGGCAAGACGCCACTCGATAAGGCCCGCGAGCGTCCGGACGAAGGCCACCGGGAGGTGGCTTCCATTTTGCAGTCCCCTGGGGAATGGATGACGGCGGCGACGCGGTCTGACGTCAAGAGCGGTGACAGCGTGCCGGGCGAAGGCGAAGGAGAGCCACGCGGCGATCCGGAGATGGCACCGGTGTATTTGAAGTTTTTCCTCCCCACGTTCTGCAAGACTTTCCAGAGCACGATGCTTGCCAGTGTGCGTCGATCAAGCTTAGGTAAGTTAGCCTCGGAGACAACCATTTGTAACAGCAGAACTAATGTGTGCTCTTCTTTTTGATGTAGGACTCATTAAGAAAATGATTCAGTATGTTCAGCCGGATGTCCTTTCCAAGCTCTGTTCTGCCGAAGGACTGCAAAGCTACGAGCAAAGCCTCGGAACGCTGCTAGTCGAAGTCATCGCAAGTGTACTGGACAACGAGGTATGGAGCAGCGCCGTGTTACTTTACTTTGCTATGCATTTTCTTCCTTTCCATACATATGCCGCAGACTAAATTGCAACCTTTCGGTAAAAAACGGCGTGGTAAAATCCGATCAGTGTCAGGTTCTTCTCGTGCCCATCTCGTGCAGTTGATTTTGTCCCACTACGGTACTAAAATACGTTGAATACTTTCAATTTGTTGGCTTCCACAGATAAGCTACAGCTGGCCGCAGCTGGTCGCCCAACCGTCTCCTCCAACTATCTTAACTGTCCCCCGAAATAGTAGTACTAGCAATAATCTCCTAACCAAGCATAGCTGCGCGGAAAGGTTGAGCAAGTTTGTGCAGGCCAAGAAGCAGCAGCAGCAGCAGCGACGCAATTCTAGCAGCTATATAATACCACCTCCACCGCCACTGTTACCGCTAAGGCCCCCACCACCTCAGGCGACCGCGAACTACGACGGCTGCTGCAGCGCCCGGGAAGAGGAAGAATCGGGACGGATTGGTTCGAAGAAAAGCAATAACAGTAATAGTAGCACCAATCCTCGCAATCGCATCCAAAGCAATTGGTCCGATCTTAGTATAGCGGTAATCACGATGGAAAAGCCTCCCTCCGTAACAGGGGGGAGTGCATTATATCTTTTCAGAGTTCTCTTCTCTTTTAACTCCACTAGTTATCCACCCTTTGGGCCGCTCATGACCAATTAACTATAGTTGAATTTGAACTTCCTCGTAATATTTGCTGCTTTCTAGCGCAGTATCATGTGTTGAATAATCACTGATATGTATCATAATGTGAAACATTCGAAGATGTCTGCATTCTCAAAAGTCCGCTCTATCAAAACCACCGACTTTTTCACATTTCTTTTTGGCCTGTCAAATATTGGACTCATCCGGATGATTATGATGCACGGTTATGCTTTGGCCGCAGATATCCATTTCGTTGACTATCGCCAGTGTACATTTATTGATAACACAACATTCCCATCACTATCTTTCTCCTGCTCTTCCCGTTTTGTTTGCCATTAATTAGCCGGACACATATCGAATCATAAGAACAAATTCTGGCATGTGAATAAATGAGCGAGAATGAAGCTTATAACTGGATCGTATCTCTTGCTTTAGTTTTGAATCAAAATTAAACGCTAAACAACTGCCCAATTGGCAATGTTTGGATCAAAACACAAAAGGTCTACGTTTGAAAATTTCCCCTGTTTCCTGTATCGACCGGTTCCGTGTTGTTGCTTAGCAACTGATGAGAACGAGCTTTACATAATATGTGGAACGATCGTTCACTCGGTTCGATCGGTTAATCGTGACCAGTTGCTTTATGATCCTGCGATGATCGGTAAAAGAAATTCACTGTTATTGCTTTTATTCTCTCCAGTAACGAAACAACAAATACCCGAACAGCTTACGAGGCTGAGGCTTTTTATCACCGCCTTCTCACATTCCGTATTTTTTCATGCGCGTCGTATGCATGTCGATGTTAATGCGTGCGTGTGATTTTTAATGTGACGCATAACAGTGTTAACACAAACAACGAAATGTTCCATCTAGTAGCAAACTAATCTTCCTTATCGTTCGACACGTTTGTTTTCGTTTCTTTAGGATGACGAAGATGGTCATTTGGTGGTACTTACAATCATCGAAGAGCTTATGTCTAAGACGCAGAACGATTTCCTCGATCATTTCGCCCGGCTGGGCGTGTTCTCAAAAGTGCACGCACTGATGGGAGAACCAAGCTTCGCCGATGGCAACGACAATAATGATGTGATTAAATCATCCTCCGACGAAACGAAACCCCCGGTGGCGGCAGCAGCAGTGGAAGTGACCACCGCCGGACAGGGCAGTAGTAGCGGCGGAGGTGCTGGGGTAACTTTGACCACCACCGCCACTCCATCGTCCGCCGCAGCTCCGACGGTAGCGGTGGAGGACGCTAAAGAGATTCTGCACGGTAAAGCTTACCATTGGCGCGACTGGAGCATTTGCCGGGGCCGCGACTGTCTGTATGTGTGGTCCGATTCGGCCGCGCTGGAACTTTCGAATGGGTCCAATGGTTGGTTCCGGTTCATTCTGGATGGCAAACTGGCTACAATGTACTCGAGTGGCAGTCCGGAAAATGGAAGCGATAGCTCGGGTAAGTGTTGTGTGTGCAAAGAAGGCGATAGAAGAAATATGGAACGAGCTGTTCTCTTAACAACGCCAATGCCTTAGGAATTTAAAAAATTTAAACCGAATGAACGTTGCTACTTTTCAAACGTTTTATCAAGCATGGACTTTTCAGCCCAACTAAATTACTAATTTAACTAATTTTACAACCTGCTTCAGTTCAAAGAAACGTTTCTTAACAACCTTCTCGCAAATATGTTTTTATTTTTACGCCAAGCTTGTTTGGCAGTTTGGCATATTTGGGATAAAACCAAATGAAACGCACGCTTTCTCGACGCTTTCTAATGGAAAATAATCCTTAAAACATTGTTCTACGAACGTAACTCTCCTTTCGAAATCGTGCTTATAATGCCCGATGTTTTATGTTTGTTTTAGGCAAGGAAAAACCCGTCGATCCCAACATGTCCAGTGAAGGTGAGAAATTGGAATTTTTGCGTCTATTTAAATTGTCGATAGATTCTGTGTTGAGATTGAATGTGAAGTTTGATTTGGTTTGTTAGATAGTCCATGGATTGGTTGAAATGTAACGTGTGTATTAGAAGAGAACAGCCCTTTCAGAGGAGCACGGTGTTGACTGTCGCCCATTTATATCGGTTTGCTCTAATATATTGCCCTCTTTCTTTTATCAGAGAATCGCGGGGAGTTCCTAGAAAAACTCCAGCGAGCGCGTGCAGCGGTTCGACAGGGCAGTGTCTCTCAACCGATTCTGTCGTCCCCGAGCCTTGCCCGGATAGCTGTAGGCAATTGGGTGTTGCAGAGCCAGAAGGAGCATCAGTTACATATCAACAATTCCGAGGGCCATCAGGTAACCATCCTGCAGGATGAGCTTCCCGGGTTTATCTTCGAAAGCAACCGCGGTACAAAGCACACTTTCACGGCGGAAACAACGTTGGGACCAGACTTTGCGGCCGGATGGATCAACACGAAGAAGAAGAAACTGCGCTGCAAGATCGAGGCACAAAAGTATCAAGTAAGTTTTGGCTGTACTCGATCTTCTTTGAACGACCTTTTGCTTAGAAATGAGTTTGGTTGTTTTAGGTGAAGAATTTGGCACGTGACCTGTACAACCGATACTTCAAGGCAGCTCAGGCCGTTCCGCGTGGTGCCGTGGCAAAGTTGTCGAAAATAGTCCATCAAATCGAGATCGCTCTCGAAGAGCAACAATCCATCCCAAAGACAACGCTAAATGTACGGTCTTCGCAGCAGCAGCTGCCGGGAGCTGGTAGCGCCAGCTGGCAGGAGAAGCTGTACAACGCGCTAACCGAGCTGGTGCACCTGTTGAACGAAGATGGCGTCATAAGTGCGTACGAGATGCACAGCTCGGGGCTGGTACAAGCGCTGGTAGCGGTTCTTTCGCGCAACTACTGGGATTTGGGCATCAATCGCAACAAGGCCAACAAGTACCACAAGCAGCGGCTATCGATATTCAAAAAGTGTATGTACGGTGCGGATGCAAAGAGTGGCAAAAATACCGCGTCGATACTCGTACAAAAGCTGGTCGCGGTGCTCGAAAGCATCGAGAAGCTCCCCATCTATATCTACGACTCGCCGGGTGGAAGCTATGGTCTGCAAATACTCACCAAGCGGCTCAGCTTCCGACTCGAACGGGCGGCCTGTGAGCAGACACTTTTCGACCGTACCGGCCGTAACCTTAAGATGGAACCACTGGCTACGGTAGGCCACCTGAACAAGTACCTGCTGAAGATGGTCGCCAAGCAGTGGTACGACATGGAGCGCTCGTCTTTCCTGTACCTACGCAAGCTGAAAGACGCAAAGCCTGGTACGGTGCAGTTCCAGCATCAGCAGGATTTTGACGAAAACGGCATCATCTACTTCATTGGCACGAATGGCAAAACCTCGGAGTGGGTTAATCCGGCCCAATACGGACTGGTCACGGTGACCAGTAGCGAGGGGAAGCAGTTGCCGTACGGCAAGCTGGAAGACATCCTCTCCCGGGATAGTGTCAGCGTGAACTGCCACACAAAGGATAACAAGAAATCATGGTTCGCAATCGACCTGGGAATGCACATCATCCCGACAGCGTACACTCTACGGCATGCGCGCGGTTACGGCCGTTCGGCACTCCGTAACTGGATGTTCCAGCTGTCGAAGGACGGAGTCAACTGGGTAACGGTGCTGACGCACACGGATGATAAAAGTCTGGCCGAACCGGGCAGCACTTGCACCTGGCCGCTCGATTGCCCTTCGGATGGGGATGGGCAAGGCTTCCGGCACGTTCGCATTCATCAGAACGGACGGAATGCGTCCGGCCAGACGCACTACCTCAGTCTGAGTGGATTTGAAATTTACGGCAAGGTTCTGTCGGTCTGCGAGGACATGGGAAAGACGGCAGCCAAAGAGAACGAGGCGAAGATACGCAAAGAACGGCGCCAGATCCGGTCGCAGCTAAAGTACATCACCGACGGTGCCCGAGTGGTTCGTGGCGTCGATTGGCATTGGGATGACCAGGACGGCAATCCGCCCGGTGAGGGAACGGTAACGGGCGAAATTCACAACGGTTGGATCGATGTCAAGTGGGACCATGGTATGCGTAACTCGTACCGCATGGGAGCGGAAGGAAAGTACGATCTGAAGCTGAACATCGATGGTTTTCTGGGTGTCTCATACGACCTGCACAACAGTACGTCCGCCACGGTCGTTGCTTCCGGCAACAATCAACTCTCCTCTTCGAATACAACGAATCACCATCAGAGTGAAGGCGGTGCTGGCGGTGGTGGTTCTTCTAGCAAAAAGAAACTGTACGATAAATCCTTGAACGTCCTCACGAGCCGCAAGTCAAGCTCGACCCCTAGTCTCCCGGAAGCCACGACCGAGAACCGTTCATCCGTCGCGTCCACCGAGCAGGCAACGTCGGCCGACAACCTGTCCTGGAAGCAAGCGGTCGAAGTGATTACCGAGAACGTGCTCTCGTCCGCTCGCTCCGACTTGGCCACCGTTGGAAGCGGTGGCAGCAGCAACGATCTTTCATCGTCCGTACTGGCCGCTTCCACGGGCACGCAAAACAACAACAACAATCTAGGTGGAGGTGGCCAGAACAGCAGTCAGGAGGAATCGGTCATCGTTCACCTGTCGTTTAACGAGCGCGGAAACAATCTCGTCCCCGATCTATCGCAGATCAACTGCAGTACCTCGATGCTGCTCTCCGATCTGGCTACGATCACGGAGAACCTAACCCTGTCGGAGGCAGGCGCGGATGCGAAACAATCCGAATCGGCGGCCAACGCCGAAGGCACCAGTGGCGGACAACAGCAATCATTCGTTAGCAATATTGGCGGCAGTGGATGCGTTTCGGTGCTGGGAATGGGTGGATCCTCTTCATCCTCCTCTTCGTCGTCATCGTCCACCGAGGAGAACAACAAGACGAACAACATCAACGAAACGAACAACAAGATCAACCTTAACAGCAGCGTTGTGTCGGCGGGAGGCAGTAGCAGTGTGGCCGGTGGAAAGAGTGGCCAATCGTCATCCTCCTCCTATCTGCAGTCGAAACTGGACGTACTGGATAAGATGCGCGAGGGTGTGGATATGTTGCGCAACTCCACCAACGAATTTCTTTCCGCCGAATACTTGGCCCAATCGAATTTACTCTCGTCGGTGAAGATCGCTCTCCCTTCGGTGCAACCTAATGCAACTTCTTCGACCGGGGGAGGCGGCGCGGTTACGGCATCCTCCGGCACGCCGGGTGGAACCACTATCTTCGTGGCAAACACAAGCACAAGCACAAGCACCAGCCAGCAGCCGGGCGGTGCTGAGGTGCAGACACCTTCCGAGAAGTTTAACAACACGGCAAATGCAGCTGCGTCCAGCGTTAGTGGAGCGAATGCGTTCAAAAAGTTCTTTAACGAAGCGAAAACGTCGGTTGAAGTGGCGGAGAGTCGTGATGTGACGAACAATTTAAAGAACAACATCGTCGTGGTTGGCACGGAAGGATCTTCTTCTTCGTTTTCGAGCGACAATCCCACGACCGGTAGTTTGGTTGCGTCGGGCATCGATGGAATAAATGTGGTCCCGGTGTTGGTTGGCTCGTCGTCCAACCCGATGAGTGTCAGTGTGCCGAATCTGACCAGCAGCAATCAACAGCATCACCATCACGGACACCACCACCATCACCACCAGAGTCAGCATCATCCGGAAAGTTCGACACTTTCGAACGACAGTCAACAAGGACCACCGCCAGGTTTGCTGGAAACGTTCGCCGCAATCGCCCGTCGCCGTACGTCCGGAAGCGGGGTGACAAGCACTCTAAACGCGACGTCAAACAACGTTTCCTCGACCAACAACAATTCATCTTCGGCATCCTCGTCTTCATCATCGCAGCAGGCTTCGTCGACCGTCGCTCCGATTAACAATCAGTTAATAAGTGCAGCGGGAGGAACGGCTGCGGGTGTGGTCACTAGTGGGGGGCTGCAGAATAACACCAGTTTCTTCGCCCGTGGACCCAACTCCGTCACGAGCTTGGTGAAGCTGGCCCTGTCCAGCAATTTCCACAGCGGCCTACTAAGTACCGCCCAAAGTTATCCGAGCTTGAGCAGTTCATCTTCGATGGTAAATAATAACGGCTCGGGTGCGGGCGCCAACGGCGGCGGCGGCGGCGGTGGCAATGGAGGAGGAAATAATAACAATGCAAACAACGTGGGATCGGCCGGCGGTGGTGGTGGTCAGGTGAATCCACTTAACCCCGCGCTCACGATGAGCCTTACGTCCACCTCGAGCGACAGCGAACAGGTTTCATTGGAGGACTTCTTGGAGCAGTGCCGGGCGCCGACCCTGCTGGGCGACCTGGAGGACGACGAGGACATGGAGGATGAGAACGATGACGATGAAAACGAGGACGAATACGAAGAGGTGGGCAACACGCTGCTTCAGGTGATGGTTTCGCGCAACCTGCTCTCCTTCATGGACGAGGAAACGCTCGAGAATCGGCTGGCCGCGGCCGGCAAGCGTAAATCGTGGGACGATGAGTTTGTGCTGAAGCGCCAGTTCTCGGCGCTCATTCCCGCGTTCGACCCACGTCCCGGGCGGACAAATGTCAACCAAACGAGTGATATCGAGGTACCTGCGCCGGGAAGCAGTCAAAAACCGACGGCGTCCATCGCCGACTCCTCGGAACCATCGTCGTCTGGAATCGCGGGAGGGCCCTCAGATCAAGGTTGCCACACAGGAGGAGGAGGAGGGAACACACTCCCACAGCCTTCTCTCTCGCTCGTTCTGCGTGGACCGAACATTAATGGCGTAAGCGACGTGGAGGTGGAATTGACCCATTCCGATTGGACGATTTTCCGAGCCGTGCAGGAGCTGATGCTTCAGACGAGCATGCCGAAGCAGGACAAGTTCCGCAAAATCTGGCAACCGACGTACACCATCATCTACCGTGAGGCCAGCCCCGGATCGTCGTCGTCGCTGGGGGGAAAGGAAGATTTTAGCAGTGGCGGCGAAGAAGGTCGAGCGACACCGATTATCTCTCTCTTTTCGCAGCGAAGCCACGGGTCGACTCTCTCGCCCAGCTCCCCGATTCCAGAGACGACGTCCATGTCGGGTGCGGTCGGTGGAGCAAGTGTAACCGCGTCGGGTATGACGAGCGTTCAGCATTGTTCGGTTGAGGACGTTCTTCAGTTGCTTTCGCAGCTGAATAGCATCAACCAATCGCTATCTTCCGCACCGACCAACAACGACAAGAACCTAATCCCGGATGTGGAGTCAAACTACCTAAACCCGGAGGTGTTTATGAGCAAGAAGATCACTAACAAACTGCAGCAGCAAATCCAGGATCCGTTGGTTCTCTCAAGCGGAAGTCTGCCGAAGTGGTGCGAAGAGTACAACCAGAGCTGTCCCTTCCTATTCCCGTTCGAAACGCGCCAGCTGTACTTTAGCTGCACGGCGTTCGGTGCCTCACGGAGCATCGTTTGGTTGCAGTCGCAGCGCGATGTCAGCATGGAACGGCAGCGTGCCCCGGGCCTGAGTCCACGCCATGCCGATCAGCATGAATTCCGCGTCGGTCGTCTGAAGCACGAGCGCGTCAAGGTGCCGCGAGGAGAGAAACTCCTGGACTGGGCCCAGCAGGTCATGAAGGTGCACTGCAACCGGAAGTCGGTGCTCGAGGTTGAGTTTGTCGGTGAGGAAGGTACCGGACTGGGGCCTACGCTCGAGTTTTACGCACTGGTGGCTGCCGAGTTGCAGCGCAGCGATCTCGGCATGTGGCTGTGTGACGACGAAGAGCCGAAGCTGATCGAGGACGAGATTGATCTGGGCGAGGGAAGCAAACCGGTCGGATACTACGTGCGCCGCTCGACGGGTCTCTTCCCAGCGCCGCTACCCCAGGACGCCGAGATCTGTGAGTTCGTGTCGAACTACTTCTGGTTCCTGGGAGTGTTCCTGGCGAAGGTGCTCCAAGACAATCGACTGGTGGATTTGCCGCTTTCGAATAGCTTTTTGCAGCTGCTCTGCCACAGCCGCTCGATTGCTCGCGGATCGTCGTCGGTGCGTGAGCTGACCGGTGGCAAAACAGGTGGTGGACCGGCGGGAGGCTGTGAAGACATCATGGTGTCGTCGATCATGTCGGAGGAGAGTGATCGCGATCGTGATATGCTGGTCGATTCCTATCAATCCAAGATGGCCGCCAGTGACGGAGCCTGGTACGATGGTATCCTGTCGCAGGAGAACCTCCAAGAGATCGACCCGATTCGCTACGAGTTCCTCAAGGAGCTGCAGGAGCTGGTTCAGCAGAAGCAAAACATCGAGCAAAACGACATGCTCAGCTCGGAGGAAAAGTTACAGCAGATAAGCGAGTTGAAACTTAACACAAAAACCGGTTGCGTGGCGCTGGAGGACCTTGCGCTCACCTTCACCTACCTGCCGAGCTCGAAGAACTACGGCTACGTGTCGTCCGATCTCATCCCCAATGGCTCGAACATCGACGTGACGATAAACAACGTGGAAGAGTACTGCAATCTCACGATCGCGTTCTGTCTGCAGGAAGGTATAGCCAAACAGCTGGCCGCCTTCCACCGTGGCTTCTGCGAGGTGTTCTCGCTGAACAAGCTGGCCGCATTTACGCCGGACGAGATCCGTAAGATGCTGTGCGGCGAGCAGAATCCCGAGTGGACCCGTGAGGACATTATGACGTACACGGAACCGAAGCTTGGTTATACCAAGGAAAGGTAAGTACCAAAAAACGACTTACGGCTTACGTTACGCTTCGTAGCATTTTACTCAAAAACCCGCCTTTTCCCTCGACAGCCCCGGTTTCCTACGGTTTGTCAACGTACTCATGGGAATGAATGGATCGGAACGGAAAGCCTTTCTCCAATTCACCACCGGCTGCAGCAGTCTACCACCGGGCGGGCTCGCCAATCTGCATCCCCGGCTGACGGTGGTGCGAAAGGTGGACGCGGGCGAGGGTTCCTATCCCTCGGTGAACACGTGTGTGCATTATCTCAAGCTGCCGGACTACCCGAACGAGCAGATACTTCGCGACCGGCTGCTGACTGCTACCAAGGAGAAAGGGTTCCACTTGAACTAAATCAAACTGTTACTGTTAAATGTGTTGTTTAAAATGTATGAAATGAACTGAAAAATTCGAGGAAACGAGAGAGGAGGCCGATGGTGTGTGTGTGTGTGTGTAAGAGGATAGAGCTGCCAGCAATGTGGAGCCATTTCCCCTCCATCGGGGGGAGGCTTAGGTTAGCTGAATAATAATGTCAAGTATTTGGTTATGCTAAAGAGTAAGGGACCGCCAGGCGGGGGGAGAGGAGTTAACATTTGTCCGGTAGTAGTAGCCGAGAGAGCTGAGATATAAAGATAAGTATCCAAACCAGATTATAGATGAAATATAACACTGCAACTTTCACAACTCCTCCTCCCTTTCGCAGAATAAAGAAGTTTAAAAACAAAAAACGCTGATGCTCTTGCACACTCCTCTTGCAGCAACACTCGTTTTTTTGCGATATGAATGATGCATCGAACTTAAAAGATGATTATGTACACGTTAAAGTCTCCACCTTAAAATTACGGAGCGCCCGAAGAATTTATGTGAACAGATATAAAGTTCTTTGAAAAAAAAACAAATACAGAACAATAAGCTTTTGTAGAACATGATGGAAAACTCGTTTTAAATGAATGATTACCGTTGCCCATTTAGACCACCCGGCACATAATATGGAACGAGCGAGTGAAACGATCCTTCACATTGGTGCTGAAAAAATGATCATATGGCGAGTGGATGGATGCTTGCAAACTAACTCTTTGTTTTATTCGTGATTGACCTCTTCGACGCAAGATGGATAACTGAAACAGCTTAACCATTTAGATTAGATAGAATAAATGATAACGATGAACAGAAAATCACAAAAAGAGGAAACATTAGAAGCTGAGTGTGTGCAACTGTGTGTGTTTGGTGTGCGGAATATGATGAAAAGGATTCTACTAACCAGCTCAAGAGTTGTGTTTTTCCACTTGGGAAACGAAAAAAAAAAACGTGTTGAGATTCAATCAGCAGCACTCTCACCTGAACTAAACAAAATTTGCACTTTTAGTTAGGTTTGATTGCAGACTCGTTTGTACAGAAACTACAAGAGGCACGATTTGGATTCAATTTGTAGAACAATTACACCACAAACCACACAATATATCTTTCACCACTCTACTCTGTATGACCGGAATTGACATTTTATCCACTCCACACTCCACACAACAGTATATTCCCCATTTGTCTTTATAAAAAAAACTTTTATGATGCACGTGATGAGTACGAATCGTGCACGGTGAATACCAAAACGAAATCAAATGTTTGCATAGCATAGCGAAGGAAAGGAAAACACAATACCAGTGCGAGGAAAATGTTAATGATTGAAAGACACTTAAAAAGATTATTGATGGCGTAATATATTATATAAAAGAAAAAGCAAGAATGCATAACATAATTACAAACTCTTGAAGAAAAAACGAACAGAAAATCCTACATACTTAAAAAATCCTATGATACGAAAAGTGCGAATGATCGCTATTGATGAAACAATAAAGAAAAACAATTAAAACAATCATGATTTCTTATTTTAATTTTAACGAGAAATTATCGTGTGGGAGTACCCTCGTTGCATGGATGTTTTAGTTACAGATATTTGTCACAAAATATTCTAAAATAGATTCCTCTAGGCCATTGCTCCGAAACATGCATGCATTTTCTTTGCTACAGGTTTCTTTTAGTAGTTTAAAAATAAATTCATATGCTCTTGTGGCCATCAGCCCTCTCGCTTGCCCGAAAGTTATGGTCCAGATAGGAAAAACATTTCCTTTGGAAACACGTTTCACGACTTTTCCCAACTGCAATAACGCATGCAATAAACACAATGAGATTCGGTCAGACACGTTGCAATGCCATTGTTTTTTCTACCCTCGTTTCATAATTCAGGGGGTGAGTTTTCTTCGATCTCATATGACCATATTGCCGCTTGATTTGCGCTGCCAAGGAAAAATTTCCCCCCGATGGCAAACACAACGTGTGCAACAGGGATGGCATGTCATGTTTGATTGAGCATAGCCGGGGGAGTAAGGGAGAAAACAAACAGAAACGAGAGCAAGCGCAAAAACAACCCTCCGTTACACGTTGGGCACTATTCGGGATAAATGTAATTAGATCAGTTAAAATCTAATTTGAATTCGCGCAAGGCGAAGTATTCAGACTACAGAATAATACTAGCTCTCAGGCTTGTATTGTTTTAAAAATATACAATTCTTTAGCATCGGTTTGACTATTTTACGATCAAATGCCTCGAATTTAATGTTTCGTTCTTGCTAATCGAAAAGCCATTAGCATTTATCAGAACCCTGTAACTACGAGTGGTTGTATACGACTCGATTTTATAGTTTACAAATTGAAACATATTTTAGATAGACTTTTATCCCGATAGTTACTCTACAACATGCATTGTGCACTGGAAGACTGGTGTGAAAGAGACAGCAACAACCCGCGAAGATGAAGGGAGAAACAAAGATCGTAGTAAGTGAGGACTGAGCAACCACTAAACGGTGTCAGTAAATATTTGGCGATTCGTTCGTGCGGATGGTGTAGTACGTTGTTTTATCGCATTTAATACAATAGAAAACTTTACTTTCAATCTTACCAACATCGTTCCTTGCGGTATTATTTTCGTCGTACCGTGTTCCGTTTGTCTGCTGCGTTATTTGTCGGCGTTTCCAACAGTCACCTGCAAATCGTAAAACATGGTAAGAGTTCGTCGTAGATCTGTGCTGACCAAAGATAAGCAACTTCCAAAGTGCAAAATCTGCCTTATTTAACGGTGTATCCGTTCATGGTTGACATCATTTTACAGTCCGGCGAAGCAGGCATATCTTCATTAGCTGCTCATCTTATTTACATGATCTGAAAATTACCTTTTGACGTGCTTGAAGAAATATTGCTTCAGTTTGCTTGTACGGCAGACAGATAAGATACATCAGTTCGATTCCACTGTGGAATCCGCTAAACTACGGTCACCTTCGGAGTGAATGGCGAATGTCCATTTCAAATCGATTAGCTGCTCCAGCTAAAGGAGGCAGATTCCCTTATTCTTGTTTGTCATTTGATAGCATTATCTGTTCAAAATTCGATGAACTCTTTGGCCCCTGGCCGATTCCGTGGGACAGGGGCCGGGAAGAGCGGTCGCCCTCCGCAATACACGAGTGCCGACAGCTTTTCTGATTGTCCCGTATGGTCAAAACAAGAGCGAATCATCCACGGATGCTTAAAAATATCAACAATCGAGCGCCGGAACCGGAGCACGAAAATGTGATAATTATTTTATGTAATACGATTGGTTTGACCTTTTCATGCCCTCGTGTCGCCATCATCCGTCGCGTTGTCGTCATACAACTCCGCCGCCATCGTCATATTTGTCTACTTCCTGATATACTTTTGTTTTTCCTCCTTTCCGCGACAACACGCTAGGCGGCTCGCGGTTGTTGTTTCGTGCCTCTTTCATTCTCTCGTTTATTTTTGGTCCCGTGCGATAGGCATGGTTGGAATACGAAACAAACGTAATCTTCGCGCACGCGAAATGGCCACCATAATATTGTCGAAAATGGCCTATCGAAACCCTCGGCAGGCAGGATTGAGCTGTTAGAGAGCGCTAAAAGATGTACTAACAAGGATTAGCATCTCAGAGGGCTGGTGTTAAAATTCAAACCAAATAAACCCGCACAATGGATCAAAGCAAGCGACAATGGTTGTCTAACGCCTCGTCACTTTTCTCGTTTTACAGTCGGAACCAATCCGTGTCGTCGTCACCGGAGCTGCCGGACAGATTGCGTACTCGCTGCTGTACATGGTAGCGAAGGGCGATGTATTCGGACCGAATCAGCCACTTGTTCTGCATTTACTGGACATTCCACCGATGATGGGTGTGCTGGAAGGAGTCGTCATGGAGCTGGCCGACTGCGCCCTCCCGCTGCTCGTCAGCGTCGTGCCGACGGCCGATCCGGCGGTCGCCTTCAAGGACGTCGATGCTGCCTTCCTCGTTGGCGCTATGCCCCGCAAGCAGGGCATGGAGCGAAAGGATCTCCTTTCGGCCAACGTTAAGATCTTCAAGGTGCAGGGTGAGGCATTGGACAAATATGCCAAGAAGGTAACGTACCCATGGGAAGAAATAGTTTTGTTTTTGTTACTTACCAATCCACCTGCTTGTAGGACGTGAAAGTGCTGGTTGTCGGAAACCCGGCCAACACAAACGCCCTCGTGTGCTCGCACTACGCACCGTCGATTCCGAAGGCAAACTTTACCGCCATGACCCGCCTGGATCAGAACCGTGCCCAAGCACAGATCGCCGCTCGGCTCGGTGTCGGCATCACGAAGGTGAAGAATGTCATCATTTGGGGAAACCATTCGGCCACCCAGGTCCCCGATGCACGCAACGCTTCGGTTGAGGTGGGAGGCGCAGTCAAGACCGTCCCGGAAGCGGTTGCTAACGACGAGTTCCTGAAGCAGGAATTCCTCGAGACGGTGCAGAAGCGGGGTGCTGCCGTCATCGCCGCCCGTAAGATGTCTTCGGCGATGTCCGCCGCCAAGGCAGCCAGCGATCATATGCGCGACTGGTTCGCGGGAACACGGGAAGGCGAGTACGTCTCGATGGGTGTCATCTCGGACGGAAGCTACGGTGCGCCGAAGGATATCGTATTCTCGTTCCCGGTGCAGATCCAGAACCGCCAGTGGAAGATCGTCCAGGGCCTGTCGGTGGATGAGTTTACGCGCAGCAAGCTGGACGTGACCGCGAAGGAACTGCTGGAGGAGAAAGAGGAAGCGATGGCCGTGTGTGCTGCCGATTGACTAGTTAAACTGTAAAACGGAATTTTGTACGAAATACCTTCTTTAATCCAGAGCAGAAAAAATTGTGGCCGCTCAATTTGTGGGGTTGTTGTTTTTGTCTTTTGTTATGCGACACAGAAATAGAAAATCATGCACCACACTCCTTTTGTTTCATCACACATGCCCGTCATATGCTTTTATGCTTTGGTTTTCGTTTTGGGTGACGTAGGTGATTTTTCCAAAATTTTGTTTTACAGTTATTTCGTGTATTTTGGTATCTTTTTACCTTTCTATGTGGGTCCCCAAAAAACCTGAAAAATACAGAAGCAAATCGCTTCCATCCGTTGGCCTAGAGACTAGACACTGTAGAAGTAAAATATTATCCTCCTGATCGTGTTGAAAAAGCGATACCTAAAGCAATTACCTAGACCAATTGTTAGCCTTTGAAGGGGTAGTAAATTTGGTGAATCGGAAAAATAAACTTACATAAACATTTAGGAATATAATTCAGTCTTGTGTGTACTGTAAGCTGAAAAGAAAGAAGAAAACTATCACATGCGATATTCCGAAAACGAAGCAGCCACATTCAAAAACCATCTTTAGCTCGGCATAGTACAGAGTATTCAATCATAATCAAAGTAATCTTTACCGTTGTCCTAATCTAGTAATTCTTAATCCTAGCGGTACACAGCAGGGTTGAAAACTCTGGAAAAGATGAACATAAGCTAATGAAATCAATGTATAAAGAAAAGACAAAGGTACTAGGAATTTACAAAACAAACGGGCTGGGATTGAAAAAAAATATATATATAGTCCAACTGAACATTTATTCGCTGTATTTCTTCATACTTCCAGCATTGACCAGCTCTGCACCGTTGAAACGGAATATGTTCAATTTAGTTCACAATTTGAGCATGAAAGTATATCGTAAAGTAAAAAAATAATTTGATATGATTGAAACAAAATATGTTTTCACAAAGTCATTTTACTGCGCGAGAAACCTTTTCAACTAGCGTTTCATAAATCATGAATCAAAAACTAAAAAAATAAATCGCGCGACACTTAAGAAAGGTAGAAAGTTGGTAATCATTGCAAAATCATATTACTTCTATAATATTAGTTCTAAACTGCACCGATAGTTTCATCTTACAATTGCAGTTCGATCTAGAGTTCATTCCTACTGGAAAAATAGTCTCATTTCAAGGTAATCTCGATTGGGCGATTTGTAGTTTAAAAAAATGATAAATTTTGATGAAAACGCGCGTCAATTAAACTAATAAAAAGAAGGAAGAAAATTAATATTTGTTGCAGAATCCTCGTCGTTGCAACACCCTGTGCACGCTGTGCACAAACGTTGTACCTCCCTGGTCAAATATTTCTATTGCTTGGCGAGAAATATTGCTGCATGAATTATAAATGGCTCTTCTGTGTCCAATGAACCTACAGGAAAAATAGTTTCTTCTCGAGCATATTACTAGGCGACTGGTGTAGATATTGGCCAACTAGGAACGACAGTTTATGCGCATACTGGCACACGGCTGGAACACGCGTCGTACCGGACCAATTATAGTACAGGTGGCACTGTTTGTACGACAGCATTTGCAGGTGATCGATCTTCAGCCCGGAAGTATCGTAGATGACATTGTATGCCGTTGGCGAAACGGTGCCCTGCTTGACCGATTGCGATACGAGGTAGAAATCGGTGCTGTGAAGGAAAGGAGAACAGACGGGATTACTGGAGACAGTTCGTTGTGAAAGCGCTTGAAGCGACGTTACCGTTGTGGAAGGGTTACAACATTGTCAACCACGGTTCCAGGACGCGGATTGAGTCGATGGTCGAAGAACCGCGTGTTGATACGCTTGTTAACTATGAAGAATGTAAGCAGCACTTCCTGTTCTACGCCGGCGGATTTATAAATTTGACCAAGCTTTTCTACCAGCGAGCGAACCTCGTGATCGTAGATGTACTGCAGCTGACCATCACTGACACCGTCGCGGTAGAAGATGATACGCTTCGGAAGCTCGCCAAACTCTCGCCGGTACTCGTTCAACGCCTTGACCGTGTTTAGCGGGAGGTAGTTGGAAATTTCCTCTCCACTCGAGTGGTGGCTTACGGTCGAGAAGAACTTTGGTGTGCCACGATTGTCGTGGTCCAGTGTAGCCACCATGGCGCCGAACGATTTGCTTTTATCCTTGGAATCATGGCATACGTCGAACCCGATCGTCATCAGCCCGTTGAGCGGAATCTTTACCTTCCACGGGACGCCACCCAACTTACAGTTCATCTGTATGACCACTTTCGTGGCGACCGACATTAGTGTGCGCACGTTGCCACTCTTCGGGGTGATCGTCTTCTGTACCATCACCTGCGTCGGAATGGCCCGATCAACGCAGCATTTCTTTTTGATCGCCGTGTAGCGATCGTTCTTGTTGTTCGACACCACGCACATGATCATCTGCGGGTCTTTGTTGATGATGGAGTCCAGCGTGCGGACGTAGGTATTCGGACTATCGTCTGCCATGTGGACAATCTCGCAGTTGCTAATCTCAAATCGCATTCCCCGCGCTGCCGTTATCATGCAACTGAGGAAATCGTTTGCCTCTCGCTGGCATCGGATAGGGACGACAAGGTACCATCGGCTCAAGCGCACCGTGGCAAACATGGGGTTGTCGCGGAAGTGTGCTGTCCAGTCAGCATTCTCTCCCGCCTGAACACCACTGGAAAAAAGAACATGTTCATCAGAAAACGCAAAACCTTTGCTTTAAGCGCGATCCCTTACTTTGAGGTGGTGGAAAAGAAAATCATTTCCTGAGGCAACAATCTTCCCGGTAAGTCCACCAGCCTGCGATCAAGCTCCATTTGCCACACTTTGAACACATCCTGGCTTTCGGGTGACGTTTGTAGGCGTCGGTTGAATGTCTCCAGACGCTCGATACGCCTATCCGGATTCAACCGTGTGTGGTCGGCCATCGCTCTCATCATCCTACGGGGGGAACAGATAACGGAAGTTAGCTTTTGGGCCATCTTAATGCATTTGTATATCTTCTTTAACACTTACTTAAAATCGGACCGCATGGAATCAGTCAGTCCAGTCATCTGACATAGTTCGGGAACCAATGCCATCAATTCGCTGTCGCCGGACCGCGCGTCCTTCTTTTTGGCTCGGGAAAGCAGCATAGGCTGGTAGGCGTCCCGAATGCGCAGGTTGTACTTGTTCTTGTAGTAGTCTAGGAACGATATCTTGCCGTTCTTGGTGTCGAACGTACTTTCCGGTGTCGTGTCGAAGGTGATATCGTGGATGGTATATGTTTTGTTGTTGTAGCCGGTAAGTACCACACAGCCCAACACGGCCTTCCGGAAAGCATCCTTGTAGTTTCGATCGTGCCGTTGACATTCGCGCAAAATATCATAGCACGTCTGCATGCGCATCGTCTTGTGGGCTATTTCACAACAAACCATGACATCGTTTTCGTGCTGCCTGATACTGGTAATGTAACCAGGCCACAGCTCGATATGGTACTCGCGGATCGGAATTTTCGCTGCCGCATCGTACAAATTTCGGCCGACCAGCTGGAGATTCAGGCCGTTCATCGCTCGGCGCAAAATAAGGTTCAGCACCTGGATGCCCGTTTCGTCCGTCATGTCGACCACGGCGACACGAGTTACGTGCAGCTCGTACTTATCGCCGGTTCTATCGTGCTGCGAATGCAGCACCAGTTCATCGTTCGATAGTTTACTGGCACAAAATAGTTGAACGCCGTCAAAGACAAATCCGCCCAGAATCCGCTTGTGCTCGGCTACGAGCGATTGCATTAGCCGGGGGCTCGCACATGGCGGTACAAACTCAACCTGATACTGATAAAGCGTCCATTCGACGCGCTTCAACAGTTTGAAGTAGTTCGATTGCAATTGTAATGGCTGGCCGGTGGTGCCATGTTTCGAGGGTGCATCGGGGCCACGCGTACGGAGCGTATCGGCTAAAGGACGTCGGGCGCGCGGGGGACGACTCACCGAACGACCCAATCCGCTGCTGCCAGGCTGCGGTGGTTGGCCACTAAAAGATGATGGCCCCGGGATGGGAGCTGGTGCGGATGAGGTGCTTGGGGCGCTTTGGCCAGGAGGATCCCCTGGAAATGAATGTGGTGCCTGTGTCCAGGGTCGTCGCTAAAAGGCAAAAACAAAGAGTAACCCGATTAGACTTTCATGTTTTACGCCCGCGCTTGACGAAAGTTACCTCCGGCGTTTGATAGGTTGGCATTTGTGGCGGGACGCCAACCCGGATTGGTGGTGGTGGCCCTCCCCGTGCACCGTCAAATGCCGGTCGTGGAGAATTCGAACTCAACGATCCGCGAATGCGATCTCTTCCGAGCGGATCACGTCTGTCCGCCATTATACCGCTTCAATTGTGAAATAATGAAACCAAATGCATCGATTATATGCTAAGCAAGCACAATCGAAAAACGCTGTCACAGCAATAGCACCCGCTTTTCGCAGAACAACCACTGTCTGCAAAACCCGGCACAGCAGCCTGCTACTGCGATTAACCTAAATAGTCAATGGTACTTTGCAACTCCGATGTGGCCAACGAAAGATGAATTCCTGCTCAATATTTCAATGTTTATCAGAAACAGAACCCTGATAATGTGCTCAAACTCTCGAGTCGAGCGCACGCCACTTTTGGAATACTTACGCGAAGCGTCTAAAATCTTTTCTCTGTCCCGCTCTTTTAATGGCGTTTTGGCAGAATAGACACATGACAACTAACCGGTTTACGTCAGAATGCAACCGCGGTTGACATGGACGATGGTGTTTTGAAATGGAAGTTACAACACTGGTTTTACATCAAAACAATGTCCAAAATAGTCTACGCTCGCTTCCAGTCGTGCTAAGGACAAACAGGTTTCCAAACTAAATATGATCAGCTCATCATGACAATCACATTCTTTAAAAAGTCAACGTAAAAGAATATAAAACATCCTACGCATGCTTTGATGGGTACATATATGATACCACTCCATGTCGAAATCAGCACCTTTGGAAAACGATTCCGAAACAATAAAATTTGATACAAAGTTAAGATTAAATATTAATGTTCCTCAAAGTTAGGTTCACGGATATCTGTTATATGAACGATACGAAGAGTTGGACCATTTCATCTCTAATTCATACTTACCATCTCAGTCCATTTTCAGTCATTTTCTAATTCATGTTGGCATTATTGCATGATACCGATACCTTCCCAAGATTAAGATTATCTGATTTGCTTGATCCAGCACGTTATTTCATGTAGGTTTATAAAAAAAACGTCAAAACACAACAATTTGTTTCCATATCTTTCGCCGAACTTTGTTTTCTGCTTCATTCCTTGCGCTTACAACAATGTTACAATTTATTCCTCTTCCTGTACCACTGTCGTCTTCTCAGAAACGTATAGACCGTCCAAGAACTTACGGATATCCTTGTTGTGGACAGTCGTGGACTGCTGGATGAGGGCAGCGGACAGCGAAACCGCTTCGATGTCGTTGCCTTCCAAGATGAGCTCGTCCTTCTGCTTGGTGGAGTTCACGACAGTCACTCCTGCCTGCATCTTCACGCGACGGATGTGCTTCTCGCCAAGGAAGTTACGAATTTCCACCAACGAGTTGTTCTCACTGATCACGCAGTTGATCGGGAAATGGGCATGTACAGCGCGCATCTTGTACTGGAATCCCTTGGTCACACCTGCCCGGCAGAAGAGCATACAATCAAACATGTATTGTCGAATCTGTTTTGTCCACTAATCACTGATTTGGTGATTAACTTCTTTCACCTGGCTACTCACCCTTGATCATGTTCTCGATGTGCGAGCAAACGGTACGCACCGCCGCAAGCTCCTTCTTGGAGCCGAACCACTTCTCCACCCTCACCTTGTTGCGGGCCGTCTTGTAGACATCCATCGGCAGATGACGGAAGTTCTTCACAAGCTTGCCGCGGGGACCGATAACCGTCACAACGCGGGAGCGTACGTTGACCGTTACCTCCTTCGGTACGGTGACCGTCTGGTTGGAGTTTATCGTTCTCATTGTAAGCTAATCTGAAATAATGAAATGAAGATTAACCATCGTAGTGATTGGATTTACTGTAGACAAGTTCCAAGACAAAACATTTTCGATATCATCACTGTATCCGGAGAGTGCGCATCGATGTCCAAGACCCCGGTGTTACGGGGGTCTGACAGATGCTGCCCGTAGCTTGCTCGGCAACTACAATAAACGAACGAGATTGTTCGCCAAGGAAACATCTATTAAAATGCCTTCCTCACACAATCCGCCCATTTTTCACGTGGGCTGCAAGGGCCAGGATGTCGCACTATCTTCTCAGTGATGATTTTCGATCATGTTTACCTATTTTACACGTAATTTCTTTAAAAGAAACAACCAACTCGGCAATAACACTACTTACACGTTAGAGAATCAAACCGGAAAAGAACCTGACATTTCACTCCATCGGACACTCTGCGTTCCGATGACTTTTCGCCGCTTTCCTCTGAAACATCAAAGTATGCGTTTGAGAAACGCACCTCCGTTCAAAATGACTGTTTATGGCAAGTGAGTGAAATTAAAACTCCTTTTTAATCGCGGATCTTGCATGAAACTATCCTTCTTAATTTCTTTGAATTTACGGTGGAAAAAAGCAAAAGTACAATGTAAATACGAATGGTTGAAATCGAAAAAACTCATCACTATCGAAGACTCAAAATGTCACCTAATAAAAAAGCTCATCTGACAGATGGGGCAGCAGATGTGACTGGTGCAATTAATTTTTTACAGCCGCTCTGTGTGTTGTTGGTAAAATGTCCGTTCGAAGCGTACTCTTTGCAGAGCAATAGTAATTTGTGTATTTTAATGAGTTGTGTGTTGGAAAAAGACCTGCATTTCCAGTTTTAATCGCAGAGTGACGTTCTTTGTACAAATCGTTGCTAAAAGCTTTCCAAGTAAGATACCGGAATCGCCATGAGCAACACGGAGAGTACCAGCAGCGGGGATAGCAGCAAAAATGCAAAATCAGTAGAAAACCAAGATGAGTTGATTATAAAACAACAACGTGAAATTGAACAAGAAGTAAGTAATGCTCGTCACACACTGGGTTTGTAGACTTTGCTTTATGATGCGTTCTTTCTTTCGTACTACAGATTGCTCATACTAATCCGCTAGTCAGCGAGTCCCAGGAGATCTCCAGTTTAAATCAGGAATATTTGGACGATCCTATTTACATATCAAAAATTAAAGACCTCTCGTCCAAGTATCGTGCGATCAGACGCAGTCGCCCGGATGGAAACTGCTTCTTTCGTGCGTTCGCTTACGCATATCTGGAATACTTGGTACTGAACAAAAGCGAATTCCAAAAATTCTACGAGTACGCCTCGAAATCGCGGGAGCGTCTGACTGAAGCCGGCTTTCCGCCGTTCACCATCGAAGACTTTTACGAAACGTTCATGGAGGTGATAAACAAGGTGAAACCGGAAGGAGACGACACTACCAGCGCCCTGGCCGAGTTGCATAAGCTGTTCAACGAGCAAGGCTACTCCGATTACGTGGTTGTGTACCTTCGACTGATCACCTCCAGCCATCTGCAGGAGAAGGCCGATTTCTACCAGAATTTCATCGACGGCAACATTACTATCGTTGAATTTTGCCATCAGGAGGTCGAACCAATGTACAAAGAGTCGGATCACATTCACATCATTGCGATCTGCTCGGCCCTGGATGCCGGTGTCCGGGTTGAGTATATGGACAGGGGCGATGGAAACCAGGTAATTGCACACGATTTTCCGGACGGAATCAAACCGAACGTTTACTTGCTGTACCGTCCGGGCCATTACGATATTTTGTACCCGAATCAGTCGTAAAGTTCGCGGAAACTGCCGCGAGCCCATCTGGGTGTATTTTTGCTGCACCACGCTCGTTGAGCGAATGAAGCAAAATAGAGCATGAGAATACCTACAATAATACCAACAAAAGTCTCGTTCAGTATGTACGTTTATGATTTGCGCATCCTTGGATTATTCAATATTTCTATGATACTTGCACTCTACTCATCATAAATATATACGACTCAAGTGAAATAAATGAAGCTACGCATTGAGATTCATTTTCCCTCTACGCCTCTGTGTTTTATTTGTAAAATTAGGACTTTGTTAAGCATCGATTTCTCCAAGATACAACGTTTTATCGCTTGAACCAGACACGATTATCGGTTCGTTAGGATGGAAATCGACATCGTTGACGCTTCCGTTGTGCCCCGGTAGTTTATACAGGATCCGCCTGGAAGTGGTGTCCCAAATGTACACGAATCTGTCCGCAGAACCTGCACTGATTCTCAGCCCGTCTGGAGACCAGGCGCAGCGTAACAGATTCTTTTCGAAATTATGCTGATGACCCGAAAATATCTTGACGCAGCGTTCGCCGGGAACATATGGTCGGATGTCCCAAATGCGCAGCGTGTTGTCCATGGAATTGCTGAGCACGTACGATCCATCCGGTGATAGCGATAAGCCCGTAACGGTGTCCGAGTGACCGCGGAGACGGTAAAGAATTTCCTTCTTGCGTATGTCCCATACCTTAATTTCGTTGTCGATGCCACCGGAGATTACCTGCTCGGCTGTGTCATTGAAACATACCGCCGTAACTTGATAACTGTTGTCAAACGTGCTTATAACGTGCCGTTTGCGTGCATCCCAGATTTTAATCGAAGAATCGTCCGACCCAGATACAATCAATGTCGGTCCGCGGCGTGCGCCACTGCAGCTGTTGACGAAGTGCGTGTGTCCTTTTAACTTTCGGACACGAGTGCACGTTGGCACATCCCACACTCCGACCACCTTATCGGTGGCACAAGTGTAAATGTTGGATCCATCAGGAGAAAAATGAGCCTCCATCACTGCCCCGGAATGGCCACTTAGAACACCTACATTTTCGCATTCGTCATACACTTTCCAGAGAACTAAAATTCAAGAAAACGCCGGATTAACAAGAGAAGTTCGTGGGTTTCATTCGCTGGTTGCTTACAAATTTGCCGATCAAATCCGGTGGACATAAGATGTTCTCCTTCCGGGTGAAACTCGGTGGAAAAGATCTCCCCACCGTGCCCTTCAAGTAGCATTATTGGCCCAAGCAGGCCGGATGTTCTTTCAACATTCTGAAACCATGAAATGAAATGAAATGAAAATGATTTCGAATGCAGGATTACCACTCAAGCATTACCTGCTCTAGAAGTTGTTTATCTTTCGCCGTGTATGCAACGATATCGGTACGGGTTTTCTTTGCATTGTTCACTGGAACTAGTGCATCTGAAGGGCGCTTGACTGCAGTTGTACTCATTTTGATCTGATGAGCTGTTTTACGAATCCGAATTATGTTCTTCGGATGCTATTGATTTCTTCTTCTTCTTCTTCTTTCGATATGCGAGTCGGGGTATATCCTCCTACGCTAAGTCGAACAATTTGTTCCCTTACACGTAATCAGAGGCGTACCAACTCTGTCCGAACTCCTATGAAGGGGCTCGTCCTTTAGGACCGGCTATAATAGCCATATGTCCACCCGCCGTCCACGGGAGGGATAATTCCTTCCGTTGTCAGGACACAAGAACTCGTGGTCCGCTTGATTGTCTCAAACGGCACGAGATGTGCGGCAGCTAGGATTTGTCTGACCTGAGCTCCAGCTCGGCGTCACCACGCGGTCGTGCCGTAACCTTACTTTTCCGCTAACCCTTTCAGGAAACTTATGCACTGCTAACATCCGCTCTGATGCACTACCGAACTAGAACTGGTGCTATTGATTTAGTTTTGTTGAACGTTCAGTCCGGCAAGGCGTCCTAAACTTTGTTATGACAGCACTGGATCAAAAGTTGTCATTATATGACGATGCCATAATATGTGAACAGGTATTTTTACGATTACGCTGATAATATGTCTATTGGGATTGATAGTATGGTATAGATAAATTCCCTAAATACACCTGCTGCTTGTGTACTATATGTTGTAGATTAATAAAGAATAAATAATTTTATAATAATCTAGTTTCTTCCATAAAACACTGAACTGTCAAATCGAGCCTGTCGTTCTTGATTATTCGATGACACAAAGTCTTCATCCAGAAGAGCCGATCGCACGCTTTCTGTGTTCTGTAGTGCAGTGCAGTTTTCTGTGAATTTAACACAGAATCGACCAATATTCTCGATCAATTTGTTTGAAAACGTGAAATTCCCAGCTCAACGATGGTCGTCAAGCCGAACATGGTCGCCAAAAAGCCGCAGGGCCTGGCTTACAAGGACAAAAGCAAACCGGCTGACATCCGCTTGAGCAACATCAATGCTGCCAAAGGTGGGTGTATTGCAGTGAAGAGATGTAGAATCGTAAAATTATGTGACCACTGCAAAGAAAAGCCTCACGTGCTTGGTCTTTGAATTGTCTTTTTCGACCATCGATTGCGCATGAAACTATATCTTGGGAAATGTTGATGATTTTTTCACGAACTTAGAATCTTGTTCATATTTGCTCCAAAGCCTTAACAGAACTTTTCAAGTGAACATACTTTTTCACATAATAGTTTCCTTTTATCAATGGAAAATGATAATAAGATGTCTAATTGTCCCTTGAATCGAGAGATACTTGTATGAACGGCAACAATGGTTTGTAAAACTTTGTGCCAAATTTAGTATACAGTTACATCCACATAACCTCAATGTTGTGAGTCATATGATGTTCGTTTCTGCCGGCAGACGATTAATGTATGTATTTTTCTCTATTCAGCCGTGTCGGATGCGATCCGCACCAGTCTGGGTCCTCGTGGAATGGATAAAATGGTAAGGAGTCTTCATTCATATCGTCAGTTTGTTTCTCTTGTTAAGTGTAGTTTTCATAAATTGTAGATCCAAGCCTCGAACGGTGAAGTCACGATTACCAACGACGGTGCTACGATTCTGAAACAGATGAATGTGATCCACCCGGCCGCAAAAATGTTGGTCGAACTGTCCCGTGCACAGGACGTCGAGGCCGGCGATGGCACCACATCCGTCGTTGTGGTGGCCGGCGCTCTTCTTGAAGCGGTCGAAAAGCTCTTGCAGATGGGTATCCACCCCACGGCCATCTCGGAAGCGTTCCAACGCTGCTCGGCCAAGGCTGTGGACATTCTGACCGAAATGTCGCGCCCCATAGAGTTGAATGATCGCGAGTCACTGGTCAAGAGCGCATCGACGTCGCTCAACTCGAAAGTTGTTTCGCAGCATAGCAGCATGCTTGCCCCGCTCGCAGTCGATGCTGTGTTGAAAGTTACCGAGCCGAACGCACAGGGATCCGTGGATCTGAAGAACATTAAAATTATTCGCAGCCTTGGCGGTACCATTGAGGACACGGAGCTGATTGATGGGTTGGTGTTCACACAACGATCGTCGGGCGTGAACGGTCCCAAGCGAGTGGAGAAAGCTAAAATTGGTCTCATTCAATTCTGCATTTCTGCTCCCAAGACGGACGTAAGTTTCATATGAATGAATTGGTTGAGTCATATGCAGCAATGCTTATGTTATTTGAACTTATTTCTTATTTGCAGATGGATCATAGCGTAATCGTATCGGACTATGCCGCGATGGATCGCGTACTTAAGGAGGAACGTGCGTACATTCTGAACATCGTGAAGCAGATTAAAAAGTCTGGTTGCAACGTCTTGCTGGTACAGAAGTCGATCCTTCGCGATGCCGTTTCCGATCTGGCTCAGCATTTCCTGGACAAAATCAAGGTCATGGTTGTGAAGGATATCGAGCGTGAGGACATTGAATTTGTCTGCAAGACACTTAAGTGCCGCCCAATTGCATCGCTGGATCATTTCGTCGCCGAAAGTTTGGTAAACGCCGATCTGGTGGAGGAAGTGGCCAGTGGCTCGACAAAATTCGTCAAAGTGACTGGCATTCAAAACATGGGCCAAACGGTGTCGATTGTTGTTCGTGGATCGAACAAACTGGTCCTGGAGGAAGCTGACCGTTCGCTGCACGATGCTCTCTGCGTCATCCGGTGTTTGGTCAAGAAACGTGCACTGATTGCCGGTGGTGGTGCCCCAGAAATTGAGATGGCACTTCAGCTGGCCGCGTACGCTCAAACACAGCAAGGTGTGGATGCATATTGCTTCCGCGCTTTTGCCAATGCGCTTGAGGTGATTCCTTCTACCTTGGCGGAAAATGCAGGACTAAACCCTATTGCTACCGTTACGGAGCTTCGCAACCGTCACGCCCAAGGCGAGAAGAATGCGGGAATTAACGTACGTAAGGGAGCAATCACGGACATTCTGGCGGAGAACGTGGTGCAGCCGCTCTTGGTCTCCATTTCATCGATAACGCTGGCGTCTGAGACGGTTCGTTCCATTTTGAAAATAGACGACATCATTAACACCATGCAGTAGATGCGCGGGTCCAGCTTTGAGCAACGGAAGGAAGCATCTATTTGAATCGCATTATTAACTCCGTGATTGCTGCATACACATTTTCACACCAAACTCACCATTCGCCGCGTCCTAACTCGCTGCTACTAACTCAACTTCGCACCTACACATTAGTTTCTTTGAAATGCGATACCTTTTCATTTGCAAAGGAAACATCGAACACATCAATCGATTGTTTGTAATGTTTGTATTCTCTTAATAAACGAAAAAATAAGTATTAGCAACGTGTTATTTCTTTGCTATCGGTTCGAACGCATCCGGCATCCGTTCGATGACATATCGGTTCAGAGCGACGTTCATAATCGGCACGCCGGGTATTTTACGGATGCGCCGTTTTAGATCCTTATCGTTTGTTGCTACGATGTAGCATTTGTGCTGTGTAACTCGCTGCACGAGACAATCGTCCGCATACGTTCCCTTGTGCATGCAGTGTAGCCGTTCGAAACGAGGATCTTTTATGATCCTCAGCGCCAATTTGTACTTCGATCCTAGCTTTTCGAGCTCGGCTTCGACACAGTCTGTTATGTACGGGATGCACTTCGCGTACAGGCAGTCCATCATCGTTTTGATTATGTCCAGTTTGTTCTTTATACTGAAGTTGACAAAGTTGGTATCCACGAGCACGTGATACGGCGGTCCTAGTTGGGTGTTGTACTGGAAGAACATTGCTGAACTGCCCTGCGGTCTATCGATCACCTTCGGCTCATCGCTGTTTGATTTCTTTTTGGTCTTCGCTTTACTTCGATCTTCAGCTTTCAGCCGGTTGTCGCTGGCTTTGATCATTCTCTTAGCTAACGAAGTTCGTTGCTGTTGCAATCTTTTCAACTGCTTCTGTTTACCCTATTATGACCAGAAGAAGTAAAACTGTATTTCTGAATCCAAATGAAGCGGATAACATGTGCACTTACCATTTTAATTTGCTTTGAAAACGAAAACGAATGAGAATGTAAATAAGCACGAAATAAACATGTGCCGACTGCAGGTTTGTTGTGACATTACATAGTCAAGGTTCTTGAATTGCAAGGTACGCTACTATCGCAGTTTATAGCAACTTGACATTGGGACGTATGACCACAACGTCAGTCCAATTGCAGTCTTCAACTCTGTTTATAGGGGTTCTTGTAGCCGTCATTCCCCATAAACACCCCAGGACTATTTACACTTGCCAAGGAGGAAAAAAAGTAAAAGCAATTGCACTTTTTGATAAATACACACACTGGGTACTTCTTTCTTTGCAGTACCACCTCGCCAAGTATTCGTCATCAAGTGCGGAAGTGTGATTAATCATCCACCGAGAGTTGCAGAAACTAGTTTGCAGAGTGTTCATATCGAGTGGATGTTCATTGTTGCTGTGCAAAACGCAGTTCGTTCACAGACAGGGGTGCGGCACGGATTACAAAATTGCTGATTAGTCGAGAAACACCGTAATGGAAAATTTGAAAGAGCAATTTCCTGCTTACAACGCAGTGCTGAGGCAGCCAAATGGACAGCCCAAACCGTACCACAGCACTGGACTGCCCGATTGTCCACCGAATGGGGCGGGAATACCGGGCATGGTGATGATCGGGAAGAAAAGTGGCCCCGCTGTTCCGCCGAAACCGAGGAAAAACTCGCAGCAACAAGTTCCTCCACAGGTTCCGAAAAGTTCCAACGTAAAGCAGTACTGCGAGCCCTCGTTTTCTACCGTGCTCGAAGGTCAGGCCAGCAACCTTGACGAACATGCGTACACAAACGTAGGCGGCGCTGAACGAGACGGTGCCGCGGTTCCCGGTGGTAAGCTGGGAGCGCGCAAGGTTACCCTTGACGATGCCCTCGAGTTGCAGCACGTAAAAGAGGCACTCGAGCACCACAAGCGAACCTTGGAGGCGAATCGCGCAAAGTCACACCAGGGTGGGCCCGAGCCCCACGGCACGGTTTACGAAAACACCCATGCCTCACCGTACCCCGGTGCCTATGGGTCGGATGCAACATATTCCAACATTCCAGGAGGGGCTCGTGGTGGCCAGCCCGTTATGAAGAACAACGATGGTCTGATTTACAGCAACATAATGCACAGCAACAACGGTGTTCCAGCGAAAGCGTTCCCGCAACGGCAAATATCGGAGGAGTTGCCACCTCCGCCACCGCAAGATATGCCACCGTTGCAAATAACGATGAATGCATTGAACTTGGAGGATAATGACGACGAGTTTCCACCGCCACCGAGTCCGGTAAGTTCGTCGTACAGTGAGCTCCGTCGGGCCACAGATCCTCCGTCCCACATAGGAAGGCAGCCGCAGCCAACCTACACGATGGTGGGTCCTGGTGCTAGCGGTGGCGGAAACGTTGGAGCTCCGGGAGGACAAACTTACAGCAACATGGCACCGGGAAGCCAAATCTATGCCAACAACATGCACCACCAGTCTCTGTACGGGACGTATGGTATGAGTTCACAGGGTTCGACGACGTACGAATCGATCTACGAACCGATAAACCCGCGCCCTCCGAGCCAAATGTCCGCCCGATCGAACTACTCGCTCTACGCACCGTACGTAAATTCGCACGGAATCAACAGCCCCAACGATAGCATTATCACGAGCGCCTCCCAACAGCAGCACCGTGGTGGAGGCGGTTCCGGCGGTATGAACAAGGAAACGGAAGTGGACACCCTTACGGATTTGTTGGTGCAGTCGATCCAGGACACCGACTCATTCGGAACATGCGTTAAGTGTGGCGAACGTGTGGTGGGCGAGAAGACGGGCTGTACGGCGATGGACAAAATCTATCACATCGCTTGTTTCACGTGCCAGCAGTGTCAGATTAATTTGCAGGGAAAACCATTTTACGCGCTCGATGGAAAGCCGTACTGCGAGGAAGACTACCTCAACACGCTGGAGAAATGTTCCGTCTGTCTGAAGCCGATCCTCGAACGCATCCTGCGTGCCACCGGAAAACCGTACCATCCGCAATGCTTCACGTGCATCGTTTGCGGCAAATCGCTCGACGGCATTCCGTTCACCGTGGATGCAACGAACCAGATACACTGCATCGACGATTTCCACAAGAAGTTCGCACCACGATGCTGCGTCTGCAAGCTGCCAATAATGCCCGAACCGGGCGAAGATGAGACGGTCCGCGTGGTGGCACTCGATCGTAGCTTCCACATCAACTGCTACAAGTGTGAAGACTGCGGGCTGTTGCTCTCATCGGAAGCGGAAGGACGCGGCTGCTACCCACTGGATGATCATATTCTCTGCAAAAGCTGCAACGCAAAGCGTGTCCAGGCCCTCACTAGCCATATGACGACTGAGCTGTAAACAGATTTCCCTATTGCGGCTTCTCGCAAAAACTGAAGCAATTTCGTAACGCATACCGTACTTAGGGCGCCCGTGTTCCGGAGAGCGGAACAAACGTAGCGCGTGGCTGCTAGATCCGTGGCAATTGGTATAGTGTAGGAAAAAGAAAACAAAAACGATAGTCAAATTTATTGCACAAAAACGAATAGCTTTTAACCGCACGAACGGCACGCATTCGCTGCGCATCGCGCTTTCATTCATTCCATTTCGGTAGAGAGAAACACTTTAAGCTTTTTAACGTTATATTTATAGAATGTATCTGATACCTTACCGTTAGAATTAAGCAAACGATGGGAGAGTTGGTTTTTAACCAGATTTATTGCTCTAATTACCAGAATAGAAAGGGGTTTAGCATCTAGATAAAGATACGCGTGATTTGTTATTGTACTACCAGGGCGGACGGACAAAAAGGACGCACAATACTTGCATTTACATTCCTCTTCGCTGTCCGTAGACTAAAACTTTCCACTACATTGCATTTGCGGAGACAATAGGGGTTCACATTCCATATATTCACTCTTAAAAAAAACGTTGTCCATTCGGAACGAGTTGATGATAGGAAAACAAATCTTTAATATACCGATAAAAAGGTAATCATCAGCATGGAACTAGCATTATTGCATGTGTCAAACGTAATGTTGAATTTTGTATGTTTGTCGTGGATTCAAATAAACCGTACAGAAAAATACCTGTTAAGCTTGATTATTGTATTCAAAGGGAATGATTGCGTGAGAATAACTGATTAGCCTAAATGTTTCTATATCTTCATTTGCCAAGACACCCACAAGCCTAAAACGCTTAGGTTATGATAGGATAGGCTAAACTTTTGTTTTAAAGTTAAAAAACGATATCGTCCTATGTGTATGAAATGTTTTATTTACTGAAGCATGTGTCTCTTTCGACAGCATTATGCTGACCCTTTTTAACATTTCACCCTCCACCCTCCATATGCTAAACTTTGCCATCCTTTTACATACATCGAAGGGGTTAGCTCTTGCGGCGAGTATTCCGACAACCCTTCGACCGAAAGGGGTGGTTTTTTAGGTTTAGACAGTTGGTCCCGGTTGCGGGGTTGTACATAAGGCTCGGCTTGTGGCCACTGTCAGAGGGAGAGTTCCCGGAAGGGTTGGGTAGGTATTGTAAGTTTTTTAACAATCGCTTATGCTGAATGAGAAGGGGTTAGGCCATTCAGTCGGCTAGGCGATTGATTTAGTCGTGCTTGAATCGGGGAAGTGATTGGAGATCCGGGTGCCACGGATGTCGGTTCGGCGTTCGATCTTCCGGGCTGGAGTGTGGCCCTCTCTCGTCCGAGAGGAAACGGTGAGTTTTTTTTTGGGATCGGTTCGAAAAAACCGATTCCTCTCAAATGCGCATGTTTACTAAACGCCTGCTTTGCGCGTATGCAAAATAGCTGTGAGGGTTTTAAAATGTGGCATCCTGTCACCAGCAACCACGTGTACCATTTCAGTTCTCCACCGGCTTTGGGTGAAAGTCCTTCCAGCAGTAGTTTTAAAGCTCTATTTGAAGGAGATATACATTCGGTGAGAATTTCAAAGGAATTTAATTAAACATTGAGCGTCTTTTGAAGGCAACTCTAAGGCGAATAAGAATTAGCACTCGTGTTACGAAATTAAATTGGCAAATCAATCGGCAGAAGGGCATACCAAAAAATGCGCTCCTATCATTCACCCCAGTTTGGTGTAACAGACAAAAAAATGCTCAAACATAAACGAAGTGTACGAAACAATGCGATTGAAAAGGCTACTCAAGGAGGACTATCGATGATTTAGAACACTTGAGCGTTGAGCCGACCGTTGAGTTGTGAATCGTAAGGAGGAGCGTCTAAAATCGCCATTCGGTGAAACGAACTGGAAAAATCGGAAAGTGGACAGGCAGAGGAATCCGAATCAAAATCCTTGAGGCTATGAAATGTTGTCCGGATGTTCGACAAAAAACAGATACGGGGCAGTTACGAAGGGAGCAAGCGACAAGATTATTTGTAATTAGGAAATTAGAAATGTGAACCAAGTGGAAATGGTATGGTAGCTCGTAGAAAGTGGAAAGCAGATCAAGTTTAGCCGAAGGACAAGGTCCCTCTCGAAGCATCGAAATGGATGTCCGGTGTGAGCATCCCGGTTTTCAGGAAGCGGTGGAATGAGAGATGAAAGCACTACCATACCCACGAAGTAGAAAGGGGCAGGAAATGAACCGGCGTTGCTGATGAAGGATGGTTCTTGAAATGGAATTTCTAATAAGAAAGAAAATGCGAAAGGAAAATCCATGTTAGTTAAATTTGTTTAGGAGCTGCTTCTGCTCGCTCCGGTCAAAAGGAAAAGCGTTGGGGGCGTCATTAAGGATTTGTCCGCAAGAAAGGGCCACTTGTATGTGTGTGTCGACGAGTGGCGTATGCTATGCGCTATTCCAAGAACGACGGCCATGTTACCTGTTAAAAGTTGAATGTGGAATTGAAATTGGAATAACGACGTTTGATAAGGGCCAGGACCGGATCCGGACGTCGGTTCCGGCACGATCCGGGGCTGATTGGTGAACGACAAATGAAAACGCGCTCTCTTTCTCTTCAAATCAAATTGGGCACTTTTTTAGCTACCCTTAGGTGCCACCTAATTGGCCGCTCGGTTGGAATGAAGGACGATGGTCCTTTTGGGCGTACGGCGGAAAAGTGATTTTGGGAGCCGTATTAATTTGAACTTGAAGTGGTTTTCGGTGGCCGTGATTCGGCTTTGTGAAAGTTTTTGGCCCGGCTTTTGGTTCGACGAGTGATGTATGAATTTGACCGTGCTTCTTAGAAGCCGATATTGGACGACATCTTTTCTGGAAAACCTTTAAAAAGGGACACGGTTTCTCTAGGTCGTCGCAATCGAGTTTTCCGATTCCAATTTCAATGATTGTGAAGTCACACAAAATGCACTTGATTGGGATGAATTAAACATTCCGAGAACGGGACTACAAAATCAGCCTCCCCCTTCGTTGGAGAAGATAAATTTTGCAAAGGGAAAACAGCGCTGGAAGGAAAACAGGATTTATTATAATGTACCTCCAGGGGTCAACCACATAACTGAGCCACAACACAGGCCTCCATTGATAGGCATAGATTCACGGTGTTTCGCTTCACAAATTTCTTCCAACAATCTCCCCACGATTCTTGGCAACTTTTCCTGTTTGTAAAGAAGCCCACGTGTGTTATTTTGTGTGTGTCGGGACAAGTTTTTCCCCTTGCGTCCTGTTTCCATATTTATGACAATCGCCAAAATTTGAAAAAAGAAGCAGTAATAATAATAATAGTAACAAGGCAGTGTAAAGCGGGGCGCCCGCTTTGGAATAGAAGAAAAACATGGCCAAAATCGAATTTACGTCAAATGTTGCGTGACATCAGTGTGTTATTTTTCTATTTCATACACGGGGTGAAATTCGAAATTCGACCACAGTTCCGAGAAAGGAAAACGACAAAAAAAGAAACGGTGACACAAGGGACGAATTTTCGCCTAGCGGAAAAAATACCGGAGGTTTTCCATGGGAGCTTATCACAAATGTATTTATTTTTTCAAGCATTAGCAAAACATGTCCTTCAAATTATGTGCATGTATTTTTTATTCACTACTGTCCGGAACTTCACTCCGCCCAGGGAAAAAAGGTCTGGCTGTAAGGTTGTAAAGTGTCGTGGTTTTTCCGCGCATCCCCTTCTCGAAATACGTCGACGTTTGTCCTTTAGCCATCCCTCGCACACCAACAAACGGCACAATACGGCGTTGCCGAGTGACCGATAATGCCGGAGTGGGATTATTGAGGCGATTTAAATTCAAAGAACCCATTGGTCATGGACGTGATTCGGAGTTGTTTTAGCGGTGGAAAAATTCATCGACATGTGTCCTCGGCTGCCCCTTGCCCGGGGTGGGGTTGGTGGGTGGAACTTCGTAATGAGCATGACGGACATGGGTGATAATGGGGTTCATTATGCCTATGTACTGGGCACATGCTGCCCGATGAGGTGACGTACATTATTGAAATCGCTCGGACGTGATGTTCCTTCCGTGATGTTAATGTTTGTGTGTGTGTGTGCGCCAGAAATGGAAGTAATGAGTATTCGAGGCGTCCTCATTACTATGTAAATTGGATTGGATCGGTCGGCCAGTGGCCGAGGGCTCATGTCCCCTCCAGGGAAACTTCCCTCCGGAACCTGTTGGAAAATATTAGCATTTTCTTATTAAAACAGAGCTGCTAACGTTTCTTCTTGCGTCGGCCTGAGATGGGAAAAATGATAATAGACCTCGCATTTAATCGATTTCCGCATGGTTCTGTAAGATAGAACCAGGAAAGAAAAGAAATCACTAAGAATTGTCAAAGTCTATTTATTTAAGGTATTGGAACAGTTAACCAAACTTATTCCTCAGGATAAACTTGGATGGTTTATCTAATTTTCCCCAATGAGAAGCACATTCTTAGGGAATTATTCATCTTGTCTTCTAGTGCCCGAAACACCCTGTAAGGGTGCGATAAGAGATGATTGATTGTGTTTGTAGCGTCAACCCGGAAAGCATACATAAGCATTTTTGAAAGCATAATGCAATTTTTCTCCCACCGCTTTCTGGTTGGACGATGAGATCGTAACGTTGGGAACACGAAGGGACACCCCGAAAGGGTTGCCAGCTGGATGCCGTCTCATGTTGCAGAGGACATGACTCAATAGTTGCGCGGCTAGCGAAAAGGGATTCAGTTACCGATATTTACTTATTATTAATCATAATTTTGAAGCACATCACGGTCGCTCTCCATAAAGCCCCGGCAGCCTCGGGGTTCCTTTTTCCACCGTCACAGGATAAAGGGATGGAAAGATCATTCCTCGTCCATTCTCGGGTCCAACCCTTTTGCCCGGTTCCCGCGTCGGCGTGTCATTGTTTCGTCGTCCCACACGACGCAACCGTTACGTATTTAGTGCAAAATTATGTTAAAGGATGAATAATCCATCATACTTTCGTGCGACGTTGCGAACCGAATCCCGCTTGAGTGCGTCTCCCCGGGCTCGTTCATCACCTCACCCTTTTTCCGGGGGTGTTCTTTTGTCCTCGCTGGCGGGTGGACACACAACACCCCCACACACACACACAAAAGGACGCGAAAAAGGAAAACCACGCAAAGACGAACGTATAAAATACTCCTCGAGATGGGATTTCAGGCTTTATCAGCATTCAACAGCGCCATGGCGGCCCCCTTTTGGGGCTATCTGGGAGGTGGAGGTGGTGTAGTCCGGACCGGCAAGGAATCGCCATAAATCTCCGTTAGAGGATCAGCGCCAGCCAGTCAAAAAAGGATTTGATTTATTTTCCAGCCGGATTTCCCAACCGTAAGCTTTTTCGTTTGTAATTTATTTGAATTTACTCGAAATTAGATCACATTGTCCATTACGGGGAGGAGGAAATGATTGGATGGCTTCTTGAAGGTGGCACTCCTACCAGAGAAAGGGGGCATACACTCCTTGATTGCCCCTTTCGGTTCGCAGCTTTGGAGTGTCCGATAATGGCGGACATTCTTATGCAGCACGTGGACCTTGGGAGTTGGCGTCATCTCATATTTTAAAGCAATAATCATCTTCATAATGGTCCACCGGACGTTACAAAACAAAAAAAAAGGGTCGTCAGATTGAAGTACGTGGTTTGCCCGATCTGACGCTCCACTCGTGGGTTTTTTTGGTCGCTCCCGAGTTCCGGATTCCCGGTGAGGAGCCATAAAACACATTAAATCCCATAGAATAATCGAAATGTCACATTAGGTTGTGAAATATAGACGAATGCGGAATGCTGGTCGGCAGATTTTCCCGAGCCAGCCGAGATTTACTGAAGGTGCCAGGCTTAAGCGGCCGAGCTGTCCGGCCCAATTCCGGTGGGCTTTCGGGAGTGTGTGTGGAAATTGCTTTTTCTGCTTGGCTTTGCATCCGATTAGTATGGAAAATATAAAAACCCATCGCCACGAGGGGTTTTTTCCGAACGGCCACTTTCGACCGGTAGCGTACTGACCATAAATATATATTTTATGACGCCCCGGGTTTATACTTCCCATTTTCCCCGGGAGCGCTTTTCCTCCGTTTTCCTCAGTTTTTGGGACTTTTGTTGCGGATTCCTTTTTTTACCTCCGTCTTTGATTCCTCCGATGTTGCGATGTTGCGCTCCCTTCGGTTCGGAGTGTGTTTGCATCGTAAGGATTTACTGGCAATCAGCCTTCGGGCCCACCCCTCCAAGCTCTCTTCTTCCTTCCTTACCCTTCGGGGGTTTAGTTGGAATGTTTTATTCCCGCTCACAGTTTTCGCGCTCTGTGTTTCTTTTCTTCGACAAGCAATCGTCAGTGACTACCGGCCACCGAAGGACCGGAAAGGAAGATGTATGGATTTGCTACAAATCAATAGGATAGAAACTGTTCGGGATGGCCGACGCAGATCGGTGGATGGGTGGGTGGCTAGTCGGATTTTTATGTTTATGTTTTTGTGTTTTGTGCCCGCTGTTTTGGTCGAGTCTCCAAGGGATTTCGCCTGAAAGAAAAAGGAAAACAGTACTTGGTGGCAGCTGTTGAGCACAGTTTCTACCCTGTAAAACATGAAGAACTTTTGTAGAACGACTCCATTTTAAAATTTGAAATCTCCCAAGTCAGCGATGTTTCCTCCAATCAAAAGCGGGCTTTAAAATCCCTTTGAAACTGTAAACCCATCCTTCATTTGCCTATATTCAAATGGTGGTTATGTAATGTTTTCCCCCAACTCAAAGGGTTACGCATCCTGGCGCAAGCCAGAAACTGGAATCGCAATGGCGTTGAAATCCCTTTTTTGAATTAATAAAAAACCTCCTTGTGTATCCTTGTCCTTTTCGAGAGATGTGAGGGAAAGAGAGGCTCTAGAGAGGTATTGTGTGTCTGTCGGTTCGATTGGATGTCTCATTATCTCGTCGTCATATGACCAAACATGCATCTGTCGAGCAAAAGCAACATCGACCGCGCGTGTGTTTGTGTGTTTGTGTCGCGTGCTTTATCCCTTGTGTCTGGCAAAACCCCGACCCGGCTGACGGGTGTTTGGCATCTTTCACCCCCTTCGGTACCTATGTACAGCCTCCGGTGGATGGCAGTCCGGAAAGCGGATCCGAGCACGAGCCACGAGCATCATTTTTCCCCCTTTTATTTTCCCCGAACTGCATCCTTTCGCTTCGTCGTTTTCACCTCATTCGAATCCACCTTTGTTAGCGCTCGGTTCACTCACTCGGGCTGGTTTTGGCCGGAGACGTACGTCGCATATTTGCACTTCCGAAAAGGGTCCTCGAAACGCTGGCTGGCTGGCTTTCGGGGGAAAAGTGATTCTGGGACCGGTTGTTGTGGGTTTTCGGTTCGCTTTTTACGCCTGGTGCGGCCGCGACGTCGACGTCGTTGTGCACCCCTTGTCGAAACCCCCTTCGGTTGGAAAATCTATTCTGAATTCCCCCGCATCGCATGCTGCCTCTCCCGCTTCCGGTGCTCGCAGCACCGTTGTGATGCTGATCCTGGCACACACATACCACCGAAGACCCCTGGTGGCAGAAGAATCAACGAGCATCAACGCAAGGACATTCTCTCCGTTGTGTGCAATTTATTTTATGATCCTTTTTATTCCGCTGCTCGTTCGCTTCGTTCCCTTCCGTTCCCTTCCGTCCCTCTCGCAGGGAAAGAGGGAGAAAAGTAAGGAACAAACGAGATGGAGGGAAACAAAGCGCACGTGCGAGAGGAGGAGAGCCATAAGAAAAGGAGAGAAGTGAACCGCGTGCAGGAACAGATTCGGGACGAACACGCTTCCACTTCCGGTGAGCAGGAAGCCGTGCTTGCCTTCGCTCTGTGTGTGCAACATTATATATTCAGCGCATATATTTTCCATACATTATATTTTATTTCATACATTAAATTTGAACTAGCGCATGCGCAAGGTGCGCCACAAGTGTTTTCCCTGGCCTGCCCGTGCCTGCCTGGATGGTGTGTTTTCCACCGGGATGGCCGCACTGGAAGGTATCCCGAGGGTTGATTGTGGCTGAAAGGGAAATGCGGGTAACGGGTGGCCAAGCGTGGGATGGGGTTAAAATTGAGTCAAACATATACGATCTTTGTGCAAGTGCAAGACGTGCACATGTTGTCTTGATGTCGGGGGATGTTTTGTCCCCTTTGGACGTTCAACATTTGATTTGATTCCGTTGCAGGACGGAAAGATGAAAATTGGGGACGAAGACAAAATATGATTGTCACTCACTTGAGCGAAACACTGTTGCATGTTTTACGCACAATGGAAATATCTCTTCTACTCCAAGACATCTCAAACCTAATTTCGTAATTGCTGAACGACCATTTTGAAATGTTTTTGAGGTTCTTTTAAACTTCGGTAAAAGTTATTTTCTTCTTGTAACTGACTCGTTAATAGGATTTTCCTTCGTTGTCCATTCTTAACAGGTTCGGTCATCCTGTTCAGCCCTACGATGGACCGTCCCGCTTCCCATTTGACAAACAGATTAACAAATTGTGTGTGTGTGTGGGGGGAAAATCGAAAGGAAAAACTTTTTCAATTCAACTCCAGCACACTCCGTCCGCAAAGTCCGGTGGAAAGTTGCAACCATGCGTGCGTCGGTGGTTTGCGATAAAGTCGCCCCATTCAAACGCCCGGGTTCAAATAGCGTACCGTTGTCCGAAAAGCGTTGTCCGATTGGGGCGAGGACCCGGATCTGCCCGCTGAGGAGGACGACGGTTAGACAAACGAAACTCCCCCACCCCCGCCCGCACTCGGCGGGGCAACAACATTTTCGCAAAACCGTTTGGAAAAACGCCCGTACGAAACGAAACAAACAACGTCGTAACGGGGGCGAAATCGAAATCGACGGCCGAAAAACCGACAGCGAATATGTGAAATGTCAATCAAACCGATGGTCGATAAAATGAATTTAACTGTTGACTGACGCACCCCAGCAAAACGAGATCGGTATCGAATTTGTGCTGCTGTCGCCTATTTGCCCGGCCACCAATCACCTCCAATCACCCCTCTCTCACTCCCCATCCTTTGCTGGCCGTCCATTTCGGTTGACCGAAAAGTAATCCACATCCCCCCGGTCGAGCTGAATCGGCAATTCTCCCGGAATGCTGGGGGTCACCTTGCATCGGCGATTGGGCTATGCTATTAAAAAATATATTTCGCTCAGCTAAAAAGCCGTCCCAATTCAGCGTTTATTTACTCCCTCCCCTCCCTGCGAATCCCCGGTGTTGGGTCCCTCCGAAAGTGATGCCTCGCGGAGCAGGGAAAAACACCAAGCCAACCGCCAAGTTCTTGGTCAGCTCGTTAGACGCCGTTCGCGTATCCAATTATCGCTAATGTGGTACCATTATTAGAATAAAAATGTAGAGCCATCCCAACACCGGGTGGTTCGCGAAGCACGTGCTCGACAGCGTACCAGCATTGAATCATTTAAAGAAATTGATTTCGTACGCCTAAAAAAAAAAGGAAACGCATGAAAATCCGGTCCCATTATGCGCCATCCTTAGGACGTGTGTGTATGTGTGTTTGTTCACTGCGTTTTGATTTGATTGCGGTCACGAAAGGATCAGCCGAAAGGATCACCCCAAGGCAGCGGATGTGGATGTCGTGGCGTGCATTCGCACTGGTGCTGGTGATGATTATATCCGTTATCATAAAACATCGTTCGCTGGGCAGTGTTTTCGTTTCTTGCAAATTTTTCGCCCAAACGCCGGTTCCCCGTTATGGCAATATTATTCATAAACCCACCACAGACCGTAGTCTCCTGGTCCCATCCTTGGTGGGAGATAAAAAAAAAAGCTGGTGGAAAGAAGGAAAATACACGACCGCATGGTTGTCAATTGCCCACACCTAGGGAAGAACAACTCAATTCGGCCCAATCACCCTTCGTTAGTGAGAGGAAAAGTGCCAGGGAAGGAAAAGCGAGAACACATTCTGGCGCTGCTGGGAATGTCCTGCCGTCTTTTATTTTAATATCAAATATTATTATTGTTTTTATATTCATCTTTTACGATTTCTCGAAGCGGGTGGTGCTCCGATGGTGGCCCGTTTTGTTTTCCCCTTCTCGTTATTGGCGCAGAAAAAAACCCGGGGTGGCGTGCAGCGATTTTTCGCAATCGACACACACACACACACCCACCATGATGGTGGTCGCCCTTTAGGGGTATCGGATATCGGACGAAATAATGTTAATGCTCACACGCGTCGCCACACGTCGAAGGCTCGGGATGGCGCACACTTTTAGCCAAATTGAATTGAAAAGATAAAAAACGGCCCGAGCCGCAAAACGGGTGTGCGGAATGTTTATCGAGGAAAGGAAGGAGCACTAGCGCCATCGTGGTCGTCGTCTTGGTCGAATCGGTGATTGTGATGTGTTTTTTTCTTTTTTGGGTTTTCCCGCTCAATGATCTATGCCCTTCGCCAACCGGGCCAACATCTTTGCATGGTTTTCCCTCTCAGCACGAGATGATGGCTATCGAGACAAGGAAAACAGCGTCACGCTTTTGGTTCCCCATCAGTTTGTGTTTATTTTGCATGAATTTTCCGACGAAGGGAGGTCCTTCTTCGGGAAGGGGCAGGTTGAAAATAGACGTGGAGGTGTTTTAGTGGGCGGGTGTAGAACAGAGTAATCTCGCTTGATGGGAGCTGGTGTCATTCACTATAAATCGACCAATCTAAGCAATCATTGAAAATGGTATTCGAATTGACCGCTATACGATTTTCCGAAACGAAAGTAACGAGAGTTTGGCGTTTTTTGATTCCGATTCTCTATTTTGTCTGAAGAGTGAGTACCTCGAATTGATATGCGATCGCCAACAAAAACTAGAAGGTTTCATTTTAGAGAAATTTTCCTTTTGTTTTGAAAGGATTATAAGACAATCAGTTCGACGCCTTTCGGTTAAACGGAAAATGTCGGCCGGTTACTAGTTGTTTGTGGGGACGGAAACCAAATCGGGTAAACCGATAGTTGAATCGAACCGAAAAAAAGAGCGTGAATGGGAGCATCCGAAAGACGGGGAAAATAAGAAGCAGTAGGCAGACAGTGGCAGCACATTTAGCCCAAACAAGCGCAGATAAAACCGGATCCAATTACCATAAATGGAAAAAATAACAAACCCAATCAAATCAGAAGTGAAAAACATTGCCTGGGAAATTTTGCTGAAAGTGCTGGAATGAAAATGCAATGCCTCGTGCCTGTGCCCGGGAGTTCTGGGGAAAACCAAAACGGGCGGATGATGTGAGGACGCGTTCCGGTGGCAATAAGGAAAAACAATACGCCGTGTCAAGGGAGCGGAAACGGCGAACGGCGAGTTCGGGGTCGGAAAAACTAAACTCGGGGAAGGAAAAACAGCCACCACATACCCCCACTGACGCAGAAAAATGAAGAGCACGATCCGATGATAGTTGTTAGTGTCACCGAATCGTTTGGGGGGGCGAACCGTGGGTAGGAAGGGGGGATGTTGATATGACGCTGTTCACATTTCGCTTCGGTAATGGCGCTCGCTCGCTTCGTCCTGGCCCGTGCTGGTGTGTGCGGAACGGAAATTCGATAGACCGTAAGGAAAATAAATGCTCGTTTGAATTGTGACCGAAACGACGACATTGACGACGATGAGGCTAGGAAAACTGAGTACGTCGGTTATGTCTGGAAGAGGGGGAGGGGTGCAGGAGCACGCGGAGGGAATAAAGTAGAAATATTGTGGAAAACCATCGGAAAATGCGGCTCCAGAGTCAGAATCAAGACTTCGAAATGACAAGTGCATTTGGAACGGGAATGTTAATGTCATAAGGAAGGGCAATTTCAAACGGTTTCTTTTTCCACCCATCAAGAGCAAAGGTTTTCCTTACACTTGCAATAATTTCCCCAATTGCCATGCACAAGTTTCTGTGAGACAGGTACATTTTATTTGCGTCGTTTGGTTACCCATTGGAAACACATTTTCCATGCAGTTTCATCTCCGTTCCGTCTCGGCTGGGCATTTCCATCCCTTGCGTGGAAAACCATTCACCTACACAACGGGTAGTTGTGCACTAATATGGTTGCAGATCGCTAGAAACCTGTCTCGAAGGAAGTCAACTCCATCCGAAAACCCCGTCTTCGGTCACGTGCTCACGTCGCAAAACGGAAACACAAACCGAACACAGGATATGCAGCGTGGTTTCGGCGTTGGTATTATGGTGTTGCCTTCCTCCCAAAACACACATATACACTTTTCCCTCCCTCCCGACTAATGCCGTTGACCTTTAGTCCAATGCGAATGTGCCACATTAATTACTGAAATTCCGAATTTTTCCGGCATCATAAATTTGGCTACGGATTCCTCGCCGGCACGAAGATACGGCTTCGTGTGTATGTATGGCTTGTGTGGGTAGGAAGGAAAATTGGGGTGGGCGCATTTGAATGCGGCTTCTTCCTACCTCGGAGCGAATCATTAATATCTTGAGCTACTTAACGACGTCTTGAGGAACGGGTCTTCCTCGGAAAAGAGGGAAGCTGTAGCTGTGCGAGGACAGGAAAATTTACAAGGAAACGCAATAAAAATGTATATATGGAAATGGGCATAAATAAAACGGGAAAAACTAGTGACTAAGGCAAACTCCCCAGGCCTCATTATGTTGCGGCGCTCCTTCGCCAACAATCCTTCGATTTCGCTTCACGTTCACGCTTGCGGAATAATAAAACACCCCATCTTTGCGCAGGCAGGGGGGTTGCACCAACACCAAGGAGCGCCCGGGAATTTCCGATAAGAGTCTGTGTGTCTGGACGGGATATATTTGAATAAATGATATACGTTTGCCGAGGTTGTCAAGGGAAACACTGCGGCGCAAATGACCACCACCTACACACGGGAGGGTGGATTTCCATCGCTCTCATTAGGAGCCCCGGTGTTTGTGTGTGTGTGTGTGTGTGGCTGGAAACAAAGGGAAGGATTTGCTGTCCGCTTCCAATTAAATGGTCTTAACTCGGCTGCTGGACGCCGGTAGGTGATTATGCGAGCGGCCCGTGGCGTGTCCATGGCGGCGCAAATGCGTATTTGTGCAAATCCTCATTATGTTGCTGCTTCTAATCATCAGGCGGAATGCTCGGAAAACAGTGGACAAACATGTGGCGTGTCGCATGCATCCTTCCCTACCTGCTTGTCGCCTACAGTTTTCCCGCCCATGAAAGAACGTTGAACCGTTGACTTCGGTACATTCGCTCGTTGGTTCGGTTCTGTTTTGTCACCGACAGAAATTGTCACAAAGGAACCTCGGCCATTGCAAAAACAAAACACCAGCGCTCGACCGGGCGGCACGGGATCAAAGGAAAAATGCTAATTTGACTTCAGGATCTTCGACAACAACTGCGGCGTCGGTTTCGCTCGTTGCGGTATGCTTCATGTTTTTACCTTCACTTTTTTTCCCCCTGTTATCCACAAAGACACGTTTTTCTGCGCGTTGCCTCGCGGAGGCTTGGCGTTTTTTTTTACTGCCCTAAGATCAAGTGCACACGGACGGTTGTCACACCCGAGAAGAAGACGTTGAAGCACGAGGCGCTTTTGATCTTTCTCGTGCCGTGCGGCGAATGGAGAAACCGAAAAGGACTCGATGCCGCCTGCGAATGCACTTCTGCTTGCTTGCATACGGCACAAAGTGTTGGTGGGGATGTGGAGAGAGCGGGAGACGTGCTCACGTCAAACGCCGAACGGAAAGGATGAGCTCCAAGTTGAAGGATGTTCGAAGCTCAGTTTTATTTGCTGGCTTTTTGTGCTCTGCTGTTGGAACAGATATCGTTTTTGTATTTGTAAGAGCAATTGTTTTGCAAGTTATTATAAGTTTAGGTTTTCAAGTGGAATATTTATATTTAAAAGCTAATTTCGAGTTTTTGTCGCTTAAGAATCTCTGATGCTACACAATGTTTCCAGAAGGTTTTTGCGCCGTTTTATCCCACAGTTGTTTATTCTTATACTCCCGCAGTGTTGAGCCGATGCGACGGCAGGCATTTTCCACTCCACGGCAGGCTGGCAGGAATTTAAATTCTTCGCCGGTCCGTCGACAGCTTTTTTCTCGCGCTTCCCATCCCATCCCTGTGCGCCATGTCGCTTCGCAGTCTCCGCACGAATCCTGTTTTTAGCATCGGCAGGGTTTCGCTTGTTTTTTTTTCCACCGTCCCAGCCGACGGATTGGACGAAGACAACCCCATGCGGGCCAGACGGACGACCGAATCACGTCGCCGCGGACCGGCTCGGCCCGGTTGCAAATGACGCTTGGCGCATAAATTATACGGCGCGCGCGCTTTCCTTTCAACCCCCTTCTCGGCCGCGATCGGATTTTTAAATTTGAATGGGGCGTGGCCAACAGCCATCGGGTGTGTGCGTGTGTCGGTGGGTCATTTTTCCACCGGTTTCCATCACAATCCTCCACGCCGTGTCTCTTGGGGAATGGGATGTTTCAAGAGGATAATCGAGCGATAGCGAAGTCAAGTGCGACTTGTTTTCTTATCCGTCGACAAAACACGATAAGCTCCTTTCTTCTACGTCGGAAAATATGTGTTTCCGTGAGGCCAAGTGGCGTGTAGGTTTTTCTTGGGCCATTGGTAACACCCGGGAGGATTTAAAACCAGCCAACCCATCGACAGGGTATTGATTTTCCACCGGGGGGGTCAAACAAAAGGTGCGGGAAGATGGAACTCGTTGAATATGCGTACCGAAAGATGTGCAATAAAATAAAAAATAAAAATGTGCGCCCGAGAAGAATACTCCCGGCCATACGGTTGGCATTATTCATTCGACACTCCGACTGGCCGACACCGAAAGCATCCTAACGCACGCACGCACGCACCCTCGGCGTCTCCCGCTTTCCACCCCCGTCCGGGAGACTACTTATTCAAATGGAATAAAAAAGGTCGAGCATTTTTTTCGTTCCACCGTTACCCTAAAACACCATCGGGTTTTTGGGTTGTCTTCGCCCTCGCTTCGGTGGAAAAAAGGCTTTTCTCTTCTTTTTAACACCATCTCAAGGGATGAATATATTTTCATCACACGCCGCTCATCCAGGGATCCGGAGGCACTTACGCTCCCGTGGAAAGTTCGTCCCTTTTCCGTCGGCCGTTTCGTCCGGGGAGGAAAATCTTTTCCTGCGGTCATCTTCCTCGGGGAGCCCACCCCGTTGCTTGCTTCACCGTTGTCCGTGTTTGTTTTCCCGGGGCCCGGGCATAGAAATAGGATATTTTTTAAGCAAGTGAAGAACAAAATAAGATTGAAAGCATTATCCTCGCTCAAGTCCGGGCATTTTTTTTTTATATTTTCCCGGGCGATACAAAGTGTATGCGCACATAAACATAAACACACACATGTACCGAGGAAAACGTGTGTGCACGTGGCGTAGGATAGGAACAGGCGAAGGAAAAACACGTCAAAATCCCTTCCAATGGCCAACGGCGACGGATGACAACTGGACCCTCCACTCACCCCTCCTCTCTCTCTCTTCTTCAACTATTCTCAAAGCCGAACGATTGGAAATGTTTTTTTTTATTTTCCATTTCATCCCCCAACCGAGCGGCGTTCCCTTTCTCGACTTGAGGAAAAACCGTTCGAAGAATAAACAGGACTAAAAACGAGAGTCAACTTCCGAACCGAGGGGGGCGGGTGGGAGGCTGCACGTAGTCTTTTTAGTGGTGTGTGGACATTGTCATAATTCTCCATGACCCCCCCTTTTCTGACCCACCCTTTCTCCTAACAGCATTTTATTTTCAGATACCTGGGAGGTTGTTAGTCGTTCGGGCGGCTTTCGTATGTAGCCTGGCTTTTCCAGCGTTTTCCCTCTCTCCAAGGAGATGGGAAAACCTTTCCATCGGCATATGTACGCATATTCTTCATGTGCTTCGGGTGCGTAGGAGTCCATCCCGGAATGTTTCGTTTTTAAAAACTCAAGAGAATTGTAGCTGTTTTCCTGTTTCGTTGCCCCAATGACATTCCGAGAACGAACGTTCCGTTGTCCGTCTTTCGATTGAGGGGAGGAAACGTGAGAGGGAGGCAGGATCAGGAAAAAATCGCAGGATAAGGAACAAAACATGCTGTAAGCAGATACTCGACTCGACCGGGGAGTTTACTCCGATGCGAGGGTGGTTTTAACATTCCGCTTCCTTGTTGTGGGACTTGTATTTATTATTTATGTTTCCTTTCTCGCTACATGGAAGAAGCAATTTTGTGCTTACTTTAGAAGTGCCGCGTCTTCATCTTCGTTTCTTTTCCTTCCCCCCCCCTCAGGCGTCGGTTCATCTTTTTGCCCAAACATGGCAAAGTGGAAACGATTTGCAGAAGAGCGCCCCATGAAAAAAAAGTAAAAATGGCGAATGGAGCAAAATTCGGCGGATGGGCAATCAATCCTACGTCCGAGCCTACGTGGAGGCAAACAGGACGAATAAGCGCACCACACGCAGACACCAGACTAGCCCGGGAAAAGTTATAATTTCCCTGACCAAGGCCGGGAGATATATTATATTTATATTTTGGGAATTGGCGAACACCGTGTACCGGGGATGAAAAGTTTTCCCGCAATTTTCTACATTTTCCCGCAGCTGAGGCTGGTGGAGTGGGGGAGTTGTTTGACGAGGGGCGCGATGGAGTTTAGAGAATAGGGATCCACTTTTGTGAATTATTCGTTCTCCTTCACCGTAAGGCCTTTTTCCTTTCCTGCTCCACCATTTTTGTTGGCAAGCAAAATAAGTTTAGCGATCTCCATTTAGGTTTGTTCGAGTGAACGAAGGCAAAATGAAAACTTGAGACGGCAAGGACCAATTGAGCGTGCGAAGGATGGGAAATGGAAATTAAAGGATAGAATGGAAGTTGAAAGAAATAAATTTTAAGTGTTATCGCTTTGGTCCATGATTTTACTTTTATTTCTCGCCCGGCGGGGGGGCTTAAAACGCGCAGTCGGTGGTAGTCGTTGGGTTTTATGCTGCCGGAGCTGCCATGTTTTTCGTGAAAACCGAAAAGCAAAATGAAGGGAAAAATGCGTTCTTAAAAGTGGCGAAGTGGTTTCTTCTCCTCTCCAAGGCTGGCCGACCGGTCCTTCGCTTTGATAACTTATTTATGGCGGTTTCTTTTCTCCATCAAATTTCACATCCTTCCCGTGGAAACTCCCACCTCCCCGCCCTTCACCCACAGGATAACTCGTGCATTATTTATCCAAGGGCAACAGGACCTGTGCGAGCTGTTATCGCAAAATGTACCATCCATACCATTAGTTCGAAGTTGCGTCTGCGTTGGAATCGACGCTTGATTGTGGGATGAAAATTGCCAAATGGTTTCCAAAAAGTTTACATAGCATCCTCGCCTTCCTATTTTCCGGCCAGGGAAGGGAAGCAAAAGTATCCGAGTCCCAATTTTGCCCGGAGGAATTGTGCGTTTACCATGGCACTTCCCCTAACGATGATTTTCCTCCGGCCGCGCCATTTTCCCTAAGCCTAACAAGTTACTTGAACGTTTCTCGAGGAGAATAAAAAAACAACGTCTCAAATTTTACTCCCCCACGAGGGAGGATTTTCTTTTCCGCTGCGTTTGAACAAACCCATCCAAGCGAGCAGCATAACAAAATAAAATCGTTGACAATGCCGGGGTAAACGGGGAAAAAGTGATAAGCCAACTCCGGAGGGCTCAGGTCGGGTCAGATTGTAGTTTAAAGCCCACCGCAGGGCAGGTGGGGGTGGAGGAAAATTTGATAAATGATTGTATTTTGATTACGGACACCGCAATCGGCAAATGGAGTTGTACTTGGCTCGTTTATGGTCGCCGGCGGGTTCCCGTTTTGATTCCTGGGAGACAATTTGCTTCCACTTGAACCGATGTTGGTTTCATAGACCGGACGAATGTTTCCGACAACTTGGCGACTTCGTTTTGCGTGTAATCGGGCGTGTATTATTACCAGTGTGTCGAAATGGGAATTGTGAAATCCCTCTATCTTGTTTAGGAGTGAATTTGAACTGATTTGAAGTTATGATTCATAGAGAAGAAGATGGTTTTCTGAAAACTGTAAAGGGTTCACGTTAAGTTCGATGATAATTTGTTCCATCTATTGACGTCATTAAAGCATCAAAGCCTCCAATAATTACAGTCAATCAACCACCCACGGGGTGCCCGGTTCGGCCATTTTGTTTCTGCTTCCCTTCGTTGCGCTCGGCGAGTCCAATGGTGCACAATTAAAATATTAATGACAACACATCCGATTTGTCCAAAACGCGTTCAAAGTCAGTACCACCAGTTGAGCATTGAGGGCAGGGAGGAAAGAAAAAGTCACAACCACAACCGAACCATTTGAAGTCAGAAGCAGCGATCATCGCGCAGCAGCGAATTAAATTGAAAGTTATCATCCACGGGTGCAGCATTCGTCTGCCCTGCTGTCTATCGATTCAACTGGAACCGTCTACTGATTGGACATTAATATCCCCAACAGCAGCAGCAGCAACGGCGGCAACGGTGGTCTGGTTCTGCACGCTTTTCTCAAACCACCTCCGCCGAGCTGCAAGTCCGATCGGCGAAGAAAAAGACACAGACTTTTTAGTTTTTCAGCTCGAGTACAAAAAGCGGTTTAAGTTTTGCCTACTCCCCTACTCTGAAGCATCCTGACGAAACGGATTTCATTATTACTCGTTTCATTTTTAACCATTTTCCACGTCTGCCACAACCCTGACGCAAGTGACTTTTTCCTGCCTGCCTTTTCCGCCCGACGCCGTCGTCGTCGGTGGAATTGTTTTATTGTTTGAGTTCGCCATTCGATTTAAATTCATTTTCGTTGATCGGTTCCAGAAGCGATTTCTTTTTAATTAAGAAACGTTTTTCGATGTACACGCACGAGCCGATCGTGGAGGGTGGGGGAAAGAAAAACGGTCGTGAAAACCCGTGCGATTTTAATGTCATTGGTATTAAGCCAGCGGTTTCCATCATCAGTGCGCAATCAATTAGTTCAACCGTCAGGAGGAGAGAAAAACATTGTAATTCGTCTATTGCCGTGTTATGGACGGTGGGTTTCGCGGAAAAGCTTAGACACATAGTGACTGTAAGATAGTAGTCGGTTGCAATCGGCTCATACTCACGTGCGCCAGCTTCGGACAGGAGTTAATAATTTATTTCACCTTGGATTACACATTTACGGCCCAGTTTTCGGTCGAATGGATACCTCGTGGATGTTAAAGTATCTCACAATCTTGAAGAGCATTTGATCGATTGATGAAAAATGCTTTTGACAGAGCTGATTCGATTACTGGAAGTGAATTTTCTTCTGCCCACTCGAGGTTGGAGGTGTTTTATGAAAATTCGTACGTTGTGTTGGGCAGGATTCGGCAGCCAAAGATAAATGGACTGCGTACCGAAACTTTGCCAGAGTTCGACCATTTCTAGGCCAGTTATTGCACTGCACCTCGTACGGCTCCTTCCGCCTTGACCTGACTCTTCCTTCGCCTATCTAATCAATCATATTTTCCTCGGTCAGTGTCCGGCGAAAGAGCCGTGAATAATCGGGCGTCATAAAAAGTGTATTATCAAGGGTGGCCAAGGGCGGCGTGTCAAAGCATGTTACGGAAGATTTCGCTCCATCCGGATATCTTACGCGAAACAATGTTGGTTTCTTTGCCCCTCCGTACGAAGGGGAAAGAAAAACGACTAAATTATACAGAAAAATGGCATCAGGACGAATAAAAAAGCCTTGCTAGGTATGGCGGTCAGTTTTTTTTCCGGCCGAGGGCTAGAAATGTAATCACCATAATCATTAGGAAAATGATTTTTTAAGTTGTCTCCGGTGAATTGTGTTGCGCCCTCCGGTGGAAGACGGAAAAGCCGTAAACAAGTGGCCTTAAGGTGGCAGAGCGATAAGCCCAAGAGGGAGGCGATAATGCTTCAAAAGGATCAAACCATCCAGCTGTCATCTTTGTTGGGCTGTTTTCGTTGACAGAAAAGTCGTTAGCTCTCAGTTCCTTCCAGTGAACTATTTGAATATATGCACACCACAAGAGAGGCAAGGTTATTTTGCTGTGAAAAATGATCATACGAGACGATTTTCATTAATATCCCAACGTATTTTCCTCCTTTCCATCCACCCAAGGATGTGGAAACGTTTCCCATTATTAGAGGGACACTTTTGCCATCCAAAGTCCGCCCAAATTGAGTCCCAAATTGCGGTTTCGAGGGGGTGAGAAATGACAGTGCTAAATTTGAACCGTTTTTCTCGCCTCGACCAGCGTCCGATTTGGTCGTGTCTCGGTGTCCGGTCAATATAGTAAAGTGTCCGTGTTTCGTAGTCACAAACGGAGGAAGGTTGTAGAGCAGGAGAATACCTCAAAATCACGATGCTTCTGGCTCGGGCGTAAATGTGAAAAGAGCAAAAGCAGTGACGGAAGTAGTCGAAGTCAATTTTCACCCCGTTTTGGCGAGTAGAAAATAGGATAAAATATCTAAACTCGCCGTGGAGCGTCGAAATGCATGCAATACTACGCTGTCTTCGGCCGGAAATGAAGTGAAACGACCTTCGGAAAACGGTATCCCATTCGTCCGAAGGCGGATAAACGGGGTTCCCGATGGGGAATAAATGATCCGTGTAGTAAATCGTGGACCAACACAGAAACAGGAAGTGCAATTTCACGCCAACTCTGATTGGAGTTTTGAAATTCATAATGTGGTTGCTTGGAATGTTTACATATGACTCTTTCAATTTTAAATTGTAGTAAGAACTGCCGAGATGGATTCAGTTGAAAGTTTTTCCATCGCTTTGGTATTTATTAGTCATATATGTATCAGTTGTTGTAAATAAAAGACGCCAACTCAGCAAAGAAGCAAAGTATTCGTCAGTTGTAATTAAATCCTCGCCATGCGCGTGTTCTTGTGAATATTTAATTCATTGCGCTTCTCGTGCTGCGGGCGGAAAGATGGTCCTCGGTGCGTCCGGGTTTAATTGCGTCTGCAACTAATGGCAGTATGCAGGCCCATCCTTGCCAGGAGGAAAAAAAAGGGGTCTGCCGTTACTGCTCTCCCGGGCGCGCTAGTTCCATTTCCGATGTCGCTCCGCAACATAACGAGCGTATTTGTATGCCGAGCGGTACCTTTCCGGTTTTGCAGAGTATCGCTCATTAAATCATTTTAATGAACCATTCTATAAATCAGAAAGTTTGTCCAGTGCACGGCGACGGCACGGGATCGGCATTCGGTATCGCTTTTCGCCTTTTCTCGCCGCTCGTCCGGCGAAGCGTGAAATTATCTCTCCCCTTTTTTGGGGGCAGCCGAAATCGGCCGCCCTGTCTTCCTGCGTCGATTGGGCGAAAATGAGCGGGAGATCCTTTTAGCCTTTTGGTCGTGTCCTTTGCGGTGCCGAAATTGGGGGTGTGTATCGTACGCATACATACACACATACATACACATACGACGCAGACAAACAGAGTACGGTAATTGAGACATCTATCGCATATTTCATCCTGCTACAAACAGGAACAAGAACAGGCTTCCTATCCTAACGTTTCGATCGAGGTAGAGGTAATTCGAAGGAAGAGTTCTTTTTTCTTATAAACATGCATGACCAAAAGTTCTTCAATTCTTTTACGATTCTTTTAGTTAACGAACTCTAAATAAAACTCTCCAAAGACTAGCCTTAGATTTTTAAAATTATAAAACGTTCATACAACATTCACTATGTTTCACAAAAACGAACAAAACGAACCAAGAATAGAATACAGATGGCTCGTGATGATCTGGTTCCTTTTGAATCGTTGCCAAATAAACTCATGCTTCCTTTTCGATTGACAATGTCCTCCACAGGGTTTTCTAAATTTAACCTCGACGTGGACTCACCCCGGGATCTTCTTCGCTCCATCGAGCGCAGTGTTGGATCGACATGTAAGTAATCGGTTTCCTATCACTAATTGAATTGTCAGGTACTTACCTTTTGGTATCCTTCCAACTTTTTAGGCTTGTCCCGCCTGATGTAAGACGCGCTCTCGGAAAGGAGACTGACCCCAGTCGACGTTTGATTGAATATAATAATAAAACGAAATGGATCCAATCTGGAGTAAGAGGGCAACGAGATTCGTACCGTTAAAGAACGTGTCTACATCTGCCTGGCAAGTGGTTGAATGTGTTGGATGGATAAATTAATAGCCTTGGTTCCATTGCAGGACGGAAACATGGTTTCGGAGTCGGTTCTTACAACCCACAGAAGCGTTAAGCAATGTTGTTCAACAGTTCGTCCGTTACTATTAGTATTATTATTCCGGAATGATTTTTCCATTAAATTATAACGAGCGTGGAGAAAAAGGTGTGAACGTTACATGCGGGTACGATTTGAATAAGTTTTGGACGTTTTCGGCCTCAACAAGTGCATTCGTGCGGGGGCTTAGGAGAGGGAACCCGGAGCGGGTTTGAGCAGAATGGACCCTAATTAATTGGAGCGTCGTATTTTGGAGAAATGAAAATGCAGCTAATGTGCTTTTTCGAGCACAGGAAAACGAGTGGTAATTTACAAACGTAGTTTGGTCCGGTGCTACTCCTCCGTTTTTTTTTTCGGTTTATTTTTTACTCGGACGCAAGAGGGCCGTGATTGGGCCACCCGGTACACGTTTTGGATGAAATTAAAAATTAAAAACGCTGTGGGGCAGTGGAAAAAAAACTAAGTTATGGAATGGGAAATGGAGACCACAACATTAAATAATGAATGTGCTTATCATTAACATTCTTGTACACAAATCCTCCCCTCCACGGGTAGGTAGGCCTCGCGAGGGTGGGAGGTAAAAAACCGCGAAGATGGAGAAAGAGAGCAAAATAGTCACAAATTAATAACCCATAAAAATATAACAAGATGATAGTGAACTAGAATAAATAAATATTCGATACCGACAACGAGGCGCGTAGTGTTCCACTCGCTTCAGTTCCATCCATTTTTGGGGAAGGTTTTTCTTTTCGCCTCGAGTCGAAAGACAAACGGCTGAAAAACAACAGGTTTTTTTTTTGGGAAATGTTTAGTGAGGCGATTAGGTCTAGGGTCCGTGCCAACCCTAAAAGTAGCTGTCTGAAAGGCGATAATGGGGCGGCTGTAATAAGATTAGATTACCATCGGATAGTTACACGTTTTTCCATCAAAATAGTGGTGGAATCCAATACCAACCGGCGGGTTACTGCTCGTCTTTTTTACTTTTAACAATCATTTAATTAGCGGTAATGAGTTTTATATTCATTTTCTGTGGTTTGATGATCATCATACCTCGGTTAGGTGTATTAGTTAATGTTCCTTTTCTCAATTTTTAGTTTGTTCGATTGTGGCATCTTTAGTTGTGTTATATTGTCTCCTCTATAAGAAATGAGCTTCCTCATCGATGGACATTTGGAAACGTTCTTTGAATTAATGATTAGACGCCGCCTACCGCTGAATATTCATCGCATTCGTAACCATGCGCTTAAAGTGGTGCCTTTTTCTGATTCGTTTCTACCTCTTTTATGTTAAACTTTCGAAAGATCTTGCATTTGATTATCAGATGAGACAGGCAGGTGTAAAAGAGATCTACGACCGATCTCGAGACAGAGACTGGCGGTGTTTGATGATAATTAGCGCGATGTTGACGAGCATATAACGTTCCGCATATGAATGCTTGCTCGTGGCCGCCGCCGCCATTTTGAAAGTCACTTGCCTAGAAATCAGGTTCGTTTGCCGAGCCCCTCCTTTTCCGCCGTCCATTCGCGTATTTAAATTATCCTTCGGCGGCTCGCTACATTGCGCCAAGCCCTCGAGAGCTCTCGAAGACATTGAATGCGTTTTAGTTGGTGTGTTATTTTATTTTTGCCTTCTGTTTTTTGCGGTCATTAAATCATGTCCACGCGTTGTTCGGTTGTGATTTCCGAGCAGGATGGTTGGGGTACTCGGACGAAAGAGAAACGGGAGCGAACGGAAAGCCTTAATTAATTTATGTACCGTTATCATTTTTCTGCCTAGGTCTCCATTTTCCTTTCCCTCCATCGAGAGCACGAGCAGTTCGTGTTCCGTCCGCCCAAGACAAGCGTGTCAATGTGCAGCATGGGCATGTACAAGGGAGCTGGAGCTGGGAAAAGGGAAAAATAATCAGAAACCCCCACGGGTCTGGAGGGGTGGCGAGAGGGAGGAAAAAAACAAACGCCAAGCAACAGGTTGAAAATATAAACTGGCCAGCAACCGCACAACAAGTGCGTACACATTGCGAGTCGAATAATCATCATAATTACTGCGTAATAATATTGATTTCAAGTAATTTGCACGTCGTAAGAGCGTTAGTCTGAATAAATATTCATATCACTTGTCCATCAAGCCGTTGGCTGCCGGTTGGAGTGCCGGAAGGTTGCGGCAAACTGATTAGCACCGGCCTGGTGTTGGTGGGCATATTTATCGAACCGCTTGTAAATGCGTCCGATCCGGGCGTCCGGCGCACGAGTGCGATAAATGCGGCGATTCTCGTAAACTGCAACGCAAACAGTGCACTGCAGGCGATGCAATATTTACGCAAGTGCAGCCGAGTAATAGAACGCTGCGCAAATGAGGGGATTTGCGATACTGGAACGGACACCGAGATGGTTTATTTATTTTCCGCCGCATTAAGCTCTTCTCGAGGGAGCAGCGCCGCAGCAGCGATAACCGTGGCCTTTATCAATTTTCAATCGATTGTGTATAATCAAACGCTTGGATGGGCAAACGATGGGGAAGGATGTAAACAAAACAAGCCGCGGGGCCGCTAATTATTTTATGCGATTAGAATGAATGTGTCCCCCGTCTCATCGAAACATGGTGCAGTAAATGAATCATTCTACTCAATAAACATTAGCCTTGAACGGTTCCGATTGCGACGGTTTGTTCGATAAGTGAATGACAAACATCTTCAAGACGCTGGCTCTATCGAGCTTTAAAGCGATTGCAAAATAAAACCTAGAAGAGGAAAATTTCGAGGTGCTTCAACTTCCGGGCGAGTAAACTGTAAATATGAACGCAACATAATTTTTCAGAGCTGAGCCATTTCCGACCGCCAAAACCATCCCGTGGCTTTCGTTAATGGTCCTAGTTATAGGCTGTGAAAAGGAAGAAAAGCTTCACTGAACGCGTAAACGTTTTCATGGCCTTTTTCTCACCCGGCACCCAATGAAAATGGTAAATTAAAGAAAGCTGGTACACTCTAGTCCCCCTCCTTCCCCTCCTTTCCCCAAAGGTGGTCATAATTCCCCCTCCCCCACCGGACCCTATGGGGTGAATTTGTGGTAAAGACGTGCGCAATTAAAAATGGCTGTTAAAAATCCTGTGGCGAAAATTGTGAACCATAGCCAACGGCAGTCGGATCATCGAAATAAAAACTTTATAGCATGAATACTTACAATTTCTTGTTCTTTTTTTTTGGCAGCCTGCCGTTTCCGGTACTCGAAGGATTGACGAACCTTGGTTTTGGTACTTAAACGACGACGACGACGATGGATGCTTTTGGGCCATGATTTTTCGGAACCTCAGGCAAGCGGTTACGATCGACAGCCATGACACCTTGTTCCACCCCAGGGGATACCCGGTTTCCACGCGAGGGGGGGGATAAGACGAGGGCAGGCGAAGGTGAGAAAAGCATTTGTTTATGAGTTTTCATGCTAACATTAAAGGCTATTAAAGTTATCTTGATATTTACATTGAATTGATCAAATGCTCACCCTGCTCGCCTGCTCAACACTCGCAACAGGGTGTGTTCTGTTCCCTTTTTTCTCTTTCCTTCGTCGCGCTTGAGGAGCTCCCCGGCGTCATTATCCGGAGGAGCGAAGGATAGTGGAGCCCTTGATAGTGTGTTTTATATTTTTCCTTCTTTTGCCCGTCATTCCCGTTTGGGGGGTTTCCGGTGCCGTGGAACCGTCGCATTTGGCTTGGGTAAATATTGCACTAATTTATTTTACATGTTATTAAATATTTAATTGAAATTATGAAAATTTCCAACAAAGTGCTCTTGGAAATAAAATCCCAAACGGAACCGAAGATGGAGCGCACTTGGAGCGGCGGCTTAAGTAAACGCCCCGATGACCCCTAATGGACCAACCGGAGTGGTATGCATACGCACTGGAGGAGAGGAATGTGTGGATCATCACCTAAGAGCAATCGGCCATTCGATGCCACGGACGGACAATGCATATTTGGGCGCAGTTTATGAAGGTTTTCAATTAGGCGACCATTCAAGAGCCATTTATTTTCTCCACCCCGGGGTTTTTCTCCGTCAATGCGAATGTTTTGAATGCGCTCCGGGAGAGCGGGCGCAGATGAACTTACAAATGGTGAGACAAATGAATATTCAGATGGCCCATCTTTTTATCGCTTCCTTACGGTGCCCTTTTTACCTTTCATTTGCAGCTTTCCGGAAAGGAAACCCCTGGGAAAATCGAACCAACCAAAAAGCCGGACTGATCATCTGCTAATTGATAGCTTTTCTGAACGGACCTGTTTGTGCGGCCAACGGGCCGTGGTTCTCGAACAACTTCATGAAAACAACAATCTCCAACAGGACTGCTGCAGGCGAACCAGGATAAATACATGCACGGACGTGTGGCGTATCCCGGGCGGCTGGTGGAATTTAAAATTCAAATGAAAAATATTCCCGAAAGGCACGATCGGAAGGACGAGGGGTGAATTAATTTTGGCGTCCGAAAGAGAGACATATTTTTTAAGGCCCCTTTGGTTTGCTTATTGGCTAGTGCGAATGGCAACGATTTCGCGCTATCGTCGTCGTCGTCGTCGTCGATTTGTCGTCGTCGACAGTCGTTGCTAATGGTCGAAGGGCGAGCCTTCTGTCTTCTTCGGGTGGGCAAGCGGGCAGGGTAGGTGGCAGGGTGGGACAGAATGTTAATGTGGAACTGCCTCCGGCCAAGCGCCAACTCGCAATATCGGAAGGAACATTAATAAATGCTCGCAGCCAATTGCAATTTATCGTATTTGTGTGTGTTTTGGGTTTGCTTTCGAATGTTCGATTGAAACCGATGAAGATCGTCCTACGACGTTTGGTTGTTGAATATTTTTGCGATTTTAAATGGTGATGGTTTGGTAGGAACTCATCGACTCCGCATCGGCATCGCCTCCTGGCCCCTGTCTGTTTGTTATATAAATATATAATTAAATTGCCTCCAGAGCGACGTCCGCCAGCGAAATCGTTCCTTTTTTTCGCCGTTTTAATTATACATCGTCGCGCGCGAAGCGTGATTTATTGCTGTCATATTGTTAGCGACCTGGCGAACGCAAGGAACTTGCGCATGCATATACGGCGGCCAGTTTGCATCATTCATGGAGTTCCAAAAAAAACTCCAACCCCCAGACGGACGGAGCCGGCTCCGTTAGATTCCGTTTTCCGGAGCGCAGGCAGATCGTGTATCTGGTTTTCGTTGGTCCTAGGTTTGATAAATTAGAAAATCTGACCCACCAAATCCAACGCAACTTGTTCGTTGAACCTGCTCGCCCGGATGGTAATAAAATACCTTTTTACTTCATAAACAAGACGTCGCGGTTTCCTAAGCCCGGCGCGCCGCACTATCAGCAGCAAAGTGTGACCACTTAGGAGAGAGGAAAAACTAGAAAAAACACTAACTGACTGACGCGTATTCACACGACGTGAGGGAACGTAAAAATTTCACCAACTTTATTGTTATTGCTCATTAGGAATTAATTTATGTGCCGCTTCTGGATTTGTGTTTAGGTTTTTGATTGTGATTTGGCGATGTTCGGTGTGCGCTTCCAAGGTGTGTGGTTTCCGGTAGAATGAATTTTCCTAGTTAAAGCTAATCGCTAGATAATGTAAATGGTCACCACAACGATCCGCAACGCCTTCAGTCAAGAAGGGAACATATGAATAAGGGACAGACACAGAAAGAGAGAGAGAGAAGCGATAGATCCATTGAATTCCGTATGCTTTTCCTTAAGCGATCGTTTGCGATCGAGTGGAGCTGCCTTATGGCGTATAAAATGCTTCACTTCGGTGCCAAAACAGGCGTCACGTTTGGTTAACATAACAGGCACTTTGTAATCTTTCGGACCGGCCTCGAGGATTTCCCCCCCCCCCCCCCCCCGCGAGAGTGACAGGTTGACGGCTCACTGGTAACTCACCGGATGGAGGATTGAAATAGCCGAAAAGCCTCGCATGGTTTCGCATAGCCGTGTGATGTTTTCATTTTGCTCCTATTAATTATTTAATAAATCGTCAATTAAACTCGAAACACTTTAAGGCAACCATTTGCGAACCCCTTACTACAGGGGTCGGTTGCTTTCCCCCCCTTTCCCCCCACCGCAGGTCGTGGACGATGGAAAAATTAAAGCCATTAATTTTATGGGTTTTTGCGAAGCGAAAACACCCCGAAAAAGCCCAAACCTTGGCTCGGCGATCTTTATTCAACAGCGCGAGCCCGAAGTATGTCGTGGAGGCCCCGAAGGAATTGAACTCCGCACGCTCGAGTGCACGCCGGAGGTCCGCCAAAAAACAGTATCTGTATATGAGCCTGTGTAATTATGATAGCTTTCTGCTGAATAATCACGACGCTTATATGAGCATTGGCCGTGTACCGAACATTTTATTTGCCTTCGCTGGTCAAGTACCGCGAAGGGAAACCAGCCAGTGGCCGGCTGGGCTAATAATTCACCGTGATTTATGTGAAATGAATATAGGAAAAGGTTGTAAACCGAACTGCCACGGATCCATCCACCCCGGCTGCTGCTTACGAAATTTTCCACCCAAAAACCGACGAAGGTTGTTCAACCATCAGGTCCTATGAGTCCAGAGTTGTGTGGTTCGCATGACGACAAGCTAATTTTCACCTGCTTGGTGGGACTGAACATACACTTGTTTCACACTGGCTGCCATGGTCCGAAGCTCAAACATCGTCTAATGTTCCGCCAACATCGACGAGCTCGCTCCCAAAAGTCGGGGAAAATGGTTGGTGGGTAATTAATATTAATGCATTTTCCTTGAGTACCTGCAAATGCTACATATACTTCCGTGGAGCAGCGGAGTTGAAATTATGAAAATTCGATTTTCTGCATAATAAAACAATAAAAAAATATTTTTCCTCGCAATGGCACCTTCTGTCAATGGCACTCAACTCTAACGCTGGAAATTGTCCTACCGCGTGTTCCTCCCGGGGTGGTACTTATTCTAATGCGCCCTCTTTACTTGGGCCATCTCATTTGGGATGCTCTTCGCTACTTTCCCTCCGATCTTCCAACCAGGGCTTAATTAATAGAAATAGACAACAACAAACGGAGATCGTGGGTTCGACTCGTTCATAAATTTGAAAACTGATGGTCGTAAAAGTTATTACATCACTTTCGGGGAGCAGTTTTCCTGCACTCTCCCGGCGGTGGCGGCCCGGGGGCCTCATTTTCTCGCTGATCCATGACCCATTACCACCGTTGCGACCGGGAAGACCTTCACCTGTGCCGGTGGTTCTACCATCCGCGGGCGCTGACAGGTTCACTGACAAGTGGTAATTCATTGCTCAACACCTACGCCCGGAAAACCCTTCCACCGGACATTGTCCCTCACTCTCGCTCCTTCTCTGTCTCGCTCTTGCTCTTGACCAAAACCCACGCTGATGGTTATCTCTTAGGCGATGGCTGTTGGATTTCCCTCGTTTTTCTTTCTTTGACGAGAAGCCTACCTGGAAAAAAGTGTCACAGAGCGTCGTTTCGATACGCGAACTCCTAACGAAAGATGCTTATTCACGATTTCGACTTCCCGTTTGACTTATTGCCGGGCGTGAGTGTGTGTGTGTGTGTGCGTGCGTGGATAATTGTAACTGCGGGCTGGATTTTCCTTTATCCCGTTTTCGGGCTTCCCCCGCGCTCGCCACCGTGCACGTTTCCTTACGCCTGTTCGTCTTTTCTTTATCATAAAAAAGACATAAAATTTGCTTTCAACAGGTGCGTTAGTCATGGTTGCAGGCTGGCCATAAATATCGGCTGCCGGGCTGCGAGTGGCAGGCCGCGGACAGTTTGACACAATTAAAATGATTTAAGCCAGTGTTCGAGCGCCGCCCCGACGAGGACGATGACGATAATTGAGCACATTAAGGAGGATGTAAAACGATAGTGGGAAATTTTAATTACATTATGGAAACATTTTATTCAACTGTCGAACGTCGGCTCGGAGGCTCCTTCGCATGCTGGGAACGGAATGGACGGACGGGCATCCTCGAAAAGTTTTCTCGTGCCACGGTGAGCATAAACAATTCATAACCGTGAAGCCCTCCTCGGGCGGGTGAGAATTAAGGTAATAATAAATAGAATATGAAATCAATCCACGGTAGAAACACGAAACCGGTGTTATGCACCGGAGATTACGGATATAATGTTCGTAATGATGCGCTACGGTTCATAACACGCGCTAAAGACAGATATCAAACAGGTTAAGTAAAATTTTACGTTCCTACTTTGAATTTTCATGCTCCGTTCGTGATCGTTCAATTCGAATTCAATTCATCTTTCTGACTTCAGTTTAATATCCCCAAACTTTCTTGTGGCTTCTTTCCTTCGATTAAAAGTAAAATAGTATGTCATGAAACTCAATTTTATTTATCTTCCACGAACAGGTTAATAACGGTGCGTCTTTTTCCTCTGGAGTAGATTTGCATATTTCTCCTTTTAGACATTTCCTCAACGCTCAAGAGCGGGTAGCATCGATGTCCCATCTTTTCAGTGTTGCCTCGAAACGAGAAAAACCCATAAGTCATCGAAGTGGAGCCCCACTCGACCGAACATCGTCCATCGCTGCGGAAATCGTAATCATCCCGAAGTCGACGTCTCCGTTGTCGTTGAGGCGATTGATGATTGCATACAAATCAGTTTAATTTGCAATTTCACTTTACATGTACACGATCGGAGTGGCGCGAGAACCGGTCCAGACGTCCGGCAGAGCAGAAAGCAAACCGGGGGAAAAACGTCGCTGAATTCAAATCATTCCCATGATGCCGGACGGCTGATTGCGACCGGAGACATTCGCGGCACATAAATTAACAGACCGTCCTCGGGGGGATGGTGTGGAGAAGCAGTGAGATTATGAGATGGAAAAACGGCACCGAGCCAATGGAAAGCCAAGGGGTTGGCAGATGTGGGCCGCGCGATCGCCGACAAGAAGCCGGCGGGCCGAAGGGCGAGAACGGGAGGAAGGGCTACAAGGTGAGGCTGCTGCAAAACGCACAACTAATTATGTATTTATTTCTAGTTGTTTTCCATTTGGAGAAATATTTAAAATTCAACCTGATGTGGACAGCGAGTCGGCCAACATCTCGGCCTAGCGAGGAGGACAAGGGCTGAGGGTGGAGTGTTCCTACGTGTTTTTGTTTGGAAAAACTCGTTTGACTGTCCGCGAGAGGCGCGTTTCATGCTCGCCACGGCGATCCGCTTACTTATCATAACATGCATCCTCGGCCACATCGGCCTCGACGACATCGAAGCAGCCCTTCACCTGTCCAGCGACGACTGACACACATATGTACCAGCGGGCAAGCGAGTCGTCGAACGATAGCTCATCATTTTCATGAAACATGCATCGACATCTATCGACACACGATCGGGTTGGGTGTGGCGAAAGCGTCCCTTCGGAGCGTTTGCGATAAGGGTTTGCTTTGGAGCGGTCACACCTAACCACCAGGGATTGCTAAATTACATCCACTCATAAACACACACACACATACGCTGTTCGGAGGGCATGTTCAAAGAGCATAAAATTTACTCCCCATCGCGGGACAAACTTGAAATCGAGCAGATACATAGTCGCACAATAAATTAAACTTAAATTATACTCACCGAGACACCGAGCAGGTATTGCACACGCACAAACACGACGGTGCCGTGTCCAAATCAGGCCTTTCTGGTGACCAATTTGGTGTCCGTCGGCCTGGGCGGGGAGAAAGGAAGTCGTCCCCACCTTAGAACTAGTTCTGCTCGACTCCCTTCCGATAAAGGGACGGCAGTGTGCGAATGTGAACCGTGAGAAAAACTAATGGAAACATCGGATCGCCGATCGATACTGCGTTGTGCGTTGCGATTGATTAGTTGATTGCGCGTCGAACAAACTAAACGCGTACTAAACTATGCTCCCTTTTTTCCCTTCCTCGCGCCCTTCGCCAACGTGGGGACGTGAGCGAATCTTGTCGATAATTGTAGGCCCTTCAAATGGGGATGGGTTCTGTGCGCTGCGCTGGGAAAAATAATTCAACAACATTATGAGGTAATAAACAGCCCTTGAAGGCGTAAAGTCTGATGTTCGCTCCGAAAGAAGCAAATAAATAACTCCAGGGTAATGGATTTTGCTCATTGCGCATGCATAGGATAGGCTTAAGGGCCCCCGCTTTCGGTCACTTCGGTATCGCACGTCGTCTATGCAACTGGAGAGCATTTATGCTGCGCCATTATCTTCCCTTCTGACTGCGCTCGGGCAGAAAACGCACCAGATACTATTTACATCTAAAGTGGACCGGGCGAAATCGATAGCCTGAGGGCGAAAGCATTAGCATTGAAACGTGATCGAGCATCGGAGACGGTTTGCATATTAGTTGCAGAAGTGGGGTGGAAAATAGGCAAGCAAATAACCCTTTACGATCGCCGTCCGGAAGAGGGACTTGAAGGCCGGGGGAAACCTCGCCGGTGGTGTGATACGGTCGTTAACCGAGGCAAAAAAGGGAAGCTACCGGATGTTGGTGCCACTTGACGCTTTCTTGGGCGCTTTAGTTCCCTTTTTTACCAGTTCCCTCCGAAAGACGTCTGCGAGTGCAATTTATGTGCCACTTTTCTCACGCCATTTAAACGGGCGCAGATGTGAATGCAGTTTTTCTTTACCCTTTCCGGGAGGGGGGAGGGCGGTGATGAGGGGACGGGGATCGGTTGCAGAATTCCGGGGAATTATCGTTCACTCGAAGGTAAGGGAAGCGGACGAGAAAAGTTGCAAGAAAAGGGTAGTGTGTGTGTTTTTATTTTGCATCGTGAAGCAACAACTTTTCGCCGTTTAAATTAGTTAAGTACACAAAAAATTCAAATGGACTGGAAATCTCCTTTTAACTCTTGGTCCTCCTTCCCTTCCTCTTTGGGGTAATCGTTGAATGTTTCAGTGTCATAAAGATTCCAGATGGCAGGTTGCGCTCCCCGCCAACTAGATCCTACTAGAATCGCTTGTCTACCTCCTCTGAGCATTTTTTATACCTTGAGCAATTCGTGAATTCCATTCGTGCCTTTTGGCCACCGTGCTTTGTTTTACTTTCTTATAATTAATTAGCGAATAACATGCGCCTACAGACGTTTATGATATTTTTATTCAAAGGTCCGTAATAACAATAATATGCAGCTCATCGTGGCAGTGGCCAAACGTGGTGCCCGGGGCATTGCTCCGAACCTGGAGCGTGGTGTATGTTTCTCTTTTTTCGGTGCAGTGCAGCGGAACCAGCCAAGGGGAAGTGCCTATCACTTACACTAATCCAGGGCGTAATCTAGATAAGGCGGTAATCGCGGAGGCGAACGATGTGAAGAATGCAAACCCAGCCTTTCGGATCTGCAAAGTACGAGGTGAGGCGGGGTTTGGGGCAGGAAAATGATGGTCCAAATGCATGCAAATAGTCGTTGGGTTTTCGAGGCCACCCGCCGAACCCATCGAGCGAAGCGCACTACGGTGCGGACCAATTTACCTTAATTATGGATTTTAATTTTTCTGCCTGCACTTTGCAGTTTCTTAAGGCCAAACGCCTGGCGTTATAGAGACATCAACTTTTTTGTGGGTCTGCTTTTGCAGCCGAATAAATGCTAATTACCGGCAGGATGCCCCCGGGACCGTCACGAGGTGATGATTTTCCACCGCGATGTCGCCTTGCCACTGGACGATGCGCTTTTTGGGAGGCTTTTTTTTTTGTTGGTGAATATGCATCATGCCCCGTGGCCGCCTCGGAAGTAATGGCGGCCGGAAGATAATTGAGCTGGCAGAAGAAACGGGAGTTTGGTAATTGATATCGCCACTCGAAGCTACCGTTTGCATTTTAACGGTTCAGTTCTTCGATTCTGTGGGCCTTTAAGTTTCCGGGACGTTCGAGATCCTACCAGTTTTCTTGCATACGCCTTTAAGTTTTGCTGGGAGAAAACAATGGGAGCAAATGCGAAGAAAGCCTAACGACCGCTAAACGCTCCGCTAACTGCTCTTTTGGCACCTGTTTTCCTTTTAAAGATATATTTAATTTCCACACTGCCACTGCCGGAAGGACGCAAAGGTGTCTCAGTTTTGCATCGGGATACTCCCGAGGTCATTATATGTCAATTATCTGCGTACTCAACCATTGCTTGCGGCTTTCTAATGGATCCTTGTTTGTTCCGGTCGCTTGTTTCTGTCACGCGCCGATCTTATCACCGTCTGTTTGTCTTTTCCCGGTGTTTGGCTCTAGGAAGCTCGTCGGTTTTGAGCTTCGCAGAATGCTCAACCGTGGCCTTGGTTCAATTTATTCCTAATTAAAGCGAGAATTTATTTCGAGCAAAGTGTTTTTACGAAGTTCGAACAAAACGCATCGTGCTAAACTGCTCCGACAATGATGCCCTCAAGGCAATGGTGATGAATTTATAAAACACAGTTTTATTATTACTCTAGATCAGAAGCGCGGAATTTTCAACTGTGACGGTCCTCCGAGCTTGACTTTATGTTATTCCACGTTGATTCCGGAAAGCCGGCTTTCTTGTTCCGTTTTCCTCTCACATTGTCCTTCCCCGTTTTGGCAAAAAAGGATCAATCATTTGATCACCGGTTTGCCTTTTTGTCGGCATCGTTTCCCCATTCAGTTGGACGGTGCTTTTTGTGTGAACAAATCAAATCGGTTGACTACTTCTGGATGATGTCCGCGGCTCGGCGGATTCAAGGGTTTTTGAAGTCGCCGTTTGCTACTGTTTAGAATAAATTTGAATGGAATTCATCAATCGCAGCAACCTTGGACGCTGAACTACGCGATCGCCAACGGTAGCATAAAGCAAACAAAAAAATTGACGAAGGAATTCCGATTGGGTTGACCCTTTTTATTGTCCTCCTAGAGCGAGAGACGATAAAGGGGACGAAATGAACCTCTCCGAATGTTTGTTCGCTTCTTTTTCCTCCCTTTTGGATGGATGCGTTTTGCGTCCGCGATTTGAGGCGACATTTTTCCTCGGAGTCCCGAATCGGGGAAAGAATTCCGCCGGATGCAACCGCTTTTTGTCAGTCCGCCTTTCGGTCCGCGGTTGGTCCGGTTTGCATATTTCCGTCACATTCCAGTCTTCCTTGGCAAAATTTTGAATGTCTGATCGATCGACGGTTCGGTCGACATATGCATTTGCGCGAATCAGTAAAAACTCAACAGCCCATCGTCCGGCGTTTCAGCATCATTTGAGGAGCAAATTTTGCTAGCTTTTGCCACGTGAATCGATTCAAAGTGAACCTCGAGTTTCTTCAACTCTGCCAACTGCTCCCCCCCTTCAACGTGGCTTCCAAATACGTTGGGAACAATCTGGTGGCCGCCTCGAAGGGTAGTTGTGCATACCAATTGGCTCGGCAAAAAAGGGCAAAACATCAGGCACAACAGTTGAGGCAAAGTTGAGTATAATCAAAAGAAACCGCATATAATTAAATAATTACACTGAATGCGGCGACCGGCGATGCTGCGCAACCGGTCCGAGACTTCGCAAAAACCCTTCCCGTAGCGCGACAGGTCGCAAATATTTGTCCCGCGCGGACGACGATCGTTGCGGTATTTGCGAATCGAACCGTTTATGCGCAACAAAGCCAGCGTGGAGGGCCACCGCGAAGGGCATGCGCGATTATGAGGGGCCAGAAAGGATTTAACTGGAACTCGGAGGAGTGTGCTTAGGAATTAGTCATTCGCTCGATTCGCATACGCGATCGGGTGTTGCGCCATCCTCGGTTTTTCCCTTTGATGTTCGCCGCCATCGCCGCTAGATGGCGCTGGTCAGACGCCTCCGAGTCCAATTTGGCCAGCGGCGAAGTGTCGATCGCAGCTGGTGAGTATATAAATTAATATGAGAAAAATCGACGATCGCTGATTTCCACGCCACTGGCGCGCTGTCACGCTGGGAAAACGCCAGCCCTAATCGACAGGGCTCTCCGACGCCGTACGCCGAATGCCCTTTTTTAGGACAACACCGAACCGTTCGTCCGCCCCGGGGAGGACGTTGACGAATCCGTCAGCCTGCCCAGCGTCTTCGGTTCGCCGATGGCGTTCGTTCCTTAAAAGGATTGAATTTGTTTTCACTTCGGGCGCAGCGATGGCGGCGTGATTAGTGGTGGCCGGGAAAAGGAGGTTGGAGGCCGATGGAAAAACCTCGCAGCCTCGATCGGTGTGGTTTGTAAATTAATAGATTTCATGTCCACTTGACGGATCTATCATCTGCTTATCTTTTTAGCGCACTTAGAGCTGCCAAAGGCCGGCCCCAACGGGGAAGGTTTCTTTTCGCCACGTTTTTCCTCCGGTCCGTTTTCGATGTGTTTTTCACCGCGCTGTTGGCGAGCAAACATTTACGCGTCAGTTGTCCATTTGCTTGGGAACAAAGCAAAAAACATACACCTCGCGCGAGTGGGAAGAAAAGGGAAAACAGTAAAAAAACCGGACTCCGAATACCATCTCAGGAAACGAAACGCAACGAACGCGATCGCGGGAAATCCGGAACCGGGTCCAGTGTCTTCCGTCGTGGTAAATCGGTTAAAAAGGATGGACGTGTGTTGTTGTGAGCAACTGGCGCTTAAATTTTTGTCTCTGCTCCTCCCCCGTCTCTTCCTTCCCCACCCTTCCCGCGGAACAGTAAGAGGTGGATTCCTGCTTGGAATAAATTAAACGAAATCTGACCTAAAAGCTTGTAAGGTAAAAACACTCGGTGCTCCACGCACAGTGAACCCGTTTCTAACGGCGTGCAGAGACAAATTTCGCGTGGAAAATGATGATTTCATTTCGGTAACATCCTCCCCCTCCACCTCCACCTCCTTCCAGAATCGGTCGTCGGCTCCAAAACGGAGGCAAATGGCGTTTATGATTACCGGTTCTCGCGAATGGTTATTATTGGAATTATTTTCCAGCCATCGTGCGATGGCAGCTTGGTTGTTTTGGAGCCTCTTTCTCTCCTTTAAGGTGTGTAAGTTTGTGTGTTTTTTTAAGGTTGTCGTTCTGGAAGGCAATAATGATTTCGTTTGTTGATTTAATTAGCCCCGTCATGCTTCGGATTTGCGCATTTGCGCGCCTCGCGCCATACTTCTTCGGTCCGACGTTTTCCGACCACCATCGACGGACGCGCCTTTCTTCCTACAAACTGGTCAGTTTTGGAATGGGCGCTAAAGGTCTCCGAATCGCAAGCTGCTCTTTTGATGTTAATGAACGAAATAGTTAACTAATTTGATCCATAATATATATCCAGTATAAAACCGTTCCTCGTGGGCAGTTCGGAGTTTTATTGAACGGTTCGCTATTTCGACTTTTCCAAACATAAATTCTAATTGAAACGACTCTCCATACACCCCTATTTTAACGCAGCACCGATTACCACATCCAACGACAACCCGCTCAGGAGCAGTAGGAGTGATAAATTTAGTTCGAAAATTAATTTGTCCGGGCAGTACGCGGCTCTGACCATATGGTACCACCCGGGCGCAGCATGATGTCGTCAAAAGTTGGACAAATTCACATTGCTGGTGACATTGCAGTGGGAGTTAACTGACCTCCAGAAGTGGTTCCCACCCCCCGGGGGGTGACGGAAATTCGTTTGCTACCACAAATTTGTTTAATTCGATCTAATTTGCTTCAATTCAGTGTCCCTAGCCGCGACATCGATGACCACTTCCTGCTTGACCTCTTAGACCTTTCCCTCCGTTGGCGAAAAGGGTGCAGAGTTTTCGGAGCGGGTAATGGTAAACAATTTAAATTTTAATCGATTTGCTACCCCTTGGGCGCATAAACTCGCATGTCCTTCGTCGGCGCGGTCAACCATGAACCGGAATCAATTGACGGTCGTTGGATTTATGATTGAAATTAATGAAAAAACTAATTCGCCGAACCGAATGGAACCGTCAGTTGTAAGACAACTGTTTCCTGGGGGTTGAACGATTATCTCAATCGGGCCGGGAAAAGAAAAAGGCGGTCCCAACCCGTTACCCCATTCGGACACAATATCACGCTGATCGTGTGATTTATTGCAGGGAGCCATCTTCTGGCGCTGGCTTAATTAGATTAATAAAAAAGTAACAGTATCTTATGACAGCATAAATATCCTTCTTACTGCTGAAAGGGTCGGTAGTTGGAAAAGTTGAAGCTGAAATGGCGCAGTTAAATCATAATTGATCCACCAGTCGATATTTAATGAGAATAAACATTACACGTTGCATGAATCTCTTTTTATCAAAAAAAACAAAGCCATTGAACAAATAAAAACCCACAGACCAACCACTTTTGCAATTATTTCGACACGATGTAAAAATGCTCCATATATTTTCGGGGGGACATCAGCACGTGATGCGTCAAACGAACGAGTCCTGCGTTTTAATCGTCCGTTTTGTTTTTCGGGAAGTCCCTTCCGCCTCGAAATGGAAAGGCATATTAAATTATTATATTTGGGCGACGTTGATCACCATTATCATCCACACCATCGCCAACATTATCTTCATCAGTTAATTTAATTTGATAATCGTTATTTAATTGGTTAATTTGATTGTATCGTTGGGTTTCGTTCGTTCGCGCGGTGGGAAATTCGCGTGGTTCGGGTTTTTTTCCGTTCCGGTGCCGAAGAAAAACATCATCCCACAGCATCCACCAGCGATGTGGAGGGTTTCGGGCACGCCACGCCTACTCTCTCGTGACTTTTGTTGGAGCCCTAGACTTCGCTTTGCATACAGCCGGGGAAAGATGATCTCCGGAATGGTCGGATTGGATGCATCGTTGATGAGAAGTTGATGTTTTGAGGCCTTTAGCACGAGATGCACTTGCTGCAGCGATGAGATGGATTGACTGGTTTGACATGTTGCCATCTCTGTTTTGTGGGTTTTCATCTTTATCGACGCAAAGTTTTTCGCTTTGCCGGCGAATTTATATTGGACCCGGTTTTGGAAAATGTCGACGATTTAAGCCATATTTCTCGCTTTTTATATTCATAAGTCAAATGCATCGATGTAGGTTAAGAAAAATTTCACAAAAAAACTACAACCTTTGAAACCGCTGCCATGTTTCGTTCTGTCTTCTTATGCACTTATGTTATTGCCATTTTTTAATACTCCATGGTGATGTTTTTGTCTCCATCATTCTGCAATCGAAATTTATGCTCATCGCAAATCGAATTGACGATCGAGCGAAAACCGATCGTCGAGTGCACAAAACGGATCGGCTGAAAGCAAACACAACAACGACATCGATTCCCGACCCAACGGATGGTCTGACCCTCATTCGTCCAGTTAAAATTTACGCACGCGTTTGTTATTCAATATTTATTCATTGAGCGTGGATTTGTGTTTTCGTGTGCAACCTCTGTTTTTTATTGGAATGTAATTTACCGCTCAGATTGATGGCAGGGCGGTCGGTTTCCAACCGAAAACTACACTAGTAATTCTTCAACCGAAGGAGATATCGATGAAATAAATTATGAAAACTGATTTCTACCTTTCGCAGCCGTTGTTTGTTACATGTTGCCAAATCTTTATTGCACGACGGTATGTATTAGGCATCCATTTTGGAGCAACACTACACACGACTTTGATTAGATAAACCCTAATAGCTTGTTGTTTGTTTTAACAATACTTTACCTTTTTCTTCTTCAACCTGATATCACCACGTGCTGGCGAGCACTACGCGTAACGCAATAAAATCTAATAAACCACATTAAAACGGGCATCGAGCATAACCGAAAACCGGCGCTGGCTTTTCAATGAAAAGCGAAGTGAAATCAAACGTGGGGTCGTAAGGTTTTCTTCTATCGAAACGGCGCTAGTTAAAGTTCGCCCCCCTTCGGCTAGGATTTCTCCCCTGGTTTTGCTTGTATGATTACCGAAGATGTTATTCACTCCGACCAGCGGTTGTAGATATCTATATATATTTTTATACTCGCGCTTGTGTAATGGGCGATTGATATTTATGAAGCGCGTATTATACTTTCATTTTTTCTCCTTGACTCGTCCTCTAACGGCTCGGTTTCGGCCGTAAAACTAATGTTAATGGCTTCATTTACAGCTATAGTTTCTACATCGACGTGTTTTTCGAACTCGCATTTTAATCGCATTGAATTATTTACAGGTGTATCGATCGCGGTTCGGTCTGCAATCGCTGCTGTAATCTAATATATTTTATGGAAGGGAAATGTGTTGTTTCCATACGAGAAACCATACCTTCGCCCAACGGTACGTAAGGAGAGTTTTCCGTTCAGTCATTACGATCCTTCCCGGCAAGGGATCCTCGTCGCTATTAGCGTCCGTTCGTACTGCAAAGTGTATTTTTCCCACAGCTCATATATCCATCGCTCCCGTTCCCGTCCTCCCACCCCCCCGGAATGGTGTGATAATGGTCATTATTACAATTGCTTTCGACGCACCGTTTTTGCGCCAATGGGAAGCCCCGCTTCATCAGTCGGGAAAGTCGCACAGAAAGGGTAATCTTCGGTCGCTAAATGGCCACCGGGATAAGAGCACCCGGTGTGCCAGAAAGAGACACACCAATAGGTAACCGGCGGGGAGGTCGGAAAGGTAACGGGCGCGAGATCGGATGCACCGTTTTGTGCGAGGTAAAAGAGACTGATAGATAATTATAATTATATGTGCAATAATTTTTGCAAAATTGTCCATTTAAGCCGTCGAGTCGTCGCGCTCGGGTGTGTGTGTGTGTGCCAATATCGTTTACTGAATGCCTGTGGCAGCTGCCCCAAACTCCTCACCCTCCGCCCCCCACCCCCCACCAGGCTCCGGAGAGTGTGTGTGCGGCGATGGAATCAACATCAGCGACGCGTTCATGTGTCGTCGCGATCGCCGAAGGACCGCCAAGTTAGAACAGGAATTCCGCCTCGGAACCAGCTTGCCACCGTTGAAAGCCACCGAAGACGCGCTGCGAGACTGGTTCCCCGTCGGACCACTTGTGGACACGGGACTGGAACCGATGATGCACCGATGCATATAAACGCACAGCGAGGCGCGCGCGCGCATTCGCACACACATAATAAGTATGAACTCATTCGAAGAATTTTATGAAATTATTTGTCGCGGACATATTTTAATTTCATGTTAAGTTATGTTTTCCAGCCGCAGTGTGTGTGCATTTGTATATCACAGGCCGGGCCCTGGGACGGAAAAGCAGCAGCAACAGCAGAAGGAATGACATACGTCCGCCATACGTTTGTCTTCGCGATCAAAGCCTCGATTGTCACCGGAAAGAGAAAAAGGCCATCTCGAACGACACGACGGGCCGGGGGGGAGTAGTGGCCTCGGAGGGTTTGAGGAAAAAACTTGTTGAATTGTTAATTATACGCGCAAGGTTTGCTGCAGGTATGGTGCCACGGCAGGGCGAGATTTTGCAGCCGCTCGAGGAAAATGTGGTGCACATTTACAAATACCCTTCCTACGGAGGCGACGGAGATGGCCAGAGGTGCGGAGATCATTGTCAACGCAAACGGGTTGCGAGAATCTGTTATTTTAAATAGAGAAGAAATAATTACCTTCCCCCGAGGGCAGGTTTGTCGAGTAGAGGCAGGGTTGCTAAGTAGGTTTTGATTTGTTTGCTCAATGCATCTAATGCAATAAACATTTGTAACACTTCATCGGATCGAGTTTATTAGGTTAAAAGCTGTATACAAGACAGATATCACGTTACTTTAACAATCAACATTTAACACAGTAAATAACACCACTTCTTAATTGTTATTGTAGATACATACATACACATATTTTACCTGAAGGACACTGAATGTAAAATATGATGGACAAATCACAACAGCGTTTGAATACGAATTAATTTGATGAAAATGACTCTCATCAATTTGTGTCCCAAGACCCGGAGACCACCGGATCTTAATGCCACCGGGAAGGAGTCAGCTGGTACCGACTCTGCCGAACGGTGAGATAAATATGCGTTGGTGCAATTATTTGCGCGATTTATTTTAATTAGAGTTGTGAAATGGAAACATTTTATCATAATGAATGAGTCGATCCCGCGGAGATCGGCAGGAGCTGGCACCGATCGTTTACCGCCTCGTCGAAAGCTTCGAAGCAACGCATTGCAATTGCAACTGCTGCGTTCCAGTTCGCAACTTATGCGCTCGCTCGATCGGATGTCATCGATGGTGGGACGAGGTGCAGGCAAGCGGGGGTTTGAGTCATCGCGACCGGAGTTGACTCAATAAATCCGATCACGATGAGAATTGGCACGAAAAATGCCTGCCTCACTGGCAATTATTGCGTGCGTTCGCGATGTCTTGTGGGTTGAGGCAGTGCTGGTGCCTTCGTGGACGTGGTGGAACTCGAGTTCACCTGTGCTGAAGCCGACGACGCTCGGTGGATAACGAGTATCGGAAAAGATCGCAAGATAGACGCGAGGAAGTGAGGTAAGAGTAATCCTCCTCCGGGGGGATGCGACAAAAACCGAGGGAAAAAGGAACGCCGACCAACCCGACCGACAATGGCGTCTCGCTCCTCGAACGGTAACGGTAAGATCGTGCAGGCAGGCAGCTGTGAAAATTTTTAAAACACTCAAATAATTTACTCTTAACGATAATGCTGATGGAGATTGCAAAAAAAAAACGAGGAAAAGAAAACAAACTCCGGCGAGACAAAGGATGGGCTTTGCGAGTGTAGAGATAATGATGAAATTTATCGGATTATTAAGCAAATGCGCCCCGATGCACATGCAAATGGGCACGCCCGAAGCTCATAAGAGCACCCACCCAGAGCTCACGATGCGTTGAAAGCGATGATGGATAAGGAGTTAGCAGAGCCACCCGGGACTCCCGGGATGAAGAACCATCGGAGGAAGCAGTTCGGGGGGAGAATTGTATGTTTACCTTTTGCGCTTGTGGCATCAACATACTGGCAGCATACGGGCTGATAAAAGGCATCGCCAAACGGAAGCCCTTCTTACCGGGCAGAAATGAATGCGATCGAGGCATGCGATCGAGCTATCCGCATATAAGTTTACCGCATTCGGGAATTGAAGCTCGGTAAAACCCTTTGAAAACTTTGCTGGGCGTAAATGATCCGTTGCGTAATGAAAGCCGTTTGCCGATGGGGGCCTTTTTTCTTGCTCAGGAATTTGCATAACCCCACACCTCGAAAAAATATATCATACGTGATACGTAGTCTTTGTATGATAAAAAAAGTCTAAATAATGATAAAACATGTTGAGTATTTGGGAACGAATTGTCTTCCCCGAATGGGGAAAATACCATCGCCTCGATAGCATCCCGGTTTTGCAGTCAGTCACGAGAAATTATAAACCTTTTAAGGCAACTCCAGACCAGCTCGCAGTATCGATCGAGCAGATTGCGGCGAATGCATTCGTCAAAACAAAGGTCTTCGGGATGCGATGCGATTGCAATTGTCGTCGTCGTCGTCGTCTGCGCTTCGGCATTCGATTTCGATTCCCATCCATCCATTAAAATAATTATAACACTTTCTTCCCCGGGCGTTCTAATTAAACAAACTTGCCTCGACTTGGAAGACTTGGGAGGAAAAGAAGACACTTTAGTTTTTGCTTGTTTTGTTGCACCGGCAAGGCAAGCAGACTTATTTTGCAGAACCTGGAACCTCAGTGTCTTGGACTTGCAGATAGTGTTGGGTAAAGTGCGATTGTGCGCACAGTGCGCACCGCACACCTTACTGTGCGCACCGCACAGCACAGTGCTTGAAGTGCGCGCACTTCTCGCACAGTGCGCACTTCTCGCACAGTGCGCACTTCTCGCACAGTGCGCACTTCTCGCACAGTGCGCACTTTTCGCACAGTGCGCACTTTTCGCACAGTGCGCACTTTTCGCACAGTGCGCACTTTTCGCACAGTGCGCACTTCTCGCACTTGAGGTGCACTTTAAGCTCTGAGCTATTACAGTTTTTTTTAGAATAAGTAAAACAGTAGAGGAGATGGACCAACATGATGTTGTCCAGGGTTGTTCGCTGCATAGTGTTATGTATGAAATACTGCGTAATTATTTTACTGGCTATATTTCTCTTTCTCTCTCTTGCTCGCTATCACTCTCTGCGTCACCAGGCTCGCCGCTGCAACAACCCTGCACAACATCATGTTGGTCCATCTCTACTGTTTTACTTATTCCAAAAAAAACTGTAATAGCCTTAAAGTGCGCCTAAAGTGCGCACCGTGCGCACTCTGCTTGAAGTACGTACTATGCGCGAAGTGCGCACTGTGTGAGAAGTGCGCACTGTGCGAGAAGTGCGCACTGTGCGAGAAGTGCGCACTGTGCGCACAGCACACCTTGGTTAAAGTGCGCGTGCGCACAGCACACTAAATTTTGGTGCTTTACCCAACACTACTTGCAGAGTAGACTGGGCTCTGGAAACGACCAGAAGGAACTTTAGATGGAAATCTAAATGGAACATAATCCTTGAAATGCATATTAATTATAGACCACGCCGGGCACTCAAATGCGCTCACGCGGTGAAGCCGAGCTGCTGGCAAGTTTGATGCAAAGCCAGTTGAAAGATCAGACTAAGATAAGTCGAAGGCCACCGGACAACCCGAGCGGTTTTCGTGGTGTTCTTTGTTTAGTTTTCCTTATGCAAGCGTGGGAATTTAGGAACCGGTCTTCTCTTAAGACCTTCGAAATAGTTTGTTGTAGAGCGAACACATTTGCATCCGTTTGCGCAAAATTGGATTTTTATCGTTTCTCCAAGAACCCCAGAAATGATGAGCTCCTTCAAAAACTAACCCCTTGGGCTTTAGAGCGCGCTCGCCCTCGGTTTCTTCCGAGGCGGTTGGGGTTTTTAATTTGAAAGCCTTTTCGCGAAAATGCCGTGCGATGACGCGGCGGAAAATGGCAGCATGACGCGGATTTGTTTGCCGCTGGGCGGTCTCTTTGATTTCGCAACGCCACTCGCGGTCATCCGTCTGTTTGGCGCCAGGACCTCATCCGAAAAAAAAGCGCCATCCGCGCAAAAGGGCGACAATGTGCCTCTCTGTACCGGTTTCTTCGCCTCATCGAATGACGAGTGCCTTTTTCGGCATTTGCCGCTAAAACCCAGCCGAGTTTCTTTTTTGCTTCTGGTGGCTTAACATTTTCAAACCTCTTGTCCGGGGTTGATCCTTCCCGAAATGTGGCATTTTATGGCGTGCCTGTTTCGGATCCCAAGTTCCGGGCAATTCGTCGAAGGGTTGGAAATTGGAATGAAATTTGAATATCGACCGAATGACTCGCCGGACGCTTGGGTTCCACGACTCATTCCACGAAGTCAAGGAAGCATGATCCGTTCGGGCCGGCAAAGTATAGGTTGCCAAAATTGATTGATTACTACTGGTTTTGCGCCCGGGCATCACGGCATATTGGTCAGCCAGTTCGCCTCGTTCTAATGTGGCGCATTTTGCATCTTGGAAGTTTTATGAGTTTTCGTAGAAAGCTCGAGCCCGAAAAAGTCCGTTCAGTTGGAGCAAAAATCGGAGTCTCCGTCCATCCGACTCCGTGGAAGGACGCGTTTGTCGAAAACGTAATATAAAACCTCTGTTCCGGGGATCGAAGTTTTGAACGATCTAATTTAGCAGGTCATTTGGCGGAGCTACGATAATTAATAGAACGATCGCTAACGGGAGGTGGGGTGGGGGGTTCTTCTTCCAGCTTGCCTCTTGTGACGTCCACCTTCGTTTAGGTGCTCTCCGATGGCCGTTCCCTTTTTCCGAGGACTAATTATAACAATCATAACCTTATTATTCGCGGCAATAAAAACTTTTCCCTTGTGCGTTATGGCGTCTCCGTCTCCGGCCTGTGCACAATCTTTGGAAGGGTCTCTCTCTCTCTACGTGTGTGTGTGTGTGTGCCGTTAGCCTGCCGTTTCCCTTGGCGAAAGGCGCAAATTGATTCGTTTTCCGCACGCCTCCGCCGCGTTTCCGGCGCGAGATGTTGATGGTGCTTATTTCAGATGTGAAAAATTAATTAGATTTATGTTTTCATAAACGACGTCTTTAGCACAAACTGGCGAGTGTGTGTGTGTGTTGCGCGAGTGTCGAGAGTTAAGGGGACCATCCCGCGCAAATGTGTCTCTCTGTCCGACGCCCGGCGGAGGGGTGGGTTCGTGGGTTGATGGAGGCAACTGGAGTCGCTCTCCGAACTCGTGCAATAAGGTGTGTGCCAAACAGGCAAGGGTGGGGTGGCACATTGGCTACCCTTTTATGTAACAACCATTGTCACGATTGTAACGCGGGGCCATGGGCGTCCGGTGGTGTCCGGGGTATATTTATTGCACACTTGAACGATTTACGCAATAGGGCTATCTCTGAAGGCAACGTGTCGGTTTGGACGAGATGAAGCCAGTTGGTGGAGATGTATTCGTTGCACATAATGTATTGAAAATGTGTCACTTGTTATCATGATAGTTGGCAGTCGGCTGGCGTTGTGATCTCGCCATAATGGCTATCATTAAACATCCGTGGCGATATACGAATTAAGCGAACTGGGGAAAAGGACACACAAGGGTTTGCGGAATTAGTTCAGCATAGAAGACGAATGTTATATAAAAGTACGACGTTAAAGTTTTCATTAATTTGAATACGAATTATGGAAAAAAGCGGGTTTGTATTTGAATTGAATGATTACACAGCCGGTATCAATTTTTCTTAACACGATTGCACACTACCGAAGAATATTTCTTGGAACAGCGGGAAAAACAAACGATCCGCCAGCGTTGATACGGGCCGGTCAATTAGTAGATGGCGGCAACGATGACGCCTGCAAATGCCGTCGCACGCTTGTGCTTTGTAATTAGCGTTGTCATTTATTTAAATCAACAGCAAATTTAAATACCCGAGCTCGGCCGAGGTCCGCCTGTGGCAAATTGAAATCAACATGCCATGTGCGCAGTCGCATTTGGCGTCCGTCCGGAATTGCCAAGTTAGCCGAGGGGTCGACGATATTCAAATTATGTGGCGGCGGCGTCCCCTTCGGTTTTGATCTTTCCGTTGCAGGTCAAGGCAGGGGCGCCCGCATCCATCCCCTCTGTATTTTGCATTCGGCGACGAGGCTACAAATTCACCCAATTTGCTACCCGCTCCCCAAGTCGAGGGACTTCGTGCACACTCGAAATCATTCCATTTCGGGACGCTCGCAAATGGGAGAAATGACTCGCCTCGAACGCCACCGAGGTGGTCCGCTAAAGATGGGATAATTTGCAAATCCCTTCGCCCCCGCCCCACGGGCAGCGTCGACCCGTCGGCCTCTATACTGTCACACAATGAAATTCCTTTCGCCAAATACATCAAATGCCATTCGGGGTTCGGATCGGACCGGGGATAATTGTATCCGGGCTCACGGAATCCGGAGTATCAGCTGACGAGGACGTGGTATTGAGAGGCGGTTTGAAGGAAAAATCCGAGTAGGCATTGATGGCTTTTTGCGTCTTTAAACAGTTATCGGTTATTTCAACGGTAAGTTCAAATACCGATCGATTCAAACAACTGTAAATAAAACATATTTGATAAATATATTTAAACACAAGCTTATTATTTCTTGAACAAACACTTTGGATGTTCTACTAACCCTTAACTTTTGAAATACGCTCGTGACTACTTTCTACTCCTCCCGAAACTTGTCCAACGAGTTCGGAACATGCATTATCCGAAGCGATAAAATCAAAGACTTTGTGCAGATATTTTTTTCCAGTGTTAACTGCACGCTTTCTTCCGAACGTTAAACCCTCGGCGGAGTTGAGGTTTATGGCACCATGGCTCGCCGATGATCTTCTCAAGAACATGACTGAGAACTGAGCCTGAAAGAACGTAGTCTCTCCCTGCCCTGGACGGTATCGGAAAGCGCCTCCGTGTTGCGTTGGCATTGTTGATTTCGCCATGAGATATAAAAACCCCCCGTCAGGCTCCCTAATGAACGTGTAAATGTGCATATTGCGGACCTTCGGTTGTCCCGGACTCGATCGATATCGCTCGCCGGTCGGTTTTCGTTGGAAATATTTTGCATGCGGTTGTGTGCCCGTTTCCCGCGGGGTCGTGCTTAGGTCCTGGAACTTACACGATTTTCATGCATGATTATCGGTTTCATGGCGTTTGTTGTTTTACCACGAGCTGAATAAAAGAAGTGGGTATTTTCGGTCCACTGGACTCATAATTAAATTGGTATTTTAATAAACAATATCGACCTTTCCCGCTGCGAGGAAAAGGAAAAACGGTTTATTTTCCATACACCCTTCCCACTCACGTCCTTTGAGGTCCTTACCCTGGAAGGACATTACCCTGGAATAAAAGTCATGTAAACTGACGGCAAAACCGCAAATTGCCATCGGCTTTCCTTTTGCGTCCCACCCCAGTAGTCAAATATCCCTTCCACAAATGCTTCCTCAAAGCCATGCGTTGTGTGTGTGTGTTATAGAAAACAGCAAGAAAACAACATGAAATCAAACCGAAACCGTCGTTTGCTCAATCAAACATATTATGATTGACTGATTTTTATCAAAGGGAGTGAGGGCTGGGAAATAATTTATTTTCAATTTATGTCCCACGGCGCCCTCCCCTCCCGGTCCAATGAGTAATCGGTTGAAGTGGCCCCCACTGGCCAGCGTTGTTTGGGGTGACTGGTGCTGACAGGTGTGTGTACCACTTCTCTGAAAACGCTATCGGAAGCGGACGCTAACGCTGATTGGAATTTTGAAGAAGTTGTCAAATAAAAAATTGTTTTCCCTCCCCCCACCGCAGCCACCGTTTTCCTCGATGGTGCGATCCGCAAGAAAGTCGATTCATAAACCACAAACCGTAATTCAAACACTGACATGTTGGACAGGTTTGCCGTGAACAAGCAAATCGAAGAAGGTTCTCATTAGAGACACATGTACAAATTTGTGATTGGCAGCGTACATGTTTGAGGTAGCGTTTGATTCGCTGATTGCGAATTCTAGTGGTGGCGAGGTTACCTGGAATACGTTCGGGAACTGCAAACTGGTTGATGTAATTGTTCTGGTGATGTTGGTGGGAAATATTAAAATCGGTAGTCACCACGGTAGTAGATAACAGATTCTGTATCTGATCTAAACAATTTTCTATGGTAAATTGATTCCAATCCATGCAGTTGACGAGTTGATTTCGATGACTTTGTGTTGCTGGGAGTAAGGAAAAGCAACACGAGTAAAGGAAAGCAAATGCGAGAAGTCGTGTCGAATGTGGCAAAAAGCGATGGTCAGCATAAAAACTTGCTCTTGCCATAGTTTCGCGAAATCGACGCGATCGTCAATGATTCCGATCCGGCCACGAGAAAGTGTGTAGGGAAATACGGTGGCAGAAAGAATCCACCGGGATGCCTTGGCCTCCCGTGTGTGTGTGTGTGTCGATGGAAAGAATTTGGTTCCTCCGGTTCCTCGTCCTACTTCTTCGCGGATTTCTTTCGCTTCTCCTGACCTTCAAGCAATTGCGGAGCGCCCTTCGCTAGCGTAACGTAGCCGTCGTTTCCTTTCGTTTTGTCATTGTTTCCTTGGCCACCGAAAAACCGTGCGCGGTGTCCATTTTTGTGGGTGCTTCCTAATGTCGATGCAGGCATGCGCTCGGCACAAAGCGGCGGAATGCAGCGATGGGTGAAATTTGGACAACATACTTTCGGGACATTCGCCGGTTCCCGGTGTTTTTTTTCTTTTCCGCCTCACTGAGGTGGTTTTTTGGCAAAACCGCGAGTGTCCTTCCCTCCAGCAGCGTCAGGAGGTGCTAAGTGCTTGGAATTCCCCCGGTGCACGGTACAGTACGGCTCCACAATTAAAATGCAACCACAAGGTGTTGATGGTGCAAAAGGGAAGGAAAGTAGGAAGGGTGTTGTTTCGGCTCGGTTCTGGTGTCCACACGCGCGCCCGGAAATGTTTGACAGATTGTTTCTGGTCGACGGACAACATGTCGGCGGTTGCTGTTGAATTTATGTATAACCAGTTTTAGAATTTCAAATTCGCACGAAATCATTCCTAAACACTTTCGAAGAGGCTCGCCAACTTTTCCCAACAGATGGGAAACGACATTGCAGAATGTTTTTCACGGTTTTCTGTGCGAGTTTTCATACATCGTTCGTGCGTTGCTGTACCAGTTACATCAGAGTCTCTGGGGGTAATTTACAATACTAACAATTTTAGAAAATTGATATTCTACTAAAAGAATGTCTTGTACTTACAATATTCCAATTAAAATACCGTTCTAGAAGAGCGAACCAAAGAATTAATATGTAGTAGCGTTTTGAGAGAGAGACATCATCTTCTCGCATTATTCATCATATCAAGTCATACAAACAAATTTGACCGCCTCGGCACATCTTCCAAAGATCAACCAGTCGGCATCGCGTCGTTTGATGGAGCTGTTCGTTGACGAATTAATTTATGCACAGTCTCACAGCCTGCATGATACTTGTTTACGATGCTGGAGAAGGAGTTTCAATGAGCCGTTTCGTGCAGCTGGGAATGTGATATTGCGTTCCATCAGGGACGTCCAATTTGCATTCATCGATGGGAAGAAGATAAGACGGTATCGCTCGGAAAGCTGTGGATGATAATTACTGTGTGAAAGATGGTGTCTCTTCCTCGTGACATCTCCGTCCATCGCATCGCAACGCAACTGGCATCTTGGAACGAGTCTTCTAACGAGAAGGGCGCCGTTTCATTGACGACCCGGTTGGGGGTGTGAAAAGGTGCAGGCGAAGCCGAGAGAGATGTGACCGTGAAAAGCCAGCACGCGTTTTCGTTCCTTCCCCGGGTCCAAAGAGAATGGTTTCTCGAGACCATCTGCTGGTTATACCACAGGTCATATGCTGTCCTATCGATACAAACGTAAAACCCCATTCCGTACACCTACGCGCGCGCTTTCGGATGGTGTTCGATATGTAATGGCCCTTCCCAGGTAGGGCGGAAGGGGTCCAGGAGGAACCCCGTGACGGTTGACAATATTTTATTTTCGATTTTCCTTTGTTCTCCGGGTGTTTGATGGTATTATCGCGCCCGAGATCATGATAATTTTATTATTAACGATTTAAATGGCGTTTGGGTCCGAGGTTCGCTTCGTTGCTTCGACGGCCAGATGGTGCAATATGGGCCTCCGTCCAGGCGAAAGTCGAACCGGTGAGCATCCTTACTTTGGCTAACGGTGTGTAACCTCCGAGTCAGCCGCGTGCAGTTTTCCCACCATCCCAAATGGAAAAGCGTTCGGTTCGGTAGCAGCGACATAATTGAGTTTATCGCGTGCGCGTGATCTTCGGGGCAGTGTTTTGTGTTTCGCCCCAAGGAAAGGAGGCTCCAAATGGCTTTCGCGTTTGCGGAGACGAGTGTTTACGATTTGCATGCGAACCTTCGAGCCTTCGAAAGGAAACGAACGAAAACGAGGTGCATTTATTCTTTCCGCTGTAGGAAAAGAAAAATGAAACTCGCGCCCGATATCATCCGGTGAACGATATTTATTTCCTTAATTAGTTTCTTGTTCTTGCCCGGCTGCTTCCGTGAGAATTGTTCAAGACTACCCCCTGGATCCCTGCCCTTCCGGAAAGAGAGACCCTTCACTTCATTCATACGAACCTCGTTCGCACCTCGTGCGGGTCATCGTTTAAGAGTGTTATGATCCGGGCGCGGCTTAGAGATGGTTCCGTATCAGCTGCATCGATGCAGCCGGACGCACCCGGGACCCGGGAGAATCATAGTGTTCCGTTCGCGTACCGATAGCATAACAAGCAAAGGTGTGTGGATTCTTGTGCTCTTGGACGGAAAAAAGGGCCAGCAGAAAGTGCCCCGAGACCTTGTCGAGTTTTGCCCTCGACACATGCCTTGGAGGCTGCGGGAAGAGCCGGACGACGCGACGCGGTGGGACGACGATTCTCGTCGATTCCGGACAATCGGGCGAAGCGTGAATCAAGCGTTAATTGCCACGGCGAGAGGCAGATAATAGCACGCGATCGATGCCGCGCTCGGTGGAAGGCTGGATTCCTTACTTTTTGGCACGATGCCCAAGCCCTTGGGGGTCTTTTTTCCGCAACCGTTTTTCCCTTTCGGCAGCCAGCGGGCTCCGGTTTTAAGATACCACCGAGATGCGCGGCTTTTCTTGGCGAACGGCCCGAATCCATCCAGCGAGCACAAGCCAGAAGGAGTGTTTGAAACAGTTGGCACTTTATTTATTTTTATTACATCGGTTATGCTCCCCCGGCACACACAGGTAATGGGTGTCGAAGCAATTGCGATTGCGACGCTGGACACCTCCGACGACGACGACTGTTCGTGGCGAGCATCGTGAGAAACCGGACAATCCGCGGCCCGTTCTTGGCATGAATGAAGTGTTGGCCAATGTTGCCAGCATCTAGGTGTTGAAGGGAAGGGATTGGAAGGTCGCCGTGGTGAACCGGAAACAAGGTTTGGCCGAGAATACGTTTATAATTATTTGCAATGTTCTTCTGCGGGTCAACATTGAGTGAGGTGTTTTCTTTCGTAAGGATTTAGCTGAAATAAGATATTTTTTACCGGTCATTTTAAAGAAGTTTTATAGTTTTTATTCAAGAAGATAAATGTGTGTAACATTCTTCAATTTTACATACACGTTTTTCCCCCTTTCAAGTAGCTCAAGATACACTTTTGAAGATAGAAATTTATTTCCAAAGCTTCTGCAAATATTTTATTGCTTCAACCAACCCGTTTTTCCCGTCTTACTTTCCCCCCCGAAATGTGGAGTGCTTTTTCCCCACAACCGGTTACACAAAAGCTTCGGAGCAGACAATTGCATCGTCACCAACACTTGCCCAGAAGTTATGATTTATGTTATTATCCTGGCGCTGTGCCGTGTCCGGCAAATATGCTGCCAGCCTGGGGAAGGACCGCTATATGAGTGAGTGCCCGTTTTGCATCAGTGTAGGAGAGGAGCCATCGTTGTGTACGTTGTGGAGCCTTCGGGAGGACTTGCGCAATGAAGCAGACGAGCACACAGACACGTGGAAAACGGTGTTGGAACACCGTTCAAAACCACGGAGGCCAGGTTTTCCACCGGAGCTCCGACGTTCCTTGGCTGGAGATTGGCTGACGAGATTTTGCCTGGGAATGGGTCGTATTTTAAAACCGACGGTAGGCATTGTCGGGCGCACACTATCGGGACGACACGATCGGGATCGGGCCTCGGAGTGGGAGATTTTCCATTTTCCACAGCTCGCTGGCTTATGTATTTCGGTTTCCAAAAAGGAAACTGCTAACGTTTTTTTTCTCAAACAACCGTTTGCTACCAACTGGGGTTACTGCTTTCAAAATGAATTTATGCTCAATGCATGCAGGCACTTTGCATGGAAAAAGGACGCACACGTGGAAAGCGGGATAATTTTTCCCACCACGTTGGCACATCGTTCCGAGCACCTTACACGAACGGAAGCCAGCGTGAAGAAAAGCAAATAGGATGCAGTTCTCTACAGACCGAAAGCGATGGAAAAGCTTTGCTCCGGTGTGCATTTTCCAACGGACGAACCGGTCGGATGGCACCGAAACGGGGCAAGGTATGGGAAGCGAGGTATTTTAAGGAGCATATATACATACATATTCCGTTATCGTGCCATCGTGTGGAGCTGGTGCTGACTTTATATTCATGTATTCCAGAATTCCAATCCCTTGATAGCGAACGACGACGAAAGTTGGTAGCAAGCTCTTACCTCCCTTTTCCCTGCGTTGTGGGTGGGGTGGGTGGTAAAGTGGGTGGAAAAGCATTTTATTATTCTTTACTATATTCTTCGCCCGGATGCTTACTTTGGCTACCATTATTTCGTTCTTTATCACTCTCGCTCGTTCGGTGGAGAAAGGTTTTCCCGACCCATGTTCCCAAGTGCCCAAGGTTTTCCTTTCCACCAGAGCGGGTTGCTGTTCGTGCTGTTTCACTCGCATGGAAACGCCGTCAGATGCTGACGCCTGTAATCAAATGGGAAACGACGCTGTGTACGGTGTATGCTTGTGGTCGTAAGCAGTCCAAAAAGGATCCGACACGGATAGGCCGCCAAGAGAGGACATTATGCTGCTGCTGCTGTTGTTGTTGTTGTTTGGGGCTGGAGATTTTCATTTCCAAACGATGGTTGTATGATTTTTGTTCTTCTCTCTGTCCCCATCCCTACCCGGTTCCCGGTTCGATTTTCCGTTTCAAATACATTCAAAAGAGAAGAGTGTTTGATAAGCAGGACAGCAGTGGACCGGCCTTATCAGGAGGTCAACGGGGGAGCCAGAAGGAAGTGAGCGAGGAAAATGTGAATTTTACAAAAAGGGAGGCGTCAGCAGGAGTGGCACTGCTTTTTTTATGAAGCCACACCAGAGGAATAGAAGGTTGCTCTCTCTTTCTTTGTTTGAATTTTTGAATGTTCGAGGAATATGATTTTTTCACGCCCACTTCGGTTGACCGAAACCTTTGCCGGAAAGCCGAACAATGCTCCCGGGTCCTTAAGATAAGGATGGCTGGTAGGATCGTTGCCAATTGTGGAAAGGGAAAGTGTAGTCGGCAATCAGTATCAAAATGCAATCAACATTATCGCTTGACCGGTGAATTCATTTAATCAAACGGATCTCATTCGCACACCATCCACTAACCGGAAGCCAAGCCGCACGACGACGTTGTGCGAGTGAGAGATCCGAAGAATCGATAGGTGCACAGCTGGTATTATCCTGGTGAAAAAGCGTATACTATTCGGAGGACAAAAGCAACTGAAGTGACTTGAGTACGAAGGCCGATTAGAAACGGTTAGTAATAACATAATCGTAAACATGATTAGCTGTATTACTGAGTCGGCTCAAGTGCTTCATCTGGATGGTTTAGTCTTACTAAAAGGTTGATGAATCTTCCGAAAAGCGTTGTCTCGATTGGGAAAACAACAGTAATTAGGTTAAATAAATCGTTTCTAAACTCTCAACCTTATCGAAGAAATGATTTAAGGTGGTTTTGGGGAGAACTATTCGAAGCAGAAGAAAAACTTCTCCCTTAATTTCTTTTTCGCTTCATTGACTGTTGTATCATTTGAAAAGCTTCTCCCAGGCATTGTTCCATAATCCAAATATGTCAATTAGCGTCCATCGCAGTGGACGTTTAGCTTCTTCTTCTCTCGTTCACCGTTCGGCAAACTTTGCGAAGGCATATCATGAGAGCATGCTCCTTAACCTGGCGGCCTTATCATTAACCACCTGTCGATGTCGATCTGCCCGTCATCGACACCGTGGCGATGTTAGATGATGATGTTTGAGCACTTGTGCGCTACTGCCGACACGTGAGTAGCCTCCCCACGCTTCCTCGCCGTTGTCGTCGCCGAAGTTCCCGCGTTTAGTTCCGCATCCGGCTGAAGTAGTCGCTAAATACGCTTCCCGATAGGGATCCGGTCCCGCGGGGGTATCGGGTGCGAATGGGAGCGTCTTTGCCGTGTCGTCCTCATTGAAAGGAGATGAGCAGGAGAAGCGTTTATCTAAGGAGGCGATAAAGCGTTGCGTTAGCGTTGGCTTTTCCGGACTCCGGGGAAGGCGAAAGGAACGGCGCTGAACGAGTAGTGGTAGTAGTGATAGTATTAGAAGTTAGTGGCCAATGAATGGACGGACTCCGTCTGGGCCGGTCGGTTGGTTCCAGGGGCGCGAATCTTATACGCGCCGCCAAACCTTCGGGCGGTTTTTGGAACCCGAAAAAAAAGGAAGCAGCGAACCGGGGGGACAACAGAAATGAAGCACAAAAACACACACACTCACCCGCCCCACGTGTGTGGTGGAGGCGCTAGTGGCGGCTGCGGCAGCAACACAAACTAATAAAAGTAATAAAATGTTCTTTCGTCTGTTCCGTGTACGGCTTTCGGTGTCCAGCGAGCTTTTGGGTGGAAACCGACCGGAGGCACGGAATTATAGGTCAATGGCGTTTGACCGGATCGATAAAGCATTGCAGCAGCAGCAGCAGCAGCCTTCTGACACGTTTCTGCTGATGTTTCTTGCGCTGCCCAGCACTTGCGAGCTCCTTGACGCGAGTTTGTGTATGTGTGCTGCTCTCTAACCAAAGGCTTTATTTCGTAGGTCCGAGCTCTACGCGCTCTTAAAGTTGCATTAAAGCCTTTCCTTCAGGTTGGAGTCACTGCTCAAGGATGAATCTGAAGAAAATTAATGATTTCATTTGTCAAAAAGTGTAGAATTGCTTCTTCGCAAATTAAAATGTATTTTTCTGCATTCCAACTAATAAAACAATAAATCACAAATCCCACTCCCATAGAGCTCCTGTTTCAAGATTCAATATAGAAAAAATGGCTTACTATTCTTTTCAAAAGTTGAGGGAAAACCACAGTAACCCGTGGAAAACTTGTACGATTTCGAGGAAAAACGCCCACATCACAGGATTATTCACAGGAACTTCGGAGAATAGTAAAAATAATGAGTTATTGGAATAACCCAATTGGGCAATTTGGGTTCATCAGAGAGAAAAAGGAAAATCTTTTCAATTTTCTCCATTGTTTTGCCACACTGGGATATCCATAAAGTTTCCAATATGTTTTCCCAGCGTGCATGGCAGTCAGCACCAAACCCATAAACCCACCCCTTTTTTTCAACGTCGACCTGTCGAGTAGGACAGCCTTCCAACTAGTCTCCCTCTCTCGCTTTTTCCCGTTCGCGGCAAAACGCTGACTTATTATCATCTACTTAACATAAAACGCGCATACAATATCGCGCATTAGCCATCGCACCGTTGGCTCTGATTGGAGAATAATAATCTGAATATGATATTTCTCCCACCTTCGCATCGTTCCACCTTCTTGGGTTGGAAAATTTTCACCACCCCCTTTTTACCAACCCCCAGCCGAACGGTGCCAGCCCCAGCCTTCCGTACCCTTGCTGTGCTTATGTGTTTCGTGCATTATCATATCGCTCGCTTCGTCGATTTACACAAAATCCGAGCACGAGTGTGGTGGGGATCCCACCCCCTCCCTGCCCATGCTTTTGTATTTGAAAGTTTCCAACCCTCCGCGTCGCGCATATCAACCCTCTTGAGGCGAGCATATGCGTGTGTGTGTGTGGACCAATGGAACCGCTGTGGACTTCAAAGGCGTTTTAAAATTCAACGAAAAGTCCAACTTCCCCTCGATACATTCAATACCAACATGAACCGGTTGGGGTTTTTGGGGTGGTTTGTTTGTGTGTGCGATAGCCCCATGCTCCAAGTAGTCGATGGATTCTCCCTTACTCGCTCTCTCTCTCTCTCTCGCATGAAAATGAGAGAGAAATGTGAGCGAGAAAAGGGCTCTCTTGCGAGCGAGACTTTGGAAAAGCGAACGAAACTTAACGAAAGCCTCCGTTTTGAGGGTGTGTGTTGACGGGGTGGTGCACCCCTTCGGGGGGGTTTTTCGCACACCGTGATGAAGAACAACAACATCTTCCGATCGAGCCACCCCGCCCACTCTTCCTGCTCCCCCCCCCCCCTTCCCCTCCCCTACCGATGGAGTTCTTTGCGATTTTCTCGCATTTCGATTTTGCAGCCTTCCGATACAGAGGAATATATTTTAGTCCCGCTCGGTCTACGGTCGCTGGTAAACGCATGTGTTGTGAGCTTCCGAAATCGTCCTCGCGCCGCACCGAGTGCGTGTCCTCTCTATCTTCTTTCTCTCTCTATTTCGTTCCTTTCTTGTCGACGGTCCTGTTGCCATCCGTTACTGGCGTTATGCGATTGTAAGTATTCGTTTCGCATTGACGGTTCATTTCCTTTGGGACCACATCTGCATCTCTTGCCTCCAGAACCCGGGGGCCGGTTTTTCCGTTTGGCAAATTGCTCGTCTCTCTCTCCGCCACTCGCTTCTCTTCGCTAGTGATCCTCGTAACGGCCGACATTGTTTATTGTTTGAGCGCAAAACCACCGAGCAGCCATTGCGTCCCGTCGATCCGTCACTTCGCGTCGTTTGACAGTTCCATCTTCCCGGCGTTCCGCAAAGGTCGCATCCGCCCACCCTCCCACCCTCATTTTCCGTTCCGACGGGCATCTCTTTTTCGCACGTGCGAAACCGTCGCGAACGCGTGCGGGGAACGTTGGCTAACGCCGTTATCGCGTTATCGTGTGCGCTACTTTAATCGCACAACAAGCGTTACACGACGAAGGCTCATACACACACACACACACATACACCTGCCGGGAAAGGTGGCCACCGTCAACACGACCCTCTGCGCTGCTCTGCTCCATCCATCCATCGGTTCAGTCCGGTCGGTATTGAACTGAACGAAAGATCATCGACGAATTCCTTCGACTTGGAGCCCGCCGCGGAGCAGCGCGATTTTTGTTTTGGCCCGCGATCCGTGTCGTGTTGTGTGCGGTGTCTTTTCCGGTCGTTCCACGGAGCGCCGTGGCGGAACAAATGGTCTTCAACGCCGAGGGGCCGAAGAAAAGCGAGTGAGAGAAAGATAGAGAGGCACAAAGAGAGCGAGAAGGATTGCGAGCAACGGCGCGACGAAGAAATTAATAAAATTAACAAAATACACCGACCCGGCCAGATCGGCAAGTGCTGGCGGCGGCCAATTTCTGTGGTGGAGTAGTGTGTGACCAACTACAGCACATGCTATCGCGGCATTATCGGCGCCGGAATTGACACAAGCCACACTAGGAAACGGATACGACAACCCTCGGCCGTGTGATTCGATACGGATTTTGTGTGCTCATCAAAACAAGGATTAAAATCGACTTAAGAAGTGTCTGCGAAAGGCTTATGATAGCATGCAAAGTGTATGGTTTCTGCACCTGGCAGTAAAGAAGTAAAGCATCATCAAGATTTCCAACTTTCGTGAAGATAAACCAGTCAATCAAATCGCAGTTGTGATTCGTAAAGAGTTAGTGACTCAGTGAATAATCGGTGTGTTATTGATAAATGAAAGGTATAATTGAGTTTTCATAATAATATGTTCGTGCTCAATAGATAAGAAGAGTCAATAGTTCAATTTTCCAATACGGATACTATCTGAAATCAGAAAATCAATGAGGATTTAACGAAACAAACAGAATCCAAAACGTGTTAGTACATTACCGGACAGTGTCTTTGCAACAAAAGAAGTGAATTGTGGCCAAAATGATTCAAGTGAAACGAGTTGTTTGTTTCAAAGTGCACGATTGAAAAGCCGTCGGGAAAATGGTCAGACTCCAAACGTCTTCGGCGATGCTGCTGTACACTTTACCTTCGCAATAGCGCATCCCGATTCGTGTTCGAAAGTTCACCGGTAATCATACTAACGATAATTTAGAGCTATATTGCTTACGATGAAAGCTGACGAAGGTTGGAAAAAAGGGGAAAATGTCCCAATACAGGGGGAGCAAAAATAGGCTCTATTGTGCACCGCGTTGTCTGTGGGAACCGTTTTGTCGAGCAAATGTTTGTTGATTTATGCCACTAATAGAGGAATCAACGGAGGAATTGCGCTGGCCTGTGATGATGTTAAGCCCCATTTTTTCTTTTTGCTCATTGAGGAACGAAGATTCAGCCGTAATTCCAGCTGAGAAAATGTTAATGCCGTTCCAACGGTAGTTGTTTAAGTGTTTTATGCACTTTGAAATGTTGTCACCTGGTTGGTGTGAACACTTTTTTTGTGGAATGCAAAGACATCGTTGCAGAAAAAAGGTTCAAAAAGAGTTGTGACAGCGAAAAGGCTTTGCGACCGACCACATTAAGGCGGTATTTCGTTTGAATCTCATTTCACACACAGTAAAACATGTGGCAATAGTTGAAAAACGGCCTCCTTAAAAGTCAACGATTCTACCAAGAGCCGCTGTTTTTCCGACAACACAAATTCAAGGCAGTATTAAAGTCGCTCCGGCTCGGAGTAATTAATGGAAGCTGCTTGTGGGCTTCATTGAGAGACCGAAATAACCTACCACAATAATTTCTACGCCCACGGGCATCGCCCAGCGTTTCCTCATCAAGGTTCCAACCCCTCCTAACCTTTACCACCCGCTGCTGCTCCCTCGTTGTGCAATCAGCTGGCTTCCGGTTTCATCGATCGGACCAACGACGTTTTGGACATCGTGGTTTTCGTCGTCTTCGTCGGCGTCGTCATCGTTTCGTCACGCATGATTTCCTCCCACCCAGAATCCACCCGCCGCCGACCCGTTCGTCTTCCCACGCATCCCACTGCCACCTGGCAGGAGAGCAGGTCCTAGAACAAGGAGCTGCCGAAAATGGGGCTGCCGTTCGTGGGCAATCGGAAAAAGGGCAAGCCTCACTTTCCCCCGGTGGGGAGCTAGTTGTGGTTGTGGTTGTGTTTTTTTTCGAGTGTGCGGTTTCTTTCCGCCATCCCACAACGGTCAAGTGTTCGTACGAGAGCAGAAAACCGGCATCGGTATTTAAGGCAAAGGCTAATGATAACGACGGCTTCCGAGAGGCGTCTTAGACCCAAGCGCCATCCGTCGCCGTCGGCATTGGCATCAGTTTCGGGCATCCCGGATTCGACAGATGGCTTTGGTACGTTCGTGTGTGTGTGTGTGTGTATGTGTCTTTACGGCGAGAGAAAGACCGCAAAGACGTAAGATGGAGCCATTCAAGTCGAACCGGCCCTCCGGGGCGGACACGATGAAGATGAGGCGGAGGAAAAATCCGCGTAAATAGCCAACGGGAAGATTCCCTCGTCGCCGTCGTCATCTCCTCCATATCCTCCGGAGGAAGTGTTGATGACACCGACGTCATCGACGGTGATCGGCGAACGTCATTTCCATGAGCATTTGGGGCGAGTTTTCCACACGCAACTGACTGTTCTAATCGTTATCAGGCCTGCGCCATTGCGTCTTGCGGAAAAAGTGCTCGACTCGTGGCACGTTCCTTGGAAGCGAATATTTTGGGGCAACTTCGTTTCGTTCAGCAACAACGTCTGATGATTCGCCTCCGGTTCATTTACCGACGAGAACTCAAAGAGTCAGGCGAAGAGAAGACGCGTACTACGACGATGATGGTTCGCTGATGACGACACCGTTCTTCTCGTTCGCAGCATCCACCTGCACCCTTTCCTCCCATCCCAAACCCACTCCAAGACGGTACATGAAGATTAAGACGACCCCGAAAGCCTCCATTGGCGTCTTCTTCGCCCGTTCGATATCGATTGCCTTTTTCTTTTCAAGGTGGCAGACGAAAGTACGAACATGCTTCAAGGTGTGTTCCTTATCAGCCAGCTTTCCCTTCGCCTGCCCTCCGGCTCTCTTAACTCTTTCCCGTCCCCTTCCCCCATCGCCGGTCCCTCAGGTGTCGTTGATTGCCCTTGCGCCGAAAGGAAGACGGTCGGTCGGTCGATCGTTCTTGAGCCAAGACAAACACTTCCCGTTTCGCTTTGGCGCAGCAAGTGTTCGGTAAAGTTGCCGTTGCTTACGGGCCTCGGAGGGGGGTAGTGGAGGGGTGGCCATGATGGGTGGAGGATATTTAGTAATAAACTTCCACGACACACTTTGTGTGTGCCGTGTCAGCTTGTTAGCTGTCACGTTGACGTAGAATTTGAATTATCATTTGAATAGTTTTGGGTCGGCGAACACTCTTCGCTCTCACTTCCCCATTCCTTTTCCGGCGTTTTTCTTTGCGTTCGTCTTTTCGCTTGTCGATAATTGTGGGCTGCGCTCCGGTGTTGTAATGGATTGAACTTTAATTGATAAATGTTGCATGCTTATCTTTGACAGTTTGGTGGCAAACAGCGAAACATTTCTGTCATCATCTGCGCATACGCGCCTCAAAAAATGACAAATTGCTAACATTTTGGGTTACATCGTGCGGTGTTGGCTCACACCTGACGAAGCCTGGCACTTTCCTATGGCCGGAGGTTGGTCCATAAAATGGAATACGCCGTTGGTCATCCAAACCGATCAAACACCTCGGCGATCTTTATCTCCGCCCGAATTTGCGTTTGTTTATGCCGCAATGATTCTAGACTTTTTCCCTCCGATTATGGTGCAATCGAGGGTGCCATAAATAGTTCCGACGCCACGGAGCCGTATCTTCTTTTTTCACGTGGACAGAAATAAATCAATCAATCGCTATTGAGATAATAAAAAAAGAAGACAGCGCAAGTCGCACGTATATACTTCAAACTAACCTATATTGATACGATCGGGCAAACCGGAACGAGAGAACGATGGTAGTTAACCTGGAAAACCACGATAGGGTATTCAAACATACCTCCCAAGGGAGGGAACAGGGGAAGCGGGTAGGCTAGATTCAAATCTTCAAAGGTGATATCAAGCACGGCATGGAAATGTCTTTTAAATTGGCTGACAAAGCCGCAAACCTTATCACCTTCTGTCAGGAAGTGACGGTTGACAACGCAAACAGCGAGCAATGAGTCAGGTGTCGTTAATAATCGATGACCATCTTTTGACCAGGAACTGAAGTTACTACTCTTAGGAGGCTAAATTTATGCACTCAATACAGTTAGTGACGTGTCAAAAAATATTTCAGTTCTATCTCGGAGCGTGTGGTTCCCGGCGTTACCGATCCGGCCTACGGGTTTTCGGGGAACCACACAATCTTTAATGGCACACCGATTGATTTCTATTTTAAACAGCTCGATAACGCGCAGCAAACAAATACGCAAAGCTCTAACCGGCCCAAGGTTGATAAGCACAAGCCACTCTTGCCGAAGGTAATGAGGGTCCATGACTTGGAAATTTCGCTGCTCGGCAATGTGACATGAAGGCAACCGGAAAGCGAAAGCGCAGAAACAAAAACACAACGAGTCGGGTTGCTTTGGTCTAATCTTGGACCTGAATTGCCGAATAGGATTTATCGGGCCACTCGAGGAAAGGAACACTGTGACTTTGAAGCGCGGGAAGAAGTCGTTTCCTCGGGAAAACCATCCCTCAAGAAGCTCAAGCAGAGCGCCGTGGAGGGAGTAAATGTATGCATGTCATGCTGTGTAGGACCATGTCCCCACGATGTGGGGAGCGATCGGCATCGCGGTGGTGATGATGATGATGCGTCCGAAAATGGGAGCATATTTTTGGGGAACTTTGCTTATCTAAATGGCCTCTAATCCCGATTACGATATCAGCCCACCACGGGAGGAAAAGCGCCTGCTCATTGGGTGGCGTTACACCGTGGCCCTTATCGTGCGTGGATGCCCTTCTCTTCCCCCTTCCCGGGGCTGGTGATTGATTAATTCATTCGATTGTTTGTTGCCGGATTAAACTTTTCTCTTCTGGGAGAACGAGGCGATTCTGCTACCGGCGAGCGGGTTGCTTTTAAAGTTGAGGAAAACAGAAGGGAAGTTTAGGCAGCGAAAAGGTTTTGATAAACGCTCATCGTCGTGCCCCGTCCGGACGTTTCCATCTGCACGTGTTTAGATTAGCCCGAAAAGGATCCTTATCTTATTCAATTCAAATTCGGTTCTCAACGAGAAAAAACAAAACGAACTTTTGTGCCGGTGGTACAATTTAATTTCAAACCCTACGAACTCCGCTGACGCTGACGCTTTCGCCTCCTCAATACTAATGTAATTAATGCACTTATTGACTGCACCCGTTAGGCTCAACCCGCGCACCCTCTCCTGTCCCTGGTCGGTGCTCGGTGCCTTATAATTAATTCAATTAACACCAACCAACGCGCGGGTTTTTTTCGGTTTCGGCAGCAGAGAGCTCGCTTCCCCCGCTAAACGCATATAAATAATAACTCCAGCGACGAGCAAGAGAGCCCACCTGCTTCTTCCGGCATGCGGCCTGAGAAATCCGCCCAACATTCATAAATTCATCCCACAACGCGGGTTCGGGCACGCTAATCATCACCGTTCCCTTTTTTCGTGTTGTGTTTTGGCTTCGAATACATACTGTTTGACCCGCGATTTGGATCAACACTCATAATTTTCACCTTCTACCTTCTGCTGCCGGAGGATTTGATCTTCCGCTAATCGAGCGGTTGGAAAAGTGGGCCCACCGTCTTGTTGTTCTTATTGAGGGAAGATGAAATGTTCTATTAACATATCTATCGGTGACTGGGTTTTTGGGGCCTTTCTCGACTGCTTGCCTACCGGAACGGTTGCTTTTTCCTCATTTCCCGGCGGCTTGTGTTCTGTTTTGCTTCTAGTTTTGGGAAACAATTATTACGAAACATTGTAAATTAGAATAATTGCCATCAATTACTGCCGCCCGAATATGAAGGCGCAGGTGAGAAGCGTCATGTAAAGAGACGAAAGAAAGGAAAACGAACGAACGAATGAAACGAGCGAAGAGGAGAGATGGATGCTTCAGATGTGGTTTGTAATATTTGGACTTTCGCATAATTTCGTCCAAGATCGTTTCCCAACTTCCGCCACCATCCCGTGAAGCAGCGGGAATTCGGCGGCCCGATGGCCAATACTGTTTTAATAACATTGAAATAATTTCCCTCCACGGCTTCGGTGATCCGGCCGGGCAGATTGTGGTCACCCTTTCGGGGGGAGGGAACGGAGGAACGTAAGTAAGAGAAGTATCTCAAAATAATAAAACGAGAAAATAACCCACCGCTGTTGATGATCGGCGACGAAACGCCAGAACTATCGCGTTTCCTTCCCATCAGCCTCCGCAGGCCAGAGATCTCGGCACAATTATTGGACAAAGAAGCAAAAGGCAAGTTCCGTTGATTTCCGGCGATTTCCGGTCTACGGCTCACGAAAGGCTCTCGGGGCGGGGGGTGTTCCTTCGCTCCCTTCGCAGGAGACACGTTCCGGCACTAATCGATTAATAGGGCCCGCGAGGGGTACGCGGGAATGTATGCGGGCGGGGGGTATCACATTTTCTCACGTCGGAAACGCTGTTCCCGGGCCGGGTTCGCGATCGCGGAGGGAGAAAAAAATATCAGTCGGCTGTTAGATTGATCAATTATTAATTATTTATGCAAAATTTTCTCACTTACCGACACCAGCATAACAAAAAAAAAAACACACGAACGAACCCCGCCGAGTTGGCCAAAAAATCTACACACAAAACGTTTCCTAACACGTTGCTTCCGTTTTCTCACGATCCACTAAGGCGTGAGATGCACAAAAAATAAGATTCTTCGGGGGGTTTTAGTTGTTTTTTTTTTGCGTGGAGGGAAATGATTGTTTTGGATACTCGTGTGATGCTTATTACATGATCGACGTTAATCGAATCGTAATTCTTCCCGGGTGTTTTTCGTTAAATTTCCCGAACGCATGCTGTGTATGGCTTGGGGTTTGTTTTTTCCTCCCTCCAACAACGTGTTCTTTATTTCTCGTTCGGTTCGAGGGCACAATGTAGCTTTTTACCATCCCTTCCTGTCCATGCCTTAACGTTCTCGTCGATCGAGCCGAGCCCCGTTTGATGTGACGGTAATTTGTTTATTGGAGTACAAAATCAACTGATAAAGTCAAGTTCGATTGTGACACATTTTTTCCACGTAAGAAGCTGATAAGAACGTGACGATGATGAATAAACCATTCGCTGCTCAGAAAAAACGCGAAGCCATCGATTCTTATCGCCAACGACGAACCATGACGAAGGCGAAGACGTTGACGAAAGCGATGAGGCATGAAGCAAACACACAGGTTGAAGTACTTCACTTCCTATTAAACACACAGAAATAAGCATGGACCGACCCGGGAGCGATTTGAAATATGTTTAGACCCCAAAAGGGACGAAATGAAGGGACACCAAGGATCGTCCTCGATCGATAAAGCCGAACTCAGGAGTACGCTTTATGACAAGATACATCATCCTGCCTTCCCTCCAAGGCATCCTTTACGTATGCTAATCGATTTAGGGCAGGTGTATTTGGGCTTTTGGAAGGACCTCGTGGCTAAGCAGCGATGTGTTAGATTAACCGGTCAGTAGCCTTTAAGGTCTTCTGTCCTTTCCATTCTCACCTGCTGCTTCCTGAGGTTTGGTTCATTTGCTCGTTATCCCCTTTCGAGTGAAGTAAAAGAGGCAAGATATCATCGCGAATGCTCGTAAATTATGATTGATGTAAATATTAACCAAATGAAGAGCTCACCGTTTGTTGTGGCCGGCGTCTTTCTTTCTTTTCCCCCCTCTCCGTTCCAGCGCTAATGTGAAAATTATGAAGACATCAGTGATATGCCAACCCACCGGCCGCTAATTGAGACCGCGCGCCCTGTGAGTGTCCTGTTGCGTTCAACCGGCGTCCATCCTCGGGATGGCGCATAAACTCGAGTGACAACCAAGTGTGTGTGCGCGTGTGCGCGACGAAAGAACAAGACAAACACCCAGCCCAGTGAGAAGGAAAACCCAAACCAACCAACGGTGTAAAATCGATCGCGGCATCGAGTCGCGTCCGCGCTTCGTCCTGATTATGCCGCTTTTGGTTGCTCCGAGAAGTTCGCATGGAGTGGCCCTCGTAGACCACCATCATCTTCAACGCCAGCAGCAGCAGCAGCAGCAGCACCAAGACACCCTTCTTCACCAGCGACGCGTTCCGGAACCGTCCGTGGAAAGTGCGGCCAGCTCGACGATGTCCAAATTTAAAGCGTCCTCGCGGCATTCGCTGTACCGTCAGTTTTACGGTGGCGATGAGTCGCCGCCTTACGACAAACCGGAAGATTCAGGTAAGAGAGAAAGAGAGACGAAAGTCCTTCCGAAAAAACACCCTCCGACATTCCGATGCGTCGACTCCCGGGAGACAAATTCCTCCTAAATCATCTACGAGTCTATCAAATAATCGTTTTAAAGTCATCGACGGTTCCGGATCCGGGAAGGGACGCACGAAATTGGGATTTGTTTTCTTAAACGCTTCCCCCCTTGTTTTCATGTGCCTTAACCCTTTCCTTTTCGGTGGCCGTGTTTTCCTTGACGTTTGGCTCGTGTCAGCAACAGCGACGCCTTTCGATCGGCTCAATATGGTTGTGGCTGTAGATTGCCGTGTTTCGCCGGGGATCACACTTGCATTCATGTGACATCATAAAAGAACCGACTCCGGAGGGAGGAAAGGGTGATTCCTTACGGTCGGGTCCTCACGTAAGTGTTTTCCTGTTTTCCTGTAGCGCCGCCTTTCACGCTCAAGTGAACACGCGCGCGCAACAAGGATGCGAACAAGCGCTCGGGGGGAAAAAAAGGGGTGCGAAATGGAAACCCTTTTTTGTTGCTGCGGCACGAGCGCCTGATTTATTTAGGAACCGAGCGCCTTTTGCGAGAGTCCTTTTTGATGAGAAGGACGTCGTCAGCCGACACTCGAAAACCCGGGGGTTGACTGTGATTGCGTATTTCCTTCCGCTTTTCCGCCTTTGCCGGCCAACGAGGTGCCATCGCAAAATCGTTTATTATGTTAAGTTACCAAACCGAGGGCAATCGAGGCAATAATGTTCCACACCTACCCTCCTCCCCCTTCCTTTGAGACTCCTTTACGTTGAAGTAGGTGGAAGGCACGAACCATCCAAAAAGAAAGGAAGGAAAACCCTCCCGAGAAAAGGGGACACACTGGCACTGGAGTTATGTTTTATGGTGAACGCCTCGTGCTAGTGTTCGGGAAAATCCTCCCGCCAAAGGGGGAAACCCGTGAAAAGGAATTTGCCTTCAGCTTTCCCTTTTCCTTGGTTCCCGGGGACCGTTTTTATTATTATATGATTTGATGCGAATTCCACCCGGTAGGAATTGAATCGTTGACGGAGTGAAGTTGTTCGATTGAAAACTTTTCTTTACCGAACGGCTAAAAAGGGTGCATATATTAGGCTTGGGATCCTTGAGCGATTTCTTCGGGGCGTTAGTGTGTGTGCATGGTGGTGATGATTGTTGTTTAAATAGAGTGCTGTATGGCACGCCCCAGTTCGGAATTTAATTCCCCGCTGAGGTTGGTTTTCTGTCACTCCCCGTGGGGATTCGCAACCGCAGCCGGGAAAAGTCGTGGGAAATTGTCCTCAACAAGTGGTTTGAGGCTTTTTTTTTCGGGAAAAAACTCGATTTGTTCCGGTGATTTGCATCGTCACCGAGTGTTGCAATTTGTAAGTTTTACATTTATGAACATCGGACTTTGTTTTTTTATCTGGCATTTTTCCCTAAATACGCCGTAAATATAACACCTGCTCGGCGGGATGGAAACTTACCCAGCATGGAGTGATGGACATTGAGTAAAAAACACTTCACTCTCCGCTCCCCGGAGACGTCTGACAGTGACATGGGTTGGGATGGGTTGCTTTTGTTTTTCCATACCGCGTCACACAAACCGAAGAGATTGATAAAATCTTCCAGGCAACTAGCTCCGCACGAAACTAACGCATCATCGTTCCACCTCGGCTCGGGCTCGAGGGCCAATTAGCAGTTTTGCGGGATTAACATGGGCCCATGGCCTATGGTGGGACGCAGGTGGGAGTGTCAGAGTTTGATCCGAATCTGAGCCGTTTAAAATTCATACAACCCCCGGGCTTCTCATATCGGATCGGAGTCATCGAATCATCCACGCTATGCTGCACTCGCTTAACATATCATTTGCATGCCTCTCTGACTTTGGTCGCTCCACCCCCAACCACCCCCAACCGTCGGGGATCCATCGTCAGCGTGGCGCAATTAAAATATCGTTATGGCAGGAGGAAAAACAACACTGGAAGAAAAGAAACCCAACCGCAACCCCCCCAATCCCAACCCGCTCCATTGTGTACCGTTTTCCCGGTGGCTCCACTTGGATCTTTTTTCCACCTGACAAGAAGAGGGAAAGGATGGGGGGTGAATGAGTGAGTGAAAACTTACCTTTATTAGCTGCTCCTCTTAAGCAAACATAACACTTTCCTCCAGCACCGTTCGCGTCGCTCCGGGTTTGCATAGTGCGCTATCGCTAGGACAGGAATGGTCTTTTCCCTTGCAAGAAAGAGAAGGAGAGAGAGAGACAAACTCTTGGTAAATGACGCGAAAGCACCGCCGAGCAAAAATAACGATAATTAACTCACATTACATTCCGAAAAGTTCGCTCCACCGGCAGCATCGGCAAGCTCGGCTCAGCTCAGCTCAGCCACCACCATCACCTTCCTTGGTTGCTTGCTTAATTTAAATACTCACACACCCCTGGAACACCCCCTACCATCTTCCGCCCTCCTCCTCCTTCTTTGGGGGTGTGTATTTGCAAATACAAAAGTGTTGCCGCAAACGGCGCCGGTTTAGCCGATGCACCTCGACTGCAGCATGGCTAGTTAAGCATGCATAACTGCACTTGCCCAGGCAATGCAGAGCTAAACCCCCTCCGTCCTTTCCCAGTGTGTGTTTTCATCCCTTCCTCCCCTTGCCCCTTCGATCGAAGGCGCCTCTGGTGCCGCACAATGACTTAACAATATATAGGGTAATGAATAAAAAATAATAAAAATTAATTTAGTCCCTCGCTTATGGCGCCGTTTCGTTCACTGGTTAGCGCCTTCGCTGTGTGTGTTTGTGCGCGCACTTTTCTGGATTAATTCTGTTCCCGTCCCCTTCGCCTCGCTGTCGGTAGAGAAGAGACTTATCTTGTGGCTCAAAAGGGCCCGGTAAGACATGAACATTCCTCGGAAGTGTTTAGGTGTTTTTTGTACTGTACTTAACCTGGGTGCTTTTTTGTTTTAATCGAAGAAGGAGTGAATGAAGAGTATGCACAAAAAAAGGCTTCTTAACTGTGTTCATTTGGCCACACACGGTGAAGATTTGTTTTTGCCGGAAGAGAATGAAATGAAGGAATGCTAATAATTTTCTGTGGACAAAATTGTTACTTTCTAGAATTAATTAAATTGCAACAAACGTGACACTCGATGCTCTAAATAATACTCAAATGGACATAATCTTGCATTGATAAGCAGTTTCGAAAGCCACGGAAAGCGAAACGGGACCAAAGATCCGATCCGGCGACACTTTTGCATGTCATTACGACAAATTTTCGCCCGAAATACACAAAAGGAAAAGGTCCGGCGATAGGTATGGTCGTAATTATAGCCTTCGAGGTTCGAGGCTCGATAATGATCTCGTGATGTCACGCAATTATATGTTCACTCAGTTTTTTTTTCATCTCTCCCATACGTCCCCCACTTTCCTCCCGCCGAGCGGAACGATCCGATGCCGGTGACATTCAAATGAGAAACAAAAGGAGATGGAAGGGTCAATTAGGCCCTCGGAAGATTTCTCCAAGGTAGAGAAGAGGGCTTGAAGAGTAGGAGGAGGCGGAGAGGGAGGAAAAACTAAGTCCGTGACCCTTTCGTGTGGGCGACAATCAACGCTGCGTGTGGTTTCGGAGATGTGACAATTTGTGACACTGTCTTACTTTGAGCCAAGGGGGTTTTCCACGGAGAGAAGGCTAATGTAAATTCGAATCGAGTAGGAATGAGTGTGCCGTGCGTCTGTCGAATGATTTTTCACCATTCTTTTCCACCATTGTTTCACGCTGACCGCCCGGGCGGTCGCGGCTTCCCAGTGTTTTCCGGCACGGAACGGTGGGCTGAATAATTGCTTGTACTATTTGACAATTTTTATTCCACTTTTGTCACTTCCTCGTCGTTTATCATTGTCGCGTTTGGAAAAAACACAAAACACACATACGGACATAAAATTTGTTTCCGAACAACGCGTGCAAGAACCTCCCCGTGGCTCGATTCCTTTTCGCGGGGGGAGATCCCGTCTTGATGGGAGAGAAATTATTACAAGCCCATAAAACCGGTCCGCAAAGTCGTAACAATCACCTTCTCGGGGCCACTGGAGTGGTCGGCTTAGGCGCCTCTGCGCGATGTCGTAACGCCACGGGAGCCCGCGCAGGGAAACCCCGATCACCTGGCCAAGATAAGCCTGCCCTGGAGCAGGCCCCGGGTTTTGGGGTGGCGCGCGCGATCGCTCGGGTGTGTCGTTAGTCGTTAATTTGTCGCCTTCGGAATGTGTCAGGGCAGGGAAAACTCCCCGACCGCCCCGCTCGACCATATGTTAATGTGGCACTAACAACGTTTCGAGGCCGAAACTCGTTGACGAAAATAATCTGTTTCGTTTCCCGATTCCCATTTCCTTTCCGATCGCGCGGCCGTGATTATTTATTTCCCGCCCGTTGGGTTCGTTGAGCGAGAGGGGGGGGAAAGCCCGCCACGGAAGAGGCATTTTATCTCGATTGCCCGCCGATCTCAGCACATTTCATCGCGCAGCGCGTGAAATTAGAGGTGTAAAATTCCTGTTTTGTAATTGTGGCGCTCCCAAACATCCCAATTCGAGGAAAATTGGACGGCACACCATATCGCGGATCGATCGTGTAAATCTCGGGCACGAAATTAGCGTATTAATCTTGTCCGTCTGTCCACCAACTCGGACGGTTGGTCGAAGTAGAAGATGTCTGCCTGCTTCCAGCTTCCAATTCCGACGTTCTGCTGCTGGTGTGTTGAATATTCAAATTTTAAATTTGATTCGAGTCATCATCATCACCATTTATCTCCACGAGCAGAGCTACCAGCAGCAGCCTCCGGTGGAAGACGAATTGGACGATTGGAAGGCGGGCGACCCGAGTCGCGGGTTTTCGGTTCCGTTCCATTCATTCATGTCCGGGCGAAGCGCCAAGGAAGCGGCCGAAGGAAATTGCTTCTGTTTGCGTTCTCACGGGCCCCCGGCATTCGTGGCTCGTGGAAAGAGATTAGCCTTCTCGCTTTGGGATCTTCGCCCCCAGGGGGGGGGGGGGGGGGGGGGTGAAGCTGGTGGTAATAATTTCTACCAAAGACCTGGCGTTCGTTCCGCCATCACTCGGTCTCGGTTACCGATCGCCAACCCGCGGCGTAGTTTAGTTTTAATATTTGAATATGCCCCTCTCGCCGACGAGGGAGAAAAACGGAAAGAGATCACTCCCAGGGCGGCGAAGTGTCTTGGGAGGGAGGGAGGAATTGATGACGAGATTTTCGAGCCCCTCACCAGACCAGAGCTCGCTCGGTTGTTACCGCTCGTATTGTTGACGATAATTACGATAATTTGGAACTTCCTGCCGCAACCGATTTGTCCATAGATTTCACGACAACAGTACGATAATCTGAATCTGGACCAGCGCAATTCGATGGCATATGTGTGTGGAGATGTGGATCGTTCGTCTCGGAAGCTGGGGAATGGGAAAGGCAAATTACCCCACAGAAGGGGCAGCAGAACGAGAAGGAGGAGTTGATTTTTTTCTCGAACGAGAAGAAGGAAAACCATCGACAAACTCGTGGTGGAAGTCGGCTGAATGTGTTTATTTGTTTATTGTTTTGTATTTCAACTGCTCGGATGTATTAATAAAAATTCCTACCTCTTTTTCCTTTCTGCACAGAACCTGCGGAACCGGAAGCGCGCGAAAAACCGTACGGTAAGTAAATTCTCTCCAAACGTGAAAATCAGCTACGATGAGCTCCGACGAAGGGGTGAATTGTGAATCACTTTTGTGTGGAAAATGTAAAAAGTAATTACAAAATCGAAAGGCGCAGATGTGCGAGGCTCGATAAGGCACGACAACACGACAAACGGCGAGAGACCAAGCCTTCGTGGGTGGAATTGCTTTTTCGGTGAGAACCCAACCCCTCCCTACCTTCTTCTCCCATTGTCAAAGATTTTGAGGTCGTGTGATTTCCTTGCGAGGTTGCTTTTCCCCCCCAAAAAAAAAAGCGTCGCCAGCCAGAAACGATAAAGTTCAGGCCAAAAAATAATCTGCATACTCCATCGGTGGAACCGAGGGGTTCGATCGATCCGATCGCGGGAGGATGTTTTCTCGTTACACGCACGCGAGCCCATGGGAAAACCCCTGGTGAAAAATGGACACGATTCGCGCGCGCGCGCGCAAGGCTCGAGCGAGGAAAAAATGAAAGAACGTCGCGGGTTATTGTTTCGTTGAGTGAGGGTATAATTTTTATAACGCTAGCGGGACGCGGAGGGAAATATGCTTTGGCAATAATGCACTCGCGCTGCAAGTAAGTAGTGCAGCATCGGCGAGTTGCATCAGAGCCTCCTTCGGTTCGGGTTTTTTTTTTTGTGCCTCGGAACCGCGAGAACGGCGCGATAAAGAGAATGAGTGAATATTATTTTTAATCACAACATCGCGATCGATTGTTTCGAACCGTAGGGGGGAAAGAGGAGGAGAAAGGAAGCAGCAGCGGGAGGCCAAGCACCATTGCACCCTGAAGTGCATCCTTCCTTGCTTCCTTCCTTCCTTCCTTTCGGTCCCTAGTTCGTCAGCGTCGTTCTTGGCGAATTATTTATTTTTCATTTTTAAGCTCCACGTTTTACTTCCACAAGCAAAATGACTATGACGATCGCTTTTTTGTTCCTTCGACGGTGCACACGGTCGTCCTTCGTCCTCCGTTACCTATCGGTTACTCATCGCAAGGATAATGAACTTGTTTTTAGTGCGATTTAATGGACCAAAAGGCGAAAGGGATTTAAATTTAATAATCATGATGCACCAGCGCAATGGAAGATGGCTCTGAGCCGTTTGGTGGAATTAAAGAAAAGAGGGTTTTTCTCGAACCGCGCGTTTTCCCTCCTAATGTGGCGTCCTCTAACACCAGTGCCAGCTGTCCGGCTTGAGCTGCGCGCTTCATCATTTTGGCACTGGCACGAAATTAGCAAGTAAGCGAATATTAAATGTGATTATTATTTGCTCATTTTCTCCCGGGTGACGGGCTCGCGATCCCTTCCAAGCAAGAGCCCACAATAGGACCCTCCCGTCCCCCTCCCCCTTTCCCTCCACTTTGCCGCCGAAGATCATGGGAACCTGATAAAACGAATCATGCACGCCATGGTGGCGTAGATGCAATTGAGTTCAGAAGAGAGGGAGAAAGAGAAACATTGGATGGATAAAAAGTTAAATAAAAGTAAAATGATCGATGCTGGTGAATATGATTGTTGTTACTGTTGATAGTGTGCGTCCTGCCATCCTGAACCCCCCCGGGCACTCCTCCGCTTTTCCCGATCGTTTCGCGGCGTTTCTACAAAAGCGGCTCGAAATATCACAGTTTAATGAATTCATTTATTATTTAATTTGAAGTTGTAATTTGTAATAATGTGCAACAAAGCGCTCGCCCGGTTGAATTGCAGCTGGTGCACTTCTTCTTTCGCTGAGCAGCGCAAAAAAAAGAGAGATGGGAAAATGATCTACGAAAGTTATTTTTCCTGCCGCTTCGGATTCGGATTCGGTTTTTGCAAATGTTTTGACAAACTATGTGTTTACCCGTTCGCCGCCGCCAGCAATAAAAAGTCACTTAATTCAAATTATGATTTATGCTGCGGACTGTTTTGCTGCAGTTGCACCGTTTCTTCTTCCAGCGCCGAACAAAAATATCGTTCTGATTTTGATTTGAGTCCTTAATTTGCCGCCTTCGGGGATTATCACGCTCTCTCTCCCTTTCAAAAGGCGCTGGGCCGTCATAAATATTTTGACAGTTGCTTAAGTAAAGTTTTATGGCTCTATCCGTGGCGCGAAGGTGATCGCTTAGGGCGCCTTAAGGAAAGGATCGCCGGCAAGCGCCATCGCATTACGGCTTTTCTTTGAGGCTCCAGCGGGACTCTTTTTTCCTCGTTGCTCGGGCGGACGATAATGATGGGCGCATTATTAATTTGAAGTCGCGAGATGAAGGAAGGCGCTGGTGAATCAGTTACCGGCACGACGAGAGACCGATGACAACGTGGGTTCGCCCTTGAACATTGGCTACATTGTAGGTTTTTCGCTTCGCTCGGTAATAAGGAGATTTTTTCCGGTATTCCACACCTTGCAGGATTGGTTTATTTTTTAATTAACGGTTGATACGAAAAAATATTCATCGCTTATATAAGACGGACTTCACGTCGCACATTCACCAAACATGGTTCGATTGGGCAAAGTGCGAACTTATTGTACCTTAAAACTGGATCGTCACGCTGTATTGTAATCTCCATTCGGTCCATTTCTACCTCCCAGAAAGGGGAAGCGCTTATAACTGTTTTGCTCCAGAAAGAAAACAGAATACGCAACTGTTGCTTCCCAAGATGTTGGCTGAGCGTAGAAAGCAAACTCCCCAAAATAAGAGAAAAAACTGATTGCCACCGAAAAGCCAACCACCAAACCACAAAAGCGACCATGTGGTTGCTTTTCTTTAGCCTCCGACTAGTTTTTTTTCTAGCACATTCTCGTGGAAAGCCTTTAGAGGAGCCCATATTCAACGGTTGGCATGACTGAGAATTGGCTAAATTTTTCCACATCATTTCCGATTTAATTCAATCGACCCGGCGTCTCCCACCCCCTCCTTCCGTTGCCGGTTTGCCAGACGATGAGAAGTCGTCGTGCTGGGTTTTTCATTCATCCGTTACCGGGGCCTAGGGAAATTCCGTACGCCCGAAGGCGTCTTCGACGAGGGGCTGCATTTTTCCTTCCACTCGCTTACGATGATGATTTTCAAATTCGGTTCGTCGCCCGAATGAGGGGAGGAGGGAAGTAGAAGGTAGCGCCGGCGCCTCGCGTCAGAAACCGGAGCATTCGGTTCACACGAACCTGCCTCGAGGTGGGCAGCCAAATTTTTCGAACACAAACCTGCACTGTCTCGCGTTCATATGAATATTTCTCACTTTGATTAAACCCCAAACATCCTAAAGGAAAGGCACCGGCTTCTTTGTTTACGTTTTTCGATTAATGCCGCCCTACATCGGGCTCATCTTTTCTTTCATCCCGAACCGCCAACCCGATCGAAGATTCACTTTGCCTCTCGGCAGCTTCGTCACATCGATCGATTTTCAATCTGTTCATGATTATCATCGCCGTCATCATCATCGCCTTGCCTTGGGCTCCGATTAGGGGTGGATCCGGCGAGCGGTAGTTTAATATCAAACGACGGTATTCATTCATACATTGTGGACGCGGAGGTCGCCTCCGTCTGCTGGAGGCTATTTTCTTTCAATGGCATGTTTCATTCTTGAGTTTCAGACCCACGTAAGATTGCTCATTCATCCATCGCTATGATTTGTGCCTTTATTCAAATAACGGATGCAGTCGGATGCCTGTTTTAATTATAATTCCATCGGAAGACGCTTTTTCCTCTTCCTAGCACACAGCACGTGCTCTGCAGAATGGTTTAATTGAAGTGCACGACACAATTAATTACCCATTTTGCATGCAATTAAAAACCATTTGCATGCATCGTTGTTCACTTCAGCTCTTGCGGTAACATATTTTAAAAAGTTTGGATTGAAACCAATCAACGTTCTCTTTTCCAGTCCGTTCGAATGGCATACAATTTCCACTCGCCAATGATTTGATCACCGATTGCAACATATGCATCAACTATGACTAATAAGTCGGCATTGTTCGAGTGTTCGAGCCCAAGAGACACTTTACGGAACGAATTCGCTGGTGTGTGTGTGGTAAGACGCAATCCATTTCTTAACCCTTCCGTCCGTGATCGACCACTTGAGCGTGAAATTATAACAAGCGTCTATTGTCGGGGTTGGGAAATGATTGTTCTTTGTCGCTTTGTGGAGAAAATTCTTGGCCTTAAGCAAGCAACGAACCTAAATTACTGATTTAATACATAATTGCAGTTTGATTGCGATGGAATTGTGCTCGGAACGAAAGGCTCATTATGCAAACAAGAATCGCCTGACTTTGGCACGTGCCACGGGGGGAAGAAAAACTTCGAGCCCCAAACGACCGCTGCCAAAGCATCTTCAGAAGGCAAAAGTCCGGTCCGGGATGGAGCCTTCAAGTATTCGATACCAGCGTTGCAGATTGAAGATTTGTGCGCTGCCCCGGAGCGACCATCCATCGTCGCCTTCTGCCAACAGAAGCAGCAGCTGCATTTCACAGCTCCGCCAGCTCCATATGCACCTCTGCCTTCGAGTTCCTTCCCAAACCGGAGTGTAATGGCGACGGCGAACGACTCGGCTCGGCTCGTGTGTTGCCTCCGGCGGTCAACATCGTTTAACAACGCAATCAATGCACTTTGCATCCTTTCCGCAGACGCCCTTTCGACGCACATTAACCGGAGACCGGCACTGTCGTGCAGAACGCAGGGGCAATTAGTGCGCGCTACGACAACTTGTCACCTCGTTTGCGGCACTCGAAAGGATTCGCGATTGGTGGGTTTTCTTTTCCACGTGGCGTCTTCTGTAACGGCTCATCCACCGAACCAACCGAAGATGGATTGATTGCTGATCTGCTGCACCACCACAATCTGTTCGGTTGGTCTATAAAACATTCCCGGAATCGTCCGACAGCTGGCGCGTTTGCTATGCGAACCCAATAGACCACTCCGAAGTGGCATCCGCTTCGGAATTGAGAAGAAAACGAGAGATGTTCGTCTGACAGGCGGAGATAAAAATTATCATTTTTCTCCGTACGGGCGGAAAAGGACAATTAAGGTGCATCTTCCCGCCCCGAAGGATGCACTCGATAATGGTCCCTCCCGGTCCTTCTCCGTCCTACACAGCTATGGGCGAAAAAAAGGATCATCTATCGATCGTGAAAATAGATCTCGAAGGAAAAAGAAACTCGAGGGGAAAAAGAAAATCAACCACTTACCAATGTGCGGAGCAAAACCGAGAATAGAAAAAAAAGGACTCGATCGCAAAGTCACTCCAGGTAGAAACAAATGCAAATTATCACATTGCATTCAGCCATTCGGTTTTATGTTCCATTTATATTCGTTTCCTTCTGCTTGAAGTGACCGTCGCGTCAAATTGTTGCAGGAGAATCGCCTCACAAAACCCGGAGCCTGTGAAATGCAATAATTTTGTTGGTGTTGTGCGCCTTCCCAACCTCTTCTTCGCCGATCGACGCAGAGCAAAAGGCAAAGGATAAAAAAGGCACATCGAAAACTATCGGGAAACTGACCAAAAGGGTCCGAAGAAGTAGAAGAAAGAAAGGTCCAGCCCGTAGGTCCAGTCCGGCCAGAAGTGTCGAAGGCTTCCGAATGCTGCCAGACAAATAACTGGACAACGGGAGGGGTGCGGGAGGCAGGAGAGGGTGCCAAATTCAGGTAGAAATTAGAATATTGGCGCCCATTCAATCAGCCGCTTGACCCACGACGTCCTAGCCATAGGTATCCTTTTTCTCCCTCATGTTTTATGCTTTCGTTTGTCGTGCCGCTAAATTTACGATCACTTTGCTCGGGCCTTTTTCTGCGTTTTATGTTTTATTTTTCCATGAATTCCCAGTTTGTTGATGGTTTTCTGTTTTTTTTAAGGAAGCAAATAGCTTTGTGTTGCACATATTACCTTTTACAACGTTTGTCAAATTGCAGAACAAACCGGGGAGCCGGCGCGCACTAATATTTCACCGCATTTCTTCGTAAAAATGGCAAAGCGAAAAGTATTAATCAACCATGGCTGCATCAATTACGATTGCGTACCGAATGCGCCAATTCATTTGCCTTTTATATTACTCGAAACCTCGCCCTGCAAAAGGACCTCAAGTCGGCGAAGGCAAAAACATGACGACGACGACGACTCCGACGACGATCACGATGATGATGATGATGATGCATTATTCTCCAGCCCGGCTTTGCTCGCGCTCACTTCATCATCATTGACCAATCGCATCCGAAGACCGCCGGTCCTCCGGTCCCCTCTGGGACTGCCGCGTCTGACTGATTGAGAGAACGAGCATGATGCAAAGCATAAAGTTCGTATCTTTTAATGTGATCCACAATTCGGGAGCTCCGCCCTAAGGGATCGCTAAAAACTATAATCATATTATGCTTATTGTGCACGGTTTCGCCTTCGCACTGTTCGAAGCTCTCTTCGCTTCTTCGGCTCTGCTCCCGAGCGACTGCACCGAGCGCAGTTGCAGTTGCAACGGATTATCATCGCGCAAAAAGCGAGGCAGGAAAAACACAGGCAGACACACAAAGCTCTCCATTTTTTATGCATCCCGGGGCCCGTCCGGCATCCCTCCATTCTCCCACCACTGACTGAAACATAAACCACGCCGATATGCTGCTCATTCACGCATTCACGTAAACTCTTCTTCTGCCATTCAAACCGATGCTCGTGCATTCATTTCCATCTGGAAAGGCGTTTGGATGGGGTTTTTGTTTAAGCTTTTAATTTTCCCCCTCTCGCCTCTTTCCGAACCCCTCTGCTGCACCTGCCTTCGCCCGTCGAGCATTAATTTTCAAAAGTTCTCGCCCGGTTTTTGCGCGTCTTACATTTGAATGAAAACAATCCCGAGGGTCATATTTTACCACGATTTTGTGCAAAACTAATTAAACGAACCGGGGAAGCAAGGATATTTGCAATCTTGTTTGCCACAGTTTGAGAGTTTACTTTTGAGTCCTTGAAGTTTCGTATATTCAAAACATAACCCTCGTGCAGAGATTGCATTGCCCTGACTCGTAGTGCTGCCTCGATTACCGATAAGCTACGAGTACCTCCCCGTTTTCCGACTGTGACGCACAACTCCGGGCTCGGCACACAGAAATCCTTCCCTCATTTTGCGGCGGAAAAAGAATGGCTGGAAAAATTTGCAACGTGCAAATCAGGGACCGACGTGCAACCGAGGCCAACCTGCTACTAATATGCAGATAGGTTTTTGAGGTTGTAATTTTAAGTAATTTAATTTCGTCCCCATCCTTCGTTTCCTTCCCTTTACACAGAACAGCATGGGAATGGAAAAACGGTTGATCTTCTTGGGCCGCTTCGGATAATTCCCCTTTTCTGAAGGTGGTAGGGAAATGAGGAGGGACTCGGAGGGGAGGGGTGTATATTTATGACCATCCTGTCCCAGCCGGCTCGCGAGGATCGCTTCCCATAAGACTCGCGCGCGTACCGTTCGTAGCCCGAAGGCTGGGAGTTGGCCCGAAGGCACGCGGAGTTCGGTCTCCGCTTGTGGCGCATTTCTCACACTCCTCCTCGGATCTGGGGGGCGAAACGGGTTCATTTCTTATTTTGCATGCGCATGCTCTCCGTGAATGCAAAGGATGACGACGACGACGACGACGACGACGATGATGATGATGGCGGGGCGCGATTGATTGCGGCCACGGCTTTGGCTCCTCCTTTGCACGGTTGCTCGTTCTCGTTCTCGTCTCGGTCGGAGCATCGGAGTATAATTTGTAATCATATTTTTATCCACAATAGATGGCTTTCGCATCCAGCGGTCCAGCGCTACGCAACGGATGCATACGAAATGACGGCCGGAATGGAAAAACAGGAGGATTGCGGATCCGGCTCGATCTGCCGTTTCCTGCGGGAGGCTGGGTTCTTTCCTCGCGGTTTGGTTGCGCCAGATTGCTACACGACGTATCCATAATTCCATCATCATCATCATTATTTCCGTCCCGTTCCCGCTGGCTGCGTGGATGCGCGAAAGGATGTGGCAATTTTCGTTGGCGGGTCGGCGAGCCGTTCCGCGGGACGGTACGGTACTTTTAATATAATAATGAAATCGCAAGACGTGTTTTATGCAAAAACTATAAACATAAAATTAAGTAAAACTGCACCGATAATCCAACGGTGGGCAAAGGAAAAGGAAACAATTCGCGGTGCCTGCTACCTTCGGGAACAAGTAATCGAGCAGCTCTTGAACTGTCGATTGATCGATCGATCAGCCGGCCGGGTGTTCGCCTTTTCGAAGGACTTCCATCGGCAAAAATCGATCCTTTCCGCGATCGGACGTACGGCGCACAACAGCATTCCCTATTCAAAGTGCAATTTGGGGAAGAAATTACAATAATCAATGTGCACTGCACACGATCACGTGCAATATGTTGAGGCAGCTCCAGCTTTTCGGTTCGTTCCTCCTCGCAAAGAGATCTTCCGCGCAACCAGAAGATACGGTGAATGAGTTCTCGCGATAAAGGTAACGTGGAAATGGAAGAAGAAAACCGAGCCCAACGGAGGCAACGGGTGAAAAATGATCTACAGCGGAATCATTCACGTTCCCAGAGTGTAACGCATTTGTTTGACCGAAATCTCATCATCAGCTCGCCCGGGATCTCTCCTTCTCCGTCGCTCGTAAAGTTTGCAATTAACAACCCAAACGAAACTAATTAAATTATCTTCCCGACTGAGGGTGCTAGTTTCGCATTCACGCCCAAAGCGAATAACCAAACCCCGGACGATCCCTTCCTTTCGACGGAAAGACAAACGACTTTGCCTACGAATGATATGCCTTAATACATCATATCATTTGACTACCGCGTCGTGGTCGCGCTTCGAGCTCATTTCCATTTTTCATCAGTGGAGGAGGGGTGGAGCGAGCGAGGGGGGGAAGTGTCCTTCGGTTGGGTGGGTATGCTGATGAGTCCAGGCCTGATGATCGGAGCCCGAGGCCGCATGCAGATAAGTCCGGCACCACTTAACCACTACAAGACATTAACATTTCTCATGCCTTCCTCGCCGTGCGCTTACGTGTTCGGGCGTTATGATGGGGTTCCGTTTCGATCGAGTAACTTCCACCAGCACCACCACCGCAATGCTCCCCTTCCTAAGGTCCCTTCGCTTCCGTTTCTTGCTTACAAATGATACTCCACGAAGACAACACTCGTGAAGGGCAGCGCGTTGGATCAGCTCAACAATTCGATAATTATGGGATATGTGACAGGTGGAAGTGGCTTTTTTGTGAGTCTGTGTGTGTCAAAGTAGGCTACCAGCGAATTTCCATTGGGAAATGTGTTTCAAATTGAAACTGGAGTAAACAAGCTTCCTCATTTGGTACGACATTCGCCTTCGGCTGAACGAAAAGGTGTCTTCGGTGGACAATCAAGGTTCGAAGAGTGGGACAAAAGGGACAAAAAGCAACTGGAAAACTATTGGAACTCAGGATGATTCAATGCGTCACATGAGTGTCCCATGGAATTAGCATTGCTCGCGTTAATTAGACGCCGCAAGGTAGGACTTTTCCTTCAACTGCCAACGAACGGACGAATGATTTGGTCGTATGTAAATATTCTTTACTTCCCCCGGGGTACTCCTTACCCCCTTTACCACGCTTACCGCCCCAGCTTAGATTCGCAGCTGGACATTCGCGAGGCGAAGTCGGTCGTAAAACTATAACGAACGAAATTTGTAATGAAGACATTTATGTGCTCGTCCCGGACGGGGCCGAGATGTGGCATAAATCATGCGGTTTTACTACGGGCGATCCCGGAGATGGACAAATTTGAATAGACACACCGCTGCAGCCCGCCCCGAGAAGGGGCTGAAAGAAGAGAAACGAACGATTGTTCCAGCCGGTTGCACTCAAGGCAGGTTCGCGGGGAGAACGGAGAGAGCGGGGGGAAAGAATCGGTGTGGGCCAAAATTTACTTATCCACAATCTCAATCGTGTATCGGACTGGGCCGGTCCCTAAAACACGGCTACTCCATTTGTCTACCTTTTTGTTATCTTAATTTGTTGGCACATTCCCCGGGTGCGGGAGGTTTTCACATTATTTTCCGTTCTTATTTTACCGTTTCGACTTCCGGAAGCTCCGTCGCGTAAACAACCGGGCTCGGTTAGGGTAAAGCGATTGGGGGCTGCTTTTAATTTTCCTTCTCTCCAGCCCTGAGTAAGCCATTATGACACCCCAAGACACCCGTCCTTCGGTCGAACGCCATCGACTCCCCATCGAAAACCTCGCGAGTTGCAGTCAAGGTTGCGCTTCCCTCGAATGCACTTGCGCACACACACACACACTTCCCTGCTGGACTGCTCCTCTGGAGCTGTAATTGAGTAGTCCGCCTTGTCTACGTTTCTTTTCGGGCTGACTCACGCGTTCAACGACATTTTAATTAGTACCCTGAGTGCTTCGATCGTTCGTATGCCTAAGTACGTATCAATTTATTAATTGTCGATGGCAGCCGGGAGTAGTGGTCGCCGTCCCTCCGTCGATCGCAATCATCGGATTTAAATAGTCGTGGAGCGATTGGAGGGAAATTTAGTCTATTAATATGGATATACTTGAAGAGAGCTTTGAAGAGCTCGAGGGCAAAGGAAGAGACTAATTAAAAGTGATGTGCACTTTCCATATAGGAAAACTATAGCTTGCCGCTTCGGTCACCAATTGCTACGAGATCGTTTCCGATTCGAAGCCTAAGTGGGTGTTTAACAGCCATCCGACAATCATTAACAATCTCTCTGCTCGTCTGCTTCATCAATCACCATCGACCCGACCCGAAAACCCGTCGGCGGAGCGCATGATCGACAGTTGCGCTCAAAGTATGACGAGCTCCGTCAGCGTAATTTGATTAATTTCCAAACGAACCGCTCCCGGGCGGCAAAGGGAACCCGATCTTTTGTCGATCTCAAACCGACCGACGTATGGCGAATTGCAATTGAAACACGACTCGTGGAGCTGCATTTCCTGTTCACATTAGTGTGGTCGATCCGTCAACCCGGTGCCTGGTAAACGGAACCTCCTCGAGTTTGAGCGTGGATCTCGGAAATGATTTTTAGGAAACGACGAACCCCACGAACCTTTCGGACTTTGTTATCCCATTCTTTGCCTTTGTTTCCCATCCCACAAATGAATGGCCGATCGGTTCGCACGACCTATAATTATGCGCTTATGCGCGGTGTAGACACCAAGTCCCTTGCGAAAGCCCACAGACTCCGCTGAGGTGGGTCGCTTCCCCGAAAAATGAAGTTTTCCAATCAAAAGTTTAAATTTATTACACCACACAAACGACGACGGAGCGGTCGAAGAGGGATTTCCAGAAACCAACCGCAAAGGAACATGCATTTCGCGAACCAGTATTCTACGCATCGTCTGGCCGCTAGTGTTGGGCCTTGGCGGCGCTTAAGAAATTCAGGATTATGAATGCAGTCAAATTTTGAGGGAGTGTGAAATCAACCGGACCTGTTATGGGAAGCGTTTGACGGAATTTCATTCATAAATTTCGTCCAGTTGTTTCACGAACCGGTTGTGCGGGAAGCGAAACGAGTTCTTTTCTGCTATCTGGAGGGTCGTTTCCGGTGTGCCCCGCGGCTCGTTTCATTCATGCCAACCATTTTGCATAACGCCCGACCCAGTTTCGCAAGCAAAATCGTGTTCGCCGCGTTGTGACACGATTGACGTTAGGTATTCCTTCTACTATTGTGTCGGCCCTGTGACGCGTATCAAAAACAACGATCAACACGTCAGCGTGCAATGCGTGATCGCGTTTTCCCTGGGAAAAAAGGGACGACGCTGTCAAACGCTGAGGAAAACGTCGAAAAAATGTTAATACCCTCCCCAACGAGTGACGATGCGGATGAGTGTGGCGATGAGTTCTACCTCCCTTTGGCGTCGATGGTGGATGGAGATAAATTTAAAAAACAGTTTATCTTCATTTTTGTTTTTCGGAACCCTGAGAACTGGGCCCAAGTTCCCAGACCCCAGATAGAAGTCGCACGGAGGAAGAAGAGTTTCCTTCTCATCTGGGCTCATCTCCTCATCTAATAATCAAAAAAGACAATTGCTCCCGAGAAAATCTTTCAAGAAAAACAGCTCGGCGCGGCTGGGAAGCATACGACGATGCATCCGATTATGGAGGTCAGTTTCACTCTAATGTCTAATGAAACCTTCGCGAAGACGCTCGTCTTAGACACAACGTTAATGCATTAAAATAATGAGAGATTAACGAGAAGTGCGTGCGACCCGACGGACGCCGACCCTCCCCCCGAGCCCCGTCGTAATGGTTATGTTTTGTGTTTATTGTGAAAACATTGTGTCCCCGGCGTTAGTATCTCCCCCCAACTCCACGGAATGAATGTTTGTGCTTCTATTTGAATATAATAAATGACACCATCGCGCGGCCCACCGGGGGCCGGGCATTATCATAATTATTCCGGACACCGCGCTTTGTAGAAGTTTAATTTTCATAATTTGCCGATACTGCCGGCCCCGCGAAAGACAACGGTGTACCGACGTCATTTGCGATTAGACTTCGTAGGGCAAACGCGCTTGGCGATCAAATCCGGGGCTGGTTATGATTTACTTACTTCTCGCGCGCCAAAGAAGCTGCGAAAGTGGTCCGGCCGCAGAGTAATGATAATTGCCATCATCAGCCCGCGCATAAAGACGGCTCGAATGTTCATTCAAATGTGCTCTCGCTCTCGGGATCGTTCGCTGATGAGACCCCGATGGATGACCCGAGGATGGAAAAAAGGGGGGAGGGCTTAATCGTGTAGCTTAATTTGAATAATCAAAACAACACGAGCAATTTCGATGCTGATGTTGATGAAGCGCAAACGGACTTCAACGGCTTAAGTGTAAATGATACGACAAAAAGCGTTCCATTACTTGAATGTAACTCAAACGGCCCGAAACGCTGTTTGCGCTCGCAATTCCCACGACAATAATACAAGCGCCAGGCGATCTTTTAAATGGTAGTGCGGTTTACGAGGACGGACTTGAACTGATGATTTTGAAGACCACTGCCACACCGATCGACGTCGTCCTTTTCCGGTGTGTGCGCCTCGAAAGCCCTCGAAAATCCCATTCAAATCCAACGAGCATGCGCGTAATGCGTTTATAATTGTAACCCTGGCGCTGGAAAGCGCTCGCGACAAACAGAACGGGAGGAGAGAAGCAAAAAAAAAAACAACGGCGGCCGTCGAGATTTCTACCCCCAGCCGGCGCCCCTTTTTGAGACATCATTTAGCCTCCGGGGAGGACCTCAAGGCGCGTCCGGCTTCGATCAGGTGGAAGTTAAACACACACCAGAACAACACGTGAATGTCGATGACGAGATCGGTCATCGTTGATGATAATTTGAAGCACCATGGTCGTTGGTGGAACAAAATCAAATTTAAATATTGTGATTTGAATAGTAATTATAGGGATGCGGGTAGATGTCATGGAATGTTGGTAGAATGTAGCTGGCTGTTCATTGTATTATTTTTCCACCGAGATTCTACCTCTCGGAAGAGGCTACAACCAAACCATCAAATCGTTCGGTCGGTTTGATTTGTTTTTAATCTTCGCTCGGCGGAGTCCTCACGGAGGCACGGTAGCCATTTTTTGCGCCTAATCCTACCCCGAAAGCGATGTGTCGGCAGCTCTCCTCGCTGACGTTTGGCGGCGCGTTGTTGAGCCGTGTCGTGCTTTCTGGCATTTTGCCATTCCGAAAAACCGAAACGAAGAAAACACCCAAAGAAGTCCGAAAAGCGCGATCCATCCGAAGCACCGGACCAAGACCTTAAAGACGCCGATGTTCTGTGTCGCGATGCCGCACTCCACGCTAATGTAATCAATCAAAACATTTACGTATAAATAAACCTCCGGGTACCGTGCTTGCGTTCGGATCGGGATTTTCGAATACAAAACCAGATTTGCGGAACAAAACAAAAAAGTGCCCCAAGAAGAGAAACAATAGCCAGCGCGGCAAAAGGCAAAAAAAAAGGGCGCACACACTGGGAAGGAAAACGGGCTGGCGAAAAATGATGTTATGAGATGCAGCCTTCGATCCGAGCGCGGATTGATGAAAGGCCTCCGCCTGCCAAAGGCGCAACGAAAAGCTGGTGGAAAAGAATCAATCCGGTGGCAAAAATCGGTCACACCGTTTTCGGAAGCCAACATGTGCAATAATTAGACTCGGGGCCGGTCCTTCCGTTCACACCCGGTTCTGCTCCCCTCTCCCCCGAAGCCTCTCTCGGGACGTCGGGCGGGCATCCTTTTGATCGTTCCGGCCGAAACGATCGCAGGAAGATGGAGGGACGCCGGAAGGAGGTCAATTTTCATATGCCAACCCCGGCTTTGCTCAACATCCGTCAATCGAATGCGCATAAGAAATTGATCGCCATCCAGAAGCCGATCGATCGAGCGGTGGAAGAAAATGTCCCTTTTCTTGTGAGGGTTTTTGAATACTTTTCGGGTTGCCTGGATTTTTGTTTTTTGTTCCGCAACCGGAGTTGCGGCAAAAATGACACAACAACGGAATAAAATTCTTCAAATTCTACCTTACCGTTGAAAAAAAAGTCGGCGACGGGCTCGCTACTGTGCTTGTTGTTTGATTTGCTCCCCGAAACACATTCGGATACGGTGCGTGGAACGGTAAACATTAAAGAAGTCCCAAACAATCCGAAGCCCGAGGTTCCCTGCAAACACGTGGCTATTTGGGTCAGGAGTAATTAGGGAGAGTCCCGATTCAGGCACTTGCTGGACGGTCCAGTTTTCCCCAACCTCCCAGAAAACCTTGCGAGAACCGGATTCGGGTGAATAATTAAACTCCATTTCAGGCTGAGACCTAAACAACGCTCTTTGCGGAAGGCATCTTTGTCTAGCGAGTTTTGAATTGAAATTTTGATTAATTTCACTACACAGTGTTCGACGCCGGCTGACCTTCATCCTTCGGGAGGAGACCTTCAGAGTTCGTGGGGTGGTGGGAAGGATGGCGAGGCGGAAGGAGTCACAGCGGAGACCTCAAAGGCCCCGTTTGACGTCTTCATTTGATTAATTTCTTTCGGCCCGCAAGGTGAAAGGAACGTGCTTCTATCGGTGCGATAATTAAGCAAATCTCATCAAAATTGCTGAGCCTATAATCTCCCCACACACTCCCGTCCCTCCCCCACCACTCTTGCGCTCTTTCCCCAGCCCAGCATCTTCGTTCCCACCGACCGTGACAAAGCAGCCGCAACTTGGCGTCATCCTTGATGAACGCGCATACGCATTTGTGGTCCACCAGTTTCAGGAGGTGGGGTGAGGATGGAGGGGGGGGGGGGGAGGTCGAGTCGATCGATTGAGTTCAAACTATATTGTAATTAGTTTGCTAGTGTTCCGCGGTTTCGGGGACGACCAGCATGTACGACGAATAATTAATTTATCAAACATTTCGACATTAGATGCCGCTAATGATCGTTCGTCGAAAACTCGGCCTTCGACGCGCGAGGTTTAATGGATGTTTGTTTTACCCTCCAGCGGCGTCCCACGTGCAGACGTGTTGGATGCTCAGTGAATTGTAATTTTAATACATCGCATTTTTCCGCATGCAAATCACCGGCCAAAGGTGTTTTTGAGCAATCGCTAATGAATTGGGCACGATATGAAAAGAGAACGGGCAGATTTTGCATGCCCTAAAGACCTTCGCTTCAAGACCTCCGGTCCGTAGCTGGTGAGAATATGTTGCACATTTGCACTCGTTTATATTCAAATCGAGATCATTAGCATGCAGTTAGTAATTATTCGAAGCTCGCTAGCCATTCGAAAATATCACTTCGAACGCAACAACAACCTCATGCTCGGGCCCCTCGTTCCTCGTTTTTCCACCTTCTCCAAAACCAAGCCCCTGTATCCGATTGCATGGGCGTTTCGCACGAGGAAGGAAGTGAACCGTTTCATCACTTGTGCATCGAAGAACAAACGGGGAACAGAAACATACACCTTTGGGAAATGGGAGTGTGGAAGAGAGAGAAAAAAAACACCAGACCAGATGCTAAGATTTCGCAGGTTGCAAAGGCGCTCGGGCGATAAGCCGACAACGATCCGTCTGAATCTCTTAAACTCGAGACCCCTTCAATGAACCGCTTGGAGGAGCTCATAGCAAAAGGGACAGGAAAGGGGCGGAAAACCCGAAAAATGAGGCAAAAATTAACACGGACAATTTTGTTTGGACCAAACCAACACCACCCGGAACCGCCCGGCAAGAATAATGAAGAATTACCGTATAAGCCTTAAATTGAGAATGAGAAAAACTTTTAATTAGTTTCTCAGCGTATTTTGGAAGGAGTGACTCTCCGTTCGGAGTGTCTGCTCGTTCGTTTTTCGTTAGTGTAAATACGTGCAAGTGGAAAACGTTCCTCCCTTTTGCATGGGATGTATTTCCTTTCTAAGGCAACCGGACGACGGTTGCGGGAAGAGAGTTAACCGAAGAAGACAGCATGCATCTCATAATGATTTTCACGCTACGCAGGTTTTATCTCGGCCCGACCTGCTGCATACGAAAAGATTAACCTCAGGATAACTTGATTAATCTCCATCATTTTGGATGGGTGCAGATGCAAATTTTTCATTTGCTCTTCCTCCGACAGTATCCTCACCCGCCTCACGGCCCGTCGACCCAAGGGGGAACCAGTCGATCATTCAAAAATGCTAAGGTCGCTAGGGTTCGTCGCCTGCACAATGTTTCCACACCTGCAGCCGGCGGGCTCGCGAACGCGGACAGAACGCACACCCGCCCGTCTGTTGCCTCTGATCGAACAGATCGAGCATCCAAATGAACCCCTTTTTCATATAAATTGATTCGTGACTGCGCTAAAAACAACAACTATGATTAATTAATTTGTTTTCATTTCAATATTAAGATGATTGTGCTCATTTGTTTTTTCCCCCGAGGTTCGGATTCCCAAGCCGACGAACTGAACAACGGAAGTATTTTTCTAAGCGCCACGATTGTTCGGATCGCCTTTTTTGCCGCCATCAGTACGATCCGGTAAACGAAAGACAGCAACATCGGTATAAGCGACGAACCCACCGCGTGCGCGCGCAATTCGATGTGCCTTTGGATGCGCGGTTCTTTTGGGGGTTTTGGGAGGTAGGATGGTGGTGGATCCAAATCAGCTGCTAAGGATTGGGGAAACAAAAAGGAGGGCAAGATGGACCACGACTTTGCATGAAGCTGGACCGATCTCCCACCGCAGCTCACGAAAAGCGATCGATCGTTGTTCAATTAGGGCCCACTTTTAATGCTTCCTGTGAGTAATGCATGCAATGCGCCGGCAAAAACCGCAATCACAATTGTGCACTTCAAAGGAGCGGTTTCGGAGCGGGATTTGCCCTCCACGCTGCGAGACCGTTCCATTTGATCCGGGCCGGGTTGTGCCGCCAACCGAAAGCCATCCGAATAAAATTCTGCTTCATGAATGATTCAGAAGTAAATCGATGAGTTCATCGGTTCCATTTTTGGAAGATTTGTTTCCACAACCGTGCAATCGAACCATTGCGTTCCTACAACTTTATATTTTCATTCGAAAAGAACCAATATTTTTGATTCGTCTTCGCATTTTGCATAAGAAGTAAAGGTTTCTTATATTTTGATTACCGTTTTATGATAAATTAAAATAAATTTGTGAAGATTAATGTACAAAACAATGTTTTTTAAATTTCTCAGTAGTTTTACTTATTTTTTAAATTTACAAGACTACATTTTACGTAATTCATTAACTCGCATACAGGTTCGATGTCTATCTAAATGTATGTCTAAATTAAATGATTTCTTGATTAACCTACGGTTTAATTTCTCGACAAAACATAAGTTATGTGGAAAAAGAAAATTATTCAAAAACCTACCTCAATTGATCATGTAAAAACCACAAATACCTTAACACTCGAAATCATGTCCAAAGAGCAAAGGAAAAACCTATCCCCGTTGTCTCCCTCACTCTTTCTGTTTCTTTTCCATTTCCACACCCCGCCTTACCCTTTCCCTGCCGCGCTTGAACTTTATTTGAGAAGCACGCGTTCATAAAAATCCACAAGCAACGGTCAAATTGATTGCGAAAAGAAACACCACGACGAAGCCCAGCCCTCGTCCCAGCCCTCCGGGGGTAAGGGAAGGCATCTCCATTCCTCACCCTCACCCACCGCCGCCGGGCGCATTAGCCGCATCATACATATTTAAAAAATTTACAAAATAATTAGTGCGTATCGTATTTTGAATAACCACGTCATATTTGTCAGGCGAGTCCGGCCCCGTTCGTGACCAAGGGTAAAACACAACCCGGTCACTTGTTCACAAACACACACACAAACACGGTCATGGTGGTACCTAGCGCCGAGGAGTTAATTTTCGGGCTTGAGAAAACTCGAGTATCTTCCTCGCTTTGCAGGGCAGCTTTTTTGCCCACTTGTCATGTTGCATTAAGCTCATCCATTTCTGCTCGTCGTGCGGATAAGTCCGAGTGAAGGAAATGCACCAAGGTTCTTCGAGAATGATTACAAGCCCTTGCGCCCTCGTTGGAGAGTACTTACCTCTGCAGGGTTTTTTTTTCAGTCGTACGCGAGGATTACGAAACGCTGCCCCGTTCGGGGATCAGTTGTTAATGCCTTCTAATTAGACGCTGCTTCCAGCCACTTCGATGGCGAACACCCCGGACAAGGCAATTTGCATTTTACAATGCGCATCTTAGCCTTCGTGGAACCGTCCTCGGTGCGTGGCGCGATATGCCCCCATCATCCATCATAAATTATCTGCAGCGGTTCACCGTTTTTCGCGAGGAAAAACCCGCCCTTTTACACGCGAGGAAGCTCACGACGAGCAGAAGAAGATATCTCATTTGAATTGATGCGCTCATGCAAATTTCCTGTGGCTGCACATTGCAATAACCGCGTCAACGCATAAGCCTCCTCCCCCTTCCTTTCCCCCCACCTGTGTGTGTGTGTGTGTGTATAAGGTTGGGTGTAGTTTTGTTTATTTCGGCGCTCATCCAACCGCAGCATATCAAACATCACACAGATATTATGGAGCAACACCGTTACCGAGAAACAGAAACGAATGGAATGAGCTCGAGCTCGAGGCCAAACGATGGATGTTGGAAACCGTTGGGAAGGGAAAACATGCTTTACATATCTCTCCTGGTTGATTTGAATATGTGTATTAGAGGAAATTATGAGCTGTGACGCGCACGATATGCACACATCGCCGCTCGTTGGCAAAAGGAAATGCCTCGTAATAACTTTATGATAAGACGAGTTCGCTTTCCACCGCTCTCTCCCTTTCCCTCTCGCCCGCCGGACTGTTTTATGGATTTTCCCCGCTTCCGTAACCTTTTCATTATTGTAATTTACTTTTATCCGTCACACGGTGGGGCACCCGAGCCGACAGTGACAGTGTTTGTCAATCGCAAGAAAACTCACCAACGTCACATCACCGGTCAACGGGTTTTTCCTTTTCCTTTCTACGCGCGTGCGAGAGGAAAAGCGACCCTCGGCTTAAAGCGTGCTTTTTTTCGTAATGCGTGTGCAATTTGTGTTTTCATATGTTATGCGTTGGTGCGTTCCGTTGATTCCACATATTTGCCTTATCGTGAGTGTATGTTTTTAATACGATTACATCACCTTGAGGCGGCCGATGGGTGCATTCCGTAAGCGATAGCCTTTTGCATTTTTAAGTAAATCGTCTCTGTTGGCACGCACCAGAAGGCTTTTTTTCTGCAACAAACACACGAGCGTTGTAATTGTTGGCAGATGAAGCAGGTTGCAATCGTAAAATGTAAACCTTTTATTCCACATGGACTCGTCCCGTGTCAATACTGTATCGGAAAGATTCGCAAAACGGCAGCTGCAAGCGGAAAACTGCAGTTCAGTGCACCCTTGCGATGACAACCCGAGAGGTGCATTTGTTGAGTTTTGGGGTGCTTCAGTTTTATCTCCACGTAGTCACTAATTATGGCGGACTTGTTCCGGCCCCTGGCTGGATGAGTGATTTTACATTCCGACTTCCTTCGGGCCAAAGAACAAGAAAAAGCCACGCTCCTTCGCCGACTCCGGCGCCGCATGAACTTTGTTAATTTTTTACGAGCCTTAAATTTCGCTTATTGCGCTCGCGCATCGGAACCTCACGGGGAAGACACCTATTAAACGCCTTACAGCTCTTTATCCGAGGCTCATCCATGTTATGGCCAATCGTTTGCCCCGTCCTGGGCCGTGAACCGACATTAAAACCCACACCGAGAAAAGAACACACTCTACAAACGGAACCGAAATTTAAATAATCGTAAAACTTTTTGACCACGAACAATTTATTCTGCGACCGTGGACGCGAGAACGTGCGTGTGTATTTCTTAGTTCGTTTCGTCTTCGGCGCCGGTTTTCGGAAGCTCCGGTGCACACATTGCGCGTTTTTCGCGCCCATTTCCCGGCCAACTAGTGCGCCACCGGTGATGACGGTGATGGCCCGCCACAATTACGCTCTTTATTTTACGATTAAGACATTAAACGTCATTACAAGCTCCTTCGGAAGCAGGCGGCCCCTAAAACTCGGCCGAAGCGCTCTCGGGCTTATTCAAATTCCGACACATCTCTTCCGTCGCGCTTCTAATGCGTGCGTGCGTGCGTGGTCAGTTTGCAGTCGCTTGTTTTTATGTCATTTTAATAATCTTTTTATTCAAATAATTTGTTGTTATGTTAATTACCGGCCCCAGACGTACCGTTTTATGGCTGGCCGTTGCGTAGAAGGTTCCCCGGTCTTCTGATTTTCCAAACCTCCTTGTGAAAGGAATAAAAGTTTTATTCACTTTCGGCACTGTTTTAAAAACTTATGGATTACCAACCTTTTTTACAGCCCTGGTTTCCCTTCCCCGGTGGCTGATCTGCAAGTCAAAAGACAGTTTTTTTTTAGAACCAAATGCGCAACATAACGTCGAAACTAAACTTTTTAACGGCCGAAACGCCTTGGGAAAGGGTGGTGTGAAAGTGTGAAACCCATGTCTCAAAATGAAAAATCCAAACAAAAAAAAAATGTTCGCGGGAAAATGCGTCTCGAGACGCGGTTCTTTGGAGAAAAAACACCTTTTCCAACGCGCCGCCGTTACGGATGCAGACAAAAGAGGTCGCAGCTCTTCGAGGAGTTTTGGCGTGACCATTTGTGTTGCCATTTTTTTTTATTTCATGTTTTCCGAAATTTCTTCACACAGCAAAGCGCGGCTAGAGGGTTACAGAAACAAATGAAAATACGGGAGATTTTTCAAAAAAACCGAGCGGGAAAAATATCGATGTCTCATCAACGACTCTTTTCTATGCGTGTACCGAAGGGGATGAATTTTTGTAACGGTTTTTGGTACGAATCCCTGAGATTGAAGATTTTTTTTTTCGAAATTTTCAAAAAAAAAAAAGTGCAATCAACCAAACACAAAATGCAGACTCGCAACGAGTTAATGTATATCGAATTTTGAGTTTGATTTTACCAAAAATAAATAGGGGTGAAAATGCACCGAAGATAAGGGTCTCATGGGACAAGCGCACCTATGCTTGTATGTGTGCGAGTGCATTTTTTCGGAAATTTTGTTTTTTGTGAGAAAATCGGTTGCAAATGCGCATTGATCCTTGCGTGAATGCATGCATATTGGAAGACGGTAACCAAAAAAGGGACTCCTAGGAACGTTTTTTGGTTGGTTTCTTTCCTTTTCCTCGGAGAAATTCGAGAGGCAAATTGGTGCGTGAGAAAACAGCTCGGATGATCGACCGGTAACTTTCATCCTACATATTTCCACAACGACTGTCATATGTTCATATTGTTTGGAGGAAAGAAATCCCGCGCAATTGAAAAAAGATGCGTCGGGTTCTTTGAATGTGGGGAAAAAAAGCGGGGATAATGAAACTTACCTTCGTTCCGTTTTAATTCGCTTTCGAGTATGGAAATGCAACCCAATCTCATAACTGTTTGACCGAACGTGAAACGCAACAAAGGATTCCAGGATGGTTTTCTATCATCAGAATTATTATTAATGAATCGAGTATTCACGCTTTGCCCCGTTAGTGAATGAATGGTTGTAATGACGTCGAGGAGTTGTGTGTTCCCTTTTGTCGAGTGCAGCATAAGAAAAAGGGAACGTTTCCCGAGGCGAAGCATAGGTTTTTTTTACGCATCCATAACATGATGTTTCAGAAAGCGCTGTATTCTTGTTTTCATCTTCCATCCCACTCGTGTGCGTTCGGATATCGCTTTCTCGTGAACTCGTAATACGCGTTCGTCGTGGTGTGGAAATGGCTTCGGATTGCAGGCGCGCGCTGCATCCGGTGTGCATGCGGTACAAATCGCAGCAAATCATGACATGATTATGACATTAAAACACACATTCTCGCCATAAATTCAGCGACGTGCGCATGGCGCCATTAGCCATCATCTCGACCACCTTCCCGTGCTTTGTTTTTCACACCCACCCTCGGGCAGGGAGAGAGAGAGAACCCCTTGCCCATCGGGTTTGTAGCCTCTTCCCAGCGTTCACATAAATTATGCTAAACAGGACGCCCTTTTCTAACCACTTTCGAAGGGAGTACACTTTCCTGTGAAACAAAAGACCGACCAACCTGTTCCTGGCTTGTGACGAGGTATTTCTATCTCTCATGATTGGTCGCGTTGGAAAAAAAGAAGTTTTGAGGTTGATGAAGTGATTAAATCCCACGACATACTCTTCAAAACCATTATCTTCCTACGGTCACTATCTAATCTTGAGCCTGATTCGTTGAAAATGTAAAAGAATTTCGGTCAAGTTATCATTAGCCCGCTTTTCGTAGAAGCTAGTTTTTTGTTTCCTTTTCCTCTCCGGATTGGAATGATCTAAATATTTGCTTCCTTGCTCATCAGCGGCGAATGTGTTTCCGTTTTCACGTTCATAATTCGTTTATAATAATCATCCTAATCTTGTTCACTACTACTCACGTGGGCCGTCAGGAAACGACGAAGATTTGGGAAACGGGAAAACAAAAAACACAAGAAAGCCTAATGGTGCGCCGCAAACATAGGCAAACGAATTCAAAACATCCGAAAACATGGAAATGCTCGATGGGGGAATGAACATGAAACTTGAACACCCAATCGGGGAGCACATCATATTTTACTACTGGCCTTGTTTCCATCGGTTCCCCACCTCAGGAGAGGGGAGAAGATTTTATGAAAATCTTAATATTTATAAGCATGCTTATGTTATGTGCTTCCTAATGTTTAATTGCTTATTCATTATGACCTTTTCCGTAATGCTATCTCGCGTTATTCGCGTTCTCACCAAACCGTTGAGTTTCACTCACCGGAAAATGGCATTGGAAAAATAAAACATCATCCACAGGACAAAAAAGGGCATGATGGAGCGACAAAGTCCGCGCTGTGGTGGCAAGAAAATTATGATAAATTTCGTAAAACCGTACCCTTTCGGATGGTTTTGCATAAGATAATGAGGCTCGTGCTCGCACACGGGGTAGCATAGAAAACAAACAGCGGCGGCCGTCTAAACATTAGAGATGGCCGTACTTATGATAAGGGAAGCGCCCGAAAAGGGTTTAAAATAAAATGCTCCAAACCGCACCGCACCTTTAATGGTGCTGAATTTAACGGGCTTGATAAATGATTGTCATTAACCGGAATCCCCGGCCCACGGGAGCTCAATCGCAATTAAACTCCTCTACCGTTGTGTTTGCACACATCGGGAGTTAAATAATTAAGAGCGTAAACATGCCGCGCAAACGTGCGTGTTTTTCGGGGCTTTTCGGCCGAATCAACCCCGGTTCATTTTGGCAGCTGCTGCATCTCGCTCGCTTATCAAAATCAACAAATGGCCCGAAAAGCGGATCGCGTCGTCACGGTGGCCTTTTTTTGATTGTCTTGTTACATCCTCTTTTGAATAAAATTTGCACCCGCTTATCACCGGCGCTCTGGAAAAGATGCGACCCATCGACGGGGAAAATTAAGCGCCGTGGCACTTAACACGAAACTTTCAACTTTAACGATTTGTGCGTTGCGTAACGGCCCGCCCGGCTCCAACTCTCGTCGTGTGGTGGTCATCGGGCCAAATCGTCGGCTCGACAACTGATACATTTTTCACGCGACAACGATCCGAGGTTCGTCCACGTGTTGGACCTTCTCGCGCCCGAATTTGCACACTTCTTTTACGGCGAAGCTGCAGCGGTTTTCAGCTGTTGATTTCCACAAAAACCAGAAGCTTTTAAATTAACTGTCAGATAAGCCGCTTGCGAGGCGCACAAAAGCAGACAACGACACCCAACGCCGGTGTTCAGTGACCTGTTCACTGCGCACTGCGCTTTGGAAAGGAGGAAAAACAGATGGTCTCATTTATTAATCATATGGAAATTATGATACACTATCTTTATGCGCGTGCGGGCAAAACAAACGGGGCTTGATGGGAAGGCGGAAAGACCAAAAACATAATCCGCGTGCGAGCCCCTGATTGATAGGAGAACCTTCGGCGCGGGTAGACGGTTTGCGCCGGAGTGAGGCATTATGTTTATGAAGAAAATCCCACACTGCAAAAGAACGCACATCCGAGACGCTGTTTAACACCGAAACGACGTAAACAAGGGAATGTAAATATTGCTGTTCAAAAGAAATGTAACCCAGCGCCAGCCCGGGTGGGCTCCGAGGGGGCAAGCGGGAGGTCTCGGAGGGTTCGGATAAACATTCAAATGAATCTCGCGAGGTCGTTCAACGGTTATCTAATTTGATTTTAATTTTAAGATAACGACGCAATTCTGGTGCGCTTTTTTGGTAAAACGCTTCAGGTTGTTTTTCCCCCTCCCAGACAAAGTTTTGGGGCGGAAATTACAATCGCAGCCCGAGGCCGCCCGAGGGATCATGATGATGATGCGGTTCCGCTTTTCCGCCCCATCTTCCGCATTTCCTCCCAGCGTAGAACTCTCTTGGTCGGCGTTCGGAATTCGGTGGAGGTCAGCAGCTTGGCGGTGGCGTTTAGTTCCAGTTGAAGGCGGAAAATATAATCGCCCTCCTCGATGCGCACATACATCATTCCACTTTCACGGAATGCAAATGTCGCCCGCGAACGAAACGAAACAATGTAATATTCAAATGTGATTAAGTTTTAGTTTATCTTCGTTTTAATTTAACGAGCAAACCTGGCTTCGCAATGGAAAGGGCCAAGACCGTCGCGGATTTCGTTGTCGTGCGAGCCTCTGATTGTTACGACTGTGTTGCGCCAAAAGCCGCCACCACCACCAACACCCCCCTACCCGGGAGGCCAAAGGGGATGTCCAACGCTAAACTACGACAAAACAAACATGTTTCATCGCTAACTTATTGCCCGGTGATCGTATTTTATATTTCGCCCCCTTCGCTCGCTCCTTTCGTCATAATTATAAAACGTTCACGCGAACGGCCACGCCGAAAACGCAACCCGACCACTCGGGCTGGTCAAATGAGGCAACCAACCTGACCCGGTTGAGGCTGAGGCTGACTAGTGTCGGCCGTCTGTCTGTCGGTCGGGGTTGGTTGCAAACCGAAACCAAATAGCTTCGCCGGTTGCATAATTAAACATTCAATGAATGCAAATGGAATTGAAAGCGAAAACCCTCCACGACGAAAAAGCGAGTGTACGACGCGTGTCACTTATAATCTATCTCGAGCGAGGAAAAATTGTAGCAAGTGTGTGCATGTGTGCGATTAATTCCAGCTCGAAAGACACAAACACTCTTCGACCGCCTTTGGATTATGATGCCTAAGAGGCTCGCTCATCACCGTGGGATCGTTCCGAAGGGTCCGAAGGATAGTGTCCGTTTTGCCTTGATTCGCCTTAGGGTCACCTCTCCCTTTGTGACCCCCTCCTTGGGCAGGTAAAATCAATACCGGACGCGCAGCATAATGAACGATGTCCCTTCGATGGCTCACCTTTTCCTTCGATTGCATTTTTTGTTCAAGGGAATTTCAAAAGCATCTCCTCTGATGGTTTTCTTGCGAGAGAAGAAAAAATGCATCCGCATCGCCAAACAAATTGCGTTACATGGCGAGGGAGCGGAGGGAAAAAACGGGAGAAAAACAGATTCCATGAATAGTTGAGCAAATATTCTAATCTTTACAATTCGTGGGAAAGTAGTTTGGGGTTGACCGGAAAGGACATCACATTGTGTCATGGAATAGATGGAGGCATTTGCTATAAATGTGTCTTCGGGTCGCTTTTATTGTGAAAATTCATTAGAAACCATGTATTGTTACAAATATCTACCACACAACTAAAAAGAAACGCCAATTTTAAAAGAAGTAAAACAGTTAAAAATAAAGTTGAAGGGTTTTAAAAACAGGATACAGATGCACTTAACGGCGCATTTGGATTGCAAATCTAGTCAACAGTTAATGCGTATCCTTTTGTCGTCCGCGTCTGCCCTTCAGAACATCAAGAGCAGTTGTAAAACAACACACAAACATTCACCATATGTGCAGCATCGGGGAAACGGGAAATCGCGCGCCAATGTGCATCCTAACGGGATCCGGATGTTTTTCCCCCGAGGTCCGCGCCATTCCATCAGCATCCGGCGCGGAAAAAAAGGGAGAACCAGAAAGAGAGAGTTATTTGCGTTTTGGGCAGAGGGCACGCCTTTCGGTTTCGGTAGCGCCGGGTTTTTTCGGAAACAAAACCCGACGATGCACGATGGAAAGCCAACATGCCTAGCCTATTTCCCCCTTTTTCAGTTCATTTTTTATGCTCCCGTTGTCAAAGCAACGAAAGAGAGGGAGAGTGATGCAGCCGTTCGCTGGTGCGTTGATGATTTTATCTAAATCTGACGGATAATTTAATTTACTTTTAGCTTTCGGCCCTTCGGGGGTTTCCTTTTTCTTCCCAAAATGGGGTTTGCCTTTCAAAAAAGTGCATTCTAACGGGATTTCGGGTTGCAGCGGAATGTTCATGCGGTGAAGTGAGACGACAAAAATCGAACGTTTCCGAACAAAAAACAACTCTAAGCCTAAAACATGTTCCTTCTTCCGAAAACCGATCCTATGCATATTCACCGTTACGGAAGGAGCACGCCAAAAAATCGTTAACCATGCCGGATACTGCGGGTTTGCGAGCGATTTTCGAAACGAATGAGTTTGGTATTCTTTATTCTCGTTTTTGGGTAAAATTTATCGCTTTTCCCCGCAACCCTTCGCCATTCCCGTGCCCAATCGGACTCGCAGCGTCTGGTGTTCGTAAGGCACAGAACACTCACACACGCCTGAGGGGCCTTCCCGCTCGTCCTGGCCACCGTCGAGCCCGTGAGCTCGGTTTCCTCTTTCTGTGGACGGTACTTTTCCGCCGAAGGAAAAAGGTGTAACGCACAACACCAGCCGGTTGGATGTTTTATGTAACTCTGCCACAAGCCACAAGTCCAACCGAGTCCAACGCGCGATCCCTCGTTTCGCGTTTTCCAACCACACACCGTATGCTTCCATCCGTATATTTTCGCTCCTCTATCGCTAGTTTTATGTACGAACTCTTCGAGTGCTTGCGTTTTTTTATTTATCACTAGTTAAGCGAGAGTTTTCATGGTCGTTTTGTATAAATTTCAATTGAGTTTTCCATGGGACGCAAGGGCGAATTGAGTCGCCTTTTGCCTCAGTGTCAGTTGGTGGTTGGGCTTGGGATCGTTGTGCATACCTTCGCTACGCATCATCAGAACACGACTTACTTTCCCTTCGAGAAGGGCTCGGATGTCACTCGATAAACTCACAACATCATCTTTTTTATGGTGGAGAATCGATGGTACGTGATGGCATAGTTAACCTTAATAAAAATTCGATTTTAAATTTTCTAAATCGATTCATTATCGGTTACGAAATGTAATTTAAGGAACATCTTTTGCAACTTTCATATCCTAAAGGGAAGAGGTTATCTTTATTATTGAGTCAAAGATCATGAAAGACGCTTAATAAAACTACTTTTAAAGATGACTTCCAAAATCACAAGTTGAGAAATCGTGTCATTAAAACCAACAAAACGTTAATGTATCATGAAAAACCTCATGGATATTTTATACGACTCCACGTAATGCTATTGAACCGAGCTCAACTTTTAGCGTTGCTAATTTATTTCTTACAATTACCCGGGGATGGCGCGGTTTCACCGCGAAAGTTCGTTATCTAAAACGTTTCTCCACGTGAAGCCTGTTAAATTGTCAGTTTTAAAACAACCGCATCGTTTATGGGCTAAATTCTTTCGACTGTCTATCAGGCGCGTACTAAAGCGAGCAATCATTAATACCTCCCGACGTTCATCGACGCATTTTCGTGAGGCCGGAAAACAAAAGTCATATACAAGCTTTCACCGCGATAAGATTGTTTGCAAAAATGAAGAAGGCAAACTCTATAAAAGTCCGTCTGCAAGCTAAGGCATGACCAATAGCTGCTTGTCGGGGGCAGTTTAATGGATTTGGATGTTTCGGGCACAAAGGCCCGAATGTGCTACTTGGCGTAAGCGAATCTTGTCACTTTATGACATGTATTTCTGTTCGGCCTTAATAACCTCCGCCCGTCGCGCTTGAGCTGCCCCGCGTTCGCCAGTACGACCCGGGTTCGGGGAGGGGGTAGTTATAAATTTATTTAATTTATTATTACCACATCGGGCTCGAGCTTCGGGGCCGGTAGCGATATGAGCGACCAATTAAAAATCAGCCACAACCGGTACCGGCACTCGCTTCGGAATTGCTAATCAGCGTCGTGGCCAAAATCCCATGAAGCAAACCGTCGCGACGGTCATTTTAACCCTTCTGTGAACATTTGTCACGTGCTAAGGAGACGCGTGCGCGCGCAACTGAACCTAAAAAAAAGCCCGCCATTTACCGACCCCCGAAATCGTCCTGCAGGCCAAACCCATCGTTTTTCTTCCAGCGGCGGGATTGTTTGTGCTTCCGCTTCCAAATAATCGAAACCCGTTCGATCGAAACCCGCATCAAAGTCCTTCCGTTAGGGTATCGGAGAGGAAACCGTCCCGAAGAAACCACCTGAAGGCTGGTTGGCTGGTCGCCATAAATTACACGAGTCCGTGGCACGAGCGTGTCATCCCCTTCGCCGTTGACTGCCGTTAGGAAAAACGTCCTTCTCCTTCCCGATTCCGGAGGCTCCGGTGGTTGGCCGGAGTCATCATCATCATCTGTGGGCTCGGAGAACGCCTGCTGGCTCCCGGCCACCGACACCCGTTAACCTAACCGATCCCTTGCTCCTTCCCGCTGTCCCTCTCTCTCACACTCTTCTCGTCACACACACGAAAGGGAAACAAGCTGCGTGTGCTGCGGCTGACGGGTTTTGTCACGCTTCGCAAGCCGAAAGGGTTTGGCACAATCCGGACACGATCCCCGTCCCTCGAAGGGAAAGGAAAACTAATCGCCGAGAGGGAGGAGGAGGATCCTCGCTGGTTTCTTGGCACGCGGGTTTCCTTTTTTCATTCGCCACGCGGTCGACAATCACTTTCGATCGCAAAGCGCACGTAAAGCACACTGTGGGCAAAAGTGAAATCAAATTTCATCGGATTCGGGTTGAGAAATATAAAGAACACAACATGCGTGGAGTTTGTCAGCTTTGCGCGGGGAAAAAGATATTATGTTGAAGATTTGAATTCATCTTTTGCTGAAAGAAACACGCGCTCGCACCGATGAAAGGAAAAAAGGAAAAGCTTCTTGCGGCCCCGGTTTCCTTCCCGGGCCGTTTAGGACGCACTGCAACAATGGAAAGAAAGGATGAAATTATATACAACTCACAATTCCTTTCACTATCGGTTGCGCTTCGATTTCTGGGTGTTGCGAAGGATTAGGAATCCTTTCCGACCCCCTTTGGGTAGGAGTACCCGAACAGTGACCCAATCACAATCCGAATGAAATTGAGTTTTTTACGCCTTCGGTCTTACCAGTTGTTGATCCTCAATTTTTAATGCGGGTGAAGCCGGCGAGGACGAGATATCTTTGCGCAAGATGTTTCATCAACACCGAAGCTTGATTAGGATGTGTGTGGCTTTGAAGGATTGAAGTCTTTCATCCTTTTTTTTATTTTACTTTTACTTACTTTTTTTTCACCCGCCAAGGGTTCGCTGCCAGGGAAAATCTTCCATTTAGTGGCACGATTGTTCGAAGGCAAAAGATTTTTGACGCTCACCAACCCGTGGATAATTACGGACTTTTGGCAATTTTCTTCTCGTATCGCTTTCTACGATCTTTTGCGCTCGGAAAATACCACCCGGGGATCCTTCTTTTCTTGGAATCTCCCGACCGAATGTCATCGTATGTGTCGATCTGGTTGCGGCTCATTGCGCCATTTTTTTTTATACTTCGGTCGGAATAAAGCTGCGAACTGACGACATTACGATGTGTCACACATATTCGAACGCTATTTGAAATCGGCAATGTGTGTTTCTTTATCTTCTCCTCCTCCTCCTCCGCAAGGATGTTGTTCACATCTCGTACAACAGAAAATCTCGTTCGTTAAGCCTCGATGTCGCATTGCTTCGTGCCATAAAATATGAAATGTTCAAATATTGAAATTAGAAAATCAAATATTGATACTTTCATTTTGTACAAACACGAGCTCGAAACAATGGTCGCCACCGTCTGCCGAGGCACCACGCTGCTGCTGGCGCACAGTTGATTGATTTGATTTTGTTTGAAAATTCCCCCACCACCTACCATTTCCCTTTCTAGCATTTCCACGGAAAACATGCTGGGGAGCCTCGGGAGCAAGAAGGTTCTAAACAATGACGAGCAAACAACGAACGGCCAAACAACATCGTCTCGAAAGGCAAACACACACTCACATATTCCGCTCTGAGATACGGGAAATGGCGAAAAGAAAAATGCAACATTTTTCACCGGAACCGGAAAATGCTCCGCCAACGAGCGCCGGGACTCGCAAAGCTAACGAACGGAAGGACATTCTACCCGCAGGTTGAGTATCGGGACGATCCCGAAGAGGGGATAGAGGAGAGAGGCAGTAGGCGAAAAAAAGGAAAAAACGAACCAAATGAAATTTTCCATTTTCCACTCTTTTATGTATGCGGGCTTATATAATGTATAAAATAATAATAAAAATCATCCAAACGCCTTCCCGTGTTCCAGGAATCCCGGCTGGCCGCAAGATGGCGAAAAAGGGAAAAGTTTTCCTATCCCCCCCCCCCCCCTCCCCTCCCCACCAGTCCATCAGTTTCACTTCACGTTCCTCCACATCGAGCGAGTGGAAAACGACCGACCGAAAGATCCTTTTCATACGAAGGCAAAGCCCACAACCACACGCCACACGTAAACACATAGAATATAAAATTTCATATTTTATCATAAAAAGGCTACCCTTCTCCCCACCCGGATTGGCCAGGAGAGCACTTTGTGATTGGCTTGAAAATTTTCACCAATCCGACTTTGATTCATACACACAGCCACAACCGAAAAGGACACGCTCCAATACCAACACCTCCTCGGTGCTCGGTTGTATGTGGGGAGCATCGAATTTGAATACAGACCACAATACCTCCATTTGAAGCGCCCTTATTCTTATGTGAACGTTGACTTACATAACGTTAGGTTTTTTTTTCGATCTATCCTGGGGCACTCCCCCGCCATTAACACCCCATAGGGTGGCGAATGCGCGAAGTTTTCCCACCTTTTCCCGGGGAAAAAATGGTGATTGGTGTCATCTTTTTTAAAGTCAAACATCATTTCCCCGCTTTTCATCGCGCTAATCGAATAAAAAATATGTAAAATCCACCGAGCGGGAATAGAGACCGAGTGCGATAAGGTGAGGTCGATGGCCAGAACGAGACAAAGGCAACCCTCCTCGAATCGGCATCGTCCTCGTCGGCTCTCCGAGTTTATGCTGCTGACATTCAAATATGTTGTGCCCGTTCCCGGTCCCACCTGACCCGAAACCACCACGAGCCCTTTTGCTTATATTTGGGAGGTATGTATACCCACCAACCCACCCACCCACCCGGAACGCCAAGCGTTTTATCGATCCAACCAATGGATGGCGCGCATGTCACAACGCAGTTTTCCATTTCAAAAGCAATAACAAGCGAACGCGGCGATGGCATCGGCGCAGGAGTCGGAGCGGGAAGGAACGATGGCGGGCGTTGGCGGAGGGGTGGCCAACGAGTGGGTGGGAAGGACCAGAAGGACCAAGCGTGCCATCGGAGCGCCGGCCGGAGGACAAAGATGGAAAGCCGAGCCGAGCGGTTCATTTTTATTGTTATCGGTCGCCCTTGTCGTCGTGGGCAGCGCCTGTGTATATGTACGAGAGCATCAACCGAGTCCAATGTACATAAACACACACGACAGGGAGGTTGCTCGTGTGTCGGTGTGGGTGTATGGAGAGTTTAGTTTAAATAGGAACTTTACATTTCCATTGTAAACCACACAATGCCGGGCTGTGCAAGGACGATAACGTTCCAACAAAAGGAAGGTATGCCGGCGAGAGGGCGAGAAGGCGGGAAATGTGGGTGGCCTTTCGTCGCTAATGAAATTCTGTAATCACCCACCCACCCACCCACATGCACACATACACACTTACGCCCTTTGCCAGTGATAAGCTGGTCCGTCTGCCCTTTTCCATTTTCCGATCGATCAGAAGGTGGAAATCAATTTCCATTAAAAGTACCCTCCATTCAATGGCCTGAGAATGCGAGTAATTAAATTTACTACACTCCGTTTTCTGTAAGTCTTCGTCGTTCAAACGATAAACAACTCATTGACGGTGGAATATAAAGCATCTGTTAGAAATATTAAAAGCAGTATAAAGTTACGATCAATTGGAAAATTACTTCCATTAACCAACACTAAGTATGAAATAATTATGAAGCAAATATTCTTCCCCTTTTCTTTGACGATAAGGATGCAAAAATGTTCCCCAAAACAAACGAACCAGTCAACGACCTCATCAATTTCGTGTGATAGACTAATTTTCCGCCCGTTGTCCACCGGACGGTGCCACCCACCGCGCATCAATTGGCTTCGGGAAGGCGGGAGCGGTGTCACTTCTTGCTCTTTTTCACCTCCATCACCGACTTTCGTGAAGACGCGTCTGCAGCAGCATCGTTTCGTCCTTTCGCGTCATCCGGTGCTCCGTCGATGGTTGTAACGATGACGACAGAAGCTAACTACGATGTCTGCACTAACCTTGCATTCTTGGTCGACTTTTTCCTGTTTGTTGCGCTGGTATTGGCGTCTCGAGGCGTTGTGCGTTTTTCTCTTCACCACACTTGATGCGCTCTTTCACTCTCGCTTCCTCTCGATCCGGCGGCTTCCTTTCTTGTTTCATCCGACACTTTGTGGAAAGGGGCTGGAAATAGTATTTTCCCTCCGGAAGGTGGCGGTGCAATAGTTTGCCATTCGCGCGTTACACGCAAGCCTCCTCAAACCTCCACCCGAACCAGCAGCATCCGCTTCGTCCTGAGGCAGAGAAATTCACAGACAAAGGAATGTTTGCCAAATCTGCCGGCCGTATGCACGTGTGTGTGTTGGTGTGCTGCATCCCAGGTTTAGGATAAACGAATCGCTAAAGGCGCACTACACACGCTCGCTCCCTTCGTTTTGGGGAGGAAAAGTTTTCTGGACACCCGCAGCTAATTCAAGAGCTGCTTTAAGATCAGGACTGCCTTGTGTTGTTGGGGAACAACTTTAAACGAAGCGGGAGAAAATTATACATCTTTGCCTGCATGTTGGAGGGAAACTTCAAGGATTGTTATTTGCATTCAACTGGTGACAGAAAAGATTGTTATATTCCGCTTTTGAGGGATCTGTTGAACTATTAAATAATCCTTAAGTTTCACTCTTTTCGGGCCAGTTTTATCCAAAAGTTCTAACCGCCTTTTCCTTCACTCCTGAGTTGAAGGACAAACACGCAATCGAACCGTTTCGGTATCGATCGACCTGTGCGCTACCCCGCTGCCCTCCGCTGCCCTTCCCGGTGTCGGCAAAAACAAGGGAGCAGCAGACGAACCAAACACCCAGACACGAACTGGGGCGAATGTTATTAATGAACCGTGTGGGTAAAGGAAAAACGAATTAACGGCAGCAGTAGCAACCAACAAACCGGCTGGAAAAGAAGCGGTCCAAGGAGCTGGAGACGTTTGGCTCGCGAAGGACAAAAGACGCGTAAAACAGACTCCCCCCGGTGGAAGTCGGTGTTCCACTTGCGCTTGGTTTAATCATGTGTGAATGACGACAGTCGACTCCTGAGGTGCGTTCTTTTTTCCGTCTGCTTTTCCTGATGGCGTCATCGATGTTTTTGTTTAGTTGTGGAGGACTCTCCCGCTTTTTAAGCCTTGTGTGAGGTAATTAGAATTCAAAAGGTCAATTAGCAAACGTTAGAAGACTTTGCAATTCTTAGCGTTGAGTGTTGAAACTTACTAAATACATCAGTTCAACATTAATCGGAAGGAGTTCAATAAGAGATTATACTAGTGAAATACTGTAAAACACAAGGGAAAATACATTTGATAGTCAAGTCGATAAATCGGAAGTTTTCCTTACACTTTTCTTAATTTTTCTTGTCTTGTTCTCTCCTTCTCTCAGGTAAAGTTTGGCTCAGCAGTGAAGCTCAGTGGCATCACCCAATCGCGATGACTGCCGGTCAACCACCCTCCCCAGCCGTGACCGGGTCCTCCATGCCCGCCGCACCACCACCCCCGCTCAACATGGTCTCCCTAGGATCCCTGCCGCTCTCTTCGTCCTCCTCCTCCTCCACAAGCTCAATGCTCCCACAACACCAACACCTCCATCTCAACCCGACCAGCCTGATGAGCCTTCGGGAAATGATGCTCCAGAGCCCGGCTGGACTGGGTCTGCTCAATGCCGACGCGTCCGGGCTGGGACTCCTCAAGCGCAGCATGCTGGACTCCCTCCCGGCCGGCTCCTCCGTCCCTCCCTTTCCATTGGGGATCGGTCCGCTCTCCGGCAACGCGAACGCCGCGACCACGTACAGCTTACCATCCATGATTCCGACGTCCCTTGCCTCACTATCACAGCAACATCAGCAGCATCAGCAACAACACCAACAACAACAACAGAAGCAGCAACAGATAAAAAAGGAGCGCGACGAATCGGAAGACGCCGAGATGGACGATCGGGAGGAGCAATTGGTGGCCAAACATCGCCGCCCAGCATCGTCCGCCTCCTCCCAGCTCGCCCACCGCCCCCAGCTGTCCGTGTCGCCCTTCCGCTCCTCAGCCGATCCCCCCTCCAACTCCACAGCCACCTCGGCGGCAGCTTACTACCGTTCCAACGCCCACCATCAGCACCCGTCAGAGTCGTCAGCCGTCGGCGGCGGTCATCAGGCACATCTATATCACGCCGGCGGCGGCGTCGGCGTCGGCGGCTCAACGACATCCTCCACAACGGTAGCCGCGGCCCTGTCACATCAAAGGCAACTTCAAAGGGATTCCGCTGAGCGCGAGCTGAATCTAAATTCGAGTGCGTCCGCCTTGGCGCGGGCAAAGGGCGAGCACTTCCATCACCACCTCCATCACCACCATCTACACCACCCACATCTCCCGGCGCAGTTTGCGAACCGCCGCACCCCACCCAACACCGACCCGTTCTTCCGCGACCGCGAACCCCACGACGACGAAGACGATGCACCGTCGAGGAGAGCCGGAGTTCGTGCGCCAAACTCCGACTCCGACGACGCGGAATCGGACATGGAGGGCGGAAGGCAACGGGGGCCAACAGGGGATGGGCCGGAACGAGAAGAACGAGATCGCGAACAGCGCGATCATCGCTTCGGTGCAATGGCGTCGAGGTCCGAACGTGACCCAACGGACGAAGGCCAATCGAGGCGAAAGGATCCTTCGACAACAACGACGACGACGACGACGTCCGCGACGACGCACCGCAGCAAGTCATCTTCACCCGGTGAGTTCTTGTTTTCGTTCGCCTTCACTTTTCCCTCCTCCGTGATCAGATTGAGCGGCATTGATTACACCGTCCCATAAAACCCCCACGAGCATAACCGATGTAAACATAAAAACCAGCCGATTCCGGTGGACAATTATGGGCCTTGTCGCTGGGCAGGCCTAACCCTTCGCACCCGAGGAGAAGTTTCTAGTTTGAGGTTATGTCAACACAAGCTGTCGTCACAATTTATCCCGTCCTAAATCATTCCTCTATCCTCTCGACGTAAGGGAAACCCATTCCATCCAACCTGTCGTCGACGTCGTCGTCGAGGTAGTTTTTGTCGTCCGTTCAAAACATGACTAGGCAAAAGGGTCCAAATGGTTCCTTAAAGCTAATGGCTCCAAGCTGGCTCTGGGGGAGTAATTTCCTTAAAATTGAGACATTCTTCCCTCACAGTTTTGGGGCCGGTTCACCTTTTCGGCCGAACGTTTATTGCATTTGATTTATGTTTTCGGGACGTGCTTCCGGGCTGACCAAAAGACTGACACGACCCATTGTTGTTGGTCGGTATGGAAAAATGTCTCCCCGGAGGCCATCACAAACGCACACCACTAAACGGGGCCAATTCCCCTCCTTTCGGTTGCGAAAATTGGCTTCAAATCAATCACGACGTAAATCAACCCTTCAGATTCGATTTGGGCTGCCTCTGGACACGACGCTCGGTTGGGAAAAGCAAGCAGGATTTGAATTTAAATCGATTTCTACGACCAGGAAATCGAAGCCTTCAGCCGACGGACCTTCCGGAAAGCCCATTTCCTCCTCGAGGTGAAATACTTATGTCATCGCCAGGCGTACTTCAACCGGTCACCATTTTCCGACCGACCTGTACCTTCCATTCAACCCTCTCGAGTGTGTTTTGATTAGCATACAGTTGAGTTAAACTAATGGCCCTTCAATATGTCTTGAAGAACCTGCTCGGAATCGTGATGAAGTTCGGGTCGAGTTTTTCTTTCCCTTCCGAATCAATCGGTTCGTTTGACCATTGTGGATTTTCCCCTCTCGCCCCTGCCAGGGAATCTTATCACACCCGGACCAGATGGAAGTGAAGGCATCAAATCTCTTACAGTTCAGCATCGTAATCCACCTCGGCGTCCCTTTTGGCCTTTCCTGGTAGTTCGAGCCTATAATGAATTATAATTCCATTATTGCATGTAATGAACGGGTAAATTGATAAACTATAAACACGTTGTAAAAAACCGAACCACCCCCACCGAAAAAAACACTCCGAGGGTGTTGAAAGGAAAACCGGCTGTTTTCCACCCTTTTTTATCCCATCAGACTGGAGTTATTCGTTTTTTTTTCTCGTTTTGCAAAAGCCCACCCTCTAATGGTCAAACTTCCTGCTTCCCAACGGTGGCGGAGAGGAAAGTGCAGGTCCCCTTCTATATCACCATAAAAAAGGGTTGTCCTCAGGCTTGCCCACATCGAAGGGCGGAAAAGAAAAACCCCTGCCGATTTCGGCGCTCTTTTATCAACATTTCCACAAGGCTGTGCTTTTGAAGTCTCTTTACATGCATCGGTGCGTTACTTTGAAGCATTCACGAACAAATAGGGTTTTTTACCGTATCGTGCAAACATTCCGGAAGTTGATCTTCCGATTCACATTCAGTTTCAGATTGAAGTGCAATATCCTGCAGACTTTTTGAGTGGTAATACTTTAAGGAAACGTTTTCTACAGTTTTCTAGTGTGGTTGACAATTTTTCCAAGGGACTTGTTGAATGATATTCAAACTGGCCTGAATTCCCTGCTTGCCGTTCATGATATATTTCTCAATATCTTCCGAAATTACCTCGCCTTTGTAGGCGAACGACCACGCATTCATTCAGCCATCTTTTGCTATGACGCCGGGCACGTTCCTCAAGGATAATAAATTGTATCGATTTTTTGTTTCACGATGCTTCTCTTGTCTGCCCTCTGCTTGTGTGTGTGTGTGTTTGTGTCTGGGGCAGGACCTTCGGACCGGGTTTTATAATCAAAAGACACGTCCCGAAGCCGTACGAAATAAAGGACCTCGTTTTCCCCGGGGCTCGTGGGGAAAAGGATGAGCATAATAGAGCAATATTTTAACGAGAATGCGCCCGGACGCTATGAATATTATCACCTCACTGCTCTGCCGTCCGTCCTGCCCATGGTCGGGATCGTCTGGCAAGGATGCGAAGGATGCACTCATTAGACGAGAACGCTTGTGCGCCATTCGATATGCGGCTCCTTCCGTTCCACCCTGCTCTACCCCCGCTTTGTTGCGAGGAATGGAATCGGGACATCTGTGCGAGTCCTGCAAGCGTCTGCGTCGGACAGTCGTAAAGGTGTGCGATGCGCAAGGCGAGGGAGGACACCGTCACAAACCGCACAAAGTACATTTCGCTCGATGTGCTTCAGCTTCCCAACCGTGATTGCGGATTCACAGACGGAACGGAACGCAGCATGTGTGCGCAAAAGGTCGGGGAACCGATGCGAGCGAACGAGCGAGCGTGTGTTCAAGTGCGGGAAAACGGCGTTCTAACGGTTTGGAAAGCTGCGTTTAGCATCACCCCATCCCGGTCGGACAAGGGTCAAGCGTGTTTATTTATTGAATGAGAGAAACAACATCTGCGCGGCCATTTAATATGCACATCTCTTCGCCAAACCGACCTCCCGGGAGGGAGGGGGCGCGGGGTGCTCACCCACAATAGCCACCGGTCATCGGCACGTACGACACATACACAATGGCCAGAGACAATGGCCACGAGACAATGGGCAAGCATCAGTCCCAACCCGTGCCATACCTGCGCCATCCCAAAAACCCAACCGAAAGCAATATCGCACTTTTCAACGGAACCGTTTTTCCGAGTTGAGATCGATCTCAACGGGTCGGGAAATGACACCCACGATCCACGGCCAGTAGGAGCCCTTGATCACGCTGACCCCTGGTCATTATCGACGCGGTTTACAATGATGGCCCGGCACGGGGGCAAAGGTGAGGTCCTTAATTGAGCAGAACACCGAAATGCGAGCGGTTAACAGCGTCATCAAAAACGGACCGAAATAAATTTTCCCCGTAAATGTTTCCAACCCTCCCTCGGCGTAGGTGAAAATGGCACTTCCATCAACGGAAAGGGAATCAATCGGCAACAATTTCGAGAAATTTCTATTGCTTTTTGAAAAATGAAAATGCTAAAATTTGATTGCTTCGAATCGGGGAGGTTTTATCAATCGCTGCCGAGCGTTCGTGAGTGGAGAAATAGATTTTCCCAGCAACCATCCGACACTGTTTGGATAACATTAAGACCAGAACCTAGTTGGGGAAAGAAAAATGGGAATCGATGGCGTACACGATTAGGAAAAAAAGGGAAAGTGAACCAAAGTTCGGAAAGATCAAAGAGAAAACAACACTTCCCTCGGTTCTTTGATCCGGCGTGCGGGAGGTTTTCCCGGACACCACTGTCCACTGCTGGGTCGAACGAGTTTTCCCTCGTCGTCAAAGTACAATCACCAAACAGTGCCGCGTTCAATTCAATCACCCGGCGTGCGAGTGTGTGTTTTTTTAAGAAGAGTGTCACCGTTTACGTCACTTCCCTTCGTAATGTCTGTTGGTGTTGCATAGAAATGGAAAATCTTTTCCACTGCACTTAGTCCCATGCTTTTCCTCACTTGCTACTCAATTGATTGGTATTGATATAAAATTGATTGGTGGGCAGGTTTTCCACATCGAAACCGTTTCTTTCTTCTTTCCGAACGGTTTTCGTGGATTTTTATTTCTTTGTTAAAAGGCGAACTCAAATTCACAGCGCTTTTTTAAATTGAACCGATCGAATTTGTTTCGTTACTTTCGTTAGTGATCGTACATCGAAAGACCCGTTTTTTCCATGCGTAATGCAAAACTCGATACAAGTCTTTCTTTTTCGGTCCGATTTTTGACGAACCACGCATTAAAAACCTTTGCCGTTCACTTCTTCTTTCCTATGCTTGATGGTCAATTTTATGTTTAACCTTTTTTGACCCTCACGAAACCAAAAAGCGCGTCCTTCAAAGGCTGTTTGTGCCGCTCGGCGGATGATGGGTAGAATATTTATTAGATGTTAAAATTTATATTATAATGGAACGGAAATTGGGAAGGAACGGGGGAAAAAAAGGATTGTCCGGTGGCCGGCGGTCAGATTGATCCCCTTTCGGAGGGCGCTCGGAGATTCGGACATGGTTGCGGCCAATGGTTTTTCGGCATCGGCCCTTTTGGCATATATTTAATTTTGCAAATATTTACATTCCCAGCAAAAACGGGCCTCCCTCTTTCTTTATATAGATGGAGGAAGAGAGAGGGTGTGAGAGAGCGTGTGGCTGGCGTGCGCCTGTTTCCGGGGAAACCAACGCATCTTGGGGTGGGATGCAATGATAATAATAATCAAACTGAGGCCGCTGGAGGCATGCATGGAGGGAAGAATATTAATGCCCTACGGCATCGAGCCACTCGGTCGAATTTCTCCACCATCGCAAGGAAGGTGGAGCTTTTCGCAAAAGAATATCATTAAAATTAATTGATGGTGTACGAGGCATGGGATTACGGCCTGCAGACCTCCGCACTCCGTTGGGGGCTCGTTTGCATACAAATAATGTATAATCAATCGATAATCCCCGGCTTTCGTCGGGGCCCGGTTGGTCAGTAGCACTGGAACGAACTGCTCCAGCAACTAATTTGAGCAACTCTTTCAAGCATTCAGGCGTGAAGACACGGACCGTTGTTACTCGGGCAGAACCACGCAATCATCCGTTTCCGTTTCGACGGCTCCAACTGTGTCTGAGTGACGTTTGACATTTGGAATCGGGTTCTCCCTCCAACGGCTCATTGTCAGCTCCATGAATATTCTAACGCTTACCATTAAACATTTATGCCTGTGCGAAGAAACGCATGGAGCGATACTTCCTCGCAGAACCGATCGATCCCTGCTCCAAACGCAACCATCTATTAATGCGCACTGTTTCGGTGCTGGATGTTAATCGTATGCAAAGACCCCTTGGAAGCGAACGATGCCCACTCCCTCGGAAAGACATGGAACGAACCCTCGGCTTTCGGCTCTGGAGGGAAAAATCGCAGTAAGAAAATTTAATTAATTCCTCCCCCTTGCTAACGATGTGTATTTAGCGATTTATGCTCACCCAGCAATGGAGAGATGGGCCTCGAGGACGCAGAGGAGCATACACACACACACAAGCGCCATGGCAATCCGGGCGGTGACTTGCTTCCATCCGAAGATCGCTCGAAGCGCAAGAAGTGAAGCGATGGAAGGAGCGAAGAAAGACGATTCGCTGATTGTGGTTATTATGCTAGCGTCCAATCGAATATTGTCATTACTTTCATGATTTATCGATCCACCCTACAAATCGCTCGATGGTCGGGATTTTGCGATTTGCATTGCGAAGAAACAATTGTGCTGCGTTGTGAGCATTTTGATTGGATTGAACGAAACGGAGGACTTCTTTTCTCCTCCACCAATCCTTACCCAACGCAAACATGCCGACACACAAGAAACCGAAAGGAACGTCTTCTTTCTTTCAGCTCTTCGAATCGAAAGAAAACAAATTTTGCAAACTCTCTTCGTCGCCCCGTGCAGCCCACGAGCGACGTCAAGTTCATCAAACTTTCACCATCGGTCGGTGCTAAGGACACCAATCGATGCCAATCTTATGTAAATGAAGACACATGGCCCTGATGGAAGGGAAAACTAAAGATCCCGGGAGAGGGGTTTTCCGTTCCGATCGCATGCACAGTTGCTATAAATTGATTCTGACGGTCGAACTCTGAACGGAAAAAAGGGTCGCCCTTGTGCGGTCGTCCGTGCGTTCGCAATTCCGTGTGCGATGTCCAATTTAATGCAAAATTTGTGTATTTATGCTAAACTGTTTGGACGCAAACGGTTTTCCCTCGGATCGACGTCCGTGGTGCACTTTCCCTCAGCGTCGGGTATCCTTCCGTTTGTTCGAAGCCGGTCGGTAATCCTCTCCTAAAGACCGGAAGCGGCAAGTGGACGCTGGAAGAAAACCTTTTTCCCAATTTTTGGTCGGTTCCGGAAACGGTTGCAAACATTTGCTTTCTAGCGTCGAAAGTGGGAGGAAGAGAGAGTTCGTTTGCACAAGTGGAACATTTTCTTCGCATTTAAATATTCATTATTCTTGTGTACGATTCCGAAACGAAACATATTTTCGTGAAGTTTATCAGAGTGCGTTGAAGGAAAAGGTTTCGAATAAGACTGTAACGACATTATTTGTATCCGAGTCTGAAATAAACGTTTTCATACTCTTTGCAATTATTTGGCGGGAATTGTGAATTCAGTTGAAACTTGGTGGTCCAATGCCATAAATAACGCGTGAAGGAATGTTTAAAAAAAATCATACCCGGTGGAATGCTTGGAAAACCGTTAACACTTGCACCAACTGTCCCGATATCCCTTTTGGCGCCAAATTCGTGTTCCTCTCGAGAATATCGTTACCCATTTTGCAAAGGGATTTGTTCGCTTACCAAACATGAAAATCCCTAATCCTTCATGCTTTCCAAAAAAAAAAAATTACAAAAAAGCAACTGTCATTTAAATCTTCACCCATATCGATTGGCAATCAATATTTAAAGTACACACACGGTGCTGTCGAAACTCGACGGGAACGTCTCCTTGTCGTACAATAAATCAAATTACATCCTTTTCTACATGAAGCTTCAAGGGGATACATTGGAGGGATAAAAAAATTCCAAAACACAAAAAGATTTTGTCCGTTACGCAGCGCATCGAGATCCTTGCTTGCTCTCGTAAGTAATTTGGCAATTTTCTACACCTTTTCCGAACACGTTTTCTCGATTGCACAACGGTCGCTTTTTTGAGTGTTCCGCGTTGCTCCCGCACACACACAATCCGGCTCCTGGTGCCTTCTCGTTCTGTTTTTTGAAAAAAAGGCGAAAAAATATCCTCCTTTACCACCGTGAGAATTCGGCTAGAAGAATAGATTTTTTGGCAAATTTTGAAAAAACCGTCTTTACCGAATTGTATTTTTTCCCTCGCCGTCCCTAAGAAGGACGGAGAAACAATACGCAGGAGGGTACAGGAATTGCGACAGTACGGTGGAAAAAGCGATGCGTTTTCCATTTCAAAAAAGCGTACGGAAAGAGAGAGAAGAATCAGTACACTCCGTCTCATGCACCGTGCAAGCAACCCCAAGTGCATTTTTGTTTTATCTCGTTTTTTTTGCTTTTTGATTTTACGATTTCTCGAAAAAAAATAAGTACGTTTATCCCAGCAGCATCTCGCTAGTTTCTTCCCAAAGTTATACGGCAGCAAGGCGAAAGGAAAGGAAGAAACACGAAGTTGGTAGAAGAAAAGGATAAGGAAACGAACCCAAAACCGAAAAAGTCCTAGCAAATTACCTTATGCAATTTCGGACCGCTTCAAAGCACAATCAGGTAGTGCAACTGGAAAGAATGCGTTTGACGATTATTCGAGATGCACAATTCTCCTTTCCCGGTCCTTCTTCGGCACCTTCTCGCTGTCCGAACGCGGCGCGACCCCTGATTAAAAAGGGACAAGGGCAGGGGTTTCCTTCGAGGGGCAAGAAAATCCCATCTTACCTGTTCAAATCTGATGCGGAAGGAGTGCAATGCGTGAGTCGAGATAATCAAAATCACCGCTGCACCAGCTCCGAATTTTGTGCGACATTTTTACGGCGGATATTTTATGAAAATGCTCCATTCCACCCCAAATGGTGCCCCATTTGAATTAAAAACGCATTCGAGTCGTTCAAAATTATTGCACCACCTCCCCGAAGCTGAAAACTCAACGAGCGGCAGAAAAACTTAACGAAGCATTTCCCGCGAGAGAAAAACTAAAAAACCCTCGGTTGCGAAAGAGAGGGCAACTAAACACTATCCGTCCCGCTCTCTCATCCATTGTTCGCCGTAAAAAACGTCATAAAAAATAATAAAAAAGTCGTTTAAAATAGTCCCCGCCTATTTTTGATTTTGAACCGCTTCACCACCACCACACCGTACCTCACGTGCCTTCGATGGTGTTGGTGACTGTGTTCGGTGGTGTGAGTGACGAACACATACAAAACTGTGTTGTGATTGGCTGCCACTAAACGGTAAAACCGGTAACCTGACTCTCAGAGACTTCGTTTGAAACGGGAAGGAAAAGTCAATACACCAACACCATCCAGTCGGTTTCCTCGTACAGATAGGATGGATGATGGTGTTGGTAGTCGAGGAAAAGTGCAAAAAATCGAATGAGCGAGAGAGAAAGAGAGAGAGCGCATGAGAGCGGGTTTGGTTCTCTGAGCATCGAGTTTTCGAGTCGAAGAAATCAGTCACTGAACATTGCTGATCGGAGGAGGTCGTCACGGACGGAGAGACGAAAATTGTGATCTTGTTTTTCTTTTGCGAAACGCGATACAACGTTTTCCGCTGGCGACTTGCGTACCTCATTTTCCCCCAAAAGCATCATCGGTGAATGTGATCTAGAGTGAACGATATTCCCGTTTTTCCACGACTTCCATGACAACCAAGTGACGCAAGTTCCCGCAAGTGAGCACACGACAAGTGTGACGTTTTGGGCGAAATTTTTGCGAAATGTGATTGCGTGTACCTGGCTTTTCCGGGCCCTGGCAGTGCTGGAAAATCGTACACTTGGCCGGTTGCACGTGGCCACCGTGTGTGTGTGTGTGTGTGCGTTTGGTGTGTTCCGTGCGCGTTGCCCATTTTCCACAAGACAAAATTGCGACCCCTCGCGAGCCCCCGAGCCCGCCAAAGTCCCGCAGGTGCCGCAGCCTCCGAGCCGCGCGTTGTGATATGTTATTGTTACCCTCGAGCTCGACGCACCTCAGCGAACCCCAGCCCTCCAGCATGGTCTTGTCGAAGGTTCGGTCCTGGGCCGCCGCCCGGGAGCATCGAGAACGCGACCGAGACCGGGACCGGGACCGCGAGGACAACAACAACTCCGTCAAACGCGAGCTTCTTCGAACGCCTTCACCTCAGCCACGATGTAAGTTTGTCAACTCCGGGGGTGACGGGGGGGTTTTCTTTCTCACCAACACGGCACACGGTGACACATTTCCTCCGGCCGCGATAAGCGCGATTACTTACGCGAGCGCCGATAAGACGGTTCCGCAAATCGAAACTTCGACGGCCTGAGGCGGCCTGAGCAGGTGGAAACTAAATAAAGCGATAAACCCCGTCATCGACTGGTGAGGCGGCGATTACGAAACCTAAGGTGGCCACCACAACAACAACCGGCCCGTCAGCTCCCCTTCCTAATCAAACAACCAACTGGTCCATCAACGTGTCGACGGTTGTTGGTGTGACGAAGGAAAGTTCTCTGTAAAGTGTCGCAAGCAACTTATAACTTTCCACTTTTAGTGTTCTTCTTTCCTTCTGAGTCGTTGCGTGAAGGTTTCTCGCATTTTTAAGCATAAAAATTGTGCGCATATTGTTTGCGTTCGTCTTTTGTTGTGCTTGCTGTAAGTTGGTATTCATCACAAAAATTGGATCAACAGGAAACATGTTGAGTTATTACGCTCGATCCATGAATCGTTGAAGTTTGGCTGCAACAAATGAAACGCAAATAATGAACGATTTGAACGCTGAAAGCCTAAGGAAATGCAATGCCAATGGCGTAACTGCATGCTTTGTTGCATCCTGCACCTTTTGTGAGCACCCCCGTCCGATCGCTGCATCCCTTCCCGTGGCGGGTCCATCCCATCCGGAGCTGTTTTCCCCCGTGATCGTCATTATCGTAGACCAAGGCGACCTTTTGCGCTCGAATCCTTGAAATTGTACAAAAAAAGGTATTCCGTTTCGGTGCCGTGTCGTAAAAGGTTGATTTTATTTTTTTGCCATTGAAGCGAGCAACATGAAAAATCGTTCTATCGGATTCGTTTCCTGTACGGCCGTACTGCGTCTTTCAACCCTCGCCACCTTCGCCACCTTCGAGCGGTAAGGACAGGTATAGACGAAGGGCCCGAATGCCAAAATAAAAAAGGATCTTCGATTTCTTCGCTTGTTTTCCCCTGCGGCGTCCTTCGTCCTCGGCCTTGCAGACGTTCCAGGGATTTTCGGAACCGGACCCCGAGGCCCGATCGGTGTGATGTATCGGAAAGTGTAGGCAAATTTTCCCATCCTTCTCGCAGGAGGATCCCAGGCTTTGATCGATATGCGAGATCGACGGCGTACACTTTTGCATTTCATTTGTCTAACAAAACGCACAAGGTGGAAAGCGGGAACCGGGAGGGATGGGAGGGAAAAACATGACTAGATCGCTATCGGACCAGGGCCGCTTTTCCCACCTTTTTCTCAATTTCTCTCCCGGAATCGGTCGGAACATGCGGCGTTACGTTTCGGTTTTCTTTTGCTGCGTTCCCGAGCAGGAAAGAAATTTTATCCACTTCAGATTCCCTTTCGTTGGGTTTCGGTTAATCCTTTCGAAGATGACTCTTAGATCCTTATCGTACGAAATTGGTCTTGCCGGGGGCCGTTGGGAACCTTTGCTAAACGTTCTACGGAAAGGGAATCACTCAAAAATCACCTCAGCAGGTACTACATAATTTTCCTCTCCAGCAGCAAGAACCTGTCCCTCCTTTTCACGATGTTTCAAGTGTTTTTTGAAGCGAAATACCTCGAACCCATTTCGCAAGCATTTTTCGTTTTTAAAAGGCATCGCACGTCGTGGTGTAGGTTACTAAACTAAATAGCTGACCAAGTACAAAGCGCAAAATGCAACGCGAATGCAAGGCGCGCTTGCAACTGACTCCGCTCGCGTAAGACGTGTATTAAATAAAATTTTGAAGGAAGAAACGCACAAATACGCGCAAACGGCCGCCATTGCCACTCCACCTTAGATCATTAGCACGCCGCGTGCAAAACGGAAAAGCCATTAATTAATTATTATTCACTTTATTTTAATTATAACAATTACGACCATCTCGGGGTGAGCGCCGCGGTTTTGCGCACGGGCGCATTAAAAGGATTATTGAAGCGCTTAATTGCAGTCAAAAAGAATTACATATAAATGAGCTGCAGCAGGTAGCTTGAAAGCGCCGAGGAGGGAGGCAGGGTGTTGTGGCAGAAATTTGTTTACCACCGCCGTCGAACAGTCCAAGGCTCGCTCGATGCACTTTGGTGCATGTAAGCCATGCCTCCGTTGCACACTATGCAACGCGCAATGGTGGTGTTTGTTGGCGAAAATGTTGCGCACATATGCATAACGAAGAACAGAAACAATTTAACTCGTGCGCAAACGGGCTAAAATAAAGCAAATAAATAGTTATGCGATAATGAGGGTGCACTAACGGCACCAACCGAACCCCGCGCGGATGGGGATTTTCACCTTTTTCCAGTTGGGTTCAGAATGGTGGTACCGAGTGGTTTTCCTTTTCTGCGAAGCTTCACGGAACGTCCCCCCCCCTTGGAAAGTAACGGAGCGAAGATTAACCCTAAGCTTTGTCAATTATCCACTCAACATCAAACAACAACCGTGGATCGACGACGTCACTCAAACGCAACCATTTCCGAGGGAGAGTTCGTCCGACTTCCGGAAGGCGGGCGGCCGAACCGCCGAAGTGTTTAGAAGAAATGGTATAAATCATCCTGATTAATGGGAGCTATCGTCGCAAACCGTCGACGCAAATTATGGCGGCCTTAAGGGGGTACTAATTGGGGGTCGGGGCGCTGAGAGTCCCGGAAGGCGAAAAACTTCCTCCCTCAAGGACAAACTCGCGAGATCTCATTTAACTTTCCGCGAGAACTGCCACCGAAGATCGTTCACGGGCGACGGAATCGCTGGAGCAGTAGTTTTTTTTATGTTTACTTTTGATTTAAATTTTCCCTCCCAGCACCCCCTTCTCCCCCCTCCCCTCACCATCCCTGGCCGTTGGGTGTGGGTAATTAATTAAATTTGGCTAATGAGCCAAATATGGCGAACCGGGGGCCAGCCTCTAGAATAATTGGGAAGATTCATAAAAAGAAACGCGCGAAACCCGGGTGGGAAACTGCCGCTGACCGACCGAGAACCGCTGGCCAATTTTTCCACCCCAAGCCAGCACGATCGTTCGTTCGTTCGTTCGTTTGGTTATCGCACATTAAAAGATTAGAACGAACCCATGGTCATTTCCAATGTAAATAAACCTCATTAGCTGCCGATGATGATGATGATGACGCTCGACGTCACGCTGCCCCGGAACCTGTCCCCCCGAATTGGGTCGGGTTTGAACGACGGGAGGCTATATTTGGCGAGTTAGGCAAATGGGTTAGCCATTTCCACACGCGCATTTCCCGCCTGATGCACCTGCCTACCTCACGCCCGGAGCCTCATTTTACGGTCCCGGTTTGTCCGCTCCGAGATGCACCTGGGACCCCGATCACGCTGGATTGGAAGGAAAAGGTGGACGGAAAATCACATGCTTATTTGCATAAACAAAAGGCCACGCCGTAGGCCATGCCCGAACGGACTCCCGGTGGACGACGGCAGAAGGTCTCAAGGCAACCATCACCACCTTTGGCAGGGTTTCTTTTCTCTTCTTGTGTGTCTTGTGTGTCTCCCAGCGTGAGGCTTTTCTTTCCCCTGATTCTATTACCCATGCAGACAGGGGTGTCAGAAATATTCAAATGGCCAACGCACACGCACGAAAGACTGTTTTGGTTCGAACTCGGGTCTGAAAAAGGGACCCATCGCTTTGGCAAATAAATTAAACACCATAGGAACCGTTTAAAGTTTTTCCTTCGGTTTCGTTTTTGTTATTTTGCTCGCAACGACAAATGTAACTGTTATTCCCATTTGCATCCCTTGCACACCGGTTTGGTTCTCGGTTTTTTTTGCTTTGCAAAAAGAAAAGCTGAACAATCACGAGAGAGAAGTACGGGCAACATAAATTCCTCGTGCATGACTTTGCATAAACCAACAACAATAAGCCAGCATAAACTGTCGAAAAGCTTCGATGACTCTACGTAAAAAATACGTTGGGACGACAAAAATATCCCATTTGCTTTTGCTGCATCCATTTTTTCGGAAACTGTTTTTTTCTTTTCCGTCATCAGCATGAAAATTGGACTTGCGATAATTAATTATGGTTTAATCTATCGGCCACCCTACCAACGGGCGATGCAAATTATGCACACATGCTCACCTTCCCGGGAAGGGATCGGGCAACGAGAGGTCAAAAGCGACCTGGCCCCGAATTTGTCATGCGTGTCGGTTCACTAAACACTGCTCACTCTGCTTGCCATTTTCCCTTTTATTTCGCTCTCTTTCCTTTACGATCACGAGTAAGGTAAGGTTCAATTTTCCCCCTCCCGAGACCGCATCGATTTGCATAAAAATATTTGGAAGTTTGACCAAACACGTCACGGGTTCGGGCAGAGGATGAATGGGATGTCGTTTTTCTCCATCGGGCCCATGTCCTGCCAGCATCCACCCGAGGGATTTTTGTTTGTCCAGCCACGAGGGATGGGAGAGCGAGAGATAAATGAAACAAATACAGCGAGTGATAAAGGGAAGAGTGCGAAAAGTCCTCGCAATTATTTATTAGGGGATGATGTGATGTGATGAGCGGCTTGTGCCATCTTGTCCGCGCCGCTCCCGGGGCCCTCCCTGGTCCCCTCCTGGTGGAAAAAGGGAACGCGTGTACCAGCAGCGGAGGGCAGAGGGAATGAACTTTCAAAACCCTCTGGGAACAATAACCCAAAGTCCGAATGCGTCCGAATGGACGAGGCTATAAAATATCGATGGACACGCCGTCGACCTATTCGAATCGTGTTTAAGGACGAGAAGAACCGGTGTTCCGGCTGACCACGACCCCGCGCGCACTCCTCTGATCCCGGGGCCCTTCGGGGCCAGCGGAAATAAATAATAGGCCTTAATATTGTCACATACTCCAATTCGTCCCGTGCGCTGCAGATGGTGTTTTTGCTGGTCGTCCACCTTCGCATTCCGCACGCCAGTAACCTAACACTTCTGCAGAGTCCTGCGTGCGTTCCTTCTTCTATTCCCTCTTCCTTTAGTGCGCTTCCCTTTGCCCGGGATTTTCTCCCCGGGCTTTTCGGGTCTTCATTTGGATATAAAAAAGGTGCTCTTTTCTCTAAGCACTCCCGATCGAAAGACTTCAGAGAATCGAAGGGCAGGGAAAGGCGGAGATGCTGCGAGATGAAAATATATCGACATGTGCACTCCGGTGGACTCTGGGGTGTTGGACCGAGGGCTACACGAACTTCATACGCTTCCCCTCGTTTTAATTTATTGCAATAACGAACCGAACGCATTGGACGTTTCCGAGTCCGAGTTCCATGTAAATAATTCACTAGCTTTAGATGGGTAAAAAACAACGATCGATATGTGCGTTTCCTCTCTGTTTTCTACAAGAAGATACACCCGTCTTTACAGCTTCTAAAATTCAAAATGGAATTCTATTAACAACCATTTCCCTGCTTCCTGTTTTCCATTGCAGATTTGAGCATAAAAACACCAAAATCACCATCGCCGCCCCGTTCGCATGGTAAGTATTCGGCATCCGATGCTGCAACTCCATATTGCGCCCAGTTTCTCCCACCATTTTGCGTCAAACGGTAACGCGTGCCCAAAATTACTTACGCAATGCACGACGAATCAATTGATTTGTTCCCCCAAACCTCCGGAAGGAGGAAGCGAACCAAACGAACCCCGCCAGTTCCAAGCCCAAAACCCTTTTTTCCCATTTGCGACATCACTTTGTTCACCCCTTTTTCCTCCGTCTGGGTGAGAGCTGATGCGTGTCCTTTCGGTTGGCACACGACCAAGATTATCGACTTCATTAGCATCATCATAATCGCCATCTCGAGCGGTCGGGCAACATCCGTTGCACGAAAAGAAATGATATCATTTTCTAGGCCTTCCAGCATTTTCGATCGGTTTGTAATTCCAATTTCCTCAATGAGGCCATCCCTTCCATCCTTTTTTTTTTTTTTTTTGGAACTGAAACTTTTCATTTTGATTGTAATGTTGATGTCTCGTGCCCTGCACGGGCCACGGCGAGTCCTGAAGATGATGGGTGAATTAGCGATTAAAACTCCAACCCGACCACGACTTGCGCCAGAAGGTCTCACCGAAGGGTTGCGACTTTCGATTACGTCAAGGACGATGAAGGAAAAAGGATGAGAAACCGAAAACCCGACGAGAATGTTTGACGTTACGTAAAGAACACGGGGACAAGCGTTTAGGCGAACCGTTAACTGAGAGACCTTGGAAGAAAGGAAATCGCATTCCCTTCAATCCTTTTCGGGGACGGGTTTTCCGGGGACACATTGTGTTGACTTCGTGGCTTAGGACGAAGGACGAAGGCAAAGAAGCGAGGTCTCAGGAAGCAGAAGGAATCAAGATTTATTTTCTCACTTAGTTAATAGTTTTACGATCGGCTTCCCGGTCCCTTGCGTCCCTCAACCCGCAGCTCGGTCCTCCCCGAAAGGTCCTTGTCGTGTGCGTAAAGGACGAGTTTTGGTAGACATTTGTTATCCTCTTGGATATGAAAATAAACTTCTCGCTAAGCATTTCGTGCATGGGGAAAAGGGTTTGTTTTCTGCCTGTCGATAATCTTTGACTTTCCGGGCGGTTTTTCGATGGCTCGATAGAGGTTGTTCTCTCTGCTTTTTTTCTGCTCTGCCGGTGTTGACAATAATACCTGGCCCGAAGACACGTGTCCAACAAAGGGATCGGGAAGATTGTAAGATGTTTCCCCATCGACATCGGCGTGTGTTTGTTGTTTTCCGGCGGAACGTGTGTTTTAAGCTTTTCTAATAGGGGAACTTTTACGTCTCACATCCCAAATCGGTGCACCTGTTCGGCAGATGATGCCGGGCGAATGCGAATACGGAAAATCCTTTCCTATAACACTCTTCACAAACAGCATACTTTTCCTATTTCCTCTTTCCAGCCGACGAGGAGAAAAGGGCATAATACTGTTATCATAATGCTCTCCGGAAGGACGATGATCATTCTAATCATTTCCATCCACCCCTCCCTGTTTCGTACCGTTTTGTTAAAATGACCATCGTGTCCTTTCCCCCCCGAAAGTGACATTTTCATTGTACACCGAACCCCGTAACTCGTAGTAATTGAATGAAAATTTAAATACCTTCTCAATTATTCACCTGTTGAAACGATCGCCCAAAAGCGACCCTTCGGATAGTAGTAACACCGCATTTACCTGCATTATCCACCTGAACCGCGCAAACGACCGCATAATAAAATGCGCCTATTTAATGCGATCGAAAGATAACGTCACCCTTGGCAGGCAGGAAAAAAAAGGTCACCAAACACCTTTAAGAGAGAAATGTGCGTGTGTGCGTGTGTGTGTGTCTGAATTATCGGCGCATATCGGAGAAGGGTTAATTTACGGACCTGCTCGTCGTATTTCGCAGTTTGTAATTCACCCAAGGACTGAGGACTTCATTTTATTACTGTTCATCGTCCTGGCATAGTCCTTGAAGGGACATCCAAGGGAGAAAAAAAACCCATCCACAATCTCCCCTTACTCCGGAGTGGCATTAAATATGCATTTATTCACCGGAACGCACCCCAATTCCAGGGGGTTGAGGCCCGTTTTTCACCCCTAGAACCCGGAAGGGTTGGCTCAATTCAAATGAGACGTCCATCGTTCCCTCGTGTTAGCGTTTTGTTAGCTATTCATCCTCGCGTCGTCGAAAGAGGAGTATCCTTTTTTCGAGTTGCGGTTCAATTGGAATATTTAAATTTCACCCCTTTTTTAAAACGCGCACACGACCCCAAAAGGATTCCGAGGGGGTTGGACTTGTTGAGGTGTAATTAGCCTAATCAAACAACACTCGGCCGACGACAAAAAAAACCCCGTTTTTCACTTGGGTGACTTTAACATGGGGTAGTAGGGAAACCCTGATTGAAGGGTTGCCGACAAGGCGGGGAAAAGCGAGACAACAAAGCGAAACCAAGAACCGCCAGAGAACACGCTGCCTTTTTATGGTTGCATCCAATTTGAATTTCACCGACCGTTCCCGAGAACCAATCCCGAGAACGGAAAATAAATCCGACGTCGACGCGGCGGCGCTACGTGACTCGCGGGATTTATGTTTTATGACGATGTTCCTCGCGCCGTTCGCTTCTGTGACCGGGCTGCTCCACGATGGCGCAGGCAACCATTTTGATTCCGGTCCGGACATGCGGGCCGGCGGGAAAAATGCGCCGCGGTGTAATTTAATTGCAATAAAAACGGTTTTAATTGAAATTTCAAATCACGACCCGGCGAAAACCCGCCGACGAGGATGTTGCAAATGATACCCTGCACTTCTCGGCCCGCTTCCTGCCTCTCGCCTGCCCGGGACCCCCTGGGCCTGGGCACCGCCGATAAAAGGGAGCAATGATTTTCGCCGCTCGCGGATTCTCGGAAGAATGGCACGAACGAACTCTCCCCTGGCTTGGGCCTCCCCGCTGGTCGCGTCCGGGCTTGGGAAAGGGATGTTGCATAAATTGGCAGTAAAAAGCCGCCGAACCCGGGCCGAACATTAAATATTCTGGGAAAGTATCCCGCTCTCTCTCGCGTTTTCCTCAGTTCGGTCTCCGATTCCCAGTCGCGCGGTATTTGTTTGTTGACCGCGGGGGCAATAAAGAAGCTTCAAAAAACCATTTCGTTCCGCGCCGGCCGACGCTCGGGAATGATGGAAAAGTGTTATGCCACACGGGCGTCTTCGTTTGTAAGTGTGTGTGTGTGTGTAATAATTGTAATTACAATCGTCGTGGATCATTTTTCTTCATTACCGCAATACTTAAGCATCGTTTTCTGCCCGTTTGCAAGAAGCGAATATTCTTCCAATTAGCGAATCGCCATCTTCTTCCTCATTGTGCACTTTTCTTTTTTGGGAAACAACGCCACAATAAGTGCCACTCTAGTCCTTGCGGTCAAGGAGCTGTCCGAATCAAACAGTTTACCCAACATCACACTCCGCCGAGGAAAGGAAAGCACGCAAATGGCCGGGGACGGAAAATTGATCCGATATAAATGAACCCTCCTCCCGCTGGGTCAATTGTTGTGGGAGGAAGGTACAATTTTCAACTAGCGTAAAATCTTCCCAAAACGAAGGGGGCGCAGCGTTTTCCCTCGAAAAACGAAAACCGAACGGACGCTCATGTGTCCGTGAAAAATGTAAAAATATCCCATCTGTCCTCCCTCCCTTCCGAAAAGTTGTAACCAAAAATGGGTGCCTCCCGCAAGAATTCAAATTTACCACGTTCAAGGGAACCGCCGATGAGATGAACAGTAAAGGGCAATCGCTTTACGAACCTCGAAACTGGATTATCGCATTTCGACAATTTATTGAACACGCGGTACCCAGGATGGCATCGCCATGGCAACCCCCTTTGGTGAGGTTTTCCAACCGCACACGCTTTAAACGCTGGTCAGTTTTGAAGAAAAATTAATGGGATTTTGCGATCAACCCTGCACCTCAACTGTGCCATCCATTCTTCATTCGTTTTGCAATTCGTTTTCGGATCAAATCCTCGTTGAGTCACACCGGAACAATCCTTCCCTTTCGTGAAGGGTGTTCTCGGAAAGGGTATTTGATTTTTCTCTTGGACTGGGTAGCAGCTGGTCATCGGAAAATCAGTGCAGAGATTTCGAGATCCGGTCAGTCGGACCGAGAGCTCGTACCAAACAAACCCTCCGCTGTTTGCATACCAACGAATCGGAGTCCGAGACTCCTTGAACGTTTCGTCCTGGGGTCGTGAAGAAATTTAAATCTTTTCGCAGTTCGTACAATACAATTTTATGGATCACTGCATATGCTCCACCCGATATTAGGGTGCCGGAGATGCTTATCGGGGTTTTTAGTACTTCTGATTGCCACCCCGGGCTGGGGGTTTATTATTCAAAATTTATGCAAAGAAAAATCACCACCACGAACGGACCACGACGGAAGGAAAACGGCACTCGAACACATCGTCAGCACTTTTGATTGGTCAGTCCGGCCAGCCAGAGTGGGGTGGAGCGTTGGAGTCGGAAGTAGGTGGCCGAGGATTTAGAAACTGAACATATCCTGCGCGATGAATATCAATGAGGCTCACCGGCCAAAGGAAAAGCGGCCGCTGACCAAAAGGAAGCTGCTTGCAGAATCAATGCTACAATAAAAATTCATACCTCGAACATCAAATATTCATCATCACCACACACAAAGAGGTAGGGGATTTCGGTGGGGGGGTGCAGAAAAATGACGCAGATGAGCCACCGAAGCCGACGAGGAAACCCGGGAGTAGGGTTTCATTTTTGCAAATCAGGTTTTTTTGCATACAATTTTCCACCCCTTTTTTCCGCTCCGAGAGAAAGCGGGAGTAAGAATTCGATTTGGGTTTGCCCAAGAAAACCTAACCTGCACAGAATGAATATGAAAATTGTCCGGGTCCAGTTGCGACTGAATTTTTCCGAGCCTTTTCCCATCGCCCAACGCAGAAAAGGGAACAATGTGGCGAAATGAAATGAACGGACAGCACCTTGTGGACGATGTTTACTTTTCGCCAAAATGGACTTTTCCATAATAAATGATCGCAGCCCGTGGTGGAGGGAAAAACTGTGGCCAGCGAAAACAGGCTTGTGGTCAGTCGGTTCGCGGTTCGGGGTCGGGAACGGCGGGATACGAGTGGCGGTGCGGATGATGATAAGCCAGAATATGAAATCGAGTGGAAGATTGAATAATACCGGACCACGGAGCGATAAATATGAAATTGCCTGGACCTTTGGCTTGTGCGTTATTTTCCTTCGAGGCAAATGTCGCCTTTCCGCGGGGAAGCCTCCAGCATTTCGGTTAGCATTTTCATTTCTTTTACGACCACCCAACGACGGATCGCATCCTTCCCTTGGCGACATAAAGAGCACCGACTTTATGTACAGTTTGTTTTCCAAAGGCCCCCATTCCCTGTTGCCGTGGAAAAGTTTATTGAGGGGCGGTGTATTTTTTTTCTCGCATCACTAAACATTAGCAATATTTTGAATTGGAAATTGTCGATTGAAGGAAGGTAAATAGCAAGAAGCGAACGGAAAAAAACGAACCTACCCAACCGCACAAAGACACAGATAAGTGTCTATGGTCTGCCTTGCACTTGAAGCAGCTCGTGATGAAAATTATGCCAAGAAAGAAACAAGAAAAAGGCAAGGAGACCCCCAGTTCGGAAGCTGGAATGCAACGCCGCCTGTTGCAAGCGCATTCTGAGCCTCTTCGAATATGGCGAGACGACGTTTTGCTTTCCTGTCCCCGCGCTCTTCCCCGTGACCTTATCGCACGACGCCATCAGCCGTTACCCCGATCCGTTAGGAATCGCCGATCGATACCACGATGGCCAAAACGGAACGGAACCGAACCATGGTGCCATGGAACCGTGCGAAGGCAAATAAATCATGTCCGTATTGCGCGTCCCCTTGGTGGAGGTTAGAACAAATTTCATGCAATTTGTAGCGCTTGATGCGATGGCACAAAAAAAGGACATTCAAAGCACTGAAGCTCTACCCCTTTTTCCCCATTTGTGACACGCGGTCACAATCGTCTTTATTTTTTCCATTTTCAACTTTTAAACCGGCGCCCTCGGCCGCCTCCTAATTGGCCCCGAAAACTCGGCATCGGCCAATCGGTGACAGCTGCGGGTGCATTTTCGACTAGCTGATCAATCACATTTCTTTCCATTTGCTGGGAGGGAAAATTCGTCACATCGATTGGCTTTTCCGCCGGTCCGATGCGAGCCCACGATTGCGGCAGTGCGCCCTCCCGAAGCAATCAATTATGTGACGCGGCAAAGGAGCAGCGGCCAGGCCAGGGCCAGGATCGGTATCATCGCCCTCGTATCGCAGCACAAGCAACCAACCCCCATTCGCACACACCCGAAACCCATAATTCACGTCATCATTTTTAATTTCGAAAAAAAAAATGATCGGCAAAAAGGGTTAGTGCTTGGGTGTTTTCCACTTTACGCCGAACCGCCATGGAAAGGCCTTTGGGTGGTGCTGGTTTGTGGAAAATGTTTGCCAGTGTACAACGCTTTCGATAATTGACAAAACAATACCGTTGATTTGTCGAACGCGATACATTTTCCGGTCACCACGGTGCCATCCATTTCCCTGTAAAAGATTTTAAAACCAACCCACAATTCGAATTCGATCCCAAAATCTATAAATCTTTGCTTAATTTGAGCTGCTTAAAATGGTTATTTATTGCTGTAAGTTTAAGCAGAATGTTTTAACCACTATCGTCATCAAGAAAACAGGAACAATTCTCTTCCAACTGTAAAAACTGACCTACAAACGCCGAACCCCTTCCGATGGCCCCGCTGGACGCCACACTGACTTCAGAAGAAGTCATTTCCGAAAACGATCACCCTTGAACTTGATTTCTTGCTCGTGTTCCCCGCTGCTTGCTACCGTTACGGCTCACGTTAGGGATTGTTGTAATGTTGGTCTGTTACGTCGCTTATGAACATGGATTCTTTTAAAATAACAATTTTACAACAAAAGAAATGCTGCCATCCCGTCCAACAGCGTTCTGTTCGCGTACTTTCGCCAGCGAGCGTGAGGAAAAGGGGGAAACAGAAAAGGGTCGGAGAAAGCCGGCACCCTGCCTGCCTTGTAAAACCCATTGGTAAAGGGGTGAGGGACCGCTTCCAAACCCCTGCCGATCGGTTTCCCAACGAAGGACAATTGCAGCATTACCGTTGATGAGAAGTATGTTGCAATGTTCGAACCCTCCCTTCGTCGTAGGGGAATAAAAATTCTATTGCGCATCGGAAGGGGTTTTCCACATGGTCCGCCATTTTCTCCGGGAATGCGTTTGTCGAGTTTAAACATCCTTACTCACCGTCGGAGAGGAGAAGAAAAGTGCATTCTACTTTCACCCCCCTCGGGGAGGACAAGGCAACACGTCGGTCGCTCGTGTCCTTGACAACTCTGTCTCGTCTGACACCTTAAAGTCGTGTTTAATGGTACCTCTTTCGATCCATCTTAAGAGTAATTCCCGCACACAAGCACCCCTTGCGAAAACGGGGCATGTTGTGACAGCGAGATTCTTCGCTTCCTTACCGACGATTTATGGGAGGAAAAGTCAATCCCTCTTTGGAAGACTCCTCAAGAGTGTGAACAAATAAAAATGGCCTAGTTTCTTTGTCCTTGCAAGAAAATAAGTGGGTCATTACGGCATAGAAAAACACGATGTAATAATTTGTACTTCTTTTTACTTGATTTTCCCACCAGACGATATCGACAGCGATCGGGACGATGGAAGCGATCGCGAAAACCTGAGCAGTCCGATTCCACACGAGCGTCCAGAACGAACCACTCCACTTAATCTGGTAAGGAAGATTGCATTTAATTCTATCGTTCGAACTGACTTCAATTGCTTATCCTTTTTCTCGACAGATTACGGACTCTTCGCGACGGACGCCGTCGCCACCACAAACCAGTGCCGTTCCGGGCGGAGGCCTAGGAGTAGCATTGGCCGCCCTCCAGAACCACCTGCCGCTCAGCTCACTCTTCCTGCAGAACCAGCTCGGGCTCGGCGGACTAACGGGTCTCTCCGGGCAGGATCTCGGCATGCTGCAGCAGGCCCTGCAGGCCCAGCAAGCCTCCCTGCAGCAACAGCTCCAGCAGTACATGCTCCTTCAGGTGCAGGGAAGTGCGGCCGCCAGTGCCAATGGAAATGCGGCCGCCGCAGCCACCGCTCAAGCCCAGGCGGCAGCTCAGTTCCTCATGCAGAATCAGGTAGGTTTTAGTTGGTCGGTTCGAAAACAAAGCCACACTTCCGTGGACGTGATGGAACGATCGGTCATCCATTTCTTTCTCTTTAATCCCTTTTGGACGCTACGCATCGACTTTCGCTGACGCATAGTTGAACCTTAATTTTCCTTCACCACCGAGCTGTTCGGTCAACAGTTGCGTTCCGACTGTTCCTAGCAACTCCACCGTTAGCAATGGGAGTCCTGTGGCTCCCTCGGAAGGACCACCGACCCCTCGATCGTCAATCCAGGTGTGATGCCCACTATTGTGTCCATTGCTTAGTTGTCTCTTTTTCGTTTCCATATGCCGCTTCTTAAAACCAAGAGAATTCGTATTTCATGCCGTTTATTAACGTCTGACTTTCTTCAACAGGTTCAACAGGCTGTGGCACAGCTGCAAGCTCTTCAGAAGCAACAGCAAATGAAGACCGCCACCAGTTCCACGCCGACGCCCGGTGCGACGGCCACCAGTTCACCCCTGCACAGTCCCTCCGGGAGTCCCGGTCTGCACCATCATTCCACCCAAACCGGCTCGATGATCGGCTCCAGCCAGACCACGCCACCGAACGTGAGCCAGATGAACGTCGGTGGAATCCTAACGCCGTCCACACCCGGTTCCGGCCCCCACACGCCCCAGCTGCAGAAGCTCGTGACGGCGCCCCGTGCCCTCGAACCGTCGCCCGAAGAAACGACCGATCTGGAGGAGCTCGAACAGTTCGCCAAGACGTTCAAACAGCGACGGATAAAGCTCGGTTTCACGCAGGGCGACGTTGGGCTGGCGATGGGCAAGCTGTACGGCAACGACTTCTCGCAGACCACCATCTCACGCTTCGAGGCGCTGAACCTGAGCTTCAAGAACATGTGCAAGCTAAAACCGTTGCTGCAGAAGTGGCTCGAGGACGCCGACAGTAGCATCTCCAACCCGGGCGGGTACGTAGCACATCCGGCGCAATGGCCGTACGATCTCGACGGCGAACTTAATGGATCTACTTCTTCCCTCCTTCATCATTGCAGGCGCATCTTTAGTCCGGCCGCCCTGTCCAACACGATGGCCACGCCGGAGACGATGGGTCGGCGGCGCAAGAAGCGTACGTCCATCGAAACCTCGGTCCGGGTGGCGCTCGAAAAGGCATTCCTTGTCAACTGCAAGCCGACCAGCGAGGAAATCTCCACCCTGGCCGACAACCTGTGCATGGAGAAGGAGGTGGTACGTGTGTGGTTCTGCAACCGGCGGCAAAAGGAAAAGCGCATCAATCCACCGAACGGCATGGAGAGCCCTACGCACTCTTCGGCCAGCGGGGAACTGTTCCCCGTGTCCAACCTCGTGCCCGGTCTGCCCTCGCCGTCGTCCGGGTCCGGCGGAGGACACTACACCTCCCATCATGCTAGCTCCGGCATCAAGCAGGAATGACCACCGGTCACCGAACGGGCCACGGTTTGGTCACCAGCGAGGGACCAACAGACGCCCGGCTACGGTCTGCTGCAGTGAAAAGGATTTCAAACCCGGCAACAAACACATCCGCAACATATCAGCAACTCGATGTGTCCGGCCGGAGGACGTGCTTCGGCTTTCCGCGCGAGGGTTCGCCACTTCCGAGAAGTTCCGCGATCCATTCCTCAAGCAAACCGTCGGCACGCCGCTAGTAAGTATCACAAGGACGTCCCGTGCATGCAACAAAAGGCAAATAATCCAAGAGAGAAGTAGAGAGGAGCTAGAAGAATATAGTCAGAATATAGAAAACAGATAAATACATAATAATGAAATTCATACATCATTGCTGTAAAACATTTTCTCCTTGAAACACAGGCACAGAGAAGATGGAATTAATGATAACACGTAAAAAATAAGCATGAACTAGAGTATACCAGGGCGATAGGTTAAATCCAGAAAAATACTTTACCGAATTGAACCAGCTTTCCATTCGATAAACTATTGTTCAAGGATTTATGGTTCCAGGAAGGGTAACCCTTAAGCGAGATCCTCGACCTGTAATGCCTCGAGATGTAAATATGATAGTTATAAATGTAAGGCGGAGATTTAAAACAACAACAAAAAAAGATGTAAACGACTACAAAGAGACTCTAACAAAACTGTTTAGGCCACAACAAAAGTATGTCAGGATATGGAATGTTTCTCTCGTTCAACCGACACAAACTCGCTTTGATTTTTCCATTTTTCTGCAACAAATCCAATCCATGTTCCTACCTTTAGTGTCTTTACTTTTGTTTGCTACACTATCATTTTGAAGTACAATTCATTGACTGGCTTAGTACAGTTTTCTTTCAAAACACTGGTTAGGAAGAAAACGGATTAAACACAACTGTATCATGACCATACAAGAAAAAAACGGGACGCAAGTAATAAGCGATATCCAAAGAACCTTAGATTATAAAAATACTGAAGGCACAAGAAGACATACTGATTAAACAGAAACAAACAGAAAAAGTGTTAAAATGGCAACAACGCTTCATTAACGTCTGAGCGAATGAATAGTATAGAAAGGTATGTTGCTACAAAGAGGCTCTTAATGTAGATTGCGAGTACTGGTGTAGAAACGCCACAACAACGTGTTCTGCACATCGCAGTAAAGCAGCTCGCAGCATCATTTTTTTTTCTCACTCACTGCGGTGGTGTCTTCCAAGAAACAGCAATAGAAGAGAACAGGTAATTTAGATCCCCCTTAATTCCCCCCCGTCTTTAACACACGTCCACAAACACACTCCCAATAATCGAAGCGGATTAATGTTCCTAATCAACTACGGATACGGTAGGGTATGCAGATGAGATTGTATAGAGAGTCCTTTACTGATGGTGGAAGGTGAAAACATTACAATACGGAAAAGCGGGAGTTGATTGATAGCAGAATGGAAAATCACGTACCGTATCGCAAGATAGTCACGATACGATCTTCGTCATTTTCCCGCGTCATAGAACCCGGAACAGGTGCAACAATACATTCTTCCGCCGCCGGAAGATAGATAGGTATTATTTAATTTGTTACAGTTTACTACCCACTTCTCTACATTCGTGGTCCTTTCGGTTTGTCCATTGTCCCCATTTGTTCAATGGCGCTTACTCAATGGTTTAGAAATGATTTGAAATAGTTACAATTATTGATTGATTTTCATTACCATTAATACAACTATTCCGGCATATCATTATAATTTCGTTTGGTCGTAATAAACAACTTCTTTTCTTTTGTTTGTAGTGCGTAGCAGGAGATAGTTATTTTTTCGTTGGAAAAATGAATATGATAAACCGATCACTGTTGAATGGTTATGAAATATTTGTGTGGATGTGAAAAAAATAAACGAAGATTAAAAAAACGCACATGGTTCAGGGCAGTAAACGTCGTAATAAATTTGCTGGTAAACGATAAGGTAATTAAACAAAACACATGTATATAGTTAACCAAATATATGACAAAAGGAATGTGGCGCGCGATTTAGAGAAAACAAATAAACAGAAATTAGACGATGAAAACGATTGAAATCTTAATAAAATTATGTAAAAAAAAAATCTACCGATGTCGGTTTCAACAGTTTCACGTGGAATGCTTTTGAAAATATCTACAATGGCGCCATCTATGTGTGAGAGAGGTAAACTAAATTATCCTTTTTCAGAAAATTCCTTCCGTTGGAAGCAACCAATGATACCAATGAAACAAATTTAACTTGAAAAGATACAATACAGAACTATATTTCCTCTTTTTTTTTATACAAATACATGCTTCATTCACGAACGTTGGTATATTTAACTCCACAACTCGTCTACAACACCACTCAAATTATCGACTTCTTTCGTCCTTTCCGTGCTCGTGACCACGTACGACGGGAGACCTTGTGCGTACTCTTCGTATCGTGACACTTGTCCGCCATCCCATCTGCATGATGTGCAAAGCTTGACCGTCGTTAACTTATCCGATATCTGGGGATTATTGTTTTTTCACTCTCAACGCAAAAGCATGCATTAAACGATCTACGGACACTCGTCCATAGGTTCGAAGCTTGGTTGTGATTGATGTTGGTGGTTGGTTTTGATTATTCATAGTTTCATAAAGTTATACTGTCCGCTAATTTGTATCGGTTGCACTATTTGTGTGTGTATATGTTAGCATTGCGTGACAACAACTCATCCTTTCTTATCTACTCGTTTTTTTTTTATTATTATTTTGTTGTGGTAAATAGGTTCTGTCGCTATTGCATTGGAATCTTTCTTATCTGCTTCTTAGTTACATCCATCGGCGTCCATCGTATCGATTAGATTCGAGAGTGTCATTTGCATGACCGATCCCTTCTTTTGGGAGTCATTACTTTTCTTTTTCCGCTGTATTTTGGTGTATACTATCTACCATTCTATTCGCCATTTCCACCTTCGGGTACGGTTTTACACTACTACGGTTGTTCAGGCTCCAGAATCGATCCTCTTGACTTTTTCAAACGTAAAATGACGCAAATTTTGTCACATCCACCTACTATTGCACAGATCAACACGAATTCTATCGTCGTATTTGGCTTACTGGAGAGGTGCGTTCGTATGCTATTGGTTTCTTATGTTTTCTGCTATGTGCTTCCCATCTCTCAGTCCCATTAGTCCCATAATATATATCCATCTTTCTGCATTCAGTTTAACCTTCCCTCTGAGACGAAACCAGCTTCTCTGTTATCTCACACCCATTATAAAAATAAATTGCTTCGGTTTCGGCATCCGTTAGAATTGTATTACATTATGACAGCCGCTTGTAGCTCTACTCTCCCCTCCACGGTCCCTGGAATCTAAAGGAAGATTATCTCACTCTCGTCGCCCTATGTCGAACTTTCGTTTATCGATTGTTTGTTTGTTTGTTCCTAGTCTACGGAAACTTCGTTGGCTGGATGGAAAGGAGAGCGGAATATATGGATCATCGATGGAGCTCGAGCTCGATCACGAAACGCTGCGCTGCGTAAACCAAGGTAAGTTTCAAACCTTTCCCCAGCAATGTGCACGCGCGAGCGCTTGGAGTTAGTAATTTCTTTGGAAATCATCAAAACTTATAGAAACCTACCCCTCCTCCTTTCGAACGTACCAATTGATTGTGTTTGACGTTACGTTTGAAGCGTAATCTGATGGTGGGAACGATTGCGGCAAAGAAAAGGAAGGGCTTGCAACTTCCCAATACATATGCTGAATTTATGCTGCCCCAAACAACTGTTGTGCTACGATAGAAAAGAAAACATTTCGCTCCTACCCACACACACACACACTCTCTTTGCTTGGTCGGTATAAAAAGCTATGAACGTAACTTTATATTATCTGTTATCTTCTCTAAGGATCCACATGGAAGCCACAAACGTGCGCACACACACCGGTTGCCTGAAGGAATATACGAGCTCGTAGTTGGATGGTTCAGTCGATGGACCCACTGGTTCAATCTGAAACCCCATATGCTAAACTATTAACTCTATTACATGCTTGTTCTCTGCTTCGTCATGATCGTCGCCAGTGTGGTTCCTTGAGAGTGTTATGTGGCAACGAATGAATTTATCATCATTCTGGTGCTTTATGTCCTCCATTTCTAGTGAGTGTTTGAAATTATGTTTCAATGTTGAACCTTTCACTGTTGGTAATGGAACAAAATGGATGCTCCCTCTAAAAGAGCCGTTAGCGGCACTTGCCATAAAAAATCTTCCCTTTAACCACGAAACGAGCCATTTGCTCACCGTTTTTTCCCACTTAGAGCCTTTCCTCTTAAGCCTATACTTCTGAGCCTATTTGCCTTGCCACATTTAAATGAGTTCGCATACAGCTCATACTGTGAAAAGATTGGTGGAGGCAGAATATAACACATTTTAAAATCACTTAAACTAAATGACTTGGAACGTACAGGTAAATCTACAGTTGTTTACACAAAATACTTAATATAGCCTGTACAGTTAAATAATAACTAGCAGCACATACAAACGAGAAGAAATCGAATACTCCTACTGGGGCTCGTGCTGTTTTATCAGGATCTTCCTTCCACGGCCAATGGTTTGTGCCTGTGCCTGGGCCTGGTAGACGGGCCCTTGTGCTTTAGCGCGTGTTGTGCCATCTCGATCGAGATGGAAGCGTTGGCCGTAATGACGACGAATAAACATAAAATGGATTGCATCAGCAAGCGTTCGTTAATTCACTCGTCGATAAACTCCACGTGGGTGAAGGGAAAATGGCCAATCTTTCCCTTCAGTTCTCCTTCCCACTGGCCGTTTATGTTCGTTTTCAGCACTTTGATGACGTCGCCAACGCTTAGCTTGAGAGCCGTTTCGTCGTATGCGTTCGGGACGCGCTCCTGTTTGACCCGGGCAAGGGCCGGAAGCTGACGGTTCAGATTCGATTTGAAAATGTTGGAATTTTCCGAATGGTGCATTCCTCCCGCTGGATGGTGATGATGGCCAACACCGCCACCACCCGAATTAGGTCGTTCAATTATGTTCTCCTCATATCGCGTTACGTACGGGACCGGAATCTGTCCCGTTTGGCCCTGCGCGTTACGGGCAGTCCACCATTGATCTTCGTCCTTGCTGATGATGTACAGCACTTCCCCCTTCTTGAAGGGAAGATCGTCTGGATCGCTTCCGTCAAAGTCGAACTTTCCTACCACCCGCTCGAGCCGGCGGACCATCGGCCTTCTCAGTGGCGTCGTGTCCAGATAGTGCAGCTTGTAGAACGACAGCAAATCCGGCAGATCGCCAAATGTTTGGTCTCCGATACGGTAAACAAAGCACTCCTCACCCGAGGGAATCTTGTTGATGATGTAGTGGCTAACTTTAGAATCTTCTCGCACACACAACACAAAATCGCCCGCGATGGTCGTACTATCTCGGACCAGAAACACTCCACTTTCACGCTCGTTCATCAGCAGATCCGTCGCATCCTGTCTGGACATTGCCCCAAAGTACCAGCTCGATCGATCGAACACATCGAAGGATGCCATTATTGTGCACTGCTTATTCCGCCCTTCTGGGTGCTTCGTGTGCGTTTCGTATCCTAAACAGAGGGGAAAAAACCAAAGTACTGTATCAATCGCGTCGAATGGCTTTCACAAGCACACCCGTCAACAATGTCCCTCAAAGCAGAGAATCGATGATTACTTTCAAGCACAATTTATCAGCAGCACACCGAAAATGAAGAGCCCGTAGTATCTACGCTACTTCATTAAATCCTGTTTAGAAAACCCTTTTCGTTCGGTCTAGTGTTGGCAGAATCGGGATTCGGAAGACCCGCAGATTCAATCCCTACACGGACTCAAATGATTCGAATCCCAACTTGACAGATTTTAAAGATTTGATTCTATTGGGATTCGAGTCAGATTTGATTTTTTTGGGACCAAAATGGAACGCTGGTTAGAATGGATTAGACATAGATTGAGTTTGTTTGCGCGATTTGTAACTTGGGCTCTAGAAAAATTCTTGGATAATGGATTTGACTCGAAAGATTCGAATCCCTGCAGGGATTTAATTTTCCCACCACTAGTTCGAACCGATCTGATTTTTCTTGACGTACCAACCAAGGTTGGCCAAAGTAATGAGAAACGACAGTCTTCTGTTATGAAACCAAAACTATTCTCGCTGAACATGGAACTTCTAGTTGCCTTTTAATTGCCATCGATATCGATCATGCAAATTAGGCACGAGAATCCATCAAAATGTAAAGAAAATGAAACTTGTTTGACACAACCTTCCGTCGCTAAAACGTAGCCACCTTGGTTGACAAATGCTTAAAAATGTGACACCTATTCCATGTTTTTTAAGAAGTAAATTCATTTATTCGTTGGTATTATCGTAAAATTGTTCTCCAGGGATTCAAATATAATCCTTCCTCAATTCTGACCATTTACAGATGGTGTATCTTTATCCAAACGTAACGGCATTTTCAAAGCAATCGATGATTGGTAAATTGCATACATTTCGGCGTTTAAGCGCCGCTTCCGTTGGGCAGAACGACGCCCTTTCACTAACTTCCGCATTCGGATCTTAAATTCTTATTCGATCGACTCCGAGCGCTACACAAGCAACGAACAATTATCGTTGATGAAGTAAAGATTCCATTTTTGCCAAAAAGTTTTTATTTTATTTTTTACATTCAAGTTAAAATGAGTTCAGTACACGCGCCAGTGTAGAATGATACACAAAAACATGTTGTAAATAAAATATCAAGTACCATCTGTTAAGTAGATTGATTTCTATGTAATGTTGTGTGAACTGTCGCTACTTCTCTAAAGCGCATGTACTCGTTTCGTAAAACTTTTGCACTGTAAACTTTTAACAAGATTCGCATCCACGTTGACTCGAACAGCAACATTGTAAAGGCACGTTCTTAGAAATCTGCTTTGTAACTTTTCCTAGGGAGAAACACCTTCTGTGTTGGCTGGTTCTTGAAGGATCACCGCCAGGAGAGAATGAAACGCGGCAAGGTATCCGCGTCTTCCTCAGATCCAGCCGTGCTTTTTCGTCATGTTCGATGTCATTGCTTAATCATGGCGGCAACATCGCTGCTAGATGTTGGCTCCGTTCATTTTCACTAAAACATGAAAATATTTCATTTCCTTCCCGGCATCCTTCAAAACGTAACCGCGCGTTTCGTTTTCCGTTCTCTCTTGAACCGTTCGATAACCTTGGCGTTTTTGTACAGTAAAATTAAGTCAAACCCCTGATTCAACGATTTACACCACTCGCTGTTTCTACGACATATCCCTGCACATTCCTATTTTCCTCTACGAAAAAAATAACCACCCCTCAACTAATCCATTCCCTAGCCATTGCAACAGTGAATTTGCTACAAAATACTACCTGCTTTTCACGCACCGGCCATGCCTAGGGTTGTTAAAAGAATAAGTTATTAAATGCTATAAAATCTGCATCCCTTGAATTCAGCATGTGCCGCGGTTCATTTCGAATTAAACTGTCCTCTCTTTCACGCGTGCGTTCTACCGGTGTGGCCAGTTGGTTTACCGAAAGAACGTGGATCCCGAGAATAGCGACTGTCTTTACTTAGTCGCCACCGCGTTGCGTTGATTCAGTGGGACACCTTCTTCCGTCTCACGGTTATCATCTCCGGGCTCCGGAGGATTGTTCCATGCCTGCAGCTCACCCGTACCCATCAACACGTACGCTGATGAACCCGTTATATAAATCACAGCCAGAATCCAGAATACGATCTGCCATTGTCCATAGGTTTGCTAATGAGGGATACGAACGAAAAATAGTGAAACACATTTTCTTGCCACTTAGTGATATCGTCATCGTTGCCATCTTCTACTTACACCATCTTTCGTGAGCTGACCAACCATATAGGCCGAAACGAAACCACCGAACGACGAGAGTGTATTGGCCATGCCGAAAATTGTACCCGAAAAGTTGGGTGCAATATCCAGACCGTTTCCGAGATATCCAGCCGTTACGGCACCGTTGAGGAAGAGGGAAAGGGTGAAAATAGCCACCGCCCACGAACGGTTCTCTCCCATGTACACTTGAACGATCATCAAGAAACCAGGAGTCATTACAGCTGAAAGGGTATAAAAATAATAGCACGTCATGGATTGTGTTATTCATGTCACGTCAAAATCCAATTAATACCGAAAGCGGTGAAAATCTTTCTCGTGGCAGTTGTCGACAGCTTTCCAGTTTTGCGTAGATGATCGGCCAAATAGGACGAAATAACAGCCATTGCGTACTTTCCAAAGTATGGCAAAGACGACAGTAATCCGTTCTAGAAGAAACAGAACAAAATAGTTAGTTTAGAACAATCTTTTCGCATCATTTAAACGCCGTAGCATACCTCTTTGATGTTGAAATGTAGAATGTATTTCATGTAGGTAGGCAGCTGGTTGACAACAGTGAAGAAACCGAACACGGAAGCACCGTGCGTGAGAATAATGGCCCACACTGGAGGCGAGGTAATGATCGATTTCCAAGGCACATACGAAGGTTTCTTCTTTTTGCCCGCCGCATTGATGGCCGACTCGATTTCGTTCCTTTCCTCCGGAGTGATACGAGGATGCAATGCGGGCGTTTCAAACACTACCAGGAACCAGACAACGGACCAGATGAAACCCAACCCGCCGGTGAAGTAAAACACGCTTTGCCATCCGATTTTGTCAATCAGGAATCCACAGATCGGCATCGTGATAGCAGCACCGAGCGAGGAAGCCATCATGTTGGCAATGAACTTTGAACGATCCATCGGCGGAATCCAGACGGCCGTCAAAGGATGAATGGCAGGCCAGGACGCACCGAGGAAGAATCCGAGCACCGCCCGAAGGATCACCACGGCAATGTAGTGCGTATTGGAAGCCAACGGGGTAAGCAACGTCAGCAAACTAGCTCCCAGCATGCTGTAGCCGAACACCCGCCGTCCACCGACGACTTCCGCCAAACGGCCTCCCGGCAGCTCCGTCAGAACGTAACCCCAGAAGAAACTGCCGAGCATGAGGTTCTGCTCCTGGGAATTCCACTCGAACTTGTCTTGTTCCCTGATAGCGGACACTTCGGTGGTAGTGGGAAGCGCGGTCGTCGTTGATATATCGGTCAAGTTAAACTCGGTACTATCGCTGCCTGTCCCCGTGATGTTGGATACCAAAGTTTTTGTCATGGCTACAATGGCGATGGTAAAGTTCACGCGCAGCGCATAGTTCAGCATGAATCCGAAGATCACCATAATGTTCAACACTTGGCGACATGTTACCCATCCTGCAATGAGAAGAATATAACAATGAATTTCAAATAAGTTTTCACTAAGCTAGCAACGTAACAATTCGTTCGTTAAGAATCCAACATCAACCGGAATGGCGAACATTATACATGCGCGAATTGCTAGCCATACATTCCCATTATTGTCCTCACTCTTTCCGGGCTGTCTTTCGCAATCGAATGCAAGTGTCACTCTACTCCACCAGCCACCCGGCTAGCCAGCCAGCCCCGGTCAATTGTTCTGCCTCTCAATTTAATTCATATGCCACATGTGCCGACATAGACTTGACGTGCCGTCGGTCAGCCAACGGCCGTTACCGCCGCACGGCATTGAGATGATTTAAATTGGTGCCACGCCTTCCTCACCAGCTGTCGGAGGAAACATTATTACGTCCGCCCGGCGCGATTGTATCTTTACGTTCGTTCACAACCGTTGTCATTTCCCTATCAATCCCGGGAACGTTCCTCGCTGCTTTTCAACACATAAATTACACGCAGAAGCTACAAATCAACAAGACTCACGCCGATGCCGTGAAGACGGGGCGCGCAAGTGTGCAACTACGCCAACGTCGACGATGATGAGGAATGTGTTATCATCCTTATCGTACACCAACCATAAACACATCAATCAATCTAAAAGACATGTGCTGGTTGGATGATGATTTCGCCTAACCACGCAATTCACATGGTTTTTTGAAAATAAGCTTTGCTGATTACTACTCTTTACCAACACAGTCCTTTTGAACTCGGTTCCTTCGTTTGCTGATTTCCGTTATTTTGATCCCGGATGGTCAATGACAACCGCGCACACGACGTTCCTATGGCAAAAATACATCGATAGGTTCAAGTCTCTTTCGCTTTTCGTCCGCTGGAGAAGGTCGTGTTTGTGCACGTTTGTCCCATCCGCGGACGGTCAAAGAGTGCATGCAGTGGAACACGTCATCAAGACCAAGCCCCCCGGATCCGAAGCGAAATTGTACGGTGATAAAGAAATCGGCAGACATCGAGTGCGATCACGCGTTCACTTATCATGCTTCGTGATGGAACGCCACGCATAGCAACATTCAAAAACACCTTATCAGACCTGGGAGATTAAGGCGTTTGAAACAAATCCATTGTATGGGAGTGTACAATTTGATCATAAAAACTTCCCATTTTGGAACGCAGGGGACAGCTTTGTGAAACTGGTTCGCGGTGAGTCGACCTACCCCTTCTTGCTAATCGAAAGAGCAATATTATCAATGTCCTGCTAATTAATTGTGCACTAAATGGTAGCAAACGAAGGCAAATCCACGATGCAACGTGTGCAAAATTGGTTCGATACGTCGTGAGATGATGATAGTGTGGCCTTATCTTGGATTAATAAACCTAGACTGTGATCACGATCCACGATTATTAGCTTTATCGCAACCACGCTCTAGCAGTTAGCAAAAACTGGGGGGATACACATAGGTGACGTCGTCATTTGCGCCATTCAGTCATGATTGACACACGGCGGAAAAAAAACAATTTACTGACGAATGTCATTTTGTCCGCCCGTTAGTACGTCCGGCGTTATCAGTTGACCTCGGTAAAATGTTGTACGCACGAGCACTCTATTTTAAAACGCCAAGCACGACAATTTCCCGCATATTTTTGGGATAAGCGACGTCTTCCTTAACTTGAACTAGTTACACTCTTTCTTCTGATGACCACCAAAGTTGCAAAAATAGACCAAACAAACTACACCCGCTTCGAAGGGGTGTAAACATTTCCATTTCGGTTACTTAAGTGGTTCTTTCGGTGATGAAAGAAACTGGTAGATTTCATCATCAGACAGGATAAGAACCACTTCACAAAACCGGTAGTTTTATGCGAAAAAATCCACTTTTAAGCTTTTTCATTTTTATTTTTATTGCACGACGTGGCCTTGGTTGAGATTCATTTTCTTCATTCACCGTGAAATGGTTCAGCGTCTGCGCTTGATTTCTATATCAAGGAATAATTTACCGATAAGATATTTATTAGTCGTCGATTCAGCAGTACTTAAGTGAAGGATTTAGCGAACAAGTTCAGGGGTGCGCTATATTACAGAATCCTCACCGACATAACAAGTGGTCCCATGAACATACACCTCCCGATAACCCGTGGGGTCACATATGGTCTACATGAATTACTGTATTTAAACAAATGCTACCTCTCTCCGATTCGCTGATTGCGGCAAGAACATGGGAGGTTAATCTCCTTCGGAGTGTTACTAACGGAGCACATACAAAAAAACGTTTCCCTTTTTCTTCGTCCATTTATAGGCATCCGATCGACGAATAAAAACTTTTATACTTTCGACAATCTCTCCCTAAAACCAACGCCCATCGCCATCGCTAGGGCGCATTCGTTCCCTTTTGGGGGCGCATCGTCAATTGCGCAGACGTAAGCGAAGGCTGGGTTAATTTAATTAAATTCATTTACCATTAAAAGGCACGCTTCGGCTCGCTACTTCATTGGTGTCACGCATTCAATTAATTATAACAAACAATATGGCGGGAGGCTCGGCATACCGAAGCGTCCCGCACGTTCCACATGGACAATCTATTTTGATTGACCCATTGACGGGAATATGAACCACGCGCTCGAAAACTATGCGCGCTTCGGTACACAGAGTTTATTGCATCAAAAAGGGTCTTTGGTAGCTTTCTATGCCCTTCTAGAAGAATTTTCCAGCCAATCGTGACGCATTCGAAGCCTGTATGCCCTCGCAACCCGTTGATGGGTAGGTATCGTAAATGGATTGATGGAAATATGCATGTAACTCAAAAAATGTTACAGGTGCCGTCATTCGCAGATGTTGGAGCAGTACAACGTTGCCCGGTTTCATACCTGCTATTCCAGAAGTCATCTTTCAACAACGGGTTTATGGACGGGTTGTTGAAGACTCACACCGGTTTCAACCGTGGACGCAACAGAAAGAGAACTGAAAACAAATAAAATAAAAGAAACTACGTATTAATCTTTGCTGCTGTAAACAACCCCATGCGGTATGGGAAGGGCGAGGTGATAATTAAAGGGCAAAGTAACAAACATAAACGACCCGGGAGTAAGACTTTTCAACCAATTTCTGGACGACGATTTGGGTAAGAAATCCACTGGTTTTAGGTGCCAAATTAAAGCCATTCGAATTAGCAACACACCTCGACGAGGGCGCTCCTAAAGGCAAACATTGATTTAAGTGGTTTTTATTTCCGATTTCAGACAATACCACAAGCCGACAGATGTACCATCCCCCGAAGGTTAATGGGGCACACACTAAAAACTGATCCGCCTTCAAACGCAAAAACCCCTACGCGATACTCAACCCAGACAACCTGTTTTGGCGTTCGCTCTATTATTCGCCTTTTCCGGTTCTTCAAACGTGTTCCACATGCCGGCGCCAGCAGCAGCAGATCAGAACCACTTTGACCGCCATGTGCCATTTGGTTTGGCTTATTCTCATTCGTCTCACAAACAACGTGCGTCGAATAGTCGCGTGACTAATACCATTCGGAATAATTTATGCAGCATTAACCGAAAACGTGCTAATGAAAGTGTCATAGACACTCCCACCACCAGCGCTGGTTGTATAGTCTGCCGGAAACACGATGCGGTCCAAAGTTTGAACGATCGCTACGATCGAAATCATCACCAAGATCACCATTCCGATATTGTGTGGTTATGTTGCAGATTCGCTCCCCGTCAAGGTCAACGTCTCTGGTTCAAACTCAATCGCGCATACGATCGTTGAAACGCGGTGCAGGTTATAAGTTATTCAAAGAAGAAAAAAAACATTCGCTCTCAAGAACCGGTTGTTGACCAGCGTTAATTGGTATTCCCAGACGTTGTACGTGTCCTTCGATATCCTGTGTCACCGTGGCAACCACACTGCAACCTAAGTGTGACCTCTTTTTTAGCTTCTTGAAAACGATGACGTACGTCTGGAGAAACCGGGTGGGCAGAACCACTTCCAGATCAGTTCAACGCACGCTCCGCTAGCGCTCGTTAAAAAAAGAAACATGATTTTCCCCCGACAACATACTCAGCCATTTAATGTCGAACCCCGCGACATGCTGTGCCTGCATTGCATACGTGTCAATGTGTTTCGCACGTGCAAGCATTATACTGCTTTTATTGGTGTTTGTCGACGCTCCCTCTTGCGCCGTGTTCTTCGCATGTTGCTAATGCTTTATTATCCCTGTATATAAAGAATATAAGGGACACTCGTGTCAGATGGCAGACTGACAACACAGGTAGGTACCACAGCTATATTTAGCATACCGGCACGATTAAATGTCTAGCGCATATATTTACATTCCTATGTGCGTCGCGGTTTGCTTCCCTTTCTAGGCAACGTCTTTATACCCGAGACAATTTTCTTTCCTCACTCCCTCAGCTAAACGCTGGATAGAACTGGATTGAAACCTGCGTGGCTTGGTTTCGTCCTGGCGCCAACCGGATTTTATGGTACATGCCCATCAATCTGATCTCCCTGTTTATCACGGATGATGTGTTATACCTTCAGCAAACATTCGGTGGGAAAGGTTAGGCATCATTCCACCTCAGCTGGAAGCAGCATTTACTACCAAAGAGGCATTCGTTCGTCAACAAACTCTGTTATGTCACAGAAAAAAACTCTGTAGCGAACAGAATTCTGTAGAAACATACAATCTTCTTCCACTATCGTCACGAACATAGCAGCCGACTTTGCGTTGGACATGAGCTTCATCACTATCGCAACATTCGTCTAAACTACAGCCACGCAACTGCTGCCAGCTGTTTGCATAGCAATTGGATCTTCGCGGGTGGATGAATTATTTTCTCTGAACTGAACGATCTTCTTGGCAGTTTTAGTCGCCACATTACCGTCACTTGATCGATCTTTTCCGACGTACACAAACATCACTGATTGAATGGCGCCGCAGGCGATTAGGTTGAGCTCATTTTCAATCGTTATTTCGGCTAAATCATTTCTTCCACCACATTTGTGCCGTAGTGAATTGGCAGCGTATTACGAATACTACAATCGACACAGTAACCATCGCGCTCAGTAGAAAGCTTACTCAACGTGCAGCCTAAAATATCAGTCAGGCAGAACGTTCCTCCTTTCCTAGGATACAGCGAACACACCATACGATGAATAATTCAAGTGGGTCGTGCATCGTTAATTGATCACAAGAAAATGCAACACTGGCGGAGCTTAAAGAGGCCGCAGTCGAATAGAGGGAACAGCGATACCCGATTTTCAGTGAACGCAAAATTTTTAAATAATACCTACAAGAACACTCCTACAAGACACACACCTTGAGTTAGCAACTCCTTGCTTGCCAAACGCGGTACCGGCAGCGATCACCAGGAACAGCACTTCTACCTTCAGCGCGACTTACCGCCACAACAGCTAATGTACAACTGAGCAAGCCACGCCACGCTTGCCGAGGTGCGGTTTCGAACTGACCGACAGAGTTCGGCTGTCGTCGGCTGTCAACGTCAAAGATGGGACATCAAAGCATTTTGGGAAATCTGGAAATACAGACACAGGCTAGTAAACAAAGGAGCAATTTTGTACGCTGAATTCGGGAAAAAGGACTTCATTTGTAAGCAAGGTTATACAGAAAAATAAGGTTATGTTTTCAAACTTGGCAGGAGTAGTTAAGTGGCTTGACATTCAACTTGGTTTGAAAAATGCTGTACGTCCTTTCATGGTGTTGAGAGGTTGCTATGAATGATTTTTTCAACCCCTTCTCCGCCCACCGCTACATATGAGCTAACCCTTTTTTACTTTTTACTGCATGATTATAAATTGTGTGCATAGGGAAAAAAGTCAATGAAGAAAATTACTTTCTCTTTGCCGATTTTTTGCATGCAATGCAAGCGATTCCACGACGCTGCTGGACCAGGGGACAATGTATGTTACCGCCCCTCTTGCTCTGCTGCATCATTCATAACGCTTCCTGTGTCCATCAGGCTCAGCTAGGTGATCGTCACGAATCTCCGCGTGCGTAGACTATGACGAAACCTTGTTGGAAAGCACGTGATTGTTCCAAATTTCCGTTGCGTGAGTCATTTGATATCTTGCGCACCTAGATTGAATTGTTGTAAACCTTCACAGGCTATACAAACACCGTAGCGGTGTACGAGCAACGTGGTCCGAAAGTTTAAAACGTGAGGTATTGTGTAATCCACTCGTCATGATGTACGCATATGTATTCCCCGAGCGCGTGAGGATGAAATGAAAATAAGATAATCTATTTTTTAACATTTTTGCCAACGCTGCAAGGTCGTCAACTACAAACGTCATGGTTTTCATTTTTAGAATACGAATACTTAGGAGCACTTGATTGCTTTGAACGTACGTTCTTTGGCTATCTGCATTAAGCATCCGAAGCTGTTTAAACGCAGTAACCTCAAGTGTTTATCTAAATTTGAATTACTTGCGGTTTTCGGCTTTCAGGGTTCACAAGAAACATACTTATCCTGTGACTACGGCATGCAATTGGACTCTTCCATTTCAAGGTTTAAGGGTGGTAACACTATTATTCTATTAAGATTTCTACATGTGATTTGATTTGATAATTTGATTGTACATCCCATTTCATCAATGATAGATTCAGGAACATCCGAGTCCACTGTTATTATAAACCCGAAAAATCAATTCTAAATTAACCGTCCTAGCTTCCTGTTGGATTACTAAAGGCCGATGCCTCAACAAAATCCGTAGCCAATGAAATTCATTAGCATGAAATTACTGGAAAATATGATTAATAATTCAGTTTTATCACCAATATTTTACCGAACGTGCAGTTTTCAAATGCCAGTTCAAGTGTCTTTTTTGACATTTGCTTGTGACGTTTCTCTAGTAGTGATCATTTTGTATTCGGCACGTTTTGGCTAGTCGTCGCAAGTCGAGCCGTTCTACGAACATCGATATTTTAGCTTCCAGAGTGCATTGGAATGGGATTCTGTAAAACCGTGACTCGAATTATATAATCGCGGCTGTGTTTTGCCTGTAATCTTGAAGAAGCCGCAGTGACGTGCTGCTGTCATCGGAAAGCACAAGCCGCCGAAGTTGTGTGGTCGTACATGTTAGGCTAAATATTCGTTCTAGGTAGGTTGCAAAATAGTTGGAAATCGATAACATAAGATCCGGATGATTGATTCTGCCGTCTGAGATCATGAAACCTGCCGTGGGGAAGTTGGCTCACCGTGGAAAACTCCACCGGAGATGAAATGGAGCAACTGTTCACTTCTTTCGTAATCATGTGGGTGCGCAACAGTGATAAGAGCTAAACCGTAAATCTTCCGGTGTATCTTTCAGACGTAAAACACGGATCAAGCAATGACGACCGGCAGCACGGGGTCTACATTCCCCAAATGGCAGCTAGCACTTCTTATCGGCACGCCGGTGGCCATCGGCCTCGGTTACATGTACTGGCGAAAATCAACCAACCAAGGCGAGGGAGGGGACAAACTAACGAAGAAAAAGTTAGCTGACATCAAGGACAAAACCATATCCCTCGACGGCGATGATCGTTCGCGTTCGTCGGATACAAAACAGAAGGAAACCAAACCGTTGACCGGTCGTGAGCTTGCTCTGAAGCATAAGAACGATGGGAATGCTCATTTCCGGGTGGGTAAATATGATTTAGCCATCAAAGAGTACGATGCGGCCATCGAGCATTGCCCGACGTCAGAGACGACAGATCGGGGTACATACTATCAAAACAGAGCTGCGGCTTACGAACAGCTGCAGAATTGGTCCGCCGTGATAAATGACTGCGAGAAGGCAATCGAATGTAATCCAAAATACACCAAAGCGCTGATACGACGGGCTAAAGCGTACGAGCAGCAGGGAGAGTTAGCCAAAGCCCTTGAAGACATTACGGCCGCATGCATTTTGGACCAGTTTCAGAATAAAACCTCTCTCGTGATGGCTGACCGTATCCTCCGAGAGTTGGGTCAGCAGCACGGACGGGAAGCGATGAAGGCAAAGAAAGAGGTTATTCCATCCGCTCTGTTCATCAGGAACTATTTCAGCTCGTTCAATAATGATCCTGTACGCAAGCTAGTCGTTGCCAGCTCGGAACCAAAAGGATTCATCAAGGCCAAAGCACTGTTTGATAAAGGCGAGTACGATGGTATCGTGGCGGCATGCACAGAGGAAATTGAGTCAAGCGAGTCGGAATCCGAGTACAAACTCGAAGCGTTGCTGCTGAGAGGCACATTCTATAATCTAATGGCCTGTTACGAGGAAGCCAAACAAGATCTTGAAGCAGTGATCGAACTGGAGACTGCGGACAAGAAGCTTCGCTCGAACGCACTGATTAAGCTTGCTTCCCTGGCTATGCAAACACAGCCGGAAACACCCGAGGAGTGCTTCAGGTGCTTTGCCCAGGCGGAAGAGATTGACAGCACAAATTGCGACATTTACCACCATCGCGGCCAGGTGTACATTCTAATGGATCGGCTGAATGAGGCAATCACAGACTTCGAACAAGCAACCAAACTCTGCCCCACGTCAGGCATCATAGCGACACACCTCTGCTATGCCTCTTACCGTCTGGCCTTAATGAACAAGGACGAACAAGGCGTACAGCGTGTCCTGAAGCGTTTTTATGACGTTCTCGATCAGTTCTCGGATTGCGTAGAGTGTTACAGCATAATGGCCCAGGTACTTTCAGAGCAGCAAGCGTTTCAGGATGCGGATAACGTCTTCGACAAGGCGTCGAAGATCGAACCAGATAACGCCCAAATTCTTGTCCATAGAGGTCTGCTTCAGTTGCAATGGCGGGGCGACATTGACGAAGGTGTGAAGTTGATTAGAAAAGCGATTCAAATCGACAGCAAATGTGAGTTTGCCTTCGAAACACTTGGTTCGATCGAGGTGCAACGAGGAAATCTCGTTGAAGCTATCAAACTATTTGAAACGGCTATCGACCTCGCCAGAACGGAGATGAGCCTAGTTCACCTGTACTCTTTGAAGGACGCCGCTATCGCACAGGTGAATGTGTCCAAGAAAATGGGCTTAAGTATTAGCAGCATCCAACCGAACTTCTAAACACGTGCAGCGTAGCTCCCAACGATTTCGGCTAAAATGGGGAACAAATTTTAAATTTGTCCAGTGCACACGTAGAACGATAGCAGCAGCAGTCACACATAATTCCACGTTATTATTTACCATGTACAGAAGAAGACACGAGTTGGGCCAGTTTATTTGGCTATGTTCGCCACTACTATGCCACACACTTTACAGTTTTGCTGCAACAGATAATTCGAATAAACCATGTGGATTACATCTATTATATTTTTTGTGTATGGACTTTTGTGTACATCAAAAATTCGACCAATACTGAACTGGCACCATTTTCCAGAAAATCTTTTCCGATGATGTATAATAATAATTACACAATCGAGTTAATTTATTATTGTTTAAAGTGCTTCTATTTATTCTTGAGTTGGTGATGGGGGCGCGCAGCTTAAACTTATACAAGATAAGCCAACAAAACTTGACGATTTAAAATACCCGCCAATTCGCGAAACTTTGGCAAAATTAGATGGCAATAAATTTAATGAAAAGTCATCCAACGAACCACATTTGTCTGTAAAAAAAGATTGTAGAAACACGACGGAGCTGCTGTGGGGGGTTGAAAGATGGTTCCTTACTTTATCTCAAATAACCGAGAAACGAAAACAAAATTAAGTACTAGAAAATTGGTTTTTATTATCCATGTTTTTCGTTAGCATACAGTAGTGTAACGATAGTAAATTATATTAACATATAACTGTATCAATGTTATTGCTTGTATCTGCCAACAGGAAAATAAAAATCAAAACAAATATAAGAAAATAATCAAAAAAATTCTTAGTTCCTTCGTTAGTAGTTCCTTGACGACCGACCATCATTGGCTTTCTTCATGCTTGATATCTGCTATAGCGCAACAAAACAAATGATAGTAGTTCGTTCATATAATAGATATAACAAAAACATAATAAATAATAATCAGCATAAAAAATGAGTTAAACGACAAGGAAATCTCATGTGCACAATTCATAAGATAGACAACTATGAAGTTGAGCGAAAATGGAGAAAAGAATAATGTGGAACCGGAAAATAACCTCACGGTTTCTTTTCCATGAACTAATGAATTGCCGTTTTTTTTTCAAACTGGTTTTCCTTTCGTCGAGACTAGAAAGTTATTAATACACGTTAATTAATTTTGTTGTATCTGTTATATACCTCTTAAAATGAGTCGTTCTAAAACTTAGACGTTTCTACCGGTTTGCATGATAAATAGATAAATAAGTGTCAATACACGTATATTGGCGCTGCGCTGTATCACCATTTTCTTAGTTCAATTACAGTTCGTCGGTTTTTGGTACATAAAACCACCTTTTCAAAACATATCACCCTTATTCGCGGGTCCTTCACTTGCCACACACAGAGCATTTTATTTTGTTCCGGTGGTACTTCAAAGGATGATGAGATCTCGTCCCGATTATCGAAACCCGGCATTTGAAGGAAGATGCACGTATGCCAACCAAATTATGCTTCTCTACGTTTTTTTATTTTTTTTATGAAGCAACAACATAGATAAGCTGATTGACAATGTATTTATAGTTCTTGCGAGAAATTAAATAACATACCTTTTTAGGGACAAAAATGAATGAAAAATGGTTAATCTCATTACGTTTGATAGTGGATTAGTTCAATTCGCATTAGCGGCTAAATTATATGGTTTGTAGGACTTTAAAAATGCCCTTTTGAGGTGCGACGAGCAAAAACATAGAATATTCGTAGAATTCGTCAATAATTGAAAATTAAGCATTCACACTTCAGGATACCTTCAGGTCGGAATACAATCGCGAACTATGCATTTTCCTATGCGGTAGCGTTCGAGCGCATATTCTCGCGATGATCAATTCCACTTTAAGCAACTGCATCCTACACATACTGCTTTTCTCGTGCTCTATGTTGCACTCGCCACGATTGGCTTATCTTCGGCATCGACGTTTGCAGAAATTTCACCATTTCCCTGTTCGCCCTCACCACCATCTAGTACGCTTCCTTGCGTACTGTAGCTGGTTGTTTGCTTTTTCATTTCCAGAAATTGTTCACCATTAAATCGATTTTTTTGGTCTTCGATATCCTTTGAAAAGAAAGCATTGAAATTAGAAAAATGTTTAAAAATAAAAAGGAAGACTTTGAACAGTCTAGCATTTTAAAATACTACTATTTATATGATTAGTAAAGCTATAACAAGATACAAGGCACATGATGCACCAAGGCGGTTGAGAGTGCGAGTTTAGTTCTTATGTATCACATACGAATTTTCAATTCAGCTTTGCAAGCAATAGAAATGGAGAATCATTGCTGTGATTGTGTTGTGGTAATACTTACATCTTTTGCTAGTGACACGTTATACGTGAAATTTAAGGCATAGATGAAATTACTTTTGTTTTTGGACGGATGATGCATAGTTATTCTGACAACAATCTTCTACGATTTTCTCTCAATCGCTAGTGGACTTAAAACGCATTAAAACCCTCCCTGGATTGTTCCTATTTCCAAAGCTTGATGATAAAGAACACGTGGTGAGGTTAGTAGATGAAGAGTATCGGTGAGCCAGCATGCTGTTATGTTTAGTAGAGATATCCGTCGGTATGCTAGAGAATTTAGGAAGCACGGATGTTCCAAGGAGCATATCAAAGCTGCTCGAACTGAGCGTTGAGTTGCGCTTTAGAAAGCTGTTAGTGAGGTAGTAGTTTTTTCGATTGTTGTAATTACAAACATTATTGTTTCCGTCGTTAGAAGCGCGATTGTCGTTGGCACACTTGTTAGTATAGATTGTAGACCGTTTGAGATGAATGGGATTAGTGGTCATTACAATGTTGTCCATAACGCCTCTTGCACCGTCACCATTAGTATCGGAATCAATGGATGTTGTGGTCGAAGCCCTTACCTTATTTTTGACCAAATAAGGAAGAGTTTCACAAATACGCTTCCAGTCAGCGGGCAAGTCCCACGAATAGGGTGACTTCGAATAGTAAATCAGCCGCTCATATTCGATTCGTTTCACTAGTGCGGTAGAGGGTAAGAAACAATAAAATTTTTATTTCGTCCTTCACCGACTGCATGCAGATGAGTTCAGGAGATCACTACATACCTGGATTCGGATCCGCTTTGGAAGAAGCTGACGCAGCTTCCTTAAGCCCATCTCCTGCACTGTCCTTCCGCGAGAAGTGACTTCGACGAGACCGGCTCAGTCCGTTGTTGTTGGCCGCTGAGGCGGCATTATTATTTTGAACATCGTTTCCTTTGAACCCGACCGTTCCCGGCTCTACGATGAACACGTCGTCATCCATTTCGACGCAGTTGCTCACTTCCCCGACGTTGGCGGCCATGGTATTCAGACCAACTCCGCTATCGACAAACGGTGTTCCCGTAATAAGCGAATGATGGCCGGGAATTGCTCCCACCGGGGAGGAAAGTGAGTTCGGTAAATCAAAACTGGAGCACATGTCAACGGAGGCCAAAAATTCGTTGCTACTGAAGTAATCGTCCAGCACTAATTTGGCCACCTAGGAAACGAAACAAGCAAAACAAAAATATACTATAAATAGCTGTGGCCACGGACTGGAATCTTATGGCATCATTACCTTCACCAGCTCACAACAATCTCCAGTTATTTTGAGATTATGTTGGCCCACGTTAACGGTGTACTTGTATTCGCCCAGCGAAGCATCGCTGGTAGAGAAGCTGTGCAGTAACATCCCGCCGTTGCCGGCATTACGCTGGCCACTGTTTTGCGACCCATTCCTGGTAAGTTTCGGATGGGTGTACGAAGGTGGCGTCTGAGCGTAACCACTGAGATTCAGACTTAGTGCCGGTGTTGGGGCAGACTGCTGACCGGCCATAAAAGAGCCCATCCCGTTGGCTGCATTGGCCGACATTTCTCCCAACCCTCCACCGGCAACGTTTCGTGAGTTTGCGCCGGATCCTGCTTCCTTTCTCGGGACCGTCTCATCCGAGGCGGATGAAGCCAGAGAACTGCAGGAACCATCCTGGGAGTTATCCAAACGTACCGGCGACGCGTTCCGGCGTATGGTATCTTCAATCAGCTGTTTTGCATAACTAAAAAGGGAGGTCAATCAATAATTTTCATTCACATGTTCGAAGGAGTGATTCGCAAAAAAAAACATACTTGATCTTTTCCTCGTTCGGGCCGGTGATTTGTACTAGACGTTCTTTAGCCCCGGTAGCCACTGCAACATGGTAAAGAAGAATTGATGAAAAAACAAACCCCAAAGCGACATGATATGTACACGAAAACAAGCATTATAAACAACAGCAACGGAAAAGCTGCGGTGAACTTTTAGCAATGTTATTACAGGCGGTGTACAGTGATGATTACTTCATCACTACTTTTAAATGAGATAACGAAAAAAACTCTGTTAATAGTGCATTTTGTTTTTTAGGTTTTGGTTATCATACTCAACCAATAGCTAACGAGTTATATATGGCACACATTTGATGCAACGTGCTCAGATCTCCAAACCAAGGTGCGAGTAGTGATAGAAACACATGTGAGAATGAGTTTTAGCTTAGTTTGTAGGATGCTCATATATTCGGCGCTAGTGCAATGTGCTGTGCAGTTTAGCGGAGAATTACTTTTTACCTCTTTGGAACGAAATAACAGTCTCCGAAAGTTCTTCTATCATATGAACTCTACGTCCCTTGATTCCCATTACTGTGAACCGTCGGTTGATGGTCCAAACAGGAGAATAAACAAAGTATAATCAGCAAACATAAGATTACCGTAGGAGTGGCGACGGCAAACGACAACGAGTTGGATATTCCATTTCTTACCTTTGCCAGAATCAGCATTGCGAATAACAATCTCATCCTTGCTGTACGTTTTTCCGGGTATTTTTGTCGGCTTCGGGAACTTGCCAGAGGTGCGTATCAGCTCGCCCGGTGCCAAGGCAGGCACGGCTTGCCCCAATGGCGGGGAGGATCCCAGCAGATTCGGATCAGCCAAAATGTCGGGCTAAGGTGTCCAAAAAACAAGTAAAATGTTAGCTGTACTATGAATAACATTGTCTCATCGGCACTTACCTCCACATTTGTAGCCTTGTGTTTGTAGTATGAATTTATTCCGTCAGATACCTGCCAAGATTTAGCACGCAGCTCTATCAATTCTAACAGGTTCAATCGCGTCATTATGTTCAGCCGCTCGTCCTGAGATGCATTTCGAAAAATGACAAAAGCACGATCCAGTGTATCTTTTGATACGTTCTCCAACTGGGGTCCGTGCAGCCGTAAGTTTGCCAACAGCGCGTTCATGCCATCAGCGTTGTTGCATCCATTAGCAAGGCTGGCGGCCACATTTTCCGTCAATGTTATTAGTTCCTCAACTGCAAATATAAGGAAAACAAGCAAATGATTGAATTTTGTAGCACGTAGTGGATGGCATGAGGTTGACTTACTTGATTGAACTTCATAGACAGGCAAGTGGACGTGCGCCTGCTTCATTGTTGATTTAAGAGGACGTGGCGGCTCCAGATTTTTCACTGCGCGCCCCATTTGCGACATGCTGGACAACTGGACTGCACGTGAAGCTACCTTCGACACAGGCCGTTTGAACTGCACGCAAGCACTGAACCGTGTCGCAGCAGCTCCAAAGCAAGGTTTGCTATCGATTTTTCACCTTCCGAAGCAACTACAACGAAAATTATGAAAACGGAAAGCTTCGCCGCACGTTTCGAAAGTATGGACTGCTCTGATGCGTGTGAACAGCTAACGCAATTTCCACCAGGTTATCTTCCCTCGTTTACACCTTCCAAAGCGACGTAGCGGACAGAAAAAGAAACAAAAAAGAAAAGTAACGTCCGGTGTACAAAACAAAAATATAAATGACGAATTGATCGCTGCGTTTTTACCTTCCTCCCCTGAAATGAAAGAGAATAACGAAAGCAACAATAAATGCTAAATCCAATAAGTGACTACCTGCAAAACCAGGAGACCCCAACTGCGCTGTGTTCTGATGAAACCCTGCAAAAATACCAAATTCAAACACGTGCTAGTAACAATTATTGGCGAATATGTTCATACTACAACATTCCGTTTGCCATCAAATTATTACATTTTATTACGGTGCGATCACTCGCCCTGCAGCAAAGAGCGAAAGAGAAAGCATTGCGATCCACAGCAGTTTAATTGCTAAACACGCTTCGATCATCAATATTCACGGATGCAACACTCCGTTTTAGTCAAAAATATATATTTATACACACATGCACATTACCGAGAATTGTCAGAATTGCTGACGACAGCGAAAACATGCACCAAGTGCAATTTTGCTTGGTAATCGCATCGAAATATGACCCGCTGTGAGCGCTATCGTTCTACGTGCATTGAGTTGAGGATCCCAATAATGAAATTATTTCATTCCAAATGTACTAATCGTCCCGAATAACTCTCTCCGCCCTCATGTTTCTTCTTTGTCATCAGTACATTCGTGGTATGGCAGCGCAGAACAATCAATAACCTAATTTGTAGTTTACGCAGTCTTTTTAATACGCTGCACTTTATCACCCATCGTTGTACTAACTGTAATATTAACACAATTCCACTTACGATCGCTATTACACTTGTTTTCCCCAATAATTACGCATTTTCATTCCTACCTTTCCGTTCCCGAGCAACTTTCCAAACCCGAACAATTTTTCGTATGACAGCTGACAGTGACAGTTCAACACTTGATTGTTCAAATCGTTCCTTGTAACGGAACGATGTTCCTAGTTCCGCTAAAGCGATCACTAAAATCTCGATCAATGATGTGAAATATATTTGAAAATACGTAAAAACTGCATAAAAAACCTCTTGAATCGTTTAAAAACGGTAAAATTAACCTTGCATCAGTTTTTTACGAACACGGTATATTTCGTGAAGGTTTTCTCAATTATAACACGCCAACTATTTTTGCACTTTCAACAAATATATTTGATCAGACATAATATTACTTAATTTACATGCGGATTTCATTGGCTACACATTCAATAATGACTCGATGGTAATTTTTGTTAGAATCAACTAAATGTGTCATTTTCTATGGACAATCGAAGTTGTACCTCGACCGCCTGCTTAACCTTTGTTTAATGATCGACCGATTTTATTCGGTGTGGTCATGTTTCGTATTTCAATCCTAAAATGCCAGAACACAGGTTGATTAATGGCGTTAAAACAGAAAATTTAACCAGGCTCACCTTATGTCTCGAGGTAAGCATGATGTATCTAGCTTGTACTGCAGAACTTTTATTATAGCCAGCGTGAACAGGCTTGGTTCGAAATCGAGGACGTGTGTATCGCTGTAGTCAAACGAAGAAGGATCAGCATTGGCCATCGGACTGAAAGTACACCAACGTTTAAAAATCAGATTGGCGAGTATCTTTCCTGATTTTTCGTGCATACCATGTTCCTCCGAATAGATACATCCTTTTGCCAATTACCAGACACGATTGACGCCGCCTTGCACGGGGTGCCTGCCCTTGAGGATTTACCAAGCGCCATATATTTTGACTGGGATCGAAGCAGTAGAGATCATTGAAGTGCTTATCAAGATTGCCATTGTATCCCGCAAAGATGTAAATTTTATGGTTGTAGATAACTGCAACAGACAGATCAGGGAATTAAAACAAAATGATGTTGTTTAACAGGATGATTATACGGCTTACATGCTGAATGACTTCGACGGCCCAAAGGAATCTCGCCCGTAGTTTTTGGCGTGTGCCAACAGTCGGTTTTTAGATCCAAAAACTTAATCTTCGGACAGTAGATTTCCTCCTGTGAGTGATATGGTGCCACTGCATCGCTTCTTCCTCCGAACACGTACATGCGATCGTTAACTATCGTGGCCGAATGGAAGTCTCGGTACGATGGCGGTTCTCCGAGGGTATTTACGTAGGTCCAGTGCATCGTACGAAGGTCGAGAAAGTAGACATCACAAGAGAATTTATCTATGCTCTCTTCGAAGCCACCGAAGATGTACATCCGATCGCCATACACGCAGGCAGAGTGGCCATCGCGAGCTCCCGGAACCGTTCCAGTAATCGAAGGTCTTGTCCACTTGCGGGTGCGCGTATCAAAGCAGAAGAGGATATCGCAAACAATCTCATCGTTGCGGCCCCCCCAAAGGTAAACTTTCTGCTCAAAAGCGACTGCAGTGTGGCCATATCGTTGAAACGGTACCTCCGGGTACTTGCACGGCACTCCGTTTTCATCCTCTACCGCCGGAATCGGGGACCAGCGCATATTGTGCGTGTTGAGTACATGCACATCGATGGCACTGTTCGATTGGTAGTCTTCTCCAGTGCAGTACCCACCGAATGAGTAGATAAACTCCCCCACGGCTACCGAAGCATGGTTAACACGCCTCGGCCCACCATCGAGATTCAAGATCCAATGCATTTTCACTAGGCCAATAAATTCCTATTTTGGGTTTACCACATGCACCAGGGAGAAACTAGCAAATCATTCATATTATGCAAAACATGGCCGACGACGGTAGGTATCGGTAGCAAAACAGAAAGTTGTTCACTCTTTCAATTTCGATTATCACAAAACTAGACGATTTCGACAGTTTGCCTAAACTGCAGTCAACAACGTGCAGATCGCTAAATATTCGTGAATTATATTGAAGTACGCAATAGTACTGTTTCTATTTTTTCTTGTTTTGCATTTGCAGACATTTTTGTGGCAAGCTGATTTTGACATTCAGAATGCATCCAGCACCGTACGTTTTTACTACCCAATTGGGTTCTCTGCTTCGTCCTGTGAAACGTGTCCTAGATTTGTGAATTATTAAATTAAAATGAATGACCAAATACAGATAGTTTGTGGTTGTTCATTTTGAATAACATTGCAAATATATGTCAGTAAAATGTTAAATAGTAAGACATTGCCTTAAGTTACAATTTTATAGCCCCTTTGTAAAGTATGCAACACACATGGCACCTCCACTTCCCTCGAAACCTGTTTTGCATGTGGGAAATCCCGGATCGATGAATAACACGCGGGGTCTACGCGAAACCGCGGTTTCATCAGTATGCGTAGCACATCGTTCTTTTGTTGATCTTTTGAAATTAAACTTAAAAATCAGGGACACCACTTTCAGCACACTGTTCCTTATGCTATGCGCGCGAAACATTCCGCACCACTTTTGGTTACATGTTTTGTTGGTGGTGTTTGCATTTTACGGACTTTAATCCATTACACGTCATGCAATTCCACGAAGCCGATTCTGGCATCCGTTGCTCTTGAGTACGAACGTAACTGTGGTGATCTGTCCGCGTATATTCCGTGCAGCTTCCGATCTCTCTTTCATACATGCTCGCGAGGGAACAAGATCGCAACTGTGTTGCTAATAGCAACTGATCTTCGTCGCGGCAACACGTGCTTACAGAAGGAGTGAATCATGAATTTATGAATGAAACGCGGATTTCTTCGAAGTCCCGATTACCACCACCAATAAAGCCGGTATTCGCGAGTGGTCAGCTTCTTCGTTGACGACGTTTTAATTTTTCCCCCAGCACCACGCGGAAATCCATCGTGGTGCCCGTCAGTTTTGATTCGATCGTTGCGCGATCAACATTACCAACTCGTTCCTACCTGTGATCTACCGCAATGAGGCATCAGAGGATGTGGTTTCGTTTAGTTTGAAGTGAACCGTTGTGTGTATGAAAAATCTAGTTCCAGCAAGTGTTGTGCAAATGATCAAATACAAATGGAATATTCAACGTGCGAAGAGCAAAAATGCAACATGATGAGGACAACTCTTGGTGTGCCAGTGATTGTGCAAAAGGTGCAGAAGAACATGATTCATCGGACGATGAGGACAGTGAGCAAATTTACGTGCCGAACAATCCACTCGAGTGGACCGCGGAGCACGTGAGTGCGTGGACGCTGTGGGTGTCGAAGAATTTTAAGATTTTCCCGCCACTCGAACCGGCCCGTTTTCCCAATGGTGGTGAAGAAATTGCCAAATTCACAAAGGCGGACTTTTGGGTGTGTGCCGGGAGTAAAGCCGGCGGTGATACTTGTGCAAAACACTTTGCTCATTTGATGCAATGTGCGACGGGAGCTGAAGATAAGCAGTTATATAACGACGTCGATCCAGGTAGGAGGCATTACAATTACAAACCATTTTCACCCGACAACGACACAGATATCAGCGAGTGGCAATCTATTAAAACTAGCCATACTCTTCCTGAATGTGTTTCATTGATTTTGTTTCGTATCGTCTAATCTTGATAAATGACCACCGTCCAGGGATACCTTTAGCCACTTTTTCCCACTAGTGAGGAAACATTTTTCCTACCTTATCTGATAACACTTTCACACATCGGCTGCGAAATAGCATCGAGAAAGCACAAGGGGAGAAAACGGATTAATGTTTGGAAAGCGTCAGGAAAAATCACTTAAAAGATAACCCAGCGAATATGCTGTTGGCATGAGAAGAATTGTTTCTTTGCAATAAATAGAACTCCCACTTCACAATAATTAAGTGTCTTGTCGCTCGTAGACTTTTGTTATTGCAAATGATCATTTTATTATTAGTTGTTTTTCTATCCTGTTTTGGAAGGTGTTTTCCAACAAAAATGGTTAACCCTCCAAGACACTCCATAATTTAGGTAGGGAAAGTTCTTGCCCTATGGAAGCTGCATTATGTTAATTTAAACAATAAAGTAACCTCTTAAGCTTCCGGTGACATTTATATCAATTTATATCGAGACCGGTCACAGTGGGAGCCCCTTTCAGCTTCCTCCGGCGTAACGGAAACGTAGGACGACCGTATTCAGGAAGGAAGTGTTTACTTCACCATATAAGAACACATTTCCTTCGCTCGGCAGGTGGGTGGGTGGTTGGTTGGTTTGGTAGGATGTTGGTGCATGTTTTGTGATTGCTAGGGTGAAAGGACCACAAACACTGTGCTGGCACTCTCCAGGAAGAAGAAGTTCAGGACGGTGGTGACATCAAATGGCGACAACGGTAATCCCTCTGAATAAATTACCCATAGAACAAACCGCAGGAGTCTAAAGTTATTGAATTTTTATAAATGTTAACTTGCCGCCACTCCATCGTGTACTTGCCCAACAAGGCTGGTGTACCACGGCGTGCCATAAGAGAAAAGGAAGCGAAAGCATTGGGCATGGATTTTCTTTTCCCTTTTCACCTTTGAGCAGATACAATCTAAATTTCCTACTATCAACTTAACTTTCCCGCGCCCTGCCTAATGGCCAAGGTCTAAGGGGAAAACCTGTGGTTGAAAGAGGGTCAGATTGGGTGAAATCTTGCCGGATCTTCTCTTTTGTTGATTCAAGGATCAACATTTCGTGTGTTTTCCACGCCGTAGCTGGTAGTGGTGCATTTGATATAACACAAACAAACGCTGGGGAAACTTTTTCTTTTACGGTATGGAACGAGGTGAATACTAGAAGATTTGGTGGGCGGAAAGGGCTTTGGCACTGTCTTCAAGGAAGCGTTTCTGCCGCGAAAGAAAAGAAACATCCTTTCAGTGTCGCGTAAACAATTGCCGTGAAAGCAGTGTACTCCGGAGCAAGGAAGTGATTCTTGTGTGTTTTGTTGGTTCACTTCACTGTTCCAGTGATGGCCAGCGTTGATCATGTCACCCTCGGCCTTGACACTTCGGCGATGTGGAGATTTTCCGGAAGCTTTGCATCGATGAGGATGTACCCACATACCCATCAGTATTATGGCCATCCACACCACCATCACCATCACCACAGCCTACACCCGTCCAGCCATACGCACCACCATCGGGTCATGCCACTTCTGTGCGGCGGTAAGACAATCTGAGTCACTTAACTTCATCAGGGGCAGCTGTGAATCATGTGAAATAGCGCCAAAAAAGTGTGGCCGCCGGGGCAGACGACATGATTTAAATTGTGCCTAGCTTGACGCCCATGAACGCGAAGAAGTTATGACGTGTTTTCCACGAAGCGTGGTTTTCTTTCGGAAACAACATGCACGTTTTTATCTGCCACTACTGGCGCCAAGATTTGAAGCGTTTGCTTGGAATGGAATGCTTTTGTAGTTTGACTATAAAACTAATCCCTGAATATATATTCAGCCACGTGGGGACCAAATGGTTAACTGCTTATAAACTTCTTTTATATTTATGCGGTTATGATAAGTTATTGTGTCCTGTGAACAAAAGTTGGGAATAAAATCATGTGAGAAGCTTGTTTTAAAAATTTAACCACACAGGGAAACGTCCAAAGCCTTTGTTTCATACTAATCAAGAAATGGGTTAAACGGCCCTTGGGATTATTTTACAGTTCTCTTGGTAACATTTTTCCTGTACATTTTTTCCAGAACCGTATCAACTTCTCAACGCCGCTTCACATAGATTGGTATCTCAAGGTAAGTTTTATTTTAATCATATTTGGGAAATTTAAACCAACTGTCGAACGACTATACTTAACGAATTTAACAGAAACTAAAGACGGACAGTCATTTTCTCAAAACTGTCCAGGGAAACCGGTTTACAGATTACAAAAAAATAAAAATAAATAAGAAGTATACAATAAGTGTAAATCCAGCGTACATAAAAATCTTTTCTGATCTTTACTGTTGAAAAACGCGGCGTCTAAAAGAGGCGGAGTTTATCATTGGACGTAACTATCGGAGAGCGAAAGCGAGACAACTAGCGTTCGGAGTTATTATTCCTGGTTCGATGTCTTTGAATTACCGGTTCGATGACCGTCAAAAGAAAGTCTTACTAGGGGATTATCTACAATTGTCGTGTTAAAAAAATATTAAATTTTAAATTTTCTTTTATTTACATCGTTTAGGAGGACAAATTCAGCTGTGGCAATTCCTTTTGGAATTGCTCGCCGATTCTTCAAATGCGCCCTACATCTCTTGGGAAGGAACAAATGGTAATTTGTTAAATATTTTTCACACAACTGCTTGACTCACGATAAAATGTACTGATTTTGTACAGGCGAATTCAAACTAACGGATCCAGATGAAGTCGCACGCCGATGGGGAGAGCGAAAAGCCAAGCCGAACATGAATTATGATAAACTCAGCCGAGCCCTCAGGTAAGTGGAAAACATATTTGAGATGAACTTGTTATGGGATGGTGAATCGTGAAAGGAGGAATGCTGTTGGTTCCTTTTTGTGGCATGTTTTCGCGCGCTTCGCCGTCTACCTTTCTCATTCCTTTCGCACCCCGTTGATGTTTGGGGGGGCATGGCCACCCAAAACAGGAAGCGCCTGGCATCCCAAGTATGCCGGATCCGTTGGTGAATCATCGGACAAAAATGAAGCCACCGGAGGCGAGCGTGGGAATTTCATTGACCGTTAAACGATTAAATAATCTGCACTGTACTCGCCAACCGTTTGCGGCTTTCCTAACGTTTGTTGTTTGTTTCGTTTTGCTTCGTTCTCATTTTGCATGTTGGTTTGCAGATACTACTATGATAAGAACATCATGACGAAAGTGCAGGGCAAGCGGTACACATACAAGTTCGATTTCCACGGCCTCATGGCAGCCTGTCAGGCGCAGGCACAACTCACTGATACCGCCAGCAGTGGCAGCAGCAGTGCGAATATCCTCTCCGGTGGCGGCTCGTACAGTTCCAGCCCAACATCGACCTCCTCGATGAAATCGCCATTGCCAATTTCATCGACCAACCCCAGCCCCACGCAACTACAGCCCTTCGCCGCCTCCTCAACCGACAGCCCGTCGGCCACGACGTTGCTGACGACGGCAACGAGTGGCAACTGGTCGCCATACGCCACATCGTACTCTAATCTGCATGTGCCGTCTTGCCACGCTACCTCATCCGATACCACTTCCGGCCCGTCGGTCACCTCCTGCCCTTCGACACAATCCAATCCCTGCACAAGCGACTCGATCATCTACACCGACGCGTCGATCTCCTCCTCGCGACTCTGTTAGGGTAAAAGTCTGCCAGCAAGGTCCTTATAGAAGCTATACGAAGTAATTACTACTAAGTCACGTGCATCGTTGGCTATTTAGCGTACTTAAAATTGAACGCGATACGACTTAGCGATAAGACCCAAATGGGACGCATGAACCGTTTTGAAAAGATTTTTTTAAGCAAAATATATTACCTAAGTATTTCTGATTCAGTACAATCGTCTCATTGTGAAAGCGGCTTCTTCCGAAAGTGAACCTCCAAATTGGACCGCTCCATCACCACCCTTCCCCGGCTGGACATTGAACATCAAAGTTGTTTTGACGGTAGTAAAACCACTTCCATGCTTACACTTCGTTTGCGTTCGCGCGCGGCTAAATGGACATAATGGCGGGAAGCAGCAGCAGTCCATCGCCGCCACTAAGGTCACAGTCAACTGCAGCGCGGATGTTTGTGATCGACATTACTGGAACCACTTTTCCATCGCCTACTCCACCCCACCGTGCCTACTCTTCCCCTTTGTTGCAATTGAGAAAAAAGCAAATCATTCGATAGCGGCTGCGAGTGTGGGGACGATTAGTAAACTTTTTTTTTCGTTATTACCATAGGTCTCCTTCCTGAGGAGGGGTTGATCATCATCATGACAAAGCCGTCGGTTTGGTTCGTGTCATAATGCGTGTCACCCTTCGTGCCATTCACGGGCAAATTGTTAACAACGGTCGTACGCAAGGGGATCGTAGTCGGTTCCCCGGCGAACGATATTGATGGCCTTTTTTTTGCGTATGTGACAACAGGACATGCTGGGATATGGGGCTTTTTTTTTCTCGCACCTCTCCCTAAAAGGTCCAAAACACTAGCGCCGTAAATCAATTACATCGCTCAAGTGTACCTCCTACCGGGCGGCCTGATTCGGTTGAGGAGGGGACCCCGTGAATATGAGGATCGGTCACGCGTTCTCCATCGTACGCCATTCCGGGTTTGCAAGATCGAGCGCCACGCCGTCCGGCAAGTGGCCAAGTGGACAAATAATGTGAGCTATTCTTAAAGCACGGAGAGATTACACCATGCTCCCACTTTAGACGACATTGTACTGCAAGGGGCCACCGTGTCTCCAAGTGGATAAAACCACTTGCGGTCACATTCTTCATACTAATAATAACCAATCTCGCGGGGCGAAAAAAAGGGACCGTTCGAGCACGCTGGAGGAAGACATTCTCCCAAGTGCAGCAAATTCTCTCCAACTGGCAATGGCCGATTATCAAGTGCGGCTCGCAGACTGATGGTGCTGGTAAATTGCTGGTGTGTTGATGTTCTTTTCAATGCTGGGAAGCATAAAACCATCCTCCGATTAGCGGACGGAGCTCAGTTGCTGTGCAGTGTCCAGCCAGGCTTGATCGCAGTCTCCGAACGATAGTGCCTTCCCTCGGGACAGCGGAAGAAAAGTCCCAGCCGTGCGTGTGTGCATTCGTGAAAGTGGTGATAAAACTATTAATAGTGCAAGTGATAAGAAAACTGAAGAAAAATAACCCATTTATCCTGCAGAGGGACTGTGTAAAAAGGCTGGATAAAAGTGACTGTTAAAGATGAAGCAAAAATGTGAAAATGTGTGGTTTATTAAAGCGGTACTTTTATGCTTCCTGGCAATGGCAATAGTACAAGTTTCTGCTCAAAGTGGTGAGTAAAATGTAACTTCAAAAACAAACGCTAAATCTAGAGCACAGTGTGATAAGAATGGCCAAGTGTTGAGATAAAGCAACAGACGATGTATTCCGACGGTTTATTTAAAAATAAATCCAATTGAAGTGATGTTCCTCCCACAGTGGTGTGTGGTTTGATAAAAAATTGTATCACTACGTCTCACAAAGCTGATCATGTTTTTTAGACCCTCTACTTCCAAATATCAATTGGACCATAAGGTGCTACCTCGCCGAAAATCAAGCAAGGGCAGCATCAAAAGTGGATAATATTGTCCGTTAAGTGGATAATATTTCTTCCGAAATGAAGAGTTATTACCGGTGAACATCATCGTGATCTTGTTGTGTTGGTTGCGGAATTTTCAGATTTCATTCTTGTCAATTCAGCAACCCGAAATTATTCCATAAAACCAATGAAATTGGCACCAAATTCAATTAGATGCTGTGTGGAGAGACGTTAACAACCGTTTTTGGATGCATTTATTTTAGATGGGGGCCAGAAATGGACACCTACGTGGGCGGACCGTCTCAAGAAGGATCTCCTAAAGGATTATGATCCATCGCTTCGTCCATCCCAGCATTACAACGTCACGACGGTAGAAACAAGGTAAGTTTTTAATTTAATATCATAAAAAAGGGTCTGAAAATATTTGTTTGTTTACAGTATCACGATCACACATGTGGAAATTAATGAAATTAAATCGACGCTATCTGTATACGGTTGGATGAAGTTTGTAAGTATCGTGTAATCAAAACTTGATAATATTGTTTTTGGTCATTTGTTAAATGTGCGTCGCGTTGCATAAGAGTGTGTTTACCGTCATTTATGTGGAGCAAAAGCCTAGTGTTTTTATTAAACAAAAAATAAGGTCAACAGTGTAAGTTTTTTTCACCTTTATTCTTTTCGGTAAGAGAATGTTTTTGCATTCAATGAGCGGGAATGAAAATGCATCTTGAATCCACTGCATCCATGCATCTTGGCACGCGCACGACAAATACGTTCCATTAATTAAAGCAGTAAAAAAGCATTAATGAATTTCTTTTCCACAGAATTGGACCGATATTCGCTTGGGTTGGATACCCGAGCAGTATGAAAATAAAACTTATGTGTACCTGAACCATACGACCGTGTGGCACCCATCGGACGAGCCGAACACATTGGTAAAGGTTAGTAGCACCGGTCATATGCTGCATGTCAGTACCTTCGACAAGAACAGCAAATGTACATTGGAGTGGAAAAAATGGCCGTTCGATACACAACACTGTAAAATGCTCTTTTCCCCTTGGTTGGAACGTGAAGATATGGAACTGGGCACGGTTCTTATGCAGGTAAAACAATTGCATAATTAGTTATGTATCGGCTGTTGTGGCCTAAACTTTCATCTCTTTATCGTTGCTACAGTACGTCGCTACTCAAGGCACATTGTGGAGTTTGAGGAATGTTAGTCTGGTGACTTATGTCAGCGAAGATGGAAATGCAACTACGGCCGAACGGGGCACTTATCTTCTGTTTGAGATGGAACGGAATAGTCCCATTTATCGAAGTACTATAATTGCACCTGCCTGTGTGTTGATGCTGATGAATTTGATTAACTTTTGGTTACCACCAGACAGTAACGATAAGTTGGTACTAAATGGCATCAGTATGTTTGTCACTTGCCTGTTTCTTATGCAATTTAATGAGCATCTTGCCTACTACACAAGTGCAACTCCCACGATCGGTAGGTGGTGGACAAACCGCATCATCATAATCCCTTCTAACTAACTTTTCTCTCGTATCGATATCAGTGCTCTTTTACAGCCGCAGTTTGTACCTTTCGGGAGTATGTTTACTGATCACTGTTGCTATCGACTGCATGTTGAAAACCGGTAACAAAGTTCAAATTCCTTCCTCCGTGAAGACACTTATCACAAACTATAGTAATGCGTGCATGATCGCCACTAACCAAAGTCCAAACGTAAGCAAAACGATTGCCAAGCATAATTTTAATCGGAAAGCTCAAGGTAAACCATCATATTTTGTGTTCTGTTTTTAGAAAGCGGATGACCAAATGTGTGATTCACTGGACGACACGCCGACGGAAGAGGCGATAAACTACATGGAGGAAATGCCGAGCTCGGGCTTAAAGAAATCTAATTTTTACCAAGACTGGTTGCTGTTCGCCACACTTTTGAATCGTATCGCCTTCGTAATATACCTCGTCATATATTCGTTCATGATGCTTTGCTACTTTTGATGGAAAAGCAAATTGCTTCTAATGAATAGTACTTAGTTAAGAAAAGGGTGTAAATAAAATATTTCCAAAAAAATTGTACTTAACTTATTTCCATAATTGTTCTCTTTGTGAAAGGCAGTAAACACTTTACTAAATACTAATGGCTCATCATTACAGGCTTGGAATGATCCCAAGCTTACCTGGAATCCAGCAGATTACGGATATCTGGACGTAGTACGTTTGGATCCTACTATCGTCTGGCGACCGGATGTGGTGCTGTACAACAATGCTGGAGGTTCGGACAATCATCACTACGGAGACACTAACGCTCTGGTATACAACGGCGGAAAGGTGCTGTGGGTTCCACCGACCGAGTACCATGCGTTCTGTGAGTTAAACATGCGTTTGTGGCCGTTTGATTACCAAAAATGCATGGTGAAGATTGGTTCCTGGACATTCGATGGATACAAGCTGAATCTTACCCTTGGAGACGAGCCACAGGTTGGTGCCGTAGTCTGTGGAATAACATTACTTTATAAGACGTTATTTAACAAGCGATATTGAACCTATTCGCAGATTGAAATTCTGGTAAAGAATTCTGAGTGGAGAATCGTTAAAGTGGCTACCGAAAGACACACGACCTTCTATCCTTGCTGTACGGAGCCATACATCGATATTACTTACAACGTGACCCTCCAGCGCCAGTCCGACACCCACAGAGCGATCGTCGTTATTCCTGCCATAGTGATCATCATGTTTGCACTCTCCGTATTCTGGCTACCGTTGCAAGCCGGCGAAAGGATCGTCATGAACGGCATTATTGCGCTGATGATTACCCTCTTCTTGATCTATTTCGCTCAGCAATTGCCGGCCATTTCCGGTCTAACGCCGTTGATCGTTATATTCTTCAGCAATACGCTGCTCCTGACCGCCTTCAGCACCATCATCAGTGTGGTTGTGCTGAACATGACGAAACCCAAGCACGAGAGAAGCTTACCGAGCATGCTGAAACGGGTCGCTGGTTGCGTGGGACCATTCGTGGGCGTAGGAAAGAAACACTTTAGCTTCAGCGACAAAGGAAATGTAACGATCGAAAGCAGCATCGACCACGAATGGACCAAGTTCGGATTGGTTCTTAACCGTCTGTCATTCTTGGTATATTGTGTGATTTTTGTAATTTGTGCTTTCTATTCTATTTGAATTTTCAACTTCATCATGCAAACGCACGTATTCTGTACTCGCTGTAACAATGTATCCGACCTTTTTCAAATAAAACTTCTTATGCAAATCTTTTAAAATGTAGTTTTTGTTTAAATGTTTAACGTGGAAGTAAAGATCCTAAAACACTCTCTATATTGCTTGTACATGAGTTTACAAAAAAGGGTTTACTGCAATCCAAGCAGTTTAGTAATTTTATTTTTTTAACAATACTTTAACGAATTTTGTTTAAATTTTACACTGTTTAAGAAAAGCCACGAACCGGAGGGTTCACTTTTACCGTGATGTATGCAATTTCGTGAAGTACAGCTAGTGATGCTAATACATGTAGCACCCACTACATGTTTTGTCAATGATCAATCTAAGACCGCGTCCACACGGCATCGTAGCGTAGCGATTTTGACACTCCGTCGTAGTGTCAACTATTTTTTATGGCCGTGGCTAAGGCCTCTCGACCAACATTTACACTACGACGGAGTGTCAAAATTGTTGACATATGTATGTTGGCATGAATGTACTGTTCATAGAAGCGTCAAATGACAGGAGAAATGTCAAACCGCGATGGTGACAAGGATGCACCTCTATATGTATGAACTTTGACCATCTGAATAAAAGCACGGCGAACGCTCGGCTCAGTGTCAGTCGTTTGTGTATCAGCCATAAAAGATAACACGCTGGTGTATTTCGTTCAAAGTTCAACAGGTTATGGGCCCAGGTGAAATGGCGGATACGCAACGGTTTATGGTGCCTAAGTTGACCAATCAAAACTACCAAACGTGGAAGTTTAAAATGCAAATGCTCCTCGAGCGTGATGAGCTTTGGTGCACAATTGGCGAAGCAAAGCCGGAACCAGAGACGCCGGTATGGAAGCAGAAAGATTCGAGAGCACGTGCAACGATTGGGCTGTGTGTCGACGATAGCCAAGTTGGGCTAGTGCGTGACGCAACGTCTGCAAAAGACGCATGGGATGCCATAAAAGGGTACCATGAAGCGGGATCAGAAGTGTACCTGCTAAAGCGGCTGACGCGCTTAGAATTAGCAGAAGGCGGGGACATAGAGAATCATCTACAAACGTTCTCTAACTTGGTCCAACAAATCGCTGATTTAGGAGAGCCAATACCCAGAAAATGGCAAATAGCGATGTTGCTATGTTCGTTACTGGAATCATTCGATCCGTTAACTACCGCATTGGAACAGATTTCCACCAATAATTTAACCCTAGAGTTGGTGAAGAGCAAACTTCTAGCCGAAGGAGAAAAACGACGTGAACGTTCGGGAACAAGTTCGGCAGAAGGCAAAGTGTTTCAAGTGACGACGAAGAACAAAGTGAACAGGAACAAACCAAGTGTAGTGTGCTTTCATTGTGGCAAAGCCGGCCACATGAAAAGAAACTGTCGTTTGCTTAACAGAACAATGCAGGAAGCAAAACACAATTCCGCGAAAGTGACGGTGAGTGACGAAGGACCGGTGGCTTGGACTGCAAGCAAAGGCCTACCAGGAAACTGGTATATAGACAGTGGTGCGTCGCGGCATATGACGAATGATCCAACATTCTTTGAAATTAAAGTGAATTGTGCGGAAAGTAGTGTCACACTGGCCGATGGAAGCAAGGCAAAAATTGAAGGTGTTGGATCAGGAACCCTAGTATGCGTGACAAAAGATGGCGAACAATTGGCCATAAAAGTTAGCGATGTACTTTATGTGCCCACACTGGAAAGTGGCTTAATATCGGTGAGCTGCCTAGTGAAGAAGGGCATGCGAGTAATTTTCGAAGAAAATCATTGTCTTATCGAACAAGGAAGGCGAGTTATAGCTGTGGCAACAAAACTCGGAAGTCTTTATCACCTGTGTATCATCGGCGAAAATGCGTTGGTGAGTAGAACATCACCAAATCATTGTCTACATTTATGGCATAGACGGCTTGGTCATCGAGACCCACAAGTAATAAAGACATTATTCGGCGATAAGGCGAAGTTGGAAGAACTGAACATGACAAATGTCTGCACGAGTTGTATAGAAGGGAAGATGGCCCGATCCCCATTCAGAAGAACAAACAAAAGAAGTGAAAACAAGCTGGACATTGTTCACACGGACGTGTGTGGTCCGTTTCCTCACACACCGAGTGGTCACCGTTACTTCATCACATTTATAGATGATCATTCGAGAATGGCGTTCGTTTACCTTATGCGACAGAAGTCAGATGCTAGTGAAATTATTCAGAATTTCGTGGCCTTCTGCAAGACACAATTCGGGAAAACACCCAAGGCCATACGATCAGACAATGGTGGTGAGTACACCGGAAAGGCGCTGCAAAAGTTCTTCAAAGAGCAAGGTATTATGAGTCAACTAACAGTGCCATACTCGCCTCAGCAAAATGGCGTCGCTGAGAGGAAAAACAGATCACTTCAAGAAATGGCATTGTGTATGTTACAAGATGCACGTTTAGAAAGCAAATATTGGGGAGAAGCAGTACTTACTGCAGCATATACCCAGAATCGACTACCATCGAAAATAATCGGAATGTCACCTTTTGAAAAATGGTTCGGTAGAAAGCCATCCTACAACCATTTCAAAGTGTTTGGATGCGAAGCATGGGTTCAAATACCTAAAGAAAAGCGTGGAAAAATGGAACCCAAGGCAAAGCAACTAAGATTCGTCGGATATTCCATCCAAGAAAAGGCATACAGGCTTGTAGATACTAGCACGGACCGCATTGTGATTAGTCGTGACGTCGTATTCAACGAAGCATCGTGCGAGCAAGGTGATAGTGTTCCTGTTGATGAAATTATACTCGACGTTGATCCTGATCGATACAAACATGATGATGTCGATGAAGAAAGCAACCCGATCAACGTGCAGGAGGAGAATTTTGATACAGCGGAAGAAAACGAGCATTACTCATCGGGCTCAGAAGACCTAGACCAGCCGGTTGCCGATCCATTAACACAGCGATCGACAAGAGGTAAACCACCAGCTAAATTTACCGACTATTTTTTAGGTTTGGTAAGAACGAGTGTGGATGAGCCAGCGTCGTACAACGAAGCCATAACATCCGTGGAAAAGGACAGGTGGATGGAGGCTATCGAAGATGAGTTCCGATCCCTGGAAGCCAACAACACGTGGGAGCTAACGTATCCACCCGAGAACAGCAACATTATCGGATGTAAATGGGTTTTTAAGAAAAAGTTGGACGCGAATGGAAATGTTGATCGATATAAGGCAAGACTTGTAGCGCAAGGTTTCGGGCAAAGGAAAGGATTTGATTACGAAGAAGTTACTGCACCTGTAGCAAATCAGTGCACATTAAGACTCTTGTTGACAATAGCAGGACAGCAAGCGGTTTGGTTGCGTAGGCTATTGGAGGAAATGGATGTAAAACAAAGAGAAGCAACCATTATTAACGAAGATAATCGTGCGTGCATTGAATTTACTTTGTCAGGTCATGAAAAGAGAAAGTCAAAGCACATAGATATGAAATATCATTATACTAGAGATCTTTGTAACACGAAAGTTATCGAATTAAAGTATTGTGCTTCTGAAGCAATGCTAGCCGACATATTAACCAAACCACTAGGGGCACAAAAAGATTAAAGAACTCTCGATAGGACTCGGTATTAGCAAGTTAGTAACGGAATGAACATTAGATTCATGAGGAGGAGTGTTGACATATGTATGTTGGCATGAATGTACTGTTCATAGAAGCGTCAAATGACAGGAGAAATGTCAAACCGCGATGGTGACAAGGATGCACCTCTATATGTATGAACTTTGACCATCTGAATAAAAGCACGGCGAACGCTCGGCACAGTGTCAGTCGTTTGTGTATCAGCCATAAAAGATAACACGCTGGTGTATTTCGTTCAAAGTTCAACAAAAATCGCTACGCTACTATGCCGTGTGGACGCGGGGTAATATATAAAGGTCACCGTTGTATATATCAATCTTTGCTCAGACTCCCTCTACCCTCCTCTTTTTCAGCATACAGGGTTTGCCATCCAACTTTGCCTCGAAAGCGGTTGATTTTGTCTCTAACGCACGTTATTTTGAAATAGCTCATCAACTGTTGTCTCTAAAGCATCTGGCATTGAAATAGCTCATCGACAGTTGTCTCTAACTCATCTCATTTTGTCTCTAACTCATCTGACTACCCAACGAGAAATTTTGGCGTTATTTTGATGTAAAAGAATTGTCTTCACAACTGCCCGCTCTTCTTTTTAGAATTCTTTTACCCCTTCTTTTGCAGCAGATTTTATATGCAGTCTAGGTGAAAACCGACTTCTGAAAAGAAGTGCCGGACTCAAGTCTCGGACGCATGTCTTGGACAATTGTATGGAAAGTCTCGAACACAACCCAAGGAGAACCTTGCTGCACTTTCCTACCAAAGGTATACATTCCTACCAAAAAGATCCTTGCCAAGTGTATTTTTGGTAGGCATGGACTCCTCATAACTAAAGTTACGAGACAAAGTTACGTGTCTTAAAAAGTCCTTTCGTTTGAAGGGTAATTTGTGGAAATTGTTCAAGGAACTAAAAAGTTATGCGAGAACTGGCTTTTTGAAACTAAATGGCCAATCAAGGTTGCTTTACCTTTTCGCCCCTTCGGGCGAACACGTTTTCACAGAGGTTTTTTATCAAAAACAAGAAACTTCCTTCAACAAAGTTGTGCGTCGTGAAAAGACCTTTCATTTAAGGGGTTAGTTGAGAAAATCGTTTGAAAGAATCAATAGTTATTAACAAATTGCCAGATTTTTACCTAAAAGATAATCGTAGTTTATCAACCTTGTTCCAGCAGAGTTCTGTCTCTTTTCCACACATCAAAGACGTGAATCATCATACTGATGACAACAATCGAAGTGAACAGATGGATTCCTACTTTCACACCTGCTTCGTTATCTAATATGTTAGAGAAAAAGGCTCGTCCTGGGTACCGGAGAATCCTCAAAACATCCGCAAAAACGTTAATTGTAATCGAGGCAATTTTGTTCGGTGTGTCGTACGCCGGCTGGTACCGATTGAACACGAATAGAGGTGAGTGGGTGGGAAGACCGTCTGTGCTGGTGTTATTGACGTGTTGTTTATGGCGTACAGATTTCAGATATTACGTTAAAGAAAACTATCCCAGCGTGCTGGAAGCGTACTACCAACTCGGGGAAACGTTCAGTGGAGATAAGAAGATCCGCGCGTACGACGAAGGCATCTGGCAACAGGAGCAGCAAGCTAAAAAGTAACACTCTGAGAGATGTATGTTTGGGTCAAATCCGTAGTTTACCTAGCACTGTTCGGAGGTCTTGGATACGGACTGCTGGAGTTGACCAAGCCCAGCGAGGACAAGCTGAAGCAATTTAAATACCCCGGCTTGGAGACGGAAGAAAAGAGCAAGAAGGCACTGTTTATGAAGAAGTTGGAACAGGCGAGCCGCGAAGAACCAATCTACTTGAAGAAGAAGTCCGATCAATAGCTGCTACGTGTAGCTACAATTCCTGCAATAATGGAGGATTTTATCGAAACCGGAGCGATCAATGGAAAGGAGAAAATTACGGAAATACTTAACCGGAGGCACAAAGAACGCGAGCTGCATATCCAAGCGGCGAAGTTGGAGCGGAAGAAAGGAGCCGAGAGCACCGAGGCGTTGGAGTACTTCGAGACTTCGTTCGAAGAAAAGGTGAAACATATTCGCAACACTCTCGACACCGTGGCCGGCAGCGATTCGAAGGCACAGGTGTTTGCTGCCAGCCAAAATGAGATTTATGAACTTCAAAAATACCTTTCATCGTCGACATTTTTCCTCAACGAGTATTGCATCAAAGTGTGCCAGAATACGATCAACGAGCTGAGCAAACAGTTGGACACTCTGCGCAATGAGTTGCTGCCGAAGAAAAAGTTTGGGTTCAAGAGCAAAAAGATCGTCAAAATGATAAGCGAGAAAGACGGCAAGGATAAGGACGAAAAGGACCTATCTCAGGCGACCGCAACAAGCGGAGATGATCACATCAAGTGGACTGTTTCGGATAGAGTGAACCAATTAATCCGACTCCCGAGGGCAGTAGTCAACGAGCAGACCATAACAGCTTCGAAACTACGGAATTGCCTGATTCTCCTTGAAGGGTATCCCGGATCACTGCAGTTTGCCCAGCTGGACAACTGTGTCGTGGTGTGTGGTCCAACGGCCAGATCGATATTCTTGGATGCTTGCACGGATTGCAAATTTGTCGTCGCCTGTCAGCAGCTTCGTTGTCATCGTTCCCGATCGTGCGATATGTACTTGAACGTAACGTCTCGTGCGATTATTGAAGACTGCAAAGGAATACGGGTCGCGAGATACAACTTTCAGTACAAGGAAATCGAAGAAGATTTTCGGTACTCAGGATTGGACCTGTCGTGCAACAACTGGAGCACCCTGGACGACTTCAACTGGCTGTCGACGGACAAACCCTCACCAAACTGGGAACTGCTGCGCGAGGAAGACACAATCGTCGACTGGAGTCCGTATTTAGAACGCTTTCAACTACAGCACAGCCTCACAAGTGTCGATCATTAAATAAACTGCTTCAAAGCGTTATTGTTTAAACGTAATGTTTTGCATTATTCAGGAATCGATGTTATATCCTCCTACTATTTTGTTACAAACAGAACTGTCCGCGACAAAATAAGCGGTCGATCGCTTAGACCGAGTAGCCAACCAGATGGCGCTTGCCGATGACCTCGCCGGCGTAGAACCAGAAGCACACTTCCATCGTGATCAGGGTGTTGAGCCATGCCTCACGGACAGTCAGATTCTTCCAGGCTCCGGTGCGGGCACCCGAGACGAGGCGCGCGATGCCGTCGCGAATGGCGGGGATGTCACCGGGACCGGGGGGAGTCAGCTCAACCTTGGCGTACTTCATGAACACATTCAGCTTCGGGCGCGCCTGGGTGAGCAGGGCTATGGAAAACAAAAATCGAACCACCGGTCATGATTATGGAATAAAAATTATGTAACCTATTTCTCGCAGTGTGTTCGTATAACATGAACCTGTTTTTTCGCATTACTTACCCGACACGAGAGATGATCCTTTATTCGCCACCGAAGCCATTTTAGAGAATCTGTAAAGTGGCCGAGTTCGGAATGGGTATTAGTTGATGCAAATGGCGTAAGACAAGCAATATTTTCCTAACCTGCGAAGTGTTTCTACAAATTTACAGTACCAAAAGCAAGGTGTACATGACACTGCACAGGGATAGAAATGAAAAACGATTTGACAGTTGGATCGCAAAATATCATGCTGTCACTAATAAAATAACCAACTTTACGCTGGAAATTATAAATGCTGTGCAAAATGTTGTGTTAATACAATGAAAAAAATCCTATTTTAAAGATATACTAAATGTTGTTGCTGAAGTCCTTCGAAACATCCTGGAAATATCCTATAATCGTTATGGCAAACCGACCGGTTGACGTGCGTCAAATTCGGTTGTTTGACAAACTCATAACCCGCGGTTTTTGGTTTTACGTGACGACATAAACAAATAGTATCATTTAAATCTGTACGTAATGTTAAATGTAGAGAAATTAAGGGCTAGCAAAGTTTATTCATGAAGATTTACTTGTACACTGAGCCACACCCAATTGTTTCTTTTTGTGTGCTTTGGGAAATCTACAAAAAGCCAAAATGCCTAGACCATCGCAATCACAAAGTAGATCGTCACAACGAACTCGGCTTGACTCCACCGGATCAGCGGAATCCGTGGATGAGAGTCATCATGTTGCGAACGTGGTGAAAACCATCCTAAATTTGTCGATCAACAAAGCGATCATCAAGCGTTCGGATATTACCACTATAGCCCTCAAATCGGACAATCGCCTGTACAACAGAGTCATCTCCGATGCTCTCGAGGTCCTTCGGGATGTAAGTAGACTTGTCACGTTTGTTGCAAATCCTTTTGTAATGGTACCACTTCTTCCAGGTGTATGGCTATGAGCTAGTTGATGTGGAGAATAAGAACCAAAAATCCATGATATTATGTTCCGTGCTAGAACCTGCAACGTTCCTTGAGTTGAATGATAGCTATCGACGGAAATACACCTTCCTATTCATTGTACTGGGCTACATCTTCATGAAAAATGGAACCGTACCTGAAAGCATCCTCTGGGAGTTTCTACAAACAGTTGGTATCGACGAGCAACGAGAGCATTCCTACTTCGGAGACGTGCAAAAGCTATATGAGTCGTTCATAAAGCAGGCATACATTCTGCGAACCAAGCAATCTGTGGAAGGAATGAATGAAGAAAGTATATTCATCAGCTGGGGAGCTCGGGCTCAACGTGAAGTATCGAAGAAAGAAGTATTACACTCCATGTGCGAAATGCTCAAACGTAAGCCAACCGACTTTAAAAATCAGTACATTGAGGCGTATGGCATGGAGAGTACGGAAAACGACGAAACCATGGATGATGAATAAATTATTTACTATTGTGTAGGCAATGGGGATATGTTTCTTTTTGTTTCACCATTGTCTAGCGTTAATAGAATCCGCATGACACTCGACAAGAAAACATGCAACTGGGGAAACTAGTGTGGAAAAACCAGAAGATTAAATTTACAAAACAAACTACATGAACGTGCCCCATTGCTATGTCTGCATTGGAACGCTCGTTATCATGGCCAGCTGTTGTCGCAAAGCATTATCGTTCTACTGTGTGCATTTTTCTATTTCTTTCCTAGAAATAGCTTGGTAAACAAATGTAATCCAATACACACTGCACATCAGATGTTGATACACGCCAGCCGTCTGGTCATGCGGTGGATTTTCAAATAAAAGCAGCCACATTTCAAATTCAGCTCTAGTAGAGCGTTGGCGGGCAGGTTTGATGGCGTAATCGTAGTATCCATTGACGTCTACTAAACGTCACCGAAGTCATAACAGGTTGTTTGTTATTTTTAGTAGTACGCTGTGTTGTGTATTTTCGTCAGTGGCCCTTAAAAGAAAGCTACCATTTTTGGTACGAAAAGTTAGCGAAAATGAATAACAATATCAATGGAACAGTCGATCAGCACAGCATAGTGGAGTATTCCACCTTAGGTAAAGTGTTAAGTTGGGCTAAAGGTATGATAGAACTTGAGTATTTAACATAGTAGGTCACGCATTATTTGTAGATGACTCGGTGAAAGAATTGATTGAAGCAGCGATCAAAGTGCGGAACAACGCCTACTGTCCGTACAGCAACTTCCCTGTGGGTGCTGCTTTGAGAACCACCTCAGGTGACATTGTAACTGGCTGCAACGTGGAAAACGGAACATTTGGGCCCACCGTTTGTGCTGAACGAACGGCTGTTTGCAAAGCTATTAGCGAAGGTCACCGTGAGGTAAACAATTTGGACAACGATAAAACTGTGTAGTGGTTTAATCGATTAAGTTTTTTTTTCAGTTTACGGCCGTTGCGGTTGCTGCTTATCAGGAAACGGAATTCACCGCTCCATGTGGAACCTGCCGTCAAACGTTGTCGGAGTTCAGTGCAAAGGATATACCCATCTATCTGGTCAAACCATCTCCGGTGCGGGTTATGATAACGTCCCTGTTTAAACTGTTGCCGCACGCGTTCTCTCCTACTTTTTTAAACAAGTAGCTTTTAATATCCCTCAATCCACAGCTTGGAGGGCACATTATTATGTAAAACATGCAAGCACTTAAGGCAGGTGGGTGTGTTCGTTATCTTAACTGACTGTCTGGCGTCGGGACGTTTTTTATCTGATCTGACCATAAAAATGTTATCCCATCGTATTGTTCGTTAATGCCGTGTAATGATAATATATGTGTATTCATCAAAACCGACTCTACGACTAGCTAACGTCGTTGGCTTTATTGTTCTCTATTCCATCAAGGGTTTATCTCGGCCGTCGCGATCTTTCAAGAACTTCAGCTGGTCCAAATACTCCGTGTAGATGCGCTGCCACTTGGTCTGTGACTTGAGATGGTTCAGTACGTCCTCCATGAGCACATGCTTGGAGATACCGAGCACGGACGGATTATCATCTTCGCCCATTCGATTATCGATGCTGTGCGAAGCACCGAGCAGCTCGTCCAACACCTGGCGGATCTTTTCTTCGCTTCCGTTCAGTGCTAATTGGAAACCCAACATTGAGTACCAGTATTTGAGCTCCGTCGGGGAGCTGATCATTTCGCAGATCTTGATTTGGTTTTCGATGAACGCAATTGATGCAGGAGTTTGCCATGCAGCTGAGTGTCTGAAAAGGACAATCAAGATGGAACACCGTTTACCAGGGGGTATCTATTTCGTATACAGCTATACTTACAACTCTGCAAAACTGTTTGTTTTTGGCCCGGAGAAGTTTCCATAGGATTGAATTGTGGATAGCGGGTAAACTTTGATGTTTCGTACCGGAGCATTTGCTTTGTTCCCAATCAAACCATGCCGTATGATTGGATCGGAAGAATTGAGCAACATCCAGCTATCCAGCTTCCGGCAGTAACAGTAAGAGGAACCATTCGAAAGCACTATAAAGGGCATTCCCTGATCGGATACATGCAAGATGGTAACGTAACCTGAAATAAAACCAGAAGTTCGTGAATGGCAGGTATAAATCGCACGTCATAATAGTTCGTACTTCCGCTCATGATTTCTGAACAGTTCGTCGATAGTAAAACAGATTTTTCAGAAACATTCCATATTCGAACAATGCCACTTTCGGTGACCACAGCTACCAGTTGGGAGTTGGAACTCTGGAACCAAAACCAAAAAACCTGAATTATGTACGTTGGGCCAACGACGACATTTTAAAGCTTCACTTACAAAGGCACACTGAACGGCCGGACTGGTTAGACTGACCACCGGAAAAATGGGAGTACCCGTTTTGATGTCCAGCACCCGTATGGTGTGATCCTGGCTGCAAACGATAGCATACTTTGCGCCGACAGCAAAGCAAACCACCGGAGAACCGATGACAGTTTCCCAGATTTTCTTTTCTATCCGCTGCGCGTTGACGCTCATGCCAAGTACACGGCAAAGGTTTCCGTATGAAGTTTTCACACTGTTGTTCTGCACCTGCACCCTAACTTCCCCGAATGCTTTGAAAAAGTTGCCCTGAATGACGGTAGCCTTTCCGGTGGGGTATGTGGGCTGGCGTGTTCGTTCCACCAGCCTTTGATTCGGTGTCGGCGGGTTCAGTGTAGATGATGCTGCGACCTGTTCCGTCGAAGGCATCGCTTCCGCTTTTTGAGGAGGGATGGTAGCTAACTTCTTTAAGCGGTTGTCAAGCTTGGACGTATTCTCAGTGACATCCATAGCATTATCCAACGACGCGGAAGTTTCGTGCACCTCGCTAGCGATTTTAGTCATCTCGACACTGGACATCCCTTCCGTCGACTTGCTGCCGAACTCGATGGGTGTGGAAACATTGGCAGAATTAACAACAGGCCCATTGTCGTCGTTTAGCGGGATAAACATTGGCGTGATTCTCCGTTTACCATCAGCAGTTTTTGTTTCGATTTGTTTTAGAATCGGAGTGGGAGCTTGGCCTAGACTAGATGAGGACTGAACGGTTTTGTTGGCAGTGTAGACGTGATTTGTGTTGTCCTTTTGTATTCCCGGCTGCTGCTGCTGTTGTTGTTGCTGTGGGATTAATGTCGGTGGCACGGGATTGCTTTTCGAAACGTTGAGAAAATCGGAATTTTCCACTATCATCTCCTTTTCGGCCTGCACGGTTAAATCAAAGTTGGCATTTTTACCGTACATGCGCTGGTAAAGGATGTTTTTGTCCTCCTCCGAAAGTGGAGTACCTAATTCTTGAGCAGTAAACTGTAGGCAGGCAATTTTGCCATCCCCGCTACACGCAAGCAGTGTATATCCATCGCAGCTCCACGAAAGATCTAGAATCGAATCCTGGAAAAGATCGTGTATTACGACCAGCGGTCTCTGCAACGCCGTTAGCCAAATCGAAAGGCTACGATCTCTTGCCCCGACCGCAAGGCAACAGTACTGCTGCAATTTTTTCGTTTTCGGTGCCAATCGTTTTAGTATGGAGTTGTGGAACCGCACACACGTGACTGCCTTTCGGTGACCGACAAAGTCTTTATCACACTTCCAACCATCACGTTCGATAATTTGTGCCGTTGGACCACCACCGTTCATGGCGTGCGCCGAAACGAGGTACTGTCCATCTGGGGACCATGATAAGCGTAGAATGTGCGTGGTACCTCCACACTCTTCGAACGGTTCGGTTATCGTCTTGAAACAGCTCCAATCGGTAGTCTTCCAAACGCGAAGCGAGCGATCGTCGCTCTGGGATGCAATAAACTTGCCCACGGGATCCCACGTGACACCCTTCACTAAACCGGTGTGTCCTTTCAGTACGTGAACAATCTTCGGGAAGTGCTGCGCATCCCAAATGATTATCGTATTGTCGACGCTACAGCTGGCGATCCACCGGTCCTGAGGGGACCACGCTAAATCCAACACATCTCCAGCATGGCCACGCAAAGTGGATATGCAACGCCAGTGTTCGACCGATTTTCCGCTTCCTCCAAATGCCCCGATTCCGCCGCTGCCTCCGACGGTTTTCTTCCAGATCATTACCAGCTTGTCGTCACCTCCCGATGCCAACATGATGCCGTTCCCGGACCAACGAACACAGTTCACACACGCCAAATGATTGTCCATTTGGCACAGGATGCGAGGGATGCTTTTGTTGGCCTCCGCCTCTTCGCTTAGCACCGGGGCCATGTTCCAAATGACCACTCGTCCGGAGTCGCATCCTTGCCCGCCGGTGGCAAACCTTTCGCCGCTCGGGTGGATATCGATGGCGAAAATAGATTTCTCTGGGAAAGGGCGATTATTACGAAAGGTTTGAAGGTTGCCTTACATCTTTTCACACTAATCTTACCATCATGATGCACCCAGCTTGGTTGGAAAATCTTCATGTTGTTAGGTTTTGTTACCACACTTATTACACTAGCATTCTAAACTGTTGTCTAAATTGTGAACGGGTTTAAAACTAACTCGCACGATTTGTCTTCCCTTGGACACTATTTATAATTAATTTAACACTAAAGTTAACACCTCTTCTGTACGAAACAATTAAAGGCTTTTCAGTGTTTGGGCGATTTGCCGCTGCAGAAATGGAGGGATTCTAACTGATGGATAGTGTTGGCAGAATCGGGATTCGGAAGATTTGAAGATTCGATCCCTAGACGGATTCCAAAGATTCGAATCCCATCTGACAGATTCTAAAGATTCGATTCGATCAAGATGATGACATTTGTAGATAAAAATTACAGGAAAATCAATCCACAAATAAATTTGTTTTATGCAGAGAGAATTTTATCAGAAAAATAAATTTTGATAATAAAATTTCATGTGGGACCCCGTTTCTCAACGCCGTCACTGACTCAGCTGACTGATGACATCTGCACCGAAAGAGAGAGACGGAGAGATCTCAACAAATCGACGTTATCAAAACAGAAGATCCATCTATCCATCCAACTTTCCATTATTTTTAATTGTCCCATCGCAATGAGGATTTAATTGGCAGTGACCACAATCTTCGATCCAATATAAGAGGGATTTGCTTCCCCGCGTGAAAACAGCAACAATGTTTCCGTAAATGTTGTGACCAGGAGCGAAGTGTAGCCGTGGAAAGTGTTAAGATGAGGCTGTCGTATCAATCGACCAGTGGAAAGATGATGTGTCCTCTATCAGTGTACTGTTAGGAGGAAGGCGTATATCCCTCGAAGTGAGAGTTTTATGCGAATCGTGTGGATGGATGCACAGAAACGAGTAGAGACAAGCGAAAAAGGACCAAGTAGTGGGACGAGCGAGAGTAAATGAAGAATAAATGAGATCTTCCGTAAGTTACATGTTATCGCAAGGACCTGGAGATCCGATTATGGCGCACCTGGATTACGAGCAGCACCACTATCACCATGGGTGTTTGTTAATTTTGGTGCGAGGTATCGGTCCATCGAAGCCACGGTCTTTGCAGCGCGTTTTTGAACGTATTCAGCGTGTCAACAATGTGAAAATTCCTGGTAAGGTCGAACTAAAGGATGTAAGGAAGGACCAAACATAATGGTTAATGTGTCTCTAATTTTCTAGCCGATTCGTCGGGGGCCACGCGTGACATCTGGGTGCGCTACATTCGCGATCACCCGGTGGAAAACAATGACTGGGGAGACTTTCAGACCCATCGTCGTTTGCTTGGATTGATCACGGTGGGAAAGTTCGATACGCAGAGCGAGCTGAACGAGCTTTGTCGGGTGCACGAATCGCTCAAGGTGAAGTACACGCACACACTGTTCGATTCGCGCTGCCTGCTGTTCGGTCCAAGTACGGACGAGCTACAGAAGCTTCCTGGCTCGTCCTCCGCATCCGAGGAGGCTAAGGGCGTTGGCGTGGCGATCGAGAAATGCTTCCAAACGCCCAGCAATTTCAAAAGCCGGGCCTTTTTCTATCCCGAGAACGATTCGTGCAGCAATTTGGAAACCAAGATTTCAGAATTCATTACCTCCATCTACTACATACTGGAGCTGAAGCGGATGGAAAAGACGCGCGAGAAGCTCGAGAAGGCTCCGCTGTTGTTGGCTCCGTTTGAGAAGAAAGATTTCGTTGGGCTGGACCTGGAGAGTAGAAATAACAAGAAACGATGCATCGGGCGTATGACGAAACATCTCGGCGATCTGACGTTGCAGGCAGGCCTGGTTGCCGAGTCGTTGAACTTCTTTCACACCGCCAGTGAAACGCTACGTGCCATAAGCGACTCGCTCTGGTTGGGTGCCGCCAACGAAGGGCTGTGCGCGGCCTCCGCTATACTCCTGTACCCCAACTTTCGCTACACGATGTCCATCCAGCGGAACTCTAGTCTGCAGGAGAACTCTTCTTCTCCCCAGAGGTTCAACCTGGCCCGGAACCAGCTGTACACGGGGAGCTACAATGGCGACAGCTCGACATTAAAGCACAAAAAATCGGACATGGTCATTAACCTTAACTCGACCGATACGGCTTCGATTCTCACCACGGACAAGACGTCCGCCTCGTCCAACTCTTCGGCATCGTCGATCAGTTCCAGTCTATCCTCGGCATCCGGTGGTAGCGGGGCTAGCGGAAATTCCTCCTCGGACTCGGGGACCCCGATGAACAAGGGTAATGGTGCGGTGACACCAAAGTACCCGGCCAACATTTTGCAACCGGATGAAATCACCGTACGCTACCGAGACGCCATCATAAACTACAGCAAGTATCGGAACGCGGGCATCATAGAGACGGAAGCGGCTCTAAAGGCGGCCAGGATTTGCATCGAACAAGGCAAGAACCTCGACGTGGCCATGTTCCTGCAGAATGTGCTGTACATCAATCTGAACATGACCGAGCAGCAGCGGGTCCGACGGTTCGAGGTGTTGACCGACCTTTACCAAAAGATCGGCTACAACCGAAAGGCGGCCTTCTGCCAGCGGCTAGCGGCCTGGCGGCACGTAGCCCAAAGTAACAGCAACCCCGACTGGGGCCAGAGCTATCGGCTGATGCTGGAAAGTTTCTCCGGCCACAAGCTTTCCCTCGAGCCGAACGAGGTGCTGGAGAACAATATGGGCTGGCCAGTGCTGCAGATTGACCTGCTGCAGCAGCTCGTTGGAACGGCACGTCGTCTCGGGCAGTCGGCGCTAGCGACGCGACACATGACATTCCTCCTGCAGACCATGTGGAAGCACCTGACGCCGCAGGAGCAGAAAGATATGGCTCTGCAGCTGCAAAATCTTAGCTCGCAGTGTGAGGGTGCACCGGTACCGTTGGTGTTGGAGAACGGAATCGTGATTCCCCCGGCCAATCTGACCGATTTGCCCCGTTGCACGCAGTTGCTTGTGAAAGACCTTGCCCCACACCAGAAACCGGTCAAGATCATCGTGCATAAGGTGGACAGCGGGCCGTTTCTGTTTACTCCGATCCATTTCAGTTCGCTCGATCGGAGAGGCCAGGAGAAGGACGATCGTGTTATCGCCTTCAATTGGGTCCAGCATGACGTGTGCGAGGTGAACTTGACGCTCGTAAATCCGCTCCCGTTCGAGCTGCAGGTGACGGACATGCGTCTCCTCACAACTGGGGTTGTTTTCGAGGCGTTTCCTCAAACCGTCACCCTGCCCCCGAACGCTCCGACAAACGTGTCCCTTCACGGAACATCGATTGAGTGCGGGGAGCTCGAAGTACAGGGCTACAGTACGCACACGCTGGGAGTTAAATCCAACTGCCGCCTGAAGCATATGCAACATCGAAAGGACCGTCACTTGCCGCCGTGCTATCGGGTAAAGATAATCCCGGCACTGCCGAAGCTGGAAACGAAAACAAGCCTTCCGCAGACGGCAACGTTCAGTGGCATGCCGAATGCGGACTTTGTCACTACGTCGGCGAGTATTACGCTCTACAATGGCGAACGCGGCGAATGTACGATCACGCTGACCAACACGAGCAACATTGCGATCGAGTTCGTAGATGCGACTTTCCATTCCTCGCTGGAAGCGTCCCTTCAGGGGAGGATTTTCCAGCTGGATGTGGACGAGCTGAACCGCAAGCTACCGATTCAACCAAACGAATCGATCGACTTTAAGCTTGTGATCAATGGAGAGGCAGATTTTCTCGGAGCCCTCACGGCCGGCCCAGGCCAGATCGGCGGTTATGCGCACTCGAGCGGGAATCCAGATGGGATGAACAGCGCTGGACCGCAAAGTTTAACCGTTTCGCACGGCGGTGGACATGGTGGTCCCCAAATGGGGATGCTTTCGGGTGGCAGCGGCAATCCAAGCATACCGAGTCGGATTAGCTCTCCAACAATCCCACATCGGCGCAATGAACTGCTCACGTCCAGTTTCCGATCGTCTCACTCGGGCCACTCGTCGCTGGCCACACTGAGCGTCGGTATATCGACCGGACACGTGCCCCGACAGCTGGACGCTCAGCTACGCTTCAAATACTCCGGCGGCGAAGGCTTGCAGGAAGGTTACTGTCGACAGTGTGCAATCTCATTCAACGTCGAGCTGCTCCCGAGTGCCCAAATCACCAACTGGGATGTACTATCGGCGGAAATGTAAGACCACTAATGGGGGGAGAAGAAATTCTCTTTCTTATAATCGTTCCCTTTTTTGTGTTTCGACCCCACAGCCCATCACAATTCTATCTCGTGCTCGATGTGGTTAATCTAACAGCTCAGGAAATGTCCCTCAACTATACCTCCAACAAAACAATACTCATCGAGGCTAAGGAGAGCTGCCGGGTGCCGGTGCCGGTGCAGCGATGCCCGCTGGAGCGCATCTTTGCTGCGGTCGCCGAACATCAGCAGCAAAACCAGCACCTTCACCATTATCCTTCGCACCATCAGCAGACGCACTCGATCGGAAGTACCGTGACGGATCACCATTTGCCGAGCATTCTGAGTGGCGTCGGAGGAACCAGCACCAGCGATAGTGCCGATCTGACGGAGCGCGTCTGCTCGGAACACATCTCGGAGAACGTGAATCTAAAATGGTCCCTGCCCGGGATCGATTGTCATGGGACCGCTTCACTACGCGGAATCACACTCTCGCCAGCGATGCTCGATCTAGTGACCGTTCCTCCGCTTGAATGGGGTAAGATAGAAAGGGCGATGATTTACCTCGGACACGTCCTAATGTAAACACCAACGTTACTTCCCATTCCAGAGGTGAAAGTAGACGAGCAGGTTGTCGCGCCCCAGTCGGAGGTGACATGCGTTACCGGACAGTTTCTTAGCTTCAGTATTAGCATCTGCAACCTGTCGGCATCGGTACTGCATCAGGTGCAGCTGTCGGTGCAGTTCTACCAGGATTACCAGAACGGCGTACAGAACTATCGCCTCGAAACGCGCCTTACAATGTCCGGACCAAACCAGTAACTATCACGCTTCCTCGCATTGGCGATCGTCTGATCATTTTCCTGATACACATTTTGCTGTGCATTCTGTACTCCCTCTTTGTAGCGTACTAATTCCCTCGCTGAACAAAGACGAAAAAGCGTTCCACAAGTGTTCGGTACTTTTCTTCACACCGGGCCGGTTTAAGGCGGACATCCAGTGTCGATCGCTGAGCTCCACTCAACAGCAGCAGCAGCACCAGCAGCGTGGAGATGACGCTGCACCGACGGCGGTAGTCCCTCCCGGGTCCGACAGTGCTTCGCACGTTTGGCGGTTTATTCCTCCGATCGAAATAACTGTCGCTGATCAGCAGTAGGACGACGAGCCCCTCGAACGGGCGTGATTCACTTCGAGAACAATAATGGAAAAAACACAGGACATTGCTTATGGTGCAAATGGTGGAGGGAAGGGGGTGGGATCCTAGCCCGCTATTCATGAACTTTGGCTTCAACACTACAATCTGTACCTTCAAGAAATAGAGTTTGCAAGAATGGCGATGCTGCAACTGAGAAAGGCAAAAAAGAGGCACGCAAAAAAACGCATATATCGTTTAGTCTATTCGTTTTGCGATCATGATAATTATTACTGCTGCAATACGCAATTACATGTTCGAAACGCATCGACACCTACTCAGCGGAAAGTGGGGGAGAGGGTCCGGGGTTTAAGCGGGTGGGGTTGAATTATTCAGATATTGAACCAGAGATATTGGCAGAAATTAAATCTATCGAAAGCAATATAAAGAGAAGTTACTATTCTAGGCAAAAGGCTACTATTAAACCGCAACCGAATCGCCAAGAATCAGTGGATCTTGATCGGACTACACTAAAATGCATGCAGCACACGCGGCTTTGTGATGGTCGACGCGCGTTCTTAGATTCGAAAGTAGATCTATCCGATTTACCACTGGCTGGCAAATAAAAATAAATCCAACGGACAAACAGTAGGCCATTGGGTACATCACTTTGGCAACGGTTCCAACGGAGGCGCGAATAACTATTATAGTCGTTACTCGGTGTGAGACGTTTATAGCGGCTCAGTTAATTTTCCTTTTTTTTTATCTTTACTTTTTGTTACAGAAAAATGTGAATGTTATTTATGAAAAGCGAAATAAAAAGCTGGAAATCAAGTTGAATTTGTTGTTTAGTTTCACACGCGAGTTTGGAGGATCGTTTGGGGTATGTTTTATTTACGATCGATCGGCTTTCGGTTATTACACATCTATCCGTAGTACGACGTCCCAGACGGCACTTGCTCTATGTATGTTGCACTTTTAATGACAAATTTATCTTAACACTATACCACCGGGGTGGAAACGTTCCACCGATGGGTTAAAAGAAGAAGAAACAATAGAATGCTAACAACAAAACACTTTGAGTAATAATAATTCATCAGAGAAATAGTTTTGGGGGAATAAAATGTTATAAAACTAGCAACATCGTTTAAACGCTCTAGTCCTTGCGCGCACTTTTAATGGACTCGATGTTGATCGCAAAACCCACGGGACGCACGGAAGCGAATACTTTATTTACACACGGACACGGATCTACTACAGGAGTGTGGCAATGAATATTGTGCCACCAGAATTGTTTCATATCGCCCTCTTGACTACACTTGTTTGTTTCTGCTAATGCTTGCTTATCGTTCCGCAAGTATGGAATGCATTAAATCCTTGCTACACTGTGCACTGCTGTCCGATTGTAAGTTACTGAACATGATTTTTTTTTCAATTTAGGCCTTGCCACTGATGGGCGCAGTACCCTGGGTCTTCTCAGTTTCCTTTTCCAGCTGTTTGCCAAGGTACTCCCTGTGGGGAAAAGAAAGTGTGATGTCAAAAGCTTCTGGTATTTTTGGAAGAAAAACCGAATCGTTTGCTTACCAGTTGTGGACCATCAGTTTCTGCACGGCAAGCAGCGCTTCGTAGCGCACGTTCGGGTCTTCGTGAGCCAACAGCTGCATCACCAGCTGTTTTCCTCCCAGTTGCTCAATAACGCTAGAAGAACGGATAAACGGGTTCGTTTAATCATTAGCTCACAGGTCATGTGAGATGTGAGAAACGGGCACCTACTGCTTGCCTCGCGGATAGTGACGGACGTATTCTCCGATGTCGTAGCTGGCCACCGACAGCACCAGCGGGTCCTTCGAGGTCTCCAGCAGGTGCACAAGAATGCGCAATAGCTCGTAGTTCTTCTCGTTCAAACGCTGCGCATTTTCACGCCAGAACTTGGCCGACTTGTGCACCGGAGACCACTCCAGACGTGCGCTCTTCACCTCGGTGGCGTACTCATCGAACGAGCTCAAGTCCTGCACCGAATTCTGCAGCTTCTCGGTCAGGAACTCGACATCACCCGTGATGTCCTCGTCATCGAAGCGGCGCTGCTCCAGGATGGTCAACTGCTTCATCACCTTGCACTGCACCATGGCGATGCAGTGTTCCTTCGCGACCTGCGAATCTTCCGGCTTCTCGATCAAGTTGCGGAACACGGCGAGGATGATGCGCGTCACCTTCTCCTTGGCGCAGTCGCTCAGGATGTCGGCCAAGATGGGGATCACGTTGAACTTGTTCATCTTTTCCGCCAGCAGCGGGTTGAAGGTAAGCACCCACAGGCAAAACACCAGCTGGTATTGAACCTAAAATAACAAAAAGCCAATTTAAATGTTGGTCACTCCCGTTCAGCAGGTGGTTCATACCTGGAAGTTCACTCTGGACGAAAGGATGCTAATCAGCGTGCTGATTCCATCGACGGTGACGAAAGCGAAACGATACTCATCCACACGCAGCATCATTTGCAGGCAACGGCCAACCGATTGGATGTATTCGTTGTTCTTTGGGAACAAAAACAAAGATTAGTGCGTTTCGCGTTTGAGCATTTTGTTTCGTGGCACAATGAAAGTGGCGTGGAATGGTGTAGGAGGACACATATGACGAAACACAGAGATGGCCAAGTGATAAGTTGTTAGGCATGAGTTGCTAGAGATGTGTACGTTAAGTAACCGTGACTAGTTCTAGTTTGTTGTATGCTTCGGTTTTCGACGCAACGCCAATTTGAAGAATTCATAGGTGGAGTCATGAGGCGGTGCATTGCGATGGGTTTCATCATCGTATCAGACTACCGTTAGCGTCACATGAAGATCGCGATTTTCGCCGGAAGAACCTGTCCGTGGATCGTCGATTGCGCTGGATATTTCGCGGTAACGCTCCGCAATCTGGTGATGGTGGCTGTTCGCGTGATGATGCGCCTCTCCGTGATGGGTATGGTGCCCATGCCCGTGGTGGCCATGGGAGGCAGCTGGCTCGGCCAGTCTCTTCTTTTCTGCCTCCTCCATTTCATGCAATAATTTTTGAGCCTTCATTTGTGTTACCCGCAGTTGGTGTTGGTTTTTGGTTTTAAATTGTAAAATAATATTTTAATTATCAGGGGGTTTTAGAGGTCCTTATTACTTATCCAAGCAACCACACAGTATTGTAACCAATCACACGCATCAAAGCAACCCTACATCTGTTAGCACAATCGTAATGTAGAGTGTCCTTTGCGGATTTGTTAATAACGTCTTCCAGACGATCGTATAAGCATCCATTCTTGTCAACATTTTAGTAGATGGTGTTTTAGATAATGGTTCTCTCATAAACGCGCAATTCAACGTACAACGAAGGAACGTTAGTAGATATTATCTAACATCTCATGCCGAACATAAAATAAAGGAAACCCATAAAGCTACTTTTCACAGCACCATGCACACCATACTTACGGCGACGGTCAGCTGATCCTTCAACCATTGCAGATAGAAGTGCAGATCCGATTTGGGCATCTGCTCCTGACCCCAGCAGGCCAACTTGCCAACGACCCGGGACGCCATGTTCACGATGAAACCGTCCTGACGGTTGAGCAGGTTCAGGAACGGTGCCCACACGCTTTCCTTCTTCTTGTTGGCGTAATCGTGGAAGATCTGCACACGCGAGCGATCCTCCTGCAGGAGATCGTCGATCAGTACCAGAATGTACTGGATTGTCTGATCCTTCGACACGTGCGACAGCATGTTCAGCAGTGTTTTGGCGCACTGTGTTGGATTGTCCTGCAGGTACTTCTTGTCCTTGTCCAGCGAGCTGACACAAGAGTAATCCTCCTGCGAAATCATCTGCGACCTATGGGGGTGGGATAGGGATGCATTTAGATCCGCTGTTTGATGTAGTCATGTTTTGCCCAATCATTCTTACTGCATGTACGACGACCAGTTCGGCTTGTTTTGACGAATGTCCCCGGCCTGTTGCTGCAAGACGCTCGTGGCAGCAATCATATCTGAACGAAAAACAAAAAGAAAGACGTCACGTGATGGGGACTCAAATCAACTTAGGTAATCGAAAGTGCAATGGCACGGAGCACAAGTACAATATGTTGCCTTTTTGGCGAAATAAATGTTATTTGCACAAAGTACCAACAATCCATTTCACTTCCTTTACGCATTAATCCACACGAAAGGATATATAACGTATCGATTGGATTCATGGTTTGTGAAAGGGATTCGATACGAGCTAGTACGAGTATCCAAATCGCTTCACATTTCTCCGGATTATTTACCGATCTTATCGTCCGGAAGCGACGACATTATGTCCTGAACATCAGCCATCTCTCCTAGTAGGGTTATCGGATTGCTCGAGGGATGAAAACGGATAGAATCGAAAGATTTTACGGACTGTCCACCAAAGTACACTCCACTTCACTGCGAAGATGAAAAACCTCCGTCATATGACTACAAAATAGAAGGTAGAGAAGAAGAGGTATAGGGACAGAGATAGATACACGGAATGACAGCTGTCAGAATGAGATACACCTTCAAACTCCTTGGTCGCAAGAGAACTGTCAAATAGCATGTCGGCTCTAAACAAACACATGAAATTGTAAATAAACATGCTGGAGTGATATTTGGATAATTTATACGATTTTGATAAGAGTTTTAAGTGCGGTATGTTTGGTTTTACTTGTTTTTATTGTAGAATGTTGTGTTACATATATGATGCTTCAGTTTTAGCTCTAGATGCAACGACCTGCTATGGGGACGAAAGGAAACTTGTTCGTGCACAATCTGAGACCAAAGAACTACATTCCGCCGGCTTTATCACAGACGCTTCCATTGCCAGTACACGATGGAAATCCTGCGGACTCTAGAATAATAGACGCTTTATTCACTGGCTTCTCAGTATACGTGATGGATCCGGTATCCATTCGAGAACTATGTTTGAATGGCGGCTTCGGACAGGGAATGCTGTCCAGGGTATTCCCGGCATGCTTGACGGCCCCACGTGAAACATACCACAAGAACAAAAGGAAACACCACGAATCGAACACGAATGCCACGTGTTCAGGTAGTGAACATCCGGCGAATACTACGGTTGAGCCACTCTGTTTATTTCTAGAAGAAGCTTTCTTTTTGATGCACCAATTGAACATGTTAAAGCTGCAGAGCCTGGATGATGAACCGATCGGTGTCGCAGAGGCGTTCCAAAAGTTTCAGAACGCCAACAAACGATTCTTCGCTGGATATTGTGCCTATTTGTATCTGAAGTCGAAAAACTGGATCATCAAAAGCGGATTGAAATTTGGTGGTGATTTCGGTAATACATTTCACAACATGCATGTTGAACAAGTAATTTTTAAAAATTGAATTTTAATTTCAGTGATCTATGTAAAAGGGCCACAGTTTAACCATGCTTCCTACATTGTGTTGATACAGGAAATGCAGGAAGGGAAACAGCTGGGAAATTATACCATGAATGGTTTGGATTTCCAAGGCTTCAATCGGATTGCGGAAACGACAGCAAAGGATATTCTGTTTCTAGAAGTACACTACCCAGCCTCACTAGACCTCGCCAGTAGTGTAGACTGTCTGGCAAGGATAAAAGAAGTGGAAATAGGTGAGACATTCACAAAACATCATAACTTCATAGGTGCAAGAAATCAAATCAAAAATAAATAGCGGTTGTCACAATATTTCCTCCCACTAACCGTATCTTTGCCAACATAGTATGTTTGAATTCTTTTTACAAAATGGTCAGTTGTAAGAAGCTTGAAACAACTTCACGGCTTACATTTTACACCTTGTTTTTCTTAAGATCGTGTTTCTAAGCATGCCTATATTGGGATGATCTCTATTTCATGGTGGTCCAGTCTCAGACCGAGGAGAAAAGATAAAACAAATAATCGCCATTGCTGACGTTGGGTTGAGCCTCATTAGAATTGAGACGAATTTGATCCTCGAAGCGTTACTGCCCGCGCGTCGATTCGTCTAGAGGTGAAATTAATATGCTTGATTAATGTATGCATACATTTACGTCTATTTATCGGCGGGCCTCACTGTCCGTACGCGCTGAAGGTGGAGTTTTGTCCATCAATTCGTCGATCAGAAGCGGAAAAGATCGACAGCTCTTGATAGACCGGTGAATAGATTTGCGTGGAAATGCTACCAGCTACCAGGGAAGGAAGGTTGCCGGGGAATGAGGAGGAGGAATATGTCTAATGAAGGAAATTAGCTCCCCTTCTACTATCGTAGAGAGGGGGATTCTGGAGGCGCAACGCTTGCGTACGTAAATGCGAAGGGCTCGCGATCGTTGTGAGTGGATTAATATGCGCTTGAAATGCACACTTATCCCCACGCACGCGGGTCCAGCCGGCAGGTACTTGACACAGCCACACGAAGTAGTGAGAGATTTATAGATACTAACCAATTTGTCACCCGAGGTTTAGTTTTTCTTGTGCCTTCTCGTGTCCGCATCGAACGCACGAGTCTGCGAGTTGGTGCGTTTCGGATGGTGGTGGTGGGGGGATGGGTGTATTTGATTTATGTAATTAGAGGGATTTAATTTAATGGAGTAGCCCGCCGCCATAAGTTATTTTCACACTTGCTTAACAAACAAACCGAACGCCACGTGGGCTGGTGTTAATGCGTTGCATGGTGATTTAGTTGATTATTTGTTGAATAATCTACGACGGTTCTTTTTTTTTTATTGAAGGAAATTATATTGCATTGGCTTCGTGCATTGTCCATTTGTTGGCTTTACAGGTTGTCGTTTGTTCGGGAAATAAATATTATCTGCACAACTTACTAACGTTTTCATCTTTACGCATACACCCGAAATGATATCAGAGGGTTACGGTGAAATATCAAAACATATTTCGTAATGGTCAGTCGATACGTACACTATCCATCTTAACATATGCTTAATACTTTAATACTAAACTAAAATACCATGAAAGAGAATCTTTCTATAAGTTGTTACATTTTATACAGTCTCTTCCGACGATGGTCGAAAACGGAACTCGCTTCCGCTAGCGGCTCCTTGTAATCGGTTCCGCCTTTGAATTTCTCCAGTGATACCGAGACAGCCTTTCCTCGTCGTCCTTTTCGTAGCTAAACAGGGGTACGGTCTCCTCTCCATCGCTTCGTAGATCACTGTCGACATCGATCTCGGACTCGGGCGAGTTGTTTTCTGTTGTATAAGGAAATTAAGGAAATACAAGACACAATTAATACGTCTGTCTTCGAGGCCCGCGTCATATCAGCGAAGTACGGAAATAAATCAAATGGAATGCGAACGCATACCTTCGTGGGTTTTCATGTGGGCTTTCAGGTTGCAGGCAAGCGCGAAAGACTTCTTGCATACCTCGCAGACATGGGGCTTGTCACCTGATTAGGCGCACGGAAAAGTGATCAGAGAGCAAAGAAAAGAAGAAAAGAAATACACTTGTTAGTTTTTAAAGCATTGAGGTTGGAAAGGTTGGTGGGTACTGGATCAACAATGGAAAATAATTGAATTATTTAAGTCACAGGTCGAACTGTAGAGAATCATGGATTGTCGAAAATCAACAAATATTTATGCAATTTTCCAGCACCGATTGATTCGTTTCGAATCTACAGAACCAAGAGAAATGGGTGCAGCATCTTTCGCCCTTTCGTTATGGCGATATTTAATGAGTTGTGGAAGTTTTTGCTCACTCGCCCAAACTTCAATGAATCTTACTTCCGCCGCGTGTGTCGAAGCATCATTTCCCCAAAGGGTTCCTCGCATGCTCGTGAAGGTAAATTAGTTTCAATTATAGAAAATTTCGATATTTTCACGGTTTATTTACCGTATCTAATCCGGCTTGCTCTTAGGTGCGGCATAGTTCCCCAGCACGGCAGACCTCCCAAAACATGACACTTGCGTGGTGGGTTTCAAATCTCCTAGGTGGCTAGAAGAAAGATGGAGTCGGGTTTGTCCAAGGCAGTCAATTTAGGAGTGTCTGTTTTGAGAGCAAATAAAGAGGAAAAATTAACCAACTCACACCCAGCATCCCCATGGTGATTGCAAACCGATTTCTTCTCGGCGCACCAAGCTAAGAAGCGTAACTGCCTCGGTGCCTCGGGACCTCCAGTCCATTTATCAAAAGAATGCGAAAAAGAACGCTGAAGGCTGCTACCGAACTTTATCAATCGTTCGCTTTTTTCGCCGAGAGGCCTCGCTTCGCTTTTATAAATATTTCTCCGTTAATCGTTTTAGCTACTTCGCTTTGCGTTTCATCTTGCGCTCGCTCGCTCGCGGTTTCGCGGATCGCAAGGAGTGGCCCGTGAGGCATGACGGTGGAAGTTAATTTTTATTCCCGCACATCCTCACACATCCTTGACCAGGAGGGAGAGTGGATCAAAAAGCACGACGGACGCGACAGGTCGGGCAGAATTAACTTCCACTTCGCGCTGGTGATCGAGGGCATAGCGTTGACCTATCTTTTGCTGATGGTAGCCCTCTGTACCAATCTGACGTAGTCCCGTCATGGGAAGACGTAGACAGGGAAGAGTGGGAAGGGAAAACAACATGATTCGTGTTGGGTACTCGTCAGTATAACTTCACCGTTGTATGTGCTTTGCTGCCGGGTACAATACTCTATTTCCAGTGTTCTGCTTTTTTACACTATTAAAAGCATTCCGCCTTCGTTTCGGAAGGCATTTCTTTGTAGAGCTTGTTTTGATCTTAAGTCTACAGACCTAATTTAAAATTAACCCACAAGTTTTATCGAACTCTACTGTAAGAATTAAAGTTCCAGAACTCCAGCTATTCTATCCTAAAGATCTCCTTTAAGTACGCTGCGTCTATAAATCAGTCCAACGAACGCTTGGAACCATTGGCCTTTTCTGGAAATCGCTTTACGGTTGATTCAGTTTCCAGGACACATTGGCCGTGCAGAGCAAAAGCGGCAGCGTCATCATCGGAGGAGCAACAGGAGCCACCGATTCATCGCTGCCGGTTGATCGGAGTGCTACCACCATTGCGAATGAGATTGTCGACAGACGAACACAGAGAACGGGAGAAGGTTGGGCGCGAAAGGGAAGGCCACCGCCGGCAAGGTGGCAGGAAGGCAGACAGATAAATCACGACCAACCGTGAAGACTCGGGGAGAGCTCGAATCCCGAATCTCCCTAGCGGCGCACCGAGAAACGATCTGCGCGATGGAAGCCTAAGTGACCCACACTGAAGACACCTTCTTGGCGAAGCAACAGGTGACCAAGGGGTGCGTTGGGGGTGGTATCAGCAGGGGTGGTCAGGTTGATCTATGGAAATGGAACCGTGCCCAAGCCGTGGGGCAAAACGCACGCCAACGTTGAAAGGGGGAAGAATGGAGGAAAACCAATTTAGTTTTAATTTCTTCTTCGGCCACCTTTACCACCGCCACCACCACCGTCCGACTGCGGTGAGTCCGAGTCGATCTCATCGAAGTGCGCCCGGGTTTTCTTAAAAACAACAGAACCGTCGTGCACGACTTCTTTATTCAAAAATTCGTTCCCCGGCGTTCCGGGGCAATATCCGCTGTTGCCGTTTCGCCTCTTGTGTCTCGTCATCCTTGCCTTCCTTCGTTTTTCGAGCTGGCTGTGGCTGTGTATTAAATTATTGTGTTTTCGTTATAATTTATATTAATCGCATTCTCGCACACCGTTGCGCCGGTTCGGAGCGATCGGGTGATCGTGCGTTTGAACGGGCGCCCCATGAGTTGATCCCTGCTTGCCCCGGTGCCCTTTAGCGGCTTGCGACTTTGACAACCTGGATGGGGTATGAACTTTCCCGTGTGGGACAACAAATGCTGCACAAAAAAAAGAACCCAAGCCAAACGGCTCACAAATGTGGAGCAAACTGTGTTGCTACCGGGGATATCCATCGTGCCAGGATCTACCGGAGATTTTGAACGGTGGCAATTAATTTCTCTCCCTCCTCGCTTTGGCGTCACGTTGTGCATGATCGGAGGCTCGTTTGAGAAGGCTCATCCCGTGTGTGAGGTGTGCTTCCAGTGTGCTGATTAATTACGGCTTATGGTAATTAATAGATGGAAATTACCCTTTCCAAACGTTTGCATAGTGCCAACGTGGGTAGCGTAAATACCGTTCAGAAATCGAAATTGGACGACGTTTGCTTTCTAGCAGATGAAATGGGATGAACCACTGCTGGGAGCTTATTTTCGTAATGGAATGTGCTTGAACGGTCTGGTGCCAGCGGGAAAAGCGTTCCCAAATCTGATTATTGCTAAAAGGTATCGGACGGAATGGTGCTGCTGAAGGTTATTATCGTGTATTATTGGTTCGCTCTACCTCTTTCTTAGCTCGAAGATCTTTACGAAGGATTTGTGTGCTGCTCCCTTGTGTGCCGCCGGTCAATTCCAGCTGCTTTCCAGACCGTGAGAAAGCAATGTCGTTCGCCCGGTCGATCCAAGATAGTCCTAGTTGTAGGCTTCTAATAGAGCTATCATTGCGTGCGAGATCCTTTCCGTTTTGCCATCGGAGGATGATTTTCGTGATGCCGGTGTTCGTAAAATCGTTGGGCAATCTTAAAATTAATCTTAATCCTGTGAACTTGTTTCCCCATTTTCCCCGGATACTTTCCATCCTCAACAGCGATGGCCGTCATCAATCAAAACAATTGCGTGAAAGGTGATTCCGGCGCGGGACGCGTTGAAAGGCAGTCGTACGCCGTGCTGCAAGGACCCTTCGGGTAGGGAGAGTTCGGTTCGATACGGGTTTATCTTATCGCCCCCGTTCCTTCCTCAATTATCGTCGGTTGACCGGGTGATCGTCGAGTTAAGGAAGGAGAATGAAATTGAGAGCAATGTTATGAGAACACGTCGGGGTAATCTCGTTTTTCATCAACTTTTTTTTTCCGTCCGATTATAAAAATATTATATTCCCAAAAATGTGGAACATTTCCCCAGGAAAAGGATAACAGGCTGTCAGTCACGAACTTCGACTGAATGCAATGGAAAACCGGACACAAATACCATCGGAAGTGTGGAAAGTGGACGGCCGTTAAAAGGAAAGGATACGTAAGGCTCCGGGCCAGGACGACCATCGAACTTCCTTCGAGCACAGAAGGGTTCGTCGTTTGACATTTATCTTACTTTTTATGCATTATTTTTCGTTGCGTTTTGTGCCGCTTTCCTCTTTCCCCTGGGTGTTTCAAACTGAACCGAACACACTTGACTCGCGCAGGACTTGCGTGTTGGAAGAGCCTTTTTGTAGCTTTCCTTCGCTGACCCTACCCGGTCGTGTTTTTTTGTTCAATTGCGCGTCATTCTGGCCAAGTCCTGGCCTGCAGTATCCTGCGTAGTCCAATAAATTGGTCCTTTGTATTGGTTGCATTCGCTCGTTCGTCCTCTCGTTCTTCGATTCCTCCTTCCGATTCCGGCCCTAAATCAACCGTATCGAAAGCCAAATGTTTCCGTTTATACACGCAAACCGCGTGCACGAAGGACCAGCAGCAGCAGCAGCAGCCACCCGAACGCCATGTGCATGTCCTTCAAACGAGTCTGCGGCGGAGGTGGTGGGGAGATGGTGGTTCTCGACAGGAAGCGACCACCTTCTTGTGCCTCGAGGTGCTGCCATCCTGTTTGGTGTTCCTTTAATGCTTTTTCCACTAACGAACAGGTGAGTGAACCGTTTTTTTCCCTCTTCTTTATGTTCAGGGGTGCCATAAGCCGTGCCGGACAAAGGAAGGTCCTCAATTTGCGCCAGCCATTCGATCGGTTCGTGGAGAGCGGAGGATAAAGTAGACCGGAGCATATGTGGGGGAAAGGCGAGTGTGCATTACTCAGTTGTACTTACCGGTGTGCAGGAAGAGATGGTTCTTGAGATTGGTTTGCTTGGAGAAGCCTCGGGAGCAGATGTGACACTTGAACGGCCAGGACCCGTTGTGGACGTACGTGTGCGATTTGAGGTCGCCGGGCGTCGGAAAGGATTTGGAGCAGAGGCTACATTTGTGCGGTTTTTCCTGAGGGATGGAAACATACGAGAAAATGATGAAACCAAAAACACAATACGGAGTGAAAGTTCAGTTCGTAGCAAATGTGGAAAGTGTGCTGGATTCGGCATTGAGCGGGCCTTAAAAGGTTCCGGTCCGAAGGAAAAATGCTAAAAGCCGTACCACCCTTAGACGTTTTACTTTTTTACAGCAGGTGCCAGCCGGTTGTTTTGGTCGGCATTTTTTGGGAAGGAATGTTTTTACTCGGATAAAAATCTCCTCGGTTCTTTTAATGTCCTTTTCGTTGGAACCAACCATCGCCCGAGCTCGATCGTCAGTTTCAAATGTTAAAGCGCTCAAACAATGTGAGGAAAAGAGCATGAAGAGAATTGAAGGAAATGCTGCTCTCGCCCCCCCCCCCCCCCCCCCCGTTTCACCCGGTTGGAAGGATTGTTTCAGTTTTTATTGGTTTATGATTACCGGCAATCAACGTGTCCGATGATGGACCGGGGTTTCCCTGTTGGTTGGCGGGGACGGATGTAATTTTCATGAAATGGGTTGTATTTTTAGGTTTTGATAGTTCGGCATCGAGCAAATGTCGTTTTTTGGTGGAGGCTTTCTAAGCCTCGGTGATATAAAAATGTTTTTTGTTTCTTTTTCGGGACTAGGAAGGGAAACGTTTAATAGGAATATGGTTCTCGTCCCGGTGTACACATAAATTCCGAGAGGCATCATTCAAATCCTTTCGGAGAAGAAATGCTTACCGATGTCAAGATCGATCGATCGTCCTATTATGATTGGGTGGAAATGTTCTCATCGAGTTCCACAGCCATCGATTGAAGAGGGTCGAGTTTTTTGGGAAAAGATTCTCACAAAGGACGCTGTTTCGGGGTGCAAAAGGGAGATCATAAAGTGACTCCTTTCCCGGCCACACATTGTTTCGTGTCGATCGTCAACCATCCGGTGGAGACAGAAGGCACTGAATTATTGCCGATTTTGTGTGAGAGCCCGCTAAAGATCACCTCCGCCGCCGTTTTCTTCGGCCGGCAAAAAAGGTGCGCGAAATATGTTCGAATGGCATTCGTTACCCTTTTCTTTTCGGAAGGCCGGCCGGCGGATGATCGTAAAAAGGCCTCGCGGCATCGCATCAAAGCATATCTCACTAATAGCTGCTCGTAACTCACGACGCTCGTTCTTAATCGCCGCGACCGGGCGGGAAAAGCCTGCCAGAAGAAGTGGTTCGGCAGTGGAGCTCGCCTCGCAGCGCAAGCATCACTTTCGATTGTGCGGACAATCATTCGGTAGCTTCGGTAGCGTTCGATTTACGTTGCGCCTCCCGTTTTGCTCGGCCCCAAAACAAACAAATCCCAAAATGGGCCTCGGGCCAGGGTCACGCAAAGGATAACCAGGTACCATGCACATGCACCTGGATGCACTCGCACTCGCGGAATCGTCCAATTGTCGAGCGCTTCCGCTTCGTTTGAACTCCGTTCCTTTCATTCACCGCCCGAGGGGATGAGAAATTGGGCTTCGTTCCGGATAGTGTCGCCAAACTGTCACAAACGCCTCTGGAAGCTGCCACCCGAAGGAAATTGATACCGTCCTGGAGGATGCCATAACGTAAATGGTGCATTATCTGCGGCCGTTGTGACCGGCTTGCCTTCTGCCCGCGCGCAGAGGGAGTCTGTATGTCACTGTTTCCGTGTCGGTTTGGTTGCTTTTATGTCGTCTTGTTCTTGCTCAGGTGGTTTCTTCCAAACCATTCCTGTACCTCTGTTCCAAGTTCGGGTGCCGAAGGTTTGGAAGGATTTGGAACAACTGGTTAGTTAATTCTTTCTTTCTTTTATCTCGTTTGAATTGCTGCCCCCTTTTCTTTGCGGTGCTTTCCTGTGTTTCCTTCAGGCCGCCCAAAACCGGTCGAATGCAATCGAAATGGCTTCATTTGGGAACATTTGGGAAGTTTTTTTTGGGAAAAATATTATTGTTTACGGTAGAAATTGGCTCACTTCGTACCGTATGGTCGATTTCGATTTCTTGGTTATATTTTAATGGAAGAAAAAGTTTATGGGCCTTTAAAAACATGTACATTTGCATGGAAATAGGACGGCATGGCGTTGCAGCTGGTGAGAACAAATCTCACACGCTTTGAAGGAAAGGAAGGCAGAGAGTGATTAAGTTGGCAAGCTTTCTGGAACGATTCTAATGAAAACCATTTTTGTTAATGGGTACATCACTTAAGTTGAGCATCGTAAGCGATACGTTAATCGGTTTTTATCGGTAATCGACAGTACCTCTCCGAAACGTAGATCACGAGCCGCAAGATATGGTGTTGTACATTTCCATTCCGTTTCATTGAACATGGTACAATATCTTATCGCATCTAATTTCATGTTTTCGCTGACAAAACTCTATCCAGCCCTGGGGATGGCGACCTTTCGGATGAAGTTTCTTCGAGCCCGGCGAACGTATGTAAATCAGAGAATGCAATCCCCCGGATCCGATTCTGATCCGGTTCGACATTCCCGGTCGACAAATGTATCGGGACCGCGATCTTCGGCGGGATGACAACGGATGGTATCAAAGTCGGGGTCCTCCGATCCGACCGCAACGCCCGAAACAACTCAATTCTCCCGTATCGAGGCCACATTTTAGGGGCGAAACGGCCCGAAAAGATGGGGGGGTAGACGGCCGGGGGTGACAAGAACGGTGACAACATTGGAACTGACTTTGATTGATGGGATCGGTTTCGTGGTCCACGGACTCGCAATCGTGATTATTCCCATCAATTTGGGAATTGGATTTCGATCAGTCCCACCAGACCAGGGACGGGAGAAGGAGGGGAGCACCAACGGGGACCGGGGGGTTACAAGTGGTCAGAATCGTACCGAAAGGCCGAAGTGTATCGTATGCCACGGCCCGATGACAAAATCGCGCCGAACCGCAGAACCTGTCTAATTATCTTTTTAATAAATATTTTTTTAATTAAGCTCCGGAACAACCACGACACTTTTGGCTGGAAGGAACGAAGAGTGGGAGAGAGAGAGAGAGAGGGGAAGAGGGCCAGATGAAAGCGGCCACTCGTTCAGATAAAACGGGTTTATGGTTTTCGTTTGCGTGAGTGTGTGATTTTCGGCTAAGAACGGGCGCGGCATGCCTCAATCCCCTTCCTTCTTGTGGTGTTTTGAAATGCGAAAATTGAGAAATTCTTTTTGATTGCAAAAGAACCCGCAAAAGACCTCCGGGTCTGCATTTTGTTTTGCTTGCATCTGCGCTCGGCAAACTGCAGTGGGAACGAACGGAAAAATTTCATCAAGTGCCGGGCGGTAATTAAGGCAGCTAATAATCGTAAAAAAAGATGGACGCTGCGTTTTCGCCCAAATGGGATTTTGGGCCGGTCGCGGCCTGGTCTGGTTTCGAAGCCGCGACCATAAAGCCCGATAAGGAGGGATAAATGTTTTAATTACTAGCCGCCCGCGGGAATCCGATCCTTTTCCTACCACCAGGGACCCGGGACCTTACCTTGATGTGCGTCATGCGATGGTAGTAGAGGTTGGAGCTGGCCGTGAACCGCTTGCCGCACACCTGACACTGGTGCGGCTTCTCGCCCGAGTGTATCCGGACGTGGGTATTGAGCGAGCTGGACGTGCTGAAGCCCTTGCCGCAGACGCCACAGACGTGCGGCTTTTCTCCGGTGTGCGTGCGCATGTGTCGCTTCAGCAGACTAGGACGATCGAAGGCCTTGCCGCAGACCTCGCACGGCAGCATGGCTCGCTCGGAGCGGGGGGCGGGACGGGCCTTGGGCGAGGCTCGGGACGCGCCGGTACCGATCGAGGCCAGCTCCAGGTCCAAAGCCGCTCCGTCACAACGATCGCCGGTGCTGGCTCCGGATGAGATCGAGATCGACGAGTCGTCTCCCGACACCGACTTGTGCTCGTCTTCGGCGCCGGACGGAGGTGAGATCGGTAGCATGACCCTCGACAGGAGCGACGTCGAAAGGTCCAGTGGAGAATCTAGGGAAAGACAGTAGAGCGTCGTTGTTAGGATGGAAGGACTCTACGGGATAAATGATCGCACATGCTACGTCGATCGCAACATGCGGATTTGTTCATGACACTCTGGGAGAACTGCTACACTTAACGCCTCACTTATTAATCGCCGATCATTAGCACTAATCTAGACCATTAATTTAACACCGCTTCATTAATTGCGCGCTCGGAAGTTTTATCATTTCGCACACCCAATCTCGGGGGCCCCAGCGCAACCGGTAAGCTTCCCGAGTGCAACTCCGGTGACAGCGAATTAATTCCCGCCGTCTGCGCGAACGCGAAGTGTTATGGAAATCAGTTTCGGGTTTAATTACCCTCGCTCTCGGAAGGAAAAGTTCACCCAGGAATCGTGTGCTTTATAAATGGTTTCGAGTTAACACCAGAGAGCACCAGAAGCGAATGCAGCTGGAGTTGCACCCCTCAAGCAACTGCTCAGGCGATGGAATCCAAGGCGATCCTGGAGCTGAACTTCCGAAGGCAGGAATTCCGACTTCCCAACAGCACAACTATCTGGATGGCGGGATCTACCGAATTATTTCAATTATTTTCTTGTTAAGAAACACAAAACTCATTTGTGTGTATTAATTTAAGCGAGCTTTGTGCGAACCGTAGACTCTTGAGCCGCGATCTCTACTCCACCAACGAAGCGGCCTCTATTGATAAAATCGCCATTTTATTTATTACGAAAATTCGCTCCCTTGTAACGTGTCCCCGCACACGCGTGTGTGTGTGTGTGATGGGTGAAATGAATGCTATCGCAGATGGGCAAGAGATGAAGATAGCGAAAATCGCACACGGAGCCTTTGTTTTTCCCGACTCCAGCGAAATTGTAGCAGTCTTCCTCCGTAAAAGGAGCGGAGAGAACACCCTCCAAGCGCTGCCTACCTTCCAGGATCGAGTCCATCGTCTGCCGATACAGCTGATTACGCATTCGCATGAAGAAGAGCTCCTCCGGACCCTCGGGCAGGTAGTAGACGACCAGCTCCTGGTGCGACGGGATCGGCTTCACGATCTCGTAGATCGGTTCACCTTTCACCTTCGCGCAGACCACGTTCACCTGCGGCCCGTACGTTTCCGACACTCGCAGGAACCGGATCCAGTTGCAGTGTCGTACCGTTCGTCCATTGACGGACGTAATTTCATCGTACAATCCGAAACGGTGCCGAATCTGTCAAAGAAAGAGAGAGAGAGAGAAGGAAAAGGTATTAGACTTTGTTCGACAAACTACCCCCGTTCGGTGAAAAGGCGTGAAAATTCCGTTTTCCTGTCGTTAAATCTGCGCTTTCTCAAAGGGAAACCCCATGTTTACTCCATTTAACATGTGTAATGACAACACGCAGTTCCAGTGACAGCTATTTATGCCTCCATCACTTGATACCCTCATTAATGACCCTTTTATGGGCTTTACGCCCTCCCCTCGGACACTTGTTCCGCTTCGCTGCGCTCTGGTGAACTACCATTCTCCCCCTATTTGTGATTTATGAAAAATTACCCAACCATGTAACCACCGACACCTGAACAAACCGTGCCCAGTTGAGGATGAAACCCCAACCAACGTGCACGATATGGACCAATCGCTAGAGAAGGCGTTTGCTTCGTCCGCCCCGTGGCGTAAAGGAAGTGTCACTTTTCCTCCCCAAAACCCTGTGTTTATAATAAGTCAAGTGGCGGTGAAAAAAGAAATGCTTAACGAGTGTAAACATCCGGTGATTCCTGTAAAAGCTCCCTTTTCGTCTGCCTTCTTTCGGCGATGCATATCAAAGTGAAGAGAGCATAAAGTGAACGGAGAAAAACACACCACCAGACATTCAAGATCCGATCGATACAGATCGAAATTACAAATGTTGGATAATATATGTCGATCTGCTCCTATCCGTTCTCCCGATCGTTCCCATCGCCATTACTGCCCGGCCAAAGATCGCCAAACCGTTTATGAATATATATAAGAAGATAAAATAAATATCCGTTTCTTGCTACTTGGTGTCGCACCAACCTCAGTGTAGAGAGAAGGAATCGAGCGATCGAAAACGATACAAAATTGATGGGCATAATTTGCAATTTCTCTCCTTTGTCCACGGCCATCGTCCCCGCGGCGCATAATGTAGCCCTCGAAAGGTATCCAGAGACATTACCGATTCTTGGGAAGTCCACAAACTTTGGCCGAAAAGACGAAATGCCTTTCGAACGATCAGTCGTTTAGCCGATGGTCAAATTTTGGATGATCTTTTTTGTGTCTTTTATGAGTCTTTGAGTGAATTCCATCATTTTTCCAATACCTGTGTCGCAAAAGATTGTCGGTCTTTTCGTTGCTTCTTAGAGGGCTGGGTAAGGAGAGGCCTTTTGGTCCTTAAGACGCCTCGGGACAAGACATTTCACAGTGGTCATTGTTTCTCAGAATCGTTCAACGTTTCCAGTAAATATGTAACGGGATCAAATATCTCAGATGTACGAATGAATTTAAAACACATTCTCCTAACGATATTTGCCGTTGAATTCGAGGACACACTTCTCTTTTAGCCACAATTGTGTAGAAAATGATTCAGCGTGGAGATTGTATGCCTTCATTTTTCATCGTCTTGAAATGATGATCGCTTCGACCACACTCTTTTCAAACTGGAATCGTAGCAACGCCCACTCGTCTACATTCCAAGCCAACAGTGATTTATCCTAGAACACAGTCTCAACGACCACAAATCGCGATGTTTTCAACGCCAGCCACACAATTTGTTTGACAATTTATGCACAATTATCGGAGCAGATTTATGAACGGCGATGCTCCGCGAAGCCCACGACTCTTCCACACGACTCAGGAAGGCGCCTTCTCTCGACGCAAAGAAGTGGACGAACGCTAGAAACTTGTTTCGTTTCCTGCGCACCGGCCATTGCGCTCTGACGGACTGGCTGCTGGTTTATTGATTTATTCGTTTATTATCAGATTTTTTGGGGAAACGAGAAGCGAAGAGGCAAGCCCCTATTAATTTCCGAAACGAACTACTCCACTGCTGCTGATCTGTGATCCTTCCGATTATCCAGAATAACCATAAAGATCGATAGCATCCTGGGCGAACGATCATCGTTAAATTGGATATTTTGAGGAAAAGATCCATCGGGCCATCGACTTTGGATAGTTAAAATAACGGATTGCCATAACAATGACTCCAATAAAGCACGGTCCCGATCGTCGATAGCTCTCCGGTCGTCGAAGCGGCCACTTGAGCGATGGTTTCGGCTTTCCACGGGACGGTTTTTTGTTTTCGAGTATCCCGGGGTCAGCAGGGAATAGACTTCAAACGCACATAAAATTCAATTTGTTCCCTAGCCATGGGAGACGTTCCTCTAAACAATCTGATCGCATCAAAACTTGGGCAAGAAACATTCGGGTGGAACCATGCTGCGATCGCAATCAGATTCTAGCTGCCTTCGGAAGGGTAACTACTGTTTCGGATGCGGACAAGAAGAAGAGTTCCTCACTCACATTGAGACAGTTCTCAAATTTGTTTCATTTTTTGCCAATCAGTTGAAGAAATCTAACGTGTTCTCTCCACAAACTCCAACATGTACCAAACATGAATGAAAATTAGAATGGGAAAAGTGGAAGAAAGGAAATTGCCCTTCCGTACAAACGCCACATGATCACGATTCTCGAATTTCTATCTCTGACGGCACGCTCGTCGAATGGTTTCTGTGATTATTTGCTTAGAACGAGGCTCGTGGCACGCGTCTTCGCCTTCACAATGCAAAAGTCGGAAGGAGGAGGAGTACTCTCTTGTCGGCTTCTTTGCCCTTGCGTACAATGAATACGCTGAGAATTACCGATTTCTTCGAGAACAAACGAATCATAACTCGACAACAAAAGCCCTGACTCATTTTCGGTAATGAACGCCACCGAGAACATTACTGGATATTTTCTCCGGTCCAAGCTCTTCCGGCCAACGTTCCGACATCCGTGCGGGCTGATTAGAGGAGATGAGCTTTCGGTTTTAGCCCAGTCCGTCGACCACCGGCCGAAGTCGTGATCAATTTATCTTCCAAATTAATATTTATTAGCTCTAAAACGATCGCAAGCCTACACGTGACCACGGCGAGCAGACCACAACAAGCTTCCGATCCGACAAATGACTCTAATTTAGAGCTTCCTCACTTGAGACCCCCGACTCCAACGGGGATTCCGTGACCTTCGTGAATCTTTCCGCGCCGATCGCGAACAACGCGTTTCAACAAACCCATAGGTCTCCTAGTCTCGCTTGGAATAGATTCGGTTTTAATTAATTCCACGGGACCAACAACTCCTGGAGGAGTCCATGCCGAGGCGATAAGAGAAAAGGCTCTCCGGCCTTTCGTCGTGAACTTGGTCCATGCACCGAGAACATCGAAACGGACTCTTGACTCTGTTATGCAAATGAACGGTCGGACCTTTTATCTCGGGATCATCCAGGCCACAGCTCGCTACAGAACAACTGAAATTGAATCTGAATGTCACGGTTCCCGGCGTGAGCAGTCGAAGCAGCGTTAGGAGTCAATTCGGAAGCTTCGGAGCTTTGGACCAAAGAAGTGAGAGGAAGAAGTCTCAATTAAAGCGTTGTTAGAGCGCCTTCGAACAGAAGCTTCGACGACTCGTTCGATCACTGGGCTGATGTCTTTATTAGCGATTGAGTTGTTCAAACGGTGGCTCCCATGCCACGGAAGATCGACGACCCGAAGACATTCAGGCGACAACACATTGGACCACCGAGAGCCACCGGGGAGAAGTGTCTACGAACATTCCTGGAGCGAAGCGGCAAGTTTGTTTCGATGTACGATATTGTTACCGTGTCGTGCCGTATTCCGTGGAAACCGGAGCTTACGAATGGCAGTATTATGCATAATTAAGTAATTGTTTAATTACAAAACTCGCTACATGTTCGCTTCCGAGACCGGGTCTCTGCAGGACGGGAGAAAGTCCCGCTGTTCGACAACTCAATCCACGATCCGCGGGTCATTCTTTGTGATTCACGCGACTCATTTACATCCCGGCGTGGAGTGGAACCGGCCCGGTTCGAGCTGCTGGCCTTAAAGTGGAATCTTTATTTGCACAATTATCATAAAGATCCCGAGTGTATTTGTGTGCGTGCGGGCCGGCTGCCAATTCAATAACGATAAGTGTCCGCAGTTCGAATGAATGGAAATGGAAGAACCGTATTAAACAGCGTCTTCGGTCGGCCCGTTACGCCGGCTTTGTCGTCGCGACTGCAACTGCAACCGGATGACACCGATTATGATACGACGGGAACAGTTTGACGTGCAACTCCTGTTGCCCTTGATTTTCCACCATCTCCCAACGTCCTTCTTATCCTCGGTGACAGCTGGCAGATGCCCGAGGATCGATACACGAACGAGAACGTTCTCACGCTCTCTGCTTCACCTTTGCGACTGGTTTAGGTTCTCAGGACATGGATCTTAAGAGTAGAATTTATGGACCACGCCAAAAGGGTATCAGTAAGGCACCTGACCACAAGCTCAGTTAGAAAAGCCAACTCAGTATCAATGTCATCGATGGCAAGCGAACGACGGAGGGTCAAGGGATTAACGCAGTCCAAGGGTAATGGAAAAAAGGATTCGATTTCTGAAACATGATCCAAAAAGTGAGGTTGAGACTTTCGCCTTGCCCCTTCTCAGTCCATCATAGTCCATGTCTGCATGATCGATGATGGATGAAGAGGTTATGATGGAATGTGAAGCGATATTTCGATCCAACATCGTCCTGCACAGAAGTTATGAGAAAGTGCAAGAAATACTCTCGAAGGGATGATAAAAAATCAATCAACTAAAACCCGAGGAACCTGGGGATGGAACTTTCTAATTTGAAACTATGAAGAACAGCTTCTTCCTATTGTCTTCTTTTCTATGTTTTGATTAAAACAGTCACACTTCCTCTGGTTGGACACACATGATGGATTTCGTCTTGGGTGATCGAGGAAAGTATTGCTAAACATTGTAACGATGTGAAGGCTGTTCAAGGTGACACATTTCCCCCTTCCTTCAGAAGAACGCAGGAACAACAACTTGGGCAAGGGGGAGGAGAAGGAAATTTATTATCATCTCAGCTGTCTGGGGTTTACTCGTGTCCCATTATGGAAGCCACACTCGCTGCATGTCCACGCTTCGCCAAATGTATTTTGCATGCCAAGTCGCGTCCATGCACTTAGACGAACATAGCAGACCTGCCAACCTAAGCTGGACACCAGAATGGAACGTAGAACGCTGTTTTCGCGAGGTGGGTTTTCCCTTCAAACGACCGATCGTGGCCGTCTCAAGAGCAAGGTGTAGGCATATCGCCCAGTTGTCGCGTTGTCGGCTTGTCATTTGATTAGGTTGTCGCCGCAAAAAGTGCTCGTGTACCTAGCACTCGAGCACTGTGGGAATAAAGTCAAGCGAACGCGGGATCGAATTCGTAAGGCGAGGTTCGTCGCTTGCTGCTTTTTGGTCGCCCGATCAAGTCTAATGTATCGGAAACCGAAAAAAACCCATCAAATCAGTTCTTGTTGCCGAAGAATTTACGACACACGAAACGGCAACGACGAACCATAAAAGCACCACTCCGAAGCTGATCCCTATCCGCCCCGGGTTTGACCCAAATAATTCACACGCCTTCCGTCTTCGAATGCATCGTACCGAAGGCCCTCAAATGGCTGGCGTTCGTGAGCGCATCGAAAGGCCATCAATTAGTGATCGTTCGCAGGAAATGCGGAGCGCAATCGAAACCGATGCTGCACCTGCACCTTAACGATCCTTTTTATGTGATCCTTCATTCGAGGATACTTTTGTTACGGTTTCGCCAGATTCGGTTTGCCGCTTTTCCGATCGATCACCGGCCTTTTCTTCATCTCCGTCTGCATTTTAGAGTCATTATCGGCGCCATCTAAATCTCGATTCAACATCGGCCTCGTTCTCTCTTCTCTCCTTCTCGTTGTGCCTTTTTCGCACTGCCCCGTGTCACAAAGATCATTCCACTCCGAGCTCGGAGGGCAAGATTCAAGTTCAAGTTTGTGAGACAATTTCCCGCCGTCTGCGAACGGTGCGCTGCCACGAGCTTAGGTCATTCACTGACGCTCTGCCACGCAATCTGACTTAATTGTATTTAATTATGTGACTTTTTCTACACCTCACCTTCCCTTCCAACGACTCCAAACCGACCCGCAGATCTCCGTCTTATGATGTCGATAAAGTATGTTCGCAAATAAATTATGCAAATTGTTGTCCCAGCTTATCCCGGCTCCTTATTCAATCGATCAGTGAAAGTAATGCACCCGAAACAAGCAACCTCATCTCGGCGACCACCTCAGTTCAACGGCCGCTTATCAGCGTGAATTGATTATGGAAATTGCCGGCGCATGTGGTAGTCAAAGGCAACATAACAGAGCGAAGAGGTTGTTGGCACCGAGCGATCGAGCGAACACAAGCCCCGTGAACTTGTCCCGTCCGAAGGGAGGATAATTGATGCAGTCATTTCTATTTCAAGCTTGTGTGTGCGGAATTTTCTTTATTATTCAATTGCCGAGCCTCATAATTCTCCTCGCGAATGGCGAAGGGAACAAGTGCACACCCGACCCCGGTGGCAGCGAAAAGAAAGAGAAATGGATCGATCTTCCCAAAGTGGGAAAAGTGTGGCATCACGGCAACTTTTCCGCCGCAACCGGTCGTTGGCAGCTGGAAGGCCCCGGACGGGAGCTGAACGTGCCATTCGGTGGTAGACGCGTCAGCAGTTTGTAGCATCTTATGATTTAATTGCTTCGTTTATGGGCAACTGCGCAGCATCGGACGATCGCGGGACGGCCGCGGAAACCTATGGGAATAGGGTGAAATTGAAAGTGCATCATCCAGGGAAGGGGGGCACTTTGTTACGGTGCGGTGGGTGCGCAAGCGTCATGTCGTACGGAACATTGCATTTTTAATTGATTTGTGAGTGCGTTTTTCTTTCCACGCCGTCGCCGCGTTTTTCCTCCCCGGAGCCCCGGAGAGAAGAGAGAGAGAAAAAGTGTAAATGAACTGCTGATCGTTAGGTTGATTAATTGTGGAACTGGTTTGACGGGACCGGCTCGGGAAAGGGTTGGCAAACGGAGGTGAGGCGGGGAGGCACTATCGGTCTCATTATGGGCGCGATAGAGACGGGTCCTTGTATGGGAGCGCCCTGCAGATGGTGTGTCGTTAGGTGCATTATCGTTCATTGACTAGGTGCTTTCCTACGAGCTGCTAATAATCAGGCAGCGGGAGATTATCGAGACATCAAACTTATTTGACGTTTATTATTCGTTCATGTTGGATTATGCAAACAATTCACTTTATTTCACCTTTAAATGTAACCTTTTTAAAGGGGATTTTCCGTCATTCTAAACAATCGATAGGCGTTTGATGTTTGTTTACGACAGAACAATCATAGAGCCTCAACTAATTGAGTACAGCAATCAGACACGTTGTTGTTTTTTGTCCTGCGGGCAGTGTGGGAATTTTCTTTACACCCCAAAGTTCCGCTTTTTTGTAAAGTCGAAGAAACATGCCACAGTTTCTTCTTTTCGGTTGACCACAAGAAAAAGGGGGAAGAATTGTACGGCACCCCCCGAGGAACCCTCATAATTCTCGCATTTTAATTCGATCATAATTATTATTCTTCCTGCGCTGGCACCCTCATCCCGGTGCCGGGTGGGGGTAGTTTGAGGTACAAAAAATAGGGATTCTCGTATTGTCACGTCAAGACATCGGGTTGGGGTCCCCTTTTTTTTTTTTAAAAGAATGGCGCTTGAGAGTGTCTTGCCCGCGGAAGAACGGCCACGTCTTGTTCTTCACGATTTCGATGGTGTAGGTGCCCGAGGGTGTGGGAACGTCTTTAAGAAGTTTCCCACCGTCATGGGAGGATGGTTGACATGGGGCACCATTTCTTTCACACTCCAGTGCGCACAATCGCTGCTCACACGCTGGTCAGCGAATCAAAACCGAGCCGAGAGCAGCGAACTAATAGTGTGCAGCGGCGCAGCACGAAATGGGGGTTGGGGTGAAAAAAAACGCAAACTGGAGCGAAAGCTAAGTAGCGCAAGATGGAGTTGGGGGCCTTACTTACATCATTCTCCGGCAGGGAGGTAAAGATGGCCAGGTTATCGATCCGTACCGTGCCCTGGAAGGGATAGCACAGGCGTCCCTGGGGAATCGACGCGCTGGACCAAACGGTGGCCGTCTGCTCGGGCGAGTGACGAGCGCCGACACCTGTCACGGCGAGGGCAAATTCTTGCGGTATCAAAACACACGTCTCCATCGTGTGCCCGTTGACGTTTCGACCGCCGCCGCCACCACCACCACCACCGATCCGCTGGGGCAAAGTCGGGGCTCGAGCTTAATTAACCGGTTATCAATCACGATCCTTGACGTACGAACTACAAAACAGTGGCAGCTGGCACATTGGTACGTCTCGGTTCCTTTTCCTTTTTTTCTATCCGCCTCCCGATTGCTTCTGCTGCAGCACGCAGCTTTATGCACTTATGTATCTGTGTTGTGTTTTCGCCTTTCGTTATCGGCGTTTTTTTATACTTTATCAATTTTCACTTCCTTGTGTGTTTTATGTTTCTGTTCGCCTGCCAGCGTGAGTGTTATGTCTGGTTTGGTTTTGATGTTTTTCTTCACTGGACTGAACACTCGACTGTTGATAGCGCGACTATGTTTTCTGTTGAATGACTTGCTTGAGTTTAATTTTCAACTTGATCCATCAACTAGCCCGACACATTTGATTTGATCACAGTTGGCAACACTTTTTCTCGACACTTACACTTTAAGTATACCACGTACAAACCATCCCCGACGACACAACGTCACTGTTGAACCTTATGCTGATGGAACAGTATTCGCAAACGCAACCCACAACACAAAACGCCACGATGACGGCGCGGACCCACTTGTTTCAGCGTTCGCATCGATACTGGACACGCGAGATGCTCGCGTTCCAGCCGTGACCTTCCGATCTCCATTGAGCAGAAAGAGGAAAACTAGCCCCCTACCCGCGTCGTGTCTCTCCACCCCCCGTTCGCTTCTCCACGCAGCTTCCCGAAGGGGTAGCATCGGAAACCGATCACCTGTGTACGCGGTAGCTGATGATCAACGGCTGGGGGGCGAAACCCCAACTGGAGCAGCATAAAGCTCCACGAGCGTGCATCGGTATGGGTGGCCTGATCTTATGTGTTTAACATTAAGACAGTCCGAAGGCTCTCGCGCATGTGTCGGTGCGCGGAGCTCCAACGATCTTCGGAGCTTTTACGGAGCCGCCTCGACCTTCTGCTCCGCCTCGATCGCGCATCGAAGCTTTCCGAGTAAAACATAAAAATCAAATCAATGAAAAAGAGCATGAAAACATAGCTGGCGATGAACAACACCCGGGCGCGGAGAAAAAGCTCTCCCATGTAGGGTAAGAAAACAAAAGACTTAAAGACACGAACCCCCCAAATCCGTAGCAAGACTCCGTTGGGGCTCGTTATTTGGATTGTAAGCTTCACCAGTGTGTGTGTGTGTGCCGCTTTAATGTTGAATATTTCGGCTCGCAACGCTTGTGGTCTTTTGTTTATCTTTTGTTCCTTCTCGTCCCCGCCTTCCCTGCCTCGTCCCGTCTCCCGCACGATTCGCGTTCGGTCGCGAGACCCAATCGGCGCCGTCGTTACCGCGATCCCTACCGATCGCTATGATTTGTGCAACGGTCGTTAAATGGTTGGTGGCCAATGGTTCCGATTGGCTGTAGCCGCTTTTTTTTGCTTTTCCATCCGCGGACGGATGGAAGCGCCCGAGCGCCTTGGAGGTGGAAACATTATGTTATTGTTCCGTCTTGGATCCATGTGGGTGCGTGTGTGTCGTATGGACGATGTCGTACTTGGCTGCGTCGCCGAACTGTTCGGTAAAGCAACAACGGCGTTTTTTGTTCCGCAACCAAGAGCCGATGACATTTTATTGAAGTACTTAACAGATTAATATATTTAATTCGATAATTATCCGACCGGCTCCATTGATGTTAGACTGATATGACTTAAATTAGTAATAAAGTCAGAAAGGAGATTAATGATATAACATTGTTTTACACTCTCAATCCAGATTTTTGATATTTTGAATTATACGTTGAAAGTATCGAAATCGTAAATCTTTTAAGGTGTTGTAAAACTGTGAGGGTTCATGTCGAAACAATCGAACCATACTGTTGCCCTTTAACAGGTGTTACACTTTCACGGATTTATGTTACCACAAGACATTCATTTTGTATTCCTACACTCTACGAAAAAAAAACAAACTACAGACAAAATCAGCTGACAAACACGACGGAAAAGTTTCGTCCCATCAAGCCACACGCCGACCGATTGCTTGACGGTTATTCAATGCTGGGGTCGAAGTGCTTACCGTTTCCCACCCTCTCCGAAGCCACCCGACGAGCGCAGTTTCAACACGGACACGAGAAGCGTGAAACCATTTTACCTTCGCCAAAACCGGGGAAACCAGAAACAAAAAGTCACATAAGCGTCCGATCGTTTCGATCCACGCTTTGATTGAGGTACCATATACAGGTGTGTGGGCCGTTCCGATCGACCCTACCCGGGCTCTGACCCGACTCCGGGAGCCGTTAACGATCCCGAAAAGAATAAAGTGCGACAATTTACACCTCGCGACCGCGATGGGTGCACTTTTTTTTTTTCCTCTTGGCTGCGGGCCCTTTCTGGGGGCTGCTTTCCGCGCTTTCCATCAAGGGGTTGCGATCAAGATTACGGGTGCGTCGTCGTTGCGTAGCCGGTCGCGAAGCAGTAGAGCGCATTTCTTTCGAAATCGATCGTTCGCTCGCGGTGTAAAATCTCCATTTAACACGTGCCGCCTGTCCGGTTCGGGGCGGATGGAACGGTACGGTACGCGTTTTCGTCCGGTTTGTCAACGCAGCATAACAAGCATAACGAGCACTCGTTTTGTGTCTCACCTGACACCAAGTAGGACACGGTGTGGCTTTTTTACTACTTAACATCGAAATGGAACCGACCGTTTTCTACAAAAAAAGGTTTATTGCAGTTCCGAGGAAACCAGAAATGAAAATCGAAACACAACGCAGGTACAGCAGGGTAATGTAATTGCAGGCCAGTGGATGAACTCGAAAATCTTAGTACACGACCGATTTTGATCCCTCCGGAAAAACAACCTCACAAAAAAACAATTGAATTATGGTTTATGGCGCGATCGATAGTTCCAAATGCGCGAACGCGTGGACGTCGGACACGACACTAGATGTTATTACGCCGGGTGAACGCATCACGCACCCAATCGAGAGCCACTCGCACGCAGCTCCAATCGGCGCACACGTGGGCATCTTTAAATCGCAAACACAATGCCCGTGGTGGAGTTATTTAAAGAACAATTCTTTCTCTATTCCACGGAATAAGCCGGATGAGAGTGGCGATCGCCCGAGATCGGTATCCGCCTTTTGAGCGCTGGGCAATTGCGTGTAGATCACGGCTGGTAATTATCATCCACTCCCCCCTCATCATCCCCCTCGGGGGCTTGTTACGATATTGTTTCGCGTTCTTTGCTCTATCAACAGATTAGGCGGTTGGAGATGCTGCGAAGTACGATGCAATCGATCGAGGGAGTGACGTCACGTGCGGCCGCATCTTTGATTGCATCTTCGGTCATCCGGAATTGAAAAAAACGGTACGAACGGGGCAGGTGGAGATAGCGACGGGAACCCGTGATTAGGAGTAAACATGGCAGAGGAATTAAATACCGCATCTAATCACTCCACATTAAACAAATGGGAGGTTGTTGGTTTACTGCTGGTGAATCAATTAAAAAGAAGTGCTATAAATGGTGCTGGTCTTTTGCGTATTCACAAACACACGCCGGGCGCTGGAAAATCGGTGAGGTGGGGCGAGAAAATAGTCGTTAGTGTACTGAATGCACTCCGTGCGCTGGTGGTGTATTCAATGGAAATGAACTGCATTTGGTTTCGCAGTTTTCAACCGATCACAAAACCGACAAAATATTTGAATTTCTCATGTTTGGTAACTTATGTTTGTAGGAATTATGATAGCGAAAACCAACTATGAATTCTATTCCTATCGCTAGGTTCGTTTACGATTCTGAGAAGGCAATTTGAAAATCATGCTATAAGCTCATTAGCAACGATAGTTTGTAAGGGATGATTAATTTTGGATTAGGACACTTAATAGGGATCGTTGTGACCCGCAAAAGGAGTTAGTTGTGGTTCCGTATTTTGCTCCGGTGGCGAAGTAACGGGTGATGATAGTTTGACCAGAAGCTGATGGGATCAGGGCAGTTTTTGTTCTTTGTACCTCCGAGCCAACCTTCGAACTCGCAACGAATCCCTGGTTAGCGAGCAAGGGAAAGTCAGGATGTTCCAGTGGTAAAGGTGGGACTAATTAATTTTCGATTCAGTTTTGCACTCCGTTCGAGCGAGCGAGCTAACTATCTCCAGGCCAATATCTAATAATTAACCAAAGTTGCCCGTCTGAAATGGGCCACAAGACGTCGCGTAGCACGCCCTTACCTCCCGGTACAATTTCGCCCTCCGGCGGTGTGGATGGAGCGGCAAAAAAAAAGAAGGTGGCACCATCATTGTAGGACAACAAAATAGGTAACATTTCAGCACGGAGTCTCAAGGTGTCCGGCGGGAGCATAAACAAAACATTAATCAGCTTCTTACCCTTCACTGGAAGCATCGGCAAGTGGTTTCTCCCGTACGGGGGTCGCTGGATGTAGGCTTTTTTTTGCTTTTAATGGCAAACATTTAACAGCCAACGCCATTATTTTATGCCGCTCATCCATCGTGTGGATCGTCCGATTTGCCAAGCCTCCCGCTCTTGATCTGCTGCAAGGGAATAGCTTCCGACGAAACTGGAAACTGAAGCATTGGCCAGGCTTGTGCATGTAAATAACCGAAAAGAATTGGAAAATCTCCGCGTGCGCGAGATAACAGAATGTAGCGAGCCAAATGTGCCAATGCAAAACCTGAACGCTAGATGTTGCGGGGTGATAGTATAGAACGGTGACCGCGTCCAGTGCTTCAACACTAGTACACAATGAATACAAGCCCCACTGAGGCTAGAAGGCGTCATGGTGACGGGACCACGCTCTATCATTCATCATCATACGACATGGTTTCCTAGCGAGCGCCTCGGCAAATCTTTCTACGCGAGCCAGCATTTAAGCTTCTGCGCGCTGAAGACTACAACAAAAAAACACAACGTCGACCATAAATTATAACATCATTATAAACCCAACGCGACGTGCCGTGGCTCCGTTCACGATTCTCCGGGCGTGCGCTGAGGGGCAGCGTCGAGTTAAAGATCCCTCGGGTTGTCGTGGACCGAATGACAACAAAAACGCGATCGCTGGCGGAGTTCTCGTCTTTCCGGGACACTCTACGGCCTTCCATTCATGACTTGTAGCCGCGCGCGTTAGACTTTAGAGACATCGGCACAGAATGAATGGTTCGAGCCGCGAGAGCCCGTTCTCGCTGGAAATGAAACGAAAGACTGAAAAGCGACGAACCCCTAGATATCGTCCACCGTCCGACGTCTCCGTAGCGGAGTGACCCCCCTCGGTGGGTTCCATTATTCTAACAAATTTGGAAGCACAACCATAAAAATCGAATCAAAACAATCAAAATAAAACTTCATTATTGGAATTGATGTCTTTAACAAGTTTTCGATTAGTTTCACCGTTCAGAACGTTGATGATCGTTTGGCTGGGATTGCGGTTCGATCGGGTGGGAATGGTAGGGGGAAAGGGAGTTGGGAGAGTGACTATGGAAGCATTAGAACGAGGTTGGACACTTTAAGAGCTTTTTGGGAGAACTTTAACATAACTAACGAGAATCAAAATAAAGGGTAACATTTTCACTATTTTAGTTTTGTTCATTGCAATTGAATTTGAATAAAACTATTTTACATTTCCTACATACCTGCAATAGTATAGCAGACCATTTGACAAACTGTCCCAAAAGTCTTGTTAACTATTTTTTTGGTTCAATTTACCGCTTAAACTGACCCAAAATTGCCGCGGGCAACTTGTATCCAGATCTGCGTGTTCGTGCTGCATACGGTCACATAGTTTCACGCAGAGACCTCGCAGTAACATTGGGGGCAGGTTGTCCAAGCATCATCATTTCAATACATTTGCCTCCCAGCTTCCCCCTAGCGTCGGGCCACCAGGTCGGGCATGGGCCCAAAATGATTTGAACCATTTATTAGAAGCGCTAAACATGGGCAGCGTGATCGGCATGTGTTTCCCTTTGGATTTTTGCTTCATTTGGTATGTTCGAGTTGGTTGGTTGGGCGGTTTTTATGTTGGGTCGTTCCCATTCGTTCGTGTCTCTTTCGTTTCGTCCCGGCACAGGTTGCTCGTTTTGGATGAGCCCGTTTGTTGGTCTGAGGCTGCAGGTCAGCTACTTTTTCTGGTACAATTTCGAAGCCGATGTCGTGACGACGGAACCGGAAATGAAATTATCGTAATTAGGGACGATTTAGTTACACCCCGTTCGTGGCATTCGGCGGTGCGTGCGTGCCCGAAACGAGGCTCACGGGTTGTGAAAGGACTGAGGGTTTCGGTTTGGAGAGCGGTGGGTAGCAATTTTTGAATGACTTTCGTGTGCGAGTGTGTGGCATGGGGCCAGCCGTCAATGGAATAGAAGATCGACCTGTTTCGATAGTTAAAACAGTGATTTATGAAGCCTCCTCCCCGCCACCTGGGGCCGGTGGGCGCGTTTGCTGCGTGAGTCTTTTTCGAGTGTACGGGAAAAATCATAATTGTTTGCTCGCCCGAGGTGTTGAGATTGATGTATGCCACAAAAGGTCAGCTTCGCAGTCCGCAGTCGAAAGGATTCGGAGGAGAAATTATTGAATGGGCTGGATGGGAAGAAATTATACTTTCCAGGCATACCTCCCTAATATCTTCCATCGCGTTTTGGTGCTTATTATAATTTGTGTTGGTGTCTTACGCCTGTATCTAAATAGGATCTGGAATTCAGTAGAGCTCATCTGGAGATAAAGATTACCGCAAGACACATATTTTTTTAAACGCTTGAAGAAATTATCTTTAAGCAAATTTTCAAACCAAACCAGAAATATTTCATTGAATTACTTTTGAAATGTTATTTCCAGAAATCCAGATATTAAATGTTCATCCGTTTCGACTGTACCATGACGACATGCATGTCCTGACCAGTTTGATAATTTATTTTCCAACGGCGAACGGCGAGTAAATTCGGCTGGCCAAAGAAGCCAGCCCACTCCGCCTCGGGGGTCAGTCGACAACGAGCATTCCAATTTTGGAGTGTCCGATCCGTAGCCCACGATAGGCCGAATGCCGGGACAAGGGAGGGCAGGCGTAAGCTTCTCGGCTCAAGCGCTAAGCCGATTTGGACCGAATCGAATAGTGTCGGCTGACCCGAAGCGAAACTGCTCCCCCCCCCCCCCCCCCCCCCCCCCCGGGACTCCCGGGAGGAGATATATGGGAGTGATAGCGCCGAGACGGCGTTTTGGTAGATCAATCCTCGCGGGCGGCTGGGCGATTGGTTTCGTTGTTAGCGCGTGATCGCGAGCCCCCGAAGAGTCTCGGATGACTTTGCGCTACCGCGACCCGGCGCTGTCACTGGCGGGCACACAATGACTTTCTAGTTCGAGAACGACCCGTGTTCCAAGCCCGGTTCCCTAATGGGAACGGTGACTGGTGGAAAATGCTTATGACTTAACTGGTTCCACCCGGGGACGGTTCGGTCGGATCGAGGATGATCGCACTCGGGAGATGAATTTTGAGATGTTATATTGGAACGCTGATTTATGTTTTTGTGTTCCCCCGGTGCCGATGCCAAAGCATTCGGCATATTGTTTCTAGTTCTGCAGGTCCATTTGTTGCACGGGAATTAAACGGACCGATCGATCCAATCGTTTGATCGCATTATCGAGCCGGGACGAAACGGGGTTGCACCAAAATCGGATCAAGTTTTGTTTGCTTGCGGAGACATCGGCTGCTGCCAAACGGGTGAAAAACCATTTGTATAGGGCAGTAATTATGCGGAACGAGTCAAAAAAAGGGAATGGTTTCTTAAGGGAGGGAGGTGTAGTCACTCTCTGAATGTGACTTTTTCCCAGGCTCTCGTCGTTAAAGCGAAAAACAATCAGAGTAAGAAAACAGTGAAGGTGCATCACATGCGACCGTAGCGACATATATCATGGACCGTGGACCGATGGAGGCCATTCCTGCTGCAGCAATACGGACAGTAGCAGTGCGTTCAACCGATACGTTTAATTATTTTATTCTACAGTGCGCAGTGTCCTCGGGACACGGCTAAATCGCTCACTGCCGGTGCCCGAGAGTCGTTTTCGTTTCGGGCCCATCCTGTTCCAACGACGGACGACGCTTGCATCCTGCAGGAAAACGCAGCAAAAAAAGGCCGCACCATTGCGTCCCGTTCTTGCCTGGAAGCGTTTAAAGTTTATCGCCGCGGAAAAACGGCCACGCAAGCGGCAGAAAAAGTTGTGAGTCGGCGTAAAAACGAACTCCCCGAGGCATTGCGCCTGTTTGGCGAAGAAAGAAGTACACCACCACTATATTGGCTGCTGAAATGGCCAGCCTTGACGGGAAGGCGGCATTGGGCGGGCGAAAGGCAAGAGTAAATAATAAATATATGACAGTTTAGATGACAAATTGAAACGACATGTTTCGGCGTGGTTGTCGGTGCTCGCGGAGCCCCGGAAGGGGCACGATTGCGGATGGCTGAGAACTTGCAGAACGGATGGGATTGCCCCGAGAGGTTGGTTGGAACATTGACCGGAGGATGTATGTCTTCCGATGATATCGGTTTCGGATTTTTTCAAATAGCCAACCGTAGTTGAGCACGAAATAGATAAAATAATTGCAAAGCAAAAACAGATGATCGTAAATCACATTTTTAAATATGATCAAGTGGCGCTTTCTTGGAGGAGTGATGACTTTAACAACCCTTTTAAAATAGCTTTAAATCGTTTTTGAAATAGTTTAAAAAGATCTTCGTGATATCAACTTCGTTAAGGGACAAAAACAAGTCTAATAAAAGCACTGATACTTAAAAATTCCCCGGCTCGAATTACAAAACTTCGTTGGACGGAAATGTTAGAGGTATCTGATCATGTTGCTTTGAGCCAAAATCCGATCGCAAGTGGAGCAACATGCATGTTTTCGCTAAAGAAGGGGATGTCGTGGCGTGGCGTGAAGATTAATCCAGGCAGCGGCGGATTGATAATATATTTTATCACGCTATCAGGCGAATGGCGATCGCGCGCCAGATCTCGGAGTGGATCGATTATTGGCTTCACGCACCAAGTGTCGCGTGTTTGGTTCAGCTTTCGGGGCAGGGCGTTTGCGTGATATTTCGTACCATTTGTACTCGATTGAACAAGAAACAGTGACGACGGAGGAGGAGGAGGAGGGCTGCGAGACGGGACCTTAAGTCGATTGCAATTTTGTAGCAACGCCAACGAAGTGGATCTTCGACCGGAAATGGATAACCATGGTAGTTATGCTGATCGCTTGATGGTGGAGAGGTTTTATGATTCAATTTTTAGCAACCACATATACTGTTTTAATGGCGGTCGTATATGCGCGGCGTACGGACACAAGCGGCAAGCAAAAACCGTTTTTCGCGATCGTTTCCATGCGGCGAGGGCTCAGTTTTAAGGTGGCCCGCCAGCTCCATTCATGCAAATTAAAGTTCTCGCACTCTTTGGCAAAAGTCCCGGGAGCAGTTAACGACGGGGAGATCTTGTGGAGGGGAGGTTAAAGCCATCCCAGAGGGCAATGCTTCAGTGACCGGGTGCGCAACGTCCTACGGGTGTCGGGTAGGGTCTCATTTCCTGCCCGTGATTAAAGAAGCTCGCCATCTCAAATCGGGTAGCAAGTGTTTATGGTCCTCTTATGTTTGTCTTCTCTTTCCTCTTTTCCAGGAAAGCTTGAAGTATCTTCTCGGTTGCATTTTCCACACGCAATCGCCTAGCTCAAAGATGCCAGCATCTGCCAACTCGCAGCCAAGCGCGGCCCGGTCTTCAGCTTAACTCTGTGTGCGAGCGCCACGAGGCATTAGAGGCAGTTTGCAGGTTAAACATGCCGGGAGAAGTCGAAGCCGGCAAGCAAGAAGGAAACGGCTAAGAGAGTATTCATATTTACAAACGTCATTTGGCCGTTTACTGTATTATTAGTTTGTTTTAAAGTTAACTGCCTTCAGGCGATGCAATCGTTGCGCCGTTCCGGCTGGGTTCCGTTGTGGATACGACGCAGAAACATGAATGGAAACTAAACTGGTATCAAAATGTAGGATATGGAAGGTCCGCGAATCCGTTCCTAAGCGAGAGCGACTTTCTCCGAAGAATAAAAATGGAGCTGCGCAAAACATCTGGCCGCTTGTTCCTGATCTGCATGATCCAGCCCGAATGCAACGGTGTCTGGTATTTGCAATTGGTAAAACCTTTTCGAAGTAAATTACAGGCTAGACAGAATTCAACGAAACGATTCACAAAAATTTAACGCAAATTCCGCAAATTAAAACAATAACCATTGACAACCGTTTCGCAACCCCCCCGGGGGAACAGTTTTAATGCCAAGAAACATTTGAAAACTAATTATTTTGGGCAAGTTTAACGACTTCTGTGCTGGCCCGGGACCGGATGCAAAGGGGTGGAGCCGGAAGGGATTGGTTTTAACGATGGTTAGTCAAAAATCTACTACCCGGGAAGATATTTCGCAATTTGTGTAGACGAAACGCGTTTTGGGATGATTGGAAATTTATGATCGTCGGTGCATCGTCTACCTCCATTGCATTTGAATGACCACAGGAAACGTTTAAATTATTCATAAACGTTTAATGGAACGCGGACTCCGGCTCGATGAAACGCTTTTGTTTTCCACTGACGACGGGCGTTGTCCCTTCGGACGCCCGGTTCGTCCTTCGGTTGATTTTCTCGTTAGCTCGTAGCCCACCCTTTTTGCGCGAGTGCGGAGGGCTTCTACGGTTTCGGTTGTTTTAATTTGGTGGATACTTCGTGATTTTCCGAGGTGTGGTCGTATATTTCTTAACCCCACCAGTCCTTGCTCTCTCGCACAATCGTGGATTTCACTCACTAAGCCAGCGGAGGAGAGGACTCCCGTAAGTCAGGCAGCCGGAAATCGTTATCGAGCCGGTGGCGTTGCGCAGGCAAATCGCTGCAGGGCAGCCTCAAAAAAAGGGACTGGAAAAGTCCAAAATAAAACGCCCAAAACATAAGTAAAACGTCTTCGAAGTCATCTTGAAGAGTTCGGAGTAGGATTGCCAAATGCCGAAAAAAAAACAGGGCAACAATTCGGAAGCACCCTACGGCTTGAAGTCGGGTGCACCAGAATCTGGCTTGAAAACCAACCGACGTTATCCTGGGTGGACTCAGTTCTCTCCCCTCGCCCCTCTCGCACATCATCCGCAGAAAAACTCAGGCTGCAGTTCGCTGAGTAATTGCACGTTCTCGTCGGACAGCTCTTTTTATTGTGGTTTGCGTTTCTACATGAAATTATGCTTTCCATGCGGCCGGAGCTGCCATTTCAAAACCGGGCCCGGGACAGGGCTTTGGGGTGGAATTTCGTTTATGCTGCACTTCTGTGCGTTTCTGCTATGTTTCCATCCACATCTCTCCCCTTTGGAAAGAATCCTTACCCCGTTTGTGTTGTGATCTTTGTTTTTCTGTTTGGGCCCGCTTTAGCTGCAGATCGATTAACCTGCCTGGGCGCATGTGTTTTCTTGCTGATCATATCGACGATTGTTCGGGGGTAAGTTCGTTTCATTGAGCCAATTTTACAAACGTGCTACCGAAATGTGCGTCGTTCTTGGGGCCGCCCTGCGTTCCTCTCCGTGGCCGGACGTTGAATGAGGTTGCTAAAGTCACGATTGCGCGTGATTGAAGCAGCCGCCGGGGTCAGCTTGAGCTCAGTTCCATTGACCGGAGGCTTTGGGCACGTTGAGCGATATGAAATTCATTGATGAAGATTGGTGCACCGGTACTTACTTTCTCCCCCCGGACCGGGATCGCGTCCCCGGTGGCAGGTTTTTTTTTGTGTTCGAATCAACATTCAACTGACGGACGAACTGACGGGTTGTTCGTTTCTGAAGAGGAGATCGGGAACCATAACGGAAGAAACGGTCCGCCCATCTGCGGGATTGGAGATGGTATTTTAATTATAATTGTAATGCAATTTAAAGTGTACGGAAAACGTACTCACGATCCAACGCTTTCTTTACTGAAAAGTTCAATGAACAGTTGGGATGTTTCTGTTTGTGTGCTTTTGTGTGATTTTATATTTGTTTGTTACATTATTCGCTTTCTTAATTGAATATTTTTGAATATGAATATAACTTCGTTATATTTCAACGTTTGTTTTGATATCTTTTTTCATATTATTAACGTTTAACCAAATTTCAGAAGCCAATTTTGAGTTAATAATAATTTCGTTGAGACTGCACAAGTTTCTGTTCAACTTTCTTGCCTGACTGATCGGCGCATTCGATTAGCTGTTACCGGCGATCGGCTTCGGTTCGAATTTCGGTAGCTTTATCATGAAATTAGAAATCAATCAAAGACCTTGAAGGCGTTTTGCGATTGATTGAAGCTAATTTAAATATTTATTAGGTGCGGTGCTGAAATATCGCCTCCCGGGCTGCAGACGGCAATTTATGTGCAAAGCGGCGGTGCCCCCCAAAGCGTCGCCCCTAGGCTAGTAGTCCCGGGAACGGTTGGGTTTTGGTGCTCGGGAACGCCAGCTTGAGTGGAATGCGAAGAAAAGTGGGGACAGCCTAAAATCAACCACAAAGGCTTCCATGTTACGCAGGCAGCCTTTGGAAGGGGTCCATTCTTCGGAAAAGGGTGTTCTTTGGCTTTGGAGGGATCGAGGACGTGATTGATCTGCATATATCATACCGCTGCAGCCACGGCGAGGCCTGCCTGAGTTCTTTTCGGTGCTGGGTGTTCGACTTTGTTACAGATTTATTCGGTTCCCCGGTAGCCACACCGTTAGTCTGCTCCTCACGGCGATTAGCGGCCGATCATGACGGCTGTCAGTCGCCTTCGAATGCGAGGTGCGCACCAAAAAAAAAAAGCGGCTCCGGCCGTCGATCGATTTGATCGGCCCGCTCTGATAGTGGTGTAGTGCGCATGTTTTATCGAAATACAAATCAAGAGACGATGGCAGTCCTTTGTTGGCGGTACCAAATGGCTTTTTCCTACTAGTTCGTTCGCGTGTGTGTATGCGCGGCTCCTCTAATCGGCGTCGATCGAAACCGAAAGGATTTGCCTACTGGTGGCGCATAGTTTTAACGCGGAGAAGTGAAAAAGAAGAAAGAAAAAAATACCCCTACACAAATGCCAGAGAAACCATTTTGATTGAATGCAAATTAGCAGACGGGTTTGATTAGAGAAATGTATGCATTCGTCCTTTCCCGCCTTTCCCTCCGGGGCAGAAATCAAATCGTGTCAGTATGGGAGAACATAATCGACGATCGATGGTCGTCCAAAAACCGTCAAGTCATAAGAAACATTAAGTAGCTAACGGGTTTGTCGGGGATTTAAATGTTTGAAATATGCCACAGCAATGGTAATTGGGTTGCTATCGACATTCAACTGTTTTGGAGTGAACTGGCTTCGATGGATTGGGACAAATATGTGATAACATGAACTAGTAATGGCAGTCACTTGCATACTGAACCCGAAGTGGATACTATTCCGTAGAACTGTTAAAAAAAATTCTCTAAAGGTTTCAACATAAAACCAAACGTTGTTGTCATACAATGTTTAAAGGAAATTGAACTGAAGCAAATAAGGCTCATGGAAACGTAATATGCGAAGAGAAGCTGCAGGGAGGCAACCAGAGCGTACCGTAGAAGGCGAATCCGATCGAAAACGGGATGGTGAGATAGAGAGAAAAGCAATTTAAAATTAAAACTGATAAATTATCGAACACACAGTAGCGACTTTCGTTTCGAGCTAAACGTTTTTGAATGTAAATGAGTTCATTCGGTCTGGACAGAAATCGGTTTTCGAATTCGGTGGCGCTCGCGGGCAGCTTCCCCCCCCCCCCACTTCCTGTTCGTGTTGTTTTGCTCAGAATCCGCACGACGACGGGGGGGAGAAACGAAGAATCGAATTTTACACGCCAGCAGAACCGAGGCATTTCGGATCCGTTTTTCCCTTCGCAACCTTCTGAGCATTCAATCGTTCGGCTGTCATGTAATTGGACCAGAACTGCTTCTGCAGCTTGAATTCGGAGTGGAGAATTCAAACGGATGGGAAGCAAAAAAACAAATGGTCAGGGATGTTCGGCAAGGATTTTGTCCGTCGAGGCTGGAGAGGCGAAATTCGAGGAACGGCGTTGACTGATGTGCTTCATTAATTCGAACATTTCTCTTGCGGTGTCGGAAAATATTTCACAAACTGGCAACGGCGTGAGAAATTGATTTATAAACTGTTGGTCTACCGACCAAGTGTGAGTAGGGAAAGCTTTGAAGGATGTGTTAGTGATGTTTTATAGAAACTCAAAAAGTTATCCGAATGTTGGATTAAAATTAATATACGATTTGAATGAATCGATTTATAACATTAAATCGGCAGGATTCACATGACATCCAGTTTAAGGCGGTGTGATCAAGTGTAGAAAGACAACATACTTCAGTTGCTAATTCCTTCAGCACAATTTATGGGTCACGATCTCGTTGTGCACAAGCGTCCGTACAAATTGGTCCTTAAACCGCCTTCCTTCGACACATGTCTGCCCGGAGTACGAGATAATGTAAAGGTTCACCTTTTTCCGCCACGCTGTCTTGCACCTTCTAGACGAATTGCGTGACCCCTTCGGCTTGACTTCGGCAAAGGTCGCCTTTTTTATGGTGGGTTACCACCATCGGCATCGTGCCGTAAAATGGTTCCTTCCGATATCCGACATGAGCACGCGCAAGTGTGTTTACGTGTTTCCGATTGTGTGCCTTCATTGCATTGCGGTCCCATTTTGGCAAACCGACGTGACGTCCTGCGCTGATCGTGATCGTGGTCGACCGTGGTCGAAGGTAAATCGCGACAATTTAACTAAATTGTAGATAAATAGATTCTAATGAAGACATTACAGTCGTGAGGGGAAATTTATGAAAATTTATAGATTCGATAAGCGTTTACATCGGCATGGCATGACCATGTCGTCCTGCGCCGGCAAGCAATGCATGCATGCATGCACTTTCGCTAAAGCCTTCCCCTTCCGGAGCCCCTTCCCCTTCCCTTACCCTCCTCCAATGGTGGGCAATCGTCGTATCCGCATCGGCGATCGCGCGATAGCGAGTTCGATCCTCCGAGATCCCGAGTACGAGCCCGTACGACTAAGAGGATAATAATAACATAACCTCAAATATATTGATCATCATAAATTCAATAAACAAACGCGGTGCAGTGTGAAGCGGTGCCGATGAGTGGCAAACGCAGGAGACCGGAGCAGCGACGGGGGAAAAAAGGGGGGGATCCGGAAAACAGCGATCGTACCGAAACATTGTGCGATCTCGAATGAGACACGGCGTTCAGAGCGAGAGGGGTGCAGAAAATCCTGGCCGTGGCCGACAGAGTTTCCCTTCCCCACACACGGTGGATTTTCGGATGATCACTCAAGTGAAGCCCTGCGTTCACCCTCCCCGGGAACCCCGAGGGAAGTGGCCTGGAAAAGTGCGACGCCAAAAGCGAATAGAAAGGAGCGAAAAATCACCGTAAGGACCGCGGACCCGGAGCCCTCCCGAGCCTCGGGTGGAGGTGAATAATGTCCAGAAATGGGGCAATAAATCTTGAAAGTGTGTTGTATAATAATACTTTTACACTCGAAGCCGCCGTTTGCTCGATGACGCCGCCATTTGCGTTCGATGTCCAAACGCTTAGACGAAGATCGGTTGGCTCACGAGAGGGATCGGGGTGGGAGATTGTTTGTCTGTTGCGCTACAAGGGCCGCACTTGTGGGCCGCGAGACGGCGCATTACTGTGCTCCGCCGCCGCGAGGATGAAAGCGGCCAAGTTCGGGCAACATAAATCTCGAGCATCCGTAATTTCGCCGACGTTCCGATGCTCCGTGCCGTTCCGACAGGGAACCGGCTTCAATTCGTCTATTAGGCGTTGTGGTTTAATCGCAGACCCTTTCGAGCGGGTTGAAGAAGCGTTTGGCGGCGATCGGGATTAAGACTTCTGCCTGCAAGACTTTACATGTCACCGCGCACCTGAAAGCTAGAAGCGGGCGCAACCGTTGGAGGTGAAAATGATAGCAAAATTTAGTAGCCGATTGTAAATTGACAAATATCATAATAAATCTTCGGCCCTTCTAGCCCTGCGAGGGTTCTCAGAGCTAGTGTTTGAATGCACTTTGTGCAATGTGAAAGTCACGGAAATATCCCTTGTCTTTCTGTGGCAATATGTCGCGTTGACAATTTAATTATCTGAGACGTGCTTGTGTGTGTTTTTCCAAGGAGATGATGTTGGCGGTTGGAGCCCGAGGAAACCCGGCCGAAGAGCTGCGATGAGAGTGATAATAAATCCTGCACGTACTCGTCGTCGAGTCGTAAACTGGAGGAACCGATCGGCAGAAGTCGTCTTTTCGGCGCTGGTAGGAAGTTTAAAATTAGGCACATAATTTACACAAAATGCAGTCGAATGCAGCAACAACGTGTTTGGGGGGTAATTACGAAAAATACATTTACTTCATTACAAGCGCAGTGTGCGGGTTTGGGCTACTTGGTCTTAGACACTCTTTCCTCGGTGGTGGTGTTATCATCGTTTACGAGGGAATTTTTTGAGGAAAAAAAACGAGGCATCACCTCGCAGTTCCGTTCGTCCATCCCATATGAAATAAACGAAAAAGCGGTAACGGAAGGAGGGCTAATTTGGGGCGACAAAAAAACGTTTAAAAAGCGCTGCGCCTCTAAACGGCGGGCCGAACGGAGACGAGCCCCGGTATGTTTTATACTTGATAGGGCGCATTTTATGATGTCTGGCGAGGTGCTATAAATGTTTGGAAATGCAGTTTGATGATATTTTGTCGTTGCACGCTGCCGCGTCTAATGGGATGGCGCGAGTTTGAACTCATTTTTGCCAACGGACAAAGTGTTTGCGAAGACTTGTGAATCCTCTTTTTCCCGGCCCGGTTGCAGGTAGCTTGGAACGCCTTGTGGATCGTTTGGATAGCGATATATTTATGTAGGTCCATGTATACACTTTTTATCGGGTGCAGGTAAAAGAAAAGGATTGCATAAAACATTTAATGAATGCTCGACATAATGAGGCTGTAGAGATTGAGCAGCACATGGTAAGGATATTTTATTGTGTCGAATAAGATGCACAAGTATTTGCATCGACTTAGATTGATGTCGTTCAGATACGAGATGATGAAAATGTTTTGCAAGATTAGTAGTAACAATAACTGTTATTTAACGAAAAGTAAACCAAACTGCAGTAGCAGCGATCGATACAATACATTTAAGTAGCTTTTGATAATCCTTCCATAGAAGACGTACAATCGGAATAAGCAAGCTATAAATCGATCAGGCTCTTAAAAAATTAGCAATTTATGGCGGTATTGTCGGCTATCCGCAGCCAGCTATGCTTACCGAAGCAACAAGTGTTCAATCGATCCCTCGATCGGTGAAGTGTTCGATCGGAACCTAAGGAAAATCAATGAAACCATTCAACTCGTTAGGACTTGGTTGAATTGGAGTTGCAAAATCCCGGCCACCGATCGCCATTGCGCGGCGGACAAATGGCCTTTCAGTTTATGGCACAACGGGTAGGGCAGAATCGTTCGAGCGATTCGGTTTTTAATTTATTGTATTGTAATTGATATCTTAGAGTACCTCCGGGGATTGGGAAAATCTATTTTAATTGTTGTCATTTGAATTATGATCGCCGGTGAGCTAATCGACCAGGACTTCCACTGGAGACTTTTTGCGTTTCGTTGGGGACGTATTCCATTTGAGGTATGACGTCGAAGGGTACAACAAAACATGGTCACAAGGGTGGACAAAGCAAAATCGCTTTTTGATGATTGCCAACGAAAGGAAAGCGACGAAGTAAAAAAACGACGCAACGAAGGAAAAACATACAAGCATCCGAACAGGAACAGGTTAGACGATTTCGAGTGCTCTAGGTTAATCGATTGGTCACGGTGAAAAAGGAGAACACAGTCGAGAGCGTGGTGGATGCGCAAAACTTGCGCTTGCCAACGCAGTGGCTGCGCAAAGTGAAAAACAAAAAAGGAAAATAAATCATCAATGAACAAACGAAACGTATTTAACATCGGTTAATGATGCGGAAAAACCCTCCATTTTTGTTCTTGTTGCTTTCTTTTCCTTTGCCAACAATAAATCAGGAAGGAGATTGGCTTAACGGTAGCTTGGGCGTGTGTGTGTGTGTGTGTGTCGTGCGGGAAGTGATGCTTTTTAAGCACATCAATGATTGAAACGCTTGACCGATCGGGGGTCAAGAAGGGGAAATATATTACAAGGCACAGCGCCTTGTAGAAAGGAAGTATTAATAATATTCGATTCGTTTATGTGTAATGTAGTTCACGACCTTTCGACTCACCAGCAAAAGGGAAAACGATTGAATCTCGCGAGTAATGATTCGCAGATATCTGATAACTGATCGCGGCTACCGTTTATTTTCAATTGATACCGGTTGAATTGGTTTGCCAGGATTATTCCGATCGAATGGTGAATGCATTAGAATACATTAATATAAATACTCGATAAAATGGAGCTATTACACCACACACACTCACAGCTCCCCGTGCTCGCGCTAGTATAAAACAATCTCCAATTTCCCGATGAAACATCATAATCGTTTCGGTTTTGCTTGCGTTCCTCGCCTGGAATTCGTTTAATCGCTTTTACCACCAGGCAGACCCGCGGGTAATTAGCAACTCAATAATAAATGTAGTCCGCTGGCGGCCGATTAGTATCCCGAAATCGTTTACTATCTGCCGCAGCAAATTGATCGGAGGTTTAATCTTTCTGGCGTTCCGGATCGTGAACTCGGTTCCCGACACCGGGCGGTGCGGTGTGTTTTCGTGTGCAATAAAATGTTATGTCTCGTAAAAATCGCCTCCAAACGACGCGCCTTTGCATGAGCCAAAGCGGGGAGGTTGTCGTTTAGATAAAGCTGGCGAGCGCAGCGGAACGCAATTGGCAGCATTCGCGATCGATTACCGTCGAGTGCTCAGGTTACACAGATTTGGCGCAGTAGCAGCGCGGCTTGGCGGAAAGCATCTGCAGGTGTTGGAAAACGGAAAATCTGAATTAGGAAAGGCCAGGAAACGCGGGGAGGAGATAAATTGAGCAATGAAAGAAATAAATGCCATCAAATAAACATTCCCATTCCAACAAATAAACATAAAGTTTATCGTATGAGGCGAAATGGGGGGACTTTGATCATATGTTTATGATTTTTTGTGTAAGCCTCGAGCTTGCCAGGGTCATTATGCGGGAAAACTCACGTGTGTTTATTTTATTCAAACAATTTCCTTTTTGTGCCATACACCATCCAGTTTGCTCGACTGCAGCAGAAATAAAACATGTTATCGGCACATTAAAAGGAGGAAACCAATAGCTCGCATCGAGAAACGAAAGAAATCGTTTACAAAGTGCCGATCCTTGGGAGGAAAATGTAAGCGTGCGATAAGCAAATGTTTTTTGCGGAGATAGTTTAATAAACTCGAACAACTGCTGGTATGCTACCGTGATGGAGATAGTCGCTGGTGAATGAACAGGAGGAGTGGAGATAAAAGCAGCTTCGCAGGTAAAATAATTTAAAAAAAAATCAAAGTCGTTAAAGACTACATGCAAACCAAACTAGAGCGCTGGTAACACAACATTTTTCCAGTAGCAATTGCCAGTCATTGAAGGTGGTATGTTTCAGGACGCTAAGGAAGAAGAACGAACCCCCGCTAGTGGCTCGCTTTTCACAAGGCCAAACAATGAAGTTCTCAATGCACTTGCTGGGCGAAGAAGACGAGCAAAACACCGCACCGATAAAACAAACCCTGCTACAGTCGGGGTTTCACCGGCATACGCGGCGATGCATCGGCTCAAGTGTACAAAAAGCTTTTAAATTCGATTCCCTGGACCTCCAGCTTCCTTGGGCGAGCTTTACCGCCTTTAGCCGCGACCAATCGGGGCTGTCCCCGCGTGATGCAGTAGTCCTCGCCAAACGGAAGCCAGCCGCGGGTTCCAAGCGGGCGTCCATTGTTAATTCGCCGAGAATGGGTTGAATATTGATTTTATCGGAAGCGGATCTCTTTGAAGGTTTAACGAAGAATTCGCCGGCAATGCCTTGACCGAGCTTGGGGGGACCCGTGGGAGTCTTCCACCGGGAGCTCGTGGAAGTGTATGTGTTTCCCCGTGTATGTGAGTAATCCTAACCTCGGGCTGCTGTAAGGGAAAAAGCATGCTGAGCATTAAACGCTTCAGTGGTTCGGGAGGAGGAATCACAGATAGGAGATTCTTTTTTTTTGTCGCAAAACCCTAACGACTTATTGGTGCGGGGAGTCCAGGAGGACGATACGGCAGTGTATTCGATGGACATATTTCTGATAGTGGTCCAGTTCGGTCTGGTCAGGTCAGGCCGACGGTGTAGTGGTGTTCTGCCGTATGCACTCGGGAGCATTTATTTGTGTACTGCGCGTTTTAAGATTTTCGCTGGGCAACGTTTTTTTCCGAACACTGGAAATCCGAAGATGCCTGCGATCGGGTGGGTTTTTTTGAAGTTGGGCCCGTGTTTATTTATTTTTGCGTGCGATCGTACGGCGGCACCCTTTGGTGAGTTTGATCAACATCTTTGATTGTATGGATTTGTTGGAAGCAAACGGGTAAAAATGGGGAACGAAAAAGACAAACAAACCCACAGATGCGTTATGTTAGTAATCCTGGCAAGATTTCCAGTCCAACGAGGATATAAAATCACGTCCACCTGGTGGGCAAGGGGAGGGTGTTGTAGGAGTACGCATCAATTATAAATCACCGTTTGCGGGTGGTTGTCCGAAGGTTGATCGTTTAGTGCCCATAATTAGTCGCTTGTCAATCTTGATGCGTTTGAGTGAATTAATGTCCAATTTATCGATATGCTGTGCATCGTCGTATGATCTGCAGGAACGCTCGGTACCACGTGCCATGGCACGTACGGCCAGGGAAATTTACTGACCGCTCGAATCGCTTCACTTGTTCTGCCCGTGTCAGCGATGGTTCGATCTTTGATTAAGTCTAATGTAAATCCAAAACGACTCACAAATGGGCGATCAAATAGTTTCCCCTCTGATTGAAGGAGATGCCGTTTTCCTTTCTATTACAATTTGTAGATGAAATGCTGATGGCTCATAGAAAGTCAATAAGAATACATTGTACCGATGGACAAACGAGTTGGTAACCATTTCTTCTTTTCCGATCTTCTCTATCGCAACATCGCGAGAGAAAATTCATGGAGAACGGTCACTACTCTTTCCCTTTGGAGGTATCACTTACCACTCGGCGTAAAATATCTTCGAAAATTGGTAGCAAGCAATCAAAGTCAGTTAAGTGGCTTCCGAGCCCCCAGCTCACGCCATAAACACGAACCGTTCCGAGGTAATCGGCAGGGAAACAGGAGCGCGAAGGAACGGCGCATAAAGCAGGCAGCCAATATCATATTCATAAATAATATCATTAAATTGAATGATTATTTATAATTTATTATTACAGGTATCGATTTCAGCGATTTATTTTCACCTTCTCGCAGTCCGGGTGCTCACAGTATTTGCTAGCACTCTTCTTAACCCGTTCGGGTATGCCATCGTTTGCTCGGGAGTGTGTTCATGTAAGCGTGCGGTATTCATAAATCGTATTGCGCTTTATGCATCAAGAGCGAAGGAGCGGATGGAGAGGAATCGAAGCTAGAAAAATTAGATGGAATTAAAATATTACCTTTAATTGTTTTCCATACTCACCTTGTCTTTGAGGATCAATTCTCGCCTGGAAAATAGTGAGCAAGACCGCATCGTTCAGCACATCTGATTGTTGCTCGATGAGACTTGAAGATGACGCAGCTCAAGAGAAGATCATTATCGTTAATTTTTCTATATCGGTGATGATGATTTTTTTTACGATAAACAGGGAAAGAATAAGATCGAACTGTGCGATGTATGACAAGCGAAAAAAAAAAACTCAAGAACTACTGAAAATCACTTTTGTTCAATCATCGATCGACGCTTTCAGAGAACGCGAGTCTTTTGTTCGAAAATTAAGCGACGAACCCGACTTTACCGGATGGAAACGTTTCGTGATCAAATCAAAGTGCACTTCCAAACCTGGTGGCGAAATGAAAAATCTTCTTCCCGACTTTTTACAACCTCAAAGGGAAAAAAGGAGAGACACAGAGAAGCGAGAGAAAGATCGCATGTGGAATGAAATTACCCCGCCAGGGGTAGGCTTGAATTTCGTTGGAATTCAAACATAATATTGCACATGATGCATGCTCGCTGTCTGCAGCCGCGTGTTTTCCGTGGAATCCGAATTCTCGGCCGCGTTGGGTTGCCTCGAGGAAACGGTTTCTAGAACTCCGCGCCGGAGCAACGGACCCCCGGATGCTGGGCGTCTAATGATTGAGGGTAGAATTTGTGCCCGTTGGTCAGATTTAAATATCACTTGACTCGAAGATGAAAACGTGGAGAGAAAAAAAAAACTACTCTTTGACCATTAGGCAGGGAGGAGGGGAGTTGAGCGGAGAAGGTGACGTAGATTACCACCACTGCCACCGGAGACGTCAGCAGGCTTTGCCGGTTTGGGGCCTTCAGGGGGGCAAACCGGGCCGCTTGGTAGCACGTGTTACGTTTGCGTTTCGAGCTGCCGTGCCGTGGTCACGAATTTCTGGCGCGGGCTTGATTATAGCCCCGGCGGAAGCAGGGTTTAGTTGAGATTTAATGCTTGTTTAAGACGCGCCCGGGCCCGGGCTTGTTCGCCTGCGTGCTTGTTTGTGCTCGTTTACACACTTTCTATGAAAAAAAACGGCAGTCCGAAATTTCTGTACTTCTGGCCCGCATTCGGATATCGAGCGACGGCGAACAGCTTGCGGGCGTTGTGAGTTTTGGGGGTTTCAGATGAATCGCTCTACAAATCCGAACGCCACTACCGCTAGGGCTAGAACATACGGGAAACCCTCCCCAATATCGCATGGAAACAATTCCTTTCGACTAAGGGTATCATTAGCGGAAGGGATTTTGCTGCGGAAGAATTTTCCCTCAGGGTAGGATGGAGCCAGCAAATTTTGACAAACAAAAAAAAAGGAAAAAGAACTCTTGTGCCAGCTTGCGGCTGTTGAATGCCGTGCCGTTGATGGTGTCAGTGTTGTCAGTGGTGATGTTTGCTGGCTCTCTCGTGGTAAGGAGTGTTATTAAAAGCACTACCGTGCTCGTGGACTTATGCCTGATGATCATTAAACGCCGTTGCGGTCAATTAGCTGGTTCATTTCCAGTTTTGTTGCAAATTGATCAATTTTATTGGATGTAATGTAATGTATTTTTGCGAATACGACCATTGCACGATGATTTGCAGGAAATAAAATATTTATTGCAAAAGCACATATAAAACTTTTAGTGTAGTCATAGGTTCGCGACAGATGCTATGCAATTGTTCCATAATTAGCACAAAGGCTAATAAGTTTTGTTGTCTGCAATTTTAACTATTAAAAGTTGCTGCCTCGTAAAGTCGTAAATGCAAAGGAGCGCGCATCGTGCCCATAAATAGATGATAAATGTGTGGCTTCGGCCTAGCCGTCCGTCGATTGATCATTAACGGTGACCCATAAAAAGCACGCCACAGGCTGATCCTTAATCATGTTCACCTGCAGAACAATTCCGGTCTAAGCTGGGGCACATTTAGGACACCTTCGGTGCATCAGGTCCTCGCCCGCTGTTGAGCAGGTGATTTTTTGAAGTGTGTACCTGGAGAAGGAAGCGACGATACAGGGAAAAAAAGCCATGCTATCCCGAATTGAACCTTCGGGTTTTCATTGCTGAACGTGTTTCAAGTTTTCGTCTCTATCGACGTTGGGTTCCGTTATACCAAAAACCTCACGAATTAGACAAACCATTAGAAAGGTGCTTTAGATTTGAAAGTTTCCACGAACAAGGAGTCGTTTCGATGCGAGACGCGTGAAACTATGCGCCTGGAAGATCGATATTTATCAACGATTGCAGCTGCATCGTGCGAGATAATTTGAATGAAGTGCTCACCATTAAGTTCTTAGAGTTAGACGAGAAACAATTCACCGATAGTTCCTTAATTCGTTTCTATTATCGGACCTTTTCCTGGCGAACATGTTTCGTTACGGTCATGTTTAACCGTCTTCTCCTGCACGCAAAGTTAATGTGTTTTCCGAAATTGTGACTAATCGTCCTCTCCTCGACTCAATAATGATCGTACGTCGTTTAGAACCTTCCCCGGAACCATACGTCCGGTAATGACGAATTTGCGTTTGCGAGTCCGATGTTGGAGCAGTTTGGAGTGCAATATTAAATCGTTCGCTCGTGCGGTCAGCGTTCGCCGATCCAAATGGCCCAATCCGTCTTGGGTTTGCCAACGGCATACCACGAGCACGGCACGCACTGCACTGTTTTTGTGCCCCCCACACCCCCTCGCTCCTTTCTCCTTCCGGTTTTGAAGCGAACGTGTTTTTAACCGAGCGCATAAACGATCGGTTAGAACACTGCGGAACGGTAGCAGTAAGCCCAAGAAGCCTTTTCCGCTGCATTTGCATGATGGGCTTGGACTCGTACGATTTTTCGCAGCAGCACTCCCTTGAAAGATCAACAGTGCGGCCCTAAGAAGTGCCCTCAGTGAGATGGTAGAAAAACAAAACGGGAAACCCGAATACTCCAAAGAACCACAAAACGGTGGAGCGAAAATTGCCGGTTTTGCAAATTACAAAATCGTGATTAGCGCACAAGCCGGGCGCACGATCGACAAAGTGTGACCTGGCGAAGGGTAGCGAAACTGCGGTCGAACGTCGAAGAAGTGGCGGGGAAGGGAGGAAAACACAGTAACACTTGCGAGAGAGTGATATGCAAAGGATGTGTTTGGGCCCCGGTGATATGGGGAATGTTTAGGGGAGGGGCACAAACAACAAAACCCCGATGGAATGATTTCTCGAGCCGTTTTCTCGAGCCGTTGGACAACGTTTTGCTGACCAGCTGACAACGGAGGGCGCGTAATACGTCCACATGGCGTAATACAAGTGGCACTGTCACATTTCAATTCATAATCTGTCCGTCCGTCCGAACTCGATCCTCGGCAACACCACCACTTGGGGGACCCTTGCTTCCCCCAACCCTTCCAAAGACCCTTCGGGCAGGTCTCGGGAAACAGAAAAAGGCCGAAACGGGCATGCGAACGTCAACAAGCGACAGAGAGTGGTGCGATTGCGATCGTCGGACAACGGCGAAACATCACCCGTCTTGTCGTCCGCCGGCTCGAACGCCCCAAACGCGCGGGTCCTGCGGTCGCGGTCGGACAGACGGACACGAAGCCCGGGCTTCTGGTGGCATCGACATGGCACGAAGATGTTTATTATAATAAAACATTAGGCGCAAGGCACGACGATGCGACGCGCGGCCATTTAATCGGAATCAATTTTATGTAAATGATTGGTTCGTCCGGACGAAGGTGCGGCGTGGGGAGGGGGGGGGGGGGGGGGGAAGGATGTGCGTCTGGCTCGGAAGGGGAGAAGACAAAGATTGAGCTTTAGCTACTGTTTAGAGCCGGTTGATTGGAAGGCTGGGATGGACGGATAGGATACGTGTTACGTTTGCAGACGAAGCTGAATTGGAAATAGTCCTCCAAAAAGATTTTAATTTAATGTTTCCGAACCCAACACGTTGGTGTAAAATAAAAGTTAAGATTTGTGATTTATATCTTACGCAATGTTGGGTGTTCAATGGGAAATAAGACAACATTGGCAAATAACAAAGGTGTGCCCATTTTGTGGACCGATTCGCATCGAACAAAAACCTTTGCGTGCATCAAACCATCCTTCCTGGTGCGCTTGGTGCGCTGTCGAAAAAGCTTTATTCGCCCGGCGCGAGGGATACGAATTTCGCTTCGTATGTGTTCGCCCGATCCATTTAGACAATGTATGTGCATAAATTTACCATACATTAATGTTGTACAAACTGATTTGATGAATTTCTCAGCGCACCCGAGCGGGAAAGTGCTCCCGGGCTCTGAATTCGGTCAAAAGCGTCCTCGGATCACTCTTCCCCCTTTTTCCCTCCCTCCCGAACTGGAGGTAGGATACTAATAGAGCTAGAAAGAGTCTCTCGGGGACTGATCGCGCCGTCGAAAAATAGACACTGTTGGGCTACTGAAGCTTGCCGAATCGAAGACCGCCCTCCTGGATCTTTTTCGTTCAGGGACGGGAGGCACATCATCGAAAGGCACTCCAAATGTTCCATTAGTGAGGTGAGCGCCGCCCGCAAACGGGGTGGGTACGGCTTTCCCATCGGATCGGAGCAGGCGCTAGGCCAACTATAACATTAATTTTAAATAGATTGAAAAAGATTTATGTCTACCAGATCGTTATCTTCGCTGGACACTGGCACACCGGTGATGGGAGTGTGGCCGTACGTGTGTGTGAGGGGGAGGGAGAGTAAAACATTGTCTCTAACGATGGTGCCGATGATCAGGAGATTTCGTTTAGTGCGCGATGCGCTACTGGTGGCGTGGTCTACTGGCGGCTGTCTAAGACCGAGCCGTCGTACCGGGGAACTATCGGGAGCGAGCGGGTTAGGCACGTGAGGTATAGTAAACATGTCCATCTAATAACCCCATCTACCCCCCCACCATACCAGGGTTCGTTCGAAACGCGTTTGATCTGGGCCTCCGGCGTGGGTAAATCGCATCGACCGCTGCTTGATTAAGAGAACTGAAGAGACGGAGACTAGAACAATACAGGAGGAGAAGCGTAAAGACGGACTTGGAAACAGGACCGGACGAAAGATCCAAAATCACTCCGGTCTGCGCGCGGGAGAAAAGTTGTTTATCATCGCGGATTATGGAATTAATTTCCAGCAACATTTTCAGTTCATTCGCTCGTTGTTCGATCCAGGGGGGGGAAACCGTTCCACCCATGGCGCCTTAGGTTTTTCAGCGCAAGAACGGGGAGGGGGGAACGACGAGAACGGTGTGCTTATAATCGGTCAAGTACGAAGGCTTCACGACCCATCCGGTCCATACGTATGTCAATCATTGATTGTGTGTGAATCACGAGATGCAGTTTTCCCGATCGACTTGGTTGGCTCGGGGAGACACAAATCCCTTCGGTCGGGGCTGCTGGCGGCGGAGGTTGATCGAATTGAATGAATTTTGAATAAATAATAAACATCCGGTGTGCGGATGGGGAGGGGGAAAAAAAAGGAAGCACCCGTTCTCGCGAGTCCCCGTCAGCTTTGGCGAATCAAGGGAAAACCGTCGCAAAATGCGGATAATGGAAGAAGCGGCTCGAACGATGCAAGGCCAGCATGCATGCAGTTCGCCTGCAATCCGTTGAGCCACTGGACGAGTGGAGTTGCAGAGTGAATGAAATTATTGTCTTAAGGGGAATGGAAAGTGGGGGAATCGTTTTGCGTTTAAACGTTTTGCATCGCCGTTTGCTACCGGGAAAGCATGACGTATGGAATTGACAACCTTTTTAATATTTCGAATGTATTTTATTGCCTTTAATTTCTTCGAACCTCGTGCTTGCGTGTTGAGTGGGAGGAGATGCAGAGTTTCCCAAGCCGTTCCGTGGGTTTTTTTCTGCCGGCGCCGAGAGGACTGCAGTTCTCTGTGAGGGGGAAGGGCAAGAGAAGCACGGAAGGGACAGGATGGACAGGTTGAAGTCGTGCAAGGGATTTTTCAGCCGCACCGCCTCGCTTATGCTAGAGGAATGGAGCATAAAAAACTTCGACGGAAGCAATCGCTGCGGTGCTCTCTTTCACGCTCGGTGTGAAGTCGTCGGGAGCGTCGGTACGTCGAAGTGTCATGTTTTCCGTCAAGCACTCGTGCCTTCGTGATAGGGAGTGATATGTGCGGCTCCGGTTCACTTGCAACTGTCAGGTTTGGGGCTCCCCGTCCGTCTGGGGGGGAGCCTTGGCGAAATCACGGGTTCGAAGTTTAAAGAGTCGATTACGGCAAAAACAAACAGATCTGCTCGTGGTGGTTGTGGCATCACCGAACTCCACCAACCAAAGCGAAGGACGGACGGATGGATGGATGGATGGATGGATGAATCATTGTTTTTTCGTTTGTGATGTCTTTTGCGCGGAAATCAAGGTTGGTGTCGACAAGGGGAAGGAAGCGCGCGCGGACCCGGCGCAGTGTTTGACAGCCGGGTGAAGGATGAAAACGTTCCCAGTTTTGACAGCAATTCACTGACACCTCGTGATGGAACCTTGCTTGGGCTTGCCCCCGCGATCATCCGTCGTCGTCAGTATTTAGCAGCAGCAGCATCCCGGGGCGTACAATTGAGCCTGAATTGAGTGATAAAAGTCAAACGGTCGCAATTGTTCGGAGCGGCGGTTGAATGATGCCTTGGCCTCGGCCGAGGTCGGATTGAATAATGGTCGGCACTTGTCGTGAGGGAAGAGTTTGCATATCGGCTGGGATGTTCCTTGATTTACATAGTTCGCTTATGGTAATCGACGGTAAGGACGATGTAAATTTTCATTCTGTATAACAAAGTCGAGGGGTTGATATTTTATTCACTCCCATTAGTTGAAGGTGGTATTGTTGGAGTAAAATATTGTTTGCATTGTGTGAATCAAGTTATGTTTCTTTTCTACACTTTGATTAAGTAGCGCATACCTTATTGTTTTTCCAAAAGATCATGGCTGGGGATATTCTTCCAACGCATGATCAATTTCTAGTCTTAATTTTAAGATGTTCTGAAAGAACGAAATATTTTTAAAATGTAACCTATGATGTAAGGAATAATTATGCTTTAGAACATGAAATGAAAAAAGGATCAACCAGTTGGGAAAAAATGAGCCTAGGAGTGTATTTCTCATAGCCACCATTAAGTGTAACAACAGAAGCTGCTCGTTTTCCGTTCCTCCAGCATACCAATTTCTCAATAGTTACAGTTTTCGTATTAGGGCATAAGGGATATGCTCTGTTCCGTGCGCGCTCGATCGAGCGTGTATCGTAATGCGTTTCGGATCAATGAAATAGATCCATCCCACCAATTCCGGAATCGCGAACTCGACGGCGCTGATTTAACCAATCAGAGCCAGGCAGCGCGATCCAGCGAATGACCGCTCCCACTAGCCGAGTACGAGCGCGTTCACGAAGGCACGATCGAGACGCGATCGCGGTCGTTCAAGACGCCCGCACGTTCCTGGTGTGCGTGCTCAAGTCTCAAGACGGCCGGAGCTTTCGCGGCGAGCTTTCGAGGTTGCACAATGTTGTACATAAGAACGATCGAGCATGATGGTCTTATGTGTGTGTAGTGGAGCATAACTCCTTAAGCCGGTCGATCGTGCCGAGGCGACCGAGGGAGAAGCTGTACGGTGGTTGCCTGGTTATTTATTCCATTCCTCTTCAGCTGAGGGAGGAGACAGAAAAGGCAGCGCAAAGAAGAGGAGACGATACCAGCAGTATACAAGGCGGTTGCGCGAAGGCAACGAAGCTCTTACAAAGAAAGCTAAGAAGTCAACGTACGTTGTTGTGGTTTCTCTTTTGTTGCTCTCCCGGGCCTGTTGCCCGATCCCGTGGTGAGCAAGGAAGTTCAGGAAGAACGGCGTGGAATGAAGCAACCGCCAACAGGCACCTTACCCGATTCCGATTGCGCGCTACCGCGTGTCCGGCGCGTTCGGTTGCGGCAGGTTACGATCGCAGCAGGTTTTGGACTCTGTGCATGCGGGAGCTTCGGGGCCGCGAGCCCTTTTGCGCATGTGTGCGGCCGTGCTCTGCTACAGTTAAGGCGAGCTTTATGAGCCCGCAGGGCGATCTGGCGACTTCTTACCGAATGCAAGATCACGCGCACGAGCAGGATGGAGGATGATGACGGCTGGCGATGGAGCCGGTGTGTGTATCCGATGGAAAATACACAGCCCGCCGCGGACGGAAGGTCACGGGCAGATTGCGGCGATCTCCGGTGGCCAGTATTTGTGCAAACGTCGTCGAAGCGGGTCGATTCCGTTGCAGCATTTTTCGGCTCTCCGCGGGACTTGGACGGTTTTTTGTTTCGGGGTTCGTCGCTTATCGGCGAGAGTCTTTCGAGGACCGTTCTGAGGCGCGTTCTTGTTCGAAGTAAACAATTCAAGCAAACGTTTTGGCGTTGATCGCAGACTGAGGCCGTTGGCTAGAGGCTAGAGATCCCAGCTAGAGCCGGGTTAAACGATGGTGACTGATTCAGATTTCAAGAAGTGTTTTCGAGCCGTCGGTTTATGCAGTTTCCAATCCGTGGTGTGCTTCGGCCGCAATGCGTTAAGTAAAGAGGCGTAACAGTCGGTGGTGAAATGAGACCGTAAAAGTACCTGTAGTTAATAGTTGGATTGTTTCAAGAGTTTATGGTAGTGATCGAAGATCATCCGCTCGGTTTGTAACTATTGAGGGTTTCATTTGCCTTAAGTGAGTTTCGTTGTGTTTCGTTCGTTCGATCGCGAGTTAAATATTCACCCCAAAAGTGATTTCGACTGTAACAGTGATTTCTCTTGTTTCGCTCGGTTAAAAAAACGTGGCAAGTGGCAAGTTAAAGAGACATTTCAACATAACGAATCAAAAACAGCTGAACGATGGAGACGTGTGTGTTGATACCGCAGGAGTTTGCCCTCGCGGTGACGGGACTTGGTGCGCGAAACTCCCGAGAGCAGACCGCAACCGTGTGGTCCAACATGACCATCGCCCAGGGAACGCTCTGCTATCCTTTCCAAGGGACGGTGCGCATCGACACTTTGGACATTTTCTCCACCGTCGAGGAGGACGATGTAAGTAGCCAATTTTTCCTGAATTTCGATAACAAAACGATTCCATCGAACGTTCTAGACGGCGCGCACCTGTGTGTTGAATGAAAACTTTCAGTTAAAGTCCGTTAAAGTCCCTGTCAGGTGTTCGGAAGGGGAAACCGTTTAGGTCTCTTTGTTGTTAATGTCCCTTCGTCCTGCGTGCTCGATACACTTGTTGAGTAACGTGTGAGTCGAAGGAAAGTCACCGAGGTGTGAAAGAAAACGCAACCTCCCATGACCGTGAGAAAACGAGCGTCTTAAGAAAAACCATCAAGATGGGGGAATTGGTGAAAAAAAAGACGAGTTTCTCAGCGAACGTTCCCTAGGGTGGGGTGTTCTGTTGACGTGACCGTTACAGACCATAAGAATTCGGCTGAGGAGTAATAATTTTCAGCTTCTTACCGGAAAAGGGTGAGTCAATGTTTTCCGGATGAGGGTCGCCCCGTCTTCGGCAGGAACAAGGGATGGCTCCCTCTTTAATATTCGCCTTCCTCTACCCGCATGTTATCAAGATCTTCCCACGATAGGGGGAGTTCTGCTGGAAGATCACCAAGCAATTAAGCGGTGGTGTTTGAGTGATTCTTGCTTTTAATATTAGTAAAAAAAATTACCAGTGGTTTAAGAGTTACATTAGCAGTACAATAAGCAAAACATGCGTTTAAAAACAATAGTACAACAAAAGAATGCAGATACATTGGTTTGTATCGATGTTAACAGATTTCTTGCTAGCCATATCTACAAAGGTGGGATTTTCTGCTGCCTTAAATGGGAAAAGAAAACTACAAGGAAATGACAACGGACGCACAAATCAATTATAGATCTTATCGCGTATCAGATATGTGATTATGATATTTATCGAGTGGAGAGGAAAAACGAGAGGTTTGTTCCATACCATAATCAAGCAAGTTGCTTCACCTTGTTACTTTTATTTTCGTTGCATTCTCGTATACTGTTCGTGGCACTATCACAATTGAATCATAAGGAAAAAACTTGTACGGCTCCTCTTGTTGACGCGTTTTCCCTGATGTTGGAGTCGGGCAACCGGTTGGGAAGAAATGCGATGTGATGTTACATTTTTCCCACTTCGGAAAGCCGATCCATTTCTCTTTCTTTTCGCCGTTCGCCTCTATTACTATACAAGGGTGTACACTTGTTCCCTTGCCATTCGCGAGGAGAATTATGAGGCTCGGCAATTGAATAATAGAGAAAATTCCGTACACACAATCTTGAAATAGAAATGACTGCATCAATTATCTTCCCTTCGGACGGGACAAGTTCACGGGGCTGGTGTTCGCTCGCTCGCTCGGTGCCAACAACCTCTTCGCGATGTTATGTTGCCTTTGACTACCACATGCGCCGGCAATTTCCATAATCAATTCACGCTGATAAGCGGCCGTTGAACTGAGGTGGTCGCCGAGATGAGGTTGCTTGTTTCGGGTGCATTACTTTCACTGATCGATTGAATAAGGAGCCGGGATAAGCTGGGACAAGATTTTGCATAATTTATTTGTGAACACTCTTTATCGACACCATAAGACGGAGATCTGCGGGTCGGTTTGGCGACGTTGAAGAGGGAAGGTGAGGTGTAAGAAAAGTCACATAATTAAATACAATTAAGTCAGATTGCGTGGCAGAGCGTCAGTGAATGACCTAAGCTCGTGGCAGCGCACCGTTCGCAGACGGCGGGAAATTGTCTCACAAACTTGAACTTGAATCTTGCCCTCCGAGCTCGCGGTGAAATGATCTTTGTGACACGGGGCAGTGCGAAAAAGGCACAACGAGAAGGAGAGAACGAGGCCGATGTTGAATCGAGATTTAGATGGCGCCGATAATGACTCTAAAATGCAGACGGAGATGAAGAAAAGGCCGGTGATCGATCGGAAAAGCGGCAAACCGAATCTGACGAAACCGTAACAAAAGTATCCTCGAATGAAGGATCACATAAAAAGGATCGTTAAGGTGCAGGTGCAGCATCGGTTTCGATTGCGCTCCGCATTTCCTGCGAACGATCACTAATTGATGGCCTTTCGATGCGCTCACGAACGCCAGCCATTTGAGGGCCTTCGGTACGATGCATTCGAAGACGGAAGGCGTGTGAATTATTTGGGTCAAACCCGGGGCGGATAGGGATCAGCTTCGGAGTGGTGCTTTTATGGTTCGCCGTTGCCGTTTCGTGTGTCGTAAATTCCTCGGCAACAAGGACTGATTTGATGGGTTTTTTTTCGGTTTCCGATACATTAGACTTGGTCGGGCGACCAAAAAGCAGCGCCTTATGAATTCGATCGCGCGTTCGCTTGACTTTATTCCCACAGTCGAGTGCTAGGTACACGAGCACTTTTTGCGGCGACAACCTAATCAATGACAAGCCGACAACGCGACAACTGGGCGATATGCCTACACCTTGCTCTTGAGACGGCCACGATCGGTCGTTTGCAAGGAAAACCCACCTCGCGAAAACAGCGTTCTACGTTCCATTCTGGTGTCCAGCTTAGGTTGGCAAGTCTGCTATGTTCGTCTAAGTGCATGGACGCGACTTGGCATGCAAAATACATTTGGCGAAGCGTGGACATGCAGCGAGTGTGGCTTCCATAATGGGACACGAGTAAGCCCCAGACAGCTGTAATGATAATAAATTTCCTTCTCCTCCCCCTTGCCCAAGTTGTTGTTCCTGCGTTCTTCTGAAGGAAGGGGGAAATGTGTCACCTTGAACAGCCTTCACATCGTTACAATGTTTAGCAATACTTTCCTCGATCACCCAAGACGAAATCCATCATGTGTGTCCAGCCAGAGGAAGTGTGAGCGTTTTAATCAAAACATAGAAAAGAAGACAATAGGGAGAAGCTGTTCTTCATAGCTTCAAATTAGAAAGTACCATCACTAGGTCCCTCGGGTTTTAGTTGATTGATTTTTTATCATCCCTTCGAGAGTATTTCTTGCACTTTCTCATAGCTTCTGTGCAGGTAGGAAAGAAATACCGCTTCGCATTCCATCATAACCTCTTCATCCATCATCGATCATGGAGACATAGACTATGACGGACTGAGAAGGGGCAAGGCGAAAGTCTCAACCTCACTTTTTGGATCATGTTTCAGAAATTGAATCCTTTTTCCATTACCCTTGGACTGCGTTAATCCCTTGACCCTCCGTCGTTCGCTCGCCATCGATGATATTGATACTGAGTTGTCTTTTCTAACTGAGCTTGTGGTCAGGTGCCTTACTGATACCCTTTTGGCATGGTCCATAAATTGTACTCTTAAGATCCATGTCCTGAGAACCCAAACCAGTCGCAAAGGTGAAGCAGAGAGCGTGAGAACGTTCTCGTTCGTGTATCGATCCTCGGGCATCTGCCAGCTGTCACCGAGGATAAGAAGGGTGTAGGGAGATGGTGGAAAATCAAGGGCAACAGGAGTTGCACGTCAAACTGTTCCCGTCGTATCATAATCGGTGTCATCCGGTTGCAGTTGCAGTCGCGACGACAAAGCCGGCGTAACGGGTCGACCGAAGACGCTGTTTAATACGGTTCTTCCATTTCCATTCATTCGAACTGCGGACAGTTATCGTTATTGAATTGGCAGCCGGCCCGCACGCACACAAATACACTCGGGATCTTTATGATAATTGTGCAAATAAAGATTCCACTTTAAGGCCAGCAGCTCGAGGTGGGCCGGTTCCACTCCACGCCGGGATGTAAATGAGTCGCGTGAATCACAAAGAATGACCCGCGGATCGTGGATTGAGTTGTCGAACAGCGGGACTTTCTCCGGGTCCTGCAGAGACCCGGTCTCGGAAGCGAACATGTAGCGAGTTTTGTAATTAAACAATTACTTAATTATGCATAATACTGCCATTCGTAAGCTCCGGTTTCCACGGAATACGCCAGGACACGGTAACAATATCGTACATCGAAACAAACTTGCCGCTTCGCTCCCGGAATGTTCGTAGACACTCCTCCCCGGTAGCTCTCGGTGGTCCAATGTGTTGTCGCCTGAATGTCTTCGGGTCGTCGATCTTCCGTGGCATGGGAGCCACCGTTCGAACAACTCAATCGCTAATAAAGACATCAGCCCAGTGATCGAACGAGTCGTCGAAGCTTCTGTTCGAAGGCGCTCTAACAACGCTTTAATTGAGACTTCTTCCTCTCACTTCTTTGGTCCGAAGCTCCGAAGCTTCCGAATTGACTCCTAACGCTGCTTTGACTGCTCACGCCGGGAACCGTGACATTCAGATTCAATTTCAGTTGTTCTGTAGCGAGCTGTGGCCTGGATGATCCCGAGATAAAAGGTCCGACCGTTCATTTGCATAAAACAGTCAAGAGTCCGTTTCGATGTTCCCGGTGCATGGACCAATTTCACGACGAAAGGCCGGCGAGCCTTTACTCTTATCGCCTCGGTATGGAGAGCGCTACAAGACTCCTCCAGAAGTTGCTGGTCCTGTGGAATTAATTAAAACCGAATCTATTCCAAGCGAGACGAGGAGACCTATGGGTTTGTTGAAACGCGTTGTTCGCGATCGGCGCGGAAAGATTCACGAAGGTCACGGAATCCCCGTTCGAGTCTGGGGTCTCAAGTGAGGAAGCTCTAAATTAGAGTCATTTGTCGGATCGGAAGCTTGTTGTGCGCTGCTCGCCGTGGTCACGTGTAGGCTTGCGATCGTTTTAGAGCTAATAAATATTAATTTGGAAGATAAATTGATCACGACTTCGGCCGGTGGTCGACGGACTGGACTAAAACCGAAAGCTCATCTCCTCTAATCAGCCCGCACGGATGTCGGAACGTTGGCCGGAAGAGCTTGGACCGGAGAGAATATCCAGTAATGTTCTTGGTGGCGTTCATTACCGAAAATGAGTCAGGGCTTTTGTTGTCGAGTTATGAATCGTTTGTTCTCGAAGAAATCGGTAATTCTCAGGGTAAAGAAGCCGACAAGAGCGTATACTTCCTCCGTCCGACTTTTGCATTATGAAGGCGAAGACGCGTGCCACGAGCCTCGTTCTAAGCAAATAATCACAGAAACCATTCGACGAGCGTGCGGTTAGAGATGGAAATTCGAGAATCGTGATCATGTGGCGTTTGTACGGAAGGGCAATTTCCTTTCTTCCACTTTTCCCATTCTAATTTTCATTCATGTTTGGTACAAGTAGGAGTTTGTGGAGAGAACACGTTTGATTTCTTCAACTGATTGGCGTATTGGAGATAGCAAAAAAACGAAAAAAAATTGAGAACAGTCTCAATGTGAGTGAGGAACTCTTCTTCTTGTCCGTTTCTAGCATCCGAAACAGTAGTTACCCTTCCGAAGGCAGCTAGAATCTAATTGCGATCGCAGCATGGTTCCACCCGAATGTTTCTTGCCCAAGTTTTGATGCGATCAGATTTTTTAGAGGAACGTCTCCCATGGCTAGGGAACAAATTGAATTTTATGTGCGTTTGAAGTCTATTCCCTGCTGACCCCGGGATACTCGAAAAAAAACGCCCCGTGGAAAGCCGAAACCATCGGTCAATTGGCCGCTTCGACGTCCGGAGAGCTATCGACGATCGGGACCGTGCTTTATTGGAGTCATTGTTATGGCAATCCGTTATTTTAACTATCCAAAGTCGATGGCCCGATGGATCTCTCCCTCAAAATATCCAATTTAACGATGATCGTTCACCCAGGATGCTATCGATCTTTATGGTTATTCTGGATAATCGGAAGGATCACAGATCAGCAGCAGTGGAGTAGTTCGTTTCGGAAATTAATAGGGGCTTGCCTCTTCGCTTCTCGTTCCCCAAAAAATCTGATAATAAACGAATAAATCAATAAACCAGCAGCCAGTCCGTCAGAGCGCAATGGCCGGTGCGCAGGAAGCGAAACAAGTTTCTAGCCTTCGTCCACTTTGCGTCGAGAGAAGGCGCCTTCCTGAGTCGTGTGGAAGAGTCGTGGGCTTCACGGAGCATCGCCGTTCATAAATCTGCTCCGATAATTGTGCATAAATTGTCAAACAAATTGTGTGGCTGGCGTTGAAAACATCGCGATTTGTGGTCGTTGAGACTGTTCTAGGATAAATCACTGTTGGCTTGGAATGTAGACGAGTGGGCGTTAGTCCGATTCCAGTTTGAAAAGAGTGTGGTCGAAGTGATCATCATTTCAAGACGATGAAAAATGAAGGCATACAATCTCCACGTTGAATCATTTTCAACACAATTGTGGCTAAAGGAGAAGTGTGTCCTCGAATTCTCAACCGGAAATATCTTTAGGAGAATGTGTTTTAAATTCATTCGTACATCTGAGATATTTGATCCCGTTACATATTTACTAGAACCGTTGAACGATTCTGAGAAACAATGACCACTGTGAAATTTCTTGTCCCGAGGCGTCGTAAGGATCAAAAGGCCTCTCCTTACCCAGCCCTCTAAGAAGCAACGAAAAGACCGACAATCTTTTGCGACACAGGTATTGGAAAAATGATGGAATTCACTCAAGGACTCGTAAAAGACACAAAAAAGATCATCCAAAATTTGACCATCGGCTAAACGACTGATCGTGCGAAAGGCATTTCGTCTTTTCGGCCAAAGTTTGTTGACTTCCAAAGAATCGGTAATGTCTCTGCATGGCCCGGAATACCTTTCGAGGGCTACATGATGCGCCGCGGGGACGATGGCCGTGGACAAAAGAGAGAAATTGCAAATTATGCCCATCAATTTTGTATCGTTTTCGATCGCTCGATTCCTTCTCTCTACACCGAGGTTGGTGCGACACCAAGTAGCAAGAAACGGATATTTATTTTATCTCCTTATATATATTCATAAACGGTTTGGCGATCTTTGGCCGGGCAGTAATGGCGATGGGAACGATCGGGAGAACGGATAGGAGCAGATCGACATATATTATCCAACATTTGTAATTTCGATCTGTATCGATCGGATCTTGAATGACTGGTGGTGTGTTTTTCTCCGTTCACTTTATGCTCGCTTCACTTTGATATGCATCGCCGAAAGAAGACAGACGAAAAGGGAGCTTTTACAGGAATCACCGGATGTTTACACTCGTTAAGCATTTCTTTTCCACCGCCACTTGACTTAATATAAACACAGGGTTTTGGGGAGGAAAAGTGACACTTCCTTGACACGAAGCAAACGCCTTCTCTAGCGATTGGTCCATATCTCGTGGGCTCGTGGGTTGGGGTTTCACCCTCAACTGGGCACGATTTGTTCAGGTGTCGGTGGTTACATGGTTGGGTAATTTTTCATAAATCACCAATAGGGGAGAATGGTAGTTCACCAGAGCGCAGCGAAGCGGAACAACTGTCCGAGGGGAGGGCGTAAAGCCCATAAAAGGGTCATTAATGAGGGTATCAAGTAATGGAGGCATAAATAGCTGTCACTGGAACTGCGTGTTGTCATTACACATGTTAAGTGGAGTAAACAAGGGGTTTCCCTTTGAGAAAGCGCAGATTTAACGACAGGAAAACGGAATTTTCACGCCTTTTCACCGAACAGGGGGAGTTTGTCGAACAAAGTCTAATACCTTTTCCTTCTCTCTCTCTTTGCTTCTTTGACAGATTCGGCACCGTTTCGGATTGTACGATGAAATAACGTCCGTCAATGGACGAACGGTACGACACTGCAACTGGATCCGGTTCCTGCGGGTGTCGGAAACGTACGGGCCGCAGGTGAACGTGGTCTGCGCGAAGGTGAAAGGTGAACCGATCTACGAGATCGTGAAGCCGATCCCGTCGCACCAGGAGCTGGTCGTCTACTACCTGCCCGAGGGTCCGGAGGAGCTCTTCTTCATGCGAATGCGTAATCAGCTGTATCGGCAGACGATGGACTCGATCCTGGAAGGTAGGCAGCGCTTGGAGGGTGTTCTCTCCGCTCCTTTTACGGAGGAGGACTGCTACAATTTCGCTGGAGTCGGGAAAAACAAAGGCTCCGTGTGCGATTTTCGCTATCTTCATCTCTTGCCCATCTGCGATAGCATTCATTTCACCCATCACACACACACACACGCGTGCGGGGACACGTTACAAGGGAGCGAATTTTCGTAATAAATAAAATGGCGATTTTATCAATAGAGGCCGCTTCGTTGGTGGAGTAGAGATCGCGGCTCAAGAGTCTACGGTTCGCACAAAGCTCGCTTAAATTAATACACACAAATGAGTTTTGTGTTTCTTAACAAGAAAATAATTGAAATAATTCGGTAGATCCCGCCGTCCAGATAGTTGTGCTGTTGGAAAGTCGGAATTCCTACCTTCGGAAGTTCAGCTCCAGGATCGCCTTGGATTCCATCGTTTGGAGCAGTTGCTTGAGGGGTGCAGCTCCAGCTGCATTCGCTTCTGGTGCTCTGGTGTTAGCTCGAAACCATTTATAAAGCACACGATTCCTGGGTGCACTTTTCCTTCCGAGAGCGAAGGTAATTAAACCCGAAACTGATTTCCATAACACTTCGCGTTCGCGCAGACGGCGGGAATTAATTTGCTGTCACCGGAGTTGCGCTCGGGAAGCTTACCGGTTGCGCTGGAGCCCCCGAGATTGGGTGTGCGAAATGATAAAACTTCCGAGCGCGCAATTAATGAAGCGGTGTTAAATTAATGGTCTAGATTAGTGCTAATGATCGGCGATTAATAAGTGAGGCGTTAAGTGTAGCAGTTCTCCCAGAGTGTCATGAACAAATCCGCATGTTGCGATCGACGTAGCGTGTGCGATCATTTATCCCGTAGAGTCCTTCCATTCTAACAACGACGCTCTGCTGTCTTTCTCTAGATTCCCCACTGGATCTTTCGACGTCGCTCCTGTCGAGGGTCATGCTACCGATCTCACCTCCGTCCGGCGCCGAAGACGAGCACAAGTCGGTGTCGGGAGACGACTCGTCGATCTCGATCTCATCCGGAGCCAGCACCGGCGATCGCTGTGACGGAGCGCTGGACCTAGAGCTGGCCTCGATCGGTACCGGCGCGTCCCGAGCCTCGCCCAAGGCCCGTCCCGCCCCCCGCTCCGAGCGAGCGATGCTGCCGTGCGAGGTCTGCGGCAAGGCCTTCGATCGTCCTAGTCTGCTGAAGCGACACATGCGCACGCACACCGGAGAAAAGCCGCACGTCTGTGGCGTCTGCGGCAAGGGCTTCAGCACGTCCAGCTCGCTCAATACCCACGTCCGGATACACTCGGGCGAGAAGCCGCACCAGTGTCAGGTGTGCGGCAAGCGGTTCACGGCCAGCTCCAACCTCTACTACCATCGCATGACGCACATCAAGGTATGGAATCCCATCGATCACCAAATCAGCGGCATTCAAATCCTCCCGAGTAGGTCCCGGGAGCGGACCATTGAATCTCGCTCGCTCAATCTATGGTCCATCAATCAACGTCAGGTTTAATGTTGTCACTGTCTTCGAACCGTGAGCATTAAATTGAGCTGTCCCACGAAAGCGACCGCTTCGATGGCCAACTCGGGCACATCGGCGTGGGCGGCAGCTCGGATAGTGGTGATTTATTTCTTGCCCTGCTCCGAGATGGCATGACATTTAGCTTCTTAATTTTCGTTTGATCTCATGCGCGTTACTTATCTATTTCTGAACTCTCGTTTCTTTTCTCTTTCGCCGCCGTCCCGTTGCAGGACAAACCGCATAAGTGCAGTCTCTGCTCCAAGTCCTTCCCGACGCCTGGTGATCTCAAGTCGCACATGTACGTCCACAACGGGTCCTGGCCCTTCAAGTGTCACATCTGCTCCCGCGGCTTCTCGAAGCAGACGAACCTGAAGAACCACCTCTTCCTGCACACAGGTAAGCCATGTCGTCCTTTTCGTCCGCTACTGATAGCATGATAGGTGGAAGTTGTTAGGATCACCTGTTCCACGTCGTTAGGAGGTCTCCTGTTGCAACCTGTTGCGTCACGCAAGCCACTCACGCAAGCATTTGGTACCCGAGGATTCGGGTTGTTCCTGTCCCAGGGTTTTACGTCGGCAGCCCTCGAGGCTAACACGCACTCCGACTCCGAATCCTGTCAGGGGTTGAAGCCCTTCGCTTCGCTCTCGGCGATCGGAAGAGATAAACCACTTGAAATATCGATCGAACCCTATGTCAAGTATGTTCCAAGGATTTCCTTTTAGCCTCCGTTTCCCTTTTGGGCCGACGGGGAAGAACGAGAGCAAAGGAGTTTCCGATGGGGTCTTTGACTATCGGGAAACATAATTTTAACGAACCACAAAAAATGACCGTTGGTGGTGGAGGAAAAACAAGATAACGAGGGCTAAAAAAAAAAAGCACCGACAGACTACGGAACAAAATGGAATGGAAGAAATGGATCCGGCCCGGGAGAATGGAAAGTAAACGATTCTCAGCGATCATGACGGGCTGGAAAGAAATTTGAGCTTCTTATATTTTTTATAGATACAGATAATCGCTTGTAGCTGAAAACGAGTGGATCTATCGAAGAACATCTCAATCAATTGTGTTAGAGCTTAGGAAGTGAAGAGGCAGCTGAAAGAAGTTTGAAAATCATCGCGATTAATAAATGTCGATTTTTTGTTCCTATCTCCCGAGCGCGGTGTAAGGCACCTGTTTCTTGAGACGATTTTTTGTGGGTTCTACGTTTTATAGTTCCAACTTTTTGACTCCTTACCTTAGAAAAGCACATCACAGAATCTACCGATAGTAGTTTTTGTGCTATGTTTCGTTCATTCATGTGTGGATGAAAATTCACGCTAAATTGAAAGGGTTCGCCATGGCGGAAATTCCTGCTGGGTGGCCTTGGGCAATTGCTCCCGTCGGTGCGGCGCACAATGTTTGAGGTAAATCGTCTCAGGGTGCGTGCACGTGGTCAGCGATCATTAATAGAACCGAACACCGGCCGATGATGGGGCAGAATGCGATGCGTGCTGTTGATGATCGAAAAGATCGACGTTACGGTAGCGCGTCGATCAATTGCACCACGGGAGATTGCGTCAACGTGGGTGACGACCGCTGACGGCTAGTGAGCTTGAAGGTGTTGAGGGATCGCAGTTCGTGCTGTGATAGGTACGTGTTTCCATTCCCGCTGAGTTCAGTTGCAGGAAATTGATTAGATTTTCTTCTCAAAGGGTTTATCGAACATGATGGGTTTTAGAAACTCCGCCCGAATATTGGAGCCAATCTCTAGGCTAAGACTTCTGTTAAACTGTTTCGCTTAGAACATTTTCTTCTCGAAAGGACTTGCATGAACACTGCAAAAAAACGGAATTGGTGGCTATTCATGAGAACCACGTCACGAAATGAAACCTGTCATCGGCTACCGATTGACGGAAAGATTCTTCATCGTCATACATGAGGTCATTTTTCTCACCGGTCATCCATCATAGCGCAATAAATGCGACGATCGGAAGGGGATCATGTTCTAGTGCTTGTAAACATGAAGGCGAACCTTCCATATGTTTGTCTTTGCACTTGGACGGAGTGTTTCCTACCATCGCTACACCGTCCTTTTAGAGAACCATCGCGAATGAAGAGTTCTGGTTTTGATTTCTGTGTTCTCGTTGTTATGCTTGTCTTTGGGACGCCGCGACGCCTCGAGGCTTTGTGTGGATGATAATTTATTGTTTTTTGCTGCTTGAAGACGGCCTTATTGTTACCCCATCATATCGGTCATTCAAAGAGGGGGGAAAACCAATGCCAGTTGGCGGGGATATCTGGGTTATCGCACCGTCATATAGGAATTCCACGACAGTAGCTATTTTTCATCCTTCCCCGAGTAACGCTTCGATCTCGTTATTAAAGGTGTTTCCCTGCATTCTTCTGTATTCGTCTCCACAGGTGATAAACCGCACGTCTGCGAGATCTGCAACAAATCGTTCGCGCTGGCCTGCAACCTAAAGGCGCACATGAAGACGCACGAGGACACCGGTTCGAGCCACGAGGGAGAATCCAACCGCAGCACACACAGTCACAGTGAGGGTGAGGAGTCCAACTCGTCCCCTTCGTCCCTGCACGGAAGCGCCCCGAGCTCGTTCGAGAAGGCCGACGCCGAGCGGCTGACGAACTTTTCCAAGCACCTCCTGTTCTCCAGCTACACCAAACAGATGCTGTCCGGGGTCGGCTGATAAGGAGGGCTGCGAAAGATTTCCCAAATCCTTTCTCTCTGTTGATGTCCCGAGGGCGCACAGACACACTCCCACAGTTTTCGAACGCGCGCACCGAGGGAGGCAAGAGCATCGATGCAGGTACGCACGAACGCACTTTTCGTCTAGAAAATCCATCCACAATGCACCAGAGTTTTCAAACGCACTCCCAATCCCAAACGCAAAAGAGAGGATAACTTTGCAAAATATTAACGCCAACTGCAGCGGTTAGCTGAGGGTAGTCAGGGAAGAGTAGGGCAGGGAGGGAACGGGGAGGGAGGAAAAAACTTCCATGGAACGGGGGTGGTGGATGACCTTCGTGTTCTCCAAGATGCCAAACTCGCGTTCGATTCGCACCGGTGGCCAAAGACTAAAACTACTCGCAAAACATAAGCACATACACACACACACACACCTACAATCAGGCGGAATCTGGCCGGCTTCTGCACACTTCCTAGCGCGAAAGAAGAGAAAAGACGCACCAGTGCTGCACAAACATTTTGTAAATACCTGTTCCCGATGGTCTGAACTGAAAAAAGTATGAAATTGTACATAAACACGTAAAATTGTACAGTGAGAAAATATAACTACTTCATAAAACTTACCTACTACGAGTTATTATTATGAGCAACGAAGTGGTGAAAAATATCCGAAAAAGTTATCATCACAATGGTAAGTAATGTACAAGTTATTTGAAACAAGTTACAAATATGTTGAATGAACTTGAGGAATTCATAGGGTTTAGTATTTATCTACTCAATGATGGTGGAAAGGGATGGCGCTAAACAACGTCCTTCGTGGTTATCAATTTCAAAATGGCTTCCACATCTCCTTACAGCTAGAGTTTTGAAGGTGCGTTCATTTTAACGTTCTCCCTGGCGCCACTTACAGCTCACGGTGCGACGATTTGGATTGGTCAAGTGCTAAAATGAGTTATTGCTTTTGCGCCAATAAATCTGTCCAAAGAGGCTTGGTCAGTTTGCGGCCATCGTAACTCTTGCAAACCGTGACCGTTTCCTCTAAAGAAAGCCCTCTACGGAGGTTCGCTTTTTCTCCTCCCACCCGGGCATCTGTGGTAGGCTGGCTGGTGGTTTGTTAAAATTGCATAAATCATCCTTAAAATCAACCCGACGCACACGACCGCTTATTATCATCCGTTGCGCCCTCGTTAGGAAGGTTCCCACATACTCGCTTGGCTCCGCGTTGAAAGACGGATTATAAAAAAGTCTAGCCAAACATAGCCCGAGCAGGCCGAAGCCAGTTCGATAACCGAAGCAGGCCGAAGAACTTCCTGAAGCTCACGCAAATCGGCGCAAAGAGACCCCGGATCGAGGCTGGACGCGTTGGAGGCTAGCGCTTGGGGGAGGGCTGGAACATTACGCGCACCGATTGCGCGGGTTGACAAATTATTTCGTGTCAATTGCGTGTCGCGTTTCACGCTCGCGTCGTGTGGTGGCGTCGGGTGAATTACAACGTGTTTGTTTTCCCATGTTTTTCTTGCGATACGGGGCGTGATGGTGAATTCTAATTACGTTCTGTCTGTTCAGGTGTCCTCGGGAAACCCTTAAACACACACACACCGGAGAGCAAGTGAAGGTACATTACAAAGAGATTAATTTATGGAAAGTGCATGCTAATGGTACAACCGGAATTGGACGTCCGGACACGGTGAAGAGGTGTAAAATATATCGATCTACATATCTCGGTGTAATAGGACTTTCAACATTGACTATCGCAATGCATGGCGTGCTGGATCTGATCTCACATATCGCCCTAATTTGTAGTAATTTACTTTTGATTGGTTGGCAACAACGGGGGTTCATATTTCAACAAGCGCCTTGTGGGAATGTGTTACCTTCCGTCTAATTTTGTGAACGCAACATGCGATAGTTTTGCGTGAATGTAGTCCCATTTTGGCGCTTTGCGGTTTTGTACCAATCGACACGTAATTGGCATGTGAAAGAGAGATAACCGACGGGGTAAAAAAGCCTTTCAAAATATGAAAATCAACCTGTTAAACTCGATCGTTCGGTACCATAACGACATAGAAAACCGTTTGAACGACACACGACACACCGAAACCTGTTCTGATATTGATACATGATGATTTTTTCGTCTCACTCAAAAATAAACCAAACCGTAACCTAAGAAATATGCACCACCTTCCATGTCTTCCCTTGGTTCCTGGGAGTTGAGACCAATTTTTTAAGGGAGAGTTGAATTTGCTTTCCACTCCAGCGCACCTCACCGAGCCGATTCGATCGATCGAAAAGCCATTCCATGTCCTCGCCGAACTCGTAATTGACGTATTTTCGATTGATCAAATTTCTGATGTATCGATACGATCGACGAGCGATCGGGTATGTCTTATCGTCGCGCGCTTGCACCGTATGAAACATTGTACATCGTGGTGGACAATGATGTTTCCCCCGGGTTCGAGCCAGGTGTGAGGAGAGCTTTCGGTCGGAAATTTCGTTTCGGATATTGAGACGCGACCGAGTTCTAATTTGAATAAGAAAATGTTGGCCGTGTCCCACCGACGACACTTGACACATGCAGATCGGGTTGTGGTTCGCAGCCTCAGCCCGTTCCCAGCGAGTGATTGATAGGGGGGCTCCGATCATCTTTCGCTCCGAGACCCCGGGTGAGGGAAATCCTACAACGGCTGCGACTAATTGCGCCTCCAAATGGGAACCATACGCCAAATCGATAAAGAAAACCTTACTTCGTATGTTATGGGACAATGGTGTTGGGAAGCGGTCGAGGATCGAGGTGCTACAGCTTGTGGGAATTGGCTCAAGGGTCTCACAAAAAAAAAAAAAACCATCGAGTGGTCAGATCAAAACCGAACAGGTATCAGTTTTGCTTATCGAAGCTTATCGATCATTTCGAGTCGGTTACTTTTATTTGTACCGAACGGGGCCTTCTTCTTTTTCGGCCAGTTTTATTCGTACGTGAAGAGAAGTGGTTAGAGGTTCATTGTATGAAACTTGCTGCTCATGATATATTCCAAAACTAACGAGCCTCTGGGGTGTTGAGCGGTCGGTTTCGCGATCCTATGTACAATTCAAACCGCCACGAAAGATCATTCAGGTTCGCATTCGGACGATTGATGGCCACAAATGGGTTTTCGTTATCGACGGCCGAAGTGGTTCGTTGATAGCTAGTGACAAAATTAGGTTTTATCGGGAAACCTCGCGAAGGAGTCTTTTACAAAAGGGGATCCACTTAGCATCAGTGTTCAATGATGTGAATAGACATCGTACCGATCATGCGAAATAAATGCGAAATCGCGTGAAATAACGATCGTCTTTCGATTTCATGTCTCTCTACATAGATATGCGCAAAAAGTACGCCAGAAAAAGGAATATTTATTCATACCTCTTGCATTTGTAAAAGTACCTAATGGTTAACGAAGAAAAGGTATTTGTTAAGAAAACAGTTGATTGTCATATAAAAGAAAGCACAAATATATAAATGTCGTTATATTATTTGCTCCTCAAATCATTTCTGCTTAAACGCTTTAGTATGCATCGATGTTTTCGATGTGTAATATGGAGAGCATGATTGGGCGGGTGCAATGGTTCGCCTTGAGTAACCTAATCACTGTCAGCAAATGAAATAATCATTTATGAACATGGTCGACGGAGCTGGTAATGGCAACGGAGTTGAATGAAAGGGTGCTTCATTATGAGGAATTCCTCCTTTTTATAGCTTCATAATGCAAAACAACGTACTGCAAGGTGCAGTCGAATGTCGCTTGACGAGCTGCAGCCGGATCCGAGATACCACCGCCGTTGATGCACCAATTAGAAGTGTATTGTTTGCGATTTGAATAAAAGTGAACTGCGCCTTGGATCCTTTTTGCCAATTCCGCCCAACGGAATGGAACGGAACGGAACGGAAGACACATCCGCCGAGTGGTCTCCGGGAGTTGGTTGATAAAACGAAATCACCGATAATCATGCAGAAATAAATGAGCGAAAATCAGGTGAGGTCCGCCGGGATCAAGACGTCTCCGGGTTTTGCGTGACGGACGCGGTTCTTCGGCCGGGGGCCTTCTGTCACGGTGCACAACGGCGTTTCCGCCTCCGTTCCGCTGCTGCTGCTGCTGTCCCGTTGACAAGTTGTCAGACCCGGCGCGCGGTTCATATAAAAAGTCAATCATTATAATAGAGAAAAATTTTACATTCATTATACACGGCGTACAACCGCGGCACAATTGCGCGCGCGCAATCGGGGAGCCCGGACTATGGCTACGATTTGCGGCCGATTGTGGCAACTCCGCTCCGAAGTGGCTGCTTCCGTGCGATCTGCTCGGTGGAAGGGAAGCAAAAACTAAATCGTATACAATCTTGCACCAGAAACCGTTCCAGATCTAGCAGAAGAACTGTTGTGGTGAAAATGCGGTGTGCAGTGATCTCCCTCTCAGCGCTGAGTAGTGGCAGGGTGTGGTGCGATCAATCCTCCACTCAAGCTGAAGAGCATTATCTGATTTATGAGTTTTTGCAATCCCTCGGTATCGTGCTCCGCACGGGCGACCCTCGATTAGACCCGCCACAGCTGCCACAATCGATCCTCAGTAGCTCCGGTTTTTCCTCGCCCCGATGCGAACGAATTTCCAGCATGACTCCACTCCGATCGGACCCCGTTGGCTCAATTTACTTAATTTAATAATGAACGCCACCGTCTCGCTTCCGTCGTTCTGCAGTTGCAGTTGCAGTTGCAGTTTGTTGCAATTTTGTCACGTCGCTTTGAAGATGGCAAACCGTCCCGAACCGGCCTCTGATTGTGTGCCGAGAGTGTAATGAGACAATTATTGTTTGCCATCTGTTGTTTTTTTCTCGCGAGCCACTCTTCCCGCCGTTTTTTGCCTGCATTTGTTCACTTAATCTCTCGTAACCAGTGATCCGCCTGTGTATATCCGCATCCGTTGGAGTCCCGCTTCCATTCATGTCTTCATTCAGGTTTGTTCTATGGCCACCTTTTAAAGCCATCTTCAGATGGATGCATCGCAAATGAGCCCTCGGCTTGGCGTTTTCCTCCTCTTCCTATATTTTGTCGTCTCCGGAGCCTGCTCCGAGGGTGCTGTTAAATGGTGGAATAAATATAAACTTCAATAATTCAAATGACATCGAATGCGGCTGCATCCGAACCCCCGGTGGCTCCGCACGATCTCGCGCCGCAGTTTGACAGTGGCTCCGCGTTCTCGGTAATGGCTTAATTTGCGGCCATAATTAATTGCTTCATTAGCGCAAATGGCGCAGAGCAGCGTGAGTAAAATCGATCAGGTTGTCGTCGTCGGCGTGAGGAGGGACGGTTTTTATTTGCACACCACCAAAAGAGCGCTTTTCGGAGGAGGGAGAAAAAGGAAACGTTTATTTTTATGGCATAGTTTTACAGGTGACAATTTTGTTGCCGCTTCCAAACTACGTCGCAAATGTTTTGGTTTCGCAAATCAATCGAGTTCGGAAAGGTAAAATTTACGAACCATTTGATTAAATGGGACCATTTTCCTCGAGTAGTACCATGCATCTTTGTTGTTATGTTTTTCTTTTAATCTTACACCGGAGTGATGGAATAAAAAGATGCCCGGATTACGGTATAGTCTCTGTCGCCGGCGGCACTTGACTCCGTGTGCGCCGGTGATGGTGCTTGAGCCGGTTGAAACCCACCGACCACCGGCCCCGGGCAAGAACCGATCAGGGTAGAACGATCAAGTGCATGAGTAAACATAAATTTCTTAGCACTCCTCTTCCAAGGAAGCACCGTCGGAAGCGAGGCGCTCAAGCCGAATGCGCGTGAACAATTCCCACCAGCCAGGGACTGCGTGTGTGGGACTCGCGCCAAAACTTGAGAACCCGCCAGACGCCGTCCCCTGCCTCTCCGGTGCCGGAATGTCGGGAACGCAACTCCCCGAGCGATGATAAATTAAAAAATCTAAACAATACAGGTGATTGTAATGTTTGATTAAATGAGGCACGACGTGACGTGGTCCAGGGCCCTGGACTCCGGGGTGTTCCATCGAACTAATTCCATCGGACGCGCCGGCAGAATAATCCACACCGAGTTCCGTGGAGCTCTCTTCAAAGAATCGCTCCGGGAAAAATGATGATCGAAACATACCGAGACGAGTATCGGACCGGAGTCCTCTTATTTTTCCGGACAATCGGAGGATCCCCTCGGAGAGCAATTTGGAGGAGAGTGTAGTGTTGGAAAAGTTATTCGGAGAACAATTAAACTGTTGAATGTCTCTATTTGTGTGTTTGGAAAGGACGGTGTAAGATGCCACCGAAGAAGGCGTTGATCGCGGTGCGCGGTCGATATTGATCGGATTGGATCGGCCGGTGAGCATGAGTTGGAAGAATGAATCTTATGAGTCGTACGAATGATGGGATTTATATCCCCGAACCGAAGCTTGTTGCATGACAGGGCAAATGGGGCGAAGAAAATGATGGCATTAAAGGCCATGCGATCCTGGCCGGGATCACGACGAGCCACGACGAGAAGTCCAACATCACGACAACGCGGGTCGAAACTTTCGGCTGCGGGAAGCTTGTGGTGTAATTGTCGAATGATTAATACCCGCTGGTCACACACACACACCGCCGGTCGGGTGAAAATGGGTGTCCCACGCGAGACAATCCGTTGCTGGAACGTTCAACGCCTTCGCGCGTCCGAGTATCGCACGGAGATGGTGGGTTTATTTTCTCACGCACGCGTCCTTCAAACACCCGGGGGGAATGTCGGTGCGGAAAACCAACGACCCCTGCTTGGGTTTTAATATCAATCGGCTTAGCACCGCGCGCCAAGACAACGCCAATCCAAAGCCAATAAAAGTTCAATTTAACACCTCACCGGTAAGCGATCGAATTGGCTGCTTGTTTTGCGGCGCGGCAAAAGGGCAGCCACCCTTCTGGGGACCTGTGGGTCAGCTGCACAGTGTTGCTGTCGAGAATGCTGGTGCTGACCATTCCGTGCTTCCAGAGAGAAACCCCGTTTGCGCCCGTCGACACGTCGTCGGCACGGTGGAAGCCGCAAGCTGCAGCAGTGACAATTTATATTTATTGTACGTATGATTTAAGTTAACCACCGTTTATCTTGTTGCACACGACCGCCAGCAGCCAGGTTCGGACAACGCCAGGGTCTGACCGACCACATGAACTCGCTGGAATTGCATGCTCGTTGCCTTTTGCTCGCGAGCAATTTTTAACAACTTGCCCTCACAAGTGTCACTAATGGTGACTCCGGCTAGACGCTGGCGGAACGGGGCCTGGATGTACCTGAGCGGGGGTTTTGGCAAACGGTAGTCTTCCTTCCAAACCCGAATGTCCGCCCGACGACGCCTGGGCGGGGAGAGAGGTGCGAGTGCTGCACAAGTCATAAATAACACACAAACAGCTGACCTGATCTACAAACTGATTCCTCATGGTTTGTGTACTTTTCTGTCCCCCCTTTTTCTCCATTCCTCCACACTCGAGTTTGTTTTGTCACAGTGTGTTAAGTGTTGGGTTTTCGCGGAATTTTCGTTAGCTTATGTTGCCGCAACGACATGCGAGCGGAGCTTAGGATCGCGACAAAGCACATGCTTTATGTTTGCGCATAGTTTTCAATGACACGCTGGATCAAAACATGAGGGAACGCGCCAACCGCCGTGCGGGACGGGGGTTCGGACGGGGAGGGGGGATGGTATGCAAAACCAATTCAGCTTCGCTTTTCCATCCATATTGTACTTTGTAGAGCAATGAGCACAATGTAAGAGATATGTTTTCCTTCCAGCTGGGAAAGGAAACGCAATATGGGGTTGTGTAACGATGCATTTTTCCGTAAAACAATGTGTTGTCCACCGTTTTCTAACATCAGGCGCATAAGGGCATCGCTTAATGGATCCCGGAAAAGCGTCAATTGATCCGAGAAGCGGAAAGCTAGTAGCCCGTTTTCAGCGATCACAATCGGTGGCAACTAGTATGGAACTGGTAGAGCTCAAGCCCAAGCCCAAGCCAACGTCAGCACCTGGGGAGTACTGAGCGTAAACAATAAAATTTAAATTAGCACCCAAATACGGCATAATTGAGTATTTGTTACAGCTTCCCTCCGGGCCGAACAGAAACACACTCTTTCTCCACTCCACGCTTTGTTAACAACCCCCCCCCGAAGCGTGGGGAGGCAAGCAGGGAGCTTTAATATTTATGTTTAATGTTAAAATCAAAACATGGCATGCGATATGATCGCGGTTCGGTTAGAGCCCGCTAGCTGAAACCCGCCAGTGCACTTCCACTTGCGAACCGAGGCATGAATGAAAAATAGCCCGAAAAGGAGTTTCTCTTCTCGGTGCACGGAAAGGCGCACTTTCTAGCGCAGCGGCGGCGGCCTTGTTCAGCCCTTTGTGCCAAACCGTCCGGCTCAATATGGCGTGTGCGCTCTCGCTGTCTTCCGGATAGGCGCGTAATTTAGGAGTTGTTTAGGGAATTTCGCTGTGGCGCGTGTTGATTTACGGGAAGGCCAATCCACGAACGCCGTTAACCGAGCCCACCGATAGTGAAACAGATTGACCTAATCTGTGCAGTTGGTAGGGAGCGCGAGCCGAATCCACGGCTTCCACGCGAGGGTGTCGTTATGAATATGGATATCGGGGCCGGGCGGGTTTCACCTTCACGGCCGGCCTGTCGATATGCAGATTTGGCAAAACAATTGTTTTGTAAGTTATAGCCAATTGGTTTGGCCCCTGGCTCGGGGCTTCGTGCGACGACACGGCCCAAACAAGGGAAGTCCGCAATAGCAATGGGATGAACGTGAACGAACAGCGATACAATCAGGTTTCGGTGTAGGAGTTCCATAAGGAAGCAGAATGATTTGAATAATACTACGGAACTCTGGAACTGCGAACCATTTTCATGCCGACTTGTTTCAGATTTTCCAGTAGCCTAAAGTGTCGTCGATTGCGAGCTAATGCGTTGCTATAACACTTAGATTGCGTACGTGATAAAAATGCACTCTTATTATCAGAACAAAATCTGGTGTATTAAACAAAATGAAATTATTCATTTTAAATTGCAACTATGTTTTAAGGACGGCAATGCGAAACGGCGTGAAACGTCAAAGTCAAAAGAACACAACATCCGATAAAGCGACGAACCCCCTTTTCCGCCCGCTTTGATTTCGTTTCGCCTCCCCCCCCAAAAAGATAAGACACAAGGATGTTGTTCTCCCAAACCCAAACCAATCGATGGATGGGAGGGAGAGAAATTTCTCCTCTATTAGCGCGATGATTAATGATTTGTTTGTTGCCGTTTCTTGCAATCAATGTTTTCATTGTTAGAGCCTCCGGGACCGAGCGGGCGGGACCGGGGCGATTGGAAAGCCGCGATCTAACGTGAGCGATTTCGTGGGAGCCGCCGAACGATGATGAGCTGATGATGATTTTCACCCGACTCCAGACACCCGCTTGGTGTGCGAATGAGGTTGCTTGTTTTGTGAGGCTGGAGGCTATTGAATGTTGTGTGTGTTTTCTTTTGTGGGTTTTCCGCGGTGATGATAAAAGTTCCGATAGATCCCTTTGTGCTGCTTTCTGCAAGTGCAATGTTTGTGGTCATTTAGAGATGCAAAATCGCAGTCGCAATCATAAGCGACATGTTTCACCTGTCGTGGTTGGTGTATGTCTCTCCGCTTGAGTGGATTATTATGAACTTATAAAGCTAAGATAGCTAACAAGAAGCCATAAATTTAGGCCGACACGACCGTCGACGTCGTCGCCAGAAAGCGCACATCATCGTAAAAGTCTCATCAGGCACTTTTGGACACTACCTCGGCGGCCGGTCGATCCGAGGAAGCCACGGGCTGGGACTACTCCTGGCTTCGGCTCATTATTATTCATTAACTGTCATCAAACCGAACAGTCATTGCCACCGACGAGGCTCCGACTCCCCCTCCTCGGCAGCCCCGGGGGGATGATTATTTTTTGGTTGTTTTATTTATTTGGCCACGGGACGCAGACGGGTAAGACATTACCAAATAGGTTTTGGATTGGATGCGGAACCTCAGCTGGCGCTGATCGTCTATCGGAACGTAACGGGCGTCGTCGAAGTCGTCGTCATTGGGGCGCCCACCACGAGACGTCGCAGGTCATCTCGGGTCCGTGTTAGATCGGTACGTGTGTCCCCCCACCCCCCGAGGGGACTATCGGAGGCCCTCGTAAAATTGATTTGATTTGATTCTTATGAGCTGCTTCTAGTGAATCGCCTCCCATCCCATACGTCCATGCCTCCCTACCGAAAACTAAAAAACTGTCCATGCCGAACCGCGTGGTGGCGGAGAAAATCAATAAAAAAAAACATTCAGAAACGACTCACCCATTCGATAGGGGGCACGATCGGCCTAGGCGAGAAGATCGGAATCGAAAGATAGTGTTCGGGTAGTTCGGGAAGGGTAGAAGGGAACGGCTCCTTTTTGGCTGGAGGCTGGAGGGGTTCTCGGGCGTATCAAGATCACCGAATAGTTGAGAAGACGTCTTTCCTAAAAGCATTTTTATTGGAGCCTGCTGCAGAGTGCCGTCGTTCGAGGCGCGATGGAATATGACAGCCAGGTAAGTTCGGGTTCTTGTGGCCAGATCCCTTCTAGAGCGGATTTCAAAGACGCCTACGGAGAATGGGGAAGATCGATAGAGAAGAGAAATGAAAGCCGATCGATTGAGTGAGGTACTTATGAAGTTCGACGCTGGTTCGTGTTGTTTGACGATAAGAATCTGGGAAATTTGTTGTAAGCTCGTCGGATTTATGATAATGTATCCATTTTCGGAGGAGCCTGGAATGCCGTCAAAGGCGATAATTGGTGCTTCCATTTGACACTGGCCGAGGAGGTTTGGGGTGAAATAAAATTCTCTTTAGGTTTTTCGTCGGATTTTGAAATCTTAAGGTTGGATGGATGTCTCAAACATTTGCTAGAAATCAACCGTGTTTCTTATTTCAGATGAAGCCTAACTCACATTGTAGCCTGCAACGGATGTGTGTGCAATTTCAGTGAAAGAAAATTGCTCGTACCAAGCAACCTATTGCAAACAAAATCCCTCTAATGGTGTGCGGTAATTTTCCGGATCGGAACAAAATAATCAACCGAAGCCTGGGCAATGTTTTCCGACCGACGGTATGGACGTCGCTCACACTACAATGTACCACAATGCATCTGAAGTGACGAGCTCCCGCCGAGTACCACCCTTTCAGCTTTGTCCTCTGGTCGTTTGAGTTCGCTACTGGTTGGCAGTTCAGTAGCCGATCATAATCATCTCCCCCCGCGAGTCCGAGTCCGAGTCCGAGGTGAGAAGGAGTCAAGATAGAAGCCGCAGCACTATAATTCAACCGTCTGATTACGCTGACCTTAATCATCGTGGCGAAGGGAAAAGGAGTTGTGGCTTTGAAGCGCACACTCGCACACATACACCAGGGGCCCTGTAATCGATATCGTTGCCTCTGGTGGACCGGATGTAGTACCACCAGAGTGTCGACTCATCGGACCCGGAGCTGCATTGCACCCATTTGATGCGCGGCGGCACGGTTGAATTAGATCGCGCAATTACACTCTCTTATCTGTGGCTGGCTGGCTGGCTGGAGTTTCTGCGTTCCACCACCACAACAATCCCGAGGAGCATCGATCATACGATCAGGCCATTCGTCTTGATCAGCGACTCCAGCTGGGGTGGGAGATGTTTTGGCGCACGCGTCCTCCGAGCACGACCCTAGGGCGGCCTCCGAGGTGCCTCCTTTGAACCGAAAGGTTCGTCTTCGTGGGGCGGCAAATCAATAGAGCGCTCTTGACGGAGCGATGCTAATAAAGTGAAAATTACAATTTATATTCATTCCGGCTCGGGGTCCGGAACTTCAAGGACTGGCGGCCGACCACTGTTCGTCTTCGGAGGCGGACAGTGCCTTGCAGCGTGGCTTCTGTGCCTAACTGGCTGAAGTGAGTGCTAAGGCGAAGGAAAAGGCGAACGGAAAGCACGTGAAGAAATTGTAAAAAAAATCCTGGAAATTCATCATCATCATTAACCGTCTCTTGCTTCAGCAGTGACCGTACCGTTAATAATTCACCCCGTATAGAGTTATTATTGAATGAAAATAGATTTCATTTACCTTTTTCCGATGAAAAGCCAACAGAAGTTCCTTATTCGTCTCGAGTTTTAGGGCAAAGAGGCAAAAAGTATCGCATATGACCATAAATATGTTTTTTAAATGTTTACGGCATAATTTTTGGATAATTTTAAATGCTTCTGGCTTGTTCCCATCGCAGCTTCTTCTGATTGCTTATTAAGTCTTCTAGGGTACAAGTGGACTTAGGAGCCTCCATTTTGCTGGCATTCTTTCCGAATGGGGAACGCTCTTTGTTGCACAAGAGATGAATCGGTTGGTTATTGGGAAGATTTGGCGCATTCTACCAGAGGGAGGAAGGTGAATTTTCAATTACCCATCATCAGTCAAGAAGCTTGCCTCAAACGGCCAGGCCCGATTACTCCAATGACGAAGGGAAAGAGAAGACGGCGAAGGAAAAAAAAAAACGAGTGGCATTGATTTCGTTGGCTCCAGTCGCGATCGATCGGCAATGATGTAGCATAAGACACCATTCAATGTGCCGATCGATCGGCCTCCCGCAGCAACATACCTTACCCTCTTCGGTCGGTTCCTTTGGAAACAGAAGGAGCGTCTTTATTGTGGCTATTGTTGTGTAGCGATAATGGGATTTCAATAATAGCGGCTGACCGATGGCTTCAACTAGAAGCCGACTGATGCCGACTGATGCCGGTAGCGCTTCGGTGGAGCTACTCAGCGGCTAATAACCCGCACGGGGAAGGCGGAGCACGATAGCACAATAAAGCGCGTGAAGGGTAAAAAGAGAGGTTAATTTAAAGGAAAATTAATCAAACAACCGATTTTCCTCTTCGTTTGTCGCGATGGCAAGAGGTTCGACAAAAGGAAAGGAATCATTGTTGTTCGATGTGGTGAAAAAATGTCTCAACAAGTAGACTCAGAAGGCATCACCAGTAAATTAGCTTTAAAGTATTTCACAAATAGAATTTATAACAAAAAACAGTGAGCATCACAATAAAGGCAAAATTATCAAAAATAAAATTGTATGAAACAATCAACTATTCACAATCAACTAACGATCACATAATAGTGGGTGTCATCCTGCCAGCGTAGTTGCCTGCGGGAGGCATATGAATGGGTCTGGCGCCATGTCGCAGCTGTTCGAGTAGCGGCCTGCCACCGGTCAGGAAGTCGCGGTTGGCTCGCGGGGACAGCTTAACATCGGTTGGCGCAGACTGTCGTGAATGAATGTGACTTCCCCCCTGCAGGAAGAATCGCGATACGATGCGATACGGAATGACGAGATTCGATCGACCGATCGCGGACCGATTTCCCGACAGATCAGTCCCCCTCTGTCCCCCCTCTCCCCCTCTACGGTTCACATCCGTCGCGCCATCGCGCATCGGTGCCTCCGGCTCTGTTCTGACAGCCTCCTGACTGGCCAATGACACTGATGATGATTACGATATTTTAAAATTTTAATCCATCAATGTTGGCTGCCAGAAAGTTGGACGACGAAGGGAAGGGAGGGGGGGGGGGAGCAATTCCGGTGCAGATATGAGCAGCAGAAGAATAGAACCGAAAGCATAGATCGCAAATCACCACCACATCCCGGGGCCGATGTTGCGCTTGGGAAGCGTCGCTGTAAGGAAGCGCAAACTGAGACTGACATGTCTGCGCCCCCCCCTCCCTCCCTCTCTCGTTCCATTTCCTTGATGAAGTCTGCGACCCGGGGCGGACGGAATTGCGATCCCAAACGACCAGATGACGACGACAAGAATTTGTCTCATTAGGAAACGGGGAAAAAGAACGCGCACGTCCCACCTGCCTCCCCCCCGCGCGCCACAATCCACGCTTCCGATTCCGACGTCGATTGTTTTTGCGAACGACGACGACGACGACGACGATGTTCGGCCTCCGAGTTCAGCTCAAATCCGGATCCGATCCAATTTATTTATTTAAAATATAAATTCTGTCTACCTGCTCTTGGCTGGAAGGAGAGGGTGAGGGGGGATGGGTTGCAAAGTCCCGGGCTAAGACAAAGTCCCGTCGACGGCGAGTGACAGATTGTGGATACGGAAGGAACGGTTTTCTCTTCGCGCAGTGGAACCGTACGGCTGATTTCTTCAGCGTGGTCGTGGGAGAGCCCCGGAGTGGCGCGATTTCTGAGGGCGCGTTCGAAAAGTTGGCTGGCGGAAATCCCCTCCTCGGAGGAAGTTCCCGCGGTGGAGGCATTATGCTAATATCTATATTACGCCTGGCCACGAAAGGAAACGAGCAATGGCTTCGGCGGGCTCCGGGAGCCAGCTTATCGGGGCTTGATCGGGAAGCGAGCGGGGATTCTGGACAGAATTCCCTGTCCCGATTCGGGAGCCCTCTCCCTCCCCGATGGGATGTCAAGCGAGCCGGGTGGAAAAACAGAAGCACTGTAACACCGCAGCGGAAGATCGAACCCGTCGATCGGATGGACGTCGCGAAGCTGGCGGCGACGACGACGAAGACGGGATGCCGTGTTTGGAGCCCACGATCGACTGTGGGAACCGCGAACGAACATTGCGAGGATATAATCTTAATCACTTAATTTCGTTAATCTTGTGCCTGGCCGTCTTGCCGCCAGAGGGCAGCCAGCCAGTTCCTTTCGGATCCCGCCCGATCGGGGCGCGAGGCTGGCGGCTCGCGGATCGAGCGGCCAAATGAAGGAGAAAGATCCGTGTGCCGCGCGTACCGTACACCACGGGAATTATTTATGTTTTATGTAGATCAAGTTTACGTACACGTAAAGGTTGCTGCTTGTAGCTCGGGGTTCTCGCTCGACAGTGTTGTACATTCGAACTCTTCTCCTTGCAGGAGCCTCGGCTTGCGGTGTTATCAAACGAGCAGCGAGGCGACGCAGCGAGAGGCAAGGACACCGCGGTGGTGCGCAACATGGCATTCTCCTTCTTCGTGTATGTGTTCGGCAGATGATCTACGGCGACGGTTGTTTGGGGGGCGCGCTCGGGCCTAACGCCTTCGGAGACTTCTGGAGTTCGCACCGGAGCAGAGGATCAAACGCCGCCACTACCTGAACGCCGGAATATGCAGGATCAAGGATGCACACGGAAGCGGAGTGTAAGAAATTTCGTATTATCGGGCATCTGTACCACCACCTCCCTCCGATGCCTCCAACCACCAACGACGAGGCCGAGCAGCGTGTTTCGTGTGTGCATTTCAAGTGGTTTTCGGGTGAAAATCAGCATCCTTCCAGAACGCGAGCAAAAGAGCAAAGTCGCGTCGTCTCACGTGACGAAGGAAGAAGCACGAGCGCGAAGCAGAAGAGGACGCTTTATTTGCATATTAAAAACAATTAAGTCTTAATGCATTTTAAATCACCGCACTTGTAGTATGTAAATCAGGCTGTGTGTTAGTGGCGTGTGGGCGAGGGACGCCGTTCTTCGGTAATCTCTTTGAATGTTACGTGTTGCTTTCGTCGATCGCGTTTCTTCCCTTTTTTGCATAAGGTTCGCTCCCGTCTTTGCGGTCGAAGTTTGCGATCGAGGTGTGTTACACGCAGAAGTGTGTTGCTTTTTGCGCACGCCGCTTTTTTGCCAACTTGCCGAGGCTGGGCTGAAATGAAGTTGTTTATGGTAAATTGTTGCCCTGATATGTGTGCCCTGTGTGGTGACAACGAATCTATCGGTTGATTTGCATGTTTAATCGATAAAATTGAAACGGGAGGAACTGAGTGTAAAGTTCCTCCCGAACTTCTTTTTTCTACCAAAGGCCAAAAGGAACTGAAATGGGTTTTATTTTAAACCAATTTTACAAAGATAAACATAAATAAAAGAACTCAAAGAAACGAAATCAAATATTCCTCGGAGGGTAAAAAGTACTCGAGTTATTTGTTTTCGAAACGGATGATTCCGTTATCTGAACCGGTTGAAACGGTATGTACGATCTAAGCAGTTTGGTTGACTGCGACATTGAAGAACACGTTTCCTGTTATAAAATATGGCATTCAATGCAAGAAATGTGATGAAAAAAATGATGGACCATCGAAAAAGTTGAATCGATGGTTTGGTTTCCAAAAACGAGCGAAAACCACAAAACGGGACTGGCTGACAAATCCGGAGGCTCAAAACAGGGCGATGTGATTTATCTTATTCATTCAGAATGCGGTTGATCGCAGCAACCGGTGGTTTTCAATGGACGAACGAGTGGAAGAGGAAGAAGAAGCGCATGTTCGCATCGGGACGCAGAAAATTAAAAAGTCCAATTTCACCTCGTATAGGTCGTCCCGGAGCAGCACGAACAGCAGGATTCCGTGGCGGACCTTCGACCCGTTGCCGAATTTGCCAAACGGTAGCCTGTCGTGGCCCCGAAAAGTTGTTCCCCGACGCACTCTCGAGACGTCACGGCCTTTGGGACCTCCGAGACCAAAGGATTGCATCGTTTTTGTCCATATTTTAACGTTTCGACGGCGATCGGCAGAGGAAATACATAAATTTCTTTTTTTGACTCTTTTCAGCCAAGTTCTGAGTGGTTGGGAATGAGTGGGGGGGGAAGGATAACCTTCATTCGTTTGGCAAAACCACGAGTGAATGAAGCACCCGGCAGTTGCATCTCTTCCCAAAGGGGAAGGAAAAACCGAAGAAGAGTGGCCACATTATTCAATGGAATAAATCACTGCCCCCCCCTTTTCGCCAGGGAACGAAAAATACAGAAGCTGCAACCCGATGAGTTAGTTCCATTTATAAAATCGAAAATTGGACAACCGTTTGGCGTGGGACGCGTAACAGGAAACACTGCTCCGAAATGGGTTGTGCAGCGGACAAAAAGCAGAAGCTGTGTGACCAGGCGACCGGAAGGAGACGTCGCTCGTGAGATGCCAAATCGGAATTTGGCCAAAGAGTTCGAGCTTCGCAAAGAACAACTGTGGCGTAACTGTAGATTTGGGGCTTACAATGGACTGAATCATCTAAAAAAGCGAAGAGGACGAGGATGCCGGATTCGGTAGCCTTGAGTTTTCAACGCGGAGAAGAATCAAATATTAGAAACCGTTTCTTTGGCAGGTTAGGAAGCTACATTGGACATTGTTTGGGGGAAGAAAATGGACCCCAAAACACGATCGCTCCAGTCCGTATGATAATCACGTCATTGTTCCGTCCGTTAGCGTGATGGAGCTTAGGACTTGTTTGGCAAAACAAAATCTGGATCGAGCCGAAAGGACGAACACTCCACCGTGGACCAGTTCCCTTCGATCTATTGAAGGATCCACCCGTATCTTTCGTGAAATACGATTTAATTCATAAATTTCTTCTTCGGAGGATGTGCCTCTCGGAGGTCGGCCACTTGGCGACAGTCTCCCGTTAGGCCTTGAAACAGCGGTAACACAATCGTTTCGGTTCCAATCAATAAAATTTCCCATGACGCATCCCTTCCATCGAGGGACGACGGGGGAGGGTCTGACCAAGGATCGGCAAGTTTCCTTTCCGACTTCACGACGCTCGACGGCGACGTTAAAAAAGTCAATAATTCCTACTAAAATGCTACCGTTTTCGGAAGGCGACCCTTTTGAAGTTTTGCCGCAGTTGACTTTATTGTTGTCCTGCGCGGGCTGGACCTGAGGCGGGGGTCGGGTCGGCTTGACCTTGTTTCCTTTTCCCTTTTTTTTGCAGGACGTGGTGACGCTTTCCCGGTGCACAACAGAGGGAAGTAGGTATAATTGAGAACATATTGCTCCGGGACGGGAAGATGATTGTGGTCGGTACCGCAACCGCCGGGCCGGTAACGATCTTCAGCCCGATCTGGAGGAGTGTCTTCAAGAAGGACTTTTTTTTGTTTGTTTTCGTTTTTGCACACATGGAAGCGGTAGTTACAGAAGAGAAGATTGTTAAGAAAGGCTTAAGCGGAACGGAAGGGAAGGGTGGTCCTCGACCGGTGATATCCGGGGTTGATATTGTCTATTGATTTGCGATACGCTGCCGCTTGTGTTGTGGAGGTTCCTGTTTTTCCCCCCCCCCCCCCTCCGAGGCCGGCATTCAAGGGTCCTTTTATCGGCTTGTTTTGCTTTGAATGGAACAATGCATTATTATTTTCATTCATCGATTCGGCAGCTTCCTGTTTTGGGGAGGACGCTTTTTTTTGTGTAAGAATTTCGTTTTTAGCCTCTTTGCTTCGAAAGGGTTCTCTAAGTAATGGTCGTTTTCTTCCGAATAAAACGAAAATCTCAATGAAGTGATACTTTAAAGTGAAGGTTCCTTCCACAACAGCATAAGCCTTACAGGAAACGAAATGTTTCCAGGAAAAGTCGACATTATGGTGGATGCGCTGAGTGTATCCGGCCGTGAGCACCTTGCAATCATGCCGCATCCTTCACAATTATAATCGAATCAAAGGATTTCCATCGAAACGGTCAATGGGACGACGGATTCGACATCGCACTCCGGGGCGTAGATTGCACCCGCCGGCTGCAGAACTGCGCATTATTGGCCATTTTTCTCCTGGACCGCTGACGAAATGCGGGCTCATTTTCGTTGATGCATGGTTTTGCGGTGTTTCGGGTGATTTCGGGGTTGTTTTGTTTGGTGGTGGTGGATTAATTTAATAAAGCTAATGATGATGGTGATGCCTGATGCCTGATGCCTGATGCTGGTGGCAATATGTCGTTGGTTATGCTCCAAGCGCTTGGGAGAGTTCTCACGGATCAGAATACACCCGATCGGGTTTCGCGGGATTCAGGTGGCGTCCAGTGAGCGCAAGAATGTGCATCGAAAATGGCAACACCACCTCCCTCCTCGTGAGAGTCGTTTCCGCTGATTGAAAGCCATATCACTTGATTCGGTTGATGTCGCCTGCCCTGAAGGAAGCGGACGGAGGCGGGCTGAGAAAGTATCGATATCATTACTTGCATAAATCGGAGCAACGTTATCCGCCATTCCTTTCCCCCCAAAGGCTCGCGCGAAGACTAACGACTACGACCATTGAATACGAAGACGATCGTCGACGCCGTTCCGAATGGCGGCGTAAATCCTGGTGCCATCGTTAGTGGAAGAGGCAGCGAACCGTAGCGGAAATATGGCACGGCCCGTTTCGACGCGTTCAGGGACGATTTGTGGCGTATTCGGAATACGCTTCACGAGGGGCGCATTTGTGCAGGCTTTCTTTTTTTGGAGCTTCAACTTACTCAACCGTTCCGGGCCTCCGGGACCGAATCGTCTTTTGCATAATTTAATAAAGTTCGCTCCGTCTCCTCCGGAGGAGGGGAACTCCGGGAAATTGGCGTAGAGTTCCCGGGTGCATTCGTCCGGGCAGATGGGATCGCATGCTGATGATGTCTTTATAATGATCTATAAATCTCGAGGGACTCCAAGGTGGATTAGCGGAAAGCAGAGTGGCGGTCCGGAGTGAGATGCCACCCGAGTGCAAGGAAATGAGAACCGCTGGGCGATCGGTCCCGTGCTCGGTTGCTAACGATGACATTGGACGACAGTTTCGCTAGATCGCGCGCGCGTAGGGAAATGGGATTGCAGAAGGGATTGGGAAAATGGGTCCGGATACCTGACTCCGATATCCGGGCGCGCTGATTGAGCCCGCGAGCCCGGGAGACACGGCGCCCGGTTCGTGGTGCGTTAACATGTGCGGAGCTGCATCGATTTTCAATCAACTCGGCGATCTGGTTGGAACGATTGTGCGCGATTTCCATTTTCCTTCTTTCATTGATCCCTTGGGTTTGAGGAGATCGTCGTCTGGCCCCACGGGGTGGCAGTGCTTGGACTGGTTGTGTCTTCTTTGGTTGTTCCACGAGCAATGGTACCAACCGGAGGATAAGACTACAACGATCGATGAGAGTGCATTATTTTTTTCCCCGGGACCGCGGGAAAAAGAGGGGGACAACAATGTCACGCCGTTTTACGCCACCCTTGGGGTTCCCTTTTTTCGGTCCGGATAACCATTTTACAGCTACAAAGTGCAAGTGCACCGGAAGATGCGCACCTAGATGCGCGCGCGTTCTCGTCTTGCCCTAGCCGCACACTATTAGCTAATAAACAGGGTGTAATATTTTATTCAAACAACCCTCCGATCCGTGTCCGACGATGGCGTTTTGCAGGGAAAAACCCCCCATCCTGCCTCCTGGTAGGTGGTAACGCAGAGTGCTGGAATCGTCGCATAGCAAATAACGCATTTATTCAAATGGATGCAGCATAAGTAATGTACCTACCTCGGAGCCGGGCGACAGAATTTATGCACTACATGGCGTCGGACATAGCCCGGGAAAGCGACGACAAAAAAAACGTCCATCGAGATGGGCAAAGTGTGTAGCTATCGAAGTCGATGTCACCGAGGAACTATCCGATACCGAGAAACAAACCCATGTTTCAAGCGGAACAGTATCGTATTTTAGGGATTAAGTTCTGGAAATAGCTTGGTTTTGGCTTTGATTATTTCACCTGTTGAAGTCTTCTGTCTTATGGTAGAGAAAACCTTTCATGGCAACTTTGGCAAAAGCGTTCGATGCGATAAAATAATTAAGCGATCGCTTAAAAGTAATTATCGGTTTATGTCATTAAACGCCTTTCTCTCGACTTAAGCCTCGGACTCAAAAGAAAGAGGCTTGGCGTCATGAACAATATTTAAACTTTTATGAAGCTACCACTACACCGACGGTAGATCATTAGGCAGTACTTGAAGGTGTGAATTGCTGGTGGTCCTAACGCAAACGCTGGTACCTCTTAAATAGTGATGGAACCATCGACGCTATGTTCATTATACAATCAGTTCAATTCGGTTTGGAAACGATTGCACTTCGACGGCCACCTTCGACGGGGGTAATTATGGCATTTCTGTAACGACGGATCATTACGGAGCTGGCCACGGCTTTGAGAACGTGCAAGATGGGCTTCCTTTGACGGGCGTAACGAAACGTTTGTGTGCGTGTGTGTGTTTTAAGCTGGGGAGAGTTCACCCGGAGGTCATTCCGTGCAATTCTTCTGGCGATCGACGATCGATCACCGTTCGCGGGGAAGAACGCAATCTTCGCTCGCTGCCCACGGACCGGGAGTCGTTTTTCTGTGACGACCGGGACTCCGCGCGCGCGATTGACGACTGTTTGGAAATGATGATAAATGAGCCGTTTTCGGGTTAACACCTTGCCTCGCCGCGCCGCCGCGAACGCCGGGCCGATAAATCGAACTGCTGAGACAATTAATAATCGCCCAGCTCCGCAGGTCGGTTTTTTCGGACGGTGGGAAGGGAGTCGCGGGTGGACGAAGTTCGATAATTAAAGCTTCCAGCGTTCGATGTCGTGGCACATTCGAGCGGTCATTTTTCATACGCACGGTAGAGTCCCGAGCCCACCAAGAACCGGTCAAGAAAGGAGCCCAAGAAGGAGTGTTCTAGATCGAACGCTTTCTTATTGTTCCGTTTTGTAAGGGGCTGTTTTAAGGTGGTTGTGTATTTTTTTTTTGTGCAGTCGCAAGAGATCATTAACACTCCTGCGACCCGATAGGGGCATTTTCCGATTGTTGAGAGATTGTTTTCGCTCTCCTTGAAGGCGTTTAAGGTCAAGTAAAGTTGTGTGTTCTTCTTACGGGGGAAATAATTACGCCACCATGGAAAACCGTTATGTGTTCACCTCCGAGTGATTTCGGACTCATCGGTGGCGGCATGTCTAATGGAGAGTGCTCAGGGAAAACTAGCCGTAAAATCAATTGTTGCCGGTGTGGAGAAAACTGTCCGGTAAAACGATGTAAGTGGAAATGTTTCACCCAAAAACTGACCAAACCCGATGTTAATCTGTTTGCAAACGAGCTGGGAAAACGTGATACTTAATCATTGTTCATTTTTCTTCATGGCCGTGATGTGGTTTTCGAAAAGTACTGTCTTCTTAGAACCGACTCGAAAATAGATCAACCAGCTCGAGTTGTTCAGGGTGCCCCCCTGTATCACGATGTTCCAGTTACCTGCCGATGTACTGTTTTTCCCTTTGCACAATTTTGCGCCACTTTTCGAGCCCCGCAGCCTCCACGACCGAAACGGAAGGTGAAACAATATTGTACTTTCTTCATTACTTCATGTCTCCTCGAACGGCGCGAGCAGACGCTAAGCCTTCGCTAAGTCGCTATCGTCGGTTGGCTCGTGCCCAAGATCAACGATCGTAATCTCCTCGTTTCTCCCCTTTGGATGCAGCTTGCAGTTTGATGATAGTGGCTGGAGGGTGAAACGTGCATTCCAGCGTTTGCCTTTCCCCACGTTTGTGTCACTCTCTTTCCCCGTGCTCTGCTTGTGGCACCATTCCTAGGCCAGTGCTGATATTGAAGGCCCCCATTCCGAGGCATGTTTCACCATCGACGTGGCGGGACGGTTGCGAATTGCACTAATTAACGTTTTATTTCGTGTTTACGCTGCAATTTGGACGCAGACCGGACTGGTGCCCCTAGAAGAAAGCACGTGCCATGGAGCTAAGGAACCACTAAAGGGGTGTTAAGAGGCAAAAGGGTTCCGTGCAGTATAAAATTAATATCACGACGCTGGCATTTTCACCCTTCTTTGGGGTGAATTTTCCTTTATAACTCCACATGCCTCACGGGACACTTCTCGAGTGGATTGGTAGAGTTTATTAAAATAGTTTCAATGCACTCTGTCAATTCTAACGTGCCAGAAGGTCTGATGGCCACCACGCTTCGTGAGCGTGCAGGTATTGTGCAGGTGAAAATGCGATCGTAATTGACACCAGAATCACGGTCGTGCCGCGACGACGACGGCGAAGGCGAGCGGATACACACTTCTTTGTATTAGGCTTCAGATGAAGATTTTCCATAACGCTCGTTACTCCTCTTAGAAGAATACTTCCAGACGTCCGATACTGATCATTAAAATAAAATCAAGCGAACCATCGGCTCTGAAGACCTCCTCGAATCTATGATTAGCAAAGCGACCGCAAAAATTAAGGCCCCTTTTGTGTGAGTGTGTCGGGAGATTTACACACCGTCCAGAACGCGGTTAAGAAGTTCTTCTTCCGCCACGGTGGTTTACCATCCGTAACGGAAAATAATTCAATCAATAGCTCCCCTTTGGTTCCCCCGGCCAGTTCCCCGCCGTGGCGAACGTAATCCATTAAATGACGACAATAATCCCGGCCTGCAGGCCTTTTGGAGAACGACGAGAACTCGACCGGAAGGGAAAGAGGGCGGGGTGGGGGTTGGAAGTATTCCATCACCCGTGCGCGGTCACGGCGCATTCCGTGGGCCCCCCTTTTGATGCGATTTTCACGTTCAAGGATTACAATCAGCGCTTCTGTTGCGCTTTGGCGGCGGATCGTGGTCGTCGATCACGCCGGGCATGGGGAGGAGAAGGCGGTGCAAATGACCGATCGAGCACGGTTTTAGCGATCGGGCCCCGTACCATACCGATCTTTATGAAAATCACGAAACTTATGCTGTCATGTCACTCGCGTGAACCCGAAAGTCGTTTATCATTTCATCGTACCGGCTTGTCCGCTTCTTTCTCCGCTTCGCTCCGTTCGTTGGTCGGCATCGGAACCGTGCCTTTGCTTTATGGTAGAACGCGAACCCCCATTGGAAGAATCGCATCGAATCGAAGCCGAATGGAACATCAAATCGTGGTCGTGGAATCGCAGACGGAAGAGAAGACCTGTTGAAGGGTTTTAAGAACGCCGTACGCCGTGCCGATTCGTTGCGCAGTTGAATGGAAATCCGACTCGCATTGGCTTTTCTAAAAGTAAGCTCGACCATTGCTGTTTTTAAAGTTAAGAATTGAAGAAATTTTTAAAAGGATTCTTAAAACGGATAGTGTTCTTATCACCAAAAAATCGAAGACAGTTTATAATAAATAAAACAAAAATAATAATTGAGAAGAGTTATGGCAAACAGTGTTTCACCCAGAATGGGAAGCTCGCGGAGGAATTCTCTTTGACCGCTTCGAATTTCGATTTCAACTCTATCGCTGATCGACGGCTCCAACAATGTCCGAATGTCGATCAGACTTAACTTGACCACTTATTTCGATTGCGATACAGCGAGCGGAGCTTATGGCATTATGAGCTAAGACCGATTAGGGGGTGATTTATTTCAATACCGAGGAATCCGCCGACCATCAGTTCGTCGGATCAAAAAATCAAACGAGAACGTCGGCTTACCCCGGGCCAAAGCGGAGCTGAAAAGGTTTAAGTTCGTTGGATTCCGGGTTCCGGGCAACCATGGCGGACCCTGTTCGGGATCAATCAAATTTCCGAGTAGTTGAAAGGATTTTATGGGCATTGGGTGACGATGGTGGGCTCTAACGATACAGAATAATAAAGGGAAAAAAGGTCAAGAATCACCGACGTAGGATCACTTAAGATAGGGATCGATCGAATTTCGTCCAAAATGGGTTGATTGTCTAGCAAAGGACGTGGTTTTATTTCATGTACAACATTGTTGGAAAGCGGATAGTGATACGAATAAGTATGAAACAAACCTTGCTCCATTTCTTTATCGAATGTGACTCAAAAAAGCCGATGAAGAAAGCATCTTTCACCTATTTATTTATTATATATATATTTATTATATAGAATATTTTTTGGTGACAGAAATATGATCCACAGAGAACTTTCGGGGCATAAATATTTGTCTTTTATGACTTCTCGAGCCATGTGAAAGTGTTAAAATTGGTTCAACGAAGTAACGAACGCATTCAAAATCGATCCTGAGTATTTTTCTGGAAACAATTCAAATCGTAACGGCGGTTATATTTGAACCAGGAATCGAGCACAAAGAAAACAACGCGGTCACCAGTCCAAACCTAAATCATTCGATTCCCTTCGCAACAGGTGATCCTTAACGACGAAAGCCGTCCCTTCGTCTGTTGCGAGCCACACGTTTTAATTCGTTGGTTTTTTTACTGGAAAATAAAGTTCCCTAGCCAACGGTAAGGCCGTTACCGGCTTTCAACCCTGCGAAGGGTTTGTTATGGTGATACTCGAGCCGAAAACAGGGAACCCCTTACACCTGTCGTGAGAGTGTACGTTTTCCCTGGGGTTCCCGACGGCCGTTTGAAAAATCTTCCTCCTGCACCTTGCGGAACTGAGGATCGTGAGGGTTCGTTTTTCACTAGAACGGTACGGTATGAACGCTTTCGCCCCCTGCTGGAAGCATATTGCGTTGGCCGATCGGGGCCGATAAGCGCTTATAAATGAAGCAAAAACAAGGGGTTCGTCGCTTTGAGTCTTTCGTTTCGTTCGGGTCATTCGAAGAGGATCGGCTGCAAACCGAGACCGTGAGGGCGCAATATGCGTTCAATATGTTGGCTTGGTCGGAGCGGAGAATGTCGGGAGTGGTGGGATAATGTTAGAGGAGGCAGATAAAAGCAAATAAAAGAAGGGAGACAGTTTTGGCGCGAACGTACGCTTGTTAATTTGTAACCGTCAACCTACGTTGGATTCGTGGCGGATGATTTAAACCGAACGGAGGTGTCCTTGCGAAGGGACGATTCCCTTCAAGTTTTGCTTTCCACTGCATTCGTTCTCGGGTGCTCGAAGACTCGGAGAGCCGTGGATAAAAAAAATCCCGTCCATTTGAAAGTAACCAAGGTTTAATAAATTTATTAAGACATCAATAAATATACATTTAATAAAGAAAGCGCATACAGGCGGCGCCTTTCTCGCTTCCTTTGTCGCTCCACTCCGATTTCTCGGCCAAGCCGGTCAAAGAGCAGCGAACCGGGCGGACCCCGCATGCCACGGGATTCGGTTCCATAAATCATTCGCTGAATTACAATGAAATATCGACGTCCAATAGACGGCCGCTGCTAGAGGCGGCTGCGAAAGGGCGCGAAGGAATTGCGTGCAGCTTCCCGGAGCCCGGAGCGAAACGAAAGACGATTCGAACGTCAGCCAAACGAAAATGCTCTCGAATTTGCGTGTAGGCGGAAAGGCACGATCTAACATTCCGGGGCATATTCAACAGCTCCGTCGGAAGGGTGTTCTGGTGTGTATTTCTTTCCTGCTTCCCGGTTGATATTTCTAGAACAAATAGGCTGGCTTCAATTTGTCCTCGCCATGCTTCACCTCGGGAGCATCGTAATCATCCTTCGAGGTTTAACTTTCGGTAGTTCCCTTACTCACGGAAGCATCGAGGATGGATGACTTTATTCCCCTTAGCCAGGTAAGAAATTTCCTATAATGCATACCCCGTCTTAAATGCGGCATAAAGTATGAGCGGGAAGGTTTCTAGATCTTCCCCCCCTTTTTATCCTTTCGATATAACGCAAAGGTTGAGTCAATATGTCCGAGGGTTAAGTGCTCGATTGCAATTGGCTTAATGTCTCAACTCTGCTCGGTCCAACCCGAGATCGGGGCAGCGGTTCGATCAAAGCCAAGTATTAAGATGTTATGAGTTGGGAATAAATCCGTAACATCGGTAACGATCGTCGCTACACGACCTTCGGGCAGCACATAATTCTCCGGAAGGAGACACGGTTTTGTATGCTCACGCGCCCGTGTGTGTGTGTGTGTCCGTGGACACTTTCTCTCTGCAACGGTATTGGCACGATGGATAGCATAACCACACGGTACATAAATAATGCGCATGATAAACGACCGTTCCATGCTGGTTATCGCGAGCGAAAAACATAGAACGAAAGATTGCTGAAACAGTTTTTTTTTTGTTTTTCGTTCCTGTTTTATCGTTTGCAGGAAATTTTTCCAACAAGCGGAATTTTGTGGTCAAACCAAAGATCCATGAAATGACGCACGATATAGTTAATTACCGGTCATAAAAAACAATCGCGTTTGTTTGAATCAGGTCACATTGTAATTACTCTAATTATTGTACTCTGTTTGGCGAATCTGGTTGCGGATAAGCTCTCCGTTAAAGGCCATGTGTTTAATGGGTGAAAGTACTACATGGGCCCCCAAGAATGTGCGGATAAGAAATAAGACAGCCGCTCGTGAGCGACTAAAATCAAATCCAACGATCACGCATATCCCCGACTCGAGTGACACAAACACGACCGGTATCGGCATGCGTTGGTTGGCGAAAAGAGTTTGTGAATGGACTGGTTGAGGAAGAAAAGTCGCCTTCCTATTCCTTCTTCATTTCGGTGAAACCGGAAAGACACGAAACCAAGGTGTTCAACGCGAAGAGCAACCGAGATGTAAGCTCCAAGCTCATCGAATCCGGTTGCAAAGGTAAGCGCGCGGAGAGCAGACAAAACAACAACCACAACAGGCACACCTTTTCCTACATTCCAACCCCGGAGGAGAGAGGAAGAAAAAAAGCATGATCTAGGGGAGGCGAAGGGGATATTTTTTTCTAATTTTCTGCTTGATTAGAAAATAGTCATGCGTTGATAATTTCATTGTAAACATAATTATGGTCGATATATTCGCTCACCGGGTGCCCGTCTCGCCTTTTGCCGCGTGTGCCGGAGGAGGCTGATCTGAGGTGTGTTGCCGGAAAATGAATTGCTTTATAATGGGTGGTATTGGCCCCCGGACGTTTTCTCGTCCTCTTCGTCTAGAGAAGATGTCGTTTTTTGCCGAGCTTCTTCTACTAGTGCCTTCCTGTTTTTGTTTCCTTTTACCTGTCTGTTGCCGAACTTTGGGCTTGTCTTTGGGACCTGAACTGAAGATTCTTAATATCTTATAAGGCGTTTTCAACTTAATTCAATAACTAATTATTTTAAAAGTAAAAGACAAATGTTATTTAACTTTTAATTGATGAGATCTTTTGATATCCATATAAGGGGTAAGCAAAATGGTTGAAGCATAAAAAATTAATTCACGTCACCTTGTGACCGCTTTTATGATCCCGGCCAATTCCAATTCTGTGTTTGACTTTCCCCTTGCGACCAACGGTCAGTTCGATCAGTGCAAAACACTGGAAGACATAGACAGCATAAAGTCATAAAACGCTCATCCGGTTAATCGCTCTTTTGAATTCATTGCGAAACATTCTTTACAATACTGTTCCAGCCTACGGAGACCGAGACCTACACACACACACACACACTCGATAAGATTGACCGGTTCGAAGGAAGGAAAGAACCTGCATCCCGTCTTGGTCGCGAAAGGCATAACATATTCAATAACACACACGCAACGCGTCGCGCTTTTAACTGCATCGCACCACCGTTGTCTGTCGATGCATCATCGGAAATCCCCTCGCTCTCTCCCCCCCCCCCCCCCCCCCCACCCGGACGTAAAACGGATGCTGTAATAATAAATTTTATGCTTTTCACCAACATCCTGCAGATCTTCGGGCCGTGGGCGAGGGGATGTGAAGTGTGCAGCATATGACGGCGTGCGGCGATGATGATGATGAAACGCATAAAAATGCACTTAGTGCGGATATCTTTTTTAATAGAACGTCAGACGCCACGACGCATCTCGCTCGCCGTCGAACAGGTTTGCGATAGAAGCCTCCGGGACTGGTATTGATCAACACCGTGTGTTTGTGTCAGTGAGTTGGTTTGCTTGAAAAAAAAAAACAAGAACAATCACACGCTGTGACATTCTGCAGAAGCTTGCAAACGGATATAATGAAGCGATAAAGGGAAGCAAATGCTCCTGAAGCTTAAGTAATTATACCAAAAATGGACATAATAAGATTTAGGTTTTGGCGAGATGCACAAATATCAATTCAAAGATGAATTGAAAACAATCTATTTTATTAAAAATATTCATTTCTGTGATAACTGAAACAGTCATTGCGCTTTTTAAAATTACCGGACCGTTTGAATTTGAGGCAACGAAACTAATAAGAACCTTGCAGGCCGATCGAAGACGTTTCCTTTCCGGACATCCTCATGCGTTCGGGAGTGCGGTGAAATTAAATCGTAATTTAGCTACCGTCCGCACAAGACCCAAGTTCGAATCCCTCCGGGAAACGGAAAACGGAGAGAAAACGCGACGCCGAAACGCTTCCCTTGCCCGCGTTCCTTTCCCGCTTACCGAAGGAGGTTCTGGTGGCGCAGATAGTGGTAAATATCTCTCGTGCCCAGCATGCGCATCACCGGGCAGTCCCCCCGGAACGGGGTGGTGGTGGCGGAGATGCGGATTGGGCCCTCCGGGTGAAAAGAGGGCTACGAAATTTATCGTCCTGACGTGGCCGAAGGCTGTAATTATTCCGCTCTTCGGTACCAATCTTTTACCGATTTCCGATCTGCTGCGCGCTGGGGCCGGGGCCGGACCGTGTCCTGTGGCAAATGGTGCTGCCAGTTGTTGGCTGGATGGCTTCTGTTTGGCAGCTCGGCAGAGGAGGGCACAGACAAAGCACTGATAAGAACCAGTGGCTGGAGACGGTGACGAAGTGGTTTCCCGGCGGTGCACAATCAGTTTTATGACTTCTGCGCGGCCGCTCGCAGTTGCGTCTGCCGAAGAACACCCGAGAGCCACTGAAGACTCATCACCCGAACCGGTTCGCGGAACACGCAGACCTCCCCCTTGCCTCCACCCCTCTTTTCGCAAAGCGGAGCGACTTATGAAAATCTGTGGCGCGTAGTTAATAACAATTTTCAATAATTTCCGTTCTCGCCCCGTCCGTTCGATCCTCGTTCGATCCGATCGTCGACACCCTTATGGCACCGGGCGAATGCGGCGATGGGTTTTCCACCGGTCATCCCGCGATTTCCCTCCCTCGATGACGATGCAACGCGGTGCAGTAGCGGTGCAGAACGGAGAGAACAATAAGCGACGACCGGTAGCTGGCAGGAAGATGTGTGTTGTTGTTGTTGCTGCTGCTGATGCTGATGCGCGCCGAAGACATCCCCGCTTCCGAAGATAATCATCGTCCATTGTGGCGTAGTGGACGGAACGAGTTTGAGAGCAATTTCCATGCTTCTGTCCTCGCGCGATCGTCAACTGCACGTTCCCGCTGCACGTCATGGTATTTCATTCATCATTCACTCGGAGGAGGTAGTAGCCCCCCCCCCCCCCCCCCCCTTTCCGTAGTGCTGAATCGTGATCGTGAAGGCCGCCGAGGCGACGCGAGCGCGCTGTGCAAAGGAAAGGGAACAAATCTGAAGCAAAAGAGGCAGCAAGGGAGCCGAGATCCAGACACCCCAAAACCAATCATTACAGACCGGAGGAGGCTGCTGGGGAAAACGGGAGGTGAGCCGTGAAGTATGGCCAGTAGCCCTTGAGGGGTTCTCTTCGGGACGGGACGACTGGGGTTCCCGTGTAATGAAAAGCGAATTGGTCTGAAATTAACATTTGTTATCATCGGCGGGGCATCGCAGATGGTTTCGGTTTCGGAGCTCCACGGTGCCACCGGGCGAACGCGGGCTGCCAAGGCTACGGAATTCGATCGAGTAACCGATCGATGTAGCAAACAGGCCCTTTTGCAACCCCGAGGTTTGCACCAGGACCCATATTGCGCACCAGTTTACGTAGATTGTTTTACGCTTAAGGCGAACCGAAGGTTGCCGAGGTAAAACAGCTGCAACGAAGTGGATTGCGAAAGGCGTTCGAGTAATGCAGCCCGATTTGGGTTTCGGAACGATGATAACGATGACCTTTCCGCCAAGTTGTGAAATATCGTGCAATGATTGGTTTGTATTACACTATCGACCTGAAAAGAAACATATTGTTCGAGTATATGTTTCGTTTCTTCATTCCGACAAGATAAATTAATTACTTCACATTTAATAAACCATAGGTTACCATTCCTTCGATCGGTTGTTCGGCCGAAAGAAATAAGAAAGATTCTATGCCACATCGATCATGTAATTATGTTGTACTCTGTCCTGGGCCTGTATGTGTGTGCGAGCGGTCGCTCATCATCCAATTTTCTTTTAACGAAGAAATAATAAAACCCCAACCAGCAAACGACGATCAACGTTGGCATCCGAAGCTAATCGTGCCCATAATGCTCATGATTCAGTATTGTCCGTTCGGCTAGAAAAACCTCGAGCCCCTCTCGAGGCTTCCGGGTAAGATCAAAGCTCCGATCCCTTGCGCGATCATAGTCCCACTCCATCGTTCACGTTTGGAAAAGGTTCGGTGAATAATGAGAGCCATTAGGGGCCGAGGATTCATCCTTTCGCCACGCCGACCGACCGATCGGGGGATCAAATTGAGACATTTTCCTCCCTCCACCGGGGTGCGAGCGTGAACGTAGTTCGTCTATTAATTTATTGTTATGACTTCCATTAATATATTCATTCCGTCCCGACGGATGGTTGCGGTCCGAAAAAACCGGCCGCTGCTCCGGGATTCATAGTGTTGAAATTAAAGCTGGTTTTATTATTTCACTTCACATCGCGCGGCTAGGAAAGGGGGAGCTCATTAAACGGGAGGAAGGTGGGTCTGTGTGAGTGTTATGGAACGACTCCTTAAATAACCCTGGGAACGGCGATTCGAAGATGAAACGATGGCCACCGGCTAGACGAGGACCAAGGAGTGTTGGGTTTTTGGCACTTAATGGATGATAATTGTCCAGCATCCGTTGGAAGGATGAAGTAGAGAAGTGAGTTGTCTTCAAGATAACTTCGGTTTATAGAGATTTCTATCAAATATGTGAAAAGCAATACGTCGTTCGCGTCATAAAGCAACATCTGAAGTAGTTTTGATAGACACTTTATAGGAAAACTCTTTAGTGACTATCTGTAAAAGTAGGAGATAACGAATTCCTAGTGAAAAGTGGCTTTCCACTTTTAAAATTCAGCACAGCTGAATGTACCAACAATTTATTCGCGGACACATGTTACTGTCATCACCAACTTCCCGGTCTTTCGTCAGCGAACAAATAGCCTCCGAGCGCAAATCAGCAGATGACATCGCGGGACTTATTCCCTCCGCCCTGGAAGGCGCGTAGAACAACAACCCGTGTACAACCTTTCAAGACTTCGGCACTCATTTAGGTGGACGTTTTACGCGCGAAAGGTCGAACGCTATTAAAATTTATGTGCAACTAGTGCGTGGCGAAGCATAACAATTGTTCCACCTTCCACCGAGTGAGTGAGAAGTTGGCGAAGAGATTGCTCCAATCGAACCGGTGGACGTGATCGAGTTCGCTGGACATTGGCGGTCCAGCTCGAGTCGATAGTAAAGTGAAAGAAGTGCGAAAGGTACACGACGCGCACGGAAAAGCTGCGTCGTCCAACTGCTGCAACTCTTGGTGCTGCGATAAAAATAAAACCCCGCCAGGCAGAGGTCTGGCCAGCTCGAGTGAGGGTTAAAATCCAATAAATAATAAAACAAGAATATGTTAAAAAATAAAGATAATGATATATCATAAAATCTAGCTACTGCCATCCGCACCACCATCGATCAGCACCGTGCAGCAGCAGAAGGAGCAACACCAACCTCCAGCAGCCCAGTAGCGAAGATCGAAGATCGAGTGCAACGCCACCAACGTTTTTTCCGTTGCCATACTACTGACTGCACACCTATCTCCCGCGTGCGCGTGTGTGTGCTCATGCAAGTGTGCAGTACAGGTTGCAAATTGCATCAAGGGGCGGTGAGGGTAAGGGGCGAGGTCACGGACCAGCGCGGAGCGAAATGCGCAGAAGCTGCAGTGGAAACCGATGGGCAGTAATGTTTTGAAAAGATATTTATATTCATGAAGAAGGAGGAGTCGGCTGGGATTTGTTGTGGCGCGGCAGGGGGATGATGATGGAGGAAGGCGATACAAAGGGGGGCAGGGTGGCCAGTCGGTCGGATCGTTTGGAAGATGAAGCGCAAAAGGGAGCTGGAGAAAAATTATGATGCTGCAAAAGCTAATTTTCTCTTCATTCATGCTTTCTGACGGCGATGGGCTGGCGTTTTGCGGGAGGGGGGCTGTGGGAGGTGGAGTAGAGGGGAAGAAGCGTTGGGGTCGCTTCTGGACCAGAAGATGCAACGGCAGGAGCAGGAGCAGTAGCCAGGACCAGTTGGTGCATGTACGCACGTTTATGTGCTCTCGTTAGAGCGGTGAAGGTTTTGCATCGAGCCCTCGAGCCCTTCCTGTTTGAGGGGAAGGGGCCAAGGAAGAGGGATGTTTTTTGGCGCTCGAGGCTCGGATGGTCTCGGATGTTTTCGGTCCCCCACCCCCCGACCCCTCGATGTACCGTGCCATCCCCGGAGTTACCACCTTCCAGTAGTAAATCATCGCTGAAATATGGTATTTGGCTTCGACTGTAATCACATGAATTGAAACGATCGCAGAAACGGCTGCCGGAGTTTTCCCTCCCGCCCTTGGCATGCCTCCCGCCCTTGGTGCGAAGGAAGTCGAACGGCTGGACGACGTTATGAATGGCCATCGGGAGGAGAAAGACGCCTTCGAACGCCGAGCAACGACGTACTCTTGGGTTGGCTTCTGGTATTTGAACTATTTGCAGCGCGCTAGCTTTTCCCGGGCGCAAACCTGGTCCTAGGCGCACGTGCACGGATGCGCAGCGCCACTCCGGGCCTATAATAGAGACCTTCAACTTGTTTACAACTATTTCTCCATAAAGTGTTGTTAACGAAACTTTAATTTCTTCGCAACGGGGCGCACCACAACTGGCCCAGGACGTTACGGTATCGCAGTTTATAGGCGCACCGTTCCATAATTGCTCCGCATACTGTTTGGAAATATGATTTCATAACTGGTCCATCGGGCTCGGAGGCCTAACGACCGGAGGCTGCTGGCCTGGTACGTATATCCGACAAACCGAGAACCTCAAGCGCTCTGGAGTTGGAGGAAGAATTTTAATAGTCATCAACCGTGTCGGACTCGAGGCAAACCGGGGACCGTTTTTCGAACACCCGGTCGGTCGGTCGGAATGTGGCCTCGCGAATACATTGTGAGTCCGGTGCAAGGGGGTAGGTGTCACACATTTTCCTACGCCGATTTTCAGTTGGCGCAAGTAATTGAATTTAACGGATCCGTTCTTAATCAATTATCCACCCGAAGCAACATTGCACGTGTGCACGGAAATAAACTGTCTCCATTTAAACGACAAAGAGAACTACAGGCAACTACACACACACACACACACGATTCGCAAAGTGGAGAAAATTAAGCGGCATGTGATTAATTGTCCACCCCGGGGTGGAGGGGTTTCGTAAAAGTTCGCCATCGAGACAGGCATCGACTTCCAGTGTTTATCAGCCCGAGCTGATCCTTTCACCTTCTCCGGTTGCAAATTATGAAAGCGCATAGCTGGAGCTCCCTGTGCGGGGGGAGGGAGTGGAGTAAAGACAAAAGGGGATAACCTACCGGGCGCAAAACCGCAATCAAAAGTCCATCAGTGAAGTGGTTATTTATTGCGCCACAATATGTGAAACCTAGTGATGAGAATAACAACTCTTTTTAGAGATTTGAATCAGAGTGAATAATCATCACGATGATTCGAAACTTTAAGTCACTCTTTTGTGATTTAAAACGTGTAAAATGATTTGTTAACCTTCGAGGAGATTTGAATCCTTAACTGGGATTCGAATCCCAAAAGAATGAACGAGTGGGTAAAAGAGTCACTAGTCGCCATAGAGATTCGAATCCCAAGATGTGCTTCGAATCCTAGGTTGTGATTCGAATCCCAAGTTGTGATTCGAATCCCAGTTTGGGAATCACTACATGGGAATCACAAAAACTATCTGTTAGGATTTAAATCGTTCATTCCATATTAAGATTCGAATCACTCACTCATTCTCACTCAGAGCGCACATCACTAGTGAAACCCTCACAACGCGCAAGCGAGTGTTTCAAATTTGCCAAATTCATAGTAGCGTTAGCGAAGAAAATCCCGCAGCTGCAGTTAAAATGCAGCCTTACGAGAAGGAAATTATGTTTTTTCGGGTAGAAATGAACCCGCAGTATCGACCATTTAATCAACCACGCACACAAATAATCAAATAAAGCGGCCGTTTACACCATTTTTTCAACACACAACTCAACGCCGGGCTTGGAAAGTATCGATCGCAAACACGAAGAGCAAACAAACACGCGCGCAAAAGTAAACTGAAGAAGGGATATGCGCAAAACAACAACAACAAGAAACACCAGGCAAAACAGGCAAACATTCGGTTCGGTGTAGAAAAAGGGCAGCATAAACCATACGGAACACCTGCTGGAAGCGGTTTCAGTTTCGATACCGCATCGCATGCTGGTTTCGATTGGCTTTTGGCCAAAAAACTTCAGGCCTACCGTCTGGCGCTGTCAGGGTTAAAATGCTGTTTCGACCGCGCGGTCCGGAAAGCCGGTTGGATACCGAAAATGTTTCCTTTCCAGCGGACCCCCGGAATTCGACAGGGAGCGAGAGAGGGAGGTTGGAGCGAAATAAAACAGTCAGTATGGCATCGGAATTCGACAGGACGGTTCGACGATAAGCAGCCGACGGAGCAAGCCTCATGGAGCGCGCGAACCTTTTTCGAGCTGGATTATAATGATCGTGATAATTCGAGCCGTCTGGCGCAAGGGTTTACTACAAACGTTGTTAAAAAAAAAAAACGAAACAAGCTCACCACCACATCGCTCAGCAGGATCGTTTCGTTGCGGGTACTGGAGTGCACGATTGGTCATAATTAACTATGCATGATTTATGAAATAAATTCGCCCGATCGATCCTGGTGGTCCGTCGATCCGATCTATCGATCCCGCAGCGTGGTTTCTATCAATTAGATCGCCACAAATTTCATCGGGCTGGTTTTCCGAACGCTCGCTAAGCGCTATTTTCTTCGCTGATTATGATCAATGATCGATACGGCACGGCTCCGACTCCGATCAATCACACTCCCGGACCGGAGAACCGGATCACCCGTCGGGAGTCACCCCGAAAGCGCAAAAAGGTAACTGTTGTAAGCTTAAAAAGGAGCGACGCAAAACATTCGCGTGAAGTAAGGGAGCAAAAAGGTTTGGCAGCGCGGTTTTCCGGGGTTTCGGTATGTGATCGTCATCCGATCACGATACGTCACACGGCCAGGAGTCGGCGAAACATCAAAGTGCGGAAGGAGAGGTTTCACCGGCTTCCGATATGCGATATCGGGCGGACGCGAACGAATGCGTCGAAATTCCCACACGACAATGGACGACGACGACGACGGTGCGGTCGACTTCAAACGCCGATCACCGAATTGATCAGTATCCCAACGAGTGGCAAAGGATCGGGATAACGACGCTTCCTGCCCCCCGTTGCCGCGCGTCGCCATCGCGAGGCCAATATCTATATTTGTTTCCAATCTGCAAACGAACATGGAGGGAGACCGATGAGCTTCAAGAGCCCTCGGACACAAATCGATCGCCAATCTAATTTGTGAACATTTCCCGAAGCTCGAACGTTCAGGAATTTCATTTCAACGCTGAAATCTCACTTCGGAGGACCGGAGGACGCCGATGTCGCGCTCCGATGCGATCCGTCCGGAGGAGTGCAGAAGCGTATTATTATTTTCATTAAAATACACGTGACCGGCAGCTGCGATGCGAGTTTTCCGTGGGAGCCTCGCGGGAGCTGAAAGGATCGGAAGAAGCAGGGACTCGCTCTGGCATTGCTGGCATTCCGGGCGTTGCTCTCCTCGGGTGTTCGTCCTTCCCTTCGCGATCAAAGGCTCGCGAGGCAATCAACCTATGATGAGCGCTTGTGTGTGACTGATATAAATATCGAAAGTGTTTGTGCGACTCCGCGCAAGTAATTGCCTCTAATGGGGCGACGGCGGGAAGGGATGGACGAAGAAATCGCGCCCTTTGAGCTATTAGTGAGATATGCTTTGTTGGAAAGCGACAATCGAACGCCGTCGGCTGAATATGGGATTTTTCCCTTTGCGGAACGAGCGCGCCGAAGAATTTTGGTTTTCCTTTTCGTGTAGGACATTTTTCCCAAAAGCTGTTCGAGGAAAAAAGGAAGTAGTGAGAATTCTTGGTAACTGGCTTGCGCGTTTTAAGGACGTTCTGTTCGTTACCCTCATGGTGGGTTTTTATTTTCTTTTAATCAAGCGATGGAAAGATAACACACGAAGGAACAGTAAAAGTCCTTTCGGATCAGGATCAACTTTATCGATCATCTCTCTTGGGAAGAAAAAGATTCCACACATGTTCTTCGTCCGAGACCTTCGGACAAGTGCGTTGCGAGGGAAAAATCCAAAGGCCAGTAATGGGAAATCAATTAACATGAATGCGTTCGTCCCGATGTGTCACTTCCGCTAGGGTATGAACCTTTTTACCAACCAACCGCCGAGCGGCTGTTGTAACCGGGCCATAGAAACGCTTCTCTCACCTTTCCGTGTCGCCGGGTGGTCGATTGAGTGGCCAAACTAACGCCTCTCGGAGGAGATCGGAACGAAGAGCACTTACTGCCGAAACCCTCAAGACCAGATGACACACGCACTGCATCTTTGTTTGGGTGAAGTTGCTGGAGAAAATTGCGACGAGGGTGAAGAAAAGAAAAGAAACTGTGCAATTATAAGCCAATTAAATGATTCCATTTTTGGCCGATGCAACAGTAGTCTTCCAGCTGTTGGCTAAAGATTCTGACTTTGCAAAACGCATCTTACATAAATCCACTGGCGATGTACGTGTGGGCGCTTCTGTTTGTGTGTGTGGTTCCTTCACCCATCATCATAATCCAAGAAAGGCTCCATGGGGCTTCGATGGCCAATTGTGGAAAATGGAAACGCGGAACAAGCAGCACGGGTTGTTGGTGAGCGCTGACCGTGACCGTGACCATGCCGACTATGTGAATTCGCGCCAAAACCAGACACCAATGGGGGAGGGTGTTCGATGGCTTCGAGGTCACCCCAAACGGTGTGATCGTCGCATTGAGCTGTCAGAAGTTAAGCCCTTTTCAAGCAGCGGGAAATGGGATCGTAAATTGAATTGTGCTCCGTACCATTTCTATTGCAAGAGTGCAACGTTCATTGCTTTAGTGTGCTTCGAAGTAAGCAAAGTTTTGAGGTTTGAATACCTCTTTTCATTATCCAAAACTAGAACGAACCACTTCACTGCCGATGTAGTGTTCAAAATACTAGTGATGAGAATAACTCTCTTTAAAGATTTTAATCAGAGTGAACAATCTTGATCAGAGTGAACAATGATGATTCGAATCTTTAAGCCACTCTTTTGTGATTTAAAACGTGTAAAACGATTTATCATTCTTCGAGGAGATTTGAGTCCTTAACTGGGATTCGAATCTCAAAAGAATGAACGAGTGGGTAGAAGAGTTGCTAGTCGCCATAGAGATTCGCCGCGATCACACCCAAATTGGGATTTGAATCCCAAATTGTATGTTTATTCATATATAGTTCGTATATTAAGTCCCAGTTTGAGATTCGAATCCCAAAAACTATGGCGACTAGCAACTCTTTTACTCACTCTTGGGATTCGAATCCCTATGACGGCTAGCAACTCTTTTACCCACTCATTCATTCTTTTGGGATTCGAATCCCAGTTAATGATTCAAATAAAAAAGAAGTAACAAAAAGTATCCATCAGGATTTAAATCAATCATTCATTAGTAAGATTCAAATCAATCATTCATTCTTACTCATTTCGCACATCACTACATAATACACTGATGCTTTTGATTCTTAACTTTTAACCCCATCTTAAGACGAAGAAAAACCTTCTGAAAGAGCTGTTGGAATGGTCTGCGTAATGCATTATGGGAATGTTGAAATTCCTCCCAAAGGAAACAGAATTGCAAACAAGAAAATCCGCGCGCGGGTGAACGATGGCTTAAAGTTCAACACCCACCGGCCAGGCGCTCGGAGAACAGTGGAGAACCGTTCTTGTCCATCAGCAAACCGGTTCCGCAGTTCCCACGTTTTACACTACGAATAATTACATAAATCGCAGATGCGCAAAAGACGAATCGGGAAGGGGGCAGCGATTTCCGCCGTGGTGCAAAAAAAAATGGGAAAATGGGAAAAATCAACAGCAGATCGGAGAGTGAACCCGTTCTTGCTGGACGGGGGTGACGGTGTGCCATATGCAGCCAAGTATGTCCAAGCCTTTATGACGTCATGATGATCATTCGGATCGCGACCAGGACCAATATATTTCCTCGTCCGGAACACAATGGTTGCCTTTCATGTCGCATCAGTCGGCGCGAGGTTCACACGCTTAATCTTCATCATCGGGTGGAGGAAAGTGGCAGGCATGAGGGATGAGGGTAAGGGTAAGATTTTCACCCAAGAAAGCGACCACTGGTCAATCGCAACCCGGGGAGTTCGCGGGTCCCGGGTGGGTCGTGAGATTTTTTCACGGTTTGTAGATTTCGGGCTCCATTGTTCCGGCGAACGCGGAATGGCGAGTAGTTTATATGTGCATACATTTTCCGGTCATTTCCCTCCCCACCCCCCACTGGAGCAGGTTTCGCTCACCCCCCCTTTCCGAACGTTCACAGCAGAGAGTGTCCAATCCGATGCTGGTCGAGCAATCGGATCCGATCCGGGGAAGGGTTTTCCTTCCCAACTCGGTCGCCTTTCCACACCCACATTCTGCTCCATTCTCTCATGTGTGTGTGTGTGTGCATGTTGGTAAATAACGTGATCATCCGAGTGGCCATATCCCCCCTCGATTTCACTCATGCCATGCAATAAACACATCCTACACACTCGACTGGTAATTGTGGGAATTTACGCATCGGTGCGCTTCCTTCAAGAAACTTCTCATCGCTCATCATGAACGCGACCGGTGTTGTGATATTACATGTCTTTAAAAATACGCAGGAAAAACATCCTAGACCTCAAAGGACCATGTATGAATCTTGTGCGCTTTAAAACTCAAACCATTTCAGTAAAATTAAAATTCCTAAACCGCATCGCATATTCACTTATGGTTCAGGTTTAAAGGAGAAATATTTTCGTTACGTTCAAAATTAATGATCAGCGCAAGATTATGGCCATTCCAGAACTAATAACCTATCGACCACTCGGGCCACTCCCCGACGGCGAATGATAGTGATGAAACTTCGCCGAAAAAAAAGGGTGGAGTGGTAATTCCAACCGAAACGGCTTCCGAAGCGGGTTCGTCGCTTCTGCGCGCGTTGAGTATGAGGTGCAAGGAAGGGGCACTGAAAATTAACAAAAAACACGCGGAAACGAACTAGACCCCAATTTTCCACCCGGTTCGAAGGATCTCCGAGGCGCGTAAGGTAAAGGATGCGAAACGGTCGGTGGTGAGGAAAACATAAAATGGGAGCATAATTCTATGGAGGACGACGACGACGACGACTCACAGATGGGCAACAGCACTTTGGCACCCGAGTGGCCCGTTGATTGCAGCAACATCCTGTTTTTGGGGATGATTGGAATTCCAGACGCGAAGATCACGCACACACACACACAAGCGAAGCGGTCAGATTCGGCCGTCCGTTGGTGTCGGATTGCTACTGGATCAACGAACCGAACGAAAAGGGCCGAAGGAAAGGGTGGGCTGCGGGTTTTTGCACTGGAATGAGTAATTTTTATCTTATCTCAGGCCCTCGCCCCGTTTCGGATGCAGTTCCAGTAGCCGCTCGTAAGTGCAAACCTGTGTGTGTGCGTTGGGGACGGACGACGCTGAAGAAGGCTTTTGCGGACGGATGCAATTATTGGCCAGGCCAGACCTTCGGGACACGAAAACCGGTGGCTCGATTCTGGCTGGCCCCGGGGGCCAATATCATTACAGGCATGTATGATTAGAATTGGATTTTGTTGCTGCGTCGCCCGAAGGCTGGCTCCTTTTTTCATAAAGCATAGAGCAGCTCACTTCGATCGGTCGCAGATCGGTTTAATATTCTGTACAGTGTGGTACAAGCAGGTCGCGGTTAATTGTAAGGCTTAAAATAAAGTCTATTAGTATAATTTTTCTCAACAACTTTCAATGTTTCAATGTTTTCAGAAAGCCACGCGTTTGAACGCACAATTTATTGATGCAAAATAAAACCAGTTTCGGTCGGTCTATTATTGCACTGTTCGCCGTGAACGAGTGCATGCATCCTTTCCGCGGCCCCGGCGACAAGTAATTCCAGTGGCGTTTGTGATAATTCTCTTTTTATTATTAACGATATCGAGCGGCTCGGGATGGGTTGTCGATATCGGTCGTCTTTCACCGTGTCGTATTAGGGTCGAGTTTAGCTGCTAGGGGTGATCGCAATAGATTGCAATAATAATTTTAGCTTAGCGCAAGGAAACACATGCACACCGAGGCACACGGGAGCTGCATCCGATCCGGGCGGACCTCGTTGCGATAAAGGTTGTGCGATTGTGATCTTCAAACGGGGAGAGCAGCATATCGGATCGGTGGAGCGTCGGTCCCGGATCGGGTTTGCGCGAGTGCTAGAAGGCATTAATCTAGTAATTGATTCTGGTTCCCTTATCTCCTCTGCCCGGTCGGCTGTTCGGTAGCCGCTGTGTCGCGGTAATAAATACTGTTATTACGAACAGGAGCAGCACAAGTAGTTGGAGACGTCTTTCTAGGCTCTCTTTACTTCGTTTTTGGTGAATATGCGCTTCTGCAATGTTTTTGTAATACTTTTACCATAACGTTTTTTCAAATAAAACCGATTTGATGAGTTGGGTAAGAGGGTTCTCAGTTGGGAACTCTCTTACTTGTAACAGAAAGTTTATAAGTTCATTTGATACCGTTTATTCCTTTTTTCCCACATACTTCCTCATATTTATCCCAGTACTATAAGTTTACCATATTAGTTAATGACCGAATTAGTTTCATCTACCAATTTTCGATTTTCGATTTTCGTTATTCCTCAATGTTATTAGCTATAAGTTCATGTTTTATAATTATTCTTATTTTTCGGGCAATAAATTACTACTACTCCTACTATAAGTCCATTTGATTTAGCAAAAGGTATTAGGTGAGCAATTTAGCAAACGTTGTTATTAACGTTACGGTCGATAAACGTATGTAACTACTCTGGATCGGCGGAATAAAATGAGCTTATGCTTTCCACTTCAACTACAACCGTTCGCTTCACGCGAGCTGGTGCAATTTTTCTGCGTTGGAGTGATCTCTTTTTTGCCTCGCACTCGAGGGTAAGCGTGATCTTGTCGCGTTTGTTTCGATCGATCGGTCCACTCCGAATCGATTATTGCCGTTCGCTGTTCGAGGAACCAGCGTTTATTTTCCCTCCCGAACTGCCGATCGTCTGACAAACAAAGCGATGTCGTAAACATAAGAATAATTACATAATGACAGCGATAACAATAAAATATCCACGCAATTGTCTCCACCGGAGGTTGCTCGTTTCGCGGGACGCCATATTGCCAGCCGGTTGCGTCCGACGATCGTCGCCATCGTCGAAATCGCGATTCGAATTCGGAAAGAAAAGCTCGTGTAAGTCTGGGAGTCTGCGCCGCACCATGTGCACATGGGTGGGATGATCTGGGGTTCTTTTTGTCGACCGATTCTTTCCACCTCGAACGCCGATGTGTGTTTCTCGAGATGCTCCACCATTAAGTGAGATGGAAGGGCGCAAGTTATGGCGACGAAAGAAACCCAGCACTACCGAAGTTGCGTTTATTTCTTCGCAACACTGCGCGCCGAAACCCACAAAACTGGGAGGGAAATAAAAACGGCCAACATTAACGACGAATTCGTCGCCAACAGAGAGCCCTCGCCTCGTATGCCCGGAGGGTGCTTGAAGTGGTGGTTTTCCATAACCGCCCACCATTGTCGTGGCTCCGGATGCTTTACCGGTCTCCGATTGGATGACGCGCGCACACTGGAAAAAAGGTTATGCGCGCTCAATAGAGACCCCGACGTGGGCCGATGTGGGAGGGTTGGCCTAGCGAAGGAAGAAGCGCCCTCATAAGTTTACCATACGTACGTACGTACGAAGACGGCGGCGCTTTGACGGTAGCTTTGATTTCCTTCGCCCCCTTTTTTTCCACCTTCACTGTTTAGCTGGTATCATGTTTTTTTTTTTGTTGCCTCCACTCATTTTGGTCAGCTTCTGAAGGCGATGCGCACCGGAGGGTCGTGGAGTGGAACACTCCTTACTCATTAAATTGCGATGAGGTCAATTTATTTCTTCATTGTACTAAAAAACCCCGGGGGAGGCTTCGGTGATCGCGATCGGATGATCTTACCTTAAGGTTGATTTCTCGGCTATGACCATCTCGAGATCATTCGTGTCTGGGTTTTTTTTTGCGACTTGGCGTATCATCCCTAAAACATCGTATGTATGTCAGGGCCGTGAATTCATAGAAGTTGTCTTAGGGTTCGCTTGCATAATAGCAGTTGACCGAATGCATCGACGAATATGGAATTTGTATTTGCAAATCATATGAAGTGTATTTTTACATGAAGTAGACAAACATTTGAATAGAAGGATTTGATAAAGATAAATAATAAAACAAATTGATTCTTTAACTGAAAAAAATCATCAAAACTACTCTACAACGTTGTTAGACATGAACAAAAATGAACTGAGAAAATCTTCTCTTCTCGTTTGCAAGCTTCACCAAGTAGCATTTCCTCGCTGCTACTTTCGGTCGATCGCCTTTCTGGTTTCCTGATACAAGCCACACACACACACACACGCTCGGTGCCATATTTGTCAACTGTGAAATCAACTGTCAAAGAACATATTTCTTCCCGGTCCACTTTTCGCGGTATCGTAGCGGTGGATTCCCCTATCGAGTCCGAGCTGCTGCAGTGTCCAACGTCCATTGCATATCCCATTAGAAATGATAATTTATTCTCGACAATCTATCGTCATTTTTCCTCGGCTCCTCGGCCTTGTAGAGGGGGGGAGACAAACGGGATCACCTGATCGTGCCCTAGACCGATCGTACCCTCGACCAGATCGACACGGCTCGCCATCCAATATATCACTTTGATTGGGATATGTTCGCGCAATTGGTGCGAACCGAGTACTTCGAAGACGACCCCCGCAAGAAGCATTGGACCGAGATGTCACTTGTTTCCTCCACCGAACAAGTTTGAGCAAGCGAAAGAGAGAAAGAGAGAGGGAAAGCGTTGTTGGGATAAAAAAGGGGCCGCGGTTCGAGAGTGTAAAACATAGAAGTGCAACACCAAGTGCGGCGTGTAAATTCAATTAAGGATACGCTCGATCGGCGTCGCAGAGAAGAAGGAAGCCCCCGAGCCCGAGTGGGGTGGTCGTTCTGTTCCGCTCGCCTGCACACTCGCCCCCCTTTTCCGAGCTCGGCGGTGGGCAAATACGGCATTTTAACAAGCTCGTTCGCACACAGCTCCGCCGAAGCCGAAAAGTATACTCTCCCGTGGGGATTATCTTCGGTGTGCGAGCACATCGCCTTCTTTAGCAAAACCGGGCCGATCGGACATCGGGGACGGGCTCCAGAAAAGTGGTGAAAATCAAGCACTGCAAGATAATCACCCCAAAAGGGAGGGGGGGATATAATCCGAAGCCAGGGGAAAGCCTTACCGAAGACGAAGACTTCAACGCCTGACAGTGCACGCATCGGGTTGCGACATAAAAGCTCACACGTGGAGAGGATTTGAACCGGCTTTAGTCCAAAGACCGACTGATGAGATGTGCGCCTGCACAACATCGTGGCGGTCCGAAAACCGATAAATCGCTATCTACCGGGGCGACGGGAAAGTCTTGGATATTTCGGTCAACTTTTCCACCCCCTTCTTTCTCCCTTACCACCACGGGTTCTCAACAAAATGTGTGCAAAACGATATTGAAAATGACGAGCATAAATAAGACGGGAATTTATTCACTTTGATTAACTTTGGAAATGCAATAAAAATAAACAAACTGCCCGAGGAAGGGAACCGACCTGAAGTAGGCCTCAGGCGGGATGTTGGAGTGGAGTGACCCCGTAGTAGCACCCTTCGATACCCGGACACGACATGCGGACGACATGCGACGGACGCGAAAATGGAGGCTTCAAATCGGTGCATTTTTACGCTCCGGAACCCCGCTTCGGTTATTTATGTTCTCGCGAGTGCTTTTATTGCGCGCGCGCCCCCTTTCGTATCGCAAAGACTCTCAAAAGAAAAACACACAGTCACGCATACATCAAGTCGCCGCCATGAAAGTCCTTGCTCCTTACCGGTTCGCAGTTCGCGCGGGGTGTCGTCGGAGTGATCATGAACGATTTTGGAGTGATCTTGTTGTGTTGTTGTTCTTCGTTCGTGTCCCCCAAACACACCCGCTTTCCCCTGGCTCCCCACACGACTTCACTCAACCGCGGCGCAACATTCTGCGCATCCGCCGAATACTGCGCGTGCATTTCGGAAATATATCGCGAGCCGCAAAAGGCGGACGCGATATGGAAAATTAATTCAATTGGATGACATGACGACGATCGCGACGACGACTGCGAGGTGTTGGATGATGGAGGGATGCACACTCGACTCGGGGAATGCGAACGGCTGCTCTCATTTTTACTCAAAAAGGCACTTCTCCACCGTTTCCATGATGAAGATGATGATGATTGTTGGATCGAGTTGGAGTGGAATTTTCGGGGCTTCGTCGAACGTGATTCGCATAAATTTACACGACGAAACCTCGACGCAAAGGTAAGGCTCCGTGTTACTCATTACATTGTGATCGGAAGCAGGGTTGTGTTGTAGTGATGAGTTCTCGGAACCGCACCCACCGCCCAGAACCGCTTCCGAACACCCAGAACCGCTTCGGAGCCATCGGAACCATCCGGAATCATTCGGAGCCGCTAGTCGGCAGCCGGAGCCGTGGAAGCCGTCGGAGCCGTCCGGAGTCACCCGGAGCCGTCCGCAGTCACCCGGAGCCGTTCGGAGTCACCCTGAGCTGTCCGGAGTCACCCGGAGCCATCCGGAGTCACCCGGAGCCGTCCGGAGTCGTTCGGAACCGCTAGTAGGCAGCCGGAGTCGGCTCCGAACGGCTTCGAACGGCTCCGGACGGTTCCGGACGGCTCCGGCTCCGACGGCTCCGGCTGCCGATTAGAGGCTCCGGACGGTTCCGGACGGTTCCGAGCACGGAGTATTGCACCTACCTTACGGAGCCGCTTCCGATATTGGTGGATTCATTCGGAAGCGGTTCCGTTTTTTTGTGTAATTTACCCATCACTATTGTGTTGGCGAGATTTGTCCCATAAATGGCCATCGGTCGCATTGATCGTTAAGGTATGCTTCAAGGTGGACTCTCGGCGTGTGGTTTTGGAAAAGCGCTCGCATTTCTTTTTTCGCTTCCAATTGGAATCAAATTTCGAGCGTAACATAAACAAATGTAAAACAGGCCAGTTGGCCGCCGAGCTCCATAGACAACCGAACCGGGAGAAGGCTAGTACGGGAAACCGTGGTTTCGTAGCACCAAAACCGTGATACAAAACCGGGAAAATATGTATCGAAGTAAAAAATCGATCACTCCGCGCTTCTTCCGAGGAAAAGGAAGGAAGCACACAACATTATTTACTCGCATTCCACTTTTCGCCTTCGATTATTGGCAGTTTCGCAGCTGTCACGAACCCGGCTGCACTTTATGGCCGGGGACAAGTCCGATTGGGTCCCTTCCTCCCCCTCCCTCACAACGCACCCCGCACGACACGGGGACTGGTTTTAATTGGTTGATTTCAATTTGAAATTTAATTGATTGCCCACCTCTGCTTGGTCCGTGTTCCCTTCGCGTTCTTCTTCTCGAGGAAACCCGGAGTGGAGTAGGGATCGGTTTTGCTCCTACTTTTGCTAACTGCCGGGTCATTCCATAGCGAACCTCGTGAACCGGTGGTTTCCGCAACTCATTTCACCTGCGTTCCCGCAAAAAGAAGTATTCCTTCTTTTCAACTTCAACACCAATCGGTGAAAATCGTTTCTTATATCCATCCGTCCATCCATCCATCCATCCATCTATTCTTTTGCGGTGGTGCAGACGCTGGTGGTTCGTGTGTGCAAAACCGATTCCAATTCTGTGGAAAGCCATTTTTCATAACTGATGATGTACGGGAGATTCTAGAAAATTACATTTCATTACGATGCGATTAAAAGTAATTGGACCGAAGTGCGACGATACAGTTCTTCGGCCGTGTTCGTCCATTGGCCAGGACGTGTTCGTCACCGCTGCAGCTACTTCTTCGGTGTCCGCACAAAAACATAGCCTCCGAGAAGGGCCGGAAGGGCGAGAAGAAACGGAATCCGGGCAAAAGAGAGCGGGTTAAAAAGGAACAAGCAGAGGGTGATCGATGATTTATCGTCACTGCAACGCGGTCAGCAATCGGCTCTCGGCAGTACGGTACACACATGGTGCATTGCATCGTCCCCTCACCACCTCCCCCCCCCCCCCCACCCTCCTTCCCCGCCGAGGAGCATATCTCATGACCCTCGTCAAAACTGATTAATTTGACGGTGAAAAGCAGATCGTCGGACGGTGTGTTCCGCGCGGTGTTCTACGATACTTTGACCCATTCGTTCCGCCAACCCCACGGACGCGGAGTTCCCGCTGTCTTCCTGCTGCTTTGCTGAACTGATCAGTATGGGGATCGATGCGGATCAATACGTACATTCCAGGCAAATGATTCGTTGATCCGCTGAACGAGATTAGAGAGAGAACCCGGGCTCGGTTTCGGTAGCCGTTTGCTGGAACCGGTTGGCTGCGTTGGTCGTTCCCGTATCTAAGGATGAATCTTGTACGATAAACCCCGTGCAGCACAAGTGAGGTTAGGAGGGGAGAAAAATTGAAGACAAGAACAAAAACCCGGTAGCATAACCTGCGGGGAATAAATCATAAATAACTCACGCTACGTCAACGAGCACCAGTTTTTTTGTTATGAGTTAAGTCTTTTATAATCTCCTGAACGGGTGAAGAAACACAAGAAAGGGGAAATAAATCTCCACCATCAATGGCGGTGCATAATGTGGAATGATTCCTACATCCGATCGATATCACCCATATGATACCTTAAGAGAATTCAAATTGAAGAATCTTCTGCGGCGTTTGGGAAAATTGAAACTCGCCGTTGCTTAAACAATTAAACTCAGCTTGCTGACAAATCGTGGCTGTAATCGCTACTCGCCACCGGAAAGCTAGGAAACATCGCGTCGGTAGCGAACGTGGGAGCGAATCGTATAGACCACCGGGTCGAGTCGGGGACGGCGATAAATCAAACCACCGAACAAGTGGACAACTTTTCTTCAATTATCCGCTTAGGTGGCGCATAAATCAGCCTCCCGAGCGCTAATTAGCGCGACCCGGGTTGGAACACGACAAACGGCAGCAAACACGGCATTTCCCCTCCCCCGCCGAACGCCCGGAAAAGGGGCCTCTGGACATGACATTGGGCTTGAAGGAAGCCAGCGTGGCGTCATAAGGTTTGATCCACGTGTTTGTGTGTGGTGTTACTTGGCGTCCATCGGTCATAAATCTCGCGGGTCAGACGAACCGCGGCCAGCGATATGCTAATGGGTTGCATTTAGCAATTTCTGTAAAACATAATCTTATTAAAAGTTGCACTCCCCAGGCCCGGGCTCGTCGATTCGGTTTGGGCAGACTTTAAAGGCCGGGAAGCCGCAGAGTTCGAGGCGGGTGGTACAAATGTACAAGAGTGTGTAACATGTCTCGGTTAGGAGTTAGCAAAATTTCTGTTTCTTCGGCATCGAGAGAGGGAGAGACCTCGTACGCCTTCTTTATCACCACTTCGGGGGCAGCCTTTGGACGCCAGAATTCCTTCTGGCGCGGGGGATTCTGCATCGGTGCGGAATTTCTCGCACACACACACACCGGGGGCAGGTGTTTCCTTTTTTTTTCAAACTCCTTCCATGTGCATTCGTTCCCGCACGCCGAGGAGCGGATATGCTGGTGGCGGTTGGAGTTGTTGTGCTCACTGATTTATCGCGGCTGGACTCATTTATCAACATTCCTCAGACTTGTCGAATTCCAACGGCGCTTTTGAAGGGCGACCGTTTTGTGAGTTCGCATCGCGTGACGCCGGGGGGAGCCGGGAACCAACGTAGTCCACAAAGCTCGGTTCAATGTGTATGATTTATCCGTTCTTAACGAAATAAATCGAAAAAGAAATCACCCTCGGCAATGGAGGGATTATGCTGGGCTGAATGCGAATGATGTATGTAAAAATTGTGGTCATTGTTTTCCAAAGAGAACCGCTTCTCGTCGACGCCGGGTAAAGCGGGTTGTAACACCTGCCCCCTCGGTGAATTGCAAAGTCAACATCAATTTGAAGGATAATAACTCGATCCGAAGCTCGAACCGCGATGATTGCTTCTTTTAGAAACCGGGAGCGTTCATAGCCGATAATGTTCCTCGCCATCATCCCCGCAAACGATCGTCTTAAGCCAACCCGCACTCATTCGTACCTCATTATGACTTCATTCAAAGGTTCATTATATGAGGCCTGGAATCGAATTGAACCTCCTGCTGGACAATAGGTAAGGTACGGGCACGGTAATACGGTAAGAGCCCATCATCAAGAGCACATAATCCATAAGCTTCATCCGAGCTGCGCCATCCTTTTGTGTGGAGGAAGCTGTAAATGAAGTGAAATATTGGGAACAGTACCTCTTTCGCATCCTGGACCTAAGATTGATCAATTTCATAACCGGATTCCGGTACGATCATTACGTTCGTTACAGAGGTGCTAAAAGTAATGACTTTGAACGATCGATCAATTCTTTCAACCGCGGATATTGCACCTGAATAAGAGCGAGAGAACGAAAAGTCTTATGCTGCGTACAATAAATGACCTTCATGAGAGAATGTTTAATGGAACCAGAGCCCGGAAGGGGGAAAAATCGAAGAGCTGAGACATGTTTGTTCTCATTAGAACACGCATCTGTACAAACACCCTGCGAGAGATCAAATTCCTGAGCCCGAACACTTCTGATGGATGGAACAGCGAACGCGTTTGATTGCGAGTTCCCTCGCATGATGGATGGTATCTCGTTGCACTTCAGTCGAGTGCACTTCATCAACCTGTCTTCCTCTCGGCCCTCGACCCAGGGCACCACTTGTGGTGGGCGTCTGCAGGGCGGGTGTTGAATGTTTACATACCCTTCCTTCATCGGGCTCATGTCACAACATCGCAGACCCGTTTCCGTGGCCCGGTTTTTGCGAGACTGTGACTTATCGACAGTTGGATTTCCAACCGCGTGGCTCAGGCTTAATCCGATCACGTGCCCGATGACTTTCAAACCGTCTACCGATCCTGTGGCTTAGCGAAGGCGGGGGTTATTGATTAATTTCATTTAATCGTCACGCGTCGCAAAAGGGAATCCAAAGTGGGGCGGGCTGTATGGTTCAATTACGCGGAACAAACCGATATGAAACGAGGCGCAGGGAGGGCACGTGCCTCGGTGGGATGGTCATGGCGGGTTAACGGGGGCCATATTTTCCAACGGTAGCTGAGGCGCGCTTTTGCGGTTTAGCATAAACGGAACACCGTTCGGTTCACTTCCTTCTTCTTCGCCGCAACTAATGCCTATCGATGGCCATTAAACGGCCGTAGGAACAACTGTTTTTACGCTACGCTGGCGGCGTGCTTGAGTTCCACTTCCAGGACACCCGGACCACGGACCGTGGGCGTCGAAGGTTCCATTCCCGGACGACATCGGTGAAAGGAATTTATGCCCCGGCTGCATCCCATATAGATAGCGGATTCCTGCACCGGTTCATTGGCCCGAAGACCCCAGAGGGAAAGGAGGGGACAAAGGGTGTCTTCAGCTCGTGCCACCGTTTGCGCTCCAGTTCCAGCGTGCGGATGTTTTGCATCCACAATGAAATCAATGGACCATACCGGATCGCTAACGATCATCAGGAGATCGTCGTCGTCGTCGTCGATGTTGTTGGGCCGCTTCAGAGGCGATTATCTTCGTGCATCTACGCTCCATTTCCTCCCATTTGCTTGCAGGGAGCTGTGGGCTAAGTGCACAAACGGTCGCGTTATGCAATACCTTTTCGTGGTCCGATTCCATTCATGCCTATCGGCATCACGACCGCTTCGGGCGTACCGATGATTTAGGGATGGATAAAGCGAGCGAATTCCCGAAGATTGTTGTTGTTCGTCGGCGTCCTCAAGACGCTGCTACCGTTGCAAGAAGAAAACGCTGCCTACGGTGGTTAGGGGCATTTGTTTAAAATAGCGTTTTGTTATCGTCCCGATGTGGAGAACATGCGCATGCGTGAAAAGGCACGCGTCGTTATCGTCATTTAGTTTTGTACTCTAAGAGCTTAAGATAGAAGGGGTTTCTATTCACGCGTGATCATAATGTGAGCCGATTGGATGTATGAATAAGATTGCGAATAGCTATCATTTTGCGTGAGCTCAATTGATGCCGAAATTACAGCCGAAAGAAGTATGATTTGGAATTGCTCCGAGGGATTGACATGAGTAATGACAGAGGTCGATGTGTCTGCGCCTCAACCCGGAGCAATCGCCGATCATATGAATCATTGATCCGGATAGAACGCTGGACAGCTAGGACAACTCAACTGCACCGTACCTCAAATCGGTCCACAACTCTCCCCCGCACCTTGTACGATGTGATTAATTATTTCAACAATATACACCGAAATGGACCACTCCACATCAAACTAGGAGCGGGCGCGCGCCTGTGATCGGGTTTCCTCTCTTCAGGCGGGGGCTTTTTTTTTTGCTGTCATGATGTCACTGTGCCGGTCAACCGGAGCCGGAAAACCAGTTTCGAGTTTGTGGGACGGTATCCGAATTTGTAGCTCGGAGATCGATCGAAATTTGATCGATGGCCAGCGCGACCGTCACTACACGCTGTTGTTGACACATCAATCTCTAATGCGTACCTCCTTCGCGTTCGATTTCACCTTCAGCAAGGGGAGTGGGGGGGTGGAAAACGGGAGAAATTGGAGATTAAAATCAATCAAAGCCCGAGCCATGAGTGGTGGTTTTTGCCAAGTCTGGCGCGTTCCAATCCCCGGGGTTTCTGGTTCGGGAGGCATTTGATGCATTTTTTTTTCATTCGTCCGCCCTAAAGAGATTATCAAACTGGTATGGTACCGTTTGGCCGCTGGTCGGAGTTTCGAATGCGAAACTGCCTTTGCGAGCTGGACAAACACGGGCGACATCCAAGCGAATAAATTGCGGCCACGCAAAAGCTTCGATCGCTGCTCCGAATGTAATCCACGCTGGCGAGTTTGCGGCCAAACCGTTGACGGCCACGACGTCGCCTCGTTTGGTCCCGGACCGGATCGGGTTCCGTCTGCGTCTATCTCAAAACCGTTTGCTTCGAACAAGTGTACTCTACTGGACATGAAGAACACTTGTTTCGGTCGCGATCGTATTTATTATTTTTCCATTCCCACCGACCGCCAACCGACCGCCAATGGACAGGTTTCGAATTGCTCGACGCAGGAAATGGTTGCAGGATTTACGGTTATAACCCGGGTTCGAACAGACTGGTCCGCGGAACGTACCGGCGGACTAGGTTTATGAGAAAATTGGAATTGCTCGATAGCACCCGAAGAATTGCTGATAAATTATCTCCCAGCAACTCGACACCCGGCGCAGGACGTGATAGACTGGATTGGTTCGCGTCGCGACCGGTCGGAGCGGGAGCGGGATTTGTTTTTATTTGAATTTGAATACGTAACTGATTCAAGGTTATCGTAGCGACGGAGCTACACCGCAGACTACACCGATGTTTTCCTCCAACGGTACATCGGAGTTTATCGGAGAATCGATACCAGCCACTTACGTCGATTTTCTTTCGCACAACCGCACTCGGAGGAGCACTTGAGGCAGGCAGGAGGTAATGGACCCGGTAAGTGGCAGCAATGATTGAAAGTCGATCATTTTCGGACTCTCATTGTGCTGCCCACTTTGGGGTTCACATCGGTTTCCAGTGGAAGCAGGCGATCGTTTGACGAACGGAAAACGGTTCGAGCGGTTGAGAACCTCGTTGACCCGCGCGACGGTATGGAGGAATGGCTCCATACTCTCCCAATTACCTGCACGCTGGGTTCCAAATTTCCCTCGATTATGAGAATTGCTCGTACGGACTAATCTCACGACGATTGCGGACTCTCCTTCTTGGAAGCACCATATCGAAGCAATAAGGTTCAATAAGCTCACTCGGTGTGGTTAATGGTCGAATCTCTGGACCGAATCCGGTACGGACTCGAACATGCTGGGGGGAGTCGGAGAGTCATATCCGCCTCTGCGTCCGATTGTTGACGAATAATTGAAACTAACTTAATCATAAAGGCGAAAGGGGTCTCTTCCTTCACGCCCGATAATGTGGAACCGGCCCGGTATGAGGTCCCATTTGTCGTTTGGCGTTCGTGGAGGACGGGATGTCTTTTCCCAGCGACGACTCCGGGTGTAGATTGGGTGTATTGGGAGCAGCAGCTGTAACGAGCGAAATCGCCCCAGGACCGGTCAATAGGAGTCTCGTCCAGATGAGCGATGAATCAAATCAATGGAAGTCACGCTGTCTTGGATCAATTTGTTAAAGAAGGAACGCTCCGAGTCTCCTCCATTTGGAGTATCTGAACCCACCAGCACTTCCACCACCACCGAGAACCCACTGTCCTAACCCCTCTCCGTCCCGTAAGCGAGCATCATTAATGATCCTTGTCATTAGGATACAATAAACAACCATTCCCGGCGAAGCCAAGTTCAAGTCCAGGTGAAATCACACGAGAGGCTCGGCTTTCGATCGGGTTTGATCTCGAGCCGGACAAAAACCCTGCGGAAAAGAAGGTCATAAAGCATATCTAATTCTCTCCCGGACTCAACTGCTCGGAGCGAAGGATTTCTTTTGTCGAGTCGTATCGAAAACCACAAACGGGAACGATATTGTATCTTTCAGGAATGCTCTTTTCACCGTTGGGGTCCTTTCGGTCGGTCGGTCGGTGGCATGCTGCGCTCGAGGAGAGCTTCCGAATCGGAATGGCAAACCGAATGAATACCGGTGTAGCTAATTAAAAGCGTGTTTTCCACGGTTCCACGGTCGGCATTCCTTCTCCGGCCAACAATGTGTCAGAGCGCCGGTATTTTGCTTTGCATATCGAGTGCATTTAATGATGCCGATGTCAAGTGCCCGGAGAGATTGAAATATGGCGTTCTCCTAGCGATTTTCATCTTCAACACTCATATAAGGAAACTTTATATCGTAGGTCATCGAAGTCAACGGCCTCGGAATGGAGATTTCCTCAGGGAGGAGTGGATTAGGCACCAAAAAAAACGAATGGAGGGTTAAGAAAACCAACGCTGAAATAAATAAAACTATCGCCCCAGAAGCAAGCATCACCAATTAGCCCGTTCTAAACCGGATTTCGGTTCTTTATGGCATTGGATCGAATCGATCATTTCCCTTCGGCATCCGCTCCCGCCCATCGACCTTCCCGATCCCCAAACGACGTGACGATTGAATTTAAATCCACACCCCTCAGAGCCTGAGGAAAGGCTTTCCGATCGATTTCCTCCGCTGCGGACTTTATGATCGATCACCTCGCGACGAACGCCGCGACGATGAAGATCGAAGGCTGAGACGAAAAACAAAAACCCGAACCAGAAGGAAAAAGGGGTTAATTATGAGCAACCGAGCCGCGCGCGCTCGCTGTACGGCACGGTGTGTGCATGTGAAATAATAGATTGACAATTTCCTGCCTCTTTCCCGTGCGGTTGAAAAGGTTTGTGTGTCTGTGTGTATGCAAGAGGTTATTCTAATTTATCAAACCTTTGCTTGTCCTTCATCTTGTTTCCGAACGCTTCTTCTTCTTGAGGCATCTTGCGGCCGCACCATATTACACATTCCACATATTTGACACGCTCCTCTCGAAGGACCTCTCGATCGTGCCACCGTCGGCGAACGAAGGAAGGGACAGGAGAACCTGTTCCCGCAAACGACCGACCCTCGACTGATCATTATTTTCGATTATTGCTCTCGGAACCATGTCGTCGGTTCGAATCGTTCAAGCAAAATCGATCACCAGCGTCTCCGTGGGGAAATGGTGATTGGATCGGGTCGGGTACTTTCAGGTCACATTTGCGTAAACACGAGTTCTCTTTTGAGATTGAACCAGGTTGAACGCTGCGGAAGATGAAGCTGGAAGAAGCAATCGGTAGAAGTGATGATTTTGTAAATGAGTTCCAATGCAATAAACGCTAAAAGATGAGTGGAAAGTATATTGAGGAGAGTTAGAATAAAGAATATTAGCAGAAAACATTCTTGACTTGAGAATCGACTTTGCACTTTGCAAAACCTAAACAAAACCTTCGTCGTATCTACCAAAGGAAATCAGTAATTATTTCCCGCAAGCCACCTGTGTGTGTGTGTGTGTGTGCACACGATCATAAATCATTTCTCGAATCAAAATCTCATTCCGAACGGCACACCATGGCAAACAAAAAAAACCAATCGACACCTACGTTGGCAGCACAATTGGGACACATTTGCGAACCTCGTCCGATATGCGGCTAGTGTTAGTTTTCTGCATCTCCGAGGCCTAAATTGCGGACCGTGGTCGCCTATCGATTGAGACGTCAGGTTTCATTTATCATCCCAAAATGTGGGTCACATTTATGCCATGCCGAAGAGAAGGGGTGGTGAGAGAGATGCGGAGCGCGGACACATGACCCCGGGACCGGTAGCGCAAATGACAACACTGTTGCAGGAAATCACTCCACGGTTGGGCGGAGAAGCGGTTCAAACATAACCCCATCCTAGAGTGTGGAGTTTGGGTGCATGGTGTTTAAAAAATGGACTCGCTTTGGCACAAGTCCGTGATGGGGTAGGGGGAGGAAGGTGAGGGGTGTTGTTGGTGCACATGGTTCGTACAATAGAACCACGGGAGACCGGCTAGGTTAGAAGGGCCCGCCACCGTTTCCTTCCACGGTTTCCTCGGGAGGTCCGTTTCCTCACTGTCCGCGATGTCTTTAAGGCGCTGTCATAAAGATCATTGTCCGATAAGATCTTGCCAAGCAGGGGAGGGAGGGAATGCTTGAGTGAGCGGTAGAGAAACCCGTTCGGGACCGAGAGTGCCGTTTTTTCTTCGAGCTCGGTAGCATGCGGTAGCGATCCCGAATCGTGTTCGTCGAGGTGAAATTCGATCGCGCAAATGAAAACAAGCATCGCGGGCAAATGTACATCATTTCTCCTCAGGGCCGGTGCGTGCGACGGTGCGTTAGTGGAGAGTGCTCATGCGTGTCGCAGGGATCATTTCCAACCGCGTTCGAATTCGGTACGTTTCGAGTCGGAATTCCTGGACCTTGGGGATTTGATTTACATTCTCTCGGGATGGAAAATACATCTCGAGATCAAGGAGGGTGTATCGGTTCGAGTATCAGTACGAACCGTGCCTTAAGTTTATGAGGTCATATTACGGACCCAACTCACTTAAAACACGAGGCACCACCTCGTATTTTGTCTTCTGCTGACAATTATATCCCCCCGCTTCCAGAAGAATCCAATACGACGGAAATGAGTAAACCAACGATTCATCAAACTGTTTGCAGGAAAGCGTTCCCCAGTGCGTGTGTTGATTCCATGCCTTCGTTTGGCTGTTCTTTCCTCCGGCGACCACATCCGTAACGTGTCGAGTTATGCTCACGAAAGACTCCCGCGGACTTCCTTCGAACGAACCAGGCGCCTGCAGAGACGTCAATACGACGGTCGATAATTAAATCGAGTGTCGCTCTGTATGCGAATGCTATTAAATTAAAAAAGGTACGGGTTTCATGAGTTTAATCCTTTCTTTTTAAATCAAAATAATTATAACCTGACGGTACTGAGGAAAATTAATTTAATACCTACAAGTTAGCTCTATTTTTCCTAGGTTTACAATTTCCTGAATAAAAAGAGTTGATGTTCAGATATGAGGGTATGAATCAAAAGTAACAGAGCTGCATGCAACCCAATGCTACAAAAACTTTGTTGGGAGATTCAAAATTGATGGCAAAAACACGAAAGACTTCAGCAATTCGAATAAGCGACGAACCTTTGGAAGAGTTCAGTAGAGGACGACTATTTCGGTGGCATCGTTGAAACAATAGCGCTCTGGTGACATTTTTGACAATTGACAAACTGTAAACTTTCGCTTTCGGAACACAGAGACGCCTGTGTTCAGTCATCTCGTCACCTTCTTGGTCTTCTATTCGATCCTCTCGGAGTCGTTCCAAAAACGTGACCAAAATGTTCGCAGGTGAAATGCACTGCACGCGATTCCCGGCACGGTTGTTGTTCCAAACATGGTTAAATGTACCGCTTATGGGTGGGCATGCTTGCGATGCACCAGATCGATTGGCTTTCGAGATGACATTCCCATTGAAACTTGTGCGCGAAAGGTATGCGGTCCTCGTGGTTTTGGGTTTAATTGACCCGCGAATCGAAGCGAAGGTGAAAATGACCGACGGCGGGATGTTTCGCACGTTTGCCGGAAGACTTGCGAACTTTATGCAGACGTGTGACCACCGGCCCCGAAACGGGGATATATTCTGGCGTTGATCGGGTTGACAGCTTCGAAACGACACCACGCGTTCAGGTTGTTTTGACAACGCCAGGAGGCGAAATCCTTTCACTCACGTTTATATCACGCACGCCTACTTGGCCTCTATTTGGGGTTCGGTCCCTAGAGTAGCCAGACCCATGTGCACTATCAGACCACCACGAACGCCGGGCGCAGCATTATTGAGTTAGTTTCCGGAAACCGCCACAGGGCCACATTCCAAACATTCACCCAACGGTTCAAAACATGACCCCTACGGCGCGGCAGCAAACAACCTCCAGCCCTGCCGCTGCCAAATGTTGTGCCCCGGCCCGGGTTTTGAGGTTTATTGAGTGATAAACGATCGAACCTATTAACAAGTACAAACTGCTTCCAAATTAAAATTTCATCTCGCTACGCGATCATCATCTGGTAGCTGGCTCGGGCTCGGGCAACCCGTGGAGCACCTGGTTTCGGGCTGAAAATATGTGGACCTCGGTTACATATGTATGTGAGGGGGGGGTGGGGTGCGCATGGGATAAAAACATAGTGAAACATGACTACCAGCAGCCAGCGCGCCGGATCAGCGGGAGAGACTAAATCATCTGATTGATGGGCAGCAAAACCGGCAGTCGGTGGAATAAGACTTCTGTTTTTCGGAATATGCTGGCCATCAAATGTTTTCAAATGGTGGGGCATGTTTTCCTCTTTTACTTCGCTCTGTTTTTTTCCGGGAACCTTCACGAGAGATTGCTGTGACCGCGTCGGGCTCATGTTCGGGGTTGGCGTGGTTGTCTTAAGCGGTACCACTGTTGAGGGAAACATGTCTCAAAATTGATTCTTTCATTTTTCACAATCATTAACCGACGGAATGCTTTCTCAGAGACGGTTGATCAGTGAAAGCCCAATGTTGCTAAAATTTGATCTCCATCCGTAACTGTAACACCTGTATTCTCATACTTATCAAACCTTCGATTCCAACATTCCACGTTCTCGAAAGCAATAGGAAGCTACGATATTTTCTTAACACAGTTTTGCCACAGTTTTTCACCCCGCCTCCCGTGGGACCCCAAATCTTCGTATGTCAGAGGGGTTTCTCGCTTTACGCCCGCGGATGTCTACTGGAAGGCAAGGCTGGACTCCGGTCGGGTGATTGCCACCACAGCACACGACGCTGTCATAGACGCCAGGCTCGCCGGAGTGACATGGGAGTGCGATAGAAAATACATAAATAATAATACCGGACCACGCGTATGCACCCTTAAGCGGGAGAAACACAACTAGAACAAAGAAGTCAATTAGAATATCGTCCAATAACGGAGGATGGAAGAGGGAGGGAGGGAGAGAGGGCCACGAGGTGTGCGAATGCCGCTAGTCAGCGTGTACCGAGCGCGCACGTTGGCGGACGGGTCTTCGGAGTCGTTGCGAGTTCGAGCTCGAGCTCGGTTCGACACATTTTAATTTATCTACTTTTCTCATGATCTCTTGCTCCACAGCCTCCCTTGGGCACCCCTCCCCCTGGCCCTGGCCACTGGAGTCAACTTTTCCCTCGCCGCGGCCGGGCAAGCTTAGCACGCTCTCTAAGTGCGATTAAATGTCAACGAGGGGAAAAGGCTTTAAATTAAATGTACACATGCGATAAAAGTATACTTTACGCGAAATATTGATATCAATAATGTACGCCTCTGCCTGCGCGCCACGTTCCCGGGCGCGACTGTCAGGCGTTTGGCTCGGCTTCGAGGCCGGTCCGAACCTTCGTCGAGGTCCGGAGCCCTTCCTCGACGGAGCCCCCGGGGGGGGGAAATGTACCAGTGGTGGTGGTGGTGGCGACGATATCGAGTGAAATAAATTCAATATTAATTTATTGGAAGAATATTACCAACATGATATTGCAATAAATCTCGTTTAAGATATGTTTAGTCGGCTTTAATTACGTGCAAGAAGGAATTTTGCTTTCCGCTTCCTCCTTTCTTCTTTCTTCCCCCTCCCCGTTTCCATTCCAATTGGGTCGGGAGATACCGCTTCGGTTCGCCTTCGTCTTCGTTTCGCCGCAGACGGCAGACGTTTCTTCGCTTGTGCGACGATCGTGACGCGAGAGCCCTCCTGGGCCAACTGCCACAAAAGAGCCGGACGATCCGGAGACCGTAAAAACAAATCTATGGGGGGGGGGGGGAAACGGGTCGAAAGGGTGGGGAAGAAACACTGTTAACACGCGATATTGCACCATGTGGTCTTGGTCGCGCCCGATGGTGAAAATCTTAATAAAATACTCGTGTTGAATTTTTGATAAACGAAGTGTGCGAAGTTTCGACCGACACAACCCTTGGGTCTTGCCTTACGCTGCCCTCACGTTCCGTAGCCTTTCGACCTCCGCGAGCTTGACCTCCTCCGGGGCGGGGATGGGATTGGTTTGTTTTGGGATCTAGCACCGAGAATCGAAACTCGTTTACCACCGCAAAGATCAATTTGATGATTGATGGTAATTTAATGTACGGGTACGATCGCTACTTCCGGAGTGGTGAGTTTGTAGGTTTGTGTTTTTCTTTCTTCTCTCTTTCTAATTTCTAGTTTCCCTTTTCGCTATCAGATTCCTCGGGGAGATTTGGTCGAATTGATAAATAATAGCGTACCGAAGACGTTTGACATCATCAATCACGGCTAGCTGGGGAATGACATGGATTCGACCAGGAAGCGCCATACCATAGCATTTGCTTTAAAACCGAGAGCTTTTCCGCTTTTCCGGCCGTTTGATTTCGAAGTGTTCCCGTAATTAATCGTTTGTATCGTTCCCAGAGAAGTAAAAAACATAATTCCAAAGCATCCTTCTAATAGCCAGGAAGTGAAGCCTGTTCTCTATGAGAATAATACTCATACCATTGTAAGTCCTTCAAGAAATAGACCTTCTTGATCGACAACATATTGTGTGCAGGACAATTAACTACCAATCGTTAATGAATTATGAGACCTTCGGCAAACGCTCGGAGCGTTCAAAATATTGTGATACGATTGAAATCCCCAAGCGACACTCCAAAAAACACATGTGTTCAACACCACTCCGGCATGCGCGAAGGAACCGTACTGGAAAATAGAGAAACAAAACTGTAAAACACAATCCTGAAACCTTTACAAACCGGCTTGGTTGCGCGATTTGCCACAGGTGTTTGCAATCATTTTCCAAGGCTTTTATCGAAGCCGGTGCGGAACAATTCCTAACGAACAACAAAAATGGCCACCAGGCAGCACCAGAATAGTGGTCCAACGGCTCTTAGTACTACGCAGCAGCGGCAGCTGGCTCCCATAATCATAATGACTTACTTTAGGGCACACCGGTTCCAAATTCAGCGTCGCTGCAAAACGAAACAAAGTCTCTTTCAGTCGCTTCGGTGGTGCCCTTTGGCCAGATTATGGCGGCCGGGAGGGGGGCAGGATTTGGAGCGGGACGAATGGAATGTTTACAAACGAACACACACAGAGGCCAACACAACGTGTCATGGCGACGAATTTGACAAGTCAATTAATGGCACGAGTTTCGGGTTTGAATAGGACGCCGGCTGACAATAATTCATATTTTGTCCTTTGGCCGACTTTTTAGGCAAAGGCTCATAGGTTAAAGCTTTCTACTCCTAGTGCTTTGCTACTCATTTTAATTATGCCACGCTCGTATAATCGCCCGATTTACATCGACCAGGTGAAGAGTTGTTGTGCCTCTTTGATAACCGAGCAGCTGTCTGTGGGTTGTTTTACGTTTGACATGATTAAAAATATGTTTGATGAATGTTTCGTACCATGGCTTCAACGAAACCATGAAGTTTGCCAAAACCAATCGAAAAACTCAACATAATGACATTTCTGTCCAGTCCGAATCGTTTGAAAAGTCTTTCATCCAAGGTTTTCGCTCAAAGGCACAAACTCAAAATGCGCTTGGTGATACACCAACGAGAGAAAGAAAAGAAAAGAAAAAAACATTTGTGCAAAACAAGCTGGAAGCTATATAAAATTTAATGACAGAGCACATTTTCTCGGTCTTTCCCCACCCTTTCCCGCCTGCCATTTCTGCTTGATGAGCGTCTTTGGAGGGTTTCGTTCGTTGCGCCGAATATCGCTGCTCCTTGCTGCTGCTGGGTGATGTTCAGTAATATAATAACCCAAATTCGCGTTTGCCCTCTGGTAGCCCAACAAGACAACACTGGAGCCAGCTTCATTTCCAATGTGCCTCCCCAAGGAAAAGCGCTAGTGAGCGAGAGAGAAAAAGCGCCTTGCCGGTGCCCGAAACTTGTCATAAATTGCTTACTGCAATCATCAGCACCACGATCACCACCACCACCACCACTACCACCCCTGCCACCGCTTGTCGGCGGTCCTGAGATGGCTAAAACCACACACCAACGAGTGGCTGGTACGAGCCATAAAGTCGAGCCATTTCGGAAGGGCGAAATGGAACTGGAAGGAATTAAATTTCGAATTAACCGCAAACAGACAAACCGTCCGGTGATAATAAAAGAAACAAACGAAAAACCAAAAAATAAAATCAACCCGCCGATCCTTTTGCACACACACACACACAAACACGACGGTTGGTCACCGATGACATTCAAATGCAACGCGAGGAACGGCGGGTTTGTAGTTCGGGGTCTTTTTTATCGCTTCATCAAGCGGGCGATCATTTCTCCCGCGGCATCTCCCGGTGTTGGGGTAGTTAAACTTTCGGTGCTCATTAATCCGACCGAATGTGGCCACCCTTTTTCCATCCCTCGAGGTGGTGCAGCGGTAATAGTGCAGTTGCAACGATTTTCTCGATGCTTTGCCAAATTATTCGATGCTTGGAGGCTTTCCATTTTTGAAAATTGGCCGTTGGAAGTTGTCAGCGTGTGGTTTACTGGGTGTCCTCTTTTCATCTCCATCGTCGCGAAAGCCTTTAATTTAGTTTTAAAGGGATGAAAAGGTCCCGTTATTCGCACGAGTTTCCTCCTTCGAGCAAAGGATGAAATTACTTTCGAAGGGTGACATTTCTGCTTCTCTTCTTGGGATGCACGCTTTAATCGATGTGAAATCTAATCACAACCTCGTTTAACTTCCGACGATCAGGTAATCCGTCACCGGGTAATGAAAAGTTACACCTAAGCGCACCCACCGTTTCTCCCGTGTCACGCTCCAATTGCAGACCGTGCGCGCGGGGGTTTTTCCAGGTTTGAAATTGATTCCATCCAGCGTGGAAAGGCGCGGCTTAACGCTCGCGTGCCACGGAAACACAGGAAATTTGTTCTTAGCTCGCCAACCCATCCCTCCTCGGGCAACGTCGGGAATTCTAAACTCGATCACCCAATCGGACGCGGTTCATTGACCGGCTGACAAATCGTGCCCCCTTCGCTGAATCAAACACGGCGTGCAAATTCCCTATTCGCTCTTTCGTGGAACGCTTCTTCGTGGAAATCTTCCAACGTCGTTCGAAAAAAAAAAGAAAATCACAGGAAACACACTTCAATCGACGGATAAATGAAAACCAATGCCAGGTCAGTCTGTTCGCTGGCGTGTCCTGAATGTGCCCATGACAATGAAATCTTTTCGCGTGGCGCGCGCACGATGATGGATCTCTCCACCATTTGGTTACAGTAGCAGAACGTTCCACTTTTTGTCTCCACCTGGACCCCTGGCGGGTCCAACACAAAGAGTACTAGAATCGAAATTCCTTTCCTTTTGTCGCCCGGCTCAATGCAGGTGATTGCAGGCGGAGTGAATAATGATCATTACGTGTGACGGATGTGTTTCCTAGCCCGGTACGTGAAGAAAAATGGCGATCAAGCGATGATTTGCTCGATAGTGATACGGTGACTTGATGGAATTCATCAAAACCAATAATTTGCCTAGATGTGTCGGTCATCCCCGGTGCATCGGAACGAGTCTTGGGAAAATACTCTTGCATCTTCCTCTGTTTATAAGAGTTAGTGGATGGTAGATAACCTCGTAGAATTTTCGTAATGTATTATTGGTTTTATAGATCCTTCCTTTGATATGTGAGCGAATCTGCTTAAGTTATCCTGCTGTTAATCCTACTTCGATTTAGCGGAAGTACCAGCTTAGGAAGATGTCTCATCCCAAAATAATTGAAAACACCCGCAGAAAGCCGTTCGGGCGCTTTTGAACAACTTCATCGAGACGTTAGTTCCCTCTGTCGGTATCGTAAACAGTTATGACACCGGATTGAAGAATAAAATAGAATAATCGTAGGCCACACGGTAAATCCTGATTACGTTCTGCTTCCGTTGCATACACGAATACAGAATCTCTGAGCCCGTGGCCGAAGAACCACTTTAGCCTCCAGCATCGTCCCGTCCGAATATGGTCGTGGTCTAATTGAAGCACCCCCCGGACCCAGAGAAACGCCGTCTTAGCGGACACCGTCCGTTTGGAGAGTGTGTCTCGAAATAATTCCACTTGTTATTACCGCCATTTGCCGAGAATAAATGTTTCAATTAACGATCCCCATTCCGACCGGGAGCTCACCGTGCGGGCAAAGTGTCGGTTAATTTGAAAGCGGAGCTTGACTCGCGAAGATCACGAACCTTTAACGGACCGGGTCTCCGTTCTTTCTCGAGTCGCCTCGTATAAAGTTCATTCGGTGGAATTGGTGCTAATTTCGTTTCAGGCTCGCAAGATCGTGTCGATCGGGGGGGAAGTTACCATTTTCAGCGTGGCTTCCACACGGTTGCATTCTAACCGATTCTCATCGAATCTTCTGGCACGTCATGCAACGGATCATACGCTACGGGAAATCGGCGGCATTGGGCGGCGTGTTTTATGCGAATCTTATTTTATATGCACTTTTAAACGGCTGCCATCAATTCGAACAGGCACCGATCTGCGTGCTGGGAACCCTACCGGACGGCTTCTATTCCCGATCCTCAGCCCCCCCGAAGGATTTTCGATGCGGTGTAATTCGACGCGGTGATTTGTACCGGCATTATCGGTCGGCAGTTCGATGTCGGTGCACCTCCGCTGCCTTTGGACACGCGGTGGTGCTATAAAGAAAATGATTGAAAGCACTCCGCAGCCCATTAACTCGGTACGACACGGACACGGTTCCTGCGCACAGCGGAAATGGATACCCGTTTTAATTTCATCTCGTAATTTCGCGGCGCTCTCGAAGGATCGCGCACACGGTCGTCCTTGTCTGCGGTGCAACTTGCTGGTGTGCATGCGGCATCTAAGCCGATGCAGCGAATGCCAATAGTGACACAAAGTATGCACAAAGCAACATGCAAATGCGCTCCCTACCTTCGGAGAACTTTGATGTACGATCGCGCCCCGGTATTGCGCTCCGGGCAGCACATGCGCCTGCTCTGATTGTGGCACAACAAACTCCCGGATCGGCTCTACGACGTACCGATTCCTGGGTCCACAGCTGGTTTTTAGTGCCATCGTTTCCAGCCCCCTTTCGGACATACACACCGGACCGGGGCCTCAGAGCGCAGGATATATTTCACTTTCCAACTACCACTTTTATGGCAGAATAAATACACCCTTTCGTTACGCCTCGTTTTAGCCTCAACCGAAGTCGTCGTCGTCGTTCGTCGAAGCCTCTGGATGCTCTGGATGAGAGTTCTGGAGGATGCGATTGCAAACGCTCTCTTCCCTCAGTCAACCTATTGGTTTCCGTGCCCACGGGGCGCGATATCTTGTGCCGCCATCTCCCCCTGTGCGTAACTTTTCTAGTGGGAAAAGAAAATAAAACCATAATCTTGAGGCTGGAACCGGGGAACCCGGAGGGTTCGTGTCAGACAGTGGAGCGGGATATGAATGAATTCCGACCCGGCAGATGGAAGAGAGACGAAAATCCCCAACCGAAGCCCGCAGGGGATTTTATTCTCCCCGTCTACATAATATTACAATTAACATTCCACTTTGCTAGATAGTTGAAGGAGAGGTTTTCAGCCAGCCAGCCTTTTATTATTAATGGGGAATTAATGCGACCACAGTACAGTCGCGCGTTTGTCTCTTCATCGGCCGTTGAAGTCTTTTGATTCGGTTCGAAAACAAGAAGCACGAGATTCGGTGCAAAATAGTTCCTCATAGCCTCTTCCCAATTAGATCGCTCGATTTTCCCTCAATCCTAGAGATGAGGAAAGGTTTCATTGGATCCTGTCCATCGGCTAAACTCGGACTCCCAAGCGTGACTCTCTGCTGCCGTTGAATGAAACAGGTATCAATGGCAAGAAGGAGGAAGTTTCGCTTTATGGCCCGGTAATTCCCTTGCCAATCGTTCTAAATTGGAGGTCACGATCGTTCACTCGCTGAGTGAACGGAATCCTCGGCCGGAAGCGAAACGGAACGGGTGTTAGCGAGCCGATGACAAACCGTCAGGTGTGTGCGATTTTTGCTCTACCTGCGCCATCGGAACGAGGAGCGGGCGAGTGAAAGATGATTTGCAGCTTCGATTCGAGCCCGCTCCCGAACGATACAGTCTCGCAATTAATTAAGAAATTTAAATGGAAAATCCCATCCGCGTGCAGGTCGGTGAAGATTGTCAATTAAAAGTGACCGAATCTGTACTTCGGAGGCAGTTGGCATAACTCTCCCAAAAAAAAAAAAAAAAACTCCCAGACCAGTCACCCCGCTGCGCCTTTCCGTGTGAAGCCTCGAAGGCGGAAGATATCGGGTGAAGAGTTCGGTTCGGCACAAGTAAAATAAATTAAGTTGTTTTATTTACGGGTTAATCCTTCGGGCCAACCGCGGCCACGACCGGGCGGCCGAATGACGATTGAATGGGCAGCAGTAGGTAACCAGGCAGCACGGTCGAACAATACGGTCACGATTTTGCGACCGGCAGAGAAAACGATCGCCAACATAAACATTGCCACCGGGGCCGCAAAGTACCGCAAACGGATCCGTGCTCAATCGGTTGCGACGGAGTGTGTTTTTTGTTTCTCGTGGCGAACCATCCTAGAGTGAAAGAAAGACTAGGTCACCCCCGACCTCTTCCCCACCCTAAAGGGCACAACCCCACCAAGCAAACCACCTCGTTGTCCACTGATTGAGCATATGTGATAAGCGTCGTGGGTTTCGGGATTCATCGCGCGACAGGAACGAAGGCACGAAAAGCCGGAGCGCTCGAAGGAGTGCCATACACTTATTTGCCAACACTGCACACCCCGTATTCACATTCACATTTGGCATCAAATCACGGCACGGCGTGACAGTTCCCGGACCAGTTCGCAGCCTGTGCACTTTCTCGGGCCTCAAGCCGAGCGAAGGGGAAACAAATTAAAAATCGTTTAAAGACGAAATGGAAGCCTCCGGAGGACGCGATCACGCGCGCCGTCGTAAGGCCGGGTCCGGGAACCCAGAAGCGCAGTCATTACCATTAATAAATTCAACACTACTACCGAGCGCGGGGGGGCAGGGGACGGGAACGGGCATGCAAACGGTGGACCGAACGATGACCACGCCAAAGTGTTCGGTCGTCTTCGCGGAGTGGACGCGGAGAAATTAAAAACCACATACCTAGCGGTGAACTTAATTTGTTCCTATTTCTTTGGAACCAAAGCATCTTTTTCTTTCTTTCGCCCCACCCTCCCTTTCCGCCTCACCCTCTTTCGCTCATCGTTTTTCAACGTGTTTTCCAGTGCCGGGCACGCAAAACCCGTAGCGATAGTCCTTCGAAGCCCATCCCACCACACAGTGTAGCATCGCAGGGGAAAAGTCATTCATGGTTCATTAGAAATGGAAACGTTCGCCAAGCCCCCTTCACCCTCCCCACCCCACGTGGTGGGGCTGCTTCGACTTCGATTTGTGCGAGTCATTATTTATCGCACACGGCCTGGGTGTCCTCGTGCGGTGACGATGGGCGACACCACTACCGATTACGCCGACGGGGCTAACGGCGGACCCGGTTCCGATTGCATTCCGGCCGTCGGTTGTTGGTTCGTTGCGCGGATTAAAAATCACCCAAATGCCCGGGACCCGCCGTATGGCCGCCAGTGCCGCCATCTGGCCCCGCCGCCGGCAACGATTAGTCGAATGAGTGACGGACTTGTTCGCCGGACTAATCACTGTTTGGCTTTTGCTCGGTCGGTCGCTCGCGCGCACGTGTGTGTGTGTTGGAATTGGATGATTTGCGCAACAATAAATAATGCTTCCCTAGAGGAGGAAGAAGCATAAATGATTTTCTTAAAAACATTCCATTTAACCTTCGCAAGCCGTTTGATGTTTCCAACGCAAAATTGATATCGAACAACACCTGACGCCATTTAATCCGAAAGGAGTTTGATTTTTGGGACGATCGTTAAAAACAGGATCGAAGCTGATCGAACGCTCGATTGCGATCTTCTGCGAGAAAAATTGAGTCATTTTTTCGCAACCCTCGTCGTCTTCCGAGACGCTCCCCTTCAAACGGTTGCCCGATGCATTCCAATTCCGCGCGGCAATCAAATAAACTACCCGGTTTTTAATTAAAGTCGCCGTGATAAAGAGCTTCCCCCGGCATTTCTTTTCAACCCCCCCCTCGGGGGTAACTAATGGTAATAGTACCGGGGCTGGTTGGTGTTGGTGGTGCTGCAAATATCATGATCGTTTTTAATTGTGTCGGGTGTTCCCCTGTCTCTCTCTCGTATGCAGAACTGCCACCGTTGTAAATGTATTTTTAATTTTAATTCCTCAAATTATGACCACTGTGTTGCACTGTGGGCCCGACAATTTGGCGAGATGGAGAATGTTTTCTTGTCAAGAAAAAAAAAGGAACAGATGCCCCGATCTTTACGATCTCGTGCGTCGATTATGGGAAGAGTTTTATCGAAAATTGAAAATCGATACCATCGATCGACGAAGTCAGTGTAAGTCTCCCTCGCAAATGCAACATTCGTCCGAAGATCAGAGGGATGGAGGATGAACGAATTAAAATGTTCACCGAACCCGCCATCAGAATTCGCCGATCTGCTGACCCTGTTTCGGAAAACCAGTTCTCGTTTGCCAAACCACGTGCTGAGCATCCTTCTGCGTCTCTTTCGTCAGCTCCATTGGATAAAGCGGGCCGCGTTCAGATGGCTGGCGTGTGCTGCGGTCGAGCACCCCGGTGACCCCACGTGCCTGACCCCGAGGGGTCAAGCAGTGTTTGCTTTTAAGATGTTATAAACGGTAATTTCGCGATCATTATCGACTGATTTGATTAATGTTGATTCGAGACGATCGGCCTCCTGGGGTTGCTCCTCTGGTGGATTAAGCTGGGTTTGAGCTGGGGTCAAAGGACGTGATGGATCGAGACCCGAAACGTGCATCCTTAAGAAATGTGGCTCGCTTCAGGCGAACTTCGATGAAGCTGTGTCCGATCCACTGACGTTTCCACTCCCACCCGAGCTTGTTTCTTAGGATGTTTCGTTCTCCGGAGACTCTCACTTCATTCCCCCGTCTTATAGCGGGGCTATCAAAAAGTCCGCGTCGTGTCTCCCGAATTGATTGGGTTTAATTTTGGGGCATTAAATACAAATAAGACACTGTTCCAAGGGAACATGGATGAATATACGAAATAGAAATTAAAAACGACGATTCCCAAAACTTCCTCCCGATCGACGCTAACGTTCTTTCGCTCGGGCCAACTTTAACGAGCCATGTTTTTGGGTCCCGGAGTCGGAATCGTTTTGACTTTGGCTACTGCCCATTCATGTGTGTGTGTGTGAGTGTGTGTGATGCAATTTATCGTCCGCTCGATCGCTCATCAAACTCGATCAAATCAATAGCTTATATGTTGGGTTTGATGTTGTGTTTATTTGTCGTCCTGTTCCCCGTCTTCCCTCCTCCTGGCGCAGTCTCCTCCGGACAACAACGCAATCAACGTGGAGCCATTTGAACAAATTTTGGGCTCCCGGAAGAGCGCACTAGAAGAGTGTGAACCCAACGCATCCTCCCGAGTGTGTGACCGAGCGTGAGAACGGGCTCCCGCGAGATCGACGCTTGACAAAGGTGCGAGTAGCTTTTAGCTGGAAAAAGGAAAACCAAAACGAACCCCAAAAGGCTCTCCAGGCAAGCGTTATGATGTTTTACTATAGATATGATAATTGTTTCGGCTCCCGTGCTACCAGACCGTAACGCGGAGCCAGCGGAGTTGGTCCCGAGATGAGCGCAAATGAGCCCAAATGATTCCGATCGAATCTCACCACCAGAAGGAGAATTGGAGCAGCAGCAATCAAAGCTTTCTTTAGTGCGATTTATCGGTTGATAGTTGCTGGGATAGAGACTCTCGTCGGAAGCCAGTAATGGTCCATATAGGCCAATTTCGGACGATTTTATTGGCGTGGTGCTAAGTTGACGGCCTTTTTTCTCACGATAGGTCAAGCTGGAAGGAACGAATCGAGTATCCTTGCGATAAACATAAACCGCTTGCAATCAATACTTTGTAACGTTGAATTGAAGAACGTTGGAGGATTAACGGAAACGGACTTTATTGACACACCACACAACTACTCAATCTTTGAATGTAATATTGGTTCCTTTTAAAAAATTGAAAGCATCGAAGGATTATCGGCAAAAGACGAAGAGAAAGTGTCAGCTGCGCTCAAAACGACGAAATTTCCGATCGATCGACAGCCGGACAGGGATAACACAGGGATCAATCCCAACGACCAGAGAGCGCAGGCCACACTTTCATCGAGTTCAATCGAGTGCCGCTGATGGCCAATTGGTTGCGGTGGATTAAACGGCAGCTCGCCAGTGCTACTAAGTCGCTGCCTCTCGTCGGTGGCAACGGTTTAATAAGCAAATTGCACACATCAAATCGGACAGTGATCGATACTCATTCGAACGTCCGGACAGTGGACGAACGGCTTTCAAACGATACCGGGCCCATAGGTGGTCGCTACTTTTAATAACTTAATTATTAATTGATACACTTTTGATTAAATATTGATTTACATTAATTCCGCCTGCTCCGTGTCCCGGGGACACCGTGTGGGAGCATTGCCTGGAGACGACCATAATGATTGTTATTACGTGACCCAAGAGTCCATTAGAGGGGGCGCCTTTAAAAGCCCTCAGCTCAGGGGCTTCACGCGCGGAAAAAAATCACGTCTCACGATCACAACATAATCCGGGAGCACTTTCCAGAGGACGAGGGCCTGTAACGGGTGACGAATGTTTCCAGTCCTGCATTAGCACCGAGCATCGGATCGGATCGAGCGTCCAACAAGGTTGCAATTTTGCATCGGGCTCCCACGCAAGCAGCCCGTCAGTAGCGTCAAACCGCATCCGAATCGAGATGGAAGACGATAAGATTGGCATCGCAAGCTGTGAGTGACTCCATATTGACTTAAGTTGTTCATTTACTCGTGTTTGCCGTGCATCAAGGGAGAACATATTTTCCATCGGAGGTTTGCCGATTGATCGATTGAACCGTCACACCTTAAAGGTTTACGCAAGTTTCGTCCGTTGCATGTTCATCTGCGAGTCAATGAACGTAATACTCAGACGAGCAAGTGGTTTATCGATCAGATTTAGTCACAACGCCACCATCCGGGGTGTATGGAAGTCCTGCGTGATGGTAATGAGGGAGTTAATTGTGCACCGATAAGGAACACGAGCGCAACACAGCATTTAATTAGTACCGGGGGCTTCTCCGAATCCTAGTCTCAAAGTCTCAATCGGGTTTTGCGTTGATCTGGTGAACGAATCTAAGCCCTACTCACCCCACCATTGCGTACTCCGGTTCGTACGCTGGAAAATTTCAAAATTAAACGGTTTGCAAGCCACTCCGAGCGTTTCACCTATTTATTAATTTCGTCCGTTCAGCTTGATCGATCGACACGGGCCGAACGGAACAACAACGAGCAACGAACGGAATCCAGTGCGGTCTAAGACTGAACAGCGTGCCGTTCGATTCGATCGACCTGGCGATCAACTGATTAGGCCGGGGGGCAACGGTAGGTAGGGGTACGGAGGGATGTTTTTGTAGAACTATGCAATAATTAATAATGCTTTGCTGCGATAAATTACCGTGCAGCGGCCCGCACGGAAAAGTAAATAGTGAGCGTGAAAATGAGATAAAGAGTCCGCTCCGATCGGGAACAATCGCGCAACAAGGGCTCGCCAACGGCTTGAACGAAAGACTTGAGACGGAGGAGTGAAGCGACGAACCTCACCGAACACTTGGCCAGTCTATCTCTGGCACCAAAGGGCGGCGTTTGCTTTCACGTGCCCGGCTCGTGATTCGACGATAGGTAGGTACCGATAGAAGCATTTAATTTGATTATTTTCGAATTAACAACCGCGATGCGTGCGCAAGCGCTATTCGCTCCGGATATTGGGTAATCACTAATGCCCAGGTCCTGGCGAGCGGGCAGCTCCTACGCCGCTTCCAAGGATGGTAATCAAACGAGGTTTGGTTTGATGCCTGGCCACGTGAAGCTGTTTCATCAGTTTGATCTCAATATTGTGGCGGACTCGGGAGATTTCTCAACCTATTTTAAGGGCCGCAAATCGATAAACCGTTTCGTTTCATTAACCAACGTTGGTTTTACACAACTCGATCTAGAACAACTGAAGCGAGATTTTTATTATTTTAAACGCAACCATACTTGAAGAAGTATGTTTCATGGAGCATGTTTTTAAAGAGCAACAAAATTCCATTATTTGGTAATTTCTTTTCCACGATGACTTCAGCAAAATGTCCAAAAAACCATGACTCGACACTCAACCAACGAAGGACGGTCGTAAACGATAGCTCTCACCGTTTAAAAAAAATCTTGTTTACAAGATAACAGCGCACCAGGCCAAGGCTTCCAATCCCGCTCCATCCATGTTGTGCATTAATGTTATTCCTCTTGCATGCCATCATTTGATGCAAATCTGTTGCAATTTACTCACGACAGTCAAGAAAAGAGCAAAGGCAAAGGTACACACCGTTCTGCGCGGGCTAAAGACTGCCGGATGGTGACGGAGGAAAAAAAAATCAATTTCCAGATGTGATTCTTTTTCCCTTACATTGTACACAAACTTCACACCAGCCGAGACTCGCCGAGAGCCTCATTTTGGGATTGCAACGATGGGTATGTGTTGTCAGAAAACTCATTCCGGATCGCAGCAGCAGCAGCCTGTCATTAGCAGCGTAAGCATCAGGCTCTTCTTCATCAGCAGCGCATCCTTCCCAACGACGACGGTCCCATTCCGGTTCGGTTTGGCGTTGTTCAACGTTATGAATATAAATGCCACAGTCACTGTGTGAGTAGTGTTTCCACCGGTGTTGCCACCGGTGTTACGCCGGTTCGGAAGATAAAAATTGATTTCGTTTTGCTGTCGACTTTGGTTTAGCCCCGGTCAAACTGATGTAAAGATTTAAAAAATGGATGTCCATTTTTTTCCACCTGTCCGCTCGTGACAGAACTGGTGTGCATGTAAAGACGAGTGCGACTCAACAAGTTTCAGTTGGTCATCTACCGGGGGGATAAACAGCAGTGACTTCTTTTTTAATGCCATCCATGGTACCTGTTCCGTTTTTGTAACTGCATTTTACTGCATGACGATATTCTGCACTGTGAAACATTTAAAAAGAAAGATATTCCTTTCATATTATTATGCTTGCTATTGGCATCACCTTTCAATAATAATCATAAACCGTTCTTCCTTCTATGAATGTACACATCCATATCTTGCACCATGACACCTGCGTTAGGGAACACTCATTCAAACGGTATTGGGCAGGTGAAAGTTGTATCGAAGACGGCCTGATATGCGCGGAATAAAATCAAAGATTTTTTCATAAAGTCAAAGACCATGTGGAAAAAAATGTTACCGTAAATTCAACGACAAAAAAACATGATTCTAACCGTTAGCTTTACACGACACGAGGGTCAAATCACCTGCCGATGTCGCAGAAGGGATGATTACGTGTGTGTGTGCTGTAACAGCTACATTTTATGTAGCGAAAATGATACGTGTTCCGTTTTTCAAACAAACCGTTTGAAAGGTGGAAAATGAGGAGTCGCAAGATGCTAACAGATGCTCACCGCGGGTCATCGAATTAATGTTGATCAAACAATTTGAACCATCAAGAACAAACAGATGCGTTGCTTTGCGATAGTACGGAACATTTTTATGCCTTTCTTTCTGCTTTGATAAACATCACATAATTGACATCTGTTTTGAAATTTTAACGTTTTTGAAACAATGCATTCAAACTAGAGTTGTGTAAATCTAATTCATATTCATGAATCATAATGAATCTCTGCCTTATAAGAGATTCATGAATCATTCGACGAGAGAATCTCAAAGATATACCAAATGATGACAAGTCACCAGCCAAAATTGGGTTGAGGGACCCCTTTTTTTGTCGCATTGTCCATTGTCGTTCAATGAAAGAATCGGGGAGATTCATGACAGATCCATCAAAGATTCATGAAGATTCATTAAGGTTTCGAAAGATTCATAAAGCTTTGAAGATTCGAATCCGCATAGATTCATGAATCCATCGGATTGAATCTTAGGTGCAAGATTCATATGAATGAATCTCGCCAAAAGATTCATTAAGCACAATACTAGTTCAAACACGTTTAAGAGGTAACATATCACATTTTTTTTAAATATTTTCCCTCTCGTTGAATATAAATTCCACGAATTAGGTTAATGTAATAAATCCCTTGCTCGATTTGAAATGCTTTGAAATTGTGATTCACACAAACGATCGTTCTAGTATTTGCATTCCTCATGCTTGAAGGACCATCAAAGCTCGAAGCAATTTGTTGACGAATCGAACGATGACCACATCAGAGACTTAGCGAGCCGAATCCTCTCCAGGATCCCACTTGAACGAGCCGTGGTGATCGACCAAACACAAACTCCCCGAAGGCAGTCACGCCTAAGGAGCCCCTTCTCCCGCTTGCGGAAGGCGTCAAATTGTTTGCGCAAAATCGGCGTGCTGCCGCGGCACCAAAGGGCCCAAATGCCGGCGTCGGTGCCTTTGACCGTCATCGCTCATTATTGAGCTACGATTTCTTCCGCTCCCCTCCAACCAAGAGAGAAGGCCCGCGACAAATCGAACCTTAGAGCCGGACCGGACGTGGGCCTGCTGGGAGTTTATGTATGTTTTTCATCCCTCCCTCCCACCCCATGGGTTTCCTTTAGCGAGTTTTCCACCATGGCGATTCCTTTTATGTTTGCTCCGATTTTGATTCAATGCTTCTTTTGACTTATGCTTGAATGCGGTGCGGTTTGTTCGCTTCACGCAGTTTTTCATGCACGTTTTCGAAACAGTTGCGCATATTGTTTGCCGACAAAACGGAGGGGGAGAGTGCTATCGATCGCACTCGAGCGATCCGAGAAGAGTGTTAACTCATCACACTTGCCGCCGCGGTGGGTGATTTACAAGTGTTTCGCGGAACGAATTCCTCCGACGATCCGGCGGGTGCTGTGTTTGGTTTGAGATTCGATTCACTTTATCGACGTTGATCGATTTGTGAAGGGCGTAGCGATTCGGAGAAAGGGAGTGGGACGAAAAAAAAGTGATTAAATTACACTATCCATCGGGACCGACCTCAACCAAGCTCGACGGAACCGAAACAAAACCTCCGGGGAAATGCTGCGGTCAGTGGTGTAGGTTTCCACAAAACAAAAATGGATCAGTTTTTCTTCTTAATTTAAATACAACCACAATCAACCTTCGGCCACGACGTTCGAAGTTGATCTATATGAGCCATCTGAGGGGTCGAGTGGTTTTTAGGCGAGTCCGAACCCCGAAGAGAAGCGTGCAAAAATACGGAGGAAAATGTAAACGTGATATCTCGATCGACCGCGAGGAGCTTTTCCTACCCCTCCCCCTCCCCCGAGCTTCAATCGATGCTGCGTGCGGAGTCTCGCGTTTCCAATCAAGCAGCAAACATTGTAATCATAATATTTTTCTTACAAAATAACACTCATTGCCGTCCAGCCCCAACTCCATAAGCCCCCGGCTCGGGCTCATATTGTTCTGGAGCGCCGGCATCGTCCGATCGTGCGATCTCATTACGATCGAAAAAGCGTAAATTCCTCGCCCGTTGCAGCTTCCCTTTAGCTGTTTATTTGTTCAACGGGAAGCACGAAGGAACGAGGAGGCGAGCGCGACGTTCTATGCTCGCTGGCAAGTCATCCAAGCCACGGACCGACCTGCGGTTGACCTGAGAAATTGAAGTCACGCGGCCACATCATCCCGGACGCGGGACCGCAACAACGCCAGTCCAAGCCAAGAGTCCCACAGCAATGTATCATCATCACTTTAATCCCATTGATTGGAGTCTCGCGTCGCCGGAATGAAGAAGTAGGACCCCGGGAAGATTAGATTGTAGTTCGGTTGGAGCCGGTAGACCGAGTTCCGAGTTCAAGTACCCTTTGAAGAACGGCAGAAAAGGAAGGGGACCGGTAGACAGGAAGGGTGGGGATTCGTTACACTTATGCTTCATGTTCCGTTCCGTGGCATCACACCGAATGACCATCGGTTGAAGTTTCGTGGCGGCACTTGTGCTTCGAGATAAAAAGCTGCGTCACAATATTTCACCCGCAGGTTACAACACGCTCACCTCCAAGATCCAAAGAAAAACCACGTGAAAAGCGGCCAGAACGGGTGACCGAAATTACTCAACCGATCGCGATCTAATCCGATTTTATGACGCAGCGAAATCTCGCACCTATTCGACCGGACTTAGAAGCGGCCTACTTGGATGCGCTTTTGGGTGCAATGACCCTTCCTTTTTGAGGTTAGTTCAGAAGAGAAGATAGTGTTTGAAAGTATTTACTCACACGCTAAATAAGCACTTTTGGAGTCGGAAGCTTCTACCAGTTCGGGGGAGCTCCATGATACGAAATGACCCACACGTCTTTCCATCCATTCCAATAATGATAAATAACGCCATGAAGTTCCCAACTTCTTCAACCCTGTGTGTGTGATTAAACTATCAGGGAGCGTAAGAACGGGATTCAATTTCTGTCCACCCTATCTCAGCCGGTGAAAACAAAAACCCGCGTCGCGTAATAACAAACTGTCGCGCACTCCTGAAAAGATGAACACCCCTCCAGAATTGCTCCAGGGTGACGCAGGGTGCAATATAAACATCCACTCTCGGCCTTTTAGACAGCTGCCATAGCCGAGAACTGGACAGATTCCAAGAACGCTCGAGGCCAGTAGCAGCATCTCCTTCTGGGCTAAAGATAGGATGAAGCTCAAATCTGCTACCGTCCGCGCAGCGGACTTTTCCAACGCTATGACAATGGTATTTTCGAGACGACAGCAAAAAGCCGTCCGTCCCGACATATCCCCGAGACATTAGCTCCCGGCTCGGAGGAGTCGTAAATTGCGTGCATTTTAATGTGGAGCAATTAAAACATTTATAATCTCTTCAGTCACCGTCCGCGCCGACCACGCAGGTCTTCCTCCTATGATGCTGCGGATGATACCATCACATCACTTTCCACAGAGCGACCTCACTGTGGCACTAAGCGACGAACCCTATTCAACTCGCAAAAGAAAACACATTGTCGGACGATGGCTTCGTTGTGGCGTCGTCGGTAGCTGATGTCGGTTTGTGTCGTGTCGGGTAAACAATCCTACCATACACCGCGCCCGGTGCGTCCATTGTGACACCCGGCAGCCAATTACAGTATGTTTAATTACCGGTGACATAAATTATCGCTCGAAGACGAGCGCAGACGTTCCAAAGGTTGGGACTTCAGTGGAAAGAGACATTCCATCAAACAGGGGGGGATTTCTGTGGCGTACTCGCGATAGAAGAGACGGGTTTTTCGAAGTAGGATAGCTTAAAGTACGAGCACGAGCTCGGGCACGTGTCGAATGAGGCTAGACCCCGATAGCCAATAGAACTCTGGGAGATTTATTTCTTCATCCTTCGAAGAAACCGAATTCTGTGAAATCGAATTACGATCAGCTCCGGACGAATCCATCCGACGATCGGTGATTGAATACCGACCCCAAACTCCCGCTCCACACACGCGTCTGTCACGTGCGGTTCTCTCCGTTTCTCGGTTCCCTTAGTGCCAGTCACGCTCCACTTTGGCCCCGCGAAAGGGTTCTTGGTTCCCCCGGTAATTGATTCCTTCCAGCGATGGATGGGCGCTGCTCGCGTGCCTCAACAGGAAATTTAACTTCCCTCCTCTCTTTCGGAATGGATGGAGAGGAAGGGTGGATGGCACGCGCGTTCTAGCCGATCGGTAGCGGTTCATTGACCATTTGACAAATGGTCAGGAGCTTTCCTGCAAAAACGCGAGGCGAACGTGGACGAAAATCTAGCGTGCAAATTATTGTACACATGGTGAGGAGGAAGTGGGGATGATTTTCCGGGGGGGAGAGGAGAACTATAGGCTCGCGCTTTCCGCTTCACGATCGGAACGAATACTGAAACTCCGGCTTCGATTAGAACCCGCCTGCGGAAAAGTTTTCCGTGGCGTTGGCCGGCCATTAGATCGAATCGAAATCGGAATCGAATCGAATCGAAATCGGTTCCAACTGGCTGATTGTTTTTTTGTTACTCCAACCCGCTGCCGACGGGGAAGGCCAGCGTGAGCACGGAAGTCCTGATCCCATTCAGGCCCGACGTTCCAGAGATCCAGAGGCGCATCCAGGGCGCAGTCCGTGGCGCGGCGAATCGTCATGGAAAAGGCAATCGGGACCGGGGCCCTTTTGTAGTCATTGTTGCAAAGGGTGCACCATTAACGTAAAAGCGGGCGTGAAGAGTGATCTCTCTCCCGCGCTGACCTCGCCGACGGGCATGAGGAAAATAGCTTGGCTGCAACTAACAAGCCGAGACTTCACTCTCGAGATGCACTTCGCTAAAAGGGTGCGATGCTTATCAATCAATTTACCGATCCGTCCGAAGGGCGCCCGTAGCGGAGAGGGAGTCGATCCGATCCGTTCGACGGACAATTTGTGCACCGTCTTCCTACGACCGTTCTGGCCAGAAGACCACGAGCCGACAACGGGTCGCCTCGGCTCGATCTAGGCCAAGCCACGGCCAGACCAGGCTAATTAATAGCTCAACCACGGCGTCCAGAAATTACAGGCATCCATCATCGACCGGCAACGGCACCAAACAGCAGCAGCACTGTCGTCGACGTATTCCGTCAAACGCGGCCCCGAGACGATCCTTTCCCTCCCCCTCCTACCGCGCTCCTTCATTTGAATGACGCCTGCCGCCTTCGCCGACTTCTTTTGGCGAAAGAAATCATACGGTGAGCGACACGCGGACACTCTCATTACGAATGTATCAATGTCTAATGATGATTATCTTTCCTTTCCCGGGTTTCCACCCCGGGCTTTGCGGGTCCCCGGGAGGAGTACCTCCCACCCACTCACCCACCCACCCTCTCCAAAGAGGGCAAGCAAGAGGTCAGCAGCATGCCATCGCTATGCGGTGCGCTGTGTTTAGGGCTTTTTACGAGCACGTGCTATCTTTGCGGTTACCCGGACGAAGTCGTTTCGAGACCGACCACGCTTGTTTTTTTTTCCCCATTCCTTTCGACTGCGTGTTTTTTCGGCATGCTTTCAAACCCCGAAAGACACCAGCTTCTCGTAGCAGATCGTTGTGCCCCATCTCTCCCCACAAAGCGAGCTAATGATAGACAAAACACCTGCGCGCTGCTGCTGCGGCTGCCTTTCGTTTTATCGTCCTTTCTGAGATGAACATTACTTTTTCTCCCCTCTCCCCCTTCGGAGTTTCTTTCCCTCCTTGGCACACCTCGTGTTTTTTGCCGCCATTCTTAGACCGAACGAAAAACGGGGGAGACGCTTCGAACGGGACACTTTCCAAAGCGCGCGCGCACCTTTGGAATACTCGTACGCAAAGTAACCGCTAATCACATCGTTTAATGGTCTTTCGGGAAGCGTCTTTCGGGACGGTTCGACGAAGCGATGGAGCGAGTGAGTGGAGAGAAAAAGAAAACCGCAAACACCCAAATTCAAATGAGTTGCCCTGATTTCCCGCCCCCCAGAGGAGGGAAGCGACAAAGGTGGCTTGAACTTGAAAGGACTCTGGAAGAGGTAAGTGGGGGAGTTAGGTGGAGAAACCTACGAAACGCGTGACCGAACCCGATTCGAAAATTGATGAAAATTACCATTTAGTGGCAGGTTGGTGTGAACCATAAATCAATTATGAACGATTAGCCGCGAAAACCCGCAGGACAGAAGTGACTCTCCGACGGGATAGGTTTTGTTGTGAATAAGGGGAAAACATTTTCCCGTGGCGTGAACTTAATTATTCCACACTCGAAACCCCTTGATGAGTATGATTGATGAATCGCGAGGAATATCGAAACCCGAACCGGGCAAACATTTTGGAACAATTTGAAACGACGAGGTAACGAGAAAGGGAGTATTCAAAACAGCTACAATGAAGCTAAAATCAAAGGATAACATAAGTAATAGACCCAAGCATAGATTTCCATATTCCTTTTCAACAGAACATAAAAACAGTCCGAAGTTGTAAATCCGTTCGACAACTGCACAAAATCGATATCCAACCCCGTCACTCACCGCGAGACACACAACCAGCTGCCATAAAGTTAAATCATCCGCCCCCCTTGGTCGGGGCAACCCTTTCTCCCTCCCCCTTTTCCCCACCACCACCCCAAGCAGGGCGTTATCTGAGCTCACCCATCGTTGCACTAAACGGTTCGCCAAACGGACAGTAATTACCCAGTCGCGTCACGATTTGTTAACCATTGACCATCCGCTACCAGGCGGCAAGCGTTACGGGTACGCCATAACGGTGACTTCAACGACCGCAACGACGAACCCCCCTCCCTCCCACGAACCCTCTCCCGTTCGTGCGCCCGCGCTTGACAGATTCAAAGTGATGTGAAAACACTTCTCATATTGTCTTATCGCGCCCGTTTCATCTCCGGCCGGTGGTGGTGGTGGTGGTGGTGGTTTCCAGTGGCAGTTTTTCCCGCCCGAAGGGGCCTCCTCGCAGGACACCCACCTGTCTATTGGCAATCATAAATTTCACTCAGCTCACCGGGGCCAGCAAACGTGGAGTCGACGTCGAAAGCGAGTGGGCCTCGCGAGATGGAACAAGATCCGATGCTGCGAGCACAAAAGCGACAGGCCTTCGCTTATAGGTACGGGCGATATCCACCTGGCTGGCCGACGATCGTAGATAGTTCTATTAAATTTATTATTTTTAATAATCGATACGCTCGTAAATGTTTTGTAATGTGTATTTCTCCACCACCCTCCCCCCTCCCCAGGCAACGCCAGCCGCCCGGGGCGATAGGGATCTTTGCACGTTGACCAAGCGTTGTTCCCCTCCCGGAGTCGAGAGGACAAGCGGTGGTTGAGGGGGAAGCCGATGGAAGTGTGCGAAAAAACCTGGCGGTTCACAGAGTCGCACTTCGACGACGTTCGATCGACGACGGGATCAGTTTACAGACCCATTTCGACCTCAAGACAGCTCGCTGGTCGTCGTTCGTCGTTGTTGCACACGTTGCGTTCTTTTCCCATGACACTGGGACAACCTCCACCTCTTCTGCGACACACACACTTGTTTTTCCCTCCCGTGGCTTTGCAAGCACGCACTTTGTCTATCACTTTTTCCCAGGGGGAGAGCTTTGAGTATGCGTTTTTTGTGCTGGAAAAGCGCCTATAAATCGACCTGAATTTGACTAATTCACCCTCTGACCCTCTGTCCTCCGATCGCTCTCTACCCATTTTGTAACACCAATGTGTCCTATTGGGATGATAAATTGCATCCGTTTCTATTTCCTCACCCCCTCCCGATCCCCTTTTGGCCGTTTTCACGTGCATCCGGTCGGGGACCGGGGTCCGTCCATGGAAAGCATTAGCCTTAGACATTACTCGGTTTAAAAAAGACCGAAAGACCTGTCCGAACTGGACTCCAACTCCAACACTCGGTGCGCTGACAATTTAACTCTATTTCGCCCAACCATTGGGTGCCCCTTTCGATATGATAAATTACGTTTGATGTCTTAATCTTTGAAGGGTTCCAATGGAGGTCAAACATTGATAGCGTCGAAGTCGATGTGTTCATGGACGCGAGCGGAGTTTCGTTGTCATGATTCATTATCGTGACTTCGAGCCAACAGAATGTGTCCAAGAAGTGGGAACTGGAGGATGTATCGAACAGGCACGCTATTCAGAAGTCACATTGCGCCCGTTGTTGAACTAGTTCTCACTTTCTTCCTAATGTCTGCACGACCTTTCGCGAGTTCGAAGCGGTGAGAGGCCCGGTTCCCGGTTTGTCAACTGGCGATCACTTTCTCGCGCTTCATGAGAAAAAACGCTTCACGATTACACGACTTCCGATGAGTGACAAGTCGCACGATCTCTCGTTGCGATCGCGATTTTTCGCGAGTTTCCAGCACCTATGGACCCCTTCCCCGTGGGAGGCGGCTTTCCTTTGAAGAGCGAACACCACAACAGACGGGATCGTGAAGCGGCATAGTTCGGTGCACAGGAATTCGTCCATCGATCCGTTTGGGTCTTTCCATCGCACCAGGGAACCATCGGGGACCTTGTCCAGAACAACTTGTCCCTAAGCGACGTGCAAGAATATCCCATTTCCGCTGGCTTTGCGCCATCACGCAATGCCGTGTGCCATCTTCCATCGCATCCCGCACCAGAGGACAACTTTCTTCCGGCTCGGGAAAACGGGTTTTATGATTTACCGCCCCAGGACTCATTCACGCACTTCTGTTTTCTATCGGCGGACCGATTCGAGTTGGCGAACCCGTTCCTGGAGTTGTCTAGTTCTTATCCGGCGGGGACAGTGGCGCCCGTAGGCAAATGTTCCTTCGATGTTCGCTGTCCGTTGTCGTGGTGGGCCGAATCTTCCCCCTCCCCACGATGATCAAATCGATCAATTTGCTCGTTTTCTCGATTGAGGGAAAACTGTTGCTCCGTTTGCTCCATGGAGTGGCCGGTAAGAAGCCGCCGTGCGCAACGACGAGTGATTCTGTGAACTATAATTGGAAATAATGATCACCGGGCGGGAACTGGTTTGCTGTCGCCGAGTCCTTCCAGTGCTCGTGCGGTGACGTGTAATATGGCATCGAGCGGGATCGATCGAGCACGCATACGGCCTGTCGTAGATCCGATACGAAGGAATCGGCAAATTAGAGATTCTCCCAGGCTGCCCAGACAACAGGAAGACAGGAAATCGTCAATCAATTATTTCACCTATACGCACAGGGAGACATACTCACACACACACACACACGCACACGTACCACCGGCCGCCGGATGCCCCGTCGCGATAATTACTCTTCATTTTTCCGCGCCTCTGCTTGTCACTTACAAAGTCAGTCGATGGTTCCAGGTTCCGTACCAGCTCGCAGCGATCGAGGCGAGGATCGTTTGTTACCGTTCTCGCCCCCGGGGGTGCAGCGGGGAGGGGGGATGACTTCTAGGGAGGAGACGTTCGTTCCTTTTAAGTAAACTCCCTACGAGGCGGGTTTCTTCCCAGTTTCCATAGTGTCGCCCTTTCGTGGAAAATATTCGGGAAACAATTAATTGTCGCTGAGTTCCTCCCAAATTCGTTCGAAATTGTGAGCACAAATGGTCATAATGATGCAAGTAATGCCCTTCTTCCCTTCGCGGGGAAACGACCTGTATTCTAACGTGCACACTCTTTGCGCAACAGGAAGTTCCATAGATGACACCAACGGACCAACGCCAATGGAGAAGTCTTGTGGTCCAATGCTGCAACCGTAGCAGCCTCGGGAGCTAATAATTACATGGTGTCACATTTTTGCACCCGAGCCCTGTGCTGCCGCCGTTCTGCTGTGGATAAGTTTGGTGCCTTTTCCTTGTGCCCTTCCTTTCTTCAATCCTCTTTCCCCTTGTTTTCCCTTGCTCCAGTTCCTCCATAAACGTGCTTGTTGGATCGTTTGCGTGAGTGCTTTTATATCCCCTCTGCACTGCTCAAACCTCTTGCAGTTCGTTGTTTGTGCCCTGTTGAGGTCTTATGCTCTCCTCTACCCTTCTCGACGGGGTTGCTGTTTTGCGAAATGGAATTTCGAAACATATGTGCGTCCCCTGGTTTGGATGTACGGATGTAAACAAGTTTTTAATTAACCATCGTTGCACATGAGAATCGTTGGGCGCCAGAATATTCCTAATACTAATCCGAGCATCCTTTCTAGAGCAAAATTCGAAACAGATGAGTTTGGATTTAGAGAGTGATGGAATGGTTCCCATCGTTTACAAAAGCAACATTTCGATCATCGTGATCATCATCATCATTTTCATGTCCCGGCGTAATGGTTCAAATTTATCCGATACAATTAATCCCCAACTGAGAAGCAAACTGCGCTCAGCAACTTTCGACCACCGATTCCCTACTTTCCGTACGATATCTTCATCCCTTCGTTCGAGCGGGGATAAATGATCACGCCTAACGAACGAGCTCCCAGATCCCCGGGGACGCTTCTTTCCGAGTAATGAATGACATTTTTGGCTACACATTGAAATTACCTTTTAGGTACGGTACGTCGATTTCACGCGTGCGTCTATAGGTTGTCCCACATTGCTGGGAGTTAACCCTACCCGCGCCTTCCGGATGGATTCCACTGTTCCCAAGCAGCGTCAAATTATGGTTATTACCATTAGATTGAGATAATTCACCTAACACGATTTAACCGGATCAAATCAACCGGAATTCGTGCTGTGGCTGTGAACTACGTGCTTCCCCAATCACATCTCGACGGCGTATCGCAGTGGAAGACGGTGGTTTAAGCCGTTCAACAATGAATGAACAGCTCTTCACCGTGGACATCTTCGAGTTCCATCCAATCGGTGGAATGCTGTGCGGAAATCAAAGATTAACCAATTATCATAGGAATTGGAAGAAAAAAAAAACGACACATCATGAGTTTGGTTGCCTCTTTGTCTGCCACGGTTTGCTTCGAGGTAATTGTAAATTTTCTGGTTTTCTGGATTGTGGAAACTACACTTACTTATGACTTCGGGGAAAGATCGGGAAGTATAAAGTCAATTTTGTACTGGTGTACATTCGAATGTTCTTCATTACCGTTGGAATATTGCTACGAAAAGAAAGGCATCGTTCGAATGAAAGTGTGTCTTTTTGTGTCACTTCTTAACAATTCATGCTACAGTAATGAAATTGAAGTTTGGAAAATCTTAAGTTAATGTAAAATAGACTAAAAATTAAACTTTGGAAACTCGAATCGCGACTTTTTTAATTTTCGGTTTTAAAATTTTAGTTACAATCATCTTGTTCTAGACAATATCTTAGTTGCAACTACCTTGGTCAACAGTCATTACTTCCTACATTTGTCACTAGATGGCGCTAACACTGCACGATACACTTTTTAAAACCTACGTGCCGCTGTAAAAATGTGAATTTACTGGACTTTCGTTTTCACGAATTTAGCAATGATTTTGGAAATTATTGCTAAATTTAAGACCAGAGAATAAAAACCTCTTTATTTGTTTTGTTCCTTCGTAATACTTTGAAAGCAAGTTCATTCTTTACGATCATATCAGTCCTCCGAAGGTGTCAACCGTCCAACGACTAATTCCTTTACCAAACTGACATCCCCACTGGAGATAATCGTAATTAAAGAGTACGGCCCGATACTTACCCTCAACGGCTCAAGGGCCAGCATTGCCCATCGATGCGCACCAGAACCTTGGGTCGCCGAGGACCACTGCTCGGTCCTTTTGCTCGCCACCGACAAGCCAACTTTCTCGCAATCGTCTGTCTAGCGAGAGGAAAGATAAAACTTTCGTGCGGATTATTTCGTCTACACTTTACAACGGCAAATCGCTTTCCGAATCCGAAACGTCCCCGAAATGGCGAACGTGCCATCCGAGGCGCCAGAAGGGCCAAGGAGGCCGTATCGCTCGAAAGGAAACCCGCGAGGGGGGTGAAGATAAGACACACAAGAAGAAAAATCCCCAGGACCTCTCCCGAGGCGCTGGGCCGTTTCTTTTGACAGATTCAGACAACGGGAAAGTTTTAAGGCAAATCCCTTCTCACGATAGGAAATAATCACTATGTGTTGTGTCTGCCGGAGTTGTCGCCCCGTTTTCTTCGGAATCCCCCCCCCTCCCACCGCGTCCCGTCCTCTTTGGACACAGCCAAGCACCACCCCCAGGAGCAAATAAACTGATCCGCGTCGGCGACGACGAAACAAGGCAAACAAACCCGAAACGATACCGAACGAATTCGGCTTCCAGTACACGGAAGTGCCTCGAGGTGGCTTATTGAAATTCGAAATTACACCTTCTCCAAGTCCGAGAGCTCGTTTGGGCGGACATTGCAATGAATTCCCTGTGGAGTTGTCACGAATGTGAGTGAAAAACTTTATTTCGCTCCCCGTCGCATTATTGGAATGCTCGATTTTACTATTTGGACACAATGGCTCGGTTTGACATAAAAATAATAAAATAAAAGAGTTTTCTGCTCATACGGTAACATATCTCATAGAATACAGGCATTCAACGAACGGATCGATATGAAAATGAGAAATTTTTCCATTCAAACTAAAGTAAACTTTCACAAATGATATGCTTTATGTAACAAGCAGAGAATTATGTTATTATTGACAACAAAAATGTTGAAATCAAAATCCTCATTACAATTTCATAGGAAATGGTCGTTGGAAATTATTCGTTGAAATGATAATTATTTTTCCAACATGCCAATCGAGCAACTCGTTGTGCCGGGCAACCGGTGAAACCAATCGAAACCAAACGAATAAAATGCAATCAGTTTCGACATTGCATTCATTTTACTTCCCGTTAATTTTGCATCCGGCATTCCAGTTGACAGGTTATTACAATTAAGAGGAAAATTTGTGCCCCATCCCCAGCTGGTCTTTCCCTCGTTTTACGAACCCGCCGTGGGCCGTCCTAATGCATTCTGAACGCAAATTATGAATCCATCGTCTTCATCGGGAGCGCTTAAGCGATGCGCCCTCGGCAGGATGGTCGTCGGCATTTTCCGGCATCAACATGCCTCGGTGCCACAGGTGCGCCCCGTCCATCGATGCGAAAGTTTTCTATTTATTTATAAGCCCGTAAATGAATGCAGACACTTACGCGGGCCCAGGGACTCTACCGGGCCACCATTCATTCTCGTGCACCTTCGAGAAAAGGTTGCGCCAAGGCGGGATGCGAGTGAAAAATGGAAAATAAATCCTCACTTTAGTGGCGGCCATGTTGAAGTGGTGAAGGAAAACATGGGGTTTGGGTGGAAAAGACGGATGGAAACTTTCGCAACCCATCCGCCAACATTGTCCTTTTCTTGCGTTGTAGGATGTTTCCCTCGGATGGTGGGAGGAAAAATCCAAACAGCAACGAATTTGCAGGAACTCCATTTACCGGCAACGGAACACGCTTTCACCAATCGCTTACCTTCATCGATGACGGGGGGCCACGGTGTGTCGTGGGCCGAAAAGATGATTGGTTGTGTAGGTTTGTTTATCTTCGCGTAACGACGACCCCGGGTCCATATCCGGGCGAAGGAAATTTTGTCACGATTTTCACAATTTCCTTCCAATGAAATGAATGAAAAACACTTTCGACTTTTTCTGATGAATCGCGTATGTGTCCATGGACGCGAATGAAACGATGGCGGGCGAGTCCCCAACGAGAGGTGAAAGAATAAAAAAATTCTTCCGTTCGCTCAACAGGCACGTCGTCCGAAATACGACGACGTGTCTGGAAAATCCTTGCCAGAAATTAACCTCACTTTACAGAGGCAAATACAAACCAGCACCCTCCGACCTCTTATCGGTGCACTGGAAAGTACATACACAGACACACAGGCAATCAGGGAAATGGCGAATTGATATTCCTCACACGAAAACAGTCCTCCCGAAAGCGGCTGAAGACCAGAAACATTGGCCAGATCTCCGATCGGAATCAGTATGCACATTTCGGTACCACATAATCGTTGGGGATGAGCTTTTCCAACCAGCAGAGCGAGAGAGAGAGGCAAGGAGGGAAATAGAGGATGGGAAAACGGCGAGGACATTCATTAAGGGCACCATGAATAAGACACCATCGTCAACTTTTCACCTTGAAATGGTGCTTTATTTTATTTTGGTCACCAACGGTAAATATGTTTCGCTTCCATTCAATGTATTCGACAGCACGAACGAAAGGACGAATGGAAAATCTGTTGAATTTTAAACCATTTAGCGGAAAGAAATCTCACCATCGTCATATATTTCATCAAAATTAAATCCCAATGATTCTTATAGAAGTTTATTTTCTTTAATTTCATACGAATTTTGATTCACTCGGAATTTTAAAAAATTAAACCTACATGAGTCGTAAAATTTTCCGCCAATCATCTTCTAGTTTAATTTGCTTACACGGCCTACTTTCCAAAAACATTCAACTTTTCCCTCCCAGACTTCACGCTTCCACGCAGGGTCCTTCTTTTCCAGCTACATTCCACTGGGTCTTTGTCCACGCTTGGAAAACGGTTTTGAAACCGAGAGCGGCAGGCACTAATTTAACTAATTTTCTTTTCAACTTTGATTACATTGCTACCAGTTGGCACTTTTTTCCTCAAAAGCTCTGCTTTTTTCTCCCCGTCTCTCTCTCTCTCTCTCTTTGATTATTGCCGCAAGTAGGAAGTGTCGTTTATTACTACTGGCTCGCACTAACCGTCGTCGTACGCTCGGGAGTTTAACGTTGGGAAATTTTTCCTTCAAAGCCCACTCTCCCCCTCGTTCGGGAGTTTAATCTTGCGCCGGAACGGAAAAGTGAAGACCAATTTGGCGGCTCCAACTTGATTTCATGATTATGGCTGACAGGCGAAATCCTTCTCTCTGTGGTCCACCATCCTTGGATTGAAAGCCGAGATGGCAGTGACGGGGGGGAGAGGGGTACCGGTACATACCGAAGCACGAAAATCGTGTTTAATTGGGGAATCCTCTCTCCACCCTTCAAAGATGGGAGGGATTTTCCCATCCCCGCGAAGGCAAACATTTATTACCGTTACACGGCATTTGACGGTCACGGAACAATAGATGGCCGGTTTTTTAAATGATATTACGGTGAATTTGGAGAATTATTGATGACAATTTGGTGATGGACGAGGATCGTTCTAAAATGTCCTTTTCGTTTTGTGGAAATTCACCAAATGCACTTCCCAAACGCACCGCTCTGCTGTCCGGTGGAAAACAATTACGCCAGCGCGGTAGGCATGGAGATATATAATTGGTCGAAAAACGTGTCGCTTCCGTGGCGCAACCCGCGCTCGCGCACACACACAATTAGAGATGTACGATATGTTTAATTAAATTCCTAAAATAATTTATGTCTTTAATAATGAAATATCTTGCTAGCGTTGGTCGCCAGGCGCCCGGTTCACCGGGTTTCGGCCATGGGGGAGCGTGACCGGGAAAAAGGAAAGCAATAGTAATCCGCACCGTCGCCAACGTCGATGCAGACGGAGATAGGTGGGTGAGGGTGAGGGCGAGTGGGAAGTTAGATTCCATTCGAACAAATCCTTCGCCAGCTTAGCATACTAGCCCCGGGGAAAACCACTGGGATGGATGGTTTTTCACGGTAACCTAGATTTTCCTCCGGGCACGGAACAATCGCCAGAACCCGCTGCATTAAGTCTTCGGCGTGGTTTCGACTTGATGGGGAAGGAATTATTTCATTCAATCAACCGTATAAATCACGAAAGGTCAAACGTAACGCTGGAGGATTTCTCGTTGCTCTAATTGTTGTTCCTTTTGCAAAAGAGTGTTCAACCCGGTTGGAATCACAGAGTTTCCTTACGAGGGATGGAAAAATTTCAACTCGAGTGGGAAAAATACAACCATCTCCGATACAAATGTTTGGACGGAGTGAATGAAAATTTTAAAGTGAGGTTTGATGAAAAATCGAAAGCATCTTTTGTGCTTCAATTGAGGCAAAATCCTTTAAAAACGAGTGAAGAATTCAGATAAAATAAATCCTTTTTGTTTTGTGATTTCATTTCCGAGTAATCAAGAAGAAAATTACCCAAATTTTAATATTGATGAACCTGTTCATTTGCACAAAGGAACTCGCCTCGCCCAGCATTACTTATTATTGTTGTAAAACAACAAACACCACCAAATGGAAACCTTTTTCCCACCCCCAACAGGGAAGGGTCCTTATGGAAAATAAATCATAATGCATTTTTATGCGAACAAATGATGATGCATTGACAATTTGTTTGTTGACAGCGCATTCCGGGATGGAAATGGGCAGAAGAAATGCTGATTTTTCCATCGCTCAATTTCCATACTTCCCACGCCAAACACGCGGAGCCCGCGATGCACCGGGAGCGCACGTATTCAATCAACGACGGGGCTGCAACTGCCACCGACACAACACCTGAGGTTAATGCAGTCCCGTCGATTGCACGTGCACGCAATTGCCACGATTTCCTCCCCTCCCCCCTCGCGTTGGTTGCAACATGGTGAAAAAGTGGCCAGGAAAGAAGGATGAAAAAAAAGAAGCCCCCCCTCCACAGCAGAAATCTCATCAACATCGTTGCGTGCGCGTGGGACGACGGTTGGTCCGTTTGCGAATGCATTTGCACTCAAAATGTTTGTTTGTTCAACGCTCTCGCCATTGGGGACTCGACCGGCACGGAGTCGAATGCGATGTCATCAATCATTGACTGTTTATTTGTCTTGAGCCGGATGCAAAGCGATACTTCCTTTACCCACTTTCACACACACACGCATCCACATGGTACACGTTCAAATGACCAATTGCCGTCCAAAGGGTAGGCACCTGTGTGGCAGCTAGGTATTCATTAATTACACCCTTTTTCGCAAAGGTGAGAGCAAACCCATCAGCCATTTCGTGGCTGGCAGCGCTTCAGCAGCCGTTACTGGATTTTCGCCACTGAAATCAATTTAAAAAGCACATCCGCCACATCGATTGTAACCCATCCTTTAACGCCAAGAAAGCACCGTCGAAACACGCACCACTTTCTAACACACAACCATGGGAGGCAAATCGATCCACCCGGCCCGGTGGTAATGGAAAAGTTTTGTCCTACGGTGCAAAAAAGTTCACTCACAACGGATGTGTCCTGAGGTTAGGGGAAAATTGAGTAACACAATCGTTCCGTTCGCTCGTCGCGAAAGGCTGACAGCTCGTTATAATGAAGCAGTAAGCGAAACAAAGATGAAATTGATTTTGACAATCATTTTTCCACACATTTCAACGCGCGCGCCGGGGCGAACATCAATCAAGTCGAGTCAAAGTTGGCGAGCAAAAGGAGTATGAGGCCTGCTTTGCTCATATTGGAACACGCAAACAGCAGGAGCTTCTAACAATTTGTCAGCCATTTTTCGCAGCTCCGTAAGCCGGGTTTCGATGGTGCACGTAACATTAAAGTGCTCATCGTCGAGGCTACCGCGCAGGTAAGGTTAAAAGAAATAAGGTTTGGTGCGAGGAAATATTCAACTTTTCACCAGGAGCCATTGCTTTAGTGGGCGAGTACAATACGTTGCACCCCTGGCAACTCCTTGGCCGCAATTTCCCCGACATCGCTTTCTTTCTAGTGCGCAAAATTTAATTTCGCCCGTAAATAAGCATGAAATAACCCATCTCCTTTCGCCGTGATTTCGTAATTGAATATTCGTGCAAACTGCAGCTCCAGTCGGACGTGCGACTCCAACCAATGCAACATCCGGTTTGCAATAATGGCTGCCAACCCAACCCTACCCACTGCCCCTGATGGATGGATGATGGTTCGATGTCTCTTTGTGGAGAGATGTACCGGAGTTAAAGAACCATAGGATTGCCATTGTGCTACTGTGTTTTGTAAATCCATCCGGCACACCGAGCTCGACGGCGGAAGGAAAATTCAATTTCCCAAGCAAGGAAGTATAAATTGGAACAGACCGAGGCGCAAAGTGCAGATGTACTTCCCGATGGAAGACGACATGCCCGGATGCGTTACAACGGATTCAATTGTGTTAATGTGAAGTTGCAGTGAATGTAACATGAATAATGATTTTTAAATTAAAATCTTGTTCCACAAAAATTCATTCTTACTTTCAGCTCTTTTAAAAGAAGCTAAAGCACGGTGCGCCATTGTAGAAGAAAAACTAGGATAAAACGCAACCATCTGTTACAAGCAAATGGTTCTTTAAGAAGACAGGAGAAAATTTCACAGAAAGAGCCCGTGGGCGATAATGAACTTTATCAACCCTTCCGCTTATGAAGCAATCAAAACCCAATCTAACCCAAAATCTCGAATCGAAACAACACGGAGTAGCTTGTTTCAAGCGAACGGAGGAGCCGACGAAGGTTCGCTCGCAGTAATGCATTCGAATTGCAACCACCGGATGGTTTGCGGGAAAGTGGATGGGGCGGGTTTTGCGGGCCAAATGCTTTTTAGAAGAATCATGATGGGGTCTTGAAGGAGCTGCGAGAGATGAGGAGGAGTTCACTTTACAACTTGACCCTTAAGCACCGTTTTCCGGAACAACAAAACTCTCATCATCTGCACACGCCTCCTCCAACGGACGCCCCCTTGTTTCCCCATTGGTTTCCGCTCCTATCCCCGGCCTACACACGTCCTCCGACATCCATGCATCCGGCGTCAAACGAACAAGGTGCCAACAAACTGCAATAATGCATTAATTTGATTCCCCAACTCTCCATCCCCCCCCCCGCGCTTTCCACGGGCTCAATTACAACGTCCTCTGCATACCTCGGGGCACCCTCCCGTTTGGCCGCTTTTCCATCAGCAGCAGCAGCAGCCGAGAGGTCTAAGTGGAAAACAGAAGATTGTGCAATAAACTTTACTTTACACCGGCGAAAAGTTTCACTTGCGCGCGGCTCTTCACAGCGAAGAAGCAATTGTGCATCTTCCACCCGATGGTGGCCTCTCGGTAACCCTTTTCCCGCCCGAGGAGAACGAAGGACAACTCCAACGACGTTTGGATGGATTATCGTCCCGAGGCACAAGCCGAGCCCGGGAAAAAGAAAACTTCTTCGCCGAGGAAAACCGGTAAGTGAACCTACGTTTTAAGAGCCTTCTGGCTAACAACATGTATGGATTCTGGGGTTCAGGAACTACTGTTCTTAAGAAAAAAAGGCCCCAACTGGAGTGATAATTTGTGTTAGTGTAGTCAAAAAGAGATTAAATGTATGATTAAACTAGTTCATGTCCTTAAATGTTCAAAGAAACAAACGTATTCGGCCTAGAAATAAGTTCTTGCAGGAACCTGAACCCGGAACCCATGACAACTCGCGCAATAGTGGACTAGAGATAAAAACTTCTCGCTCTACTCCGAACCGAAACCATCCCGGAATGTCTCGTTTTTCTGAAAAAGTTATATGATGTGCTTATTAAAAATTCACAGATTAGTGCTAATTATTTTGCGGCGGTCAGCGACGAAACATCAACCGGAAGTGGCAAGTGGTGCAAGCGCCGCTTCTGTGGTGCTTCCTGCGCTGTGACCTAAACCAGCCAGAATGTTCTCGCAAATGACCATAATTAGGAGTCCCTCACTTTCCCACCCGTTCCAACCCGCAGTGGGATCCACTTTTTTGCCCCATTTGTGACGTGTCTTCCAATTAACGGATAGCACGGTTTTTTTGGGGGAAGCTGAACATATTCCAACGCTCTGCGGGATGTTCCTCGAGACGGCTTACCACCACACTACCACGCTAACCACATTTTTCCACTCCTTCCACCCCGGGGGAAAACCTATCTGCGGCTTAGAACTGCCGTGTAATGTTATCGCTCGTTGTAAGTGCCTCCGGGACATACACTCACACACGCACACATGCCAGTTCCGAAGTAGTACTCCAAGGCACTCAAAACGAATCACTGCCTCCCCCCCGTTTCCTCCGTGTAAGCTCCTCGCTTGAATCGCCCATGCATCCCGTGCATAAAGATTACGCCGAAATCGAGTGGGAAAGAAGTGGGAGAGTATTAAGCGTAACAGTGTATGATAATAATCCGCTTTTTTTTTTTGGGAAATTTTTAAAACATTAATCCGCTTTACAATCCGGTACAATGTGCGTCCGTTCCCTTCTCGATGATGTGCTTCCTTGTGGCTGGACCATCGCCGATGTCCGTCGTCGACGCGTATGCGAACTTTTCACCCGAGGCAGAAATACGCCACGCCACATCCGTCACCGTCAACATCGAGGCATATGTGCGCAAAATTCCGGAAAGGGGTTCTGTTTTATTCCATCACTCTTGCGCACGTTCACTCGTCATCGTTCGAAGGTCGGAAAAGCGACGTCGTGTGGTGTGGGAAAAGGGATTCATACTCGAAAAAGGATAATTCCCATGGACGGTGTGTTGATGGGTTCCGAGAAACCGACCGATGGACACACACACACAAACACATGGCTATGGATAATATTTTCCAGGGGGGAAAACGGGGAAAATTTCGTCGTCCAAGTGCTATATTGACGGATGCATCGCACAATCCGCTCATGCTCTCATTCCATCGCCCGCCAGCCAGTTTCGCCCGAGGCGGAAGAACTTGTACACTGGTCGCGAGGATATGGAATTCGTCAGCCCAAAACAAAAAAAAATGCCTCCTGTTTGAAAAGCATTTAAAATGTGTTCGAAAAAAATAGGGAAAACTCTGGTGGATTGGAGAAAATAAAAACAAATGATGCTGCTTACGGATTTGGATATGGAACGTATTTTTACATTCAGGGTTTTTTTCCGAGCAGGGTAGATTTTCGTACGTTTCGTGTATCAAACCAGGAAAATATGGAAAATTATCCCTTTTTTCAAACATTTCCCGATACATCCATGTTTTGTAGCTGGAATACTGGAATGCTGTTTCAAGTAAAAAATAGGTAAAACCAGGAACGATTCGAGGAAATTTTACTTCGCATTATCGTGTGAATAATAAGTGTTTGGTTTAAGCAGATCCTTTTCCCGTGAAACGAATACGTAAAAGGTATAAATATAAAACAGTGACTATTCTTCTGCAATACCAACCAAATACTGTTACTTAAAAGATTAAGTTAGATTAAATATTGAATGATCATGTATTTTCAATAAAATCCTGAAACATTGTTTCCAGGTCCTGTTTGCTACAATTCTAATTCCTCAATTCTAATTTTCCTCAAAATTCTGTGACCAAAAGTGTCGTGTAAAAGTATGGGTGACACTAATCAAGCCAGTTGCATTAATCGAAAATCAAGTTCCATCCATTCGTTCAACTGTACGACACACTTTTATGCACACATTTCGACCATCCGAAAGGCTAAACACAAACCCACAGAATGGAAAAGATGAAATTGAGAGCCCACAGTTGTGGACGGGGCATCTTCTTCCTCCGCATGAGGCTGTCCGGGCTGCGCTCGACCGTGCCATCATTAGACCGATAGAACTGCTCGATGCAATTAACTTCATCGTGCGACCGGTAACGCTATCGAACACCGGAGGATGCACAACGTACGCAAATTTGTACGCAATCCAACCCGAAACGGGTCCGGCGGAATTAATTTATAATGTAATAATCATGACACTGGCCAGATTCCCTCGGTTTTGGTCCGGTGGCCGAAATCCGGACTGTGCAGAACGTGACGTTTCAACGGCCCTTAACACCGAGGCCGCGCTGCATCTACACGCACAATTTGGCGCAGAGACCAGTGGATTCCCCGAACCCCGAACGTTTGGACTGTCGATTTGGGAAAGGCGTTGAAGTGAAAGTACGAAACGCTCGAAAATATGCTGACCCTGGCGTGCGTGCGTGAACTATGACACGCTTCCGATTGGGTCTAACGACGAACGAACCTGCTGCAAATTGTGTGTGTGTGTCTTTTTTGGAAAGGGAACCGATCTCGGGAAAGTGGCTCGATTACACTGTGGTAAACACAGTTGGGCCCGAGAGTTGATTTCCTCCCGTCCGAAAACAATGCCCACGGTGGAAACTGTGTACTGGACATGCGTTGCAGCGTCATTCGGGTTGGGATTGGTAATGATCATTTTCCTCCGTAACACCATATCGTGCCACGATTAGACGCACGTGTGTGCAACACAACGAACGATAAGTTTTCGATGTTTTGTTGGGCTCAGGGAAAAAAAACTAGAAAACATAATAAATTGCGTCTTAGTCCACTTCTCGTGTGCGAATGGTTCCTTTCTAACTGATTGACTTCCGTGACGTAACGGTTGAGAAGTGGGCGGGAAAGGGCAGTAGGCCATTTTCTCTCTCTCTCTCTCCCTCTCTTTCCACGTAGGGGAGGCTTCGGAATGGAGGCGCATGATGTTTCAATCAATCGGTAAATAAATCATCAAAGCAAAACAACAAAATAGCCTTCCCAACGATAGGAAACACGGCGGCAGCCCATTAATCTCAATTTGGATTCGATTTTTCTCCGTCACTTTCTTCTTCGTCACTCGCACTTCGGCTAGGTTTGTTTGCTTTAGGGCCCCATTTTTCCCGTCCAGCGCAAAAGCTCATCGTTTTGCACTCTGCCTACCTCCCTTTCTTGTACGCCATCTTTTCCATCCCGCAAACGACACGTTCGTTTTTTGACGGGGACGTTTTTCCCATCAAAGCATCCAACGGCCTATCGGCCGGGGCACGTTTTCATTCCCTTTTTTCCCGGGACTGACCAGGAGACTTCGGGGGAGCAAATAAGCCGCGTTCCGCTTGGCAAGACCGGGCCGGGTGGATGGAGTGTGTTTTTCATCGTGGCCCAAAACCCGTCTTGCAACGCTGCCCGAAGACGAGCGTCCTACCGATTCGAATCAATCAATCAAACGGTAATGATCACCTACAACCGCCGACCGATCCGTTTTCCGGCAGCTTCGATTCGGGCAGCAGCAACGGCAGCCTGCGTGCCTATCACGATATTGGTCGCATTACACTTCGTTTCCCTTCGCTGGGCATATCTGGAGTGGGGGAAATTTTCCGGTTTCCCAGGCTTCCGCAAAATCGAAAACGTTCGACCATCAAACGGAAAGAGTTCATCTCTTAAAGTGTCCGTTTTCAGCTCCTGCACTCGCAATGCCCGCATTTTTCCAGCCTTCCGACGGTTCAAACGAGGATTTTCCTCTGCTTTTGCTTTATTTCTCGCTTTCTTTACGCAAGGCTCCGTTGTTCAAACATCATTTTCCGACACAGGCCGCATCGCTTTTTTATGCCTTCATTGAATTTGATGCGGGGGGAAAATTCATGTTCGCCTGCGAGGAAGCTTTCGCCGTCAACTGTGGTGGAAAAGATTAATGCACTTTCGCTTCCGTTTTGTACACCTCGAGGGTACATCGTGGACACACACAGGCCCCACTCTAACAACTCGTTGTTTCATTGCGCAACAACCCCGAACCCGTAACGAACTGACCCCGCTATAAACTTTAATCGAGAACTCAATCAAACGTCATAAAAAGGGAATTGGGTTTTGGCGCTCCTCACCCACGTTTGAAGGGTTTCGGTTTTCTCCGGGAAGCAAGATTGGCCACCATCTCGCCACCCAGTGAAGCACTGTGGAGTGTGTTTGTGCAAGACAAATGTCGCCCCGTGCAGAACATTTTGGGCTCGTGTTTTGGAGGCCGCCTTTGATGATGTTCTCCCCGACTTCCTCTCGGAGTTTTCCTCCTCCCTCCCCCAGAAGGGAAACGCTTCTCGCTGCCATTAAACGATGAAACGCTTCATCCCAAAGCCGCCACCGACGAACGATATGTGTGTGTGTCGCTAAATCCGTGCGCAGTTTTCCTCTTCCGAAAAGTGCGCCTCTGAAGTTTATGTGCCTGTTTGTTCAGGCAAATTTGATTTCTTATCGAACGGAGAAACTCCCCCCGTCTGTGGATGGAATGAAGTGGGGTTGGGGGGAGGGGGGGGGGGGTATTGCCACAAACATATCGAAACGCGGGAAGGAAATAAAAGCGCTTAAGTATTTCTCGATTCCGTGGGCGACCATCTCGGCCTTTTTTTTACGATGAATGTATCCCATTTGTTTGTGGTTGTGTCGAAACGAGCTTGATAAACATGGGGTCGAAATTGAAAAATTCGATCACCAAACCCCCAACCCAATTGATTTCGAGGGGCGCCTCAAACCAGTCGTGTATGGGCAAAACACAAGCTCACAAGCATGTGGAAAACAACAGGTTTAACTTAAACTAATTACGGCCCTTTGGTGGGTGGAAGTAAACGGATCGGTAGCGATCGGGTTTTCTTCGTTTGTTCCTTCTGGGGGAACGAGTTTCTGCGGAAGATATTAAATCTATGATCCAATAGGCAACAAGTCTTCGCTACGCTATGGAGCCCGCGGGCTGCAAATTAGCAACGTCAACTGCAGTAGCAAACTACAGAAGCCAAGGAACGGAACCCGCCGGATAGGACCACTTCGTATAAGTCAGCATCATCATCATCCTCGTCGGCGTCGTAACGAGCGAACGCCTCGAGGGTACACATGTGAAGAGAGTTTGCAAGAAATACCGTCGACCGTTCGTATCAGTTTCGATCGGGGTTTGGATGCATTCGATCCGGCTGCAAGTCCCCGTCCATCGCCCTCGAGCATCTTCAACCCGTTCGTGCGCTTCTTCACGAACCATCGACATCGACAACAATAATAATATCCGGTTGCACAAGCCCGGGTCCGTTTCGAGTGGTAACTTCGCTGCAGCTTCACTTGACGGGCTTCCTCCTCCGTCGGAGGACGATGAAAACTCCCGCCTAGAGTGAAATGCATCAACGTCGACTTTATTACCGTCAATATTGAGGTATTATAATTTTCCAATTTCCAAACCATGCATATTTTGATCGGATACCAGTTCAGTAGTTTCTTTCTCAAAAGGGGGAGAGAATGCATCGAAAAGGGATCAGGTAAGGCGTAGAGTGCATGTAGCGCACCCGAGTGCATTCGAGGAGTAAGCTCATCATGGGAAGATCGGGAAATTTCCTACGAGTCTGGGGAAAGATGTACTTTTACAGTGTTGTTGTATGTTGCAGCTTACTGGCCAAGCCCTTCCCTCATTTAAATACAGGATTTCGTTCCATACAATGTAATGTTTCAATAGACAGAGAGAACATTTAAAACGCACAAGGGATATTTTCAACCGGTTGAGAGAACTTTGCAATCATATAGGGGAATGTTTCAGACAGCAAGTAGTGCAAACTCACCTCACAACCTCACAAAAGTCCTCTTTTGTTATAATGTTTTTGTTTACTTCGATCCACCCCTGTGTACTCACGCAAGAAAAGTAAATTAATTACTGTGTTTTATTAATCGTCTATCAATTTAATTAAAATGTGTGTCTAATCCACTAGTCTACACATGTTTGTTAAGCAACGAATTTGGTACGATAAACGTGGAGAATCTCACATCGAATTTTTACCTCAGCGGATTGATTCCTTTACCGAACCGTTTGTAACAAGTGGAAAAATTGACGAAAAATCGGACAATATTGTTGTATTTTAGTTGAAAACAACTGTTTGTACTTTGTAAAAATATCGAGTTTAGACCAGTCGGTTGATCCTTGACATAAACTTAAGCACCAATCACTAGGCACACATTTATCCCTAGAAAAGTATAAATAAGAGCGAAATAAACAAAATCTCTCTCTTGATCCTCGCACTTCGTTGTCACCGTTTGGGTAACTATTTGTCGCGTCCGAAACAACGATCCGAAATTTCGCGCTAGATCAACAACTTATACGATTTTCAAATATTTAATTATCCAAAGTTATATCATCCCTTATCATAAAAATGATAAATTTTGTAAGGTTAGGAGCTTCCCCAACCAAAGCGCTCCGGTGGATTTGCACGATTCCCCTAGCTGGCTGAAATATTCCCCTATATGATTGCAAATTTCTCAAAACCGATTGATAATATCCCCTACGTTTTTGAATTGTTCTCTCTACCTATTGAAACATTCCATTGTATGAATCGAAACCCTGTTACACATGGATGCTGAAGATAGCAAAACAATACTAGAAGATATATCCACCAGCAAATATTTCGTCCCACACTGTTCCAAAGAGCAAGAATGTACATATCCTTTGCCTCCCTCCATCGACTACAACGATTCGACAACCTCTCCCTACCGGGCCGGAAAATCGAAACACAACGAGACAAAGTAAAGTGGAAAATTTTCGTAAACATGTTTGTTTATGTAGAACTGGTTCCAGCACCCTCGGCTCGTTCGTCCTTTATTCGGTTGGAAAAAAGAAGAGATCGGTCGTCCCTTATTTTTCGGTTACAATGCAAGACATCCCGACATGCGTCGGAGTGAAGCCGACCTCAACCACGATGCCTTTGCCGACTCTTTCGACAGTCGATTATTTTTCGTTTGTCTTGTACATGTCTGCCCCGGCACGCGCTTCCTCCCGCCTTCGTAAGTCCAACAGGAAATCCTTGTTTGAGCGAGTAGTTTCGGCCATCCCCGTTGCCCGTTGTTCACGTCGGAAAAATGGATTGAACTCACATTATTCCTGGCCCAAAACAGGTTGCAGAAGGGGGGAGGAAATATTGAAAACTATGAAAAACCTACCAACTATATCCCCTTGTACGACATTTATGGGAAAAAGTTACCTCACGGACCGCAAGCCGAACACACGTCGGTTCCCTCGGACCGTGTGGCTTTATGCTTATCCGTCGATGGTCCGGTTTGTTTCGTTACGCGAGAGGTTAGGATCCCTCTCCTAATCGCATCACGATAGCTGGCGGTTAAGCTGATAAGAGCAGCGTTTTTCGTTCGGCCAACGTTTGTGTGTGTTTGGGAAACTTTTTCAACAAGCGTTTCACCGTATCTCTCGAGCCGCTCGTCGCACGCGCCGGGTGGTAATTGTATGGTCAAAAATGCTCCACCACATTTGCCCACAGCCTCCAACGCTTTCACAGCCATGGGGGAAAAATGCGAGGAGGGAAAAATGAGGAAAAATCGAACGACCAAACCGGATTATAAGGATTCGATTCCAGTCATGCTCAACGAATTAGATTGTCGATTGGCAGGAAAAGTTTGTGTAGGATTTCTCTTCGACCGATCCTGCCCCCTCTCTTGTGAAGCCCCCCCAAACATACCCTTCCTTACGGCCTGAAGAATGCTCTTTTTCCACCAATGAGCAAACCCTCGCTTCCTTCGCCTCGTGGCCACATTTCGAACTTCGAGTAATCGAAACTCATCAACTAATTACTTCCTGTTTATGTAGTTTGTTTGCTTATAGCTCCCGCTGTAGGAGCTTTTTTTTCACCCGGCCGGTTCGTCCGGAATCGCGAGTTTTCCCGGGCTCTTCTCGATGATTCCAATACTTTCCACCTCTTTTTTTTCTTTCCTCGAACTCCCCGTGTTTGCGCTAAGCCTTAAACTACTAGCCAAATGATCAAATCATTGCTCGTGAATGTCCGGTTCGGTATTGGTTTTTCCTTGTTGCGCATCGGCCATCCGGGCGGGGTTTTTGCTTCTCCGTGGCTTTCTTTTTCACTGCCCGTCTGAGTCTTTTTCCGACTACCACGGCAGCGCGATGCAGGAGTTGCCGCATTTTCCCGCTCGGAATCTTCGAACCTTTCGCGCATTGGGTTTCGTGTACCGCCCCGGTAGTTTTCCATCGAGCTTCAATCCCGACCGGGGCCAAAGTTTTCCACCAGCTGGCCGGAAGTTGTTCATTTGATTTCGTTTTGATGTTTATCTAAGCGGGCGAGTGGCCGGTTGCTTTTGCAAAGCACCGGTTTTCCTTGCATTCTTTCTCGGTTCGAGAGAGTAAAGCCAGCCCGGCGAAGGTTGCACCGACGGGAAGAGAATGCTGCACACCAGCACCGTTAAGCTAATGAAGTACATGTTTGGAAGCTGCATGGGAGGTTGAGAAAAGTCCAACAACCCTGGGGGAGCTGCTAAGACCTCTCCTATCTGCTGTTATCCTCACCCTTTCGTGGCCTTTCTCCGGTAATCACTATTTTCTGGCGATTTTTCGGCATCAGCTGCCTTTGAGTTTTCATCGAACCGAAGCGAACAACGAACATTCATCCATCGGTCCGCCTCGTGCAGGGAAGAATTTATTTAAAGGGAGATGTACAATTAAAGCGTGAAGGTTGTAAAACAGCACCGACTTAATTAAAGTGACTCAACAAAGACAAGTTTTATTTTGAGCATGCCAGTTTCAAGGAAGACAAATTCATTACACAAAGAATTCTCACATGCAGATCAACCCATGTTGCTATAGGCAACCACTAACATGACATCCGCGTCGGAAAACTGCCGCCGGAAAATGGTACGACACCAAACCTACAACAATTTTGCCATTTCCATTACCTTCTTCCCTTTCAAGAACTGGGAAACCTTCCACTTCACTAATGTCTTCTAGGGATACTCTTCTTTCACCGCGCCAGAGTAACATGCTGCACCCCCTTTCTTCTTTATCATAGATCGCACCTCCCCATGGGGAGTAGTCGCATCCATGCAACGACTGGAAGCTTATGAAACGCCATTCCATCATTGGGCGCGTCAGGGTGCAATTTGATTTTCATACTTATGCACCATGCTGCGACGCTGCGTCTTGCGTTTGTTTGAAGTTGTTTTGCCTTCTTTTCCTTGTGTTTCAGCACGACGATCCGATGTCGACGCTCAGATTGCTTCCTGATTACTTCGCAACCGGTTGAACGTTTTATATTTGCACAACACGCTTGTGTCTTCCAACTCGAATCGAGTACATGTTCCCACTCCAGTGGACCGAAAAGCGGCTTACAAATACCATTTCTGGAAAGTGGAGGTAGGATCATATTTAATTTAAATGAGACTCATATTCTTCGCTTTGGGGTCTTCAGAGAATGCACTGAGGAGCTGGGGTCTCGACAAAGGATGGGTTCCATGGAGTGCATAAGGATTCATAATTGATTAAATCATCTCCAACCTCGCCAAGGCAAATAGCTCGATGACGAACGATGGGAAGATTAAATTGTCCCAATGTGCATGTGTTGTTCTCTATGAACTAACACGTATGTTTCATAGGAGAGCGTGATGGAATTCCAATACACGAACAACATGCAAAGGCGTTTCAATCTTTGACTCAATCATAGTTTCAAGTTGTGACGGATTTCATGCGAAAATCAAAACCACGACTTGGTATAGGAAAGACATATTTTGACCCACTTTATCTATTTATATCTCAACCACCACCACCTCCAACATCAACCATATCTACACCTCCTCCACTTTTGACCCTTTGCGATGCTTAATGAAGCACATTAGTCCCGTATCGATCGAAGATTATTTATGCTTTGCTAATTTTTCCCGACCCCAAACTAACGATCGCATTGAGGCGAGATTGCAAGCAAATGAACGGCCGTCCCGAATCCGGCCTAACTTTCCCGACCCCTTCCAATCCCCGCACGAGTCCGCCGGCATCGATGCGGGAACCTCTTCTCAATCGAAATCGGCAAAAGGATGCGTACCGCCGTGGCGCGTATTTCCCACAACCCATGGGGAAAAACCCCGGGGGCTGGCTCGACCCGGAAAAGTTCTCCCGAAATGTTATCGTCATCAGGCTCTCCCCCCCCCCACACACACACACACATTACAACGGGACGGAACCGAGGCAAGCGATCCGTTTTGGAACGGTGTGGAAATTTGCGTTCGGTTTTCGGGGTCCGTGTTGCTCGGCGTGTTTAATTTTATATCGTTATAATTATCGTACGTCCCTCCCTCCAAACAGTCAAGGCGGGCCACCCTCCCCCAACAGCACCACCGTGAACTTTTTCCCGTGGGGTGCGTGTGAAGCGGGCATTTTCTACCGAAGCGTGCGGTTCAATGCATTTCGTTCGCTTAATGAGTTAAATCAAAAGCATCAACTCGAACCCAAGCGAAACGCATTCCGGGCACATTCCGCATCGGAGGCCAAGGGAAGGTCAGAACCGATGGTGGGAGAGGTTGGTTAGGAATTTCCCGCCTGTTTTCCCGGCTTCGCATGCAACATCATCAGCACCCTTTCGGGTCGACGGGCCAGCTTCCTCATCAGTAGCAGCAGCAGTTGGGGGCTGCTCACCATGATTGGGGCTTCTATTAGCATCGGCTATTCTGGCCCGACCGGGACCTGGTCCTGCACGACCACGCATAAGCAACCAGATAACGTACAGGGGCGAGATTCATCGGTGGAACGATGGGATCTGATTATTTATATCGATGTTGCCCCCTTTCGACTAACAAACCTTTAACGAGATCGTCACTTCAGGAGCTTCCTGTTTTCATTTTACGGCCGTTTTGCAACATTTGAGGGAAGAAGAGAGCATTTTAAGAGTTATTCTCTAATTATATTTCGTTTAGTATGTTTACTAAAACGGTTGGTAAACATTGTTTTATATTTCTGATCTTTTAACATGGACTTTGAAGTTCTACTTAGTAGGCGATGTTCTTACAATTATTTTACCTGGTATATTATTAGAACCGGTAGGTCTTTATGCGTAACTGATCCGACACACCACACCTTATCAAAAGAATGCACTCTCAATTCTACCATAAACATACACGCAAACAACAAACGCAACTGCATCGATACGAGGCGCCTTCCGGAACAGAACATGTCACCTTCAGCCAGGTGTGGAAAAGGGGTTTGCTCGTTCCGGTTTTGTGGTTCGCCGAGTTTCGTAAAGTTTGTTTGAGTGGAAAACTCATTCCGTGCGTTAATAGGACCTATCGGATGTGCGTTACTAGGACCTACAGGATGTTTCCTAGAGGGCGTCAAACTGTGGAAAGTATTCTTTGAACAGGGAAAGGATGAATAAAAGTTAACCCAACCTTCAATTAATTCTTTCAAGTTGACAATATAAACTATGTTTCCATGTGTTTAAAGTGCTTTCAAAATTGGAAAGAAAAATGAATCGTGGAACAACTAATATCTACGATATTTATCAAGTCGAATCTCATCCTCACTTCATCCTCATCCACATTTTCGAACAACAACTCCTGGTAGAGGGAGTATTTGTGTGTATTAAGTTTCTCGATTCCTTGAAAACTCCCAATCCATACTTGCGAAACTTTATAACAAACAAGCAGCAAGACCGCACAACGTACTACGCACCTTCCTTCCAACTTCGAGCCCACATGTTGGCGTTGGTCAGTCGGTCGGAAGCACATTAGTGACGGTTCGATGAAAATCTTTCCAACAAACTGATTCCGTCCGACCTATCAAAGCCATAGCAAAGGGAGGGGAAAACTAGGCCGAGTTTCCATAGGCAAGAGACGTGAAAGATGTTTCACGGAACGATATAGATAAAAGGCATAGATTTTAGGTTCAATGTATCAAAACAGTGAAGAAAATCAATGTTAACAGCTTCAACTATATGGAGTTAAATTATACATCTCATCTCATCATTGCGGGAAGTAATCAATCTGATGAGAAAATCAATACCGGCGTGTTATAGAAATTATCAACTCAATACCTCACTGCTATCAATCTACAATACCTTTCACGAGCGCGGACAAAGTTTTCCACTTCCACACTAACTCTGGAGAGAAATCTCCAGCGTCCGTCCGAAGTTTTCCGTGCACCTAACGACTTGCTCATCGATCATTAAGTTTAATTAATATCTTCTATTCTAAGCCTTCCGGGTGTCAGTTTTGAAGCATAATTTCCATTCTATTTGCTCACTCATTCAGAAGAGATTAATTAGCTACCGATTAGGGCCGGAAGTAGCACCAACCCCGACCCGGGCGGTACTGTTCCCCTCCCCTTTTGCGTCGTACAGTCATTTTTCAGCTTCGGTTCTGGTAAAGATAAAAACCCCCCGCTCGGTCCTTGTAATCCTCAACGTCGATGAAGACTTCGGAGGAATAATCAGCGCACCGGTTTCCCGGTTGACCCGCCCAGGTGTGACGACTATTTGAAGCGGTTTGAAATTAATTTAAGCAGCGATGATTAACCAAAACCCCGTTCGCCTGAATACACGGGCCGCTCATTAAAGTGTGGACCTTTATTGCGAAGGATTAATGGAAGGGAAAATTCCACCAAATTTCGTCGCACAAACTTGCATTAAAACAATGTCTTCAGGATCGCGGAAGTTAAATGAAGCAACAAACTTTTCAAATTCTCCCCCACCCACTGGGCCACCCAAAAACAGATCTAACGTAAGGAAAATACAAAACAAAAGATGAAGGAAACGAATGTAGATCGATAGGCACCCGAAAATATCGTGACCATCTTTTATTTTCCCCACAACTCGCGAACTTGTCAATTGGCATGCGACAACGCGGTAAAATGGGCGGTGGGGGGGGGGAACGGCTCTTGCAGTGAGTTCTCGAAAACGGGGTGAAAAATCAACAAGCACCAGCCACGGCCAGAAGCACGATTTTCCCCGCAAACCTGGGCCCGAGGTGAACGAGCAAAAGTTTAATTTCATCAAAAGTCAAAAGTAATTTTTAGTTCACTTCACACAAGTATTTCCCGTCGTTGGCACGATTCTCCCCCTCTTTCCTACGGCCGTCTCCCTTCTCTTCTTCCCCCCCTCCTTCGCCAGCCAACTTTCTTCAAGATGTCTGGCCAGTTTAAGCTTTGTACGACAGTTTTTCATTAAACTTTTTCCCGCTTGAATTAACTTTTTCCACCTCGTCGAATCGGTTGGCGTAGAGGGTGGTTTCTCCCCCCTCGGAGAGCCCTCACCACACGCCTTTGGCCACACAATGTCGTCACTTGCACTAGACCCGCTGTTACTATACCGCTAAATTTCTCCACCTTCCAAAAAAAACTTTCAAAGCCTCGAATGCGGCACGCACGCCATTCCGTTTGCGAGTTCTTTTCCCATTTTCCCTGACTTTGGCCCCCCGGTTCCTACCGCAACGAAGTTTATGAACCATCCTTAGTCAAACTATTAGCGGGCGCACATTACTTTTCCCGCGAGATCCGAATCAACCCACGACCAACTGCAATTGCTTGCTCGTGCTAAGATGCCATCGCTCAAAAATCGCATGTGAATTCGGCATCAGACATCAACCTGGCGCCGGAGTCCGGAGTCCACTTCTTTATCGCTGCCATCGTTCGGGCGTCGGGAGGTGAAAAAGTCGGAAAAATGGAAGAAAAATCTACTCCCATACGATTAGAAGAATCTCTCGAAAAGTATCTTCGAGACGTGGGCGAACTTCTCTCGACTTAAAGAGCCCACTTCACCTCATCGCATTCTACTGCACACACGCGCTTGTGTCCGTTTTCTCCCGCCAGTTCTTCAACTCCATGAGCCGTCGTTACCGAGGTGCTTGTTCGCATGTTTTCTTTTCGCGCAACCAGCCCCCGGGGGCTTGCACAGAAGGCATCGGCGAACTTTCTTACACGAAGACGTAAAGTTGATTTTAATCAAGTAAAATGGTTATATCTCACCATGCGAGAGATTTTCTCTTCACTCTAAAGTACGGTAGATTGAAAGACGTAAAAAGTAAAAGAAAGTCCTTCCGGCAGTAAGTCAAAAAACAAAAATTTTCTTCATGCTTGTTGTTGGAAAAATAGCAGACCGAAATTTATAATCGCAAGCATTCCGGTCGTTCGCGGAGGACAAGACCGTTCCCTGGATGTGCAACAGGCATCGGGTGGAATTCGTCTCACCCTTGGAGTTGAACCCAGAATCAGTCACACTTATAACTTCACTGCAAGAAGGTGAATGCCTCCGGGGGGCCGAGGATGAGCTGCCTGATGGTAAGCGGAGCATCACAAGGATCATGATCCACGATGAGGTTCCCTCGTAAGGAAGCGGTGGAATTTTTGCTTTGTATCACCATCTTGGACCGACTACGGAACTTCAAGAGCTCAAACTGGCCAGACCGAGAGATACTTAGCTCGGAGCGTTCCGTGCTAACGCTAATAAAGTTAGTTTTGATTTTATTTCTGTTGGCTCAAATTAATACTTTTTCTTTCCCCCTTTTTGTCTCGGTTGATAAGATACGTATGGAGCGAGGGAACAGATGGATAAAAAGTGTTAGTTGTGAAAGTCAACAAGAGTCAGCGATACTTGAAGGGAGATAGATTTTTTAAATACATTTTCATTCCTACTATTGTGCGTTCCAACCGAGTTTGTGTCTTGGAAATGTTATCACCCAACGCTTCTGCGTGATCAAGTTTAGTTTTATTATCTTACAAACAACCAACCTATTCGTCACGTCACCAACTCGAAACATCTCGGGGGGGCGAAAGGAAAACTTTCTCCTGTGTAGTTGGTTTTTGATGCAATAAATTAAATATCGTCTTCCGTACAATTTTTCATCTCCAACTCCCTGCTCTACGATTCCAAAGGACGTACGCAAGGGAAAAACTGTCACGAGACGAGCATGAAGTGCAACTTTCAACAGTTCTTGATTTGTTGAACCAAGATTCACCCACTGCTGGAGAGTAATATTCATCGGGGCAACAGATTCCTTCAGCAAACTGCAGCTAAAATTCGCTCCCCCTTGACAGAAACGTCTTGCAATTTATTTAGCTTCATTAATTTGTCGTTCGAAAGTGTTTATTTTTGTATCTGCACGATGAAGTCACACCACTCCGGGAGTCAACTCGATTAAGTGGAAGTTTCGAAAGGCAAATTAATACTTCATCCTTGATCAGTGCAACACTCCTTCCAACTCCCCCCCTGGACAACTGCACACTTTGACGCACCGTTCAATGCTTTACAACCGGGGGAAAAGCATAATTGATCAATATTTGTTCTGTTAACGATGCACTTAATTATCGCTGATTGACAGCACTATAATCGCTCGCGGAACAAACAATCTGCCCTCGATTTGGCGAACGCATCGATAGAGGAGGCCGGCCGATCGGAGGATTATGATTTGTTGCAAAACGCGCACATCGATTCTCGCTGCAGTTGTCATACGGAAGTTTCGCAATTAAAGCATAAACAAGTAAGCATAATTATTGACCTATAAATTGACGATACATGATGCAAACGGCGTCGGTTTCAAATGTTCATCGAACGAAAAGCAAAAAGTAAAAGTATGGCACAAGAGTGGACAACAAAAACAGAAAGAAAAAGCACAGAAAAAAGTCCCATTCTGCTTTAGCTAAATGTTCAACTGTGTCGGAATGTCTGTGCATGGCGAGAACCCTTTGCAGTACTGTGAAAAGCGCATAATATTTGTGTACCGAATGGAAAATGGGCGAACTTTTCCTTCGCCAGCCACAGCACGCAACCATGCTGCTGGTCGAGTAGCACGGAACGTAATCGCAACCGAGCATCAATAATAGATCGAACTTGACTTTTACCAGTACCGAACCGAATGCATTCGGTTGCTTCTCTCACAGCTTTTCCACGTTCGATGGTCAAATTCCATTAGCGAATTACTATTTCGCTCGGATGCAAAAAGGGGGCCAATTTCCGGCAGCGTTCTATCTAACTTGCAGTTCAACCTCGGAGAGATTCTGTGGAGATTATTTGGACCCCCCGAAGTCGGGTGCAGAACGGACATAACTTCGACCTGACGTGTGACATCACAATGCACTTGGCACTGGCGCGTACCATTTTGCATCCGATGTGCCAAAAGTGCACATTTTCGATGCCATAGGGTAGGTCTTTTTCGCGAAAGACTCACAAACTATGGCAGGTTAATGTAATCACTCGATTCGGTACATTTTTGGGGATGGCAAATGGTAGATGCAATTTTTACATTATAGTAAACTTGGTTCTTCAAAGATTAAGCTGCTTCAGTGTTACAATACAGCTGTATATTTCTTACCGAAAATGTAATCAGCTCTGTACATTATCATAAAGCGTTAGGTCGTTCCCTTAGGGTGACCTTTTTCCGCGAATCGCCGAGTGATATAAACGTTTAGTGCAGGTCCTTTTGCTACCAAAAGTAATTTACCAGAGTGTGGAATAAATTGTAGCATCCCTTGAATTGGACCATTTCGCGAGCGGAATACAGAAATCTATTAAACAAATTACTCCACATCGCTCCCGAAACCCGGTTCAACGAAAAGGGCAGACAAAGATTATCCTCTCCCGCCTGGAGCTCTATCCTTTTCCTTGTTTGGAACTTTCTAAAAGCAGAAAAGTCAACAGTAAATCTCTCCGCTGTGAATTGAATTCGGGCGAGGGTACTTAAGTTAATTACACTCCCGAGCACACAAAACGCCCTCACCGAATCGATGCATCTAACGCAATGCACCTAACCAAAGCGACCGTTTTTGGAAGGACCGTTCTGATTAGAACTCTCTCAACGACTCCGGGGACGCCGGATTTGCTTGCATTCGGAGGAATTATTTCAAGTAAAGTTTTCCACTTCGAAACCGAAAGTCTCACGAGACGAACGCAAACAACGCAAACGCTGTGTTTGTCCACGGTAATATTCGGATTCGGTGACATTTCATTCGTGATAAGACAAAAAAAAAACGTCAACACAACCTCCACGATGAAGACGTTAAGGGGGAAGAAAATGGAATCGTCTGTGTCATCTAGGCGAAAACATTCCGAGTAACTTTCTGTCGGCGTTATCGAACGCATTCGTGCGTAACCTTCGTCCTGCTTCTAGAGGTCGTTAATTGCTACCAGCAGCCGTGACCGAACCGTGTCGATCGAAAACGCAAATTTCCAAACCAACACTAACCTTCTTCCCAAGGCCAACCATTAAACGTTGTCCGTCTGTCTTCGCGCGAAACGTTGAATGCTGACCGTCTTGCTATCGTTATTATCGCGAGCGACCCATCGAGACCCAATAACACTCTATCTTCGCGGACTTACGACTAGACGAGCCGGTCCTTGACGGCTCGATGGCTCGATGGAGGGCGGCCGCGAAAGTTCTTCAATCGGAAAATGATGCGAATAATTTGAATAATTTGATCACGATCGCTTTTTCCCCGAGACCCGCAGTCAAATTCTTGTCGCGCAATTGGAAGCTGCTACTTGATTTTGGGGGGTGAGTTTCCATTAGGATGGCCGAGAGGAGGGAAAAAGTGCGAGGAAATTTTTCACCCAAATGAATTCACAGTAGAAGCGGGGAGAAGGAAAAGCCTGGGATAGTCCAGCGTGAGCAAACAAACTTCTAAATCGATGCAAATGAGTTTTGACGCCCCGGAAAGCAGATGAGACTTAACAAAAAGAAATAAAACAGAAATCAGTTATCAAACTTTCGAGAAGACATTCAATTATCCCTAACAGTTTTCTTATGTCAAGGAATTTTACCAGTTGAATGATTACTTTTACAGATTTTATAAACATGTTTGAACTATTTCGGCCATCAACCAAATAGTTTTCGAAAGGGTTCAATGATTACTTTTATGGGAATATATTTACTACCAACTCGATGGCGTGACTAACCCTCATAATTTTCCAACGTGAAACATGTGGCTTAAATGTGCTGAGAACCCGAAAAAAGGACTCATCGCCTTTCTTTTTACTCCCGGTCCACTTATCTATGAATTAAACCCACGGCAAACAGAAATATTTCAATAGAGGATGAAATAAAAGCTCTTCGTGAGCAAAACAAAAAAAAAATCCAGCAGCCTCCAATTGTGCTGATGGGATCCCACAAATCGTTTCCATTTCAATATCATTCTCAATTAAGCTAAATTATTATTTCCCACCCACTCCCGCCCAGCGTCGGATCCTTTTCCTCTTTCGCTTCCCAACACCGAACCGGTTCTGGGGAGTAGGAGTAGCTTTTCTGGGGACCGGTAGCATTTCTCCACCCCATGACCTACCTTCACCTTCCGAGCAGTTGAACCTCAACAACGGCCCCCCACCCTCCCACCAGTGCCCGGTTGGGAGGAAAATTCCCATTTTCCTCCACTAAACCATAAGTAGATTTATGGTTAGAATTTAATTGAAAAATTTGGAAATTTATTCCGACCCACAACAACCGGGTGTGCAGGGACTTTGGTCCCTTTTCCCCCCGGCCCCCCTTTCCACCCCCGTCCCCACGACGACGACAAACAACCAAGACGAAATTCGATACACACTCCACCACTTCATCCAAACCCGGGGCGCGTCCCGGGGATGGACTCAGTGATTTGTGAAACAAACCTCCCATCCGAAAATTGGTTTCTTCATTCGCCACCAGTCTCGGAAAAGGGCGATGCTGCGGAACTTTCACCACCAGGCGTGTTGTCCCCCGGTTTCCCTTCCCCCGGGAAAACCACTCCGAAAACCACTTCTCGGGTAGAAGTGGAAGAGTGTCACATTAAAGTTGTGACCCATGCCGTACTCGAGGCGTTCGTTCGGGGTTTCGTGGAGCATATAATTGATAGTTTGACTTTTCCTGCAGCCGGAAAACCCGCAAAGATATCGCAGTGGTATTGAGAATTATCGGTCAAGTACTCTGTTTTGCGGGGGGAATTAGTGAACAAATTGGTCAGTTCTTTGTTTTTTTCCGGTGGCTTAGGATGGGGGGATATTTAACAAGATTAATACATGGTAGCTCTTTGGAACATTATTCTGAAGGATTTACCACCATACGAATAAGCTTTATGCGCCGCTCTTGTAGACATAATTTCTTATTTAAAATAAAAGTTAATTTATCTGATCCAATAAATTTTCGCTTTTTGTTTTGCGACCATAATTGTCTTAAATGAATTCGAAGCTTAAGAATCGAATCGAGATGGCCTTCTGGTGAGCCGCACACCACATCTACTTAAGCACACACTCCTGGCAAAGTACGATGCGATTAAAGCACTTTAAGTAGAGCATTGTTATGCCTGCATGCGTCTTAACGATGCGAGTATATCTTGCCCGGTTCGAGCGGGTATTGGATTTGAATGTCTTCCCCCGCGCCGACCTTGGCATAAAAGAGAGCCACAGCGAGTAGAAGAAGTGAAGTGAATTGCTGGCTCCAAGATGGCTCGTTTCCGAATCGGAGACGCTCGCTGCTGCTGCGGTCTAATTATTTTGATCCGCCAACTGACGCACGGCTCGTCCGCTTTGCATTGCTCGGTTCTTTCGATGATTGACGGGTTGGTGAACGTGTACGCAAGGTCTGAAAGTTCTGGTGCCACGGTGTTGACCCGCTTTGCCGAAAGGGAATGCCTTTATCAAATTAACCGAAAGTAAAATGGGACAATGTCGTACATCGTCGCGATTCCACTATTTCCCTTGTCGCGAAACACCACACGAGCCTTGGAGTGGACAAACTTTCCGAATTGGCACCCCCCGCGTTGACCGGTGGTGGACACAAAAACAAATGAAACACTCGTTAAAACAACATCATGGCACGGATGGAGAGTTTCATCCGGTCCAACATTCCGGCATTAGCACCTTCCACCAAACGGGCGAACAATCGGAATCGGGCGGAAAGTAAATCAAACCAACGCCCGTAAATGGTATTAGGAAGCATGATTGAATTTTCCCGACTGATCCGATTTAACGCCACGTTAAGGCAACACACACGCACACACACGATGGTCCACGTCCATCCATGAGATGGTAGTCAGACAATGGTGGCGCAAAGCTCTTCGCTAACATGCTCTCGAACCGTACCGGTTTTGTTCGGTTCTCGTTCGGTTGTATGTTTTTCTCTAATTAAAACTTTCCCACTGGGATGTGTTGGAGATGCGTTCGATCCATCCAGGAACGGGCACGGCCAACCGTATGTGGACAAAAATACGCAGCAAAGTGCGTAATCAGTTACAGATAAACGGATGAAGGTCGTAGGCCCTACGGACCGGAGTGAGAACCGGGCAACGCCATTGCTTCGACGTTGGCACAGATGTCCACTTCGATTCGTGTTTATTTCGAACTGGATATTCCTGACACACTCATGCGCCTGGGGAAAGAAAACCCACCGGAAAGGTAAAGCTCCGATGCTTTGAAAATTCCTTCCTTTAGTCGCATGTCCGTTTGGCTAAGGATGCATCCGTTCAGCGTGAATTGAGAGGACATGATTGACGGTTTCTGGGACGGTACGAGGATTTCAAATATAGGTCCGGCGCAATACGGTACACAGAGACGGGTGTTTCTAAAAAAAGGTTGTGAAAACCTGCGATAAAGCAATAGCTAAAGTGAACCCCTTTGCTTTACGCAGTTCCATAGAGAAGCGCCTACGATAGATTCATTGGAAAATGTAACATAGTTTCTTCTTACATTTCATTTCGTGCAAGGAAACAGATGCCATTTAGTGTCTTTCAATCATTTGACAATTCAATCACTCTACCGAGTGTCTCAATTCTCTTCGAGCCAATTGCTTAACATGTCTCTGTTTCATGAGATCTAGTTCCTTTTTCATGCGTATCTTATTTCTTACTAATTAATTTTAATTTCATAAATTGTCTACACAAATCCTAAGGCATAGGTATTTCTTGCCTCATTCAACATTGAAAGCATTAACCGTCATTTCAAACGTCAAACGTCTATCAAACGGTGGTTTAAATGAATCTAATTTGATCGTTAGATGACTTTTGGCAGTGTTGCCAGCCACATTTCAGCTGAAAGCTTTCAAAAGTTGCACTTTCCTATACCGTTTACTTCGTGGAGATTTCGATAACAGAAACTTGAAACGATTCTCACGCGCAGAATGTGGCTTTAGTGGAACACAATGTGACAATTTTATGTCGTTCGACCATATGACCCCGTAATAAACTACTCGATCATTTCCGCTAAACGACCACCTCGTCGAGGTCCCGAGGTTGACTTTCAATTAATTGGAAACCCCCCCTCATTTCATGGCGTTGTCCTTGTGGCGGTTTTGTCTCTCCGCGTTCATCCCCAAAAAACGCAACCACCATAGAAAAACCAAACACACATTCTAACTCCTCCAGAACGCCGCCACCGAAAGCGATCGAAGTTGGAAAGGAAGCGACACACCACGCGAATAGGGCTGTGTATGATCTCATCTCGTGTTGTTGTCCCTCGCCAAAGAGAAAAAAAAAACCAACATAAAAAAGAAGCTGGATGCGAAGGAAGGCCAAAATCGCGGGCTCGGAATCGAAAGGAAGAGACGACGATGACAGAAACACACAAGTTCCACGGAGCGATTGTATTCTGCTCGGGAAACCGTTGCTTTTTCAAGAATAAAAATTCGTACCGATCCCGCGCGAGAAGGTCGAACGTGGAGGGGGTCCCCCAAAGGGAGTGGAGAGGTGGTGCCGACTGGGTACGCATGCGCACGCAGCATTACAAGCGTCGGTGGCATGTTTCAGCCCACGAGGGTCAGCGTGTAGCGCGATCCTCCAAAGCCTAAGGCCCTCGGTTCTCGCCGCGAGAAGTGCGAGTCGCACGAATCTCGCGAGATCGCGGGACGAACAAAAAGAAAAATAAATGCAACCCCCAACCAAAGCTCAGGCTAGAAAGAGCGCATTAGAAGGGAAGAGAAACATAGCCCGCCAAAGATATTGTTGTCTGAAGGAAGCATAAGAAAACGCACGAGCCTGAACGAGAAGGAAAGAGAGTGTTGTGTCTGCCTTTGGCCCGCCACTCGGGGGATCGTTTGGGATTCGGTTTCTTTTTTTTTTGCTTCTCAGCATTAACTTCTTCAGTTACAACATAAAGCGAGACAGCCGGAGATGGAGACGGTGCCACCAGCAGGCCGGATTCTCACCGCATGCTGGCTCAGTATGTGTTGACGACTGCGCGAGTTCGGTGGAGGTTTCGGTGTGTTTAGGCCCAGTGGTTTGTGTTGTTTTTTTCGGTGCGAAGGTATGATCAGGATCGTCGACCAGTGGATCCGTTAGATTACCTTTCCCAACTCCCGAGTTCCGCGTTAGTGAGCGTTTGGAGAGAAGGTACGAAAGTGTCCTTTAGATTGGAGGAGAAGAAATGAAACCGATATCGATCACGTGATTTTAGAAAAAGCAACTCTTGGAGCTCGAACTCCAACTCATCTAAACCCCTGTGGCTGTGGGGGAGTACAAATAATCGCCTCAGCCTTTTGGAGGAACCGTACTTTATCGGAACCGTGTGAAACGAACGAACGTTCTCTCTCAGTGGTGGTTTCTAATTTAATTATTTCTTAATTAAGAATATTCGTGTTCGCGACGGTGTCGGATCCGAAGGTGATGCATGTTGCCAGCGCCACCCCAAGAGCGCGTGTTATACTCCCCCTCCCCCTCCCCTACCTCCTTCCACCCCCACGAACAATACCGAAAGGCCACTCCGGCGTCAACAATCGCCACACAAACGTTCTCTCACGTTTCGGTGCTTGACATTTACCCAGTTTGATCGGTTGGTTGGTGTGCTATGCTGTTAGTTGTTTTTCCCCCCCTTCCCCTTCCTTCACGAAAGATCCCTCGCCTTGCAGACGCCCGCGTCTTCTGGAGGGCAGCCAACGTTTTGCAAGCGCTGCTCCAATAATGCCACGGCTGGCGATTCGAACTATGTGCCACAAATTAGAGCCCCGATCGAAAAATCCGATCGAATCTCGTCGGTCTCGAGGGTCGAAGTAATTCGAAGTGCCCAGCCCAGCCCAGCCCGGGTCCAGCCACTGGTCCAGCCCAACCCAACCTCCCTCCCTGGCCGTCCAAACGATCGGACACGGACCTATGCGCGCATTTGTTTGTGTGTGCTGATCGACCCTAATGTGGGTGTGTCGTGGTGCATTAATCATACGCCACCCGGAGATGCTGGGCCTGTTGATGATGATGCTGCTGCTGATGACGATGATGGTGATGGCAAAACCGAAGCCCAACCGCTTAGGTCAACGGCGGAGGGCGAGCGATTCACGAGCGTTCGTCGTTCAACGTCGCGTTCAAGTCACCCCACGGAGCTGGACACCCGGAGCCTGGAGGCTCCGCTGGAGGGAGGCGAGGGGGCCTGGTTGTCGGTTCCGATGTACCGAGCCCACGGGCTTCCAGCAAGCAATATTCGAACCGCGAAAGCCTGCGGTCGTCGTCGAACGTCGCTCGGAGTTGTTCTTCTCGCGTACACTCGCGTCGTCGCGTCGTGCGGAAAAAGTAAAAGTTGTTTGCGTGCACATGCGAGGTTAGATAATAGCAATCATCACATCCCTGTGTGGGCCATCTTCATTCCGTACCGTGGTGGTCCATTCCAGTGGGATAGCGTCAGGTTGTGCGTCAACAGTGTGTGTTTATCTAATTTGGTTTTCGCTCTTCCTGTTTCGACCTGGTTCGATTGAGTTTGGTTTGTTCGGTTTCGGAGGAGGGACAATATGCTGCACAAATAAACAAACCAAGTTGTGCTGTGATGAACTCAACTAATTTGTGTTGCAACATCGTGCCAAAGTACACTCGACTCAATAAAAAATCACCTCTTTATTCTCTTCCACAAACCCCCAGCTGAAAATGTTTCTCCGGCGAACGAATTCGGTAGTTTTACTGATATTTGGATGTCTCCTTATAATAGGTAAGCGCTTTCCGTTGCATAATCGTTGAATCTGAATTTGGTTAAGAGGAAGCATACACGGCATGCAAATGTCGCGCGATGGTGCGAACTCCGCCTGATATGTATTGGAAGACGACCACAGCCAGATCAGGCCCAGGAGATTCGCTCTTTTTTGGGGAGTGTGATTTATGTTTTATAGCTCCGCCACCACGAAGCTGAAGTCGGTCGGTCGATCGTTCGGTCTTGGCCTTGCCCACCTTGCGATGATTTCCTTGACTGCGTTTAATTTTACGGCCCCCCAGCCCAACCCTCCAAACTCAGCCCGACGATACATTTACTCCGTAGGCAAATGGAGGCGAAAAAATGTCTGCCAACCGCTTCGGCTTCGAACCGAATTTAAAGCGATCACCTTTTCGGTGCGGGTTTTTATTATGGCTTCCCCGCGCGGTTCGGTTTCCTACGTCATATCTTATGACAACCAGATTGCTTCGGAAATTGGGGTCTTTGAATATTTGATGACATTTTATGCAATTAGCTAAGCCGAGGCTTGGGCAGGATATTGCACCTTAATTGAGTGCTGGCTTGCGATCGTAAATGATATTGGATGCAATCAGCTCTAAGCATGCACTTCCTTTCTAATAAGGTTTAATTTAAGGGTTTACATTTAAAGATGCTCTAAACGTTCTCCTTTAAATGGCTTAGAATAATAATACCTGTGTGTGTTTTTTTAAAAACCCGGTTTGGCTTTCAACTAGATGGTCACGAGCAAAAGAATCGCACCAAAAGAGGACGGAATGCGCGAACCTCCAACACAGCACAGTCGGTCGATGGCTCCGAACCGAGCCAGGATCTTGATTCCAACGGCAACAGCCAGCAGGAACAGGACGTCCCCGACATTCCGCCCGGATTTCTAAGCCCTTCGGTACAGGAGTATCTGGAGCTTGGGAAATCCATCCCTGGTAAGTTGAAAAACAACAAATTTTATTGTTGAGTGAACCAATGTGAAAGGTTTAGATTTGTGCTGTCGGCGAGCATCCTTGAAATGATGAATGAATAGCTTTACAAGTTTTCTTACTTATCCGAAAAAAAAAATCCGTGTCTCCAACGGGCGACGAAACCAACCGATCATCAGCGTCAGCGTTGACAGAAACGGGTTCTTTTACGTTGTTCGGCGTGGTGGTGTCAATGTATTTTTCGTAGCGTGAAGGCCGTCGCCATTTTTTGACCATCTTCTTTTCCACCCCCTTCGACACCACAGGCCGGCCCGGAACTGACTACCCCATCCTGTCGGCGATTCCGTACACCAATTTTTACTGCGACGAGCAAGAATACCCCGGCTTTTTCGCGGACATGGACACGAGGTGTCAAGGTAATGGCTGCGATTGACGTTCCCCTTGATGTTTTTAAAAAGCCCAATCCATTTGCTTCTAGGATGGCACTATTGCGACATCGACGGACGCCAGGCGACATTCCTCTGCCCCAACGGGACGCAGTTTTCGCAAGCGGTATTCGTGTGCGACTGGTGGTTTAACGTGCGCTGTGATCTCTCGCCCCGGCTCTACTCAATCAACGCCCGGCTGTACCAGCGACCGAAGTTCAATCCGACGCAGCCGCATCGAGTCATCACCCGTCAGCTGGTGGACGAAATCTTCAACGTGTAAAAAATGTGTGTGCGTGTGTAATGTTTAAAGTTTCGATATTTATTTAGCTTCGATAGAGTAACGTTTAGAGACTTCTGCCACTTGTTTTTCCCTTTCCCCCAATTTTAAACTAAGAAAACCTTGTCATCTGGATTCACTTTCTTATCGATCAACCCAGGGAACGGAAGGGAGGTGTGAAATAGTTGCCAAGAAAAATAAATCCCATCAAATCGCGTCCCATTTTTTTATTCGTTAATTCTATTGTATATGTTGCTTTTCCTCAAAGTGTCCCGACAGATGCTATTTTGCATAGGCTTACGACTCGTCATCGTGCGATTGTACTGTTGTAAAAAAACGAACCACAATGTGTAATAAAATATGTAAATATTAATTTACCACCAAACAAAGTGTTTATCGAGAATGGTTTTTAATCATCCGAAGAGTTGAAAGATTTACCATTAACGAGATGGTTTGTGTTTACAGTTTGAACCTTCATCCCCATTGTGTGGGGAATAAAATCCGTAAGAAATTGTAGGTAAGCACACTCACATAAAAAACATCGATGAACGGTGCCTTCCGTTGGCAAACATTTGCAACTAACAACAAAAAAAACAACACACTCATCATGTTCACGAATCAACCGGTACTGGCCACAGACAAGCCCCCATTTCAAACGCTACGGCACCGCCAGTAGCTTACCCCAAAACGAAAGCTCCACGCTTGGAAGCGCGTAACGGTTTCCTTCTAGCTTCAAAACGGTTCCCCGCACGGGCTGTACGTTCGTCGCTTGCCCAGCCGTTGAAGTCTTTTGTTTGCGAGCGTCAAGCTCCCCAAGGGAGCTTTCGCAAATAATGCGACGAGCCACCGGAGGAAGTATCGCGCGTGAGCACTCACGCCGTGGTGAGAAAAAGGGTGAGGAAAAAGTGAGACCGGATTTTTCGGAGCTTCGTCGGACGTCGTCGGGCCGCGAGGCGGCGTACCCGTGGACACGCGCTGCTCGGCGAGCTCAGTAAGCCCGCGACGCTGGCTTGGAACGCTGGTCAGTTTTGGTTGGAAGTCGAGACGTCGAGACGTCGAAGTCGAAGTCTGCCCAAGTCTGGGTCTCGGTCGATCCAGTTTGAATGTTGGCGCCGCAGCATTGCAGCAGTGCAAAACGGTGTAATTGCGGGGGGTGAAAAAAGCTTTTCCTTCCATTAAAGATCGTGTGTCGTAATCGTCGCGTGGTGTTCGTCCTGTTCTGCACGCGGTGTTATGCCATTACGTTCGTGCGGGCAGCGATCGCGCATCTCTCGGGTGGTGGTGCATCTGCATAGCATTGCGAGCCCTAGTGAAGTGTTGTAGTGCACACACACGCGCGGTTAACGGCAATATGCTGCCGGTCCGGTGATCTTCAGCTGCAGCCTTCGTCGGTAATGTGCCGTTTGAGTGGTTCGACGACGGAAAGTTACAATCTCCCGCGATGCGAGTGATACGATAACGACACTTTCACTCTCTCACAGCCGATCGCCTGTGCCTGCTGCACTTCCTTGAACCAGTGTTGCACCATCGTGTGTATGCTGTTGCATATCGAGCGTCGAAAAGATAGAGTGCCCGCGCGCAACCTACGCGCAAGCAGCGTGAAATACACACACACACACATCTCAGTGCCAAACGGAGTTGCATTTAATTGCCAAGTCAAGCAGCAGTAGTTTGATCCTCGACGAGTGACAGTTCTAGCGCACGCGGGAGGAAGCGAACGCGTTCACGTTCTAAGCGACAACATGAACGCAAGACATCAACGATGGATGAGGCAACGAACGCTGCCACTATTCATGGTCACAGGTAGGTCGGCCACGGGAGAACGTGTGCCAAACTGCGGTTTGTGGTTGGTGGACAAATTGCCAACGGTGGGAATGCACGGGGGGGAAAATGCAGCCACTCTATCCTACCCTTGCCATCCATGTGTCATGTTGCAAGTGTCGTAATAAAATGCATCCAGTTCCTGCTCCGCGCACGCTGGCGCATTTAAATGTTTCGAAGGGAAACCGCCACTAACCAGCAGGCCACACTAGCTCGAGAGGCTGCAGGGCAGCGCACCAGGCCCAGCTGGCATTCAAGTGATCGTTCAACTCCTTTGACATGCCACGGTGTGGTGGAAGTGGCCGTTTTGAATTGGAAATCGTAGCCCATTAGCTCGAGTTGGTTTTTGTGTGTGCGTGTGTGTGTATGTATGCAGTTTTTAATGACACTTCCTTCTATTATGGTGGAGTAGCAATTATGCAGCGGAATGCGTCTGAAGGGTGGACTTAATTATTCACTTCAATTTGGGGGAGAATATTTTTTTATTAAAATCCATAAATCTTTCCACTTCTGTTGCTGTTGGGAAATGCATATATGGATTTTATTTTTAACTTAAGTTAGAGGAAAATATTTGTTTTGTAAATTGTATCAATTCTTCTTTAACACAAGAGTCGAAATTATACTGTTTAATGCAGTGATGTCAAACTCGTATGACCTCGTGGGCCGCATTTCGTCCCAAAATATGTTTGCGGGCCAAAACGTAGAATTGATTGGATTGATGAAAACTATGTTCTTGTCAGTGTGGTTATATCTTAACAGTCAATACACTTTTAAAATATTTCTTCGTATAAAATTTACAATTTCGAGCAAAAGAGAAGGTTTCTTGCTCAATCATTTTCCAAATTTAAACGGATTTAAATCAAGTTTATTGAAATATATGTTGCAGTTCAACACTATTGTGCATTTTGGTAAAGCTTTAAGAAAAGTAATGGTGAATTATTGCTATAGCTAACTTATTGCTCCATACCTGTTATTTTATTTAGAATGCTCTTGTAGTTCAGCATGTTTATTTTCTATTAAAACTATTTATTTGGTTTTATCTAAACATCTGTGTAACACCTCCTGTGTATGAGGAATAATGTTTTATATCACTTTCTTATAGAAATTGAATAATTTGACGTTCGCTCAGGTTTTTTTGCAATTCGCAGTTTGTGAAACCATTAACAAAAAATGTTTTGCTATTCAAACGAAAGCCAATAATCAAGAATCCAATGGCCGCAGGTTTGACATCCCTGGTTTAATGCGTCACTAGCTTGACTAACTATTTATCATTATCGGGACGGTTTCAAATTCACAAGATTCAATCTTCCTTTACTTTGTTTTGGACCACACGATGTAAAACATGTTGTAAATTTATCTTGAATCATAAATCACCTTATTTGGACTGGAACAGTATGCAGATACGATCGAACAAGACAAAGTCCCCCGAAAACCAGGAAAAGAAAGTCAAGAATTAAGCAAATGTGTTAGCAGAGTATAATTTTGTTTTTGTGCATTCGCCACGATCGTCTAAATGTCAGGTTCGCCAAGAAGCGGCTCTTCAGTGAGGGGGTGGGATGCAGGTGTGGGTGCTTATGCTCCTTCGGCAAACGTAACGCAACGTTTGCCCGAACGCAAACACTGCATCCCATCCGCCGACCCCCCCCCCTCCGGCACCGAACACAGAAACAAAAAAAAACACCCGGACACGAGCCAGCGCTTCGAAAGCATCATAAGCTCGTGGTGCTGCTGCGAGGCAGCATAGCGAAGGCGCATAACGGGTGAACGGGGGAGGGCTGAAAACTATCTCATACACTGTTTTGCATCGGCGCCCGGGCTGCGGCGGTGTATGTGCCCCCCGTCTCTCACTCCCCGTCGACACACGACTCCAACTCTCTGTTGGGCTGCGAAATGTAAAACCAACCGAACGAAATGAAACCGAAAAAAAATGGAGTGTGAAATAACGAGCCTTGCAATATTGGACTCCCGAGGCAACAGTGCCGCATGCCGGGGATGAAAATGAGGGAAAAGACAAACATCTCACGTCGGATGCTAGAGGAGCGCTGCTGCTGCTGCTGGTGGTGGTAGTGAAATATGTGACATGCGGCCCCGGCGGCGGCGTGGAATCGCGGAAAAGTTTGAAGTGCGTGTCGTGCGCGGGCGCCTTCGGTTCCAACATACATCACCACCACCATCCACCATCCTTACCCCTTTCGAACGTGGTGGTGCGCAATGCAAACAAGGTTGGAAAACAACAGAAAAAGAGCGACCAACGGGAGAAGGGAGGAGGAAAAAAGTGGCTTAATGCCACGTAAGAGGGGCCCGCCAAACACTCCGATGCAAGAGGAACGGCCGAGGCTGTGAGATAACGAGGAAATGCAGTTCGGCGCAGCACCCCATGCATGGGAGATAGTGATATTTTTGTGATTGATTGTTTGCGAGCACAATGGATTGCCAAGGTGTGTGTTTTAATTTGGCCACCTTCCGCACTGGTTTTAATTATTCCCCGCGGGCGTTTCATCTTTGACGAAGCTTGAAGTAAATGGTCTTCCTATTCTTATCTTTATTGGAGCAGCAACACACACACAAAAAACCAGAAGCGGATGTTCCCGTTTAGAGCCATTAGAGAAAACAAAGAAGATAGTTTTCTTATCGCACGGGATCCTCCATTAGGGGGGGAGGGAAAATGTGCAGTTAGAAGCACAATACAAACGATAGATGATTGATGTATTTGTTTTCGTTTGCATAATGTTCTGGGAGTGAACCTGGAAATGATAGGATTCGGACAAAAACCAAACAAAGAGTAAACCGAAAAAAGCTGCAAACTATCGCACCCCGGGCATCAAACGTATAATTGACGGGCCGTAAACAATCTTCGCGAAAAATAACCGAAAAGAAAGGGGTAAACAGAGAAGTTCATCCCCGCCCCGGGGGGCGGGATACAGAAAGATCCGGAAGATTTCTTTCCTCGGAACAGGAGAAAGACATAAACAGTCGAAACGATCAAAAACCTCAAAAGCCAATAAAAGATAAGATCCCAAAATGCAACGGAAGGCACAAGAAAAGAAAAAAAAAGACCACAGCCCGAGGCAGAAAAACCGCGACGGATTGTGTGTCGGATTTCCTCCTCCGGCAGAAAATATGGCTATATTTGTATGCTGCTTAGCATAGTCCGTTCTGAAACCCGAAACAAAAACACACAACACACCAAAAAAAAACTTGTATAAATCGTTTAATTAGGTTGCTTGGAAGTCGTTTGCTGAAACTAATTACTACCTTTCCCGTGTGCCATATAAACAGAGGCCTGACCCATCTCTCCCTCTCTCTCTCTATGGCTACCCCCTGGCGGAAGGTTGCGGGATTCATTCTTTAGGTCGATAAATTGTGTCTTGTAATTATAAGATTTTACGGCACACAATAGTGTGACTTTCTCCGGAAAGCCATTCTCTCTCACTGCGCGACCCGGCAGCAACCGTTCCATCTGTCCGGTCGATTCGGAATGGACCGGTAGGGTAAGGTAAGGCGGAGGATGCTGACTACTTGCCCTACTGGAACTGCGAAAAGCACCGCACACCGTTGGATAAAAAAAAAAGTTAGTTCCGCAATCGACAAAAAAAGAACTGGTTTCGTGTGGTTTTGTTTTGAATTCCCTTCAGATCCCCTCTCGCACCCTTCCGCCTCCCCCTATTAGAGGGGAAAGAGAGGTGGGACAGGAAGGAATACCAATGGGCCCGATTTTTTTTGCTGAACGGCCCGGGGAAAGTAGAGCGACACGCGATGAAAGATGTGACGCGACTTGGCGTTTGATTGCTGCCATGTCAATTTGTATTATTTCCATCGTCGGTTGGTTTTCTTCCCCGTTCAAGCACACCATATACCGATATTTTGCCTCCTAATTCAGGTTTTTCACTCTTGATGTGATTTGTCAAAAGTAAACGAAACGTCCCGCAGGAAAAAGGGAAAGTTTTGCGCCTAAACGAGTTCCCGCCCGGACTTTGTTGAAAAAGTTGTCGTATGCATTTCGGTTAGTATGGTTTTCCTTTCTTAATACAACCCCCTTTACATTGTGTGGTTGGGAGAAGCATATTTCATGCCCGTTTTCCACCGGCAGCATCATCACCAGCACCTGCCAACACCTGCGCGTTGCGTTTATCACCTTGCGATCGGTGTTGTCCTCCGGCTGTGGCTGTGATTACTCGTGCGCCGAGTGTGCTTGTGACCCAGTTTTTCCCTGCGCCGTCTCTTGATTGCAGTAAGTGCCCTTGCCTGCTGCCTGATGGTGCCTTGCCGTTTTACAAGATGCCATGCTCGTGATGCGCCGTTGACCGATCGCAAGGTCAGGCCCGAGAGCGCGCGCGCGAAAACAAGCCAAGAAAGCGGAGGAGAGAAAGAGAGTTTTCACGTAAGGCGCTGATCAGCTGTGTTCAGCATCTCCACGTGTGTGTTGAACGCGAAGTGCGTTCGAAGATTCCACCGCGTGAAAAGTGAGAGATTTCTCTCGCGCAGTGATCGTTCACCGATCGTGGGACGGAAAAGCTCGGCGAGAAGTCATCCGGTCGAACAAATCAAAGGCGAGCTCACCAGGTGGTGTGTGCACGCTTTTCAATTGAACAAGTTAATTGGCCACAAGTCTTTCTAAACGCTCCGAAACAGACCGAAGTGGCTCAAATAATGATTTTATTATTTCGTGGTTGCTCGTGATCTTGAAGATCTTAGATCATGGATCTCGGCATCGCGCCACCGCCGCGTGACGACGTGGGAACAGCAGTAGGGTTCTGCCGACAAGACAGCATCCGGGCGAGTGGTAAACTCCAGAACACAAGGTCACCAATGGCACGAAGTTTCCCTTTGTTCGCCCCGACGACGACGACTACTGGCTGTCGCTACAAGCGATCTCTAAAGGAAAAAGGGGTCTAAAACACACAAACATGTACACACACACACAAGAGCAGGCGGAACACAAAAGCTGAGAAAATCCTTCACCTCCAACTGCTGGCAGGGCTGGGTGGTGCTTCAGCCCACGCCAATCACCCCGAGGGCAATTCTACCCTTAAAGCCGACGGGGGAAGGGGATGAGGGAGGTTGTCGTCGACGAGTGGTCACAAAGCCGTCTAGTAATAAGCGGCCATTGGATTAATCTTTTCTAGAGCACTGGAAGCAGCACTTAAACTGCAATTGCTGTTTGCCATTTATGGCACGGACGGACCGGGGGTTTAGATTGGGTTCACAAAGAGTCGATCGGTGTGTGACGCAAACATAACCCCATGCGCAAGAATAAAGGCAAAACCACGATGGGTTCAAAAGAAAAGAAAAACCAACATCTCGAGCGGTCAGAATGTGACCTGAAAATTGACGATAATTTCTCACCAACCACGCATTTCGACGGCGATCTTTTTGCCATCCGGCGCACCACGTGTTTAAACGTTGTCAATTTGCAAAAAAAACCGTTATTGCACCAGCATCTTTCGCGGGCGAAGACGAAATACGATCGATCGTTCGAACCGGTCACACACCATAAATTCTGCAATTAGAAACATTCCAAACCCCACCACCGTTTTTCTGTGAGGCCCCGTAATTGATTGAGTTTGAGCACCGAGCACCGTCTCACAGAATTATTAATTTAATCCCCACACACACGCACTCACGAAAGCACGGGGGTCACAAGAAAATTTCTAAAATAAGCCATCAACGCGGAGAAGGAAACCGATTATCCATTAACACACCGCATCACCGAGCCGAAGAAAAACACCGAGAAACACAACCAGGCGCCGCATGCGATCGTGAACCGAGCAGAATGTGCGTTGAGTGTGATTGAGTAACGGTTTTCGGGTGGTTTTTTTTAATGTCGTTGTGTCTTTGAACGGTATTGACAGCAGCCTTGATGGGCGCCGGCCATCTCACGGCCATCTAACGCCGATGCGGGTGAGGAGGTTTTCTGCCGGGCGCGCCAAAACAAAAACATAAAAAAAGAAAAGCCCCCCAACCAGCGAACGGAAAAGCCCCCGAAACTGTGTGATGAAAATGAGCGTGACCAAAGGCCGCCGGGGAGGGTGGTCACGGGTGGGTTGAATCGATGAACCGCACGCGGCGCGTGAAGGGGACAATAATTTCCCATTTTTCACCATTTTTTTCGGCGATTACCAAAACAAGAGTGAAGAGCAACGAAAAATTGCCCCACAATTTTCCCGCACATTAACGTGTTTACTTACTGCTTCTTCTTCTTACCAGTTCTGTGCATCATCGGATTAGAAGGAACGACGATACGGCTAGTTGCCGGCGATGGCCAGACAAAGGATACCGGGAAGGGCGCGACGATGGGTCCTTTGTCCGTGGACGGACACCAGCTCCACAATGCTTCCTCCAGCAACGGCGGCGATCGGCAGCGAAGGTTGATCCCGTACATGCAGTACTACGTAACGTCGACGGCAGCGCCGCCGTCGCCGTCGGCGGGAACCGATAGCGCGGACGGCTATCAGCCGTCGTTCAATCAAGTCTATAATTATAGGCCGATCGTGAGTATTGCCTTATGTATGCAGATTGCTAGGATTAAAACTCGCCCCCGGTTCCCCCGGCGCGATCGTAAAAGGAGAGCGGAGCCAGAAGGAAAGAATAAATAGAGCATAAATCGTTATTTATGTAACCGACGCGGCGGACAATACACGTATCCGTCGTCCACGGTCGACGATCGGAGGCTCGGGAAAGAATTGAGATTAAAAAGCTTAATGCAATTGCGAAAGGGCTCTATCACGTTTTAACGTTTGATCTATTTCCTTTCCATCATTTCCATATTTGCTCGCCTTTTACCTTTTTTTTCCCCCGCCTACTTCGTGTGTATCATGGACGACTGATTTATGTTTCTGATAATCCCCCTTACAACACGTTTTTCCCGAAACATCCACCTCCCCACAGAATGTCCCCTTGCGTGAGCCGTCAGACAATCGACCCAGTTACTATTCCCAAAAACCCAGCAAACCGCAACAACAACAGCAGCAAACGATCTACCGGCCACAAGAAGACCCGGTAGCGTATGAATACCAATCGCCCCGGCCGGCACTCCACCACCGTAAGCCGTACTATGGTACGCAAGCGAAGCTCGTACCGGTCAACATCAACCCGTTCACGTACGAGTACAACCATCGGCATCAAACGCCCGTGAAGGTGGACAGTGTCGGTACATCACCACAAGCACAACAGCAACATTCTCCTGCGCAACCGCATTCGGCCACATCGTACTCGGTGTTAAGCTCCGCATCCTCCAGCGATCATGGGCCGGAGTTGTACGAACGGCCCAAGTACGCCGTCATTCCACGCGAGCGAGAACCTTCGTACGAGCCAGTTCCGCCGCAACGGTTCGCTGTCCTCCCGGCGAAAGTGTACGGCATTGAAATTCACACCAAATCTCAACCACATCCGGACGAAGACGAACGCAGTCCCGCATCAGGGGGTGGGAAGTTTTACCTTCCGAACGCCCCGGTAGACCACTCACCTTCGAGAAAACCGGCGCTGGTAAGTAAAAGAGATAATGTTTTTGTTAAATACTCCATTTTCCCTAAATGCGTTCCTACGTTCCTCCCAGTATCAAAGCGTTCCGGTATATAAAAAGAACCGGATTAATCCGTTCTTACCCTCGAACACCATTCCGGGCCCGTTCACGCCGATGACCAGTAGCAGCTCAGCCGGTGTTAGTTCGAGTTCTTCGAACGCACATAACCATCAAGAAAGCGCACGAGGGGAGCAGGAAGGACTCGTACAGGTGACGTACGTGAAGGGTCCCGTAACGGAACAACCGTCCGCGTTGGACTACCAATCGTACGATCATGGCGCTCCGGTACACGATAACCGTGGCCATCCCGCGGAAGGTTTCCCTCCGTCGCCGTACGTGTTGGTGAAAACGGTACCGAAGTTTTACTACGAAAAACCGAAGATTCCGGTTGCGGCAACACCGACGCCGGTGCCTTACCAGGTTTACTACAAGGAGAAGCCAAGTACCCATGACGGACGAAAACAACACTCCAATCACAGTGGTAAGTATTTAAAAGGTGTTTTTTTAAGGAGAGATTTACAGCATATTTTTCCCATCTTAAAGGTTATACAAGACCTCGTATAGTTGGAGTGGTACCGGTAAGAATATCTGCTGAACCACAACATCCCGTGGAGCACCCAGTCGTCAATCCGTACTATCACGTTGGCCCACATGTGTACAAGGTCCCCGAGCATGGAGTCGTTCCAAGCAAGGTACAATCCGTACCACCAACCCGACAGCATTTAACCGAAACAATTCTGCCCCAACAACACGCCCAAAAGATGGTAGTGAAGGAGGTCGTGGCCAGTAAACCTCCGACCGGCGCTGGTCAGTACTTCCTGGGTGCAAACTATAAGCTCTACAAAGTGCCAGCGAAGCAGCAACACCAGCCCCATCACCAACAGAACGTTGCCCCGGATCCGGCGTACCCATTCGCACATCCACAATTGATTTCAACGATTTCCAACACCACACCGAAGCCGGTGTTTTATTCGACCACTCCGGTAACAACCGCCGCTCCCCCGGTGTACCACGAGACGCCGTCCTACCCGGTGTATACCCATCCGAAACCGCCGCGGCACAATCGTACCGAGTACACGGAACGCCAGCGTTTCTATCCGCAATCGATGCGCCATCCGAACCAACACAAACCGAGACCGATCCCGTTGGCACCGATCGTCGAGCGAGAGAAGGAACATGGAGGAGCGGCAACGACCGCTTCACTGTCGGACCTGCTGAAGAGTTTACAGGACAGCAACTTGCTGCCGAGGACGCTCACGCCGGACAACATAGATAACTCCATTCGAACGTTGGTGAAGATACTTAACAATTTGAAAGAAAACGGTCACCACCATGGTCAGGACGAGGATGATACCCGGCAGGCAGCGGTTGACCCTGGGACGCACTACAGTCGACCGAACTACACCACCGTCGAGCCGGAAACGTACGTCGACGCCGACAAATACCGCAACGGGCCACCGATGTTGATCAACAAGATAGTTTCCCCCGGACCGAATACGGGCAAACCCGGTATCGACTACCCTGCGCTTGCCGAAATCCCCGAGACGAGCTTCAAGTGTAAGGATCAACGGTACAAGGGATTCTTTGGCGATCCGGAAACCAACTGCCAGGTGTGGCATTACTGTGACCTCAACGGAGGCAAGGCTTCCTTTCTTTGCCCGAATGGAACCATCTTTAGTCAGGTGAGTTGCACGATCATGCAGAACACACGCAGATCTTACCGTTTTACCATGATATCTCCGTTCCAGGTCGCATTGACATGTGACTGGTGGTTTAATGTGAAATGCTCCACAACGGCACAACTGTACGTGCTTAACGAACGTTTGTACAAGTATATCCTTCCTTTCACTCCGAAATTCCCCGAGGATTACAGTGGCCCATTGGTTGATAAGTATGACAAACCTTCACTCATCGAAGGTGAAAAATGCGAGCTATATTTCATTTCACTTCACTTACAGGTATCTTGCACTCAAGTTCCAAGAAATGGAAGAAAAGATGAAGCAGCAACGTGCCAAGGGAGCCAAACAGGGTTCGATTGCGATACCCAGCGCCGTCCCGGACAACGATGAAGTCAACGGCAACACGCTGGAGGACAATGACGATCGGTATAATCAGAATCAACCGTACCCGGTCAAATATGTGACGACAGAGGCGGGACCGGACAAACCGAAGCCTATGGACTCGCCTTCGTCTGCCGGTCCGATTACTCTCGAAGATATTGATGCGGAGTTGCAACGAGGCAGCGCCGGAACGGAAGCTTCCAGTAGCAGTACAGCCGCTCCATCGACCATGAGGACGGAAGATGAGAACGATGGTGGTACCGCCACATCACCGGCGGTAGCAAACTTCCGAACATCCTCCGTCCCATCGACAACTACCTTCATCATCTCGACGGAGGATCCTCCGAATGACGATTACCGGGAGATGATGGTGGGGCAACCGGAGGGCAGGGAAGAGGAGGATTTTTCCAACGTTCTCAACACGGAACAACCGACCGGTCCGCCCCCTCCGCCTCTTGTGCATTTGCCAACGGCGGCCCCGATGCTGGGCAAGATTCGAAGGATCGAAGTGAAAAACGATGGCACCAGTGGACATCTGATAAGGAATCCAAGTTACGATCGTAGACGAAGAAGATGAGCAGACGTACAGTATGTGATGAATGCGATGTTGATTTTCTCAGCAATACTCAAATGAAGCTAAATAAAATTTTGTACAATACATTATGGTAACATTAAAGAAAATTACTATAGTAAGCGTTCAGTATTCGTTCAACACAATTCAGTAACACGCGGTCCTTCTGTTAGAGCACGTTACCGGCCTACTACTTTCTAAGCTTAATTTTCCTTGGTAACCGATTACGCATGATTTACGCAACATGGGTATTGCGAAAATCTGGACACAAAATGAGGCCAAACGAAACGCTTTTCGGGATGGTTGAGAAATGGAAAGGAAGTGAGCACTAATCCTTACTCAAACGAATAATATCGATGGACGACAAAGGTGAACAACAAAAACGATTGAGCAAACACGAAGTCAAGAAGTGTTTATGAACAAATACCAATTCGAATATGTCAGAACAATAAAACGTCTATCTATTTATACGTTGCAGTATACTTTACAGATAATTCAACTCTTTTAAGGAGTTTTTGAACAGATTAAAAATAAAACATTTCCAAAATATTGCTCCCGTCCATTCGTTTGCACTAGTTCTCGTCTACCTTGGGTTTTCAGGGAAATGCTTAAATTCATACACAACCAGTGGATGAAAGTTACTTATCGGATCGTCATCGTCGTCGTCTGTTTCAACTTCGGAATCGGTCATGTAGTAGACCAGCGTCGAGCTGCGATTAATATGTTTTCTAAAGCCAGTAAAGTTGTGCCTTCTAGTTTCACATACGGCACTTAAATCCAGATCCCGTTCAGTAACTACTATTTTCTCTCCTCCCACCGAGGGAACTTCCATTGCTGAGGCTGGAATGTTTTTGGGTTTATAAATGACAATTCCCTCAATCTTATAGCCACACCGTCCATCTTTGGAAAGCTGCTTCTGATAATATTCTGGCATGCAATATTTTTGAGCCTTCATAGGTTCAGGCGTTGTGTTAGAATCTCTAACGATGTCCTCCACGGGAAGCTTATTTGGCTTCTGTTCTTTTGGTTTACCGTCCGACGCATTCGATGGAGCTGTGCTTATGGTTTGTTGTTGAGTTGATGGTTTAGCGATATTTGTCACCGGTTTCGTGCTGCTCGAGTTCGTGAGTTTGGTTAATTTATTATCCGGGTTAACAGGCTTACAATGCGCGGAAATATTCTTTTGCTTCGGTGCTGGTTCAACACTTTCATCGTTGCTCGAGCTAATAATTATGCTAAATTCAGCATCTCGTTTGACGTCATTAGCTGATGCTTTGTTGTTCGCAGTTGCAGAAAATGGGATATCGAGAGCTTTTACTTGTTGCTGCGAGCAAAGGCTAGCATCGACTTTGCCAGTTTTTTTCGCTTCCGTATGCTCATTGGCCTGCCGAATAGATTTTTCAATTATTTGTTTTTGTTTCGATTGGAGTGTTTCTTCATCGTCACTGGAACTAACACTGTCTTCAATGATTCGCCGTGTACCTCGTCGTAATGGTGGTCTTTTATCCGACGTTCTACCATAACTCGATACGAACGAGTCTTCTTCATCATCGGAACAGGACTTCTTTCGCTGGTGTTGTTTCTTTCCATTATTCCGACAAGCCGATTCCTTAACATTTGTTTTAGGAGCCTTCTTTTGTCTTTCTTTTTGCAATACACGGGAAGATTTACGTTGAATACACTTGTGTTCTTGGGAGACGTTTTCTTTATCACGTTTAGCATTCATGTTCTCGTTCTTTTTGTGACAAGCTGAATCCTTAAGCGCCGGCAAATTGATATTTAAGAACCGGTGTTGGTCGATTGGATTTGGTATTTTAAACCCCTGGACACATTGAAACAATGGCAACGGTGGCACATTGAATCCTGGGAACGAACCAAAAGACAGCCCATGGTGTGCACTTCCATATCCTTCCGTAGTGATTTCGGTTACCGTGGTCAATATAGTTTTTTCGACCTGATGCACAATAATCTTTTTGTTGCCACTCGACATCTCATAGTTGGACCTGTTCTCAGATAAAATACCATTCTGGTCGACGCCGTTTACAATGGTCAGGTTAGATGCACAGGATAAGTTTATCGTCGAGTCGCCTTCCTGTGTCGTAATTTGTGACTCTCGGCCTACCACCACCTGCTTGTTGCTGCTATGCATGTTTTTACTTAACCAGTCATTCACAACATCCGTATCCAGCTTAAAATGGACATCGTTTAAAATTTTGCTTAGGCCATTCATTTGCCACTTTTTACTGCGTTCCTTCTTAACCACACTGAGCTGCTTTTGCACATCCTTATAATCATAGGATGAGTCGCTTCCTGCGTCATCGTCCTCCTGAACGTCGGAGGCGGATGAGGTGTCTTCATCATGATCAATCTTTTGCCAGATCTTCAGCGCGTCAGGTACCATGAAGCCTGTTTCATCTGTGTTTCTGTCCGCAGAGGAATATTTCTACAATCGGTATAAAAACATGCTTTATTCATAACAAACCACTTGACTGAGATAATTTTACGTACGGTGATTATATTTCTCCATCCCAAATTCCGCGAAACTAGTTTTTGATCATCCGGAAACAAATCGGCGACACTGCATAAAACACACGATCGTGAAGAAAGCGTCAACAATGCAATTCCATGTCTCCGGTATACGAAGCGTTACTTACTTTACTCGAGACGATTTCTTTGCCATTATGCACTACAAATGCAACCCGTCTTCATTCACGCCACAAAGCAATTACAAAACACTTTAAATCAGTGATTTTCTGATTTTATAAACACAAACAATGCAATTTGCGAATGCACGAACTTCGCTTGGTCAGGTACGATTTCAAATCTCCAACTGACTGATCAAGTGACAGCTGACAGATCTAGAGATCCCCATATGCATATGAACCTACAGGTTCGAACCGTTCCTTATAATAGAACCATGTAAAACATTACGCACTTAAAATTCAAATTAAATCATATTACCCCACAAAACAACTAAAAGACATGTCCCGCGAATAAAAAAAGTCAAATAATTTATGTCGCGACTGCTTGAGCCGCTTTGTCAGGTACTGTTTTAAGTATCCAACAGATCTAGGGATCCGTACAGCAACAAGTACGAACCGTTCCTAATAGCGGAACCATTTTTGGCTTATTTTTGACCAAATCACTGATAACAAATTAAATAATATGGCTTTACATACTTAAACAAATTGTGGACTGACGCATTAATTAATTCGGTGAGAACAGACCCAAAGAAAAGAGTCCTTCAAAATCTTATCATTTGACCGCTCAATAGTATTGCTTTACTACACCGTGCGCACGCGGTTGCACAGGAGAAAACCAATAATACATTTTCCCCATATTCCATGCTTCTCCACTGGGACAATAACTTCTGGGAAATGAGTCTTGTAATGAAAAATTTATTGATTACTCACTTTGTTTAACGATCGCATTTAGCTCCACGGGCTCCATTCCGGAAGCAGCGTTTGTTGATGAATCGATGCGGCTCGCCGATGCTACGGCAAAGTTTTGCTGCGAAAGAGAGTAAAATATCGATGGCTTACGTGCTGTGGTGCTTCATTTTGGCCGACGATGGATGTCCTTACTAATAGCCAATGGTCGGTTGATAAAAACAGTAGCCCGCAAGGACCGCACACGCAGGCAATAGGGAACGACATTAATTGCGTTCGGTTGCATCCCATGCGCTTCGTGTGTCCATCGTCCTTAATGACTCCCCGTCACGACATTCGATCATCAGCCTTCTACCTCGCACTCGTCCTACTTCGATAGTTTGGTCGGAACGCCACCATTGTGCTAACCACTTTTCCCAATTCTCTGGAGCACTCCACGACAAAGGAAAACACTACCGCACTACCTTGCTTCGGTCACGAATAGAGGACAGAGCCTGCTACATTGTGGAGTCCGGCTAAAAACAATGAATCAAGCGCTTCTATCGTTTACGATGGCGATCAACGTGGTTCAATAATTCGCCTATCACGTCCATCAATCGATGGCTCGTTGTGGCCGGTGGAAAGAGAAAAAAGTAATCAACCATTTTTAGATGATTTGTTATACAAGACAAAGCCAATAAATTCTTTAAAAAATTATTTGTCTAAACCTAAGGGTCATTATTTTTTATATTCTTTCGAACGTCTGCTGCTAGTTTTAATTATGACACGTAACTTTTCATTCTCAGTAACACTATATTCCCTAGACGAACACATTGTATGATTAAAACAATGGCCGGTCCTTGGCCCAAAACTTAACGGTACTTGCACTGCACGTAAGCGGACGCCACGCGCGGCTCGTCCGTGCCCGATACTCTCGCGATCCGCAGCCGAACTGTCCGATCGTCGGATGCTGCACATGAATGTGACCCCGTGTCAATTGATCCCGATGGATAGCAGACACCCATATCAGCTGATAACAATGAGTTATCAGTGAGTGTTCTAACGCTTATCCGTCGGGTCAGGTCCTATATTAATTATTTTAAAAGCTTTTCAACATTTATTTCGATGAAAGTATCATTTCTTCGCCTAGAACATCACTGCTAAACACACGAACGAAAGTTTTTCCTTTTATTTTCCCTGGGATCCTTTTTTATCGTATCGCGTCGTAACACCGGGGCCATTAATCGTGCCCCGATACGGACAACCCAAGTCTCACGTTCTCACCACGCCTCCACCGACCATGAAAGTTAGCGCACTAATCGGGCTCTCGAGAGACACTTCCGGTCTTACCGGAAGCCATCCACAAAGCACGCCAGTCTCCCGGTCACGCAACTGGAATGGGATGCTGGTTAATAAGAAGATCATTAAAATAACACAAAATGGCTGAAATTATCTCACATGACAGACGATAAAACAAAGGCATCAAGTAGCCCCGTGTGCCATTTCTCTCGGCACACTTAGTTAGGGGCGAATTTTGTAAGTGAAAAGTTTGCATCACGCACATCAGACAGAGTAGATTGGTTTGAATCCAGGCGAAATAAACATGACCAACCACCACAAACGGACGACGAAAAAGGACGAGACAATTAAAACGTTTGGGGCTGCTTGTAAACAAATTTCACAGATCGCAGATCACGACGGCCATGTCCTTCTACCCGTGGCCTGCTGACGGATGCCTTGCCGGATAGCCGCAACGAAAGAGAAAAGGTGGGCGACAGTAATTAAAAGTTCGTCACCTTAAGGAAAGGCTTTGCTTGTGAGAACGAAGATCCAATAAAGCACTCATAATAATGGCGTGGCCAGGGCAATTACGGTGAACGACAGCGTTGTTCCATTCGATGCCTTCAATTCCGAGCAGGAGCAGAGACCGTTCTCTTCCAACGGCGAGTCCTTGGCTGGTGCCATCGTGAAAGCACCGTTATCGTCATCGTCACCAAAAGATTCAAACATCGTGGGCATCCTTTTGAATGCGAAGAACCAACAACAGTCCATTGGTGAACTAATTTAGTGATTATGCAAATGAATGCTTCCCTGAGACTGGCCGATCCTTGTCCCTGTTCCTTTCGGCAACGAGTCGGTGTTGTCTGTCTTACCATCTAGGTTCCCTCGGGGTGGACGATAGTGCCAAAGGCTGATGTCGTCAAGGCAGTGAAGGTCCGCCCTTTTACGCTGGTGTTGGAGCTAATTGAAGAATAATAGATAGTTTCAATATCCGATCGGAGCAAGGGAATGGACCGACACCGGAAACGGTGGTCTAGAACAATTGTCAAGCTCGATGATTGCCTCGCCAGCAGCGGTTCTTTCGCCCCTTTGCTCTTTCCGGATCGTTCCTCGCTTCCTGCAAATAGAGGCAAGGTTAAACACGAAATGGTCTACAAGCGCCGTAAAGGAAATGCATTCAACGCGAGATAGAATTCTAATGAGCGTCGGTTTCACACGGTAAGTTTCCTTCTTTCTTTCATGGCTCCACTGGACGAGGGAGCATTAAACGGAAGTATCCCCAAAACCCAAACCCGTTGAAATGAAAACTCGGAAGAAACGAACGGATTCTTTTCATTCTGTGATTTCACGAGCTCTTGCAAAAGAAAAGTTTATTATCAAATTTCAAAGTAAACAAATAATAAAACCATACAGAAGGACTTCAAGAAGAGGGAGCAAAGAATGATCCGACAAACATTGAGATGGTTTGATTCGCTTTCTTACTTACTGATTTCGAACTAAGACGTTAGAGTTAAGGGAAAGCAAGAATTGGAATTTGAATGACTACACACAACATATGAAAACAAAGGAAACACTTTTTTTATGTGGAATCGAAGGATATCCAAGGAAAAGTTTAAAGTTGTATAACTCATTCAAATTGCATAGAAAGACGGATAACAAAAACAATGAATTAAAAATCTAGAGGTACAAAAGATCCAAGCCTTCAAATCAAACCATTTCACCACTACGGAGAAAGAAACTTTGATTAATAGATTCGGTTTTTCCTGTTTTCGTGTTTGTTCAATGAAACACCAAACGATTGTTTCGTGTTTGCCTTAAGAGTACGGAAAAAAACGAGAACGAGGGTAAAAGATTGATAATCTAACAAGGAAACAATAGAGATATTATGCTCCACATTTTTTGCTCTTCTCGTGCACATCCTCGTTCTTTTTCTCCTCTTCCATTTCATTATCCTCTTCTGTTGTATATAATATATATTCATATATAAGTACCTAGTGTATATAATATATAGTTAAGTTTTTCTTCTTTTCTCGTTTCTATCTCTTTTAAACCGAATTTTGCTTCTCTTCTTCCCATTTTTTTACTAATAGACTTTTTCACATCTCTTTTTCTGCAAACCTGCCTCCTCCTTCTCCCGTCTCGCTTATTTACTCTGATTTACACTTTGGGGTACCTAAATCGATTTCTTTTACAGTTTTCTTTCTTTCAACCTTCAAATGTTTCTCTCCTTCTGAATGCTTCTTTTTTAGATTTTCTGTTTTTCGCTTTATTTTTTCCTATAAACTGGCACATTTAGTGTTTCTCCTCGCGGATTCTTCTTTTTTTTCTACAGTAGACTTTGTTAAGTCCTCGTGTCGCGGCTTCACTGTTTTGTTTGGAAAGTCTACAGTTTTCCTTTGTTTACTTTTTTTTTGTTTTATACACTAAATCCAATCACGACTAACCAATCAAAGGGAGGGAAACACATGCTTGCGTTCAGCGCGACACAGTTCTGTTGTTTATATGTTAGCTACACGAAGAAGAAGCGTTTGGTTTTTTAAATGTTTTGTTCAACCAAAGGATCGAAATTGTACATAAAGCCAAAGTGTGGACCTGGCTCCGATGGTTAGCGTCACGAACGTGAAACATACCGGCATAGAACTGTTTCTTATTCGTACTGTTTTAATGCGATTGCACCTTGCGTTAGTAGTTTCCACTAGTTTATCCCCGTTCCTGCCTGGTGATGAGGCGTTCTTACCCTTCTCTAACTTTTCCGTCTAAAGCACCAAACGGCGGTACATGACGATAACCCGATTTCGGGAGTTCTTATGCGATGTGTTTGCCTGAGCACTTCTAACTTACGACCTATGCTGAACAGAAAAAAAAAACAGGCGTTATGTGAATGGGAAATATGTATATAAATGTGAGTAATGGTGAAAATGAAGAGCATAAAAACGTATCTTGATTGAAACGGAACACAAACAGAAAATATAAGGATGATGACAAATAATAGCTAGTGATGGTTTCTTCTTCAGGGCTATCAAAGAAGTGCTGACCTTTGTGTCTGCCAAAACAATCGACGAGACGGTACAAACACACACTACCAAAGTCGAAAATTCCTTACGAACGAGTTTAATAATTATACAAAAGATTTGGTATCTGCCGTTTTTTTGTTTTCGTCGTGAATCAGACAATCCTTACACATGACTGCACATTTACACTGTACATAGTATGATGAGCACGAAGATGAATTCTATGTCTCTTAACGGTCTACACCATACACCATTCACACATACGCACACACACACACACACAACATAACATGCTGGGTGTCCCTTTCGACAGTGCACATTTCGAGTGCACTTAATTGGTTTATCCTACTTTTACATGTACATACGTTTCGTGTTTCGCTTTTCCAATAAACTGACACATCTCCTTCAATTGGACAATTGATTTAACGGTTGCCGCTGTTGCCGGCAGGTTTTTTTTTGTAATCGATTCATCCAGTCTACCATTATTCAGTCATTGGTGTAGAGCTGCAAGGATATATTTATGCGCTTCCATACACACATGCAGCCATTTTCCCAACTTCCTTCGGAATTGCAGATGGATGGGACCGATGTAATAGTTGGTAAGCAAAATAGCTCTATCGAAAAAACCGTATCGTCCAATGCAACCCCCACGGACGGTGTTGGAAAAGGTCGTGTTCGTTAGCGACAAAATTACGAAACATTAACGCAACTTAAATTAAAACACTAGTGGGACATTGACTACTTTTGTTATTTGTTTTTTGGATATTGATGGCTCAATGTTCTATGTTTAAACGAAACTACAAAATATGTATTAAACAAACTACTATATGCTGGAAATAAAACATCAAGATTGATAGAAAATTACTTTCGATTGGATATGTGTATTTTGCTTTTGGGATCCTGAATCGAAACCAAATAGGTATTATTTTTAAATATTCAGTTTGTTTCATCCGTATTCAAAATGGGGCGTTCAATTTCCAACCCACCATTGCCGGGCCTGGTGCGAAATGGATTTGATGCCAATACCTAACACCAAATCAGCCACTTCGGATCGAGTCAAATAATATTGATGGGTTGACAGCCGAAAACCCACAAGGGTTGCAGCCTCCTCCTCCTCCCGCTGGGTTCGTCTTCCATCAGCATGTAGCATGGAATATTACTGTGTGTTTCGGGCGGGCGGGCACACTTCTGTTTCGTCGGATTTACATAATTAAATAATTAATCATAATCAATGGGTTTAAATTAGAGGTAACTATCGCGCACTATCATTCACATTCACACCTTGGACGTAGTATGGCTCTTGGGTTGGTGTGGACAACTTTGGTCTGGTGCGGTGGTGGTTTGACACACCGTTGACACAACAGCGCACGCAGGGACGCATGGACCAAACGCCCAAATCGATCTCCTTTCCTCGTCCACTGCACCGACCTTTGTTCACTGACCATTTCCTTCGCTATTTGATCATTGTGTCGACGTTATTACCACAAACCGGTGGTTTGACCGTTGAACAATGTTTAAGACGACGCCCTTATGCGTCGCCAATTTCAACCCGATCCCTCGTCCTCCTCCCCTAGGGGTGATTGTTGCTGACCTGCTTATCACTGGAACTGCACCAACAAAAGCACCTTGCAACAAACAAAACCACATCGCACCACGTGATTACTCATAGTAGCGCTAATACCGCGCTAATGAAAATTGATAGCAACCGGATATGCGGAAATTCCCCGGGCAAACACAAGCCCGAAACACACAACCACACACGCGCTCCAATTACAGTGTCCTTTGCAGTCCCTCTGCCCGGTGTGTTATGGTCCTGATTAGTTAGTCCAACCCCCTTTTCGGTCCCCCCGATAGTTTCGATTGGAGATGCAACCCCGGGGATAATGTGTCCTCGTGGCGTGTTCGCGGATCAGAGATCAGTTGACGCCCCCAAATACCGGTGGCAACCGGTGGTGGTGTTATTTCACACCACACAACCGACACCACACACAGGGTTTTTGAAATATGAGCTCAAAAAGAGTGACGACCAGATGGTAATACAACTGGCGGAGACTGGAGTTAGTCCTAGAACTGGGTTGGCTACCGGGTGTGCCGGGTGTTTGCGGTTGTGGAACTTTCGACCCTCATTGCCAGTGAGCGTTTCTATCAATTTGAGTAATTACGCTACTTCCCAGCTGTAATTATAATTCTGCTATAATGAAGGAGGATTGCGTATTTTGGGGGATGTTTTCCTCACAGAACCACCACATATCTCTTTGTTGAATCTTAGAAAATAATTTGGACTTCACATCTCGCCGCTGGAGGAATAAGATTCTGGAATCAAACGTATTTTGCAGAAGTTTATGTTACGAAAGAATAAATGAATGACATTTGATGTGATTTAACAAAAGAATAATGCTTATACATGATATACGCTACACAACATAATATGATATCGCTCTCTTATCATATGCTTCTTTCTTTTCCTTTCCTACAGGCGTGTGTGTTCTTCTTTAGTACGTCTATCACTCCTCTTCAGGCGCGCTCTTGCGTGTGTTGTTTTCCATCTATTTTTTTTCTTTTAGAAGGTTCCCACATTGTACAAGTAGTTACAACAGTTTTGTTATACACAAATCAAACAACTCGTGGCAGCGGGATACAGAAAACGGTAAGTACGGAAACACATCGAACAAACGGCAATCTTGCGATACGTATTACACACAGCAATAGAGAACTGTTATTACACAGCCTCCCAGACTTTCTTATAGTTCCTTATTCAAAAGGATACATTCAACCGGAAAGGAAAAAAGCGTTGCTACACGGTCAGGCTTTACAAGCTCATGGCATGAAACAAGTGTATCTCTCTTCCTCGCGAATGGCGATCTGTTCTGTTAGCTTTGAACTATTTTTCATTTACGTGCGCGTACTTATGAATATGAATAAACGAAAGAAATTTGTTTAATAATAGATAGAGTAATATAAAAGAAAGAGAAACAAAACTTTGAAACAATTCACTCTCAGATGCAAGCCGGGAGGAACTTGCATGGATTGTTTTAGCAGGTGCAGAATTTGTATTCCTTGGTCCACATCGTAACTTGCGCAAGGACTAGTTCATTCTTATTACTACTAACATGATCGCACCAAACGTGCCGGCGTTGAAATCGCTTAAAATCAATCAACATATTATATTTAAAAGGTAAACAGATAAACGATATAGTGCTGCGTTTACAATTTGTGCTAAATAAATGAGCTGCCTAATAAGTGTGTTGCAAAAGAGAATGCAAATTGATTTTATGAAAATGAAAAAGAAAAAAAGTAAAAATACATAAAACAGTATCAGGGATCAATACCGTCGTTTCATATGATTCAAATTAGTATTTAGCCGATTGATTGATATTGAATTCATTACATACATGAAAACAAACTTAAAGTTATTGAAATATGAACGATTAATGAAAGAAACAAAATAATAAAATCCACAACTAACAAATCCATCAAACTAAAGTAACTGTCACGCAGTTGAAAATTAGATACAGTAGATGAAAAAAAAATCAAACAAAAAAGTAAATGGCCATTTTCAATGAAAGTCAGTTCAAAATCTAACTGCGAGCACCATTGGATCGCAAAAGATCGCGCACAATCGTAGTCACCTGCGTTTTTTGTTTGTGGTTGCTGGGATTTCCGGTTCAACTAGTTTTTGCTTTGCTTGTGACATTAACTTATAGTACAGTTACGCACATAAAGGTAACACAACGTCACGTCACAAGTCAACCTTTTCTGTACAACCTCTTTCGAGCGGATATCGATCCGTTTCGATCGATCATAACACCGACGACATTAACCTTAACATAGCTTGCTGACACACGCTCACACACACGCACACGTACAAGTGGGTAAGAAAGGTGGTAACAGAAACAGAAAATAAAAGTTCCTATGAAATGAACTTTCAATACACCTAACGACAACTAGAGCTGCTCGCATCAAACGGATAGTTGATGCCTTTTCGTACGGTTCGTGTTGCATGTTTGGGAACAATAGTGTAGAGTGTGGTCGTACAATCCCTTCCCCCTGTACCATTTCCAAGGATAACGAGTGCGGTGGTGGTGGGTGGTAGTTGTAGTCTTCGACGGTCCTTTGACATACAGCGACAAAAGCTGGCCATCACAGAGGCTACATCAATTAGAGGGAGGCTTGCATGTTGCGTTGTGCTGTTGTTGTTGTTGTTGTTGTTGATGTTATATGCTGAGCACAATTAGCCATCGCTTCTTAGTCCTCTTCCTTACCCCCTGGTTGCCTGCCTCAGGACTCACTAGTCACTCCCGTGGATCTTCCGTTGGTACTGGTGGTAAATTTGAGGTTGTTTGTTGGGAATGCGCTTATGCGGTTCCCACTGGATGAGTTGTTTTGCCGGGTGTCGGGGGCGGTGGTGGTGGTGGTGGCGGTGATTGTTGCGCGTGCGATGATGGTGGCAGTGGCGGTGGCGACGGCAGCCGCGCAGCACTTGAGCAGCTGTGCGTTCGCTGCCGCCGCCAGCTGCCCCAAATCCTAGTATGGTTTGGAGGCATCCTTCGAGCGCTTGAGCTGCACCTTCAGTCGCTTGGTGCCGATCTGGAAACCGTGCATCGCCTGGATGGCCGCCTGAGCCGATGCGACGTTGTCGAACGACACGAAACCGAAGCACTTCGACAGGTTCGTCTGCTTATCGATGAAAACCTTCGCCGAGACGACGTTACCGAACGGCATGAACGTCGAGGCCAGATCGGTGTCGGTGAATTCCTGCGGCAGGTGATAGATGAACAGATTGCAACCTTCCGGTCCTGTGTCCGGTCCGATTAGATCGGGGTAAAGAAAATAAAGTGAAACAACACAGCATTAACTAGCTATAAGAAAGAGGCTGGAAGACGCATCCGATTCTAACACACCCTTGCCTCAAGTTTTGGCAAAAAACTACCACAACAGCTGAACGTAAAGCAAGCGCTAAAAAGCTAACTTGTTATCATCCAAAGCAAGGGCAAGCTGGCAACAGACGTACGTACCTTCAATCTGCTTTCCGGCGGCGGCAGCCACCGCTTGCGCTATCGACGGGGTAGGTAAAGGCGTCGGGGTGAATGCTGCTGCAGTGGCTGCTGCTGAACCAAACTGCGGTAAGGCGGCGTATGAAGTCAGGCTAGCTGTATCACTTCCGGTGGTCCCTATCGTTCCGGTTCCGCGTGAAAACAACAAGCACAAAAAGAAAAACAAACGCAGCGCCTATTAGTGTGTGTGAAGCGGCCTCGGCAAATGCATGGGGGACTGGAGGATGATGGAGAGCTGATTATGTATATGGGGGAGGTTCCTTTTTTTTTTGCGCAGCCATTAAAAACCAAAACCAAACCAAACAGACCATCCCTTCCGGTTTTAGTATTGGGAAACGTATTCGAAGGAAATGTGTAACAACAAACGCAATCAAACAGAACGTGGAACCAACACGATACACGGAAAACTCCGCTCGATGCACTAGATACGAAACCAACCGAAGCAATGGGAAGAATTGGAGATAGGCATGCATTTAAAATGAATGGGTTTGTTTTTTAAGAAAGCACTTCAGTTGATGGAAAATATATTTATCATACAGCAGTGTTAGCGATAAGACAAACCCAAAGAGATATAATTATTACAACTATTAATGTGCGAAAATCGTCTTATTTTGTACCAATAAAACCTTGTAGATTGCATAATTAAACCAATAGTGACGCTATTTTGTATTAAAGGTAGTGCAAAGAGTGTGTGTGTGTTACCGTACAGTTATCCTTATTTATTATCACAAACCCTAGAGCTCTACTCCGATCCGGACAGTCTTAACGCAGAATTGAAGGTAAATTTTAACGCTTTTTAAAAGTTAAATCAATTAAAGAGCGTAAATTCACTCGAAACCCGCGATGCAACAGGCAACAAAACCGAATAGAGAAACTTCTAGGCCATGTCGGGAAATACCGATGGTGAGATGATACGGCGTATCGACATCGCGCTGGGTAGTCTAATTAAATTTTTATGAATTTTATGCGTGTTATTTCACTCATTTAGCAAGTGGTCATATCTCTTACCGCCCACTACAGGCGGAAAACGAAAATATGCAATGGAAAAAAACCAGCAAGGATGCACCAAACGGCGAGTCGAGAGTATGTCCGCACAAAACGTAATCAACTGCAAGCATACCATGTGGTCGGTGGCGATTGGCATAAAAAAAGGGGCAAAGTTTCCCGACGTCGGGCCCCGTGTACGATAAATCCCGTGCACGGTTGGCATGGCCATGTATGCAGTCGGCAAAGTTATGACGCATACATTACGCGATTTTGAATTCAAAAGCGTCTGGCACGAGGCTGGAGGGGGAGTGGCGTCCCAGGGTTCCGCGTGTAGTGTATATGCGGCCACGGGAGGTTATATCGAGTTATGGTTTTTACATTCGTCCACCGTCGACGGAGAGTGTGTCCTCGCGGTAGTGAACTGCACCACGGCGTCGTACGGAAGCATATCCTGTGCAGACTTCAATGCTTTCAATGGGTAACCGCGTTCATTCCGTCCTTTCGGTGCTCGGATGTGTGCTCGCGAACGCGACCAAAGTGGGTAATTATCAACATTTTAAATTTTTAACGTTTTTTGAAACGGGTTAGCGGGGGCTGAAATTAAATTTTCACACATGTGGTGAGGGGTTTTTGACCATTTACCATTGACTAATAGCAGTGAAGTAAAGGGGGGCGATGATGTTTTGTGAACCGTTGACACTTTTTCCCTTTAAAACGGTGTAAGCGCATTGAAGAATGTTTTATCCATGGCACTGTGTCATCATTTTAACGACATACGTATTTCCAGTTTTAGGTGGTATTTTCGTTTTAAATAGCACAAACAAGCATATGTAGAACATAGAAATATAACATGCATCAACACACATCGCACATACCAAATAATGACAAAAAAAAGATGTGAACAGAACTACTGAATTAAGGTAAACCGTAACGAAGAAGTATTTTGCAGTAATAAAATAGTATAAACACACTACCACAAACGGGCAAATGAGGAAAATTAAAACAACAACGGATAAGTTTACACACTTAGCACTGGCTTTTGGGGAGGTTTTAATTCATTTTCACCAGAGGGAGGCGAGCGGGGGCAACTCAGAGTCCATTCCAACAGAAAGAAAACGGAAATAAACTTGACATTCCAAAAACAAAACGGGAGATTCGAGGTAGAAAGAAGTAGAGAGAACTTGGGGCTCACCTGACGTAGCTGTCTTCCCTAACAGACCGGCTGTTTTGGGGAGGATTTTATTTTTGCATATTTGATTTTGGGTACGAAACAGGGATCACACAAGTTTCCGATCGATGAGCGCAAAAGGAAGGTGTTATGAGATGGGCGTAAAGTTTGCGTTTAACATTCAAGGAAGAGGTGCCGATGTCGTCACAATGGAAAAGAAAGCGATGTCGTCGGTAAAGTTGTCGATAGAGAGGGAGAGAGAGAGAGAGAAAGAAGGGAAGAACGTTGATATTCAGTTACGATATGAAGAATAAGATAGCTGCTAAAAATGGTAATATTAATTTCACCTCCCACCTCCCTTGACCTACGCACGGCGCGCCCGTATTTTGTCCTTCCCGCATTATTTATCAGGAGTTTAAAAATCTACACTAATTTAATTTAATATAAACACATTCATTGTTGGCCACGATTCATGCGATTAGAGGGTCGGGTGACAAGGGTGGAGAGAAAAATTCCACCTACACCAAAACCACCCCTAAAAACGTTGGCCAGCAGCTCGAGAGATCCACGGCTCGGGTGGCGGTGGTCCACAGTTGGTGAATCCATTCTGGTGTGATCATAAAATCGTTTATTGCCTCGACAAGGAGCGCACTTTTATGGAACGACAGAGCATGATAGCTATCCTCCATTACGGCAACAACAAGCAACAAGCGCCCGATGACTCCCGGAGTAGAGCCCCCGTTCCCCCAGACGACGGGCTATGGCCCTGGGGGGTGGCGCCATCCACAATCGCGAAATTCATGCGCGCACAGGTGAAGAAGCCATAAAACAGATAAAAGTAAAATCGTTCATCTTTATAACTTTTACGACTGTTTTAATGGGACATTGTTGTAGCTGTTATGATTTCTTTCGACCGTTCGGCTTCGTCCATTTCGATCGATTCGTTACGGTCGGCGGGCTCCCCCCCTCCTCGTTGGCGCGGCGGAGGTTTTCGATATTAATTTTACTTTTTTACGTGTTCCGGATTCCACCAAACTGCCTGCTTCGTGGGGATTCCTCCTCGACGTTCGACTCAAGAAGGGGAGAGAAAAAGCCAGCTTTCGTCATAAAACTGCGGATTCTTGGGCGGAGGGTAGAGTAAGTGCAGGACATGAAAAAGGGATCACAAAACAGGGAGCTGCCCCTCACTGCAGTGATGTGCACTTGAAGCATTATTTTGACCGTCTCCGAAGACTTGTTTGTTCTGAGAGGTCGTATTCTGCATGTCCCCTCGGAAGGGCGACAGGTAATGGGGCATGGAGGTAGGAGAAGAAGTTTTTCCATTATCATATCCATTCTTCGGCCACGAGAATCTCCTCACATTGCGCTGCTAAGTAGTAGTGCGCAGGTTGTACGGTGCTTTTTTGAAGAACTCTCATGAACTTTGCGTGAACAGCTTCAAGACGTTACTTTTTCTCCCTATAATTACGGTTACAGAAAGATCTTTCTTTTGCCGTTAGACAGGATCATGCTGGATTATCTTTTATGGCGTTGCTATAATAATCGACCTTGCATTAGTTGTTAATGCACCTTTACGAAGAATTATTGTATGTGAAAAGGTACTTGTTTCGCCCATGAACGAATTTGCTTAACAGCAACGTTGTGTCCTGAAAAAAAACCACCAAAAGGACGAAGAAGATATACAACATGCGCTGGCGAATGACACTTACACAAGGATGTCGCTGCATTGGTGATGGCCGATGCCGGTGTCTGGGCAGCTGCTGCGGCCGCAGTTTGCAGTGACGGCTGCGTCATTGCGGCGAGCGTCACCAGGTTCTGCATCGACAGCGGGGCGAGAAGGCTTGCGGCGGCGGCAGCGGCGCTCGTATCAGTCTGTGCACCAAGTCCTAGAGTGCGTGGAAGGACGCCGTCGACGCCGGCAGTGGCAAGTATTTCCGAGAATGAGAACGAGAACGAGAAAATACCATCAGAAGCTAATCCGGGCATACGCACCAGGCATGACATTCCCCCCACAAAAAGCCCATTCATCTTCGTCACCGATCGGGACCCGATTCCTGCGCCAAAAGGGAAGGGTTCTTTGCGTTTAGTAGCGTCACCTTGTGGACACTGGACCTGGGCTAAGCATTGCGGTAATCATTCTCGAGCAGCCGAAATCCGCGTTCGCAAAAGGGAAGGAACCAGCGTCGCGTGCGTGTGTGTGCACGTGCGTGACGTCCGTTAAATTCGTTTATTTATGATCCATTGAACAACGAAACACGCCGCACACGTCGGCGTTGGTTAGCGTTAAAACGGACCAAAAGTGTTTTCGTGGAAGGACTAAGACGAATAACGTTTCCGAACTGCCCCCGAACTGGTGTGAGGAGGTTTGTTGATGGCCATCGGTCACCATTTTGTCACGATTTTCCTTAAAAACATCATCGAGCTGCTGCTCGTTTGCTAGCGAGCGTCCTTCTTGTGGCAAAGTCCCCAAACCATTGCTTGGGATTCTTCCCTTTTACGATCACAATTGGCCGTCGACGGTTGGGTTTAATCCGGAGGGAACCCTCGGACAGGAGGGCCATTCTCCCGCGTGGGCGGGGGTATATTAAATCATTTCTAATTCCCATTTAGAGTGGACGAAGTTGACGTGTTTCTGTTCGTGCCCTGGCCCAGTGGTCACACAGTCCGGGTTCCGTGTAGTAGGCGAAGCTTTTAGCAATCACCACGATTTAATGAAGGTGCTGCCACCCGAATGTGTGTGTGCCGGAAACCACCGGTTCAACGGCGCTCGAAACCGTCGTCATTTCGCGCCTTTTCAACACCATCACCCAAGGGTTTCAATGCTCGTTATTCTTCTCACCGGGGCGCGTTTGCGTGTCGTTGTCACAGGGACCGTCGTACAACGGTACCGACCGGTCTCCTGCAAAGGTGGACATTGCCAGAGTACATTCTGATTAAAAATAAATCGAAAGCGGCAAGGGCAACTAGCGCTCTCTCACTCGTTGGCCGACATGGAATGTAAGCGAATAAAGGGGTCTCATTGGAGCGCGCGTTGACCACGTTTTCATTCGGGAGGGGGGTTAAAGATTCGGTTTCGTTGGCTAACGATAAAATTTTGCCACTTCCGGTGGGAGCAGCAGAAGGAATAGAGAACGATGCAGCAAAAGCGGGCGGTGGGCAGAAGCGATTCACATTGTCGTCCGCTCGGTAGCGGGAACATCGCATGAACACGCGGCACAGAATTACGGATGAAAGGAATTTAGAAACAGGTAATTATGTAACCGAGCATGCCTTCCAGCGATCCATTAGGACGGTGTCCGGAGTACAACCGTAGTACGGTCGGTGTGTATTAGAGTGTCGTTTTATGGCTTAAATCGATTAAGCGAGCCTGATTTGTTTGATTAACTAGTTGTCCGGAGGGTCGGGAGAAGTTATTTTCTCCTGTCGTGTCTAGACGATTTATAGCGATTCATGTTCCATCTGCTTGGCGAATGGCGGTGTGTGGCGAGTTCTTATTAACAACAGCGCTTAAAGCTAACCGTTACTGCTACCGCTCATACCGAGTTCTTGGTGCTCCAGAAACGAACCTTGCATTAGATGCTGCTGCTGCGCCACGGCTTGCAGCTGCTGGAGCAAGGTGATCGGTGGGGAGATGGCATCCGCCGCCAAGAACGGGGTCTGCTGCTGCGGTGGATTCGGATGGGCGGACGCGGTCAGCGGCGTTACCGACTGCGTGATCGGTTGATTGATGCCGGTCATGTTCCACAGATTCGACTGCATCTGTTGCATCCGTTTGGCATCCTTTTCCTTCTGCGTGTCGGCAAACTTCACGACCAGCGGCGCCGAGCAGCCTTCCATCGTTTTGCTCTGATGAAGATGCTGTGGAGGAAAAAAAAGCAGAGGAAACAGATTGGATAAAAACGGTTCAACCGAAGAAATGGGAACAGGTCGTAGGAAGCAACAGTTTTGATGGAGAAGAAAAAAACGGTTGCAACGAATGGAATGGTGATGAATCAGCAGAACGACCCGCTTGGCACAAGAAATGCAAAAGGTTTATTCAATCCACGAAATGATAAAACCTTTGCAAAAGTGTGTACCTTCGTGTCTTTAGCTATCTTTTGGTTCTTTGAGTATTCTTTGAATAGTAAACCGCCTGCCAAATGTATCAACCAAGGATGAAATGGCTCCTGGATCCCAACTCGGGGAGGAATTCACTTCAGCATCACCACACAGCATGACGACGCCGAAAACGACTTCCGCTCACAAAATGTTTCCTTCCTTCGTTTCCCCGAGGGTGTCTCTGTCTCCGACAGGTTAAACCGTCGTCTCCTTCGCGTACGACGTTCGAGGGGCAATAACATAATAACACATTGCGCTCGTAACCTGGTGCCCAAATGTGCGGGTGTTAATTTCTAGACGAATTATTCTTAATGGTCGTGTCGTCACTTTTCCGTCGTAAGTCGCTCCCTGGCGCAACATTAAGGTACGGCATTTGCCGCTCACATTTGCCTTGATCTGCCGGCATGGACTGGCACCGAACAGAGATGGATAGGGAGGAAGACAAGACGGTCGGTGAGGGTGGTGACATTCTCTGATAAAATACTCGTGTCACTCGTGTTCTGAAAATATTTATCCAAACGCTTAGTCGTATTTGTTCAAAGAGGAAAAACTTACAAGAAGGGGAATCCGAAAACAGCATCCCGCCTCTTGCACAACTGATAAGTGTTTCACATCAGTGAAGCTTTCAGAAGGTGAAAAACTCATCTCCTCGTTACGCGTCTTCGGATGGAAGTGTATGTTACGTGAGCATGATGCTTAAAAATCATAAAATTTACATAGAACGTTCGTCGGTTTCTAATGATCCCCAAAGTGTCGTCTCGGTGATGTTTCCTGCCACCAACAAGCACACCTTCTTGCCTCACACACAGCAACGGAGGGGCGCGTTTGTTAAACGAGGGCTCATTAGCGCTTACTGACGCTGGGGGAGGAGGGTGGGAAGAACTTTGGGCGCCAATTTAGCTTTCCTTTCTCCCGCCACTTCTTCCCAACCTACCTCGACATTATAATCAGCCTCGAAAGGGATATAATGGCAACAGTAACAGTGCTATCATTACATTCATGAAACACGCGTTTATGTGAGCATAATAATAAGTTTATGAAAAATAAAAATTACATTTCCACGGAAATAACACCACACCCTGCGTTTTTTTTTGTGGGAACCCACTTCTGCGGGTAAGTTTTGACAAGTATGACACCGACGTCAAGGGGGTCAAACTAGAGGGCAGATCCTGTCGTCCTACCCCGCCCCGATCCGTTGGCCAACATCACCCAATGTCAATCCGAAAGCCATAAAAAATAATCGTAACAACTGTGGCTGTCGCGTAAATGCTGACAATACACGCCATTCCGGGTTCAGGGAAGGATAAGGCGAAGAACAGAAGAAAAAGGGAAACGATCAATGTTCTCTTTCCACCTTTTATCCCCGCGTAAAGGAAATGAACGCCATTGCTTGAGAATGAGACTCCATGGGTTTTTTTTGTGTGTTTTGGTGGTTGTTGACATTCGTCCTGTATCTCAAACTATTGTATTGAGAGGACGCTAGAGTGTTAAAAGAAAGAAGAAAAAAACCCCCTACCCGCCGTCAGTTTCATCATTGTACGAACGACGACGCCAAAACCCAAACCTAAACCACCACCATCGGATCCGTATTTTCTTCGGTCCCTGCAAACTCGACGTGGATTTTCCCTCAAAGCGTCGGCAGTAAAGAAAAAAAACAAAAACTCAGGGAAAGGAAACATTCACCCCAAACAAACCCATCGACAAACAACCATCACAATCACATAAACGATGATTATTGTTATTGATGTTTTGCATGTCGTTATGCTGCGGTGGCAAATGTTGCTGCACTAATGGTGAGGGCAAAACCGTAAGAAAAATGCTTGGAAATGGTGGAAAGTTATTCGTTCTCTCGACCGTTGTCGGTTTGGTGCGAGGGAAATTTTTTGGAGACAGGGAAAAAATAAAACCGACACACATACAGGCTAAGGGTCAACTTTTGCCAATGTCTTTTCCACCCATGGCGTTCAATTTCGACGTCGGGAGTGATCCTGTCAAATCCTGGCGTCATTAAATTTTACCGAGCAGCAAATGATGAGTCCCCGACAGCATGGCGCGCCAGAGAGAGAGAGAGGGGGGGTTGGTGGAAAATGCAGCAACCTCTAGCGATGCTTAACATTTCCATAAAACTGATTATCGTGAGGAAATGGCGGCATGAATAAATGTGCAATTATTTTCTGCTAAATAATTATAATTTCCAACACTTTGCAGAGTTTTTCTCGTGCCTTTTTTTACAAAAAATAAACGCCATCGGCTCGAACCAGTTCGATGAAAAACAACACTCAATAAAAAAAGATAATATTTTCTCGGAACGATTACTGGTCACCATAATCAGTTGGGAAGGATGGCGCATCGTGTTTTTTACCAACCCGAGTAAAAGGAAACCCTTTACATGCCTCAAAAACATACCACAAACTGTGAGCACCGGCACCGTTTATTTTACAGGGCCCTGGAAAAACCTACTCCATCATCCTTCCCGGTAGGCTCGACGACGACGATTGTGTGTCCCGGTCGTTACACGAAAATCCACTCGATTTAAGTGAGCGCTAGATTCTTTTTGAAGTCGAACACTTCCCCCGTACCGCTACGTGTTTTTTTTCTCTCTCCATTCCGGTGCAGTAGTGTGTACATTACGGAGTGGATGAAGTACTTTTTTTTTGCCGACTTTGCCAATCGCATTCAAAATAAGGTCGCGAACCCGGCGGAAGGAAAACTTCAGCGTAAGCAGGCATAACTTTTACACGAGCCACGAGCCGTACACACTCGCTACGCGAAGGGCTAAAAACTTTCACCCTTTTTTGATGATAAATGAGGCAAAACCACTTGAGAGACCCTTTTTTCCTTCGACGGAGCAGCATATAGGAGGATAGGTTGTATTAAGCACAATCGTTGCAGGGTTGTGTTGCTGATATTTGGTGGTCGTGATTTGCATAATATGCCATACATTTGCCTACAGTTCCTGGAAGCGTTTGCAAAGAGTTGGGTATTGTAATGGTTTGCAACATAACTACCCGAACATGAAAGGAATATTTTATTTGTATTTTATAACGATCAAACAGGAAGCGTCGGCAGAACGAATTTAATATCGTCCAGATCATAATAAATCGCGCCTCGGTCCACCCTGTTGCTGTGGACGACGATAATAAAATAATTGAAATCTTTGTGTAATAAGTCATACCGCCACTGACTAACAGATTAATATAATAAAAATCGTTAATTCCACATCATCAATCATAAAATCGTTTGTTATGCGACCAAAATCCTGGACACCTCCCGGCCCCGCTTTCGTCACCCACATTCGGGGGTCGAGGCCGGGGATGGGTCATTCGTCATTGAGATGTGCGGATTAAAGAGACCCAGGTTTGAAGCAAGAGGAGGGGTGGGGTGCGGGGGGGGGGGGGGGGTGGTAGATAACGAACCATTAAAAACGTTTCAATTCACCTCCATTCTTCGCTATTTTGCAATCCCAAACATGCATGTAGTAGCGAGGTGCATGGCAAACAAATTGCACACCGTGCACACCGATAGGATGCACCTTTTGTTGCCCCTTCCGACAACGCCATCTCCCGCACCACCCCCCACCCCACACTTTCCCTTTCTCCGAGCGAAACACAAATAATATGAAACCGATATGTTGTCGGTGCTGTTTGCGTGGGTAACTACTACTAGTACCTGTTTGCCTTCTGTCATCCCCCACCCCACTTCCGGGGTTCCGATCTTCCCCTCCCCCGAAAATCCAAATCCCAATCAATCGATTCAATGGGCAGGAAAAACTCCCACGAATATACATTTTCAATTTAATTAAACCTAGCAATTAATTCGATTTCACTTAGGGACACACACAGAAGCTCTTTCTCGCCCCATTACCATCGTGACCGAGGGGGGGGGAAGGTTTGAAGTTCCAACACCAAACAAAACACACACACGTACACACACAGACAACAATCGACCGAAGTGGAAGCTGATCATTAAATGATATTTTTCTATTTAAGTACGTCACTATACGGTTCGTTTCATCACCCAGTATTTTTCCGGGAACCGATTTTCCCATTTCAAATGAATCGAATGAACGAACCGGTTTGTTCCGGGGCTTGAAAAATGATCCGCATTACAAAAGTGCATTCAAAGCGTTCAAACCACGTTGCAATAATCAAACGTGATGATATTATGTTACTAATTGCAACATATGCACCCAACCATGCGGGCGGGCATAGCATTGGGTCATTCGTTTGTCCATTCCCCCTCCACCCCTCCTCCCCCGCTGCACTCCCACCGACGTGTCTTCCGTGGGGGAAATTAATATTATTGATATATGCATAAAACAGTGCCATCCTTTAAACCAACAACCCTTTCCCCTCCGATGGTGAGGAGCTGACCGCGGATGGGCTTTAACTGACCAACTGACTCGGTAAGCCAACCGTCACCCAACCTCAGCCTCTTTCCTGCCTTCTCGCTTCAATAGAAAAAGGTATCGCTCAGAAGGATTCATTAAATTGATATAGAAATAAATAATGGATGGAAGGGTGGTTTGAGGTGGGGGATGGACGCACGGAGGAACACTCCACCAGCCACACATGATGATGATGATGATGATGATGATCGTAATGATAGCAACCGATAAGGGAAGCGGGAGGGAAAACCATTGGTCGCCATATTTAGCTCCACCTGCAAACCCCGTTCACTTTCCCATCGGCAAACGAATGTTACAACCGATAGCAGCATACGATCGTGGTGCTGAAAGCGATAAATAAATAACCCATTTTTTATCTCATACCCCCCTCCCTTTCCCACAATCTGGTGGCTGGAGAGCACCCTTTCTTCGGAGTCATAAATCAAATCGAAGGTTTGTGGTTCAGGTTCCCTTTCTAACACATCGTAGGTCTGGTCTTCCCTTTCTACGTGTGCTTATGGGGAGCGCGTCATCGGGTCCGGAATGCATCGACGGGGGCGTCCTCTATATTATCGCTGCGTGGAAAACGCACACCCCAAAACCGCGCACACCACCACTACCATAGAAAAGTGAAGTGTTTTATGGTTGCAAATACAAAAATGATTTATTTATTCAGCAAACGCCATCGAGAGGTGGCGATGTCCTGACCGCAATTTGTAGCAGTGTGGAGGTCAAAGGAGGCCGGGTTTGTTGCGTGTTTGACAGATGGTGTAAGTTTTCGGTGAGGCTAATTTGAAAAAGCTTAATTCCCAAACTACGGACGGCTGGAGGAAAACTCGTCTACCGAAAAACGAAGGCAGAAGGACATTTCGTTGTGCCGCCAACTAAAGGGCGATTCCATTAATCATGGCGTGATATCGGTTCGGTGTATCTGGAGGTCCACCACCCTCCAGGAGGAGGTCACCTGACGCTTACCTTAATTGCACCGATCGCGGCCTGTTTGGTTGCGAATGTTACGAAAGCACAGCCTTTACTCTGCCCGGACGGGTCACGCAGCACCGTGCACTCCTCGATGGTGCCGTGGCCGGAGAACAGCTGTCGAACGTCGTTCTCGTTATACTTTTTGCTCAGCATACCGACGAACAGTTTGCGCTCTGGAAGAAAGAGAGTCAAAGGAAACGAGAAGTCAGTCAAGTTAATCAATTAATTTGAGGGCGGCCAATGGAGGCGCATGGTCAGTTGTGAATTACTGGAAAATATTATAATTTTCGTGTGTGACGAAATAATTCTACGAGTCAGAATAAATTTAAAATCCCATAAGTTCCATACTGGTATTTTTATAATGCATGAAGAAGGGACATTTCTTCTCTGTCAGCTCATCCGGGTCACTAAGCTATCGCTAAAGCCACACGCCTTCAGGAACCGAATCCGGCGCCACAATGTTACACTGCTGTTATCGGATCGTTTATTTCCGCCCCGAAGCCGATAATCCTTGCCGAGTCATTGGTTGACAATCAACAAAGCAAGAGAAACGGAAGAGCAAGCCGGGCACGACGACAATGGGAGGTTTTTTTCTCCCGACCCGGAAAATCCTACCAGCTGCTGCTTCATCTTCCCCCCGGGACGAAGGTGAGTGGGGGGAGAAGCGTCAAGAAAAGAATTTCTAATGAAATCCACTTATAAATTTATATCACACCCCGAAAAACCGGGGGCCCCGCTCGAAACACTTCACTTCACGCAAGGAGTCTTTCTCTTTTGTCACCCAAAATGTTCCCGAAGAAAGGAAGGAACAGAAACAAACATTTGGAGACGAAGATCTGGAGCTCCGGGAATGCCAGATGTTTTGGTAAATTTGCTTCCTCCATTCCAGCACAATTGTCCTTTCGAAGGAATCGATGGAAAAAATAAACGTAGTGCCATCGTTTCCCGAGGTCTGTCTTTAGGAAATTTTCCTTCACACCACTCTCGACGTACCCAGTGTTATCGGTTCTAATCTAAATGTAGATGAAAAGCGGGGATAAAAGAAAGGAAAAACACTTTCCACACCACCACCACCCCGAAACCGTAAGCAAAAGGCACACTTCATTTGATTCGCGTTGTTTTTATGCTAATTTATTTCTTCCTTCACTCGGCGCGAATTGGTTTATCGGGCGTAAAGTTTAAGCCTGCTTTCTTTGCAGCGGGTGTGTGGCAATCGCAAGATACGGGATTTTCCAGTCCCGTACACGTTAAGCTGGGATAGCTGGGAGTTTGATGAAAGTACTTTACCCTCATCGGTGTCATCGTCATGATCAAGACTCCACTGTCCCTGGACTAGGTGAAAGTATACAACCAATATCATCAAGATTGGACGAGGTGAGATGAGATGAGTACCTCTTTGTAGGAAAGAAATTTCCAACTCCGGAAAAATCCCTCCTTCTTCCTAATTCCAACGACCAAGTACAATAAATCCCATAATGGCTAAATTATACCGCACAAGCTGTTGTTTGTTTAGCTAAAGGTAGCGCTTTTCGGATAAATTATGAACCTAGTTTCCACACCAGGAGAGCACATACACACACACAGTTTTTCCTTATCGCTAGTCTGGATGCACTTCAAGCGGACGAGTCTCGCACTATTTTGCACCGAAAGAAGCAGCAATGCAGTTGAAAAATGAGCCCCCAAAGCGTTTGGGGGGGCATTTAGATGAAGCGAAAAAAAAACGGAGACTTGATAGCAAACCCACCCCGGGGGGAGGTAGTGGCGTTTTTATTTAAACGCAATAAAAGACGTCCCCAGCGGAAGGTAGCAAAAGAAGTTGGAAAAAAGTGAGCCTTTTATGCAAATCACTTCCCTACCTGGGAAGGCGCACAAGAATGTATGCCAAAGAGGCGAAAAGAAAAGCAAGCACGCCCCGTGTGGGACACCCGCCGATTTTAGCATAATAGATAGAAAATATGGGGCAAATTTCCATGTGGCGGCGGTGGTGGCGGTGGCAGCAGTCTGCGACTTCGGCCGAGCAGATTATGTCACCTTCCGGGCGGGAGGCACCCGGTTTCAATTTAATCTTACCCGCTTAAGGTGGCGGCACACACCTTGAGGATGATCGAGTAAAATAAGGAACGAAACACAAAACGAACGTGAACGATATTCATATTCTCAGTGGGTTCGAAGACCGGCCAGGACACAGGCCATTGGATGTTTTTTGCCAGCTTTCCTCTGCTGGAGTGAAGTTGTTAATGAAACATGTTGAGCAATCTGGTAAAAATGGTGGTCCTGTGATCTGGCCCCGCTTCCGCTGGGATGATAATCCGCTTAAGGCGAAGACTGACATTTTGGAACAGAAAATGAGCAGTTATTGTTAGGGCTTTGTAAAGAGGTCAGGTATAAAGGTTTGTCGAAGGCTTTGCCAGGCAAAAGGATATCGATACAATTACGATTCACCCATTGTGCTGCGAATTTAGACATCGCGTAAGAAAGTTCACTTCATGAGACAAACTTGTACATTATTTTGGATAGTCCTACTGTGTCTCATAGTACATAAGGAAGTTTAATTTTGTAGCGTGGTTTACAGAAATTTGGCCTGTGATATTTTGAAATCCTATTCTAGACAATCTCCAATAGGAATCCAGAAAGCCACAGGTCGGATGTTAATCCAATACATTCATTGTTGAATCCAAAAAGCCTGTGTGTAGGTAAGTCTTGTTCTTCCTTAAACTCATCCACGAGACACACTGTACTTCACATTAAACTTGTTCATTGGTCGACAGAAAAGTGCTATAAGGATTTCACGCTCCCAAGCAAGCAAATTCTCGTTCATCTTTACCCTCAGTAACAACGCAAATCGCACGAGGTTATTGCCTTTTTTTCCATTGCAAGACGAATCTCTGAAGAACGACTCTGGACTGCTGTTCATTGAACCTTGCATTTTCCAGGATAATGGTAAGCCCGGAAAGGCCTCGAATGGTTGGCTGCCAAAGCCATTGAAAATCTTCTCCTTTCTTTCGTGGAAGAATAATGAATAGAACTGATGTCGGAAAGCAGTTCTTCGTTCGTTTTTTTCCGTCGGCGATGCTTTACGGATGAATAATGCGGACTAATACACCTCCTCCCCCCCCCCCCCCCCCCCCCCCCGAGTCCCCGTTGAGAGAGGGTACGGATTGTACCGGGGTTTTCTGTTTTTACACTTATTACAGAACACACCGTACAAGCCCGCACCATTGTGTTTGGCTGAGGTTTGGATCGGGTTAGAGCTTCTTCCACTGCACACACACACACACACCACTCAAGCACCTTATCGGGGGAAAGGCTTGTAAATCCATTTTCCACATACACAAACATTTGGTTGATTGGTGTTCCCAGAATGTTCGGTACCGGAAAATCCTGTGTTAATGACGAGCCAACAACACCGTTACAGAGAGCCTTCAGAAGCATACGGTATTGTTCACGGGAGTTTCGTGGGTGATCGGAATATCGGGACAACGGGGGGAGAAACGGGAAGCACACACTAAAACCATCGCCACCCTTGACTAGGCTTTTCCCAATGCCTCACCGTTGGTTGGTTTCACTAACCATACTTAGAGCACACAATTCCGGAAAGTGATAGCAAAGTGTGGAGTTTCCGTTCCAACCATGCCGTGATCAGTTTTCCCGCAGCATCCCGCAGCAGCAGTTCCGTTCCCCGGGTAGTGTTTTCCCCCGGTATAATGTTGAGCCATCAAAAGCTGGGGCTTAATTTTGTTGAAAAAGCAGCCGGAAAACAGGTTAACTTTTAATACGCTGCTAATTGGCAATTAGTAGGGAAAATTTGTAAACTCACGATACACGAACGCAGGTTTTCCCTACTACACTACCGCTTCTATTCATACAATATCGACAGGGTGACTAAAATAATGCCTTTTCCAGCAAGACTCATGACATAAGGTTTCGATAGTTCCATGGACATCGTAAATCCTCGCATTCATTCCGAGGATGATTTAACCTGCACGGCAATGATCATAATTTTCCACATAATCACACTGATCTTTTGTGGAAAATCATTCCAAAGCAGATTCCACACGCCATTACAGACGTTATGAATAGAATTTGCGCATAGCTCTCTGCAGAACCACGTAACTAATGACCTTTCAACTAAAATAAAAAATAATAAGTCGAGCTTAACTCCATTCAACATGTTTCCATGCCGACACTATGAGTTCATGTTATCAAATCAAATCATAATGCAATACAATACGAATTGTTTTTCTATAATCACTGGTATTTTAGGTTAAAACAAAAAAGACATAATAAAAATTTATTGAACATTTCCAAATGATGTCGTATAAAATACGGGAGCAGGGTTATTGGGAAAAAGGGTTACATGATATTTGTTGGTTTCATGGGATATACCCATAGATACGGATTTACATCGAATTAATATTGTTATCTGATACTTTATTCAGTTGTTCGTTATCTGTTATGGCTTTGTTGTTTATTACCCGTCCATCACGAAATGTTTCCCTCAACTTCCTTTCAAACCATCCTTTTAAACCACTCAGCCTGTGGTTTATAATCAAGGAATAATGGAAAAAAAATCTTTCCCTGTTTGCGTGAAACCAATCATATTCGTGATAGGCATTTTTCAAAAATGATAACGGGTAGTACAACACTTTACATCACTCAAACGATGTATGAAATACAATATTTGCAGTGAATACCTCGACTCTTGTCCGTTTCGGAATATAGTTTTTACACCCACAGCTCGATGTACATGAAAATGAAAAATAAAACCTGTAATGAGGCCCCCACATGAATTCCGCCCGCTTTTCAAATGCCGCCATGGAGACGCCCAGTGGTTCACGGTGGCGCCTTTTTCTCCACCATCAAAAACACTCACATGATATTTGAAACCGACCCGATTCAAATCATTGGCAGCTGGCCAACAAATTGGAACAATATTCGCATCGAAAATGCGATCCAAAAATCCGTTTCCCAATAAATCGAGCCGACATAACGAGTGGTTGTTTGAGTACTTTTTTAATCATTCCCGCGGTCTCATTCATCGTCGATGGTTTGGAGGGATGTTGGAAAGCATTGGAAAGAGCAAGCAGAAGAAATAAAAAAACAAGCCCCACCTGAATGCGTCGGTGAAGGTTGGGTAATGCTTCTGCGATAATGATTCGCAAATAAATGCACCACCATCGAACGGAGCGCCAATGCTTGCAGTGCTGTACGATGCCTTCTCACTTCTTCCCACCGCTTTTGAGTGGATTTTCCGTTTCCGAACCGCAGGAGAACCCTCACCAATCCCTCGGAACCGGTATCAATTACGCGGCGAAATATTCCCTCCGTCAAAATACTGCTGAAGCGAAGTTTTGCCAGCCCAGTCTCTTTATCCTAAAACCATACACAGACAAACACACACGGGTGCACGTATTGCAAACTGGCGGAAAATCAAATACGACAGCCGGTCTTGAGGGTCGGAAGCGGCTCAAGGTACGGGGCAACACATTGTTTTGCGACGGATCCCATTCTCGCCGGATTATGCTTCGCGATCTGCTGAACATCCTGACGCGCGCGAACCGATGCTGCTATCACCACCACCACACACACAACACACACGCGAGTTGCGGGTGGCACTCAAATATAAAGCTCATCCATAATTATAACGATAGTGATTTGTCAAAATCCTACAATCGCATATCCGCACCGCGTAACATCCGAAACCAGCATTTCTCCTTCACCGGGCCGGGCTGGGCTTCGAATCGTTTCGATAACATCTTCGATATCCACGTGCGCTCATGGGTGTGTTTGTGTGTGTATTTAGCCAGGGGAATCGCACTTCATACACGAAAAGCCGAGTGCGGTAAACGCCTCACCTCCTAAGGATCGGTGGGTAAAGGTGTGTGGGTGGTGAAAGGAGGAGGCTACCGTTTGGGAAAACCAAGCGCCAGAGAACAATGGCATAATACATGTGCAAACAACCGCCCGAAACGGTAGACTTCCGAGGGAAGGTGGGACGGCACGAGGGACATGGGAATGCCACCCCTCGTCAAACACCGACATCACAATGGTCACAAACATACACAACGGGAATTTCCACACACACACATAAGGCGAACTGTATTTATATGCACACAGACAGACAAACAGAAGTAAACATATTTTACTCCTAACCCTAGCAGCATCACGACCATGTGAACCTGTCAAAGCACACATACACTCACACACACACCCACGGCGTCTGATAGCTGACGGCGGGCTGATACAACGAGCACAAGAGCATGTTTGTTTTCCCGCACAAGAGATGCGCTTTTCCAGTGGCTTCGCGCCGCGCGTTATCTTATTTTCGCCGCGAAAGAGAACGTAGCTGGAGCAACACCTCCTCCCCTCCTCCTGGAAATGGAAAAGCGCGCTGGTTGAAGCTCGCAGATCTATTTGATAGTTGATTTTTCCTCTCTTAAATCAACAATAACGCGAATAAACACAAACAATCGGGGAAATGATACGTGGACAAACGTGGCGGAATGCCTGCGCCAACCACTTGAACGCCTACCCACCCTCCCCCGCAGCACTAGACATTGTCCTTTTTTCCTACCCTTCCACCACTTCCGGGACGCCTCAGGGTGCCACTCAATCGGGAGTGCTCGTTCGGACACCGAATGGAATGAAACAACTGTCAAAATGGATAGTGTACGGTGGACCAACCAAATGGCAAGGAAAGTGGAACGTCCGTTCCATTCATACGTTACGACTGATTGCCAAAACATGTGGCCGATGTAGAATCCGGGGGGAAAATATTTACATTTGAGTTAGCATGATGTGAGCGGAATTGGTTGTAATTACATAAATTAAGGCTCATCCACAGACACACACACAAGCGCTGGGTGGACAGGACGAGTCAACGATGACAACAGGCGCGACATGCAACAGATTTGGGACGTACAGTTTTATCAACACGGATAAGATGAATCACCGTCGAGTATCCCTCTATCCCTCTTACTGTCTCTCTCTATTTTAGCCAGAGGCGTGTGTCACACACTATCAATCAAACTGTTAGTGAAAGCAAGGACACAGGTTGGAAGTAGCGGAAGGATGCTGCGTTTTACGATGACGCGACGACAAGTGCGCTAATGAGAATAAGGGAAAATGACATTGCTCCTGGCGACATTGTGACACGCGTTGTGTCCATACGAGTTGCCACAGGGGAAAAAAATATGACTTAAACTTCGCACGGATTTATGTTTTCCAGTCCGCACCATAACCATTCTGTCAATCATAATAATAGTAATTTACATCTCATTATACTGGTCAAATGTCGACTAACATTGTCGTTCATGCGACCTTCCGGGTGAACAGTTGACTCACAGTTGCACAACTTTTCGACAACTTGCTTCCAAATTCAAACCCATCTCTCAACTCATTGAACTATTAACTGAACTCACTTACTCCACCAATCCACTCGGAAAACGGACGACGAACCGTAATTTATGGTGTGTCGAAAGAATGAATATCTTTCGCACGAATAAATTTCCAACCCCGGCAAGATGAACTCCCTTCATTTCCGCAGCACGTACAACGAAACGAACCAAAAGGGCCCATGTATGGCACAACGTGCTCCGAAAAACCGGGCGAACTTGGATAAGGTTTCCTTTGGGGGTTTTTTTCCCCCCGCCTTTATGGGGTTTTTTATGGCCGAGCCAAACTTTATCCGGAATGGGATAAAGTTAATACGTGAATTATATGCATTCAGTGTCGCTCAGCCTCAAAGCGGGACCTCTCTCGCTCGTTCGGGACATCGGACACAAACGGGGGAGTCTTTATAATGACATTTTTTCGACACAAGACTCTTCCTTCGATGGGTCCCATCTGCCTCGGTTGGAAATTATTTCACGTTCTTTATGTCTAAAAGAGGAGGTTGATTTAGTTCGTTGGAGATTGGTTTGGACGACCAACCATGGTTTAGGGAAAATTATTTGGAAGATTTTTACAAATAAACAAGCGCATCAAAGGAATTCGGGCAACAGATAGGAGGATTTAGGAACTCGGGACTTTTTTCTACAATTCATCGTATACCACAAACGGGTGATTAGCCAATGAGCTTATCCTTTTAATGTAGACGACCCTTAAAATACAATTAAAAACATATGTGGCTGTGTCTGTTGATTTTTTCCTTCATTCCAGAACCGGCTGAGTCGCTCCGACTGGGTGATCATTACCATCAAATTTTATGACTGCAACGAGCTCCACACAGATGCCTGTCGCTTAACCCGAGCGCAACTGGAATATAACGCGAGTAAGCAGAAATGTTCCGGGGGGCAAACACACACACACAACAGTTGGTCAGAATCACCGACGGACGAAACCCGAAGGAAACTGCTGTTGCATCTGCAAATTTCACAATTGCCCTCCAAAGGGCCTCAACCACTGGAAAAAGGGACTCCATACACATACACATAAGCACCCGGAAAAAGGGAAAGTATTTGCCGGTCCCTGCTGCTAATCGTTGGCCATCGTCGTTTGCTGGAATCACCCTGCGTCCACGTTCCACGTTTGACGGCCAACATTTGCCTAACGATGCGCGGGGGAAAAGGGTAAGCTAACTATTTTTCTTCTGCCATGAGGAAAAAGCGGCTCCCCTTCCAACATGCATGAATAATCGAAAATGTCCCGACCGGAACCGGGGAAAAGGGAGCGCAGAACCCTAAATGGGCACACACCGAATGACAATCTCTCCTCGCGGAAGTCGAACGAATTGCATGGAAACAAAACACACACTTCCCTCCCTAATTACATATAAGTGCGCGCTTAATTGGGGAATGCACTGGGCACATACAAATACACACACAAATGTGTTACCAATTTGATCGAAAATTTATGGTTCATATGCTGTCGGCTCCGGGAGTCCGAGGGTGATACTTTTGAATGCGTGTCAAAATTGAACCTATTTTCCACCTCCGTGGGTACCTTTATTTTTGCTTAAACAACCGCGCTGCTGCTGCTGATTAGTGGAGGCAAATATATGCTCTCAGTGGCGTTGCTCGCCGGCCGGAAAGAGTCCTCGTCGTCTGGGATTGGGTTTGTTTGAATCGGGCTCATTAAAACTTAACAGCGCCGTCCCAAAATCAACAGGAGTCTGGACCAGGACGAAAATCGATATTGCACCGGAAAAACTGATGGCTGTTGGTGTGTCGATTTGATGCTTTTAAATATGTATGTTTGTTAGCGGAGAGTCTCTCAGTTTGTCCTCGTAATATTTGCCACTATATTTTTCAGGAGTTGATAATAAAAATATAGCGTGACGTTGCAATTGGCTTTGTAACATTTTATTACACACGTGACATGGAGAAAAACCGTGTGACAAGTTGTTATTAAAATGTAATGGAAAAGAGGTTCAACTAACTACAGCCAACCAGATGGGTTATGTCACAAACACATATTAGCGGGTGCATTGTTTCTGTTCGTTGCATTTCCACCGATTAGGTTTTTTTACTCTCCACGTCCTACATTATCATTATGATTCTGCCAGGAGCATGGCGTGGATTTGCATAAGCACCACGCTGCGCTGCTACTACTACGCCACGTCGCACTTATTCATTCATTACCGTAACCGGAGCGGAAAGTGGGTGGTGGGAAGATGGGGGGGGGCCCCTCGATCGACCGCAAAGGGTAAAATCATAATTGTAGCCAAACGGCAGAAGTGAGGTTAGTCCGGAACACAGCGCTCGGGACATACATGTGCAACAACCCTTTGGGAAGGCAGAAGTAGTAGTAGTAGTAGTAGTAGTAACCGTCGGAAGCATATTTCTCGCTCGCCACACCCCGCGTCGCACCATAAAGATGTCCTACCCGGGGACGCGTCGGAAGGAAAACTCCCGACGGATGCCGTCGTGTCCCGTGGATGGAATTAATATTCTTTATGCATTCCGGCGTGGCTACGAGCGCGCGGCAGCAGAAATCACGTAGTCGTACTTAAAATTTTCCGGCTTCTGTGGCGGTTGTTTCATGGATTGCATGGATCGGTTGAATCTGCTACCCCTAACCTAACCGCTTTTTCCTCAAATCGGAAAACCCTTCCATTGCAACACACGAAAGCAAAGCGAAAAGGGAGGAAAGAACAAGAACAACCATTCATGAAATATTATTTTTAATGTCAGTGCACATTTTAATTTTCCACAAATCGCAACCATCTTCAATGAAAGCCCTCGCCGTTTTGTGCCCTACTAGAGCTGACATTTTTACTGTTTCCAGTTTGTGTACGACAACTTCGTCCTTCAGGTCTGTTTATGGACCGTTGCTCGTTTCCAACATTGGAGCATAACAAATTCCATTTCAGTTGAAAGTTGAATGCACTTAAAGTTGCACACCGTCGTTGATTGGAGATTAGTTTATCGTTTAAAAAAATCGACAAACATGATTTCGGACTGGTGCTTGGAGCATAAGAAAATAAACACTTTCCAACACGTTGGTGTACACGTTTGGGACTCAAGCGTCAAGTGAAAACAGGGACTTCCATCTCCCGAAACGAAACGGCACAATGCACGGTGAAGCGCGCACGATGCCATCTAATTGATTTAGAGTTACAGAAATATTTGTTCTGGTGTTAATGGATTAAGTTTAGTTGTTGTACTCCACCAGCCCCAGCTAGTTCTTTCCCTTCGTCCCCCAAGCCATCCGGTGAAATCCGGTACGCGGAAATTAGCGCCCCATGATGTCGCCCGACAGGAATTTTTGCAACCCCCTCGAGAGAAAGAGAGAGAGAGGGGACAAAAATAGAGGGCATCAAATAGAGAACCCGGGAACAATGCCAGGTGAGGGAGGTACGCGGCTGGCAACGATAGAAACCTCGTAACGCCCATACATCCTAGTTCCGAGGCTAATGCTGCCGGGGATTTTCGTTACAACGAGAGCACGAAACGAATGCTGGAAGGTGAAGGTATGGGATTTGTGCTAAATCGACACAAAACTTAACGTGGCGATGCTGGCCCATTTCAGTGCCGGCAACAACGGCTCAACCATCGCCGCCGCCACCGTCAACATGGACGAGAGGGAATTGAATTCTGGGATTTTCGCTAATGTATTTCACGGCGCTTTCGCTAGGCAATGTGTTTGTTGTAACATTTGTGTAAACCTTCGCTTTAGAATATGTGCACGTTAAGTAAAGAGCGTGGAAATCAGCCGAGTCTTATTTTGTAACGTTGACCAATCCGATTACCATTGATGTATTTTGGTCAATGTATAAACGTTATAGCTAACAAACAAACTAATTTAATATTGAATATTCCGTTCCACACAAGTTTGAATCACATTTTGCATCTTATGTTACTTGCATGTGTGCAAAAATAAAAATAAAAAGAACTGTAAAAAAGGTGCATATAATGATGCACATTATTGCAAACGAGAAATACGACACATCCTTATGAATGTGAGAATGCCAAAGAGGGAAACAAACATGCCCTATAATTTATGTTGTGTTAGAAAATGCAACGGCGTGGAATGTGATACCAGCAGAATTCGAAACCATCAGATGCCATCCGTTAACCATTTTGATGTGCATCTTTACCGGCATTGTGTCTCTCAGGAATTTGCTTTTAATGGAGCATAAGAGGAGTCACACGAGTTTGTACATAATGCCGGCAAAAAACGGTGGGAAAATGCACATTCATGGGTCTCAATTATGTTCCATTCAATCATAAATGTAAAAATGGAATGTTTCTGCGCCGTCGCATATACTTATGATAAAGAATTTCTGATTTATTGTTAAGCGATGCAAAGAGACTTCTTTTCATCCATTATTATTCTACAAAAACATTGAAACTCCTAGGTTTTCGCACTATCATGCGGAAAATTATTTAGTTTTAATATTGTATAGTTTTATTTTGTGATTCAAAGACTTTCAGGAGTGAAAAGGAAGTCCACACTTTCCTTTGCCACATTTGGAAGGGGAAACCGAATCAGTCAAAAGCTGACGTTGCGTCTTTATGACATTCCGTGTCGTCAAATTTACTGCATACGTGATTGGAATTCAGACGAAACCCCGTTACCAAATATGCAACGGAAAAGACGGCGGTTTACTCGTTTTCATAGTTTGATGTCTTTCTTTTTTGCATACCGCTCAGCCAGATTTGGGAAGAGAGCCGTAAACGCAAGTGACATGATTTGCCTTTTTCCATAACTAACTTTCGTGGTGGAGATCCGGTTTGAATACATCATTAAACAGTAGGGTTGTTCTTTTCCGATGAAAGAGGAGCAAATTTGAAATCAACCTCATCGCAGGTCCGTAATTAGTATTATGTTCCATTTGTATTCAATAAGGTTCTTTTCGAGTCTCTCAAAAAGTTACTGATTTCTTCCTTTTAAATACAATTTTGTAAAAATGTTTATGTCTTGATGCTCCTTCTTCCAACAAATTCGTCAGCAAAACAAACAAATAACACATCCACAATCCGGGCTGAATAATGCATCACGCATTTTCAACGCCTTGTGCACTCGAGATGATTTACACCTTTTGCCGTGAACGTGTTCAAAAAGCGTTACAAAGAAAGAATGAACTGACTGTCCCGCTCTCTTCTTCAAATGGAAGAATGGTTTTGGCAACACAATTCGACATTAATGGCCGGCAGGAACAAAACGCCAAACACCGGCGTGAAGATTATCTCTGACGGATCGTTCTTCATTATTTGCAAATTTTTATCGCTTATGACGGTCACGATGCGGACCCAGTTGCCACACACACAAATCCTTAAGGTCTTCAGTCGAGGACACGATCGTTTCGGTGGCGAAAAAAGGTCGCTCCATAAAACACATTCCCCGCTGAAGGGAACAACACTCAACGTAACGTGTGTTGTTGTGTGTGCGCCGAGGTCCCATTCCACGACTTTAACCACGAGTTAAATATTTTATTACATTTTGAAATTTTATCCCTCTGCCACCCTCGCCAGTAGTTGAACATGCCGCTTACAGAAAATGCCCACCGAATGAAAACTAAAAAGTTCCAGCTCGGACCAGAGAGCCACCACCTTCGTAACACGTCGGCGTTTGAGATTTGCATATTTCATAATTTTTAATTTCGGTGCTGACACAGTTTCATGCTTTGCGCGACACTTTGTTTTTCCCTCCCATCCCCATTGGATTGCGCCATTGTTTCCGCCGGACCAAGGGGGTGTTGAGTGTGTGCAGTGCGTTAAATGTCAAAAATAAAAGATGGAAAAACGTGCGCTGCTACCGCGTTGCGCGCCATTTCGCATTTGTCCATTAAACACAAATAAGATCCCACCGACCGGACATTTAAGCGTCGAGCGGCAGGATCGTCGTTCTTTTTTTATTATCCATGCACTTGCCTTGAGCAAAAAAAAGGATCATAAAAAACATCAAACCAACGCGAAGATGAGCTGCTGAATAAGTGTCAACGCTTGGTGCAAAACTGTAGGGGTGGTTTTTCGGTGGACGATGGATGGTTTTTAAACTTTGCCGGTTTTGTTGTTGCCTTGTGTTTTCGGGCGGCATTTTTTGACGAACAGAGAAACTTTACGACCGTTTTATTACAGTGTTTATTATGACTTTTGAATCTCCATGGTAGGGCCGGACATGCCACGGGATTAAAGCAAGGGAAGGGAAAAATGTCAGCCGGAGACAAAAACAAATCTCCAGCAAGTAAAAAAAAAACCCTGATTCTACATTTCATCTCTCACCGTGTTTGTGTACCGTTAGTTTAAAATGTATTAACTGTGAATCACTCGTAAAAGATTCAAAAACTCCTGTCGGATACGCTTGGGAAGCTAGGTAATAAAAACAAGAAATTAAACTCTAGTCGGCAACACATAAATATTCTGTAACGGTAACGAAATAACCGAATGGAAAACAAACAGCGGATATAATCGTCGTGTCGAACTGAAACAGACACATTACGACGCCATTTAACGCCTTCTTATTGTTGAGTCAACAACGATCATATACATTGGGACTTTATGCCATCAAACTTACAACAACAATATTAATTAAGTCGCAAACCATGACTCGAGACGCCCACCGGCAGCTAAAGGACACACGCCATAATTCATATAATGCATCTTCCGCACAAGATTACTCGCATGCTCGTCCAAACAGTCCAAACTGACGAGACGGCTCGCTTTTCACTTAGAATTTCCACATCACAAGCCATTGTTTTCACTTGTCTTCACAACCACCAACCGGCCAACGGAAGGAAGATTCCTCCTCGAGGAAAGCGAAGAGGACACACCATTTCACGTGGTGCCGTATGTGCGCGTTCAATGGCTCGCTTCCCAACATAAACACCACAATGGCAGGACGGAACAAACAACACAGCCCCTCCGGAAGGATATGAAGGTATGCTAATGACTTTGAAGTCGGCAATAACAATGATATATGCCCAACATGCACGGAGAGTGAAATTGACTCGCTTTTGAATTGATACATTCATAACCCGGGTGTGTGTTACCCCGGTTTTGTATGCGAAGAATTCGACAACAACATCAATACTATAATGGCAGCCAAGGCAGCATCTCCCTCAGAAGGTAGAATATTTACCCCGTTCTAATTATTCTAGATTCAGCGCTCGGAACACTGAATACCAACGCTTCCGTAGCAACGGAACCGTTAGTGGGAAGGAATTACGACGTGTAACCGCAGTTGGGACTGAATCTGAGAAGAATCCCCTTCTGGAAACTCCCTAGACCGTAAAACAGAACATTCGAAAGGGCAGAGCAAACACATAGAGCTATAGAGAAGCTCAAAACAAGCGTGAAGCTGTTGTGTAGAGGTGGATGATAGTTAGTTCGAAGGAGTTGAACAAAATACACTTTTGCTACCTGTTCGCATTATGCTTCCAGTTACAACGAACGGTTTTGATTAGTGTTGTGCTTAATGAATCTTTCGATGAGATTCATTCATATGAATCTTTCACCTAAGATTCAATCAGATGGATTCATGGATCTTTGCGGATTCGAATCTTCAAAGCTTAATGAATCTTTCGAAACCTTAATGAATCTTCATGAATCTTTCAGGGATCTCCCCGATTCTATGTTAGGCGTGGACCATACGACCAAAAAAAAACTTTAAACCTATTTTTTGCTGGCGACTTTTCATCAATTGTTGTGCCTTTGGGATTCATGAATCTCTCGACGAAAGATTCATGAATCTGAATCGGATTTACACAACTCTAGTTTTGATAAATTTGAATAGGATATTCAAACCGGGAGACCAGGTTCTTAGGATATATTCGTGCTATGTGGTTGCACTTTTAGTAAGAGTATTAGACATAAAAGACGAAATACCATGTTTGACAGCTTTTCAAGGTATTTGAGAAGAGCATCTTCTTACAGCTAAAAGATCACCAACTGCTTGACATTTCAGTTCTTTAGTTGCAAAGGTGAGACATTTCCGATCCCATTTTGAGGCTATGAAACTTCAAAGCGGAAAGTTTCATCTCATCTAGCATGAAAAACGTAATGAGTCTACGATAATTTACGACGCATTTTCACCAGGCCATGGCCACAGGTGTTGGTGGTAGAAATTCCTAACCACGCTCGTTACTTCCACCACCTTCTCCCGTCCACCACAAGTGTCAACCTTGAAAGTGTGCAGTTTAAGTTGATTGAAACGACGACCACAGTAGTGCGCTAAAAGTGCAGCGGTCGGTTAAAGTTTTGCTGACTTCTTCAGCAACTTCGCAAGCCTACAACAAAGCCATCTCCCTAAGCCGGGCTCCATAATTCCCATGAATTATATGCCAGCCGTCGCGCCATCGTCGCGATCTTCCACAGCAAATGGCGACGAATCACTTAAGTTACACGCCGAGGAACTTCATTGTTGGCAGAGGGTTGGTTTCCAGGTGCAGACGCGAATTGTGGTTAGAAATACGCCGAGTGTGCATGTGCACCGACACGACGAGGCCATCAGACGATGAGCGGCGTTGGCGCTAAACTCTCGTGCACATTATTTTCAAAGCGTAATCGTATCATGCTGTGCCTCCCGTCTGGAGATAATTTTCGTGCCTGTCGTCGAACCTTACTAACTTAAATTGTTACATCACGTTGCACAAAAGCTACGAAGCAGCAAAATGCCGTCAATCAAAATGTGAAAGACGTCATTTCGTTACAGATGCAAATTCTTGGTTTTGCGAAAGTTGTCTTAAAGCATTCAATCAACTTAAAGTAAATGAAACAAGAAGTGGGCAACATTCAATTTTTCATACTAAACATTTAATATGCTTTGAGATCAAAGATGCATATTCCTTTATACGCAAAGTGCACAAAAATGAACATAAATACTATTCAAACATGAGTTACTTCGACCGAAAGGTCCTTCAGGACACCACTTCGTACCCCGCAAGAAACAGAAACCATTCATTGGGGGCGATCCTTTGGGATAGACATCCTCACCACAACGTGTACTGACCACCCTACGTCACATAAACTAATAGACAGCCGTCTTTCACCACCATCCATTAGAGCTATGAGCTTCGCCCGGAAGACCTGTAAGAGCGACCCATCTTAACAAATCATCACCTTTAAGAAAAGCCCATCCGGGTCCATTCACTCGTGTTTTTTTCTCTCTCTTTTTCTTAAGCATTATGATCGCTTGTTTCTATTACGTGGAAAAAGAACGATGAGAGTAATCCGGGCACGGGATGAATGCAAGGTGCGTGACTTCCATATCTGTTGGCGTTTCCTCCGGAACATTTATGTAACGGGGCTTAAGGAGGTTGAAGCGCGGGGTTGGAAGACACATCCCATAAAGCTTTTGGTACAAAAATCAACCACCAACAAGTGACCGTCGGTCAGCTTTGCTTGCCTCTCTCTCCCTCTGAAAGCCGCTACAAGGAGCATTTACCACATGAACGAGACATTCGTCGGAAGCTGATGCATGGTCCATGGCAGCATCTTTACCACACGTTTTTCGTTCTTCACGATGGAGCCGTCGCTTATCTCCCCTGCTGCACGCTCAGATAGTTGCTTTGGGTAGACTTTTTGATTTCTGTAACACAAACGATAGGTTGGGCACGTACGTAGACTACTTCCATTCAACCGAAAACATGAAACACATATGTAGAAGAAGATGAATTTCGACAACAGCGTGCAGCAACAGCCAGGAAAGGAAAGAGCGACTGACTGGTTAAAAATGTTTCATGGATTTAGTTTTTGACAGATGTAAATTTATTAGAAAACACACCTTCAGGTGTCAAGATAAATCTTCTGCGGTTCCCCACACAATCTGATTTCGAAATACTGGTAACGAACAGCTCTACCAAAAAGCCCACCAAACCGTAAGAAGTTGGAATTTTAATTCAAATCGATTTGTATCCTTACAATATTTATTTGAGGCAGGGTTGTAAAAAATAACAGAATATTATAGACCAAAGATAGTCTAGTCCAAGCAAGTGAATAATTCGTAGTGTTATTGATTCTACCGCCACAACCACAACCAACCCGGAGAACTAACTCTTACCAATGAGTAAAACATACAGCAGATAATATTATGCAATGGATTCGACCACCAACCAACCATCTTCTTGTTGTTTGCAGCATAGACAAGTAAAATTTGCGGTGTTGGTATGGCGTTACCATTTACCACTCATCCTCATGCTCTTCCAAAAACTCCATATTTGTTAAAACTTCTAAGGTTTATTTGTTTTACGATGCTCAGCTTCTAACCCTATAAGCCCGGAATAGGAACAACTAGAGGGCGTAGGAATTGTTTTGTGTTGATGGAAAATAATATGGAGGAGAAGTTGAGCGAAACCAAGTATTGAAAGCCACAAGAGAAACTCTGAATTTGATCCGTAATGGAAAACTTGCTACTCACGTAGTTCATAAACATAACCAAAAAGAAGGGAAAAGAAAGGCTGTTAGGTACGATCGTTTCAACAAATTTTATATATATCAAGTTTTATATATATCAGTGAAAAAACATGGAAGAAAATTCTTTTGTTCTTTGGCATTTTACAGTGCAATTTTTTCCTGTAACTTAAATATGTCTTCAACATAGAAGAGCAGATTAATCTTAACCTTTGAACCAGTGTAATGAATTTATAATTCCTTGACATCGTTGCCCAGTGAGCAGCTTGTTTCGGATCATTAGTAGTGAACGCATCACAAAATGGTCTCTAGAGACAGTGCTCCTTTGCAGCTGGCCCAAAGCCCAAAGCCGATTGCATAGCCTGGCATTCTGAGACAGGGATACTTTCTTTCAATTTAACTGCTCGTCCGGTGCCAAAGTGCTCGACGAACGTTTCCGTCAGCAGCATCTGCAGCTTAGGGAACGGGGACTGATAATGATACAAGCAAATCCTACACGCCCGAGCACAAATGGTAGGTCAGTTTTGATTCGGAAGGAGTTCCGTCCTGGGAGTGGAATTAGGATTGAGGCTATCCATTCCTTTTTCGTGCGTTCTTCTGCGGCGTGTTTGACGGGGATAAGGGGCACTTCCTGTAGCTCTGGGAAGTAAGACTGTAACCCACTGCAGAACCAACGGATAAGCTATAATCCATCCCCCAAAGGCCCTACGGTGTTGCACTATTCATTGCCCTATCAAGTAGCAAAGTACGTTACATTCCTTCCGGGGTTTAGAATGGTGCCCTGTGCCGAGAACTGTGCCTTCTCCAACGACTCAAGTGGTATCGGGGTGAGGAGCTGTGTACATTTGCATCGTATCAGGCAGATTGAAATCTTAAACCGTGATGGAGCATTGTGCGGCTGAATGGGGATGCATTGCAATAGCTGCACACAAAGAACACTACCTACACCAAACGAAACAGTACCCAAAAGGGCCCAAAACTATTACTTAGATGACTCGACGGAGTTGGATATGAAACATTGGCAATGTGCCTAGAAGGGAAGACCTGCTTTTTTTCCAACAGCATGTAAAAGAAACAGAGAACGAAAGTCGACCATCTCCATGTTTATTTAGATGTCTGTAATAAGTGAAGTTGCCTAGGTCAAAGATGCATCCTTTCTTCTTTTCTGTCTCTCAGATGTTTGGCTTTCGTGTTTGTTTTACATTACACGGCATAATAATTCTTGGAGGAATTCCCTACGCTTCCCCAAAGCCAAATAAATACCACATGGAATGCATAATCCAAGGTCCAAGATGTTGTGCTCAAAAGGAAGTCGTTCTAGGAGTATGCAGAAAATTGGTTGAGGAATATTTTTCATCTCCAAGTTTTCGTTGATGGAGTAATCCTTTCTGGTTTTGGTTTTGAGTGCCAACTAAAAGGTTCAAAAAGAGCATGCTTGTCTTTCACTAATGAACTGTTTAGGATTTGGATACAGTTATTCTCAAGGTAAAATGTATAGTTAACGTTCCACTTACACGCTTAATGTGTAGAATCACGAGAAAAGGCTTTGGGGTAAAACACATTTTTATATTTTCTCGATCGAATAGAAAATTAAAGATTATTCAAGTATCCTTTAAATCCATCAGGAATTCGCCTTAAATTAACGCAAATTGCTGGACACAGGCGAAACTTCTTTAAAATATCTCGGTTAGTTTTTTTTCCATTCATTCTCTTCCTCACCACCACCCACCCCCTAAGCCCAGATTTGCGCGTACCCTAAACACAATAATGTGGTCCACAGCACTTAATTCATTATTAAATCCAATTTCAGCGTACCCAAATTATGCACAACTGTTTCGGCGTTTGTTCGTGTCTTTTTTCGTGTCCTCCCCCTTCCAAAAGTTCAACTTTCATGTTCTGCCCGGGCATGTGGTTTGCACGATATGTGCGAAATAGTTTGTGAGTACGCGCGACTACTGTAGACTACTATTTATTCGGAGCGGAAGGATTCATTCTAAAAAACTACCGACGTTCCACATTCAACTGACATTCACGAGAAGGGAGTTTTTTGGGGACCCAGGAAGGAGAGAAATCCCTGATTTCAACCTCGTTCTACACACTCCTACGGGAGCCGGAAAGGAAATGTCGAAAGTCCACAAGTACTACATTCGCCTATGAAATATTGCCTGCGCTACAGTGGAATAATCATAAGGTTTTTCTTAATTGAATTAAACTGCTAGTTTCATGAATTAATTTTTCCACCAAATGCTTGCAGCTAGCGGCGTGTGTCCAAGGGTGAATACGTGGACACACATGTTGGTTAGATATAATTTGCAAAACTCCCCTATGCGCTCTATGAACCCGACGAACCTTATTCTCATTCGTCCACCAAATAAGGAATGTCTAGGGGGCTTTTTTCCCCCGGTTCCACCGAAAGCCGCAACCAACCGGCTTGGGTTTGGAAAAAGTGTTCCTCCAAAATTCAGAAACTCCCAAGCGGAAACGTGTTCTATTAAAATTACTCTCATTCCTCGGGAAAACTTTTCCTCACAGCATTGGAGGTGCGCGTGTCTGTGTCGTACATCATTTCGAATAAATCCGGGGGGTCCAAGTGTCCGGTGGAAATAAGCGAGGCTAGAAGAATAGTTAGCGGACTGCATCAAACGAGGAACAAGGATCAACCCTCGGTGACCAGCTCTAATCCAATTTCCCAAGCGGCGAGCGAGAGATTAATTCCGAAATCGTTTATCACTACGCGCGACGAAAACGAACGGAGATTTTACGTGTCGGTGGTCGCGAAGCTCAAGGCTCCTCCCACATTCCTCCTCCAACATTCCACATCCACCCATCCATTGGAGCGTGTTTTATACTTCGCCACTCGGGAACTCGGGTCCAACGGTTGTGTGGTCATGAAAAACCACGTCCATTGGGGTACTCCCCACTCCCATTGCTCCCGGTTTTCCCAGGTTGCCCGCCCGCACACTCTCGTCAGGAAAGGATTTCCGCCGGCATAATTATTATTCATCCCTCATAAAGACCAGAGCCGTTTACCTACAGACACAGTTTCGCGCACATTACGTAAACGCAACCGTAATGACACCAGGGTTTCGATTTGGACCTGGACACGAAATATATTAGTTCTGCTGCCTCGCACGCGTGTGTTGGTATGCCCATGCCAACCCGCATTGGTCAACGGTGAAAATGCATACAGCAGAAGGTACTGGGTCGAAAATCGGTACTGACCTCTGGAACATTGGCGGACATGCATATTTTAGGGCCGGATTATTTGTTTCCATTCGAATTCGAAACCTTTTGCGGAAGAGGTTTTAGTTTCCATGAATACTTGTGTATGAGTGTCAATGCCAATGTGTGACATACTTCCAACCACGACTCGTTCAAACAAACATTCAAGAACTATTTTGATTCTGGAGTCCTTTCTGAAATTTTGAGTATTATTATCAACACCTAATTCTAATAAGTTAAGGCTTATACATTATCCTAGTAGTAAACTGACTTTAGACACACCTCCTTTTATCAAAAAGTACAACATAGTCCCTCGGGTCATCCCCGGAGTTGCGCAGCAGCACGTTTAGAGTTTACTCCACTTCTAAGCGGCAACATAAGACGCCACAACCAAACCGCCACAACTGGCCTAGATTGCCACTTTACATCCAGATGTAAAATATTGTAAGCAAATGTTAACGAGTGGTGCGCGGTCCGTGCGCTGTTGAATAATGGATCCGTCACGAAAGGTCCGTCGTCGTCTCTTCGACAAATTGGATCTATGGGTCTAATCTGTTTGCTCTCCGTCAGTCAAGCTCTCCATATTCCCACCAGCATCCCAAGGTGTCGCGGAAGACGATCTACCATTTCGGTCGGTCATGTTTGCCCCGGCGTTGCGGATTATTTTTACATTCAATTATTATTTATGAACCAACGATGGCGACTCGTCGAACGGTTTCGTTGTGAACCGTGTCTAACTTGAATAATAGTTATAAACAGGCTTATAGAACGTACTGGCTTACGTATACATAATTCAATATGCTTTATCCCATCCGACCAACATGATCGGATCGAAAACTATCCCACCCCCGGAAGGCAACAAAGTTGTTGGGATGAAATATTTTAAATCTCGTTTTTCGATGTATGCGTTTTCCGATATCAAATAATCAATGGCGCTAGTTTTGGCTTTTTGCCGCATTACGTCAAAATCCGACGCCATTCTGGCCAACGGCAAGAAGCGCATAAAATGTAGATGCACCATACAATCAACGCCAATACTTTTACCCTTCCTCCTTCTCCAGCTTTCTCATAAATACTCTATGCGACACTCATAGTTTTCTAGCCAAAAGGAAACAAAAATCACATTTATATAAATGTTTACCGATTCAGTCTGGGTTTCTGCGTTTGGAAATCATATTTTTCCGGACAGTCGTTTGAATGTAAAAACACTAACGCACAGGCTCGAAACACATCTGGGATAAGTGCATTCGCGCGATGTATTGCGAAACAAAAAAAACCCTCCTCTGCACAATCGTTGCATTTTACGACTCTTGCAGTGGAGAAGTGCAACGTAGTGGAAGCAGTATAGTTTCAACCTTCTCCAACCAATTGACTCTGGATGGTGGTGTGTGTTTGTATAAGTGGCGCAATGTGGTGCCCTTCTGAGCCGCTACAAACGTTGCTATTTTATTGCCGCATTACCACAAGGGGCCCCCACCCGCGCGAGCCGCGGGGCTTCTGCAATTGGAGTCGATTTAAAGTGCACTAATCGCTTCCACGAGGGAGGCCTAGGGCCGCTTGTTGCCATGTTCGATGATGCTTCCGAACTCGAGTAGGAGACTTTGTCATAGATTAGTTGAGTTGCGATTGATGTCACAAAACACACGTACACACACCTACATGTGCACTTTTCTGGCTTCCAGATGTTGATGGAAACGAAAAATATATCCATCCACTTTTTTACTGCCGCAACGAATCCATCGAACGACGCAAAGTGAATAACTAGTAATTTGCCGGTTGTACGTTTCCCGTTGAATCCATTTTATTGATGATGGGAGCAATCGACATACATTTTCCATCGTTCGTGGAAGGCAAATACATACATGGATTGTATGAATTGCATAGGAATTTTTCAAGTCTTTTGTGCGACAGTCATAAAAATATTTGAAAACAACATAATTCTTTTATGTTCTGTAATCTGTTTTCGAAAAAAAGGAAAAAAAACAAGACATGTGCCACGAACATGTTTATTTTCTCGAAATTTGGTATTGAACCAGCGAGCAATCTATGTTTGAGGATATTTATGAAGTTTTAGGCAAACACAACACCTACACATACAATCCCCCATAGCATCGATTTCGTTTCGTCGTAGGTAAAGTGTTAAAAAGGAAGACAATTTTGTGTACACTTACGCAACACTACCCTTCTTCCAAGAAGAACACTCACAAGGTTATGACATCCCTGACGTGGAAGAACCCACACCTTCGACGCTAGGTCGACAACTCACCTGCGAATGAGAAGAGATTGAAGAATAAACATTTATTAACAAGGTGTGAAATGCAAGGAGATCGGTTTCTTTACAAGCTGAGCCCTCCGGTTTGTAGGATGATAGGTTTAAACTATTTACAATACAATAATATGGGTGATATAGAGTGTAAATGTTTGAAAAGTATTTCAATTTATATGAAGATCGAAGATATTTCTTAAAATATTATTGAATTCGAAATTGATACATGACAGACTCATAACTACACCTTCTCATTATTTGTAAAATCAAAATAAAATATTGTTGAAAAGTTTTGAATATCACATTCTCCCACAACATTCACCCTTCCGTAGAATAAAAGTAGATTTGCCTCTTCATGACAATCTACTCAAGACTAGACATAGTCCATGCTAAGCTTTCCTTCGTGATGGTACCATCGACGATAAGCATTTAGGCAAACAAGCTTGTTCGTACTTAAGACATGGGTTTATAGTCGCCTCGGATTGTGTCAGACTTCGACCGTCGTTTGAAAAGCTTAACGGAAGAATCAAAGTGTTGCAAGAACAGTGTTCTCTGAAAAACTAAATAAAGAAAGGACCCAGGACGCTTCAAATAATCATTCTCAATCCCATAACGGACCCGGCAAAACCCCCTTATCGTGGAATCTCTTCGAAACACAAACGAAGTTCTATTCGTCGCACGTGTCCGAGTGTGGCTGCAGTTAGATTGGAAGCCGGACCTTAACTTTTACGGAAGTAAACCTTTTTCTGTGCGTTTCTTACGCCGTCGTCTGCAATCCAACCAAAGATGGTGCTGCAATGGCCAAACATGTTATGCTCACTTGTCTGTCCTTCCTGAGGACGTGCTGCGAATACATCATTTACAACTATTGACTTACTTTACCGAGAGGGGTGTACTTGTTTCGGGCTGACGCGCTATCTTCAAAAAGATTTTCCATAGCGGAATGCAATAAATCAAGAATAGTTTAACCGATGAAAGATGAATGAGTAATGATAGTTTTTAAAAAATTTGAGGTATTTTGGCAAAAGGATTTGATTGTCAAGTAGCTAGATATGGTTTACTTAAAACAAAATTGGAGATTTAAAAATCTTTTCATGAGAGAATACGAGTATATAAACCATCGGTATACTTCTCAAGCATCATCTGCAATTGACAAGCATCAAAAATGAAAAATGGAAGTCATCGTTCACTTGGTTTCTGCGAAAGTTCGATCGAAAAACTTGGCTCAGCTTTATTTTCCTTTAAAAACGAGGAAAGTTTCTCTCAGACACTTGTAACAGAAGAAGTAAGCTACATTTATGTAGCTGGAAGAAATCTGATTATTAACAAACGTAGCAAAGTAACCCCTTAATTTGCCTTACAGAGGTTTTTAGCAGTAAAAAGCCGTTCTTGTTTTCGTTCGTGACATAATGCCACACGCGCTTGTTAGAACCTGTTCATACGCTCTGGCTCCGGCTGTTGGTGGTTTTTCTGGTAAGTAACTGCTAATACACATGTCACGCACATCTCGTTAGGATTATAACATCAAAAGTGGCAACCACCCATCGTGTTTTCCGCGAATGAAAGAACTCACAGAAAAAAAAAGTGGAACGCTAGTGACGAGTTTAGTGTCACTTTCAGTGGGCAGAGATTTGCGATGAAGAGAAGAGGGATGGGTCCGGGGCGGGGGGGAAATGAACAAAACAGAAGGTTGCAACAAATGCAACTGCACGGAATCACAGCCTGCCGTTTCTGACGTTTGTTCTGTGTTAATCAACAACGGCGAAAAACAAGTCATAGTTGCAATTAAAATGGAATCACCTCCTGTCACATCATGTGGTGCTAGTGTGTGGTTGTGTTTTACAGTCGGAAACACAAAACAGAAAATGAAAAATAGTAACCCCCTGCTATCGGCACACAATCCTCAGCGATCTAAACACGTGCCTTGAAGTCAAGCACGAGCGACATATTGTGGAACGAGGTTCTGTAATGGGGGATCATCGTAAATCCACAGGTTCTTCAACAGATGTTTCATATTTCTAACATTAGAATGCTTAGTCGAGGTCTTTCCCCACAAAAGGAAGAAACATATTTTCAAGACGCGCAAAAATGTTGAACAATCTTCAGAAGCTAATCTCCATTCTAAATAATGGCAACGTGCTCTTTGCCTTGGAACGATCTCTGTGTGGTTGTGTGGACGTGCAACGATTTAATTTAATTAGTAGTAGCGCTCGTACATCCAGTGTAGACATTTTGCATGAAGAGAAGATTCGTATAATCCGTATCCAAACTTATTATTTTGAGCAACGGTGAATACATAGTTCCGTAAATGTATTCTTAGGAAATCTTCTTGTACTACTGTCACATGTCGTTACTGCTTCTACTCCCTTTCAAACATCATGTCAATGAACTTACGTGAGGAATGTTTCAGACAGATGAGCTGCCCTCAAACGAATATTAGCTCACTAATTAACACCAAAACCTGTCGAACGGTCTTTGTCACTGACCCATCCTCCATAAGATGCTAATTTTCGAGCGTCATCAACTGAAACATTGCAGCTCGAGGCGCAACTACTTTTGAAGTTGCAATAACCAACAAAAATGACCCACCTTTGTGTCCATTCCGAGTCGTTTTCTTGTAATTTGTTGAGTAAAAGAAGCAGAATTATTGTGAACAACAAGGTGGTAGCAAAAAAGAAAACCCATTTCAAAAACCATACGAACGGAAGTCATTGCAAGCGAAATCATTTATCCTTCCGGTGGTAGTTTTTTTGCTTGAACTTTGCCAAAAAAAGGGTAAGGTGAAAAACGGATGAGAAACACTTCCCAAAATCTTGAAACACCCGTGGAATGAGGAGGAGGAGGCAGAACGGAAACGGGAACAGGATGCAGATAAATTGCACCCCATTGATTCTCGACCCCTCGAGTGCATTGCACTAACGGTACACTAGCAGGTGTGTGTGTGTGTGTGTGTGTTTTCGGAACTTTTCTTGCACCCGTAAGTTTCAACATAACTTGACCATATTCAAAGCATCAACGTTGGAGAATGAATTTATGCTCCGTTGCCGGTTGCAGCTCGTTCGTGATTTTCTACGAAACGATTTCAAACGTTCTTCTCAACACATGCACCCACACACGCTTGGTTTTTCGGCACGGAAGCTTGACTTTTCCGGCTGCCGAAAGTCGCCCGAGAAAAGACGTCCTTTGAGGTTCCGCTCTTTCGGAGCTGCTATCGGACGGCTCTCGCTTTCGGGCTGCGAAATCAGCAACGTCGCTTGGACAGCTACATTTATTGGCACATAAATTCATTCTACCTCTACCCCCATCTAATGGGGGTTTTTCCTTAACCCCTGCCTTCACAACACTCGGTGTACCAATTCTCCACCACGTGCTCGCTTGCTTTCTCGAGAGAAACTAAGGGGGAAGAAAAATCCACTTGGAAAACTGGTGTGCTGGCGCGCTTGGTTGGAATGGTTTTCCCGGTCCCTGCACTCTGACTCTGCCGTGTAGGGGTGGGTGTTTTCGATGTGTGTTGCCCTCGGTTCAATTGGTACCGGAAGTCACACATAAAATCTCAACAGACGTATCAAACACCGCACGAATTGCACACACACAGGTCTCTAATCTCGTTGGACTGGGAGGAATGTTGGACTATTTCGCATGTAGTAAACATAAATTTTGCAACCGTGAAATGGCGAAGATCGAAAAAGAACGGGACGGCTGAAAACAACTAATCACGAAATACGACACACATTGAGAGTGGAGAACTTTCCGATACGAGAAGAAATAGGTTTGCCAAGAAAGTGGAAAGCGTTTGAAAGAAAAACGGCTCCGATATCCGGGTTTTTCAATAGTCAAAACTCCAGAGAACGAGTTTAACCCTTTTCCTTTTTACCATCCGTTTGACACATATTTGTATTTTTAATATCATTTCAAAGAAGTTGCCAACTCTTATTTTATTATATAAAATACATATTTTTTCTACAAAGTCTTTAAAAACTAAAACGAAAAAGGAAAAACCCGGATAATGAAACGGAAAACCGTTGGCTATCATAAAAAAAGCAAGTAGGATGTAAAGTTTTTTAATGGACCAAAGTAAAGTTCTAAAGCTGTCTGAGCTATGGGACGCACGCGCCAGTATAGTTGAGTTAATTTTAGTTTCTTTTGAATATAGTTTGCCAAGTTCTTTCCAAATCCGTGGCAGACGAAGAAGATCCCGCTTAAGATTGCTGCTGCAAAAGGCTCGCGGCAATGACTTATATCTTTTGCGCACCAAGTACATACAGTACACACAAAAAACTATGCATACTTTCGTCAGTTGTTACGCCTGCGAAACTGTTTAAAGAACTGATCCACTGCAACCAGGAAGAAATACAAAATGTACAACGCTCCCCCCCTCTTTCGCACACCATTCGGGAGGCATTATTCACTCGGGAAATCCTTTTGGGGATGGCCCCAAAGTTTTCTCATTTGTTTAGACACCACCACCATCGTGCTGTCTTTTTCGTTCCTTCGGCCACATTTCGGTAGGGGGAAAGTTTGCAAAAGTTTCGATTTTATTGGTAGTATCGTACAAAGCACTCGCCGCCAACGACGACGTCGGATCTATCTCCCTTTGGGCCCTTTCTCGGATTTGAAGTTCGCTTTTTAACCAACGAAAATAAACCACTGTACGATAAATACGATCTTCAATTGATACAACTATGAATGCGCACACAACACATGTGCAGCGTAGTTCGGGGCAAATCGGTTGAAACCGATATTTCAATGAGCAGTTTGAAAGACAAATACTTCAAACCGACTGAGAAATTGATTCTCGATGCAATTGCTTGAGAATGATTGAAGTTTTTTTTTTTAAACGAGAAGTCATTTCAGAACGCTTCCATTTGTGAAGAGGATCTAAACCACAACAAACTCGAACAAAGGCGGAACTCCCAGATATTGCAGAATTCGGATCATCCACTCTTCAAAACTGCATCACTCCGAAAATCGATCGATACTCCGGGAGTTCGATCCCACAGAACTTAACCACAACAGCATAAAGACAGATGGAACATAAACCTAAAATACATCCTACACTCTGGGATCCCTTAAAAAAATCAGGAGTTTTGCAACGTTCCACAAGACAGCAAGATGCCGGCCTGATCAATCTGGTTGAACTGGTTGTAGGAGGGTCAGATTCTTAGCAAAAATTGAATGAACCTTTTCCGTTCGGGTCAGCGCGTCCGACGGGGTAGGGGAAACAAGAAGCAGCCGAAAACTTCTCAATGAATGGCCAAAATTGTTCAATAGCATAACCGAGACACACCAACTGGGGGCAAAGATGCTGCTGGTTTATCGCCGCAGAGGATGAGCAGAAGGCGGTCCTCTCCACCGTTTGTCCATCATTCCAGGTTCCAGAAAGAGGGGGCGCTCGGGGAAAGGCAGAAGCGCACAGACAGGCAAGCAAAATAATCGAGATGAAAGCATATAAAACCATATGAGAAGCGGGGAGTCTAGATTTAAGATACACACACCCAGAGAACGGGCTGAGCGCGCGCGCTCTATGGTTTATTGAGGTTATGTTTACGCGCGGGTTAAGATTGCACCAGTTGCGTGGACCAATGCAAGAAGGGGGGAAAGAAGAAGATCTATCTTTGCGTCCCCCATTCCCGGCTCTTTCCTTACGTCTTCTATTTCACATAGCTCTCTTATGAACCCTGCATCCACCGGAGAACATAATAAAGTTATTATTGTGCGCTGGCAACCGTTTTCTCTCCTTTTTTTTTGTTATTCTGTATCGCGAACTAACGTTTCACATAATGGAATTGAGTTCACGTTGGCATTTTTAAAACTGCTACCTCTGAAACGGATATCCAGATGGGGAGCGAGTGGAACGATTTTTTGTTTTTCTTATTGCGAAACATCGTTTATCGAAATTCTCAAGCATTTGGTGCGCGGCGAAAGTTTACTAAAAAAATCAAAAAGAAAATTAAATTTTGAACGGTCCTCGTGAGAAAAACTGTGTCATAATAAGAATGGAAAGAAGTTACGATTCTCTTCCTTCCACCGCAGAAGATAAATTGAGTTATGGTAAAGTTTACGATTTATGGGTTTCAAACTGTTCGCACACTTGATGGATATCTAGTTCAAGGTCGAAAGCGGTCATAAATAGTTGTGCTTTGCTCAATCCGTTTTTATGTTTCTTCAATAGAAACTTCAGAACACTAACTGTTTTCCTCAGACGAAAACGACTTCAGCTAACGGAAAGCATAAAATAAACTCTAACAACAATGAGGAAATCTATTTCTTAATTCTGCATCCCAAGATCGATAAAGGAAGAACATAAAACATCAGTTTCGAAAAGGAAAACGAAAAGCGTCATAATAGAGAAGGAAAGATTGTGTTTGCTGCTTTTTTTCCTGCGTAAGTCATTCATCTCCATTGAAATTGAAGATTGGCACAACTGCAATACAACGTCCCCCACAGAGTGCTATCGATCGGTCTCGACTTCACAACTCCTCCCTCCCCGAAGGAAGTGGTCAAACAGAAGCAAAGATGCTAAATTAATTGATATTCATATTACGTAAACTATGCCTCTTCCCTCTCTTCGGCTTCCTTTTGGATCGTCTCATTTGTTGTTTCCATGATCCCTCGGGAGCTGTTCGTGTTGATTCTGGATGGACTCATTTACAGGCAGTACGTCAACAAATAACTCTGCGAAAGAGCCGACAGGAATGTACAGCTCCGCTGTCCCTCTTCGTCTCGTCTCCTTCTCCTCGAATGCACTTCTCGGACTCATGTTTCCAAACCACGGGCAAACGTTTGCTGACAGGCAGACTTTCTCCAGCCATCTTGAAGATTATCTTACTTCCCAAAACGCATTCTGACCGAGAAAAGGGAAGAGAGACAGGAAGTCATTTTCATTAGACTTCACTTGGCGGCCGGGCAAAACTGCAAACGGGAGTCGGTGTCTCGAGACATTTTTCTTACGCAAAGGAAAGAAGAAAACTGTGCGAAAGGAATAAGAAGAAGGCAAGCATTACAACACAACTGTGGGGGGGCAGAACTTTTCCCCAACTTCGCCAGACGCCGGTTGCTGGAAATGGCAATGGTCGTAATTAAGCACCGCTGCCCCGTCCTCCCTCCTTGCCGACTCTCTTGCAGGAATAAAGGCGCAGGCAACTTTAAGCAACTTTAGCGACAAACCTCGTAGGAGTTGAGCCGAGATCATACCGTTTTCTTGGGCTCCCTTCAATCCTTTACTACACTTTTCCACCTCCACATTATCTTTTATCCCGTTTAATCCTCCATCGCACGCCAGTCCGTGCCGTGTAGTGCATATTAATTAAGGCAAAAGCATCCGTAGCAAAACCTTGTCCTGACCAGTGGAATCAATAATCGCCACCTATAAGTGGAACAAATCGAGCTTCAGCTCGTCTTTTACTACTTAACTCCATTCCGGACGAAACGAAGGACACTAAGCGACGAGAAAAGACCAATGTGAAGGACGGTCGTCCTTGTTTGTGCTGTAACTTGCAGCCTTAGAAGGTCCTGCAGCTTTGGAAACCAGTAAGAGAGTTCGTCGAGTACGTCATTAAACTAATGAGCACTAATGAAATAAATGTCAAATCGAATTGAGATTTTTACGAATCCTGCTTCGAACTCGAAAAACACGGTCGAGCTGAGGTGAGACATTGGTCGGAGGACGCGTTTATTGTTCATGGCAAAATTGGAGAAACACTTGGCTCCCGTGAGGACTTCCGTCGTAAATGCACCTTTTTTTTAAAGAATCGCTAGAAAACTGGGTTCTATGGAGAGCACAATGAAAGTGTGTCTTCTTTTTGTTTTTCCCGCTGGTGCATTTTCTCTTGCGAGGTTGTATTGTACTTGTCGCAATGCTGCAAAATGGTGCGCTGCACTTTCTGTCAAAGCCTGCTGCATGCCCTTTTCTCCAACCCTGCGTGAATCAGAGTGCAATTACAATCGGGGCTGCATTAACAGAGAAAGGATGTGCCACCATTGTTACGCTTATGGCAAGCGCAGGCAACCGTGCACACATATTAAGGGTTTGTCGCGAAAACCCACACAAAAGTGAATAGGAAGGATGCACCACGAAAGGTCGTTCAGTGGAACCGGAGTCATTTCAAGCCAAACACAAAGGAGGAGGCAGTTTTTCACAAGCAGTACATGTATTTTCACTTATTGCAAATGTAAGGTTATGGAAAGGATTTTTTTCGCATTTAAGCTCACTCAGCTTCTACACTAGTGATGGGTTCTCGAAAACGCACCCACCGCCCGGAACCGCTTCCGAGCATTTTTAAACCGACTTCGATTTCGGCTTAGTAAAACCTACGATTCCGTTCAGAGCCCTCCGGAATCGTCCGGAAGTCCGGAGTCATCGGAGCCGTCAGAGCCTTCGGAGCCGTCCGGAGTCACCCGGAGCCATCCGGAGTTACCCGGAGCCGTCCGGAGTTACCCGGAGCCATCCGGAGTTACCCGGAGCCGTCCGGAGTTACCCGGTGCTGTCCGGAGTCACCCGGAGCTGTCCGGAGCCGTCCGGAGCCACTCGGAGAAGTCCGGAGCCGTCCGGAACCGCTAGTCGACAGCCGGAGTTGGCTTCGGACGACTCCGAACGGCTCCGGACGGTTCCGGGTGCCGACTTGCGGTTCCGAAGTATTGTTCCTACTTTACGGAGCCGCTTCCGATATTGAAAAAGTCATTCGGAAGCGGTCCCGTTTTTATGTTGAATTGACCCATCACTATTCTACACTCACTCATACTAACCTGGCACTTGGTACGGTGTCGGCGTCGGTGCCGGCAGCCAGTAGGCCGCACTGATCGAGGGGTACGACTTGGAGGACTCTTCATTGCGCAGCGGACAGATCGGTCCGATTCCTGCGCCTCCACCTCCTCCACCCGCCCCGACGACACCCCCGCATGATGGGCTGCTCGGCGATTTGGTGCGACTTTTCATGGTTTGCAGCAACGAGCGTTACACGGAACACGGTTTTGATTTGGTATCAGATTTTTTGGTTTGCGGTACAAATATGTGTTGTATTATTTATTTTACAGTTGCGGTGTTGCGGGAGGCGAAATTGGTAAAGTTGCACATGGTTTTTTTTCACCCCATTGAAGTACGGTTATTCACAGCCACATTTTCCCGGCGATTTCATTTTCCAATTGCAAACGATATTACACATTGATAGCGACGCGTGTTTTGTGTATTTTGGGGACGGTTTTGGGGACCGGGAAGGTTGGTGGTATTTTTTATTTTCAATAATTAATAACCCGTTATAAGAGCATTTGGAAACACGTGTGCGTACACAGAACCACGGGAGCAGGACACGCCGCCGTGGGGAAGGCACGGAAAATAAAATAGAATCAAAATACACACAATTACACGGGTTCCCCAAGCTTTGTGCGAGTGAGTGCGTGTGTCCGTGGCGGTTCACGTTGCAGTTTAGGACGAAATTTTCCCTTTTTTGCAATAATTGCAGTCGTTTGGTGGGTGGTAACAGGGAAAACCCGACGGGCGATGGAGACAATTTTAGTGTTGCACAAACATGAAATATATATTGATAACGGTGTTAAAAAGCGTGTACAGGGGATGGGAAGCCAGCCGAGACTAAATGGAGTCGACAGTTGGGGGGTAAATGGAGGATTCTGTGGTGTTCAGCAGAGGAAAATAATGATGCAACCGAACACTGGAAACTGTACCATCCAACTGTATTAAATATCGGCACCCGTGGACGTAAACACCGTTACATTTTAGTTGTAATTGTCTTGGTCTGTAAAGTTGCTTTTGTGCACAAGCTTTTCCATCGTCTCCCGCCCTTCATGTACAATATGGTGGGGTGGTTGGTTTTCCACCGCTGCCCCAGGTGTTATATTTTTTGCACAATTAGTTTTGTGCTCATCCGAGCTCGATGGATGTCCTGTCGGTTGTGATGGAAACACCTCGCACACAACACAAGCAGCGACAAGTTGAGGAGGGGGGGAGAGGGCTTGGGAGGCGCAAACCACACACGTAATTATTGGCAAATTATGCTTCACGTATGAAACACGAACGCCTCTCTCGCGCGCCCTCGGGGGATGATGATTTATAACTTATTTTCATCAACTGCGTGTGGAACAACTCTTTCCCATTTTTCCGGCGAGCTCTCGGCCGGGGCGATTTTTCAGCAGCAGTTTGTTGGGAAAAACGGGATTCAACAAAAAAAAAAAAAACCATCAACAATACGGTGTACACCACATCAACAGGAGATCAAAGTTTCCACAAATTCCACTGACCGCAGACCACAAGCTTCCTTCCTTTTTGTTCCCCCCACCACCCGCTTCACTGCGGGGTGGAAACGCGGCACAAACACACCAACATTGATTTATATGTCATTATAATCATATGCACCGATGATAATTTTTGTTAATTAACAACATACTGCTGTGTGTTACATCCGACCCGATCCGATCCTTCCTGCCCTCCTTTTTTCACACTCGCGGCGCGACCTTTGCGAAATATTTTTCAGGCGATTACTTCATCCGATTTTTCCCTCTGCCATGGGGGAAAACTATCGGGAAGGGACTTTCCAGCAAACTATCACATTTACGCCGTACTGAACATTGTGACTCCCATTCAGGGTTCCGAAACAATACAATAGGAGCACGCGATGGACAGATAATCAATTTGATGCCGATATGGTTTCCAAACTAAAAACCAACCTCATATCACGGAACATTCACAACACATTCACACTCAGAGAGATTATGCTCGGACCAGAAGCACAGAGAGATGATGGAGTGGTGGTGGTGGTGGTGGTGGTGTTGGTAGTAGTAATAATAGTAGTGCCGACGTGCCAGGCTGGGCTGCTGCAGGATGAAAATTACACTCGATTAACACACGAGACACGATAGAGCATTTGTTTGTTGATATTTTATGAAAAGCGATACAGCGGCTAAATGGGTGCTTTTTGGTTATCATTAAGTCACAGATAGAAAGACAGGTAAATCCCATTCGGTGTGTCACTTGCATTACGTAATCTGCGAACCACATAAGCACATTGAACATCCAAGACATGTTTTTTTTCATCCTCGTCAGTATTTTCTCGTTCTTTCAAGTCGATCCAATAGTGTGTTTTCCATCTTTTTATAACCATACGAAATATTGTCTTATCACATGAAACAAAACACAAAGCACATGGAAACCCCTTCATCAAGCAGTCCGGAAAGAACGAGAAAATGGTTCGATTAGCAACAGAAATGTTTTTGTTTGAAAAACACATATGTAACACACACAAACACACAGAAACACACACATGGTACACCACAGGAAAGCACAGGATTATGAAAGGACACCTCGGTGAGCGCGAGGAAGAAGCGACAACGTGCGTGCACCGAACCGATTGATCGATCGATCGAGTTCGAGCGCCAACGGGCCAATGGAAACCTCGAACAGGGCTGCCCGTCAGTCAAGTGTTCCGCGCGATCGGGCCCGATCTTCGCGGGCGCCGTGTCTTTCGTAATCCTCGTGTCGACACCTTCGGTTCTGGGAGGGTGTGTTTCGTTGGAGCCTTTTTTTGCGAATGGGTCCGTTTCGCCGTTCGTCGCCATCCTCCGTCGTCGTTGACGTCCGCGTTCGAGCACGTGAAGAAAATGTCACCCCCTTTTGACCCACCCAAAAGGTAGAGGGGTGGTGGAGGAAGTATTTTCGAAAAGGGAAAATGTCATCGATCGCGCAGCAACACCCGAATGATAGTGGATCAATTAATTATAGCCTCCTCTCTTGCATTGATTGAGCGGGTCTAAATTTGGCAACAAATGGAAAATCACTAGGAATGGAAGGGTGGTGCTTCGGGGGGAGGGAAAATTACACTATCGAACTTCGACTTAACAAGATAGCAACGGAGTAGAGAGAGTGAAAGAGACCGGGCGCACACAAATGGAGCAATGTGGCGCGATTGAAGTTACAACCGAGAGGTGAACCGATCACGGAAAGTGAGGTAGTTAGCATACATACAACACACACACACAGACACGATTTAGACACACAAACATGAACAATGTTAGATGACTTTTGGCGGGGGGGTGGACACGGAAAGGGGCGGAAAACCAACCGAACCAACCAGATTCCATTACGCCCAGGATGCTAATTATAAACCTCAACATAACAACGGGCCTCGGAAGCGGTTAGCACCAGGTATCCTTGTGGAGCCGATCGATCGATTTCAAACCGACGAAGACGGGCGCTAATTTTAGGAAGTGCCTTCCTCGGTTGACGACTGTGCAGAAATCTCACCAACCCGACAGAGAAAGAAAAAAAAAGAATCCCTCCAACGATTAGCAACACAGCGCAACACACGTCGTAAAAAAGGCGACTACGCAGCGAAGAAAAACGAACCGTCCCTTTGAAAATAAATAAAAGATGAAACGCAAATGTAGAACGCTGGGTGGAAAAAACTGTTTTTCCCAGCTTCACTGACACACTAGTGATGGGTAAATTCGATTAAAAACCGGAATCGCTTCCGAATGACTCCACCAATTTCGGAAGCGGCTCCGTAAGATAGAAGCAATACTTCGAGCTCGGAACCGTCCGGAGCAGTCCAGAACTGTCCGGAGTCGCTAGTTGGCAGCCAGAGCCGTCGAAGGAGCCGACTCCGGCTGCAGACTACCGGTTCCGAATGGCTCCGACGGCTCCGACGACTCTGACGGCTCCGGGTGATTCCGGACGGCTCCGACGGCTCCGACTGCCGACTAGCGGCTCCGGACGATTCCGGATGACTCCGGACGGAATCGTGTCTTTTACTAAGCCGGAATCAGAGCCGGTTTAAAGATTCTCGGAAGCGATTCCGGGCAGTGGGTGCGGTTCCGAGAACCCACCACTACGACTCCGGAACGAACGCGAGGGAAACGTTTTTGTGTAAATTAAATTAACAAATAGATAGAAAACAGTTTTCAGATCGTGTGCGTCGTTAAAAAACTGTACAAGAACACAAAATAAAAACAAGAACGACACCAAACGAAGTTGCCATAAAATGGCGCACACTCAATTATGGCGGTGTGTTAATTAATTTTTCCTTTTTCCCCCACCAAAACTAAACGGAAGCTAGACGGTACTTCCTCCGCGTTTTCCTCGTAAAACCGTTCAATCATCGTTTACCAATCGGACCAAGACTTGACCGTCCACTCGGCGGTTTGTCCATCATTTATTTCTTCCACCCGACTTGCCCGTTTGCTCAATCAGATAAAATTTGCTGTTTGATGTTGTCATTACGATGCTTGTGCTCGCCCTCCCTTCCTCCTTCCCTGCTGCTTTGAGTCAATCGTTTTCCATCGATTTATGTAACACTATCAAACAGCGAGGGATGACGATTGCGAAACAAACATCTCTGGATCAACATTTGACACTTTTGATTGAATGACGCAATATCAAGTCCGCAAACGTATAAATAGTGGATAAAATACATTATTTTCAACGTAACATACAATTGCTAAAAGAGTATTTTGAATAGGGCCTGTTAATACAAAATATAAAAAATATATCTTTCCTCGAAATGCAAATCCCATACGAAAGGATGATGATTCCATTGGCCGGAGTATTTTCTGCATACGATTTCGATCGTCTAACTAGGCGCTCGTTTCTCTATTAGCACAGTCAATTTCACTTTTCTGCCACTCAAATATTTCAAATACCATCGAGTTCGATGACGGAAGGCAACCAGGACACACCGAGCTGTCTCTCTCTTTCGTAGGCAGCAGAGCCGTTTGTTGCTGACAGTGCCTTGTAGCCTCCCCGCACATGCTTTTCCGCCATTCGCCATTCGCGGTATCAAGAGACCGCTAAAATTCACATTCGTTCATCAGAATTTTATTTGTTGCACATCCATCGTTGCTCGATGCAAACGAACCGCCAGGAAAATACCCATCCAACCCGTTTGCGCGAGAGAGACCGGGGCCAATCGAGACGGGTCGGGAAAATTGAGTCAGCACTTCCCCCAAGCGCGATGACATTCCGAGGGCTACTCTGCATATGGTTTGAAGAAAAAGCGGCAGCATTCAAGCACCGACCGACGGTGTAGTTGCATACGATGCATTCCCAGCGAAATGCACCGAAAGAAGTGACGCGAACCGATGCGCGCTGGCATCGGGAAAAAAAGCTTCACATTCCTGCGAGGCCGGAAAACGACCGGGTGACAAGTACCATCGATATGCTGGGCTGTTGGCGAAGATAGTCGTCAAGTCGAGTGCTGGCATGCGGTGCCAAAGCTGTCAGCGAAAAGATGCATCAAGTAAAACGTGCGTAAAATGTGTTCGGTTTTCCAGTTTTGCATGTCGGCAAATTTACACAAAATCGTTTCCACAGTCAACCGAACCATTTTTGCTGTCGCCCTAGAGTACGTTGAAAGTGCATACCCCATCCGGGGGGGTTTTATCGGAAGTATATAGGACAACAATCCACAAGCGTCATGGATCGTGCGGGGTTTCATTTGAATAACCTACAATGAAAATTAGACCGATGAACGTATCTCGGCACAGGTCACTTTCATTTACTGATTGGCGGCGATGGAGGAAAACCAATCATCAAAGAAGACCTCCAAGGGGACACTTTATGGCGCCCGATGATGATGATGTTGAGGAGCAAAGCGGAGAGCAAAAATAAATAAATTAGCAATCACTAGTTGGGACTCCATGTGGATGCCGTTTTCATTCGCTTTCCCCTGCAAAGTAGACGCATCTGCAAGATAAACATCGGCACTTCTAAGCCCTCCGAGTAATGATTGCTTTCGACTAAACACATACCGGGAAAGACCACGTTGTGTGCATTTTATAGAAATATTTTTTCCGGTTGCTTTTAACTGCTCTCACCATTCCTCGCAGTACAGTCTCTTATTGACACTGCTGTGAGATTCGATATAGAAAACAAATCACGGAGAAGAACTCAAAGTCGAGAGACACACCAATGTGTTGTTGACAATCAATACGGGGCCATAACTTCACAAAGATGCTTCACCTCAATTCAGTAGCAGCAGCGGTTCACTCTCCATCCCTTTTCCAACAAAAGAGCGATCGGAGGCTTACAAATACTTCACGTAAACGCATGCATATTATTTTTTCCCCCCATTTCATATCGTATTCAACGCATGAGCGAGTCCCAACCCTACTCATAAACCACCATCATCCATCAACGGCCACAACAACGATCCCATGTGCTCTCATGTGGTGGCTTGAATGCATTTTTACCGCTTACATCATGCAGAATGTCACCACTACTGACGGGGTGAGCGAAGGAACCGGTTTTCCACCGGCTAGGTGGTGTGGTCTGCAGCAAACCCGCTAGATGATGAATGGAATAGTAAAATCATCGTGGCAAACGTCGTGGTGACTGGCGTTGATCGTGTCTCTTGCACAAAAGAGAAAACCCCACATACAACACAAACACGTGTAAAGAACCGGTGACCGGAGAATTTATGGAACAACATAATAATAACATACAAAAATGTTATGCGTTTCACAAGCCGTACGAGAAAACTCTTCCAACTCGCTTTAACGATCGTACACCGTGATCGTAAAAGTGCATCCAAGGTTGCACCGGACAAAACAGGTGAGAAACAGCACCACACAACAAAACGTCCACCGTCGTCGTGCGACAAACCTTTTTCAAAGCAACATTTGTTGCACGCGAGTTGTGTCTAACTGTTGCGAGTTCCAAACTGCGATGAGTGACGCCAGATGGGTGACGGACAGAGACTCTATGGTTCGGAGGTTCGGGGGGCTTGGGGAGGGAAAACACGTGAGGATTAGAGAACATGTCAGACGTTGACACATTCGTCAACGTCGTCGATCGCGGGACGCACCATTACGACCGTCAGTCATCATCAACCCGTTCCGAGAGTGTGTCGTCGTACGTCTCTCGGTCAGCGAAAATAAAATAGGAAAAACTAGGAATTTTCCGCAACTGGGCCACGACGGCGAAAATGTTTAGAAAAATGTAAAAACGGGGTAAACATGTTTCGAATTTCACTTTCCACCAGGGAGGATGTTGAACCTATCCCAAGGAGTAGGTTTTATTTAGTTTATTTTCTTCGTCACTTCAACTGCTACGATTCTGATTTAAACTGACACAGTTATAATAAACATGATCGGGTTAGAAAATCAACTGGTACTGTTGGAATATTATGTGCTGCAGTCGGAATAAATGCTGCTACTGTTATGATATCACCTGAAAATCCCTGTAAGTCAAATAGTTCAAACGTTCGGTACTTCCCATCGTCGTTGGATTGGAGTTAGTTAATTTCCTGCCATTTCTACCGATGGTGATGAACCACCTTCGCTACAAACATTGGGTTTTTTTTCTGGGTGCAGCATCCCAAACGGCCATTGAAAATCACAAATACGTGCACACACCCCTAGACAGATTCTGCTGGCGTTTGATGCAACCTGCCGGAGAGTCGAAGTGGCTCCCTTATTGGATAACAATTTACCTTGTGTACCTTGCCACCCTTCCCGCCCCCCACTCCTCCCAAAAAAACCCACCCCGATGCCACCCATCGCAGCAAACAGCACACAATCAACGATTAATTAACTATACATCCCAACTCGGTGTCAAAACCGATAGTAGTACAGGGATGCTGTTGGCGGACGAACGATCGCGAACGGTGTTGTACTTCGATTTTGAAGTACCCTCACACACAACAAACACATACGAGGGGGTTTCGTTTGCCACCCGGTGCACAAATACCCGCCCCTCTCGAGAGAGAGCTCTCCACCAAACCGATACTTGACGTTGTGTCATCCGCGACTCATCCCCCGGGGAATGGATGAATTTGCTTTCTTGATTTCATCACATGTTTGCAAACAACTTCTCTCGCACCAGCAGAACAAACACATTATTACCTCAGCGGTAGGAGGAGAAAAAAAAGGTACCACCGTTCGGAAAAGAGGTGGTAAGCATTTTCGGTTGCTTAAACCGGACGACGAGCCCTACACCACGGCGACGAATGTGCCCAAACAATTGAGGGTGGTGAAGAGGGAAGGAGCAGAGACACGGTGGGACCCCATGAATACGCACATTCCGCGACTCATCAGCACATGAACCTTTCGCAATGTGCTTTACCCGTTTTTTTTTTAAAGGAATTTCAGCCTTAAAAACCATCACCACCAATGAGCAAGAATGTTGGTTTTTAAAGCTGCTTCTTTCGGCTTCAGAACATTGTTCATAAATGCAGAGGCAAGCAACGAGTTGTCGTTACTTTTCTCACAAAAAAAATGTTTCGAAACAAGTTCCCAATTTTCATAAACGCGGTGGGGAATAAAAAGCAGCTTCAGTGCACAAAAATTTCAACAAGTCACAATCGCAAAAGGACTGCAAAAAAGTAGCTTGATTTCAGGCAACAATTTTCAACACAAGAATTGGGTTTTAAGGAAAAATGCATAACAGTACAATAATTTTTCATTTTTGTTGGTTATGGTTTTCTGCTTCATAAATTATTCTACACCACCAATTAATTTCCCTTAAAAGCCCCGCCGTTGATGACAGGAGCTTGGTTGGTTGCAAAAGAATCTCTTCTGATTCTGAACGAAACCCTGCAAGTGTTTTTAAAATAGTGAAGGAAAAAAAATTGTCAATCTCTTAACATGATGGAGGCCACTCCATTTCGAAAACAGAAACGTTTAAATGGTATGACGAACTGGGTGACGATGGGTCGTAAATTTGTCTAGGCTCAAAAGCCGCACAGTTTCCCTTTGTGGCCAACATTGCATGATGCACTTGGACGAAGACTAATTTATTAACTCTTATCCAATGAGATGGATTATTTTGGAGCGTTTTGACAGACGGTTTTCTCTCATTTTAAAAATTGTTTTGCCTGTGTTTGATTTAGTGTGTATATAAAAAGGAAAAAATATTTATTATCACTTTAATTCAAACTCGCAACGTTTCCAAAATGACGGTAACAAAATTTTTAATAAACGTGAGATGTAAATTCCCCGTTAACGTGCCAAAGAAGAGTAGTAAAACCCATTTTTCATATCATTAAATGCAAAAGAGGTGTTGACGAGTGCACTTTGTGAACGTGCGAACGAAGCCAACGACTCTCGTCGGAGAACGTGTTTCCAAGTACCGTGCAGCCCTTGTCCCACATTGCTTTCGGTACTCGAATGCAGCGACGATTGTGGAACATCTCCCACGTCCACCCACTGGCCCTTTGCACCCCACATCCTCCCGCCGCCGCCGTTCGGGGTCGGGTCGATGATGTTTTGCATTTTCCACTCCATTATCCATTGTTTTCTAATTTCTTCCGAAGAGCGGTCTTGTCGAGAATGCAATTATCTTTTCCAGCGCTCGTCGACGTACGGTCCGGAAACGATGACGCATGCAGATAGATATTTCAACCGATACGATCATCTTTTAGCGCGTTGCAACATGACAAGTTATAGTTTGGGTAATGTATAAGGAGCAAACAAATTAAACTTGGACTTTTTTACATTGAACCTTTGAAAAATAGAACCAGCAACCAAACACCGCACCTCAAACTCTATCAAAGTCACATATCATAGTTCCCAACCAGGTCACAGAGGTTAAATTTACCGTGATATGCGTCAACATTATTAATTTTTGCGGGAAACAAACGGATGGATGTTAACCTTCTTGTGATGTCTCCAGGACAACTCTCAACATTTCTCCCCGCATCCGGCGTCTTCAACCGGTTTCTTTGAAAATGTAAGTAAATACACGGAAGCGGCCCTTCCTAGAAGATACCAGATCTTGGGATGAGTTTGGTACTTCCCTCTTCTCTTCCATTCATGTTTATTTTTCGAAGGCGCGGCACCATCACCACATCTTAGATCGTTCCCTCCCATAGAAGACCGACGACTTCTCCCCCGTCGGAAGCTCAAAAAGGTCGGGCCAAATGATGTGTTGCCATTCGGTGACCCTTAACCGACATACCTATAAACATAGACCTCCCACCCTCGCCTAAGAGAAACCACAACGGGGAATAATTGGCCTCCAACCGAGCCGTCAGACAGCCCGAACCTTTTGCCACCTGCGACATCATGGCCCGGGGGGTGGGATTCTTATTGGATTGTTTGTATACTTAAAAACCGCCCCTCCTCCCACCGCTTGTTTATCAACACACGCGCGTTCTGATTTAACATCCATCATCCACCAACCCGCAGTCACAGTTTTGCTCCGTTTTATCTCTGGGTTCACCTCTCCCCTCCATGGTCTCCTCCGTGGTCTCGCCTGTCACGAGGCCACTTCACCCCTGTCACGCAGCAGCACTATCGTAAACATCTAATTACGCGAGATTTAGCTGACTCCACAACGGAGGAGGGAGAAGAAGAAAGTGGATTCATTTAATTTCCCTCGTCATCGTCGACCTCGATGGTTACAAAGTCATCCACGGCGAGATGATCAGCTGCTTCAAGCTAATACTTGTTTGTACGGGAAAAACGAAACACCTAAGAAGATGATGTAAGGTATCGTGCAAAGAAAGCTCTGCAACTCTAATTGTGAAGATCTTTGCAATTTATTAAAATTCTGGAAACTAACTCCAGTCGTGAACATCGACTTTGTGATTCAATCTCAAACTGTTTTAACGATAAGTAAAATTGACAAACTGCACGATAAACGTAAAGGGCAATCAAATTACTGTAAAACACGAGCTCCCACTCACGATTTCCACCACCTTGTCAACGAATGTGAGTAGCGACGAGAAATTAGCTGCACATTCGCTGTTAGCCTTTTGCGAAATATCGCAGGTCGAAGAGATAGCGCGAGAAAGATGCAGGTGCTCGTGGCAGTTAATTTGAGATAGGAGTTTTCATGTAACAGGGGTTTTTTCTCCAACAGGTACAAGATACCCTCAACGCAAAGAGCATAGAATAAGTTGTCATTGGTATCGATTTGCACCAACCCGAAAAAGTTATCTTCAGCCAGCCGTGGAAGCGCTCCCTTTTACTCGAGTGGTTTGCAACATTTGCATGGCCCTGTTTTTACGCGGACTTACCAACTCACAAGCAAACGATCCGCGCTAAACCACCCCCAACCGTCCTCTCTGCTGGCCTACGAACAACAAAGTCGCTAAGTCACCTCGTCGTCGTCAGCCAGCGAACGAAAGAGCGTGAGTGCATCCGTCGACTGATGTCGGTTGCAACGAGCGCTTATCTTTCCATTGCCGGGAGCTAAACTACTAACCGCCACCCGAACACGCCGGCGGGCGATGGGGAGTTGGAGTTTTTCTCATCTTGTGCACGATAGCTGCGAGTAGAGCCCGCTTTAAGCTGGTCCACAATCTGCAGACCCACCTGTTGTAGCTGAAATGCTAACGTTTTGCCACTAATTGTTGTTGCTTCACATGCAGTTTTTTCCTTTAGCTAAAATGATGCTAAAGGTGAAAAAGTCTATAAACAAACATTTAAATAGCCAGGGTAATTAAACACCTGAGAAGTTTTTTGTTGAATTTTATTTCATAAAATTATTATTAAAACGACGTAATTGACGCAAGGAATGTTTAAAAACTAGTCTTGAAATGTAGTGTTCTTAAACATACGCCAAAAAGAAAATACAAGTCAAAGTATAACAGCACATATTACGGGTGTTTGTCATTTATTTCTGATCGAAAAATAGTATGAAGTACAAACTTCTTGGTGGTTTTCTCGACGTACAAAAACATTGAAAACGAAACCTTTGGCGTTTTGTCCACCAACTCTCCCTCCGTTGGTTTCGTCGCTCCAACTCAACTAAAAGCTGGTTGACTGTGGATCCGATAATATTATTGTCTATTCCGGCCGGAAAGACGCCATTTACATACGGGTGTGTACGCGTCGCTCCGCAAGCGCAAACATATTTTGCGGTCGGTGCACGTCGAAGCGTCCCCTCATCGGGCCCCCTCTTCACCTGGCCGGTGGAGTTTCGCTAGAGTGAGGCGAAACTATCCTCCACCAGCGAAGATGACGAGCGGGGTCCGACCTCGGTCCCGATCGAAATAGGACGGATAGGGGGGAGGGAATTGACGGTGTTGTGGGACGGTGCGACGGATTCCAGTTATGCGTGCGGCATACTGAGCACCGGGTAAACCGGAGACCCGATGGCCATAATGAAACCGCCGTGTAAGTGGTTGATGAGCTGGGGGGGGAAGGGATGGCGTGGAAGCGGGCGGGAGCCTCGACTAAGTGTCTTCAAGGCGACCGAAGGCGGGGAAAGTTGGAACGGCGTCTAAGCTATCGGTCAAATGGTTTGCGGTTGCACAAATGCACTAAACTAGCTATTTTACTAGCGGACTCTTGCAATTGCTTGACCCTTCTTCCCTAGGAACCTTACCGTTCAGTTACCATCGTAGTTTTGCCAATACCTTTTCTTTTCAATTGTACTAATTTAGTTTAATTTTATCATGCAAAACTTAACGAAGCATCCACTTGTGAAGCGTTTGATCGTAAAGGCCAGAAAAGCAGAAGCGGAAATGTGACATAATCTCTTCGCCCGCCTCCACCCGGCACCCGGATTCCCATACCGTTTCCACCGACTCAACAACAATAGACACTAACATATCTCCCCCACTCCCTTCCCCCCGGGTGGGGAAAAACAACCCACCGGAGACCACAACAATCGCCGACAGACAGCCACACAACATTCAACCGTACCGTCATAGACACAATAAAAAACATGTTGAATGTTGTGGCTGCAAAAAAAAAACGCCGGGTTGGGGGAGCTGGAACTCTTTTTCCGCGGTTTTCTGCCATCTTCCCCTGGTGCTGTAGTAAAGCAGGTGAATTTAACGAGCCTATTCCCCGCGTTGAGAAATGCGCATCGCCGTGCGTTTTCCTTTCGCGCTCGCGAGTCGGTTTGCGCCGGCTTGCGGAAAGCAAAAGTTACACCTTGCCTTTTCTTAGTCGGACGACAGCATTGCATTGAAATGAGCAAAGAAAGGAGAGAAAGCAGCCACTAGTAGCTGGACGAACACACGTGCGGAAAGGGTTGGAAAAATAGGTGAATGGGTAATAATTATGGTGGGGTAGGTAGCATGCGGCATAACAAAACATAATAAAAATACAAAAACATGAAAAAAGGCGGTTGATGATTCCGATTTTTATGCTCCACGCACAAGCCTCGCGAGTGGAGGAAGAAAATGGCGCGGTGACGTATGTGTGTTTGGTCATAGAAATGGATAAAAATACCGTCGTCGTACAAACGGTTTCATTTTGCGATCAAAAAGACACATCACACAAATAGCAGCCAAAAGTATAAAGACAGGAAAAAAATGGGAAAGAATCGCCATTAATAATAGAACTGGCGATCATGACGGATGGCGTTGGTTCATCCATTTCCATTCGATGCTCAAATGTGCATGCGAGAAACACAAGCCAAACGGCTAAAAACGCCGCTCGGAGACACAATCATAAAGTAAATTTTGTAAAATAAAACACACAAACGCTCGTGAAAAATGACTGAGAAATGTGTAAGGGTACGGCACATTAACGCATAAAATCGAGAAAGACGACTCATCAACGTCCTAAACGTAGCCGAAGAGATACAAAACGGTTAAGTCCCTGCTGGCAGCGGTAACTCAAAATTCCGTGTCACGTCTACGTCTCTCCCGTCTTCACCCGTTTCCACCCCTCATTGGCCCACACTTTTCAAACGATGTGCAACATCGTCAACGGTCAATTGCTACAATCAGCAGGCCATCCTACTCCCACCTTCGACCCCGAATTTTCGTACTCGCTCTTTTGGGACTTAGTCAATTTTTCAAACCGTTTTCATTTTTGCAAAACTTAAATAAATAACGTCGATTTGATTAATGATCAACAAATTTGTCAAATTCCAAACGTATTTGAACTTTTGTACGTAACTATACAGAATAAAAAAGTTAAAAAGCATGTTCATAATGCACTTCAAATGATTTCAGCACATTTTACAACGGAAATAAACATAGAAAAGAGATTATGCGTTCGATTCCAACATTTTCAATATGATTTACGTCCATGTATTTGAAAATAACAATGAAAATCAAATTCACACTTCGACCAGATTTTCAATCACTCAATGCCAAGCGAAACCGCCTACATTATTGTGGGATTTGGTTGTCCTGTGGACAAAGTTTATTGCGGGTGGATAAATTATTTTTATCACCGATTTTTCATGCAATTGTTGAATAGGCGAAACCTCAACCCCGTACAAAAAAAACATTATCAAATTAAAACAATTTTAGGACAGATAAACTTTCGCCACACGCGATTTTTGTTCAACGATCACACTTATTTTTGACCACCATAGTCTCAAACCCACGCTCACAGTCAAGCTGTCAGGGGAGCGTTCAGTGATGGCAGCCGCCGGGACCAGCTTGGAGTGCGTCGAGCGCAGTGATAATAAAGTGTGTGAAATAGTGATGTTTTCAGTGTTAATTAGTGGACATTACAGAAATGACTGAAACAATTGTGCTTGTGTTTCGTTTGCGGTTCATATTCAGCCCGAAAATGGAAGTGTAGTGTTTGTTTACATCGCTACTATTCCGCACGACGAGGTACTGCAGCTGCTGGCGACTGAACAGATTTTGCAGAATTCATCGATGGAAAACAAGACAAGATAAGTATTTCATCACTTATTGCGTATCAACATTAATAATTATTGAATTCCTCTCTATTTTCATTTCTAGAGTATCTTCCGTCGGAAGTTTGTTTTGGATCCCGATCCCGCTGCTCGGAAGTGCATGTGGAAGATATTCCCTAGAAGTGCGATCTAATTTATGGTTCAAATGATTTATGGTTAATGTGTAGTGATATAAAATGAGTTTTAATATTAAGAATAGTCTAAAGTGGCGTTGGAAATAATAAACCTCAATAAATTGATTGTTATAATGTTATGGAACTGGCGGACTTATGTTTGCATGATGACCATCACTACACAGGGTACTCGGGGGCCGCCATTACTGACCCATGCGCATGCGCAAAATCGCCCACGAGGGCATCTCAGACCCGCTGGTTGCGTGTCACAACCAGCGCCAAACCAGCGCCAAACCAGCGGGGTTTACAACATTTTTACGCGTCGCGTGACATTTTCTGCCTCCAGGGGTGAATCCGTCCGTTCGCTTTTGTCGTGCTGCAGAGGTGAATAATTTCCTCCTTGCGGATAAACCGAATAAAATCATAACCCCGTTGCGAAAACGGGGACTCTTTCTTGGCAGGCAAGTTTAACGCACGTTCCGGGCTTTAATGACGATTGCTTCTTGAGTGTTAATATATCCGGGGGGGGTTGGTAAATATACACGAACATCTGACCCAGTTCGAAAGTGTACTTTTAAATGAATAATTACGAGCGGTGCAACGATAAAACGGCGTCCAACGACAAACCAACACCAAACGGAAACCAACTAGTGTTGATTTTAAGATGTTTTACAGAGTAAAACAAGTCTCGTTCTGTACCATTTCATCTCATGTGATTTATGACCGAAGGAAGGAACGTAAAAGAAAGCTTTCGAAAATGATGATGATGAGAGTTTTCTTCCGATTTGAACGTACGTGCGTGATCGGTTTCTATCTGGTATGCATCATATTTATTTGCACTGCGCTTTCCTCTAAACGAGAACTGAAATCTGAAATCGACCCTTTTTCATGTTTCAGACCACCCGAGGGGAAAGAAAAATAGATAGAGGTCACATCACAAGGAAAACGTTTACATTCCTTCTCATTTCCAAAAATTGAACATCTTAGGAAAATAAAATATACCATAGACTTACGAAGTCCGAGCGCGGGAGCCGATTTCCTTGTGATTATTGTTTTTGCGTGTCGTCGGGGGTTCGGTCGATGTTCGGTCGGGGAGGAAAAATAACATCCTCGTAGAACATTTCCCACAGCGCGTCGTCTCACGCGCGCTTGGGTGGACGATATATTTTCAGATTCTTAATTTCTTCCACATGGCTGCGAGTTGTGCGGTGTGAGGAGAAGGAGGCTCGTGGACCGGCGGGGGGAAAGATATATATTTTGAGTTTTCATTCCCAGAAATGGACTCTCCATGGCCCGGTGGGATGTCGGAGAATTTTCTTCACTCCTTCCTCCACCGTCACCGGATGCCACCCAAGTATGTCGGTCGTTCGACTACCGTTTAGCCTCCATCATAATGCTTCACTCCAGACCACGCGAGTGGTTTAAACAGTCGAAAAACATGGGTGGGCGTACGCCGCGTGAGGATCTGCGCACAATGGCCCCAAATGGTGGTGGTCCTACCCGCACCACTCAGCTCCCCGGGGGCGGGGGAAGTCATCATTTAGTGTGAGTTTTCCGGACGTCTGCAATATTTTTCCGAAGCCGAAATCGATTAAAAAATTGGACGATTTCGACGGCACGCGGACGACCACGTTGTTCTGAACGCTGGAAGAGACACCGGCCGACACCGCGTAGAATGTCGTCACGAGCAGAAATAGAGCGCCGACCAGAGTGAACCATAATCGAGCCAATGGCCCGTGAAATTGTCTGCGCTCCCGAGCAACTTGAGCCGGCGAGCATTTTGCTGTCGTAACATATATCCCCGAGCCGGGATTCCTTTTTCCCTCCACGTTGCCGAAGGGCCCAACCCTTCGCAGAACGAATCCGACCGCTGCTTCCGCTTCAGACTGCCTCGGGTTGAAAAGTGTTGGTGGTGAAATTGGATACAAGAGAATGTGACCACGTTGAGTGAATTTGTGAAAAATTATTGTCTGGCGCGCCATTTTCTTTGCCGCCTTCGAAACAATTTCTTGAATAACTACAAAAATTAAAAAAGGTACGAACTTCCTGTGTTGAAATGAGAAAACGTGCCACTTTGCATGCAAACGATAAGAGACAGTCGCTAATCAGCTATTCTGGTCCATTTCCACCCGAGCACCAAGAAAACAACTTGTTTCGAACCCTTAACTCCAACCGGGAAACATATCCATCCCAACCTAAACTTCGTGACTTCTTCGTTAAACGGCGAGCGCAAATTATCGCCTTACGGGTGAGATGTGTGAGAAACGTTCGACAGCGACCACCAACACTTGGGGAAGACGCTAATCATTTACCCCTCCTCGGTCACGGTAGAGGCAAACAATAGGGTTCGAAAAAAAACCCCCGAGAGCAGCGAAATGAGGATTCGTATGAGCAACAGCTTTCAAGTGCTTTAACTCGTTAAGCAAACGTTGCGAATTCCGCCAGAAGTAGCAGCCATCACCCGGATTGCTCACCAAGCAAACTTGAAAAAAAAAACGCTAGACACAACACTCTCTTCTGGTCGGACGACGGAAAGGATCGTCCGAATCGCAGCCAAGTCCAAGCGCGATTTTAAATTCAAATTACATGTCGTAAGCAATTGTGGTCCCATTTCGATGATACCTTTTGCCTGCTTACCACCGCTGAACCCCCGGCCCCTTAAGCTAACCTAACCCACCGCTGTTTGCCTTCAACTACAAGCGTGTGTGTACGTGCAGAGAAATAATCAGTAAGGTTTGGCTGGACTCCAAAACAAAGGGAAGGATTTGTGTTCGGAGCTGGTTTCACAAATTGCGGGGATGGTGATCGTGTGTTTGGTTTAGAATATAAATCGGTAGGAAATCACTCAAACTTCGTCACAAATACTAAAAGATAACTTAGGAGCCTTTCGGGGGCATCTCAAATCAAGGATGCGTGATCTTTGATTTTGTACACAAACTTTTTCCTTTTGAACACAACACATACGACAAACACAGACACCGTAGGATTTGATTTGCCTACAGTGTTGGTGTGTGCCGATAACAGGATCACTCACTCGACACATGGTAAGGACGACGACAACGGAGACGACGACGACGATGGCGACGACGGTGAGGATGAGGACGAGCTTGTCGGTGGAGGAAAACCCACCGACGATGCCGTCGACGATAACAAAGCTGTTGATGATGTTGTCGTTGGTGACGACTGTGTTGATGATGATGGCGCCGATCCGAGCAACCGGTGCCCACTTCCGTCCGGCACCATGCCACATCCGGTCCCGACCACGAGCCCACCACCCCCGCCGTAGAAGTGGAGGGGAAGCTGGGGGGACAGTTCCACCTCGAAGTGGGCGGTTGCGGCTTGATTCATTCTCGGCAATTTAATAATTCCAATCACACGATCACGGATACGATTCTTTTGCACTTGGATACACACGCACTGTGGGAGAAGCAATAGAATCACCTCCGCCTCCTCCACACAAAAAAAAACAAAAAGATCACGGGAACGATCAAACCACCACCCACTGTGACGAAATGCACCGTGCACCGTCGTCTTGGAGCTAGAACTGCATCGCGGCGTGCCTTAAACCCACCAACTAACCCAACTAGACGCGCAGGCGAAGGCACACGCAAGTGGCAAGCGCGCCCGATCAACAACTATTACAACAACCACGAGCACACACCGACGTCGAACACACGGAACGGAACACCCGCGGAACACACACCCCGGATCGAACCCGCGCTCGGGTGCGTTTTCAGCGATTTTGCTGTTCCCAGTTGGCCAGCGACGACGACGACACCAAAGCGCGTCGTTGCTGAAACAAAACTCAAAACGCTACTAAGCTAATATACATTTCATACACGCGTGCAATGAACAATGACGGACCCGGAGATCGGAGACCGGGTCGGACCGGGTTGGTCGGTCGGTTGGTTGGCTGGTGTGTCTCGTCGCGGCATTGGATCCCCCTTTTTCCCCACAATTTTCACGCGGTCTCTCTCTATCTCTCTATGACTAGCTGGCTCGATCTCACCGCGCGCACGGTCTGGCCTCTCAATGATCTCTCGCAACACGCGCGCGAGGCCCGCGATCGGCTTTACAACGTCGCGCGCTCGCAGAAAACCGCGGATCTCGCACAGCAACGCAACGGAGACTCGAGCTGTCGTGTCTCGTGGGGTTTAACAAACGGTGGAATTCGGTCGCCAGTGCAAAGGGGTACGGTTCCCCTAAAGGTGTGTCACCCACAATCCAGCAAAACAGACGATCGTCGACTGCGCCCAGCTTCGGTGAGGGGATTTTTCCAGGTTACCAACGAGATGTAACTTATTCTGGAACCCCGTTCATCCCAACAGCGCTGTGTGTATCAGTTCTCCGAAATCGGTACGGTACGGAAACCCGCTGGACTATTCTTACTTTCCGTCGTCAGTCGGTAAATCCTTCATCCGGTCAACGGTGAGATTTAAATTGAATACCGCGACCGAGACCGAAACCAAGGGCCAAGCGGACACGGGGTGTAAAGTGAGAAAGATTCACGGTCCAAAACCATTAGCATATGCGCCACTGGGACCGCAACAGCGTCATGGAAAGGAAAGCACATAAATCACAACAAGAGGAAGAGCGTCCCAGAGCTCCGGGGGGAATGGGTATTACACTGAGCGAAGTCTCGAACAAACGAGTCTTTCATCCCAAGAAAATCCCTCCTCTTCGTCCCATCCGACAGTGTGATCGTGTGCTGGACAGGCCTTGGCTCCGGTGAGAGATGGTAAACAAACCCGCGCGCGCCCGCGCCATCCAGGAACTCCGTCTTCTTCATCACAACACACGCGTGCCTGTTGCAGCGAACAGCATCATTTCATTAGATTTTCTCTCACGATCGCGGACGCGGGACAAGAAGATCGCCCCTCCATCGACTCTCGACGACCACTCTCGTCAGCCGATCTGGCCTCTCAACGTCTTAACATCAAAGGTCGGAGGAGTGGAATTCCCATCACAAAACCTCCACAGCAGCAATTCAAGACCTCCCTCCAAACGTCAATTGAAGTCGCCAAGCGGCCCTAAGCCAGGGGTCGTCAAAGTTCAGCTTCGATCCAGGCCGTGGATACCGAATTCTGCTAAAACAAAGGAATTAAAAATCTACACAAAGTTCATTAATACTTTACATTCAGAAGATTTTGCGTTCACACGACTAGATGGTGCCTATCAGATGGATTCTGTGTCCACAAGACTCCAAAGGGTTACAGACCCCTGTGTTCCAGATATACGATGCAACGTGAATCCTAAGCGTTCTAATCCAAAGAGTGGATAGAACTAATACTAATCCACGGGTGACGTTATTGTTGGGTGCATTTTGATGGACTAGATCGTGCTATGTCTTCTAGGTCAAACCAATTGATCATTATTCCTACGATTAATGTAATTGATCTATAACCGCTGATGAGGAGCAGTTTTGATGAAACATTCGTCGATGTACCGATGGCATGACTTTATGTCTATTACCGCCAACTATTTCCTCTCTCAATGAGCGGACAATTTTTGGCAAACATAACTCACATCTTCTTCCTACACTGAGCTAGGGGTCGTCGATGGCCGCTCGCGACACCGAACGAAAACACTTGGATGAACATCATCATTCTCGTCGGCTTACGTGATTTACGCACGCTCTTAATCCGGCCCCATCCGGCCCCATCCGGAGACAAGACATTCAACAAGTTTCTTCGACGAATTGCTCACGGCTGACGTAACGCGCACCCGCGATACTTGTCTAAGCCCAGGAGAGAAGGAGTAGCAAAATCAATCCCATCTGCGATCGTCCAAGAACCGCCCGGGTGCCTTTCTAGCGCAGCAAGGCAGCGTTCTCGTTGACGGAATTTGTTCGTCAAGCATTCATGTCATGTGCATGTAGTAAAACTCGCATCAATTCGTCCGCAAAAAAACGAAAACGAAACAAAACCACCAAGGAGCCAAGAAGCGACACGGGTTTTGATTGATGCCAAACTCTTCACCGGCTGCGGAGCGGTGTGGCGCCTCTGTCAAGCGGTGTTTATTCAACGATGAAAGTTACCATAACAACATTCTCCCGTCGGCCAACGTCAGCGGGCACGTAAATCTTCAACAAAATACTAAATGTCTCTTGTATCTCGATGGCTTTAATAAGTCACAAATGTTTCGTCTCATAGAAACGAAGTGAAGTAATTGCCTTTGGCTTTGGATCTTTTGATGTGGGAGTCAACTCGGAAGAGCTTGGAACTCTCATTAAGAAGGATATGGTAACGTATGAGGAGATTGCCATTTGGAAAACAGGAAGAATGTCATTTCATATTCCTGAAGTCAGTATTGCATTTCATTCAATCGATCAGCATATGCTCCTCCCGGAAACACACCTCCAAAACAGCTTCTGTGTGCCATTGTTCAATGCACGAAATAATTTACCCCTTTTGCTGACGTTTCGGTCACTTGTGTGACCCTTTGCCTCAAAACGCATGTATACACTACACCAAGGTGGGTGTATGCATGTTGACTTGACAAAATGATATTCCCAAACTGTATTCCCATGAACACCATCACGGAAAAGGGAGACATCCAAGGAGGCACGGTTACAATAGTTTCTTACTTCCAACTGCAGCTACCAAAGGCAAAGTAAGCCATCTTGGAACCACTGAAAGGCGAGTACAACAAAACTTCCACTCGTTGCTTATCCACCCTAGACCGCTTGTTGTTGTTTCGGAATCGAAACCGGTAAAAAGTTGATGACAAATCGGAAAAAGGTAGGGCTGAACAAAAAAACTAACCCAACCCCGCCCTGGGTGAGGTGCCCCTCGACCTGCGGGTGAAAGAAGTTACAAGCGTGTGGCATCGTAGTGTGACCGACCGTATGGAGTGACAACCTGGTGAACGATTGCCAAAAAAGACACGGCAGGAGGGAAAACTATACGACCGGAAAGCGACGGGTGTGCACTATATGAGGTATACGGGGTTCATGAAGTAGCATACATTATACGGCTCTCATTTACATACTAACTCCCGTCGGGGAGGTAGTTCCTCAAGAGCAAGGGGCTAGTTCCATATGCTAACAATGTTTTCGTCATCGTACGATGATACAGTTGTTCGACTCGGAGCCCGGAATCATGCATTCTGAAGCGTACCTTCAACACCCCGGTGTCGGTGTGAGTGGTAAAAAGAACACAGTATTATTGCATTCCTGTTCCAGGTGGCTCGCCATTTCTTTAGCATACCCTTTGAAGTGACCTTCCGCTTATAGACTTCCGAGTTTCCGAAAACTACGGTACGCCAAAGCCAGACCAACCAATCGAGCACATTCGGCAGAAGCTGTTTTCCCATTTCTGAAGCGACGTTTCTTTGATCGTATTGTTTGATGCATGCGACGAATAGAAGTCCTACAACGAAGACGACAAAATCATGACCTGATGATGATAGCTCATTTAATTTTTCCATCTCACCCGCAACCAAACACGAGTTTCATATGCAATAACTTACGACCATCTGCAGCAAAACAGGGCTTTCGCTTGGTAAACGGACCATTTCTAATACTGCACACTCTCATTCTCTTCGCGATGCCCGCTGTTCCAGGTTGCAAAGCACACACACGACGGCCAGTGCAGTATCGTCCGGAAATACGAGAAGAAACCCTGTTGTGTTTCGTTGATTAAATTTCCTCCGTCGGCAAGAAAAGAGCCGGGGAGACCACGACCTCTGTAGTACGACGACACATTGGCTGGTGTTTGTAGGCCCCGGAACGGACTTACGACCGCCTTTGACCGCCAGTACGCTGCCGCTACCGAGACCGCTCTAACATGGTTCATCTTGACCGTTCTTCTCGCCACGGTTTTCTTATGTTTTCTTGCTGGAGACAACATCGTTGCATTGAAACGATGATGCCGCGGCGACCAAAGCGAAAAGGAAACCATAATTAATGAGTAAATGCAACCTCTTCCACCAGGACCTTGCCCGTTCCATCGGACCGGCTGCCTGTTCCGTGTGGTATGAAGTGTGTGTGTGTCTGTGGCTCAAATTAAAAACTATCATGGAAAACTAAACTCCCCGGCTGGCCATACGATACCATCGCTGCGCAGGGAAAAAAAATAGCAGTCGCTCTTGTTACCCCCGTTGTTCCTCGTGTAGAAGTCGCGTTTTGAAGAACCTGTAACTAACTGAGGGAACAGCGTACTGAGTAGTTAAGTCTGCCCATGTCACACCACTTCATTTTGAAGCTCATGCCAACCCCGACGACAACCTGCCATGTCCCACAGGGGCAACGACGGGTTGATGGGATGCTTCATTTGCCGTTAGTAGTGGACACCGTTCCATTTTGTACCAAAGTAGCCAACTCCTCTTCCGAGCGACGACAGGTGAAGTGAGATAGAAGATGATTAAATTTCACTTTCCGTTTCTAATTAAGATTGTACGGTAATGTTTCCCTTCTTTTCGCAAAACGAGGCGACCCATCGGGGGTTTCTTCTAATTCTTCCCCCTTTAACCTCCCCTTCTGCTAGAGCTTGGCCGCGCTCACACGTTAAATGGAGCGTTTGTCAGGATATTTTTACACTGTCCGCGCCATTTGACGAAGACCGAATTGGAACGGAACCGAATGGAGTGGTGGATATAGGAAACCAGCTCAAACCGATGGTCATTCTCTATTCCCGTGCGGTCAGCCGTCCAATGTCTTACGAATTGAATCCAATTTTAGAACGTCTTCTTCCAAGCACACGCGAACCGGAATCATCCATTAGTAGTTGCTTTCTCTTGCCATTGCCTGTCCGCTGCTGTCGGGAGTGACGACACTTTTCCACCGACACACTCGTCACCCCTCTCTCGCGTCACCTCGGCCGATGAAAAGTCGCTCGCTAAAACGATAATTAAGTGGTAGCCAAAACACGGACCCAGCTGTTCCGTGCGCCTACGATCGATGATCGACCGGATTTTCTGCCCGACCAGCACGGGGGAAAACGAAGGGTGTGTGTGGGTGTCCACCCACGTTCCGCGAGTAAATCGCTCCCCAACGGTAGCAGCAACAAGCGTGCATTTCAATGAAAACAAACAGACAATCCTCGCGGCCGCGAGATGTTTCGTGAAGTGAACGAAATTATGAGCAGGAATTATCGCGAGTTGGTGCGCTCTGATTAATAGCCGGGGTGACCGTCGCACGGAAAGGCGAGAAAAATTTGCCCAACGAGCACGTACAAGCTTTAACAGCACGGAAAAAGAGACCTCTTCTCTTTTTTTGATTTTTGAAAATTGTAGTAAGAGAAGGTAAAAACGTGGTGAGCAACCAGGGACCATTAAAAAACGGTGACAACATCGATAATCACACCTCAACCCTCCCCGAACCCAAACCCACATCTTGGGGTGGTTGGTTTTCGGGGTCGGAAAACGCATTCAGCATAAATTAACAGGTCAACCGCAAAACATGGTTCTCGCCGATCATCACTACCCGGCCAATTCCGGGTTTATTCGCTCCGGGCGAACGCAAGAATGAATGTAACGCGCGAACACGATAAACGGCTGGATGCCGCACCACCGCACCCCCGCTCCTTATCGCACTTCCTGCCGTTCCCCCAACCAAACAAGTGGTATATCCGCATGTCCACATCCGCCACATATGGTGTAGAGGTGACCACGGAAAAGTATAAAACATAAACCTCCAACTAACAGCGTTACCATGTGTCGTCGACTCCGAACGTCCGGCGACATCGTCGATAAAATTACGGCAAAGACGGAGCCCGCCACCGGTCGGTTAGTTGGTTGGTGGAAAAATGCCCTAAGGAAGGAAACTGCTCGCATGACACATTCTTCGATATGGCCATCGGTTCGGGTAGACCATGACACGCGAACCGGATGCGGCCCAACCCAGCGACGAACACGTGGACGCCTACTTCATATGGGTAAACCGGCGACGACGGTCGTTTGGAACAAGTGTCCATCCCTTCGATGCGTTGGTTCTATCGGTTTGTTATGTGGCCAGCGTACGGGTGGTCGGTCGGTATGATCTTCCCTGGTTCTACAAAACGCAACGGCAATATTGGAAAGACAATACTTGATAACTGGATTTGCAGGGAGACAATAGCAACCGTTCCTTAGGAGTGGCTTTTCGTTTCCATTCGTGTTAAAGTCATAATGCGCCCGCCGTTCTGATTGCTGCAATGGATGTGAAAATATAAGTTTAAAAAATTCTACAAACAAAGAAACCAGAACAGTATCTTTAAGTGAACTCGCAAGGAGCCTGCATTCATTTGCCATTTATATGCCAATGTTCTCCCGGTTGAACTGCAACGTCGGTAACGCTCCTCTTTGGAGCACTAGCAAACAAAACGTTCTATTTTAAAGTGCGAAAGCGGTAAAAATGTGTGAGTTCCCGCATACCGAAACCGAAACCGATTGCGACAGAGTTTTGCAACCGAACCAAAAGGAAAGCACAATTGGATTCATTTGAGGTGTTTGTTTGTGCAAAAGTGCACAGTCCGCCTCCGACCGAGCAGCACCGTGTTCCGAAGTCTGAAAACCGCTGGCATCAGATGCAAATGACAATTTTACACCCAATAAATCTCTCATTGCTCCGTCACGCGCAGTCGAGTTTTCTCGATCGTTTGGTGCGACGGGAGGGCCACCGTGGAACCTCCTTCTGACTCGGTAAGACAGTTTTCTCCTTCCCCACGTACCCCACGAGCTACCACTGTTTAAAGAACGGCACAAGGACACGTCCCGTGGTTCAGGATCGTTGGTTTCAATTTAGCAGCACCGCAAAATCCGACCACCATCGGTTGACATTTACGTTCCAATAGTCGAACCGATTCCTTCCTATTCGGACGATAAAGTTTAGATTTAATTAGTTGGAACCTGTCGCCAGTGTCCATGACCCAAGGGGGTGAGGCGGTGACTAATGGGAATGTTGAGTTGAGGAAACGGTTGGTTTAGAACAAGTGTGAAGAATGCAACCAAAGCCACTCCAAACCATGAAAGGGAAACACCCGACGTTTCCCAACAGAACTCGGACAACCTGGGACTGTAATGTTGCCAGTTTTAAGGTTGGTGTTTATGATTTGTTTTGTGTCGTAACATGTAAGCCCCCAAGTAACGATTTATTCGACATTGCTTTTCAATAAAACGGTGACGGAGTTCTGTTATTCCAGAATGCAATCCACTGAATGCACCCAAATTGTTGGTAGATCTTATTCCCTTTTGGTACTTTTTGAATCACTCAAGTTGTATAACATCCCTATCAAATGCAGTGATGATCCATCGTTAACTGCACCGCTGGGATATTCAATTCTACCACACTTTATCGTCAACTTGAGGGCAACAAAAATAAAATTCGAATATCCAGAAAGTCATCTTGCAACCGCAGCAATTCCATCCAACCAACGTAGGTCGTAAAAAATCGGTCCCGTTAGGACACAAATCTGAAACATAATAGCGAAGGACGGTGGACAATACATTAGTTTCCGACGCTGCAACAGCGGTGGACTTATGGTGTGCTTTTCGTTAGTTCGAACGCATTTCCCGCATTGTTATGGGAACATAAACTAATCCTTCGCGATAAACTGAACAGTCACCATCGAAAATTTGAAAAGGCACAAGAAACGACACCAACGAAAAAACCGGATGGGCACTACAAGGCTGAAGCAATTGTCGGCGTGTTTTAGTAGTTTATAAAGTACAGTATAAAATGCCTCCCTGGCCACCTGACCACCACCTGCAGCTAAAATAAACGGTTATGTTGCTATGCTTTATGTTACCGGCTGATCGTTTGTTACAACATCGGTCCCGCTAGTTGCCGGCCGGAGACTAAGCGCGGACAGCGCCGTCGTCGTCGTTCGACAACCCGCTCCCAACACGACGACGGTGGAAAACAAAAAGCATCCTTACGGCAGGGAACACAGGGCAATAATCGACGTCCGAGTGCTACCGTTTGTTTCCGGCCAACGTTCGTCGGGCCCGGTTTCGCGCGCCGTGATCAACGTACAACCGGGATATGAAAAATTGTTTATATGCAGTACACGTTCATAAATTGTCTCAGCATGCTGTTCCTGCGCATTTGATGCAGCAGTCCCCGGGTCCTTGGATACGCCGATGCTTCATGTGGGAAAATTGGAAATTTGTTCGAGTTAACCCGCACACCCGGGAATCTAAAAGGGCAACCAGTGCCAGTGTGGCATGGGAAAATCTAAAATGAAACCTAGAGCAAGCAAAAACAAAAATTACGAACGGCAGTAAAAATCTTTACTGTCATTCGGTCCTTGATGTTGGTTACCTAGTAACTCTCCCAGGTTGTTCGAGAGAATTTCAACGAATCTAAAAAAATCTAAAAAAATATGCTTGTTCATTTGAAGCAGTTTGATCTTAGGAGATGAAAGAGATTATGATAGTTGATCGGTGCGACATTGCATTTGTTTTCATTTGGCATCAATAGTTGAAGGTAGTGTTTCGGTTTCTACTTTCGTTTCAGTAATGTTCGATGTTGATATGTGTCTTGTAGAAAATATTGTTGAAAGGTGTTTCTACGATACTGCATTACTTACTTCATACTCGAAGCATTAGCTTTAATCAGGAGAAACCCCTTTGGACATGCAGTGACTTACCTAAAATGAGAAGAAAATGAAAAGTTTACTTCCAGATCCAGTAAAGGCTTCAGTAGGGAGCCTTCGACACGCAACATTATGATACGTAACCTTCTTTGTCACCTTGTTTGTACCAACATAGACTATGCTCGGGAGATTCGCCATTGCTTAAGCATGTTTGGCACATATGGCTCAAGCTAAACACTAGTCCCCGCTCAGGAACCGCCAGTGATAAGATTATGTTATCCTGACAAAAAGCACTACATTTCCTTCTACGTCTACAAAAGTTGCCAACCATTTGATACATCATTTTGGACACCGGACGTACGGAAACACGAAGACCACAAATTTCACGAACTTATTCGCAAAGCACTCCGCCAAATTCTGGGAGCTGTCAAAACCTGTACTTGTAAACACTAGCAAAAAACAAGTTTTAAACCACTCAGTTGCCAACAGAGGACGCTTCTGACACAAATCCATTTCGAACAAAACCTTTTGCAAACCGTTTTTCCAGGATAAATCAAATAAGAAGTTTTTACTTTCTAGAGTACAGCAACATTTTTCAGTTAATTTATCTTTTATATGTAAGGTTTTTGGTACCTTTTTCAACTCCAAAAGTCCATTTAGCGTTCAGTGAAATGCAAAAGACTTGAACACTAGTAGCTGAATTTTTATTCATAATTAAATTAGAGGGTTCGCTTTCAGAATTTAGAAATGAAATTCTAAGTGAAATGAGCGAAACGTAAAACTGCATACCGTAACCAATTTTCACTAATAAACATGCGTTTTTATTTTCTCTACCATCCGTGACTGTTGCCGTTACTCCGGGAATGCACAACACGCGGCAAGGGATCTTTCGCGTTTGCCTTTCTTCTTGCCCTTGCTCAGTTGCGAATTATTGCGGTCGAAGTGGTGGACCCGAGGACCACCGTCTGTGGCTCCCGAGGAAGCAAGGGTTCCGACAAAGCAAATGCAACATTCAAAAAGCAATCTACAGAAAAATGGTTTGCTAGCACAACCTCGTTTTTTTCTGCCTCTCTTCCGTCCACGCCGGGTTGCGAGGTTTTTGTTTCAGGTCAGCATCATCAACCCTTAATTATTAAAATTAAATTTAATGAAAGGAATCATTTCCATTTGAATTTTTCATTGCCCTTTCCGAGCGATGCTGTTTGGCGCGGTCTTTGCTGTGAAAAATCTCTCAAACACAGGACGGGGAAGAGCTGTGCTGGAGACTTTGTAAAGTGAAACAAATTTTCCTCTAAAGACTACCGTTCAAGCAACCAGCAGAGTGGCGAAAAATAACCGAAATTTGAATTGAAATTTCGACTACCACGTGGTAGACTTTAATTAGAAAGGAGTTTCTGTAGCTGTATCAATTGAACACCTTCTTTCCAGTGGCCACTTTGGCCAATTTGTGAATGCAAACGATCCTGATGGCGTTGTTATCGGTTAGTTCATTTCCGTTTTTCGCATCGCTTTGTCGCGCCCGTGGTCAAAGTGTGTTCATCAATCTTTCTTCAAAAAAGTCTTACAACAGCGGAATTCGGTTTGAGATGGTTGGCTAAGAAAAGTGACACTGATAATTGAATTCTTCAAATTTCCGGACCGACGCGCTTCAATTTCCTACCTTCGTCCGCTGGTGAGCCCTTTTCGAGAGAATAAAAAAGATATTCTTGGCGTTCACGTTCACCACGATGTACCATCGGCAGATGAAAAACGATTTCCATTGCTTTTCATGGGTGGTTTTTCCCTCTTTTTTGTAAATGCCTATCGTACCGTGAACTTCTATCAGTATCCGTCCTCGGTACATCTTTCATCCAAAGGCATCTTGTTCGGGCACGAAAATGAGAGATGAAAAATGCTATACAACAAAAAATCTGCTAGGCTAGGAAAATTCTCCCCGGCCGTAGCCGGGAAACAAATAGTGGAAACGACGCAAATGAGAAATAAATAGGTAACGATTGAGATCTTCTGGCGCGCTCTGGGATGCACCATGGAACAGGTTCAAGGAGACCGTTATCGCAGCGAGTCGTCTCGTTTGCGTTTGTGTTCTATTTGAAAGTGGAAAATTACTATTTACACAATTCTATGCGGGCATCAACACTGGGAAGGGAGCCGTCGCCGGAAAGAAGGACGACTTAAAGCATAACGACATCCTTTCCGGCCACTAGTTCTAACCTGCCGGGAGGACGTGTGAATGTCGTGCCAGTCGAACATTTATCAGACGTTGGAAACGTCCGGGACACATTCGCGTGCTTCCGGGAACGGCGACGAGGGAAGGCGAAAAAGTTTAATTGGGAAAGTTGTTGTTATTTGCTCAAGCATCAATAGGCTACCTGTGTGACGAACACGAGAGCCGTGTGGTGTGTGGCCATACCATACATTCTAAGGATCTCAGACGAAGCAGTTGGCTTCACTCACCAACGGAAAGGACATTCCATGTGAAACTTCGGACGATGGTAATCCACAAAACTTGTAATCTCACCCTCTCTCTCACTCTGTCTCTCTTTCTCCACGTGCCCAAAAGGAATAACGAACTGCCAGGGCATGCCAACGTGTGCATTGACTTTGCACATATCCTTACTGTAGGGATCGAGTATAGGGTAACAGAAAGATAAGGAATAGTAAAAGTAAAAAGAAGGCAGAGCGTAATGGAATCATAGTACGCCCCAACGGCATGCATATCAGGCAAGATCGCAAACGAGTTCAAATTCAAAATCAGGCGAAAAGCAGGGTGTCAGAAAATTCGAATAAGGCGAATTAGCGAGAGAAGCGAGAAGGAAAGAGAAGGATTAGGAACACGCGAGCCCCACTTGGGCTCGTCAGTCTTGTGGTATGTGTCGTAAAGAGAAGTGATCGATGGAGGATTACTTGAGGTAAACAGAAATAAAACTGTAGAAAATTGGACAAGGTGCAGCAGTTGTGTTTGAAAAGAACGGATGGGGCTCAACAGTCACGACACTTACCACAGTCGCTTTGTGCCGGTAAAAGGTGAGAGAAATTAGCACAACGACACAAACCGCACCGATCCAAGCCATTTCGAATGCAACACTTTTGCGCTCGTCTGGGTTTGCCAATGCGGCTAATCTTTAGTTGCATATTTCGACCTCCATGCCTAGCCTTTCCTTGCCAGGGCTTCCTCGAACGAAATTGAAACTCCCTCTCCCTTACAGTACATCCTGTTGTCCCTCCCAACCCATCATAGCAAGGACAGTCGTTATTTTAGCTAAAGATATCAAAACATATAAGCTTTTCCCAGTCAGTTCCCTGGAGTTGATTGCCAGGAAAGGAAGTCTCAAAGATGCACAATAAGCACAGCGTGGCACAGGAGGACAGGTGAAGGAGATACCCTGTCGCTTCCCCTCCCATCCCCACACATGGCGAAGTGTTCCCGAGTGGGAGCAGAAATACGAAAGGATTCACATTTAATTTAAGGCTTGAGTGCCTCCATGTGCTACGGTTGCAGAAAGTACACAAACATTCCTCGCTTCCATTCGTGTGCAGGAAACTGTCTCCCCCCCCCCTCCCTGTTCCCCATCGCCCCGATTCCCTCCATCACCATTGGCAATGAGGCTTGCGTCGGTTGAATTGAAATTGACATTCACTTAAACGTAAGCCTCCAAGTGGAAAACTCTTCGTTTTCGAGCCCGAGGATATCGTTTAAGCACCACTATTTTTATATTTGTTTGGTTTTTTTGTCCTTTTCACCGTACGGTTGCTAATCTTCCAGGCAGTGATTCGGTAACCGATCGACTTCTCAAATCGACGTTCGTTTGAGGTCGATTGAATTTAATTAAAACCCCGTATGCGAGAGGAAAATATTCTTTTCCCCCAGAGGATCAAACCAAGTGACTATTTGTTACGGAATCCCCGGGTGACCACAAATGGGGGGGGCTGAGAAATAATCAAGCCCCACCTTTCGTTGGGATGAATTCAACTTACCGTTTCGATTTTCGCTGTCGGCGGGTTTCATCTGGATCGGATGGTGCATCTGTAATGGTAAGGAAAAAAAAGAAAAAAGTGGTTAAAGCCATGCGGAAAATCACAGTCGTGAAGGGTGGAAATAATGTTGACCAACAGTTGAGCAGCACTGGTAGGTACGAAAACCTGCCAGATAAACCAACCAAACCAACAAACTTTGCTGAACACTAAACTGGACTAATTGGATTCTCCTCTGACAGCGATGAAATTAGTCCCGAAACATCAAACTACAAATGGATCCATTTTCCAAGCATCCACCCGCCCACTTCCCTCCCTCCGTTGGCTCGGTACAATTAGCATAATGGGCAATTTATGGAGTGAACAAGACGCGCGCGCGCGTTCGACAAACACAAAAACCGGCAGAATCCGATTAACGTACGGTCTCCGGTTACGGCTCGTTCTATCTCCCGGCTGGCTTCGCGTATGACGGACCGGAATAATTAGGAATTGATTTGGGGGGGCAGCATCTTCAGCTCGCAACGAGGCGCGATTTCGACGATGAGGTGGAAGGTGATGAAATCATCATCATAACTATTAGCACCCTTAAGACAAGCCGCGGTGGATTCGCATTACGCAAACCGAATGATTGGTTGGAATCGAGTTTCAGGCAACATTATTGGCCCGCACGATCTGTCATTAAAGGCCTTGAGCTTGGTGGTGTTTATTGTACACATAGGCAAAAATACACTCTCCAGCGAAGGCCTGGAGTGTGCCTTCGAGTGGTAGTGATAAAGCAAATATTTCCTTAATTAAAACTTTCTCTCCCATCTTTAACTTCCGGTTTTCTCCGGGATTCCTTGTCCGCTCGAGTGGCGACTTTCGGTGGCAGGTGTGGATGTAGTTATTCTTAAGTGGAAACCCAAAACTTCCCGCCCATCGGGCAACTCTTGGGCGACTACAATAAGTCACCGTACATACACAACATTTGTGTGCCTTACGATTCACGCTGGATCTTTGGTCCATTATATTTCTCCCCCCACCCTTCCGACAAGAACACCGACTTCCCGTAGCCATAAGTGACTTCTTATGTGTGTGTTTGTGCGGAAGAAAGCAACATCTTCAGAAAAGCTCTCCAAGTTCCCCGTGAGTGGTGGGTGAGTTTAGGCTAGTAGTGGAATAATTCCGAACTCCGGGGTAAGTGGTATTGTTTGTGAAGCAGGTCGCCGGATTCGGAATCCGGTATCCCGGGCCCGGGCGGGTTGTTATTTGACTTTGGCATTTGAGTACTTGAGAAGCACCCAAACGGGTTTTGTGGGGTGGAATAGTTTAAATGCAGTACAATCGTTTGAGTTTGTTGTTAACACTAGAATACATTGCTTTGGAAACTTGCCCGAATGCTTTTTAGGGGTCATTTTGACCCCTATTTTGAAAACGCTATAACTTCACCATTTTTGAAGATTTTTCAAATCCGTAAACTGTTACGTTTTAGTATATTTATTGACTATCTTTTGGCGTTTTTAATTTTTTGATGTACCACTTCACCATTTCGCTAGCTCGGTGTATAACAAAAAAGATCGTTATGAGTCGAATTTTAATCCTTTTCAACTTTTATTCTTTGAAAACGTATCATGTAAATTCCGAAAAAAAGTGTGCGCTACGATGTTGATATATTAGGCCACCTTTGAAAAATAATTTCATATTTTTAACTTAACAAATAACGCCACAAATTGATCTTGAAGATGTGGATTTTAACATTTTCCATAGGAAGTTTCCGTTCTGCGCTTTGTTCCGTTATTCCGTACGCGAGCGTTTCGAAGCGTTATGCGCGATGCGTTACTATGAGAATTGGCGTTATTTTTAATCTTTGCGGTCAATTTATGGAGTCATTTGTAATGACAAAAATACGATTTTATTTTTGAAATGTTGCTCAACACACTAACTTTCTAGCGCACACTTTTTTTTTAGATTGACATCAAAGATTTTGAATGAATAAAAGTTGAAAAAAACGCAATTTCAACCTTTTTTGCTATACACCGAGCTAGCGGAATTATGAAGAAATTCATCGAAAAACCAAAAACGTCAAAAGATAGTTAACAAATATACTAAGAAGTACCAGTTTACGAATTTGAAAAATTTTCAAAAATAGTGAAGTTATAGCGTTTTACAAGTAGGGGTCAAAATGACCCCTAAAAAGCATTCTAGGTATAGTCACGTTGGTTCTCGGAACTGGTCGAACAGAAAAATCTGAAATTTTTGTTTTAGATATAACTTTGGATTTTAAGAAAAGCCTTATTTTTTTTTGTAAAAATATTCAGCCGTTTTCGAGATATTAAAATCGAAAACTGCGTCGGGGTCAAAATGACCCCAGTTTGGATTCTAGTGTTAAGAGGGTGGCATGCTTCGTTATGTAAATTTTGCTTCCATTTACGATTTTTGTGAAGTGCGAAACGTCTGTTTTGAAGATTGTGTTCCTAAATTTCCTGTTTCAAAATGTGTTCAAAAGTGTTTCAAAAAAGGTAAAACTATATATAATCAATGGAGTTTCATACCTTTTAATTAAAGAGCAAAGTAGAATCGTGTATTAAATCAAGACTCCACCATTTTGTCCCGGATCCTTTTGCCCCATGAGGCATTCGAATAGCGTCACCAACAATATTTCCGTCGAATGCTTCATCGATACGGCTTCATACAGGGTCGCGTCAACGAAGTCACACAAAGAGGCCAGCTTTGCAATAATAATACATTCGAGAGACTTCAAGCCTCCTGGAAACCACCCGACTCGATGCTCGTTCGAAGACCGTCCACTATTTTGTTGCTCGTTGGTCGTCTATAATGTATCCTTCTCGGTTTCCCGGTGCCGTCGATCGATAGCTGGTTCCTAGCGAATGCACGATGGACAGTCGAGTCCTTACTGACCTATCATTCACCACGAGAATCGATGCAGGTGTGCGGGTCGGTTCAATTTGTGTCCTGCTTGGCCTCGGCTCGATGATGGTTGACGAGCCGTAAATAATGCACACTGAAGGCATGATTGGTCAATAATTGAACCAGTCTGGTCGTAGAATTGACTGTTGGTCTTCCAATTTCTAAGACGGTACGATTCACTCAAATTGCACCACTTCCGTTTTGATTGGGAATTTGGAAAATGAAACTAATTTTAAAACCATTCCTTTTCAGTAAAAAGGACACATTGAGTCGTTGAGGATTGAGTTGAAGAATTTAGGAACTAATATAATTTGATTTTGGCTAACTCGTAAACAAATAAAAGAGCCACTTGAGCCACAGTATCCTTTTGGTTTATTTAACACTTGTGACAGTGAAACTCACGGTCACTTTCGTTACCAAAAACCAAACAAAAAACCAGAATCCACCGGAATAAAACTAGAACATATTCTCAGCACGTCCAACTAGATTGGCTTTCAATCGTTCTCTTCAACACACGCCCTGCAAGTGATGCAATAAATTTGATGGAATTTAGACAGCATCACGATATCGCTTAAATTGATCGCCTAACGAGGTTTACACTTCTTTTATTGGCGAAAGTGCGCACCAAGCACCGCTCCTCTACCAACCCCGTGCGCGCCCCAAAACATCAGGGTGACATCGTTCATGAGGAGTTTGGATTTGGACACCGCGATCACATTCATTTGCTCCTTTCCGTCCGCCAAACATTCTAATCCATAAAATTTAAACCCATCCATCCACCACCCTTTAATCATCCATCACCCCCCCCCAACCCTTGGCGCAAAAGCGCATTGTGAAGAGGCGCACGTGGACTGCATCCTCGATCAAGTGCTGGAGTGGAGATGATGGTGGTCAGTCGAGAAGCGGCAACGGCAGAGAGATGGATTCTGAAATGATTCAATTAAGGGTTTCGATGGCGGTAACGAACGATAGAAACCGATGAAAATTGGCACATGGCACCGCGTTTGGGCGAACACTTCGTTGTAGAACCGGAGGACTTTTCGCAGATGGAAAGAGATAGTAACGTCCACAAACAGGATACCATGTGTCGGCTTTGGATGAAGTATAAAATATGAAAACAGTACGCACACACACACACCGAGGGGGGTGGTTTATGTTTCGCGTACCTTTCCGCGAGAGTTAACCTTCGCACAGCCGATGGCCGCGTTTCGTAATTAGGCGCTGGTGAGGATCGGCCGTCGTTTCACCTGAGTGAGTCAGCCTCGAAGCTCTCTGGCGGCCACAAATACGCCAAACATAAACCCCACCACCCGGACGCCCGGTGAGGCTCTTAATTAAGTTCGAACGACGCACAACTGACGCACAGCGACCTATCGTACCTACCGGGTGTGTCGGGAAAATATATCACAACCGAATGCGCGCCCGTTTTCGCGCCATGCGAGCTTCAAAAAACCACCCATTTCCGGTCTATCAACGTCTTTATCGTCTTTAAACTGCATCATCATCATCATCACCATGATCATCATGGAGTACCGCGGCATCGGTTGGAGTAGCGCGATGGTGTCATGGAAAGTCAAGGCACACACACACACCTCTTCCCCGAATCGTGGCTGCCAGAACGACGATCATTATTCTCGTTAAAGGCGCGCTCACTGCGCCATCGTTAAAATGCCTTTCCATCAGGATTGTGGCACTTCATTACACCATGCACGGGGAGGCCAACTACGACGCACCGAACTAACTCGGGATCCTTCCATCCTTCAAGTGCTACACGTACACACGATTGCCTGAGTACCTAAATGCACTACCCTCCCACCAGGTAGCACGCCACGCCATTTATATTTACCACCACTTTTGGGGAGGTTTAATGTGTCAACTGTGCTACATAAAATATCCATTCGCCTCCACGTCTCGCGATGGGGAAAAGTAGGAAAATTTTAGATGCACCAAACGGGCGTTTGAACGGGAGTTCGTTCCTTCTTTTTTGCGTCCACAGCTCCCCACAGCTGCGTGGTTCCTTTCCCACGTGTTTTATGCACCTTCACAGTGAGCTGAGGCAATGATTTATGAAACAAACAAGAAGGGGCCCACAGTTATCGAGATACAATCGAAGCCCGGGGTGGTGGTTTTGCTCTTTAAAAACCCCAAGGACATTATGGCGCAGGTGGAAGGAAGCTTTTAATAAAACGCCTTCAACTTAAACTGTTCGCCATGTGCAACCCGAACCGGGTCGATCTTCCGGAACGTTTCTTCCCATGGACGATGGAAATTTATTACTTTCCCGAACCGTTCCGTCCCCGGGCCACCCGGAAAAGCCACAGGTGAACCACGTTGGGTAAGTGCTTGTGCATCGTTAAGGTGATCAAACTATTCATGCTAGTAACTTGCCACAATCTCTCGTTAGAGGGCCTCTGGAAAACTTATTTACCCGTCCCGTCGTTTTTCCGATATGTTGTCAATCTTTTTTTTAATGAGTCATTTAGTAGTTGACGAAGATTGTTATGTTTCGCTTGTTCGAAGAAACCATCGAAAAGATCACGGTACAAGAGAAACTCTTACCCGGATAAAACACTCCATCATAAAACTAGGGAGTGCTCTTATTAAAATAAGGGACTACTCTCAAGGGCTAATTAAGCTTGGAAACAGCTGTTTTGCTTCCAACGGGAAACTTTAGCCATTCTGTAAACGCTTTCTTCTAGACAAGTTGAGAAAGAAGACGGTGCAAGAAGTTGTGCCTTTTCCAAGCGGACTTCGGAGGGATGGTTTTCACCTTAAGGACCTACGATATAGGGCGACGTTATATGAAACAAGATTGCCAGGTAAGGACGTTCGAAACACACGCTCTTCAAGTGACGTTGCGTATTTCACTCGGAAAGGGTAAGCAGCATGCTTACGAACGGTATTTTAAATTTTAATTAATAGATCACGCCTCTCTAGCGCCACCGTTGCTGGTTGGAGGCTTGGATAGAAATATTTACAGGCATACACCTGCAATAAAAATACACGAATGGGTGAATAACATCCTCGCTAAGCACGATTGCTTCGGAATGCATGCTTGATACTTTCACGCCCGTCTTTGACAGGCGTCACCCCAATGAGCACTCTTAGGGTTCGTTAAACGTTAAGGTGGGGATGGCTTTTCATTTCCCTGAAACGGTAGCTTTGTAAGCTTGGAGGGCGTTTGTGGAACTTATATGTGAATAAATAAATAGTGTGAGTGGCATTTGACAAATGACAAATGCGTCCCATCTCCTTTCCATTTCCAGGATAAGGCTCAAGGCCAAGAAGGCTACTGAACAAAAATACACAAACACACATTGGTGTGCTGGTGCTGGAAAATCGATCGTTAAAAAGGAGTCTCTCACCTGGCACGGTTCTCAAGCGTCTTTTGCCGGAAACAATTCACAGAAAACGAGCTTATGAAAGGATTAAAATGGAAAATACCCATCGGCTTAGAAGCCAATTATGAGGTCACATTGGGAAAAATGTATGTGTGTGTGTTCACAGATGCAGATGAGCTCTGCTTCTATGTGGCCAAACCAGGCAGAGGTTTCTCGAGAGTGGTGGACGCAGTGCAGTGCTGCTTTCGAAACGCAACAGGTCCGATGTCCAGCCGGAGAATATCCTTGAGTCACAAGTCACCGTACCTACTCGCTCCGTGCTCCAGCTGTCACCGAACCTGTCCTTCCGGCGTGCACAAAACACTGAAGCTTCAAAACGGCCAGCAGCGTGTGTGTGTGTGTTTCGCCCCAGCCCGAAGTGCCGGTCAGTTTTTGCAAACGATCGAGAAAGGCGCACGACGACGATGATTTTGTAGCATAATAATCGGTTCTCCATCCACGGCCATCCGGCTGGATTTCAAACTACCAGAGGCAGGGACACACTCCGAGTTGAAGAGAGTCAGTCAACGCAAACGGTTCGACCCGAGTCCCCGGCAACAGCCTCCCCGGGCCTGGCACCAGCATGGCATCGCCCGAATCGAAATATAAATACGAGACAGATTAAATTCAATTAGACCTTCGCTACGGATCTCGGAGTCCCCCGAGCCGGTGGACTTGAGAAATCTCACACACGGCACTCCGACGAACCCGTGTTGGAATCGGCACGTACGACAGCACCGACACGACGTCTGCTGCAGGCCACACCACGATCCCTCAGGGGTTTTCCCCAACCGGGCAGCTGTCGGGAAAGTCGAGTGTTGTTCGAGACGGTTTGCGAAATACGCTTGCACAATACCGGATTGTACACAATTACTGATTCCACCTGCAGCACCTTCATGTCCGGAGTTGGCGCTCCAATCCCCTGCTCTTCTATCCCATCCTCAGGCAACCGGCTCGGGCCACGAAGTGTTGCCTTCAATCCTCGAATCCCACACAGGATTAACAGGATTTCTATCACCACAAGGCTTATCCCTTTTTCGCACCCCCTCCCCTTCCACGTTCCTCGCGGCGAATCCGAACCGACACACCGAGGGACCGCCTGAATTCGAACGTAATGCCAACATCATGTATGCATAAAAGATTTCTGCTTGATGATTGCTTCGGCGGGGATTAAGCCATGAAAAAAATGCACCATACACCAAAAGGCAAACCGAACAACAACAAAAAAAAAAAGGAAAAACGGAAGGGAAAACAAAATCGCAAACACTCCCTCCTCCTGGCGGAACCTGGGACTGTCCAAATTCTCTGACGTTCGTTGCCGCCATTGGATGTTTGTTCTCCGTTTTGACTCCATTACTTCTTCCACCCTGCGTCAAATCGAAGGATCAGTGTTCTGTTTGTTCCTACCGACCTCCCTCCCCTTTCGTTGGCAAGAACAATGGTTGCCGGCCGTTCATCAGTGGTCGACTCGTGTCTAGACTATCTCTCCCTGCAGGATTCGCACTCTAGAACACACTCCAGCTCCACTTGGCTTTCACGGTGCGGAGTTATCCTCGAGGTCTCCGTGAAGTGTTATAGCTGTTAATTCCCTCACCTGGGAGATATAAAAATGAATTTTAATGGCGCACCGGAAGCGGAAGTGCTCGGTGTGGGTGGAATCGATGGTTTCATGCAGGCTCCAGCTTCCTGACGAAAAACATGCCACGACTCCCTCTTTAAACGAAACGAGAGAAGTTCGATCGAACGCTGCCCGGCCTCGACTTCTGGACCGTGCGGTTTTTCGGCGAATCGTGTGTTGATGCAAAACTCCCTTTTTAAGAATTATCACCTCCTGTTGTGACAATTGCTGCCAAGGGTACACTTGCAGATATCGCGTAGGAACCGCTCCCGAAGAACGCTTCCAGCGGAGTCGGGGAATCCTATTCCGACGTCCATTACCCGACGGCGTTGAGTTCGGTGTGGGACACGATCCACTTGGCGCTCGTGAAGAAGAAAATAATTGCACGATTATGACACCGAGCGCAACGGAGGAAGGTTCCTTCGGTTCCAAGGGGGACCCGGCGGGAGAAAGAGTTCTTAAGTTGTGCTCATTTTCTTCGGCATTATCGACCCCATTACCAGCGGAAAAACCCAGACCCGGGCTACCAGCGTCGTCCCTTTGCGATTGCAGTAATTTCTGCCCTCGTATCGTCTGCCTGCCAAACTGTATAATGGCTTCATTTGGGACTGTGGCCGACGCCGGCGGTTATGGTTCCGTGTGCCAGACTGTGATGCGCTTTTTCGGGTGGCGAGAGAGAGAGAGAGAGAGTGCTACAGCACATCGTTGTTGTGTTGTGGCTTGTGATTTGAACCTTTCAGTTCCCTATTATCGCTCCGGCATCGTTCCAGCACTTCTTGCCAGCAGCAGGCTGCTTCTGCATGATGAGGAGTTGGAAGTTTAAATAAATTCAGCATACACACATCCCTCCGCTTTCCCATGGATTTCAGAATTTCTACTTTCGCTTCAACAGCTGGCCGGTAGTAGATAAGGGACCTAATATGACAAAATGCCGCAAGTTATGTGTGGCTCTTTGATGGGCCTTTGGGTCTGGTGGTTCGGATCGAGAAAATCGATGAAATCTTTAAAGATATAGCCCCAGTTTATTTTTGTTGCTGTTCAAGCGTGTCATGCGATTTTCTCAATATTAGTTGGTACATACAGCACCAAAGCATGGTAACATCTTTACATTCAAATATCTTCCTTGCCGTATTTTGATTTCGAATGAACTAAGTTGTTCTCATTTTAACGCCGCTCAAAAGTTTCGCCACAGCTGACGAAATGACTGGCAGCAGCGAAGGAAAGAACGAACCAACTCACCAACCACCACCACCAGCAGCTGATAAAATTAGAACGTAATCGTTTTTCAACAGCTAAATTTATCGCAAATTACTCTTCAATCTTTGCACGGTGTGTGGTGCTTCATCCAAGCGCGGCGTCAACCTTCGAAACGTCTACCCGTTTTTGCGCCAAAAGGTATGCAACCGGTGCAGCACACACGATCGGCCGATCAAACGGGCGGCAGTGTTGCCAGAAAGTGGGAAAGTAGATGAAACCGAAAAACCGTAACTTTTAAGAGGAGGAGGTGGAGCAGAGAAGCTGATGGCATGCCACAAATTGGGGAGGACAAGGGGTGGGGGAAAAGATGCCACACGGATGAAGGGGCAGCAAACTATGTTCTATGGCAAATTTGTCGCATTCAAGCAAGTCGGTATTCAAATGAATCTTTGAACCTACCATCCTATCTTTTGCAACGAAGCAGTAGAGGGAGCGAGTTTTCCCCATCCTTGGAGCTTTTCCGTGAAGCTGGAAATGTTTGAACGAGCGAGAGAGAGAGTCCGGACGAGTTAATGAAAATGCATTTAGGTGTCATTCATCTTATCCGCTTTCCGGGGGTTCTCTACCAGCCCGGAATCGGCCCCGGTACTATTTATAACGTTGCACAGCGTTCTAACAGCGTTGGCATTCAAGCATATGGCGCTCTGCAGGCCTTCTGGTGGTGAATGCTTTCATTTCCCCGGCTTTTTCCCCGGAGCAACCCCAGGAGCATTGGGGGGGTTTTATTTTGGCTTCGGGAAAAGATCCTTTTGTGGAAGAAAGTATGTGGCCCCGAATGCTTAGCAGTTCACCGTGCACTGCAGTGGTCATTTCTTTTTCAAATGGCGCAATGGCAGAAGTGAAGTGTATTTGGAAACTTCGGTCCCAATATCTGAGATGCTGTATGAATGACGTGTCTAAATTTTCTGCCATTTTTATCCCGGCACCCTGGAATCTGATTGGAAACAAAGTTGTTCGTGGGTTTGCCGTCAATCACCCTAACGTTAGGAGTAAAGGAAAAACCCCTGCGCTGCCCTTTTAAACCCGTACACAATTTCACCGATTTGCTTCAGTGAATGAGGCGGATGGTCATTAAAAATTCTCTTGCGCTAAAGTCGGCAGCCAACTGCTCGCCTAACAGCTGCGTCAACACATACGTCGTCGTCGTCGTCGTCGTCGTCGGGATTTGGGACACTAACGGCGTGTGTGTGGAAAGCAATTAATTTTCAGCTTGTGCCATCCATCTCCCGGCACGCGCATAAACACGTTACTCTCGTTTGTTCCGTCCGAATGACCACTGGACTGGGTTGACCGGCAAAGCATCCGGCAATGTGCTCTCCACACCTCCTTTGACAGGAAGAGCAGGTTGTGTGCAGCGGAACATCATCCTCTCTTCCGGTTCGTTACCACCACGGAGGATTATCGCGTCCATGGTATGCGAGGACGTCCGGGAAGGACTCCGGGAACGGCGGATGACATCACACAGCAGAATGGATAAAGCCACGCCAAGCGGGACGTCCGTCCGGTCGGCAGAGATCGGTCCACGGTGTGCCCGCTGCCGGGTCGGACGCTAAACACTCACTGGTGGCAGTGTCTGGTGATAGCACTGATTACGAGTTTAAACGATTATGATTATGTAAATTGAAAATAATAGATCGATTAAAGTTTAATTTCCCACAGCTTCGATGAATTTTACAGTTTGTTGCGCCCATCGACGCCATGTTGCGGAACTATTCCGATCCTGGGGAGGGATGGCTAATCGCACCGAACAGCCGCTAATTGCTTAATTCGTTTAGAGGCCGCTGAGCGGCTTACACACACCGACGCACGCGGTGCTGATGATCCGACGAGGTTTCCCCGAAGGGGAAAGGGCACACGAGAGAGCCTTTTCAGGTTTTTCAATTTTTGTTATTGAAACACAATTAACAGCAGATTTATGGTCGTTACACGCAATTGAACAGTCCATTAACATTGCCACCGACACCGACACCCACGGGGGAGGAGTTGCAATGTTGCACTTTCGAGGACTTTGTGGTCGATTGGAACAAGGATTTAAACATGTCAAACTACTTACGGGAGAGGGATGAAAATCTAATGAGTATTGCATGGATTTTATTGCCTCTTCTGACGCTTTATCCATCCCTGGTTGCTAACCTAGGAGCTCCGGTTTTTAATAACATATTCCAAGAACGAGATGAGCCTATAAGCTCCCCCTGAAGATACGAGCATTGTGCGAAGCACTCTAATTTGAAACACGATGCCTTGTACTTCGTCACCTTGATTTTGCAAGAGCGACGCCTGTCAAGAAGTCTTTGAAATCCACTCGCACCATTATTCCGTCCATCAGCTAAGCCCTAAATCGTGTCGTTTTCTTACTTCGAGGAACACTGAAACTAGAGCCGTGAGAGGTATCTAAATAGATCGGTGTTGCTTCGGTGAACCGAAAACACATACAACCTCCGGATCTGAGCTCCCGGGGCATTGTGATTCCCTGAGGTGGCGAAAAAGCTTTTTGCAAACTAGGATAAGAGATGATTCTCTTTACCTTTTTTTTCCTTTCGTCACCGTCTTAATGCAATGGGGACCTTCCTGCTTCCTGCTTTACTCGTCCTCTACTCGAAGGCTTCCACTTTCAGCAGCATTTCTTCCCGCACGCATTGACGTTCTTTTGATGAACCAGAGCTGAGGGAAAGGCGCTAATACACCTCCCCGCCGATGGCATCGTTTCGACGCGGTTCTAGGTTATCTCAATCACCATTTCGAGTTTTCAATGCTTTTTGCCAGCTGCCGGGTGTGTGTTGGAGTCTGCCGATGTGTGGTGTGTAAATAGAGCTAGGCACTCCCGAGGAAGCTGATCGAAGCGAATCAACGGCTCGAACCGGGAAATCAGTGCTTTTCACAGATTAAAGAACGTCTAGGGGATGTGTCTGCTCTCGTGCCTCTCCAATGGCGGTGTGTATTAATATAACATTACAGCCGAGAAGAACACAGAAAAAAAGACGAATCGAATGAACATAGAAACCATACCCGGGGAGGGTGAGTTCAAAAGAAGGGAGCAAGAACGTCGACGTGGGACGACATTTCGAACAACCCGCAGGATTTCAAAAAAATTGAACTACTTTGAAGTGGATAGAGCAAAAAAAAAAAAATATTATGTTCATATTCAAACACTCTACCAGCGTCTCTCTTCGTCCGCCAATCACAATTTGGCCTCAGTTCGCGCGCGCCGTAAATGGTTCTGGGGAGACTTTTCCGTTTTGCGTTCAACCAATGCGACCTTCCATAGTTCGATCATGGTACGGTGCCGCTGGCGTCGCAGGGCATACTACACGCCCGGGACGTAAGTATGTTACTGACTCAAGCACATTCATCGATGAATCGATGAGCTTTGATTATGGTTGGAGTTTTCCGAAACGTGAAAATCGCTGCCGCTCGTTGATGTGCTGTGCTCGGGTGTGAGAAACTCAACGGGGAGGCGGATCGGATCATCAACCGGCGGCGCCGATGGGAAATGGGATGTAGATTTTCAGAGCGCCCGGAACGGAAGTAAACAATCTGCAGAGCTTCTAGTTTTTACCCGATGGACGAACGGGAAAAACACTAAATGAGCAAAGAGGAACGCGTCGCCAGGAGGGAGAAGTCGGACGATAACTTTCTGCACACACACACGAAAGCGTTAGTGTTGAAACTTCGAAAGCGCTTCGGAAAGCGGAAAACAAAACGAGGTCGTGTCCTATGTGTCGGGTTTCTGTAATGTTTTCAGAGCCAACCTCATTCCGGGCTCGGAGCTAAGCTTCGAGTACGCCATGCGACGGGAAAACATACTCCGACTTCGATTGTTCCCGGTGCTTTGATGATGGTCGGTTGTGAAAGTATGACATGCCATCGACAAACTTTTCAATATTTGCTTTTTAATAATGACAGGGAATATGTTTCGATTTTTACCCCATCCACTCGGCACGGAAAACACAACAACAAGGAAGACCCGCCAGTGACTGCGAGGCGAGGTGATTGGATTTTCCTTGTGCTCGTACCGCGACCTCCAAGAGCGACTCTGAATGCGGTTGGTTGTTTTTTTTTCTACTCTTTTCATTCTCATCGTACCACCAAACCTTTCTCGGGCTCAGCTTTTCCCGACATCTGATTGCTGTACATCGCACAAAGCAGTCTCCTCCCCTCCCGGGGGCTAGGAAGGAAAGCCAGGGACGTCCTGTAATGATGGGCAAAGTTTCAATATGGAAAAACATAACAATTTGACGACACCACCCAACTCGCAACTGGCGCCAACTCCGCGCTAGGGTTCCCTTCCTGGAGTCACCTGGAGCCGCGATGGCGCGTTTCCTTTTGTGAAGTAAACCACACACACACACACACAAACACACCGGGGTGAAGATAACCCGACGCGGGTGTGTGCTTAGGGAGCCTGACAGCAGGAAATAAAAATCGATAATCATGAATTATTGAGAGCGCGCTTATTCTCGTCAAGCCGCTCGGAAAAGTTATGTTTTTGTTCATGTCTTTTTTGCTGATAGAACAGCCGGTGGGGTGTCATTGCTGTATAAAATGGTGGACTGAGATTGACTGAAGAACCTCTGCGTATGGGAAAACAGCGTTTACAGGTTCGCGGAACATATGCAAACACCGAAGGACCGTGTCATCAACTAAACTTGTGCTTCGCGTGGCAAAAACAGTGTAAAGTGAATCCTTTTTCACGTGATGAAGCTTTTGATGTCTTCTGTGTATACACTCCTGGGAGCTCTCTCGTGGCCAGTGAATGCCCCTGGCAGCCTTTTCCGATGCGATGGAACACACACACACATACAGCCATCGAAGCTGAGTGATTGTCGTTTAAAATTTTCGTGAAGTGTCATGAGCGCGCGTTTGCTTAAAAGGGTTTGCGAATGGCACAGGACAGGTATGAAGTAGTGAAGCATCGTTGGGGGCGTGTGCTTGATTTGATGCAGTGCTCTTCTTTTTTCCAAGATCTTTGTGTCCTACGCAGCACCAGGAGCCTCCATTAGTTCAATGCTTCAACATGTCAATATTATGAAGTGATCTTGGAGCTCCATGTTTGGAGTGTTTCGAGGCTTAACATTTGAGTGACCTAAATTTGATAAGAGCTTTCATGATTCATATAAAAAAAGCTTCAAGTATTACGCTTGGAAACCGCACTAAATATAGTAGTGGACAGAACATGAAAACCTCTTCCATTGGATTTGCTTTCATCCGTGTGGTTTGCAAAATAAAAACAGTGTTTAGTATTCGCTGCATTCTCAAGCCACGATTGGACGGACGCTTTGTACAAAAATAAAAAAAAACGAATACGGACGGGGATTCGGACGGACAAGACATAACCTAAAACCGTATTTCACTGGATTGGTGAAGACAAACAGTGCCGAGCAGTGGCGTTATGCAAATACGCAAACAGGAACAGGATTGCACCAGTAATAATCACATTTATCCCTTTGCACAGGGGAAAAAAACAGTAGAACAAACATAGGAAACAAATATAGATGGGAGCGTGAAATATGGACAAGAATATCCTAGCTGGAGCGATATTTTTATACCGCCTTTGTTTTAAGTTTAGCTGCGGAATAAAAACAAACATAGACAGCAAACAGGTGACTCTACTTACCCCGACGAGTGTTTTGATATTATGCAGCGCATCTTGAGCCTTGAGGGCTGCCTTTCGCGTGTAAAACGTCACAAAACAGCACCCTGTGGATGGAAAGAAACGGAAACAGAAAAGCACGATAAAGCAACGGGACACACTGGCACAAAACGATGACGATAACGCACGCATTGGTTTCTGAGAACTGGTCAAACGGAGTGACGAAAAACGAGCAATGGATTTTAGAAAAAAAAGGCTTGCAAACTTACAGCTGGTAAAAAGAAGCACTCATAACAATTTCATTTTCAAACATTATGCTTTTGACTGGGGAAATTTTACTTCAAATTCACCTGCCCATGTCGTTGGACAGTTTTGCTATGCAATACTCTTCAATACATAAAACACACAGAACTTTACAAAAAAGGAGCGGTAGGACAAACTTTTTCAAGCCTTGAAGAAAACTGTTTTATATAAAATATTTACAACAACACCTTTGGCGTTTTTTGGTAGCATACTTGTTAACATCGATCGAGCACTGTTTAGTACTGTTTCATCGAGAAAACATACGATGTACATTTAGAATATATATTACAGAAACCCCATTCAACAAACGTAAAGTAACATTTGTGGACAAGTACTTTTTCGACAAACGAAAATTTTACACCCAACACATCATTTGAAAAGAGTAAAACAACCTGATTGATACAGAAAATATTGTACAATATGCTGTCTCGATTTGAAAGACAGCATTATTGCATAATTTTTTTTTTTTTTAATATTATTCAGTGATATTACGTGAAAAAATAATTAACAAGAAAACGTAGGTAGAACCTTAATTTCTCAAAGTATTTTTAACGCCAGATGGTTCACTCCATCAACCCGTATCGGCCATTCAAAGCAACCCACGAGGTCTTCATTCTGCGTAAATGTCATTGGTGGTGACGGAGATTATGCCGGGCTTAGGTCATCGCTTCGTATTTCCTGCTTAGCTAGAATACCCCCACGAGATTTAGATCCTGTTTGGAACGTTCTGAAAAGCGATCCCCGCGGACCGGACGGAAGCGGTGGAAGATCGGGGATTTGGGTCCCGCCGGAGGACCGGATATTAAAAAGATTCATTCACAAAGGGACCGGCGGAAAGTTGGAGTTCCAATTTGTGTGCGGAACATAGCCGACCCGAAATGAACCCTGTCAGAGTCCTGCTGCGACGGTTGACTTTTCTTTTACCGCTCGCTGTCATTCGCTGTCAACGGTTTTCTAAGGCTAGAATAAAGAAAACAGATACTGGTTTTGTGTTGGATAAAAGAAAAAGAGACAAGGACATCTTCCAAGTCCTTCAACCATCGGTGGAGTTTTTCTCCAGAATTGAAGGTATAGGATCAAAGAAATAGCAGAAGTCCTGCCGGGGTTTGATGATAACACAGTTGGTAAGCTATTTCCAATCTTCAGCTCAATACAATCCAGAAATATTGCCGCGGAATGTCTTGGTTAACAAATCAAATCTTATCTGTTAGGAGGAACTTTACAATCCATTTATTTCCCAACGAGCCTTATAATCACAACCGCTTTTAGCAACACTTTTGGGGTTTTAAATGAAAAATAGAAATTAATTTACTTTTGCAAAACACATCAAAACTCCATCGGAGGGACAGGTCCACTCCAAAACCGGACCGAGGGTCGGGTGAGCAGAGATAATATGAAGTCACAATTTGTTTAGGACTCAAGTTGTCATCCCTTTCTCCTCCCCTTCCACCGATTGACTCAAATCGGTATATTCCGAAAAACTCGGACCCTCCCAGAATGGCTGGTCAGAAATGTGACCGAAAACGGTTTGGTCGGAAGGAAAGTAAGAAACTTTTAATGGTATCGTTAACAATAGATTTTCCACCCAATTTGTGTGGCTGATTTGTTTTTCCTAGCCTCCACTCTCTCTCTCTCTCTCTGCTCCTTGATGTTTGAGGTTTGGATTTCGCTTGCGGTGGTGAGGAGCTGGTTGAGATGATTTTATCTATCTTTAGAACCCTCATGCCAATCATTCAACGAGACTATTTTCCCTACCGGGACCCTACCGGCAAACCCCGGGAAAAGTCCCGGGCCCAACTAGCCCCTTATCACCGGAGTAACAACATCATCATATTTATACGATCCGGAACTCGTTTTATCTGTTTCATCCTTTGGCTCAAGCGACTTGCGGAGTACGGAAGCGTCCTTTTCATCATTTGATTCACTTTAGCGCATTAGGCCGACCTCTTCGAAATCGGTTTGGAAAAGAGAAATAGCAAGCATTACTTTCGGAGAAAGACCACCATCGAATAAAGCAGTAGATGAGTTAGACAGCGGTGGTGAAAGCTGAAGATGGCCAGAACCCCACGTCACCGGAAACTGACCACTGTTTCCTTTCGTTTCTCAAGAGGTACACTTCGGCGCAGAAGGGGAAGGCATTAATTCCTTGAGTAGTCCCCCCAACTCCATTGGCTCAAGCAAAAAGGAAAAGATCGAAACAATCACTCTCATCATCGATTGCGTCGATGACCAGCATCGGATCGGTGTGGCTGGATGTGGGTTTAATGAAAATGTGCCCGGGAATCCGGCCGTTATCGGAAAACCCGGAACTTTCCCTTCGGTTCGATTGTTTCGTAGTTCATCGTCCCCACCTCTGTGGCTAACTCATTGGATGGTGTCGTTTCGATATCGTCACATTTCTATTCAAGTCTCCCCTTCTCTCGGCATGTGTGTGTGTGTGTGGTTTTGCTCGGACAAACGAAGCAAATCACACTTACTGCGGATTATGCTGTGCGTGTCGATCGAAAAACCCTTTTCCCAACCCGCTCCACGTCTTGCACAAGCCACACAGCCATCTCCAACGAGGGGCCAGAATGAAACCTAATTAAGTAACTAATCTTCAACGGAGACAAGGGTTTGGCTCGGATCGTCTGTCACTAGCAGAACAAACACAACTGGACGGACACGATATTTGATACTTGTGCCTCGAGAGAAGAAATCATCGAGGGCGAGAAGAAAAGTAAAATGGAGTGGAAGAGAAGGCATTTGTTTTACTTGCGGTGGATGATAGTGGTATGGCCTCGGTGGTCACTACTCCTCGTTGCAAAGTCCATTTCCGACGAGGATCCCGAACCCCAAAAACCCCGGTACCAACTCCCGGCTCCCGGAATGTTTGATTTCGCTTCATCACAATCTTATCCGTGCGCCTTTTGATACAGCGAACGGAGAAATGTTTCTCCGGAGCTAACCGAGACATTATCATGCCGAGCGCCTCCGAAGGGGAAGGAGGGTAGACTGACGGACGCATGGACATGGGACGGATTCATTGTGTGTGTTTGTTGTTTGGTATCGCCTTGGAATCGATTCCTGGAAGAAGCGAGCTTCAGTCTCGTCCTGCCTGCGGTTCCCGCAAAAAGGAATTGTAAGGTGTGCCTGACAAGGACTGTCCGAAGATACTGTGTTGTTTGTTTGGATTAGTTGGTTTGGTTGGGACTTTGTGGTCGAAAGGAAATGAATTTCGTTTCCTCTCCGATAGCACAACGTGTTCTTAGCCACACGATAACCTACACACACTCTCATGGGGTGTTTCTTGGTGTCTTGCAAAAGCGCCCTCGGGAAGGACTCAAACTTTCCGAATCGTTTTCCTTTTAGTGGTTCCAGAGCAGCGAGCTTGGTTGGGTAATAGTTGAGTTCAATTTCTTGGGAGATGTTTGTTTAATTATAATTTTGAGCAGTTTAATTTTGCGAGAAACCAAACGAGGTTACATTTTATGCTACTATAGTTTCAAATTAAATAAAAAGAAACCTCTTGTAACGAATAATTAGAGATCAGTTGCATTTTAGCTTCCAATATGTCAAGAGAGCCTCGAGGCAAATTATGGCGTTAAAGCGGAAAATTACAATTTATGATCCATTAGATAAACATAAGCAGGATTACGATAGTCAATAATTAGATAAGCGTTAGTCGCTCAAACCGTGATTCAATTGAATGTTAACTCAGGAATTAAATGTTATCCATTCTGCACATCACACCGCTCTAGAGTTAAATCCGCTTAAGACACTTGTGACGGAAGATACTTCCCGACGTGAATCGATTAGAAGAGCTTCATTCCTCACTCCGCCCGAAAGCAGATTAGTGTGTGTAGGACAAATTTTCATTTCGCCACCTTCTTAAAGAGCGAGCCCGCAACCCATTGTGCTCGACTCCGCCGTGCAGACAATTATCGTGTCATCAGGTGAAAATTCCATCACACCGTACTTTAAACGATGGAGAGGCAGCAGAGCTTCAGCGTTTTTCCGGAAGGAGCAGCAAAGGTTACAACAAAGACGCGGCTCGACGAGTTTTACGACAAGCTTCGTGCCCTCGTCATGCCAACGCAAATGTGCGAAGAGAGAAAGGCCCCTTTCGTGCGAAAGGTTCGCTTTAATGAAATTAATTTTCAATTATGAACCGTCTTTCGGTGTCAAATCGAAAGTTCATCTTCGGGCCTTTGGCGTCGTAGGCGTGCGCGCCCGTGCTGGCGTGCCAAGAGACCAGTGTTTCCCTTCCCCGGGGCTATTTGCGGAACACAAAAAGGTGGAGGCCACGAACGAAAGAAGGGCACAATTAAGGTGCATAACCGATTTTACAGCCCAACGTAAAGGCGGACCTGGAGCGTCGCGTTCCGGGGACCGGAAAACCCCGTTTGGGAAAACGCTAGTCCTCCACGGTCCAGATGATGGTGTCATCGTCGATTGCTGGCGTATTGTGGGAAAATTGCCATTCGCTCGGAACGAGTTTCGAGCAGCTGGGAAAACCTCCGGGGGCCCCGAGGGTGTGGACAGTGGGTTAAATTACGCGTCAGCTACAAGCCCTAGGAAGGCTTTTTCCCGAACCTAGAGCTTTTGTTTGTGATGTAACCACTTCCGAAGCAAATTATAGGTTCTTCGCCAGCGCATGACTTCCATTGCCATTTGCTGCACCACCAAGGACCCACCTGAGTGTATTTCAAATGATTTTCCACCCCGGCCACATAATGCTGTTGTTCAATTTTTAAATTACTTATGAATTTTGCCGACCAAATGGGAAAGAAGTTGGGTTGGGAATACGGTTTGGGGGAAAACTCATCGCACCAAAGAAGCAGCAGCCGCAGCACTGCAACTTCGAAAGCTAGAAAAACATACGTCAATATGTTTGAATTATTAAGCACCACTTTCGCGTCCGTTGGTTCGCCTTTCACGTAACGTTCCTTCCGTCCGATACAGCGTGTGTTCGTTCGTTTCCAGCGTGCTCGAAGGTAACAAAACTGCAATCGTGACTCGAGTCGAAACCACGTGAATAATGCATTCGTGCAAGAAACCGTTGTCCGTTGGTCGAAACACGATTCCGGGGAGCTCCTGGTTTGAGGCCACCAAACGGAAGGTAATAGGGCCAGCTTTCGTTGGTCTTTGTTGGGCAACTTTGATCGACGAGTATTTCGTTGCCAACTTGATCGATTTCGATCGAAAATTAGAGAAGTACGATAATATGTAAGTTTGTGTGCTTTAAAAGGAGAAAACTATTTCAAATAATATATACAACTTTAAGCAAATTACATCAATACGAGTTGGAGAAGTTTTTGCCAATACAACACTTCAACAAAATCTTACAGGATCACCGCTTAATCAAAATGCATCCAATCGTATGAAATTCAGAAATAGAAGCCCGTGAGGTATCCTTCCACCTACACCCTGTTAGTATTCATAACACGTTGGCGAAACCATTTTCACCACCGCTTGGGGGGGAAATTCACCACCAAGTACCAGGCGCCTCCATTGGTGCTAGAATCTCCCGAGGGGCTCGTCTTCAGGTACCTTCGGGTACGGGGGTTTCCGTGATCGATTTCAAGACCCACTCTCCCACCAGTTCCGTAAAGGCAGCCACACTAATCGACACAAAACGCGTCGTGAATCGTGAAATTTGACGACTGACACGTCACGCTTTGCGGGCGACGCACAACGGTGGCGTCGCGCATAAATTAACCGAAAGTATCGTTTATGAATATTTAAACATTTCTCCTGGTATTCGCACTTCGGGTAAGTTTTCCCGCTCCCGCACCATTCCACCGCCAAACCAACTATCGCGAAACAGTAGTTTCCGATCCCGAGTCACAGTTGTCGAACGAAAGTTAAACACACTCACACACACACCGTTCCGGGTGCTCGAGCATCGGGGCCAGCGAGTGAGAATGCCGCCAATATTAATTTGAGCAAATTTTATTGACCGTCGTGCAAATAGTATAATTAATTTCAGAACCCTCCCACCGCGGGTTTGGGGCGCAAACCTGGCGCAAAACCGGAACACGATCATGTCGTCGTTGTTTTTAGTGCACGGGGGGGGAAAGGAGGAGTGAGGCGGTTAATAGGGAGTGGTTTATGCGTTCGGCTTATCGGGTTACCTACGGGGCTCCGTGGGGTTGACAATTTACACACAAAAACCAAACAAAACCCACCCAACCAAACACTCGGTTTTCCCTCGGACGCAAAACCGGACACCGGGGATCGTGGTCGGGAGGAATGGTGGGGGCACACGGAGGGAACGGCCCGGCTACTCACCCGAGGTCGGTTTCATTTGCCTGATGATAGCTCAAAAGTGCCGGAAATTCGAGAGTCCTCCCAGGTGCTCCCCGGGGAGGCAGGTGGAGGAAATGGGCGTTTATCAGCGGGTTTCGGAACCGCCCCGGAACCGGAAGTTAACTTTCTATCCATGGCGAGGCTTCCCAACCCCGCGGCCGGTGTTTTTCCCGTGCGACCGAAAGTGGTCCGGGGAGCTCCAAATGAATTATATGCAAATTATGTTTAAATTCCAATTGACATTGTCAAATTTATGGTAATTGCTTTATTATACCGACACTGGCCCGGGGTTGAACACTCCGGGGAGTGTAGTGTCCGAGGTGGAATGACTCATGAATCATTTTCCACCACTCTCAATCCCCCGTTTCGCTATTTCAAGGACCGAAAAGGATCAAAGCTGAAACCCGCAGCACGCCGTTGGGCGGCCAAATGGTGTTCCATTTAAAAGTGGAAACCTCACGATGGGCGCCAGCGGAAGATCCTGTTCCCAGGATAAGCTTAATGACGCGTGACAGGTTCTTTCGTGCACGCTCAGCGCAATCGGGCATGCGAAACCTTCGACCTAATTCGCCGACGCGTCAACGCATCCTTCCTACCTCGGCAGCGCATAAATTAGGAACACTTTACGATGACTGCACACGACGGTGAGAGGGCGACGGAGGGTAGGGGGAGGGCGGAGGAGATTATTTTTTCGCTCGCAAAAACCCTCAGCCTCGGTGGTTATTTGAGTCAGATTTTATACACCACTTATAAAAACGGGGCGCCGAAGAGCTCCAAACGTAGAGGCTGCGTTTTAGGAAAAGATACCACAGACTGGGAAGGTCTGAGAGGCTGGGTGTGTGTGTGTGTGTGACGATATCTCAACTCGTTCAAAGGGTAAGATACCATGCCATGCGATCGTAAGGTTTAATGTTTATTACACCGCTTGGCACGATTGTACACATGTGACCCACAAAAGGTGTAGAACTTTCGTTAACGCCTGCTGAACCTGAAGAGGCACAGGAGGGTCTTAGTTCTAGGTGCCAAACGGTTATGTAACACTGACAGTATGGAGATTTTTGTTACATAAATCTAGCCTTTAGAAGTTATTTATTAGTCAAGAACTGGTTTAATAAAAAGAAGAAGTTTTCATATCTTTATGGATAAGACTGTGCAGGCAAATAAAAGAGCCATGTTGTAAACTAACGTCATAGAACACGTCTTCAAAAATACAATCAAGTTGGTACGAACAACAAAGTCTAGGGAAACGACGACAGATGGATGATAAAAGATTAATTGCAACCTACTTGCCTACAAGATAAATTCCCTTCTTGTTCATAAAGAGCTGTTGAAGCAGGTGAAAGATGATTCTCAATCCCAAGGGAACTTTGTGTTAACTAGTTTCAGCTAGATAGATGCTTGTTTTTGTAACTTAACAGTGTAAGTAAGGACCGTTGAAGGCAGTGTCTCATTCATTAGTCATAGAAATGTTTAACTATTTGCAGAAAAAGGACTCCGACATAAACATTCGGAGTTAAAAGATTCATCGGAAATGACTAGGAAAACCGAAAAAAAATCACATATCCTAACTCTCCCCCCGTTCAATTGTTCAAAACGGAAATGCAAAACCAAATAAATCCACATAATGTTCGCATTTTTACCTTCCAATTTGAGATTCCATAATTGATGGGTTTTGCACCGGAATCTGCTGACAGTTTTGGACTGGCCGAAGGTATTAATTATTCACGCTAAACTATCGACACGAAAAACGCGTTGATTGGGGGGGAAAATAAAATACGCCAGTTGCCAACAGTTGTCGTGCAGTATGCATGTTGTCAATTTTTTTCCACCATTCCGCATTTCCCACCCTTCATCATCCAATCGCGATCATGGATCAACGCTAATTAGTGCTTGCTTACTGTCTAAATTTGACAAGCCCTGTACCCCGTACACTCCATGTTTTCCGTTTTCAACGCCACCGGCTTTGCTCGCATATGTGAACATGTTTCCGACAAACAACAGCCGGGCATCAGATCAGTGTTCAAGAAATGAACAATACATTCCCGGGTACACAGTGTACACTCACCGGCTGTACAAATACGTACTCTTCTATGTCATGCACTTCCATTCGGTTATTTGATTTGATTCCCAACGGACGAGGAATTTTTTGTTATAAGCCTGATGTGTGGAACCGATAGCAAAGGCTATTGATTCCTTCCCTTTTTTTTCTGCGGGATTCATCCGATGAGAGGCACAAAAACCATCCGTTTAAAGTGCAGCTCATACAGAGAGATTTTTGTGTGCGCTGCAACTAAGCGAAACTGACCACCAGATTGACCTAGTTTTATACAAACGAAAAAAAAAACAGCACCGATCCCTGTCATCCACTCCAACGTGGCCATTTGCCCGTACAATACCGGATATTAGATAACCGGAGTGAAAGCGGAGAGCACTTTTCATTATTTTTCCACCGAATTTTAGACCTTTTTGGGGCGCTTCAAATGTATTGATAGCGCTGTTTGGTATGGTTCGGTAAGCATTATATGATCACAAATAAACATCCACAACAACGCCAGAAGAGGGCGTTCGCCACCAACTCACTTTACGGTCAGCGCGAGGTGCCATTCAAAAATGGACTCAAAATATAAAAACGTCAAACCGATGCCAGTATGTCGCAGGTTGGATGATCCTCCAGTTAAAAGAGTGTTGAAAAATCGATACTGCAATAACCTAAGCATATCGATGGCGTTCGTCAACGTTTCAACAACTGGCCAGTGCGAACCGACATATGCTTCTCCTCCGAACAACTGGCGAGTCCAGCTGGTGGAACCAATTTTCATCATCGATTTGAAAAGGTGAAAAGCATTGGGTCACTGAAAGCTCTGAAAAGGGTTTTGGGAAGGGAAAGGGGCACGGAAACTCATTGGGAACACCGCTAATCTCCTCCTCCTTCTTCTCCTGTTCCTCCGTTCTCCCTGTTTCCCTTCCTCCCCTATTAAGGGTTGTGCGAATGTGCTCGAGTGTGCTCGTTATCTGTAATTACTTCTGACAGAACCGATGCGAGGTGGTGGTGGAGCGAGTGCATTCGTTTTCCAATTGACCATCGGCAATAGAACTCGATCTTCCCCTCAAGCTACTTTCCACTCGCTTTCCAACCTTCGCTACCTTTCACGGCAAACCGACATGACGTCTAATTAAGATTGTCAGCTTAATTACAATCGCTAAAAGTTTCGCCTGATTCTGGCGCTCTCTGATGTCGATTATTATTACTTTGCGTCACTGTTAGGGTAGGGCGGAACACAAGGTCCATTGGACTCGGAGTGGAATACAAACTTGCAATCGATATTTATACACCCCCTTAATGTGGCAGCAATGGAAGCTTTATTCCAATTTATTATACTTCAGTTTTGTAAACAACCGCAAGTTGCATTCCTGAACGCTACTGAGCGGATGAATAACTTTCCTGTCAATATTTTGGCAGAGCAAATTGAATTTGGGTCACTGGAAAACTTTGTTTTTTGGGGTTTTGTAGCTAACCTTCGGGCTTTCGTATGTACAAATAAAACTTTCGACCACAAAATGGCGCCTAAAATACCGACGAACCTTAATTAGCCGTCGGTTAAGCTTCTCGATTGGATGTTTGCCCTTTTTGCGTTGACCTTTAGTGTTGGGGTTTCAAGAGATGGCGCTTTAATGTATCTGTCTGCATACACAGTTTTGTTTCAAAGTGCACATTTTAAGAGATGTGGAAAATTTTATCTATGCAATATTATGTGAAAAACAGTTAAACTACGAACCACTATGAAACATCAAATGGAAAATATATTTCACCTCCTACGAAAGAAGTCTTTAATCTTTACCGCGTTCCACAGCCATCATAATTCCCATCAAACGAATGACATTTTCAGACTGAAATCGTTTCGCGTTTCGCTGCGTCCTTAAAATCTCGTTCATTCTTTCTTTTCATCTTGTTCAGATTCTGAATACTTGAACTTTCCTCACCACCAGCACCACCAGAACCAGTTTCTTTCGCGAATTAAACCTCGTTGCATATACCGCTGAAAACGTGACAAACAGACGGTCTTTCTCACGTTCCTCTGTGCCAAATTTGGGCCGGCACCGAAGAGACTGTGTGCAACTATGCAATCCGGAACACGGGTACAGGTGACGGGTTTTCCAAAGGGCTTTCCGTTTGCTCCGTTTTTTTTTCGGTCCAAGCCGTACTCTTATTGCAATTTTAACGATTTTCCTTCATTCTACCAATTCATCCTTGGTTTCACGGAGAGAATAGAGGCTATTAAAAATTGAAATATATTTCAAGAGCGAGGGAAATTTCAGGTTCAAAAGTAGGTTAAGGGTGGAACGAATTCAGGACTTCAGGCCGGTCACGAGCAAGACAGGTGAGATTATTAAGTTGGATAGAAAAATGAAGATTGCAGCCGGGCAGCTCAAAGAACGTTCCTCGTTCAAATGGGTACTCGTGTTTCGGTAATGAAATTCTTTGTTTTATGATTTGACATTTCACCGAGGGATATTAAAGAGAATCACGTGGACGTGAGTTGGATTGTCATTTTAAGGCTGCTAAATTCACATTTCCAGTGTTTTACCCTTGAGTCCTATTTTTTGTTGAAAAGATACCAACGTGACGGTTTCGCAAATTATTGAACCTGAACATACAAAAAAAGATCATTGAAATTACTGATGCCAAAGAATACTAATTTATTCAACGTCAATAAACCACGAAATAAAGGATCCACAGTGTTCCGGCACCGTTCACACAATGTTCGGTTACAATTAGCCATAAATTTGAATTTTTTAAAAGCCTAATTTTGCGGTACCAAATGCCAGAAAAACGAGTGGCTCCCGTGGGATCCTTCTCTGATCTCTTGGCTAAATCCGTTCAAACCGGAGGGAGGAGCAGTGCGGTACAATTTAGCTTGAACCGACAGGTTTTGACAGCCCTTTCATCTTTTCGAAACCGGCCGGAAAAATCCTTCGCCGACTAATTACAAATCCACCGGACCCAAATCAACATTCATTTTCCGTCCATCGGAGGGGCATATCGGGAGGGATCGGTTGGGCGTCGTGATTCCATCAAAAGCAAACGAGCAATGGAAGCCTACGAGGCTCCGAGGGAAAGATAAAACGTAAGTGAAATGGAAAATTCAAGCAATAAGCTAACAAGGTTTGCATTGGTAATCTCACGCCGTAGTAGTAGTCGTCCATCATTAGGATGGTTTTTGATATTACTTCGGTTAAATATAGCGTAACGCCCACGGGTGCGATTTTCTACTCATGAATTATTGCATTAAAAACAAATAGAAATAATAAATTTAAAATCTTGCATCTATTGGAATTGTATTTTTTAAAAATCCCAAATATATTCTAGTCAGTTCCCATGGATCTGTTCCATAAACGGAGGGAGTCTTTCCTTTCCAACACTAACCACTCGTAACCCAGGGCACTCGACACCCTCGGCAACCGCAACACTTACCTCCTCACATTACCAACCCGAAGCGACAATCTGGTTTCGAGGAAGTGAAGTGCGTTTTGATTCAATTTTGCGTTGAATTTAAATTAGAACAGAACCGATACCCGGGATATCCGAGAACGATGATGGAGTGAAATCCCTGTCGGCAGGATAGAATGTCGAAAAAAAGGTACAGAGTAAGAAGCAGAGGATGGCAAAAATAACGCTTTGTCACGTTGATTTTGCTCTTCAGAGGGTTTTTTTTTTCTTCATTTCCCCCTGTCGGTTTATTTGTTCCAAAATCAACCGGGAATTCCCAGAAAAAGGAAAAAGATGTTAAGCAAACGTGCGTTGAAGTGCGTCACGCTAGTTCATGCTGGTGAAGAGGGTGGTGGCGTGGGAGACAAGCAGACGGCAGGTCACCGGAAATGGAAGCATCTTCCACGCCTAAAAAAAAGTATCGGTCTGGATGGGATGGGAGTTTTCCCGGCGAGAGAAAATCGCGTGCGGTGGTGCTTGAGTTTACTGAATAAAACAGAGGAGAATAAAAACGAAAAGACCATATAAACCAGCACGCACCAGGCAGAGAGGAGATCCTGAGGCCACTGATTTGACATTTTCCACTCCCCCCCCTCCCTCTTCCCTTATCGAGGGTGGATTGGGGTGAAGCGTGACGTCGTTCCACGTCGCTCACGCGGGAACCGACAGAGCGTGGCGGTGGAGGTATATCAGCCTGATGAGGTAATCGAAAAATGTTGCTAAATTTTCTGCGGGTTTGTCCGTGGGCCCCTTTCCGGTCGAAGAAGCCCGACGACAAGCAGGAGGGAAGTGGTGTGGCAAGAGAAAAAAAATGAACAGGAGAAGCCAAAGGAGGACCCATGACTGAAATCGGCTACGGCTTTACCGCTGGTGACGTGAGTGGATTTTGTTTTATGTCTCAAGCCGTATCCGTATGACCATCGTTGCACGGAGGAAGTTTGGTACGTGTGCTACCTAGGGATCAATTTTCCTCGTGGGGTGCTTTCGATAAGAAGAAAAATCATGCCAGTAATCATGACTACATGGTTCGTAATTGAAATTCCTACCCTGAAATATTGGTAACGATTTCAATCACGGCGTGGTTTTATGTTTCGAATATCTAAACGAGACACATTCGATCGTTTATGCGTCCCGTCTGCGGAGTTTTGTTGTTTAAAATGTTTTTCCAAACCAAGGCAGTATGGGTGGATATAAAAAAAATGCACATAAACTTGACCTTCGTTTGAATTTTCCATTTAGCCTCCAAGGCAAGTAGTTCTCTCGAAAACCGTATCGTCGTACGATTTATTTGCCCAAGGATACTTTTGCTTCCCAAGTCCGCAAACTTTGATGGCTAAGCAAACATACATTGTGCAGCAGGAAGTATTAACCCCGCTCCTCTCCCTTTCCCTCTCTCACTCTTTCTCTCTCTGGCACAACTAAAGAGCAGCCAGCAGTCAAACATTTTTCCCACTAAAACCAATCCCAAAAGGAAAGGCAGAGAAACTTTCTCTTTACGTTACATTTGTCGCTGTGGTGGAAGATTTTTCCGCTTGCCAGTTCGATGCCTGCTACACTTTGCCAGCGCTGGTCAGCCGAATAAATCGCGTACCATTCCGCTGTCGTCCCGGGCACAACTTTCCACACCACCGCCAAATCGTACGACGCTCGAAGCTAGCTTCAACCGCATGCTTTAAGAGCAAGACCATTATCGTCATCATGCTCCATCGAGGATGTCAACCGTGTGTCCGAGCGACGCCATGTCGTTCGATTTTCCCGCTCCTTCGGGTTTGCACCGTTGAACGCCAGCATCGACGGGTCAACACGTCCATCCGGTCAGCAGAAGAGAAATGAGTAATGGATTGGAAATCAACAGTTCTTTCTCCTCCTGCATACCGTCCACACTGCCGTTGAGAGCGACCCGCTGCACTCCCCGTTCGATTGGTGCACTTTTTTATGCGAGGTCAAAGTGAGGAACCCGAGCAGCTAAAGGGCTTCCCGAGTGTCACCAACCGAAAACCCGTGCTCGAAGTGGAGAACGATGGCTCGAATCGGCTTCCAGGATCTATTGGCATCGACTCCGGTCAACCGGGCGGGCACGTCAAAAACATCAAGTATCCTGCCCGGCGGCGTCCATGCCATTTTCCCTTCTGTCACCTCGTATGCACCAGGTCCTGAGGCCCCGTGACAAAAAGCTTCTGTGATGCAGGTCCCTCCGATTGAACGACCAACATAAACATGCCATCCGTACGTCATATAGTTTTCTTTGGTGTCGGGCAAGAAGCCGCCTTTTTGAGCGAGGAATCATTGTGTTGGCGATCGTTGTTTTTTGGGTTCCGATGTGGCAGAGACGAAACGATGGCGCTTTCCAGGTGATAAGAGCTTCTACTCTTTGGTACTTTGTCCCTTAAAAAGACAACATGCATTAAAAACCAACCAAAAAACGTGAAGAGCTCTTCACCAACCGAACGGGTTTAGTGAAATCTCTCGAAGGATTTAGCAGGAGAAAATCAATCTCTATTGTTCTTTGCTGGTTAGTCTATCAAATCGCCCTGTAAGAAAAAATAGAACGCCCTTGGCATCCGTGACACCTACATCCTATTCTCTTTCTTTCCTTCGTCAGTTGTGAGATCGATTGAATTTATCCAAAAAGACCGTTTCAACCGTTGCTGATGATTCTGTCACTCCTCCGTCCCGTGAGTGGCAAATCAATTAACGGGAAAATAGAACCCCCTCAAGGGGATGGCTGGCCCTAGTCTTGGTTGCTGTGCAAAACACACAGACACTCACCCTTGCTCTGACCGGATGTCTTGTCCCGCAGCACGTTGATCTGGTGCACCCTACCGAACTCCTCGAACATCTCCTTCAGCTGCTGCTCGTCCATCGAGCGAGGCACCTGCCCGACGAACATCTTGATATAGTCCGGATCGGGCTGGTCGCTCACGGCCTCCTCGTCTTGGTCCTGGCACGGCGACAGCTTACCACCCGCGTCCGCCATGGTGTTGTTGTTTATCACCTTCGGATTGTTGTTGTTCAGGGTATGATTGTTATTGTTGAGGCTGCCGGGGCTGAGGTTCATGTTGTTGACGCTAGCGTTGCTATTCGCGGTGTTGTTCAAGTTCATAATGGCGCTACAAAAAGAATGAGAACAGAGAAACGGTGATTTAATAAAATGAGTAATAAAAAGTGAATCTTATGACATTTCAATAATTCCATTATGAACAATATAATCTTCTGCGATGTGAGACACATTCGAAAACTCAACCTGGTTCAAAGATTTTCTTTTGTGTTGTGACTTTAAATTGAATTTCCAAAATGGTCAACCCAACGACGAACGACAAACCCGCCCGGGTGGTCGATTTTCTTCCATCCGGCGGATGGCGGCGCCCCAAAAGGACGACCACCACCGATCGAACCGACAAGACAGATTTGTCCCGTCGATTCCGTTGTTTCCGCCCCCGTCGTTCGGTATGAAAATCATTTGTCACGATGTGGCAATTTAACGGTAGACTCCCTGGATGATTCGCCATCGGACGTGGCCCAGGACGTGCCCGGAATGTGAATTTCTTTCCAAGCAGTCCCCCACGTCGCCCGGTCGGTGGAAAAATTCGATAAACATGGAACGAACCGAACGCAGGGCGCGAAGGGCGGGCGGACGGAACGAACGAAATCTAATCTCGTCACACCTTATTGATGGTGGTTGTTTTCGAGGAGGGGGACGTGGTGGGAGGGGAAAGGTCAGGACGGAAGCTGACGGCGAAATGACCGAAAAGAACCATCATAATAATGATGCTCCGTTAGAAGGACACCCGAGCTTCATGATCCTTTTTTTTTCGTCCCGATGCTGGAACCGGAACGGTGGTGCCAATGTTGTTGTTGATGAGCATGTTTCTGTCCGAAGGGGAAGCCATCCACCCGACGGTTCCTGCGACACCAATGAACCGCGAAAACCGCCCTCGCGTCTCAGTCCCTTTTCCCCGACCGACGGCAGAATGACGGATAAAAATTTTATCGTCCAATAAAACGAAGCACTGAAACAGTGAGAGACAGAAAGAAGGAGGAATCGAGGAAGATAAAAACGATATAAAAAGCATCACTCATTAACCAGCCTCGGTGGACAGCTTGAGCGGATGTTGGAAACAAAAAATCCTCGTCGCCACGTTGGAGGACGGATGGTCGAACATGTCGGGCTTTGGCACGTACTATATTAAAGATGACCACAAAGGACCAACGAGGGGATTCGGTGGAAATGAGCCCGCGGAGCTGGTGGTCGGTCAGTGAAATTATCATCTTCGTCTGCACGGTGAATGGCCCACCATCATTGTTCTGCAATCGAAAAGGATGATTCGAGGATGCTTCACCAAGTACCGCAACGAGGTCGTAAACGTATAAGTCATCTTTCAGTGTCTGGATCAGGCTCCACGGGATCGTGATGCACAAAATAACCATCTGTTGGATAAACCTGAGTGTGCACAAGGGTGTTCTTTTTTCTCTCCCCACGAACGGATTAAAGGATCATTGGGTGTAAAAAACGATTGAATCTTTGGTCTAGGAAACGGTTTTGGTTTCCGTGTGTCTCTCTTTCTCGTACAAGTTCATTGGCCCCTACCGAGGTGGAAATAATTCAATAGAGGAACAGGAACAACTCCCCATCGATGCGATTTCCATCCGACACCATGGGGAAGTTTACGTTATTTTTCCTCCCTCTACGTAATTTTCTCTCAACACGCGGGAGAGTAAAAAATCTACATTCCTAGCAATAGACAATATGAAACGAAGAAACACTCTCAAAACAACATGCCAGTTAGAGGGCGTTGTCCGGGGATAAAATATGAGATTCAATTATTTCCGATATTGTATTTAAGTTCGCTGGGCCGTGGAGAATTTAATGAACTTCCCTGTTCTTCCACTCACGCCTCCAGGACACCTTTTCATGAATGTGTTGTGGGTTTATAAAAAAGCTAGGGTAGAAAAAATCTGCGCCGACGATGATATGAACATACATAAAACATATTTCAGGTTTCCCCCTTACTTAAATAAGCAGACGATTGAATTGTTTTCAAGCACCGGGAGATCATTTTCTATCATGTATTTTTCATGACTTTCCCTAGATGATTTTCCTTGACATTCGATGGTTGCCATGGTTTTACTTGCTACTACGACTCAAAATTTCCAAAAATCAGGATACCAACGCTGGCCACGTGTCTCGGGACGAAATGCCGCCATGGTTATTCAAATTGTTTTTACGAATCATTGATCAATGCGTCTTACACCCGCACAGAGGAAGGATTTGATAGCCCTCATATCACAAACTGTCTTGCAACGGTTGACGATTGATAAACGATGCTTTCCAAACCGGTAGACGTTTCTTGTTTTAGTTTCTCGAGGGTTCTCCAGACAAAAACCTTGATGGAAAAGCAACTTGTGAGGAGCGAACGGAGACGTGGAGTAGATTATAATTTTCCAAATCAATGAATCGAGGAGGATACTCTCATGCCGCGTGACGACGGCCAAGACTCGCCCGTTAACGAATGGCCATTCCCGTCCCGATTGATGGTCGTTGTCGACGACGTTTGAATGCCTAGAGACCTTGTAAAGAAGGTAGCTCCCATATACCAGCAGCTCCTTGCGAAGGAAAGCAAATTGGATGAATGCTCCTTCTGGAATGAGATTCTGTTTTTTGAAGGCTGCATCCACAGCTCGGCCTTACGAAGCCATGTAGTACAAGGGCTCGTGCGCACTAGGTGGAAAAGAGGATAACAATCCATCGTCCGCCGGTAGGTTGTTCCGTCTTCCGAAAGTAGGGAATTCGAGAGATTCGATTCGAAACTAATTGGAGGAAAGCAAATTCCCCGGGAAAGTCATTTGAATAATTTTCCCTGTTTTCCAGCAGCTTCTGTGATTTTCTGCAGGTTTGCGTGAAAAATAAGAAAGAAACCTGGAACAAATTAAATACGGGTATTCGGCACACAAATCGGCACGGTGCGCTTGTCGGGACGTCCCGGCCATGACAATGAGCCAAAAATGAGGTGCCTTGAATTAAGGATCTTCTCGGAAAAGATAGAGGGGAGGAAGAGACTGGCTACCGGGTACTATAAAGACACTTAATTGAATCAAAGAAAATGGAATTAAATTGATGACTGACTTTCGGTGGCGATGCGTGATCCTCCTTGCAAGACATTCAAAGCCGGAAAAACGTAATTACGAATAAATTGAGTGATTTAGCAGATGGCGTTGTAGCTGATATAATTTCATTTCGCAGCTGGTCACCGTCTCTTGGCAAAGAAAATGATTTCCTAGAGAGTATTTCGGACGAATGGGTGTCGAATTTCTCGCATTTCTGAGAGATTGAAAATTTCTTTCACCGAGGCAGCACTTCGATGATGATTTCTTGGAATTTGCTTGTTAGTGGAATTACGTTTCTTTTGGAAGGTTTTATTTATTCGTTGGTCATTGAACGCACGAGAACCATGGTTCACATGCCATTCATATCTAAGAGGATTGTAAGCACACAGTCGCAAAAGATCCTTTTTTAATGGTCATGATTATTTTATTCAAATTCCAAAACATCGCGGCACAGTATAAAAGTTTCCTCATTAAAACGAACAAAACGATACCGTGAATCCGATGCGAAAGGACATCTTATCTTTCGCCGAATACTACACATTAAAGGACAAACTCAAAGAAGGAGAGAACTTCAGTGTAAACATCACTAATTGCTCCTAACTGTGAGTGTCGATTAATTACTGGTCACGGTGAGAAGAAATAGTTTTACAGCTAATTATAAAGTTTCATTCGACTGCAAGAATGAAACGTCAAAATACGTCGACGAAGCAACGGATCGACATACAAAACCGTGTCTGTGCAAAAGTACTGAATATTTAAATACAAGAAAACTATTAAGAAAAACCAACAAACAATGTGCTAAAGGTTTTTCCTAAGTTGCTTGATACTTAAGGTTGCTCCTTCCACCACGTGTTAGTATTCGGTTCACTCACGCATGGCAGTGGTAAAACAAGTGCATAGGACGACTTTACGAGCCTTGCCTTGTTTATATTGCACGGATGAAATGATATCACCGGCGGACAATCTAATTACCCGTTGACGACAACAACAACGACGCCGCCAAACACTTCAAGTCAAACCGAGTGCCCGGCAATCGCTTGTGAAAGGATAACCAACAAACAAATTCCTTCGTTTCTGCAGAAAGCAGAAAAGTGCTCGGGCGTGTTTGTGTTCCCTGCCAACCATCTTCCTTTACGTGAGACAGTGTCGACTTTATCTGCTGTCTACAGCGCGGCATTGCCTTTTACTCGCCGCCATTTGGTTGGCCGGAGGAAATTCTCGACAACCAGCAATTCGTTTGGCTTAAGTTTTCTGCCACCGCATTCGCCACCCTCCACCCGCCTGGTGTGTATCGTTGTGCTTATGGTTTAAACTAGTCTGACCCCTCTTCGCGTTTACGTTATCTGACCCTAAACAGACAACTTTTCCCGGGGTAGAAAAAAACGGCAAGTAGCGCTGCACGGCGAGCGTGCGGCGACAGCAAGACACAACAGACTCCCGGCAAACCGGACCACCGGGGGGGAAAGGATTGTGACCAAGTGCAATCCATGCGGGGCACAAACACCAACTCCCGGCTGCTGCTGCCGGTGAAACTAATTAATAACATTTTAAAACAAAACTGAGTAAGTCTTTAAGCGTTTATCTTGCTTTGAAATGAGATGACCTCGGTGGGAGGAGGGTATGCGGGATGCGGGGGGCGTCGAGGGAAGATGAAGTTGGTGTTTTCTTTTCCGTCAGTTGACTTTTGCCAGTGCAGCAACCAGAGAGGACCCTGGTGTGGCTGGTGCGTCTACTTCAACCTGCCGCAACACGGGGTGTGAAAATCACGAAGGATTCTTTCTCTGCCTGAAGAGGCTACACCTCGTCCTGCTGGTCGACCAACGTCCCCACATAGCGCCGAGGGGCAGCGGTCTGGAATTATGAAAACCAACAGTGTGAATAACTGCCAGATCGTACATTCTTTCCCCCGTTTTCGGACCGCTTTGATCCGCCACCGCCGCCGCCGCGGGTCGTGGGTTGGGAAGCCTTTATTTACTTTGCTTGTAGTTTAACGCGTCCTGGGCGCGCGGACGAAAACGACGATGGCGCCTTGCAAAAGGATTAAAGATAAATACCATTACAAGATCATTCTGGTTTTCTGGTTTGCTGCCCGTTTCTCTGTTTGGCCCTATGGTTGGCCGTGTCACGTTTTGTCGCTGCGGAATGCGTGTTTTACCGTTTCCCTTTGGCTTCTTGAACGAGAAAAAAACTGTATAATTGTTGTACGGGTGAAAAATGTCATGGATAATAAAAGAGTGAACAGGTTAAAAGCAAAGAGCATGAAAAATGTATGCACCGTCGAGAGACATGAGAAACATTCTTGAGCTTCAACGAACTGTTAATTCCTGCTAGGTGGATAGGGAGGACCAGTTGGCACGTCGAGACCGTCGCTGTGGCCCGAAACAAGCACAAATACGTTGACTTTTTGCTGCTCAGGATAAAGCTGCTCTCCCACCGCCGAGACCGGTCAGGAAGTGACAAAGAACATGCCCTGCATGGGATGCATAGGAATGAAGAAAAAAGTGCATGCACCATACCACAACCAAACTCGGACGAAGCCAGAGGGTATACATGGCGTTCAACAGACCGTCGAGCGTGGTCGTGATAATGCCTAATGCTCCAACCAGCGGCAGTACTTGAGTGCATACTCTTCTTCGTCGTCGTATGGCATAAGATGGATTAGACACTCGCGAAGAACCGTTGTATGCTTGGGGGCCCTCTTCAACCGTTCCCCTCCTCCGCCAACAGAACCCAAGCTGTATCATCTTGCCCGTTCCTATCTGCTCTTCCAGGGACAAGCATGAAGCAGGAAAAAGCATGCTCCTGCAACTTTAAGTCAAGATAATAAAGTGGATCTTCCTACAAAGATCGCTTCCCCCGGGGGAAGAGAAATGTGAAACAAAATGGCGCCCGCTAGGGCACACGTGTGAAGCTTTGGATCATAACATGGTATGGTCATTTAGAGGTCACACCTGTCCCAACACAGAGCGGGCAGGTGACATGAAACTACGCATACTTACATAGCGTCATACTCGATGGACGAAGTGGTATCCATCGCCATCGTGCCTAAAAACGGATTTTGGCTCTTCTTGTCGGTTTCCGCGGTGGAGTAGGTAAGCATTTTCATACTGCTGCTTAAACCAATAGTACTTTGTAACAATAAAATCCGATCCTGGTCAAATCACGTGACAGGCAACGATTGTATAAAAAAAAACGAGGGAACGTTTACTGTGTCACACTTTTCAAAGAGTCCGGAAACCGAACGAATATTGCTCCAGTACACCACGATTAAATCTTCACGCACGATTCACGACGAAAAACGTATTCGTCAAACAATTGGTTAACAGTTGTTAAGGGTTACGAAACTTAACAGAACGCTTGCAAAAAAAAATACACTTGCACACAAGAATCTGCACGTGATCGACACGTGGTTTTTCTTTCTCTTGTACTTTGTGCGGGTCAAGGCACTGGGGGAATATCTTAAATCACCACGAGACGCGTCGCGAAAGTCGTACCGCTTGAATATCAAGGCACTTGAATAACAGTACCCAAGTCGTATACGCGTTTTAGAGATAAAAATCGGGGTAGAGCGGGGAATTGCGAGCCAGATGGGACGCTTTAAGAAGAAAGGTTAGGATCAGATTGGATAAAAGGGGGAAAAAGAAGAGCCGTAACACGACAAGCGGTGCACCTCCAACCGTTTCGATACGATTATGATAACGAAATGATCGAGCGTTCGATAAGATCAGTCTCGATTGCTCTCGAACGATCGCTGATGAGATGAGGTGAGATGAGATAATATTCGCTCTCACTATTCGTTCGGGTCTGATCTGATAAGCGAGAGGATCATCTTAGGTTCAACGAGCGCAAACACCTGCCGGTGTCCGAAATGCGAAACATCTTTGATCCACGAGTGTTCAACTTGAAGAATTTCTTTACCTGCAAATGATATCAATCGGGAGGAAACTAAGTTATCAGCTTGAAGCGAAGATAAGCTTTAAACTTGAATTAATTATTGTTTGAACGATCAATATCGAGCTGGATGATACAATGAAATAGTGTCTAGACCAAAATGCTTAAAGAAAGAGGTAACAATGTTTTATTAGACCTTTCAAAATCCCCTCTTGATTCCGTGTCATCGAAGCGACCCCGATACGATCATTTGTTCGCAGTTTCAAAGACCTTGAAAGAACCGTTATTCGCTTTGCAGCTACTAGTAAAAAGACCCCTTTCGGCCAGCTGCACGAAATGTGGCCAAAATCCAATGAAGAAGAAAGACCATCGAAATGGGTACGTGTGTGATTGCTTGAAGCAAGCGAGCGAACAATTTTGCTCGAGCTGTCGTTCATCGCACTTGTTGGCAATACTTTTTTGCGAGCGATATTCTACTCCTCGTATCGAGCTATTGCAATTTCCTCTTTGCACCGGTTCGTGTTCCATTGTCATCAACGGGTCAGACCGGACGATCGGAAACTTCCGCAAAGTACTATTGCCCTCGGAGGCGCTTGACTTCAGCTAGGGGCTTTGAGGTTTGATCACAGTCAAGTTCGCAGTTTCGGGTCAAATGGCGTCGTGTACGGTCACCATACCGTGGCGTGTGCGGTTCGTTCGTCCGCGATGCGGGGTAGTGGTATTCGAACGGCGTGCGGGAGTGCGTAGTGGTGATATTGAACGTGTGAATCTGATCTGAACCTTCCCCAACGTGCAAAATTATTATGCTTTATCGTTCTGTCTAATTGAAAATTGTTAAAAACAAAACCAAATTGCATGACGATTTTGCACGCTGGGTCCGCTTCTAGTTTATAAAATGTGACTCTTGTCTAGTTTACAAAAATCTAAAAATGCAAAAGGTCCCTAAAGTTTTGAGGAACAAGAAACGTTCCTTTTTGTTTTTCATCAATTAAATTCATTCTTTCTCTCAGTTGGAAGAGAAGTTAAAAAAGAAATTTCACTTCAACATTCAATTTGTGCAGTAGGATAACTTTTTGTGTCGCTTAGAAACGATATGAACTAGTGATTAGGAAAGTCTGTGGTGCAAGTGCATATGGTGACTTCAATAGCCTCGTAATGTGTAAGTATCATTTCTTTAATTTTAGGTGATGGAATTGGTGAAAAAACAACATGTCTTATCATACCCATAAAGCTTTACAAACTAAAAGCGGAACGGTTTTAGTTTTACCACGCATTTTTCGATTGAATGTGATTGCTTGTGCGTATGTGAAGTCTGTTGACTTTCGTTCTATGGATAGCGAAACCTGGCATTTTCATCGGAACCAATCTTAGCATCGGGAAAGTGGAGCAACTGGGAGGAATAGAAGTGAAGGCCCTTGCAAAGAAATTGATCTTTCTACTGGATTCGCTTGCAGCTGATACGGTTACTAGCTTCAAGCATGCATGTATCCAGACTACTGCGATGCGCTACTCCCTATTCGCGATCAGATTGTTGCTTTTCCACGACCGACTCGTTAGCTTGGCCAGGTATCAATCTTCTTCCCATCGAGATAGCAACTGTTGAACCACGGCTTGTTTGGATGCGGGAAGAAGGGGATCCGTTGTTCCGTCCGCCCTAGTGGTTGAGGATGTGTGGGAAGAAAATCCAGAAAGCGGTACCATGCAACGGGATTTGCTGAACTAGCGGAAGTGGCACTCGGCAATGCTACGATCTGTGATAAACACCAGCACGGTGGGGAGCGTAGGAGGCAAGCAATTTTCCGACTGATATGATTCGAGAGCGTAAAATATACGAAAAGAATACGCCATTCGCTTTCCCCCAAGCCGAATGTGTGTGTTGGAGCAGGAGGAGGAAAAGAAAAGTCTTCCACGAGCACAGCATCGGAAGTCATACTTTTTTTACCTCAATTCCAGGATCGCGCCTGGATGTGTGGGTTTGCGCTAAGGGCCTTCATATGGAACGGGGGCTTCAGAAAGACGCGGTTCCGGTATTTTATCGTAAAAATGAGGTTATGAGATGAATGGATGAGATATGGCAGAGCGCTCCAGCAGCGCCCTCCAAGACTAGCTTTTTTTTTCTACCACGCATCTACAATGTTGATCTCGCCCACGGACTGATAAGGTAACCGGTAAGCCGTATCGTAACGTTTCGTTTGCTCCCGGGTTTGGCCTCATTTTACTTTCCACTTCCGTGGTTGACTTTCTTCCCAGGCCGTGTTGCGACTGCGGAAATGAATATAGCTCAACGGTGAGTTTATTTTTATCTCTTCGCAATTATACCATCTTGGTTGCCATTTGGACCATCGATGGTGACGTTAAAATGAACAAGAAACTTTGACTTCCGTAGTAATTAGTGAATCGGTTATGGCCTTTTTATATGAGGCTTAACAATAGATAATTGCGCTATTCATTCCTAGTGCGCACAATGAATTGCTCACGTACGAACGTACTTTCTTTCAAAATATGAACAACCAGCATGACATGAGAGAAGGTTAAATTTACATGATATATCTGGCCACATGCAGATAGATGTAAATCCTTACGAAAAGCTATCACGTATGAGAAGGCAGTTCCCTTTCCTGCAGCTTTCAGTGCTTTAAAAGATGAATTTCCATTGGGTATTGACAGGATAGCCGTGCCATTCAACCGCTCGTTGACTAGATTAGACATGTCTCGGTGATAGGCTACCGGGGCGAGACCCTTTAGTCCAAAAGAAATAATAATAACACTAGCCTTTTCAGAGCTGTCCCCAAAATCGGCATTCGTGTCACGTTTAATCATTCTGTTCGGGCCCGAAATGAAAGAAAACACCCGGACCCGGAAGCATGGCGAGGATATGGGTTCCGGGGAACCGTGTTTCATAATCCCCAAAACATGAAAGCAATCAGTTTCCCATTTCCGATTCGGGATACAGCTGAAGGCGAACTAAGGATCGCCGGTATCCGAAAGCCGGTTACGACCAAAATGCGTACGGAACGGAAAGATGATTGACTGTAAGCGGTGGCCTTAAGGGTGTATGGTTCAGGTTGGAATCAGTGAATTTGTCCACACGTTGCTTACAAATTGAGCGCAAGAAATGGTGACGCTGGTCACAAAGATGGAAAAGAATTGTATAAGAGGATAGATATTTATTGTAAACCATGATCCAAGCAATGAGGCGTGCAAACGCCTTAGTAACTCACTCATTATATGTGTTTCTTAGTTAAGCAAAGTAATTTTCTCGAAGTGATTCACAAGGTCAGCGTGTTTAACATTATTCACCTAACTTCCATAAAGTCTTCGAGTCGGGATTTCGTTTGACAGGAAATTATTTTGTCTCTTCCGGTATCCTAATCGATACTGGCTTGGTTTGCGGTTTTGATTGATTGAGCATAAGGAACAGTGATCCCAGTGATGGGAAATCGTTCCGAATAGAAATTCATCAGATATGGGTCAGCCAGGAAATTGAAAAAAGTGGTCCAAACGAGAGGAAGGTTTTTGATTTATTAAATTCCGTTGTCCATAGAGAAACCAAGGGCTGCAGGCAACAAGTATCCCGAACCACTTGGAACCATATTCCTGGTATTCTGTTTATAGACAAAATGTTATTGGAAAAATTATGTAAACCCTATTTCACTTCCATAACTTCCGCATCCTGTCGTTGCGTAATAGATATTGCAAGACATCAAAGGGTGAGGCCACTTGCCCGTGCATCCTGGCTGTCCAATCGGGCGATCGTTCTCATCATCATCATCTGACCGATGAGTGGCCGGAAGTGTTTATCTTTGATGTAATGCCCAAGTTATCAGGTCTGGTTCGGTCCCGTCCATTTGACCGTGCAACTAATCACACGGAGTAAGTTCGCCTGCGTCGTGCACCATTGAAGACAATTTCCTCTGTACTTTGACATCCGGCACTCGGAAACCCCGATGGCCCGACTGGTTTCCCGGGAAGGCTATTTAACCTGTCCCATACTTCATACGTATCCACTGTTGCCGGTGAGATATTGATTGCCTTTCGAGGTAAAGCTCCTTGTCATAAGCTAATGATTGGCTTCGAATGTTCAACCGATGGCAACACCGGGGCAACCCATTCCTTCCTGGCCGTGATCATTTTGCATCAAATGGTTGACCCGGTCGTATCAAATCGATTAGGCTTCGTAATTAATGAACTCACTCACAAGTAGGGCTTCCGCGTCCGGGGAGGTAGTCGTCGCATCCTGATTTCTGTACTGCATCCCAGGCGAACCATAGTGAATGCTATCGGCAGTCTCAATCTTGACTATGAACCGTATCAGAACATCTTCAGTAAGTAAATTAAGGGCTTCCCATCGATTTGTGGTTCGTTTCAGCAGCCGAGCAAGCGCCATCGGAGTAGGAAGAGGAACCGCAATTCATCATTTTACTTTCAATTAGCTTAAAAACTCGATTAAACTCCACTCTGGTAGGACTGGGTGGATTTTATGCGTGCCATTGAAAGCCGCAATTTTCTCTTAAGACCCGGAAGATGGCACAAACAAATTGACAATAGACTCAGTGGGGCACAACCTATCGATGGTTTAGGTGACTCTATGGGCAGTATGATCCAGCAGTTTATCGCTGGGCTTACCGAACGGAGGCTGAACACTAGCAGAATCGAAAAATGCATGCAAATACAATGAAATTTATGACCCTCCTGGGAAATTCACAATGGACACTTTCCTTTTTTGTGCCTCGGGGTGTAAATCGTAGCTGCGTGCAGGAATACCGTTAGAGGAAAAACAGCAACACCAAGGCCTGTAACAGCCATGGCAACCAGTATTCCGGCATTGAGCCAATGATGGATGTTGTGGTTCTTCTGAGTCCCTTGGGAACCAGGACAATGTTTCATTTCTTATTGTTCGAGTGCCTCTCTTCAGCACTTATTCTCCTGTGGGAGTTTGGTGGGAAATAAGTCCTTAATTGATTTATATAGATTGTTTCCGAATTATCACTGGATCTCGAGTGCCACTCGAAGGGGGGGTCTGTACGTCTTCACTAACCTCCAACACCGGTCCAAATGTCACGTGTCCGTTACCTAAGGCTGGGGAAATTGAGCTGATCAATAATGAATCGCGCGTTGCAATTTGAAATCGTCACTATGTGTTGACATTTAAGCTGTGCAGTCTGTTTTTCCAGGTTGGTGGGAGATGGAACAAGCCGTTTGAAAACGCTCGTTCGATACCCAATGGCTAGTTGGTCTTATGGTGGTACTACGGGCGCCCTGTACGCTTCCTGGAATCCGCGTGGATTTGGCGACGCTTTTGTACGATGGTCACGTTTCAAGCTACACGAACTCACGATAGTACACGCGTATGGTGAAAAGCGTTTCATTTGTGTGGCTTTCCACAGAACGCGGCGTGGAAGATGATGATTGCGCTGGACTGGCAGAATCGCGTAATATTATCTTTTCAGCTGGCCAAACGTGGACAATACGATGCTCCCCTCGGTGGCTCTGGCATTGTAGCATAGGAGCGTGTCTACTCACGGAAGCTTTTGCGCTTTTCCCCTTGTTCAACTCTCCCGATGGGATCCGGAAGCGTAGACGGAAGTTTTCATGTATTCAAAATTACAAAACCCCTCCCCCGCCTACAATACCCGGGAATACTCTGTGGCGCAATGTTCAGCAACCCGATGGATGTCCACTTTGGTGCCTGTGGAGTTCTAAAATCCCACAACTTCCGATTTTACGCTAGCATTCGTATAAAGTCCTCTCGTCTGTCGCAGTTTTCCCCTACCCCGTTCCAGCCTCGAATAGACGAGGACACATGTCCTGGCACTGATCCTTCAAAGCTGAACATTACCATGGTAATAATGCTTCACATTTCCTGCCTGCACGATATTGCACTCAATCTGTTGGCATGGACTTCGCCATGGAGTTGCCTTTTGCAGCAGCTTCGGATAATAATCCGGTCGTTGGCCAGCTCACAAAAAAAAAGAGGGAGTCCCCATCATGTCGGTCAGCGTTTTCGGATTGTTCATTGTTTGCCAAATTTATGATTTCAATGTTTTACGATTTTGCTACAATTTTCAACATACAACCCGGCCTCCCTCGCCAATTGTTCCTTTTTGGTGTCCCTTATGCATGGTAAATGGTCGCAATGAACCCGAAATGCACAAAAATGGGGACGCGGGCCATGTCGACGCCGGGGTTACGTCCTCCAATTGTACCAAAAAGCGAACCAACCGCAAGGAACTACAAAAAAAACTGAAATAGACAATGAATCCGATTTAGGTCAGTGGAAAATGTCCCCTTTGGAATTTTTTGAGGTTAGTATTCTATTATCCATTGTGCTATTGTTTCACGAAGGAACATTCTTCCCCGAAGTGGGATTTTAGCGGCGTGATTTTACCAAGCATGAATATGGGAAAAGAAACGTCAGCGTACGGTGGTTTAACCAGCGAAATGGCTTTTCCTCTAGGGTTTCCTCATCCGTTACTGACTGCAGGAAAATTATGGTGCTTTAAATAGTTAATACCACGCAAGCGTTGGAACAGAGGGAAATAAGGAACGTAGTCCTTTTGTCTTGATTTTCTGACCAACACTGAATGTTTTGAGAAAGTCCAGAAACATTTGCCAAGCAGTAAAATATTTTGGTCGTCATTTATTAATGCATCCTTTGGAACCCTTTCCCTCCCCTACGACGCTACAGAGTTCGTGACGCGGTTTTGGCGACGCTTATAATTCGGCTAATAATAGTCGCAGCCTTTTGTTGGGCCGCCATTTCGTCCATTCCCGCCCGGGAGGATTCGGGAGAGCCTGATGGAGATAAATGGGGAGCTTTGGTCTCGCCGACAAATGTTGTTTTTTGCTGATGCGTTTTCTTCTTCCACCCCAACCCAGGGGGAGGGTTGAGGGGACATCAAGCAATGGTTGTTATTATGCTGCTAATGCCGAGGTTTTGGTGCCCGAGTGCGCACCGGGGCTAAACGTTTTATGGGCAAGTGTCTGCCTAGGACCAACCGGAATGGTCCCTCCCTTTCCCTTTTTTCCTGCAGAGAGGCCAAAATGGGTAAAAACCCGGCCTCGACACTGGCTTCGGCACTCGAGGCACCAACATCAGCGCCAGCCGTCGCCATTTCGATGATTTATGGTGCGACTGAAGGGCGAAAGGTTTTTTCCCCGGTAGCGTGGTGGGCCGTCGGGGACAGGGAAAAAGGAGGGGGGGGGGGGGGGGGGGGTAGGAAGAATGGAACATCGAAATGATTGCGGTCGCGATGGCGGCATCTGCGGAAAGTCTGGCCCGTTCTTGGGACGGGTTTTTTCAACATGGCCAATGTCTGCCATGATGGTTCCTGGTGATGCCTAGAACCTTTTTTTTTAATTCTCGGAATCGATTTTCGGTAAGTATGTTTGCCTTTAAAGTTCTGTTAAACGTTTTGTGTCATCAAAAAAGCGTGTCGCATGCATTTTCGCCCACATCAACAGGAATTGAATTGCGAACAAAGGAAAACAGTGCCTACAAAATAGGGATTTTTCCGTAGGGAGTGCTTTCATACTCGTACAAAATCTTCAAAATCTTCACTTCCATTTTTGTTGAAGCCTTGCACGAATGAAAGAGTATGTATATGGAAATGGTTGGATTTTTTGTTTCGAAAAACGAAAGTATCGCCAGGATCTTGCCCTCTTTTTTCTCCTCCCTCACAAAAAGCCTCCCATCGCCGATCCGGAAGTTGTGGAAAATTGAATGAAATCGATCCCGATACTCTTCCAATATCCGGTTGCTGTTCCCCCGCCGGCTAAACCCGCCGAACGCCATGCTCGCGGATTCACCTTCACGCCGTACGGGAAGAATTGAAGATAAGAAAACGATAAACCTATTAAATTATCTTTCCCTCCTTTTTCCTGTGTCAGGAGCAAATTTGTAACGGCCAAGCGGGTCGCGGACAGAGCGGGAGTAAGAAACGGAATGGGGAGCGGGAAAATGGTGAACGTCTGCCTATCGATTCTTTATCTCACCCGGATCGCGTGCCTCCGGGGCTAGAGCTAGCTTTTTAAACGGCATTCATTTTTTATGCGTCCGCTACTTTAATGAAAACCTTCCGCTTTCTGTCCGGGCCGAATGTCTTGAACTTGGGGGGAAGAAAACCGGCGAGCACTTTCTCGCGGCGGGACAATAAAGACGGACCGTTTCCAGAGTGGAAGGTAAGTAGGCCTTCACCGAGTGGTCCCTTTTTATGTTCCTTTCTTCCACGGGGCCATCTTAAAGGCTTGTCCTCAAGGGATGTCCATCGTTGGTGGGCGTTTTTATGCTTTCGGAATTCCGCTGGAAAATGGATGCGAAAAGGAAGTGTAGGCGAAATGGAATCGGAAACGGTGGAGGAGTTTCCTCGTTGCAATGCAGAAGCAAAGTGCCACTTAACCGTCCTTGTCCGCGAAGCGCTACCCAAGCCGAGATAACGAGAAGAACAACCTTAAGGTTTGTGGGTTGATTTGGTTTACAGAAATACTGCAAGCATCATCCGAAACATGTACATGGAGGAGTGTTTTTGGTTTTGATTTTATATTTTAAAGGGTACGCAATGTTTGATAGTTTGACTATTTGATATAGAGAGGAAGTCGTCTATCACTATTCCAATATCGGCATAAAAGTATCTTAAAATCAATCTCTATCCGAAAAAATTTTGGAGTAAATGTTTGTCGTCTTTATTTTAAATAAACCAAACATCGAAAAATCATAACGAATTGACCGGCCGATGCTCTCCAGGTCGTATACCTTATTAAAAGTATTGATTCGTGTGCGCTGTATAATCTTATTTGTCCTCAGGCCATGTCGTACATGTTGGCAGAATGGCGACGAAGCTCCCCGTTCCACAAAAATCACATTAAATTGAGATTCTTCGAGAGCATTCGGGATATATGCGATCCTGACTTACGATGGCCGTAGTTCGATTGGTTGGCCGGAGGATATAAACCAGTTTTGGAGCTATCTTCAAACAGAAAAATGCTACTCCCACCTCTCCAACCCTCAGCAGGATGTTGTAACTAGCTCAACAGGTTCGTTATCTCTTCGTTAGGATCGTTTTGGAGTGCTGTTTTCTGGAGCTCTCTCCCTTTAAAAAAACGTCTAATGATGTTTATGCTTGATGGGATTCAGTTTAGGGAAAGCCAAGGCTCGCTGTAGACGAAATAAAAGTCTTTAAGGTCTTTCCTCAATTCTTGAGGCTGAAATCGAAACGGTATTTTGCTTTGCCTCGTAATTCCTACTCGATAAAGGTCTAAAGGGCAAGACATCATTAAAAAAAGAATGTTTTGCTGGTGAAATCGAAAGAAACAAAAGTATCAATTCGAGTTGATGAGAAAAATCATTCCTTCAAGGCTATTTCATCACAAAGCATCTTTTTTTTTCCTTTTTCCGCTAGCAATAGCATAGCGAATAGGTGAAAGGAAGCAATGGTTTGTACTCTTATTTGAAAAATAACTTTTCCGTCAATGAGCGCGAGTGCTTGGTTTTGTTTTCCATTTCTTTCAAGGAACTCTATTTACTTCCACCGTGCCCTGCACCACCACCTTGCGCGCTGCGGAAACTTGTGTTTGTCGCGAATGTTTTCCCGGAGCCAAAGCCAAAGACGAAAGCTGCAAACGGCCACCACCCCGGCTTGATAGAGAGGGCTCAATTGCATCTGCCTCTCGAGCAAAATCTTAAATACACTTACAGAACGAGGAGCTTATGCGGAAAAGTTCATTTCCGCCTTTCCATCCTGCTCCATCCAGTCCAGCCGTTGTGGATGAAAGGGAAATGGCAAAATGAAGAGGGCGAAAGAAAACCCCTCCCAACCAGCACACGATCCGCGATCTTTACCAAGGAGATGTGCAGCCCCGAGAGATGATGTTTCTTCCATTTTCTTCCCCTTGTGGAGCTTTTCCTTTTCGTAAGTTCGCACTCGCTGGTGGCTTTCTTGATGGAGGTTTTGCATTTACCGCGTCTTCAATGGGGTTTTCCCTTTTTTCTCTCAAGTGGATACACCAAGACCAACTGGGGAAAAACCGGGGAACTTACTTCCAGAAGAGCTCAGATTGCAGTCATGGCAGCGTGTGGAAAGTCTGCTCGAGCTCCAGTTTACTAAGAAGTTTCCTTTCTGGAGCAAAATATTTTCTTTCTTTCCCGGAGTGGTTTCCACTTGTACGCTTTTCTCTCATCAGTCCTCGTTTTTCGTTGGTTTGACGTTTCTTTAGCAGGTGCATCTTTTTGACGTGTAAGTTCGACTTTTCCCTTTTTTTGCCTTCCCTTTTCTGTTAGAACCTGTCGATCCTACATTGCCATCCATCTTCGGATTGAGAAACGATGACGAAGGAAAGGGGGGCCTTAAATTTCCTTCCCATTACCGTCAGCCCACCAGCGAGAGACGGGGAAAAACCCATTGTTGATATATTTGGAGTTAAATTTGGCTCGAACGTTTGCTTCGCTTCCCCGAGCGGTAAAATGTCGAATGAATGACGGTTTCACGTCGATTTTCGCTTGATGTATTCCGTATTCATCTTGCATAACCCAAAGAAATACCGAGGGAGAAATTTTTCCAGCTTACTTCTGGCCCTTGACAACGGGGAAACTATCGCAACGATGCCGGAATGTGCACCGATATCTTCCGATTTTTGTCGGAATCTTCCACCTCGTGAGAGTTGGTGCATCTGCATCTTCGGCGGTATGATGCGAGTGTCGCGATGGAATTTGCAAACATTTTCTGCGAAACGTGCAAAACGTATTATCCACCATTGGATGGGTGGATTCGGAGAAACTTTCCCATGCAAGCGATTTTATCCATCCGTTACACACATTTCGAAACATACTACAAATCGTTCGGCGTAAAGTGGGAAAGGTAAAGAATTTCGATAAAACTTCGAACGCGCGTCACAAGACGCACTTATGACTGTCACATTCCCGGGGGAGACGAAAGCTCCAGCGGAGGACGATGGGGAAAAGACGATTTTCGGGCAGCCGGTCGCAAAACTTTATTGCGCGAATCGGTCGCCGTAAAGTTTAATCGTTTAGCAAATCATTTGCTGCGCGGGATCCTGCGGGCCATGAAAGGACGACGAACCCCGTTTATCGTTCAATCGCTTTGCGATGCGATAAAACTAGGCTTATTTAACTTATCTTCCCCTGACGCTTGCTTCTCTTCTCCGCCTGAACGAGCTTGTCGCCAATTTCAATAAAATCCCTGTTCTGCGCGCAATTCAAACAGGATATGGAGAGTCCCTGTTTTCCCATACCGAAAGCGAAGGGGGTTGATCGAAGCGAAAGTGAATCGGTGGTCGGTTTCCTTCGGCCGCCCGGAGGCAGTAAAAATCAAACGAAGAACCAAAACCCGGCCCTGTTATTTACCATCCATCCATCTCCATGGTTGTTTGTTCCCGCTGAACTCCCTTCAGCCCTCCGGCGGGGATATTTCGGGTCGGTGCTGTATTAGGATGTACAATTTTTATCGATTTCAAAGTTCTCGAACCCCGGTGGGGCGGAAGGGGGGAGGGATGGCCCTGTTGCTATCGATTTAAACGTTTATTGTTTCGAGCTGCTAAATCCCCCGGCCCTGGCATCGAATCGGTCTCGGTAGAGGAGAATTTTCCAATCGATTGAATTGACTGCCCTTCGGGGGGGGTGGGTGGCAGGTTCCTTTTGGGTGCTGGAAAGGTCTATTTTTATTGATTTAGCCGCCATGGTCAAGCATGGCAAAATGAAGAGATGGAATTGGTTTTATCTTTGTTTCGCTCCGTCGAACACGACACACACACCACACTGGTGTGCCGGGGACGTGCGATACGTCCGTAATGATCTTTGACTGTTGCCCTCTGCCGCATGTTTGACATTATTTAATGGACGTTCACAGTCGATTGGTTGAAATGTTCTCTCCGTTTTCTCGTAAGCTCAGCTTTGGACAGGACTTTGGCCGGGATGAATTAAATCCTTGGAAATCGAAAGGGATCAACTTCAGATGCTTTTATCAAATGATTGTTTTTTGCTGCCTTGAAACCGCGTCCATAGAAAACATTCATATACTACTTGGATGTTTTATTGATTTACAAAGTGAGGTAAAGAAAATATTTTTTTTTTTATTTTCTCAAACCAAAAAGGAATGTTTTATAGTTTATTATAGTTCATTTTGGTTGTTTTTTAGAATGCTCAGGAAAAAAGGTCGTCATACTGTGTTTATTTTCGTTTGGAAAAGATTGTCCCGGACCAAAACCAATTTTGTTGAACTAAAGAACCATTTTTCCGGCACGCACACACACGAAGCGTCAGTTTTTCTAAGAAACGTTTTTTTTTTTCTACAACCAATGGAAAAGCACTTTTCCTCCCTTCTAGGAGCTTGTTTCGAGCAGAAAAAAAATTGGAAAAAACCTCAACTAAACCTATGATGAATACAACAGGCACGAGAAAAAAAAAGAGAACCAAACCAACTGACAAACATGATAGGAAAACGCGCTTTCGGAATGGAACAAAAATTAATCATTATATTTCGTCCACCCCGGAGCGCATACATATTTTGCGATTGCGGTCACGTTCTGCGGGGTGTGGGATCCGGAAAACCGGGTAGCAAAGTTCCTTCGTTCCATATTTATTTTTATTTCCACCGCACCGACGTGTCACTTCGCATCGGATGTGTTCCATTTTTCCTCCAAGCTCCCGGGGTCAACAAGGGTGGGGTGGGATGTATTTTCCGGAGGTCAGTTTGCCTGCGGATGAGCCCCGGGAAGAAGCAACTGCTCAGCCACAAAATGAGACAGGACGAAAAGCGATCCCCCGCCCCCCAAAATGGTCCATTTCGGTGTAAAATGATAGCGCACGATGGTGTTCCGGGTGAAGGAAATATTTTTCAAAGCAGCGACCAGATGGGCGACACCATCTCCTCGTCGAGTAACGGGACATGGGTTCGCTTTTCACGCAGATGGACGGGCCAACTTTTGCCTGCCTGTACCGGGGAAAAATGGGAAAAAGTCTTATGGCGACGATATGACACAAACCCCCGTAATAAGCAGGTGTAGTCCGATAAGCTTGGTTACTCCCGTTAGCAGTTTGTGATGCTCTTTTCCCTCCGAGCGCTCCGAGAAACGAACCCCCCCTTCACTACCTTTCACCTTCAAAGGCCATCGTCAGCATTCTTGATTGGAGAAATTTGACGATAAGCTGTGCGCAACTGCAAACCGAAAATATTACTTTCCTTCAATTTGACAGAGCACATTCGGAACTGTGTGCTCCGGATTCTTCTCGAATCACGGCAGGAAGTCTCCGGGGATGGGATTATCTGCCACTAGGAACGAAAACCATCCCCCATGAGGGGGTGGGGTGTAGCGAAAAGTTTCAAAGCTTCTCCGGTCGACATTTATCATGCAATTTGCCGGGATTACAGCGTGAGGAGTTTTCCTAAACTAGGAAAATGTTTCACCACCGGCCGAGGGAACGCAGCTTCGTTACGTCATTACATTCCAGGAATGCTCAAACACACACACACGGTCATTTGATGCAATTGGAAGTTGTTTGTGGGAAAACGGGGGGATGCGATGGTGAAAGTCTCGAAACAGTTTATTTGATCAGAATGCAACCATAAAATTCATATTTATTTCATCATCAGCAAGCCAAAGAAGTGTACCGAGCATCATCCTTTCCCTGGGCAGCCATTTCCCAGAACTCTCAGTCCGATGAACTTTTCCACCACCCCCGGAAGCTCCCAGGAAAAGAGGGGCTCCAGATTGGACAAAATGTACAATCTCATTTCGTGGCTACTTTTGGCTTTTTCTGTGGGAGTTGGGTGTGTGTGTGAATGGAAAGATTCGGAAACCTCTTCATAAAGCGGATTACCGCAGAATGCAATTATTCATTTATCGTTTACATTGGATTGGGCTTGATTTTCCGGGAGGGGGCCCAGAAGACTTGACCGGCCACAACCGGACCCGACGTCATGACCCACGGGCCCGGAAAAGTGGGTTAACTTTTCTGACAAGATCCTTCCAGGAGCCTTTTCTCCAGCGACACGGAGTTGGGAGTGGACGACGGGGTTTTTAAAAAGCCAATCTCAGGATCCCCGAAAACCTTGGCCTTCATAAGCAGGTCGTTTAGGGGGCAGCGGCAGAGGAAAGGGATGCCTTTTCCCCGGTTTCTCTTGATGGAAGTGGGCTGTGCACATTCCTTGTGGCTTTCGAAAAATAGAAAAGCAAGCAACGGTCCACTGTGGACGTGTTTTTATCCCGGGTTTCTTTTCTCTTAGCTGCAACCGGTGGGATGATAAATGATGGATCTCGAGAAGAATGGTATGGCAGAGAAATTGAGGAAATCTCAAACAAGCTCTAGCCTAGGAGTAATCGAGCAGGCTTAGAAAATCTTTGGATGGCGAAAAAAAAAGGCAGAAAATGAAAAATGATCCTAAAATAAAGTCCCATCGAGTATATTATTCAATGAATCTTTGTCCGCTTTACCGCATGCGTATGATTCATTTCAGACAGTTCAATTATCAAATAAAAGTCCATAATTCAAACAAAGTTTAACACCACAGCTTTAAACCGCCCGCTGGATGAGAAGGAAGCATTTCCAGAATTTTTATATTTTTTACGGATGAACTTTTTTTTTCATAAGGTTCACGATAACAGAAAAAATTTAAGTTGTTTTCTTTCGTCCAACTGAACAACTTTCTTTTGTGGCGTCATTTAACCCCCATTCATTCAACGTTTTTCACCAGTGAGAAGAAAATCATTCAAACCTTAAATGTTCTCGTAAATTATGCATGTTATATTTGCTCGTGTTCTTTGCTATTTCCCTTCCTCATTCTTGTTGTTCAGTTCTATATGAATATCATTTTGAAAATGTTTCCTTTCCAAAACCTGGGTTTCATGACGGAGTTTTACCACATCGAATAACGTAAAACGGAAACGAAGTGAATTTGTTTAAAAATTTAAACATATAACATGGGGAAATGAGTTTGCACCAGATGCTACGAAAAGTGTTAAAATTTGATGTAAGCAAATAGAGAAATGTATCGATGTTCATTCCAACCGGAATCGCTTCCCTAGGTTCTCTCTTCACATTAGAAGGATTATATTCACAGGAATTACGTTCACTTCACTGGGCATTTGACCGAAACATTCAACACTGACAGCACTCAATCGTTCTCGGCCGATCGTTAGGGCATGGCTGGAAAGTGAACTCTTCCGGAGTGGAGGATTCCTCCATTAACTGTGAAAAGATCTTTTTGCAATGGAGTTAAACGGAGCGTTTCTTTATTTTGTCCCTCCCGCCGGGTGGGAAGGTTTTGCATAATGGTGCTGCATTTGCTTGACTGACTTCGTAATGATAGTGGACATGTGGTGAGGAGTTTGGAGAGGTGACATGCAGAACCGGACGCAACCGTATCGAAAACATATTTCACTTAAAATCCGATAAATTTAATGGCGTGGAAAGCTTCCACTCTTTTTCCGTCCCGCGTGTCCTTTTCCAGCCCGTTCCTTACTGGCCTATTTTGCATGAAAGAAACGTTAGTTAAAGCCATCAGTCTCACTTTGTGCCAACCCCAAAAAAAAGGGAGAGTTACACTGAAAGAATCCATCCAAAAAAAAAGGATGCTGCGGTTGCCGGTTTCCAGTGTGCCAACATTCCCTCGCCATACACATTGGCACAATTCGAGTTTCCCACACCGATACCCACAGTGCGCACTTCCGCCATCCACACACACACACACACACACACACACACACACACGCATCGTTACGCATCCGGTCGGTGAATGCTTTCATCGGGAAATGGTTGCTGCATGGGCATGACACAACGATGACAAAAGCAATTTCTATTCATGCTCTGAAATACAGCATAAATTGAAGCGATTTGAATAAATATGAATTATGTTTTGTGGTCGCCGACGTCGTCGTTGGTGCACGGTCCTCCTTCCTTCCCTGCCTCCGTTTTTCAGCCTCCGGAAGCAGCCACTCTCGGATGAGGTTGATATTTCTTCCGTTTTCTTCACTTACAGTGAGAAGGGGAAAGACGACGGGAACATTGTGGATGAAATATGCTGAACGTGATGTATTATCATCATTCGCGTTTTCGGAAGCCGTTTCCTTTCATTTCTTTTGCATGGTTGCAGTTCACTTGCGCTCTTTCTCTCTCCCTCTCGCTCCTTTCACTACCGCAACTTCATCTTTTCTCATGCTAATAATAATGAAGTGCACGGCGAGGAAAATGCTCTTGCGTGTGGTAATGCGTTCCGGAACATCGGACACATCCCGACGAAATCCTCCCGCTGGCTTTTGGAAAACCCACCACCACCCTCCCATGTTTTAAATCGTTCCCTCAAATAGCTTCAGTTAGTTTTGCTGCCAGTAAATGCCACCCTTTTTCCCTCTCTGCAGCGTGTGTTTTTCCCCGGAGAACCTCCGGAGGTCGCATATTTGGGCCACAATTTATGGCTTCCCGACGTTTTCCCAATTTACCGCTACGTTTCCTAAGGAAAAGTGCCTCCGATGTCTGCATACCGATTACGCTGCTCCCTTCTTATCCCTGACGAGTTTCCGAAGGGCAACGACTTTCCCCCGAAGCGTTTCCACTGTTTTGGGAAACACACACCACCCCCAAGTGCTGGTTATTGAAAACGATGAAGCGAAGATTTCGATTTTCCACCGCCCGCGCCAGGCCTTGCGATGGGGGAAGGCGGAAGGAAAAGGCACCCAGGATCTACCGGGAAGAAATGAATGGCTTTGCATTTATTGATTCAGTCACACGGTGGAATTTTCCAAACTGGGAGGTTCTCTCTCCCGTTGCGTTTACGGCGGGTGTTGAAGTGTCCTGCAGGAAAAACCAAACCCGGGCTTCCTCGGTCGTAAATAATGGGTAACGGGCTTTTGCTGCTGTGTGTGCATATTTTCGGTATCGGTTTTTTGTTTTCCGTTTTTCCTCTTATCCCACCGTGTTTTTCTCTTAAGCATACACATTTTATCTATATTTCACCATTTCCTGTGCCACTTTCTGCGGGGACATATTTTCCCCGGCGAAGAATTTCGGTGGCTAAAGAGAAATAGCTCGTGCGCGGTGGTGTTGGTGTTTATTGCATGCTGTTTTGTGGTCGCCGAATGTGAAATATGTTACAGTTTTCGGCGGAAAAGAGGATTATGTATTATTGGATGGCACGAAAATGAAGATGTCTTATGTTTGTTTTATGAGCATAAACCAATGCAGGGAAAACGTTTTCATAACGTGGGATAACATTTGTGGTTATTTCCGTGCTTTTATTCGCTCGAGAGGGATATTTTTCGTGAGTGGTATCGAATGTGATGAACCTTTTTTATCCTTTTAAAATAAATGACAGCGTCAGATTCTTTTTTAAAGAAGTTTGGTGATTGACTCGCTTTTAATCAAAGCCTTGATTTATTTAAAACTTACATTAAGTAATCTTTTTTATGGTCTTGAGTTTTTCATTTCAATTTTCGCGTAGTATTTCTATCCACCGTCAAGGTTGTGTGCGCCTTTATGGGGTAAAAGCTTTCGCTCCGACTGACGAACGAATAATTGAAAAATGGGGTAATTTATTTGTAGCGCTGTTCAGCGCCCAACTTGAGAAGCCTTTTCGGTGTGCGGAAGACCAAACGCGATAGCGCGTATCTTGATGTGGTACTGTGGCGCGAAGCAGGCTCAACCTTTGCTCCGTGGTAAATTAGCGTTGAAACGAAGAAAATCAATTATCGAAAGTAATATTTCACCGGTTTGTGTTGGCTCGTTCGGCCGTCGTTGCTCACACGGCGAAAATAGCTGCACTGAACACAACATTTCCACCGACGGTAGTGGGGTGGAGGAGGGGGGAAACAGCATGTCCTTCAATATTCCTAGTCCAAGGGAAAACGGGAAAAGCACGCCGTCGGTGAAAGTGCTTCATCGTATCGACATTAATTAAAGCCGTACGAAGCGACCGACCTGCGTTTCCAAGTGCAAGGCAATGGAAATGGAGAAACACACATACGCACACATACAAGGCCGGAAAAATCAGACCAAAACGAAAGCGCGGTTTGGAAACACCCGAATGAAAACGAGCCATAACGCGGAGCACATAAAAGGAAACTCCGGGGGAAACTACCATCCAACGACCAGACAGGACGCTCCGAAGCACTAGGCAAACAACGTTTTTCTCGTTCAAAAGAGCATGAGCAAAAGGGAAAAATAAGGTAAGGTCAAGGAGAAAGAGAGTAAGTGGCTAGCGAAGGTTCCGATGGGCCTCCGAGACGGGAGTGAAATGTTACAAGCAAATTGATAAATTATATTTGCCATAAATATTCATTTCACTGGGAGGAGTCCGAGTTTCCGACACCGGAATAGCTAGGACCCGCTTGGAACCGGTGGCGTTTTCCCTTTAACTCCCCTTCCTAACTCTCCACACCAACGCAAGGCCTGAAGGGTGCGCGCGAACTTGGCGACGATGGAGCTTTTTTTCTCCTTCCCATTTTCTTTCATCCGGCCATCGTTCCACTTAGGTGTTCCGTGTTCCCTTCGCTCGGGGAGTGCAACTTTCACTTTTCTTTTCTTCCGAAATGGGAAGTATTTTCCCTCGGGAGCTCCCATCCAACGTCCTCCCCACCCCGTAACGAACGAAGGGTATCTTGTGTTTGATCAAAAGACTTGCACGACTCAAGTGGAAAAGCCTAGTCGTAGTCACATCGTTGGCCTCGAGGTCGGGCATGATCGAGTGATGGGAGGTTTCGGTGCTGGGGAGGCACTTTAGGTGTAGCGTTGGTTGATGCAAAAGAAAGCAACCCCGCCGGCCTACTGTCCAAGGACTGTTGACTCCGGGCGGGAACGGTTGCGATGAAAACTTGATAAATATCATTTTTACCGAAACTTACCCACCACCCACAGCTTGGGGTGGGGAAAATGGAGGGAAAGAGGATAATTAATGGTGGAGGCATTGGAATGGAGTTGTGTAAAAACTGTGAGGGAAGAACATCAGCTGACTGGTTGGCGGAAGCTTACCTGAAAGAAAAAAACAGATAGAAAAGAACTTTATTAGAATCGATGAAAGTTTCAGGAAATTAAGGGTTTGAGGTAACAAATTTATATCTTTTGCTCAGCATGATAATGAAAGAATAAGTTTTGTTTTTCAAAATATATAAAAATAACTAAATACTCAATTTTTATTTTTCGATATCAAACGATTAGATTTAAAGCTAATCATCTTGTTATACCGTTTCTTCTTGAGCACAATCCTACATTTTCAAAGCAGTTGCGTGTAAGTTCAAGTAGAATTCGAGGAAAGTAAAGCTTCACTTTGAATGCTGCCATTTCTTTTCATTTTTCCTCTGATAAACCGTTTTCGTCAATACAATTCTGTTTTAGTTTCCTCACGTCTAACGAAAGGCAAAAAGGAGCGAAGCGAATCGTTACGCGAATTCGACACCTTCGACACTGCGCAACGGAAAGGTAATGAAATTGAAATCAAAATTAATGGCCATCTCTTGTCGGCTAAGAACAAGCAAGCACACTTTTTCCAGCAGCAGAGAAAGAAAGCCGAGTCGAATTGCGAGCGCAAGCGGAGCGTGACTTGAACGCAATTCTAATCACGATTTCTCGTTTGAGGCTTTTCTTGAAAGGAAGGAGGGAGGAGTTGTGGTGGTGGAGTGAGCGATTCTGGAACACGCGGTGTCCCCCACCAAGTCAGAACGATTGATTATGGGTGTCAATAGGTGAATAAATTACCTTCGCGACCATTTGTTTTATAGGTGGAAAGATGAAGACTAATGTTTTTCCATTGCTTTCTCTTGGCGGCGCATTTATTGTTTGTATATTCATTTATTTCGCCGCATTTTCACTTCAGTGCGCACCTTCTTTCGTATTATGAAACGCTTTCACTCTAAAAGGAAACGGATCCACTACTTGGTTTATGTTTTTCGGGGTTCTTAGAATGTTTTTAGACCCCCTTCGATAGCAAATTACTCCAAATGAATGTTTCTGGGGACCTTGTCCTCTCAGTGGTGTTGCACTCAGATTCCTTAGCTCATAAAAAACAACTGCAAGCCACAATTCTATAGATTATTTAGAACCAGCTGCTCCAGCAACCACAGGACAGGGAAAATATTTGATTGAAACGGCCCTTAATAATGCATTCCAACTAACAGCTGGAAAAGGGCAACGTCTAGAAGTTTCTTCACTGTCCATCAAATTGCACCTTGCCCGAGTCCAGCCCCGGAGTTTTCCCTAGTTCCAAGCAGTCGGTAAAGTTCTAGCCAGAGCCCGAGTGGACCAGAGATTGGAGGGTGAGCAGTATAAATGAAAACTATGTTCTCGGGCAGACATACTTCATGTCCGTTACTTCACACTACGTTCGGTGACTTTCTCCACGCCATAAACGTTGGAATTGGATGGGGAGGAAAGGTGAGGGCATACACCACCCTGGTGGTAATGCGCGAGTGGAAACTTAAAACCATCTTTCAGGTGTTGGTTTACTTGATGTTTCGATTTTTCAGGACACGCTCGGTCTCGGAACCGGGTTCTTTCGGTGTTCTTTTCTGGTTTGCTACAGCAAAGGTAAAGGACAGAAGATTGTATTTGTGTGTGTGAGTGTGTGTAAAAGTCGTTGGACGACGCGAGAAACCTTCACCAGCAGGCCACGCTACGCCGAGGTGGAATAGAGAAATAATAAAGGAAAATTTATTTGAATAACTTGCCAGCCACATAAACAAGGGTTTTAAACATGGGCTTAGGTGAGTAAACTACCGATAACTCGGGCAGTACACCCTCCCCCTAGAGGGAAAGGAGCGTGCTCCCGAGTGGAAACTCTCCAGCCCCGCCACCCCGGGGGACCACCAGCAGCTGGTGTGTCGCGAAGGTGTGAATATTTTAAGGGCAACGCCGAGGGAAAGGAACCGTCGTGGAAATTGAGTTAATAGTTGAGGTTCACCTAGTGAATGGCGGGATTGGGAGCCGGTTGAAGCAAACCAGGACACGACGCTGTCTGTAGTCAGGGTTACCTGGTCAAATTGGAGTCTTATGCGGTGCGCTGTTGTTTTACCACGAATAAGGTTTCAGTGAAGCATATGGGAGGAGTTCAACAGTTAGAAGATTTTTATTTGATGTCGAACATTTAACCAAGGCCATAAAACTTGCAAGAGATAGCCATTTTTTTATTGTACTTATAGGGCATTCTTTACACAATAATTCGGAAGAAATGAAGACAGATCAACAAATTATTTAAGTCATAAACATATCATTTAAACTGTTTATTGTTTTGCTTGCTTTCGTGTTTGAAGTTAACCAATCAAAAAGGTTAAAAGTTTGCAATCAAACTGGACAATAAACGTGCTGATGATAGCTTGCAAACGGGAAAAACCTTCTAATTTTCGGGTTGTTTGTTCACCCAGGCAACCTTTCCCGTCCCGAATCAGTTACGGCTCACGATTTTCCAATGAATTCGCGGAATTACCCAGTGCCGGGTACAAGGTTCAACAAATTTCAAATGTTATGCATCTGATAGCAATGAACGATACCTTTTCATAACTGCAAGTGATGTGTTCGGATTGAAATAAAAACTAATAATACGAAGAATACCTTCGTCAAATACTACAAAACGGAGGGGAATAAGTTGGATTGCCATGGGAATCTCCACAACCGACCCTTTTTTCGATGGGTTGCACAGTCGAAAGAGAAAAATAAACACAGAATCAATGTTTGAACCGAAAAATCGGAGCCTGTGCAAGTTTGTGTTGAGTTGATGTTCCCTCACCGCGCATTTTGATTTTCCGTGTTGGGTTTTGCTTTACCCGATCGAGTTGCGGTTGTGTGGAAACAAGATTTTGAAATTCGAGTTTTCCCCGACTCGGGAAAACCCCGTTCCCGTTTCCGGCTTTTTGCCGGTGCACTTGAAACTGCAAATAATTTTGCTCGCGAACCGCTCAACAGATGCTGTTTCGATGTTGTTCGTGAAAATATTATTATTACCCTTTTGCGAAGCGCGATGTTATTGGAAGTTACTTGCGCCGCGAAGGGTTTCACGAAGCCGCACACCTGCGCGAAACGGATGGGTATTTGTTGGAAATGAGTTTGTGAAAATGTGCCGAGGTTCGTGTAAACACTGATTGTGGGAGGAAGAAGACTAACGAAAGCATGGTACAACATGTTCGTTCAACGAGCAAGTGCTTCAAAAAGATGATTTTTCACTAGGTTTACTGAGAAAGTTATGCTTTCGTACAGATAAGATATATTCATGTTTGCTGATGGATTGTACATACCAAAGGTAGAAATGAGTAAAATTTAGGTCACATCCACTCAAACTTCGGTAACCTTTTTTCAAAACATTCCTTGCTCTAGAATTGTCAAATTGTAACGAGATTTCACTCGATTTCGTTTACTTTTTCGGTCTGAAGAGGTGGCAAGAAACGAGCGAGAGGGATCGAAAAAGCTCACCATTTTTGAGCCTCATTTTCCGGGCTCTACAATTTTTCGGCACGACAAGTGACGTCCAATCGACGACTTGCCCTTTTTTTGGTTCAATTTTTTCCTTGGCGGAGGCGCCCCCTATTTAGAGTTGAGTGCCCTTTTTGCACCTTTCTATGGTGTTTGTTAAATAAAAAAGGGAAAGTTTTGCTTCTTTCACCTGTCCCCATTCTTGTGCCCGAGTCCGCTTACGGAGAAAGTAACTCAATCTAACGAACAAACATACCGGCGCAACGCGAAGCGAACCATTTCGTTTCGATGGTCTTTTGATCCGGAGGTGCCATTTTTTCCCTCTTTCAAATATTTTTTTTTTCAGAGAAAGCCACGCACTTTGGCCGAAGTGCGAAACGCGCCCGTTCCCAAGCGTTCAATAACAATGCGGAAAAGCGCTTGAAAAGCATTTTAATACCTTTCGCTGCTTTGCGCTACCTTTTTTTTTTCTTCTTGTCGGGGGCGCTTCTTGTTTGGTCTACGGGCTTCTCTCTGCTTTCGGAGAAAAGAATGTCGTCAGTTCCTATGCCCCTCGGGAAGTGGTGAGGGGAAAGAGAAAAAAAACAGGACACTTTGTCGATGTTAAAGTTAACGATGGGAGAAGGAAAACTCGACGAAAATTTTGGAAAATTTCTCAAGAGCATCATATCGATCGGGGGAAGAAAGCCCCCTTGTCCAAGTGCGAAGGGAAAGTGACAGTACGCAAAAAAAATACGTAATCCAATTAAATGTCTTGGTTTTGTTCCCGTGTTTTTTTTTCTTGCTTTCTTTCCGCTCGAGGTTTCGGTTTTCAGTGGAAAATGTTTAATTTTGGTTGCCGAAGTTCGACGGACACTTCGCGTCCGCTGCTGCATTCGCAGGGCTTTGTCTGAGTCGGCTGTCATTTTTCATGGCATTTTTCATCGCCAAAGGCAGGGAAAGCTGTTGTCGGTTTTTTTTTGTAGGCTAAGCATTGAAGAAGGGTTTGATTCGATCATTAGCAAAGTTTTGACTGAAGAGATTTTGTTTCTAGGAATGGCAAAAAAAAACGTTGCAAGTAACACTCCCAAGTGTTGATTGGATTTGCAATAAAAGTTTATTGTTTTTGTCCCTAGTCTCATTTTTATTGCAAAACATTCGTAAGCACACCCGTTTATATGGAATGTTTGAAGTGTCACTTTATTTTACGTCTAAAGATCCAATGGTCTCTTCATTCAGTTAGAGAGGTCCATTATCGGTTCGAGTCCGGGTGTCTTCTGAACAGAAAATTGTAGAATTTGTCACACTCACTATGCAGAGGTGCGTCATAATATGTTTTAAACTAGAGAATATCCTCCCTAACATATGAAATTGTTCAAAAATGCATAAGAATAACTTTAAAGTATACAAAAATAATAATGTTTATTCGGCTTGAGACAACCCAGATGCGTTAGAGACATAGTTAGATGAGTAAGAGACAAAATGAGATGAGTTGGAGGCAAAAGTCGATAAGCTATTTCAATACCACATGCTTTAGAGACAACAGTTGATGAGCTATTTCAAAATAAAGTGCGTTAGAAACAAAATCACCCGCTTTCGAGGCAAAGTTGGCTGGAAACGCCTGTAAACTTCAACAACGATCGCTCGCTGAGACTCCCGGTTGACTTTTCCCGGAGGCTTCAAGCTGAAAACTATAAATCCGTAATAACCTCATAATTCATGATTAATTTTTTATGGCCAATGTTTTGCGGACCGAACATGGCGCTTAAGCCACGTTTCGCGGAAAACTAATTACTGCACTTTTGTTCCCCAATTCCCTTTCTGACAGGAGAGTTAAGTCTCGCCCCCCGTGCCTTGGCCGTTTTCCCGGCCCCATTCACCACCGTGGCCGTGATAAACAAATTTTGATAAATTTTCTTTAGCTCCCCGGGAAAAAGAAACACGATTTCCCCCAAGGGTTGGTAATCTCGGGCGCTTTGCGCTGCGACCTGGGGGCTTCCCGCGGAAGGAGTGAAAACTTAATGACGCGAAATAATTTGATGTCCTTCTCGCGCTTCAGCTGCCCTCGTCCGTCGGCTCCCTCGGTCTTTTTGTTCGCTCTGCAAAGCAAGCTCCTCAGGGTGGCGAAGGTGAGCCACACTCTTCCGACGCAGTTTTGTGGCTTCATTCGTCTAGCCCTCCCGGAAGCGTTTGGGGACGCCTTAGGATGGACCAACAACACCGAACGTCTTCTTGGGCGAGAGGTTCGACAAAAGTGAATGTAAATCATGATTCCTAGCTCTGCCTGTCGCTTACATCTTTCATCTTGCGAGCCTTTTCCGAAGCGGTCCAAGTATATATTGCCTTAGTCTCAGCCGGGCTGAGGAAAGTTTTTGGGTTGTACACTGTTGGTTTTTTTTTCTTCCACCAGGAGGGAGGAGAGTCTGCAGAGTCAACAAAACGGGTGTGATGTTTCGCTTCCCCTTTCCTACCCCCTCTCCTCACTAACCATCCGGGCTTGAGTGTCTTTAATTATTCACAAGTTTTTGCGCGAAACTCCCCAAGGAAGAGTCCCCGAGACTTCGAGCTGAGGGCAAACCTGAAGCCCGAGTTGCTCTTCCGCACTTTGGCGGAAGTCAACCGGGTGGAAATGCTGTAAATCGTTCTTCGCGGTTGACGCATGAGACGCCGCCGGGACGCCTTCTTGTGCGGTCGGCAAAAGATGCTTCCAATTAGAGACGGTGAAGTCTCACAGCTCAAGAGTGTGCGATGATTGTGAGCCACTGCCACTGGTGGTGTCCAGGATACTCTCCCGTCCCCCCAGGTCTGTCCCATCGATGGATGCCTTCATTAAAATGCAAATTTCTATCTAAACAAAACAACTCAGACGCAACGCTCAACTGGGCGGAAGTTTTGGGGACGGGACACATTTTACCCCTGGGAAAGCTCTGACAGCTAGACCGGAGGGGCAGCGAGGCGGAAGAGAAGGAGAGGCCGGAAGTTTATCACTACCCTCATCAGTGCCCGGTGTTCGTTCGTCACACGCCGTTGACAGAATTAACGTTCCTCGAGGGACTTTTTGGCGATTCTATTATTTGTACGCCTATCGTTTTATTTGTGAAACAGTAGAAGTACTTGAAATTACTCTGTAAAATGAAACAAAGAAATGGTTTTTCGTTTCGGTCGCTTAAAAGTGCACATAAAATAAAGATAGCAATGACCATGTGTTGGTCACATGTGGAGCAGTTTCAGTCCGGCCATACATTACCACGTTTTATTGTCGCTCTAACTTCCCCATTTCCACCGAGAGGTTCGAGTGCGGAAACCGTCTCCAACGACACATTACACCGGAAAGGCATTATTATATTAAATATTTGATTCCTCTTCCTCGACCACACACACACACACACGCACCATTCCCGGCGCGTCGCAAATCGCCGGAACACGCCGGAAAACTTTCACTTTCATCCCGGGGCCCCTTCGGGCCTAGACGAGTTTCTGTGGCGCGCTGTCAACAAACGACAGCCCGTCTGCTGGACCATTTCAAGTTTCCCTCCCCCCCTCCCCAACCTCCCCACTGGGGTGGCTGGCGTACGTATCTCTTCTCGGTCCGACAGACAACGGAAAGTTTCTTCCGATGCTTAATTCTATCGTCGTCCTGCGTCGACCTCTTCGGCTTCGGCGTCCTCGGCTCGAAGTAAAGCTGTTCCGCATGTTTCGCTCCGGTATTAACCTTAATGGTGGTGACAAAACTTTTGTGGGCAATATTTCAAAATGGCCCGCAAAGGCCGCCACCAGGGTGGAAAACGGAAACTCGTGACCGTGGTAGTACCGAACCCTGGTGGCTCCGTTCGGAGTTTATAGCTTCTTAGCTCCGGGACGGAGTTCTCTCTCTCTCACACACGCACACACGATCACGCTTCGGTGGAAGGTAAAGGTTGAGTGAGGATTTATTTTTCGCCTGTTTTATGTTTTCCTCAACAAATAACAAACCCAGCAATAATCGGGGCTGCTGCGATGGAAAAACCGGGGGGAGGGAAAAGCTCGATTGCGTGGGACACGACAAAGAAAACCGAGGCGCATTAAATTTATCGCACTAACGAGGTTTAAATTTTTCCTACTGCCCACGCTCACTGGTGGCGCGCGCGTTTGTAGCAATTACTGGCACGGAAAGCGATGTCTACATTAGTGAAATTGCCTGACGGAAGCGCGGGCCCCTCAATTTTCCGGAGCAAACTAGGAACCGAGCAGGAAAACTAACCGAAAATACCATTTGATATTAATCGAGCGGGCCAAGAAAAAGGCAGCCAAGAATGAGGTGGTAATCGGGAAATTAACGTGCTGTCCAGAGCTGTTTCGGTTGCTTTATGTCAAGAAAGATGGCGGCGAAGGGTTTTCCCCCACCGGTTACTTTCAATCGGAAGAATGGCGTGAAAACGTAGCACTGTAAAGTGGAAGCGATGTAAGTGTAACTGGTGGACCGCGCTCGGTTTGTTCCGGGGTTTCGATATTTATGGTTCAAGATATTTTTGCCTAAATGGTGGAGCAAATGCGAAAACCGGTTCGCGGTCCCCACAAAAAAAAAAAAAACGTGCCATGTGGTTCGGGCAACGGATCGGTGGAGTTGATTAGCGACGATTTATTTGTTTTATATTGTGATTGAATTAAGATAGGAATTATGAGTTTACAAGACGAGCCTAATGGCGTTTCGCAGAAGGTGCTGAACTCGTATATTTTAATGTGAGTTGCTAATTGGAACGCGAGCTTATTAACACTAGAATCCAAATTGGGGTCATTTTGACCCCAACGCAGTTTTCGATTTAAATATCTCGAAAACGGCTGAATATTTTAACAAAAAAAAGCTTTCTTAAAATCCAAAGTTGCATCTAAAACAAAAATTTCAGATTTTTCTGTTCGACCAGTTTCCAGAACCAACTTGACTATGCCTAGAAGGCTTTTTAGGGGTAATTTTGATCCCTACTTGAAAATGCTACAACTTGTTGCACTATTTTTGAACTCTAACTGTTACTTTTTAGTATATTTGTTGACTATCTTTTGAGGTTTTTGGTTTTTTGAGCCATTTCTTCATCATTCCGCTAGCTCTGTATAAAGCAAAAACGGTCAAAATTGAGTTCTATTCAGGGTTTATTTATTTAAAAAAAAAAAAAAATTACACCAAGCTAGCGGAATGATGAAGTGGTACATCAAAAAATTAAAAACGACAAAAGATGTCAATAATTATACTAAAACGTAACAGTTCACGGATGTGAAAAAATAGTGAAGTTATAGCGTTTTCAAAATAGGGGTCAAAATGACCCCAAAAAAGCATTCGGGCAAGTTTCCAAAGCAATGTATTTTAGTGTTAAGAGCCGTAACAGACATAATTAGCTGGCTGGTTTCGACTTGAAACTCATGCTTCAGTAGAATTAGTGACCTACAAACCGCAAGGAAAAAATAATTTCCCAACTTTTCCGTCACAATCGGTTCCAAATATCGATTTTCCGATCATTTCGTGGACCGCTTATGATTCTTTCATACGCTCAAACTGTCTTTCGACATTTATCGGGCTAGATATCGCCATTTTTTCGCCAGGTTTTATGAAGTCTGCTTTCGAGACGAGCCACGAAACCGAGTCCTCGATCCGTGCTCGATTGGTGCTGGCGAAGCAAATGTATGTAAATTTATTCAACACTTTCCACCGGTGGTTTGTCGGGTGGTGGTGGCCCTTACCACCTCACAGGGGTCGCTAACCATCAAACCGGTGTGCGAAAGGAAAAATTGAATCAGATAGCTTCGATAATGCCGAATCCAACCGTGGCGCTCGCTGGGCGGCAGGACGATTGTGGAACAGGGAGCAGAAAAACACATGAGAAATGGCGTCCGTCGTCGGGGCTATTAGTCAATGCAAATCACTTGTGTGTCCGCCGTGCAGCTCCTTCTCTTCGGTTTTCTTCGCGCGTTGTGGCATGCGTCAGCACCGCCAACACACCAGAGCAGCAGCACGTGAACCAGAACTAATGGGTCGGAACGGGGAGCGATGGGAAGGCGACCCACTTCGTTTTCCACCGGTTGACGGAAGGCAAAAAACCCTCCTCCTCCTCCTGCTCGGCGCTTGATCGGGAGACTTATCAGGACGAAACCATCGGCATCCCCACCCGCGGGCGGGGGTTTTCCTTGTCAGTGGGTCGCCTTTTGCTGCAACAGCAGGAGTCAAGTGGAACAAATTGCTGAGTGATTTCCTTTCTTTTCCGCTGACGGAGCATTAATTCCATCAAGCACCACCACCACCACCACACAGCGCTGGTGGGAAAGCTTCGCGCGTTGGATTTGGCTGAAGACCTTTGTGTGGGCTCGAATAATGGAAGGAAATGAAGCAGGAAAAGTAGGATATTTCCAGCTGCATTGTGCCTGCGATTGCCTGGTCGGTTGGTTTTGTGGTTTTTCACCGAGTTTTCGGGAGCCCCCGGTGGGTGGTTGTGGTCAAATTAACATGCATTCATTCCAAACCATCCGGACTTTTTCTGTGAGAATTTGTTTCTCAAATTCGTCTGCATCTTTTTTCTTGTTCGGCTTTATTTGTTTGTTTCCGTCTTTAAGTCATTAGGAAAATGGCACATTTTTGTTGCTTCTGGTATTAGTACTTAGTATCACAGACAATATAAATGATTTATACTATAGGCAAAGAGATTTAAAGTGTGGTAGAAATCGTGAATAACGTCTTGCAACCTTTGAGGGGTACGAGTTCTCGTTAGGGGTAAACATATTCTTGTCATTTAATACCATCACCTGTGTGTAATCAAGAGACGCCTACACCTACCTCTTGCGAGTGGAAAGGTGTGGACTTTTCCCCCAATAAAAGAAGGAAAACATTTCATGCACCTCCAGGAAAATGAAAACTGAAAACTGTAAAAACGCGTCAAACGACGGCTCCCAAAACGGTGGTACGTTCCGGGTTTGACGCTTTTGACACCGGATTTGACGAGGTCACGAGACGACGGGAATAAAATAGAACGAAAAAAAAAACTACGAAAGGCGAGGAAAACAAAATACACACATCCCCGACAGAACCGAACGAGCACTACGGTGGCGCTTTTCCCTAGGGATATTTTCCTGGAGGAAGGGGGTGCGGTGCCTTTAGGAAAATGAATCGTTTTTCAGTGAACCACCCGAACCCGAGGTGACAAATGGAACGGTTTTGGAGGGAAAGGAAAAGCTGGAGCGGGAAGATTCAAAAGGACGAACTCACACGGAAGCGAGCCAGTCAGCGCGAAAATGCCGCATTGTGCGTGTGTGTGTGTGTGTTTGTGTATTGAGGCTTAATGGTTGGCCGACATAATGGAAGGCAAGAAATAAATAAAGCAACCGAAAAAAGGTCGTCACCACTACCACCACAGCAGGAAGCGAAAAGAAAGTGTCCCCGAACAAAAAAAAAAAAAGTGAAAGAAACCCACAAACCCACCGAGCAGCCCACCGCAACCTTCAACGGTACCGGTAGAGAGGAGCCCATCAAATGTGACAACACAACAAAAGCCGTAAAAGACGACGGCGCCACACACAACAACAGTCACAGAGCGCGCGCTTTCCCTCGCCAGGAGGAATCCTTCTTCGAATCGACACGTAGATCGAGGTTGGAATGAAAATTTTATTATATGTTTAGAAATTCAGCCCCTCTCGCCTGTCCGTCCGTCCTTTTTCTACCCTCGAGTCCACATCACATTTTCCGCGCGCGAGACACGGGGATCGTTTTGGGGAAAGCTATCTCAAAGGAAAGGAAACATCAAACACGATACGAGAAAAAAAAACAACCAAATCCCAAGGATGTCTGTTTTGGGGAAGATTTGACGGGATAAAAAGTGTAAAGCAGGAAGAAAGGAAACAAATCTGCTCCTGGAAAAAACGGAGCAGGTTTCATATTTTTATGGCCTGGTGGTTTTCCTTTCCGACACTCTTTCTCTTGCGTCAAGCGTTTGATTTGTGAATCTTCATGGCAGACGGGGGGACATTCGAGTCGGTGGGATTCAATATTGGACCAACGGTGATTTTACACCGATACAAAACAAACCCCTAAAAAGAACCCTTGACGAGCAACGGAAAATATTACCCAAGAAATGAATGAACGAATGAGGAAACACAAAAAGCGTAAAAAACTTAACCTCAAAAAAATTCAAATCTAGTACAGTAAGGAAGAATACTCCTTTGGAGATTGTGCTTATGAAATAAATTTCATCCTTTCTCTTTGATGTCATGAAATGGATGGAGGTGGGAAATGCGAAGAAAACATCCTGGTGTAAATAAAGATTGTCCGTTTGAGGACATTACCAAAAAAAATATATAAAGCTCAAAATTCTGTGCAGTATGTGCAGCCACAAATTTCGTTACGTGAATGAACGGTAAAACGTAATCTTGCGATCGCTGTGCGTAGATTATAGTAAAAGATAGGAACATTTTTGTTTGTAACCACATAAAGAAGGTGCATGTTCGTTTGAAAAATATCCTTCCATCCTTCGCCCTAGCGCTATTAAGTTAAAAGCCTAGCCACAGGGTCATAATGGGAAATAAAACCCTAAGGTCCATTAAGCACTCCGATTAATCTCCCGCTACCAGCTGGCACAGGCTGTGTGCGTGTGTGTAAGTGTGTATATGTAAGGTACAGTGGAATGTATTATTTGGCTTAAAAGGATCGTAAAATTCCACAAAACAAAACAAAACAAAACAGAATAAAAAATATCATCTCAACTTTGAAGAGGAAGAATATAAGCAGTGGGAGCGATGGGAGGGGAAGAGGGAAGCAGGAAGGAATAAAACCGTCCCGGAGGAAACGAATCGTGTTCCGGTGGACATTTTACGATTTGCAATTAAACTTCGCCTTCGTTTTTCCTTCGGCCATATGTTTCTGCTGCAGTCTGAAAGATTTTTCCCCAGGACCATTCAACACTTCGGGCACGGAGGGTTTCCCGACGTGTGGAATAAAAACCCACCCACACGGGCGCATATTCGGTCATGAAAAGCGGAAAACCCAACGTTCGTTTTGAAGTCAATTGGGTGCATTAATATCGAATTTATTATCGCTCATCAAAAGCGAAACCCATCGAAGGGAACGCGCTCGTCTTGTTTTGCAACCTTGGGCATTTCCATTTCATCAGTACAGTCCTGTGTGTGTGTACGGGGTGTGGAAATGGCAGGAAACAGTGGGGTGCGTAAATTGACAAACCAAAGCCACGCGTGTTTGCTCACATTAAACGAAGATTGGGTGCGAATAAACGCATTAAATGTTATTTCATTTTGCCAGTTTTTCATTCATTTTCCGAGACCGGCCTCCTCACACACACCTCACGCGCACAAGGCCGGTCGATCGGCTGTCTGAGTGCGCGTTCTGTTTTCCCTTCCATCCTCCCCTCCTTCACCTTCGTCACTTCCCTTTTCGGTATTGTCAATCGTTTCATTTGGAGTCCTCATCTCTCATCCATGCATTATTCATTTTGCCGCCAGTGGTGTTCTTGTGCGTGTGCGTGTGCTTACGCCCGAGTCTTCGATTATCTGGCGCCAGGGTCGGGTGGAAAAGCCTCCGGAAAAGCCGGTCATCCTTTCATCCGCTCGCGGGACACGCCAACACCAAACCGAACCGGTCTTAGTTTGGCGTATTGGTGCGCGATGCGGATGTTCAGCATTTCCCGGCGGACGGGAAATAAAAAGCTGGCGAAGGGTGTGGAATAATGAAAATAAAAACAATAAACAAAATCATAACGGCTTTCCCGGGACGGAGATGAAACTGCGGATGTGCGAACGAGAGTGAGCTAGTTGTTGACGCAAAGCGGGAAAGCGAGTGGAAAGAAAATGTTTATTAATACACACGTGTCCTTGGCGGGCGTGTGCCACGGCTGAGCATATTTGAACAACTTGCAAAGGCTCACATTAGGCTGTGGCGGTACTGGTAGGATTATTTTTTCACCTTTCTCTTCCATCCACCGAGGCGAGCCAGTTTCCCCAGCCCGGAAAAGCGCATTCGCCTTCGAAGATAACAATTAGGGTTCTATTATTTTATTATCCTGTGCGTGCGTAAATTTTTATCGAGCTCAAACCGAACGCCACTTGCTGACATTCTTTTGGGGTGTGGGACGAAATTTCCCTCAACTTGGGATAAAAAGGGGGTGAACAGCTTTTCCTCCCGTTTAACGACACAGCCCGTCCGGTTTGGGTGCGTTTTTGGGTGCGCGTGTGCTTCCGAGGATAAGATTACCAGTTTTGATGCCGGTTTTTGCGGTTGAGCCTGATGTGGGTAGAATGAGAAAAAGGGCACAATCCTGACAGTGCCAAAGTGGAGTTCAATAAACTAGAGCATTTTATATCGTGGGCTCAAGGCTGCAGGCGGCGCCACCTGCGCGTTCATGCACACGATTGAAGGATTATGGGTTTTTTATTTGTTATGGTCGGAGAAGGGAAACCTTCTCTAACGAATACTCTTCATAAGGGGTTCGATTGTGGCCTATTTCTCACAAGCAAAGTCACAAGAAGTAACCGGATGAAAATATTTTATCTCAAACTTTCGTAGAGAGGAAATGGGAATATTTACAGTTTCAAACCAAAGCGCTTATGACTTCTACGAATTTCCATCGGCACGCAAAACCTTCGATTCCAGTAAATATAAAATATTCTTTGTGTAATATACGATAGTAGAATTTATTTTAGAATTATAGAAAATATAAAACGATAAAAAATATTCGAAATTAGATATAGCTAGATATTAATTATGGCAATTATATTAATTAAATAGGAAATACTCATATCAGATAGGTGATTTAAATTAGGTTGGATAGAGATATGATTTAGGTAGGATAGGGTTATTATTAAAATGTAAAGGTAAAAGAAAGGATCAAATTGCGCAGCATAATCAAGCGGCCCTTACGTGGTGTTACCAGGTCTTTGTTCAAATGAATATAAAAGCGCGCTACGAGTGATGTAAAAATTATTATATAAAAATTATGCAATAAAGTTATCGATGAAGCTGGAACAAGCTTCAAAGTTCGGAAAATAAAAGTGTTTCTCCTATGCGAAATTAAAAAACTACTACAATGGTATCTTTGAACAGTTGTAAAAAAAAACACAAATTTAATTATAAAAGTAACCGAAAGAACACCGATAAAAGTGGGGATCAGATTATTTGCCCCGTCTTCTTGACCACTATGAAAATAAATATTTATCAATGAAACCGCATTACCATAATATTCAATGTTCTGCTAGCAAGCATCTCAAATGGCGGACTGTGTTCTGTTTGCTTTCGTGAAAAAAAACGTGAAAAAAGAACACATTACGCGAGTCCTGGTCCAAGGTCGGTGCAAAATTAATATCAATTTCACCGCAATTTGCAGATAATGTTTTCATTTTCGGGGGGGAAGAAAAATTGGCCAAAACCGAGGCAGAAGGAAGGAAATCGCTGTAAGGATGCCAATTTATGGTTTTGCCTGGTGGCTTTTCTTTGGGCTGTGAGAAGATGAGGTTAAACGCAATGGAGACCGATGAGCGATGGGTTCCACTCTGTTCCACCCTCTGTGTGTATCCATTCTGTTCTGGGCTGATTAAAACGGTCCATCGGAAAGCGAATGCTTATTTAAAGCATCTTACACACCGAAAAGATAGAATTCGTTTTCACCGTTGTAGCAAACAAACAATATGACATGAAATTTGACAACCTTGAAAGAGTCCTTTCAATCAGGATGATACAAAACCAATCTCGAACTGTTGGTGAGAAGAATGATACAAAAAAGTGGAAGCTCATAACGGTTGCCACAGAGAGACACTGCTGGAAAACAGAATGCTTCAGTGATTGATTGTTGGATGATTTTTCATTTGAGAGTTTTCACGCGCAAGTGGCCCACCAGCAGCGAAGACTTTCCTTTTTTGATGGCTTTCCCAAACGGAGGATGGCTGAAAAATAGACGCACATTTGAGTAGGTCGAGTTTCTAGCACCCCTAGCTTTTCCATCCACCACCCATTGATTCCCCCTTGGGGGAAAGGTTTTCCCTGCCTTTTTTCTTTTTGTCTTTCCCGGGGGGAAATTGGGCCACGAGTAGCTTCGATGTTAGTGGCATGACTGCGTTTGATTTAGCGCCGCTCGTTCGCGGGATCGATCAAGGAAGAAAATAGAGCAACATTACTTGCAAGATTATTGCCAAAAGGCGCTGAATTCAAGAGAGTATATCTGTGTGTGTGTGCAAAGGACCTGAGGTTCGGGGTTCAGGAAGAAAATCTGGCCCTTACGCGGCCGGAAAATTGGCCCGTTCCCGGCAAAACATTCACCCCCGGGTTCGAACTGGTAGTTAATGACTAATGGCAGATCATCCATTTCGTTTCGTTTATCTGCTGTCGTTACCCATGATCATGATGGGCCTACCCCGGGCCGGGGGAGGGACTTCCTTCCGGGTCGAAAGCAACCTTCGGACTTCGACCGGAAAGAAATAACGGTTTTCCATCACGTTTTTACTTTAATGATGCTCGCCCAGTCCCAGGGTGCATGAATTTGCCAATAAGCAAATTGAAAATATCCACTACAGCCAGGCGCGCAGGGGTCGTTGAACGTGTTTGCCATTCGCGATGGGAGGCAAAAAAGGGAACCATTTTGTAATGCATTATTCATGCATCCTACACGCGTGCTTGCTTCTTCACCTTTTACTAGACTTTGCTAGTCTTTGGAATGTTACACCAAGTTTATTCTATGACCAACTAACGGCAACTTTTATTAACAACAAAACGATACAAACTCGCCCCAACTTGCTGCAGCGAGGAAAATCTGTGAAAATTGTAAGCCAAGATCAATTCTGCTCGGATTCGGTTTTTGGTGAAAACTTTTTCCTCCCTTGACAGACGGGAAAGCAATTATTAAAGTTGGTTTCTCGGGAGGCAAAAGAAAACGAAACAAAAAAAGCAAGCGGAGAGTGAAATTAATTATTACGAAGCATAAAAATTCATCGACCGCGGTATCTCTCTCTCTCTCTTCACCCGGGGTTTGCTTTGCGAACTGGTGTTCGAAAGCCCACTTCCTTCTTCATCTTATGTGGCCCAAGGAATGCCCGATCTGTGTTTGTGTTGTGCGAACTGCTGGCAACAAATGGAAAACAACAAATGATGGGTGTGCTTTTCATTTGCTACAACCGGGAAAGTATGGGGGGGTGTGAAACGATCATCGGGAGGCAAAATGTTCTGTTTTTCTTTGCAGTTATTTTCGTTTTTGTGGGTGTTTTGTTTGGGGTTTTCCTTTTCGAAACATAACCCCCACACATTTCGACGCATCCCGGAGGAATTTGTGCCGTCTTTGTAGCATGAACTGGCGGAAGAGAAAGTTATTTTCCGGTTTTGGAAAACGGCATGGTTGAAGGTTTCTCGCATCAGGATCAAGGAAAAAGGCTGATGGAAAGTAAAAATAAATAAATCCGATGAAAGTAAATGGGAGGGAAGTCTTTAGCCAACACAGCATCATAATAATTTCTCGCAAGATGGAACCATTACATATTTGTAGTAATTTTTTCTTCCTCATCCCATTTGTTGTCTACATTCTTTAACCAACTACTATTGTTCTCCCATATTGTGTTTGTATGTAAACCTCATTATGTAGCGTCCCTTATGTTTTAGTAATTGGTTATTTCCTTCATCAAACAGCAATTTCATCTCTTCCCTCCTCCACCTTCCCTTTCATAGGTTGGCAAACCGGGGAAAAATCCTGACGAGCGGGGCAAAACTTTTCTTGAGCGACAGCAGCCTCGCGCGACTCACTGACACAGCCAATTAGTTCCCAATTAGCGAACGAACGTGCAATTCACTGTGCTTTCCTTCGGGCCGCCCCACCGGCTCGTTCATTTTGTTTCACTTCCGACCGAAGGGGGGGGGTGGAGGGTGGTTTTTACATCGACATGCGTCAACGCCCTACGGGATTCACTTTTTTATCCATTGTAAAAGTGACATCACTGCGGAGGTTAGTGGCGACAGGCGTCACTTTTTCTCTCTGTACGCACTCGTTGAAGTGCGTGCTGGGTGTCGTTGGGCATGAGCATTAATGCCTTATCATAATTTAACATTCCCTTGGTGTGTTCTGTGCAGACATCCTCACATAGTGTCTTTGGGATGTTTTTCTGTTAATTAGAATGGATTTTCAAAAAGACTAGAGTTGTGTAAATCTGATTCAGATTCATGAATCTGAATGAATCTCTGCCTTATACGGGATTCATGAATCTTTTGTCGAGAATTCTGAAGACACACTAGTAGATGAAAAGTACCAGCAAAAAATGGGTTGAGGGACCCCTTGTTTTTTTTTTTTGTCGCATTATCGTGATTCGTGACAGATCCATGAAAGATTCATGAAGATTCATTAAGCTTTGAAGATTCGAATCCGCAAAGATTCATAAATCCATCTGAATGAATCTTAGGTGAAAGAATCATACGAATGAATCTCGCGAAAAGATTCATTAAGCACAACACTAAAAAAGACTTGAAAGAACTTCCTTTCTGGGCGCCTTCGGTAGAGATAAGAGAGTATACTGATTTTCTGCAATTGTCTCACACATGCACGTTAAATTTATTGCTCGGTTCGTTGCTCTTCCAGTGTAATTAAACTTCATCATCCATCAGCAATGTTTGATCAGAATTGCGCGCCCCGGCGAAGCACTTTTTCACCGCAAGCTCCACGCCGGGTCTTACTGAAACACTGTATACCCTCTATTGCTCTGAACAACCGGTTCCGTAGTCTCTCGTGTTTTCGTCGTACCACGCCTCACTTCAAACCTGGCTGCGACTCGGGCAAACTTTCAACAAGATCGGATTAATATGTTTTTCTTGGTACTTTTCACCAAACCTCGTGTACCCGCGCCGGGCAGCAATATCATCCCCGTGCGCTCACGAAACGACGTCGCCCTTACGCTAAATAATCTTCAACTCAGGAACCGGCTGCTCCACAAACCGGGCCCGGGTTGTGTTTGTTTGCATGCTCCGGCGTCTGTCGTGCTTATCTCGTTAACTTATTTTTATCATGACTCCTGAGCAAACGACACTTGGCTCCGTAAAGTGTGCACGGAGACGACGGGCTGTTGGCCCGACAGCTCCCGCGGGGGTTTTTGTGTTTTTACCCCCGGATGGAAACCAGGAGAAGGTAAGCAATCGCAAGGGTGGGTGGCACGGAGAGGGGCTAAAAAAGCGATTAGAAAAGTCTCCCGAAAAGCGACATTCGGTGAAGCCAGCGTGTTGTTCGTTCTCTTTTTTCTCCAAAAAGGTAGATTTCTGTTTCGTGCACGAAACGTTCCTTTTTAAAGCTTGCCTTGAGGACCTCAATCTCGTAACGATGTCAGCCACATTCCACTGGAGAGAGAGAGGTGCGCGCCCTGATTTATCTTTGCAGCAAACGAAATTTTAAGGTCAAATTATGATGAAATTAAACGAAACGATGTAGGGAAGGATGACGAGGAATCAATTTGAGATGATAATGTGCAACTGATATGGGGGGGATCCTTGCCTCAAAAGCATCTAACAAAATAATAAGAACCTTATTCATATTGATTCCACGAAACCCGCCACTCAGCCTGCGTTTTCTAGGAGATTGTTATGAATCTTTTATCTTAACATTTTCAGGATAATACCATCTTTTAAGTATGAGAAAAGTTCACCGTTCCGCCACCGATACACATAAATCTGCGAAAGAACATCCCACACACACGACGACTTCTTGGAAACGATGCCGATGGCAGCAAATGTAGTAAAAATCCCATCAAGTTGTCGCGCATTAACCGTACAATGTGGCGCGTCTTCAGACGCCTAGACTAAAATGAAGCAGAAAGCTTCCCCAACAGCGATCAACAAGATGCGGTGCTACTTCTTCGCCATGAGAGCGGAGGTACACCGAAATCCAGTGTCGAGCCGAAAATGGATTCTTAAAATATCACATTTCCGGGACTCCCGACCACCCACATCCGCGCGGGAAGATTGGATATCATTGGGGGGAGGGGAAGAAAAAAACGAAGGAAATCCTCACCGAAGGCAGGTTGGCACGTTTCGGAAGCCGAGCCACGAGCCACCAACCTCCATTAAAGACGCCAGGAGTGTGGCATAAACATTACTTTTTATCACCCGGGCCGCTCTCGTGTCACTTATCACCTTTTTCCCGCGAAAAAACCCCTGGCCAGAGCACAAAACCAAAGTGTGTGGCGTGCGTGAAAAATAATGTTCATAACGAGATCCTGAGGAGACCCATCAGCGGTCGTCTGGTCCCGAAACCCGGATCGTATCGCACATCACCCTCCGTATTTCCGGGAGGGCGCGCACGGTGTCCGATGAAAATTTATTCTACCACTCGATTATGTTTATGAAACCAATTTGCGCCACGGAGAGTAAACAGATACATCAATTTTCCTGTCCCTTCTAGCGTGCTCCAGGGTTTCCATTTCCTTGCGAGAGGAGGGATCATCGTCACGCCTCGGTCGTGGCAAAAAAGGTCTCTCGGACTGACTCCACACCCCACCCGGTCCGGCAGCCGTCCTCCTCGTTGATCATCAAACGGTCAAAAGGTCCTGTCCTGATGGCTCCCAATCGTACCGTTTCGTGAAGGAAAAGTAATGAATGATTTTTCATCCGCCATTCTTTCCGTGCGCTCCAACGCAAGAACTACCGGCCCTGGAATTGCAGGAGTGTCTGGAAAATGTTCCAGCATATTGCACTCGCGGGCTAAGGCAAATCCCCAGAACCAGACCTAGGGGAATTCTATTCTTTAGCGCACGGGTGAAAATCAGCAGCCGGGTTCGAATAGCTCGAGCTCAATTGAAATGTTTGCCGCCATCGCCTGGCTCCCGTTTCCGAGCATCCGGGGACCGGAAGCGGGGAAAACATTGATGGCCATTGTCTGGCGCGGGGGGGAGAAAACAAGGAACGAACGACGAGTGAGAGACCCCGGGTAGAGAACTCGGGGAAAATCAATTCATGACAGGCGGAAAACGGATAGTGATTGATTCAATCGAGTGTCCCATCGGATGAAAATATAAGGAACGCCAAGCCCCCGATGTCGGCAGGACGACGGGGAACGACGCCGTACCGCCCGGCGGGAGCATTGGAGGAAGATCCTGGGAAAGTTGCGCGTGTCGGAATTCGTTTCCGGCTTCCGGTTGATTGGCTCGGCTGATGTCTTTCGACGTCGGCCTGGGGGAGATTGAATTGAACTCCCCCCCCAGTCTTGGGGCTACTCAGCTCCGGTACTCGTGAGCCTTCTGGGTTCTCCATATTGGAGGAGGAGTACCTTCGTTGTTTTGTCAAGAGCGACAGAATGTGTCTTTTTTACGAACCCATCAAGGGAGCGAAGGTTCACTTTGGGATGAATATTTGATACGCAAAAGAATTCATGTTTTCTGTTGGACATAAAAATAAGATGTTAGCTAAAGCAAATACATTTCGGGAATAAAAAGGAAAATTATAAAATAAGCGTACTTACAGGCAAAGTACATGAAATATTTCAACCTTCAACGCTCCTCGAATCTCGTATGGCCTATTGCTTATCTGATTTGTTGAGCAATTTCTTGAGCCGAACAAATGTGCCGTGATAACCGTCTTTAAAACGAGACTTGCTGTGCACGACCTGGATAGAGTTGCTGTGATGAAATTGTACAAGGTGAGCCCCAGTCAACACCGATTACATTCCCGAAAGGGAACGAGAAGGAGAAACTCACCTTCTACTTGCTCGCCTCACTGGTTTTATGTAAACACTGCCTCAACAGCTTAGCTCAGAGGCTGATGATGATGCCGTTCGGTTGACACTGTCTGTCGCCATTTGCACAGTATTTAAATAGACGATAATAAAATAAATTTTAATGATTATTTTATTAGTCGCAAGCGGAAATGTGTGTATGCAGAGCACGGCAAGGTGGCACCGTACTTGTTACACACCGCGTCCTGGCTCGTCTGTCTGTCTGGGTTTCTTCTCGATTGCAAGTAACCCAACCCGTTCGGATCGAAGGACGAGAACGACGCTTTGCACGACGTTGGCTTCATGAAGTGAAACATTAATTACAGCGTCACCTCAACAACTTTTACCATGACCATATCCTTTCTTTCTTTGTCGAGCAACTTTTTGGGAAATGGTTTGTCGGGGAGTTCCTTTAGGAATTGGTGTGGTTAGCTTTTAAAATTTCCCAAGTACTGGGAGAGCGGCTTGGGAACGAACGACTTGACGGACCGTAACCTGGACAAGCGAATCCACTCGACGACAGGAAAAACGCTTTTCCCCGGGTCCTCCCATCTCCCAAGGAGAGGTGATCCCTGCTTTAAAACGTACTCGGTCCGTCGATACACCACACCGACCGTTGGTTGGTGGACCAGTGCATAATGTCGGCGTAACAGAGGGATCCGGTTCTAATACCTTTTAAAATTACATGGCCATTTACCTCCGAGATATGGAGGAAAGAAAAGCAACGGGAATGGTCAACAAAAACGGGACATGTTTTTCGGTACGGGGGGCTATCGTTTGATGGCTTCCCGTCGGCCACCTTCGACTAGTTTTTCGGTGTCGGTGGAATATACCGAGGCCCAGGATAAGTGGTACAACTTAATCCCAAAAAAGGTGGTAGGCCCAGCTCACGACGAAGAAGATATGACGCGTTCGTTGGGCGGCCGCGTTTTGCAACGTGTCCAGATCAAACATTCGGTCCAGGGTCCGGCCCAGGTTCGTTTGTTCGTTCGTAAATCTTCGAGTAATCCAATTATGGACGGAGGAGGAGGCATTCATCTAATTAAATGCATCGATGAGTTGGACCCCTGAGGTTGTCGATCCAGGAGTATGGTTGTGCGGCGAACCCTTTTCATTCTGGCCGAAAATAAACTCATCGTTTCTCTGGGCCACACACAAAACCACCCGGCAGGAGGTTCTCATCTTCATCATCGTCATCGACGGACCCTCCTGTTTCCAACTACGGGTGTATCTTTTCGGGGGTAACTTGGTCTCAGAATAACAACAGCAGGCCATGGCTAGGACAACCTCGCTCGATCATGGCGTAGGACAATGTATTTTGTCCACCTTCGAAGCACATTCTCCGCGCTCTACGAAGAACATCATCATCACGAGGTTCAGGCTAGTTTCCAAAGCAGCAACTAGACGCTAGGATCGTTCAACGAAAACAATGTTTGGGAGCTTAAGTGGGCAGTTATGTCAGCCATCCGTGCAGTGTTAGTTCGTCAGACCATCCGGCTTGGAGACCAGGAGAACCGAGAATGAGAGTTTAGAAACTGATTTTAGGCGGACCTATTCTTGGGCTATGGTGGTCAGCCAATCTATACATTGATTTTAGAAATGGAAATGAGAAACATTCGTTGCCAAGTATGGCCGATGTTTCTGGGGGAAATGTCTACAGATAGCAGTGGCGATGGCTTCAAAATAATTACGTTAAATTACGGAAATGTTCCCTCTAGCAGTCATATTCCAAAACCTCGAATCGTTCATGTGAGTTTGTTCAAAGTTTAAAAGTAAGAGGATCAGATGATAGGTTCCCAAAATAATCTGCTCTTGGGATTTTCGCATCCTTTTGTTCCAAAATTGCTAACCAGATTCTGATGATACGTCTGGAGTGCTTCTGTCCGTTCGGTTTCGAACCTTCTACACAAAGAAAGTGATAAGAGGCGAAACGAAAAGCCATTAGAACAACATGCCCTAGTCCCCATTGCCGTCGGTACGACCCCGCTGCGTGACTTGCGGGTTCCCAAAATTGCACCCATCGAGGCGACCACTTGGTTTGAGGTTTTCGGATTGGGTTTGAATAAATCGCTGCAAATTATTCCTCAAACCCGCACGTCAGGCTGTTGGAGAGGTAGAGGGACACATCACGGAACTACACCAAAACCCCCCGTCGGTGGCGATGACCGTCCTTGTGATTCTTGGTCCTTTTTGGGATGCGTCCAGATTTGGAGCCAATCAAACACCACCAGGTCGATATGGGTCACCCATTCGGGCGATGACGGACGGTTGAAAGAGACGCTCAAGCACTGCCGGAAGCCCATTTTCTGCCATTGAGCCACTGGCAGCGGGGATAGTACTCCGGTCGGCCAAAAGCCAAAGTGCTCTTCTTCACTTCGCTGACCAACCGATAGAACCGATAGCGTCACCTTATACCGACTGTGCCAGTTGTGACCAACTTCGTTCGGACCTTGGCGAGAGTGTATTCAAGGATTTGCCCCCGGCCCCAAACTTCCTCAGAAATGGTTTTGGGACACCGACATCGTGGGGACCACGGGTTGGTTTTGGGCAGCATTCGAAATCTAATCAAATAAATGTTGCATGAGATATTTCCGTTGCAGGACATTCAAGTACGCACACATACACAAACACCGAGATGCCGAAAGATGAAGTCCACTGGAGGGAAACAGTTCCGTCGACCACGGAACTGGTGCGGACGTCCATTTTGCAGCCGAGTTTTGGTTTGGAACCATGTTATTGAAGGGATCAATTTTGAGGCTCAAAAAGGACGCCGGAACAGAAGTGGAAGATGGTCCTATGGCGGACCATGGAGTTTCGACCGCTGTCACCATCTTCATCAGCATTTGGTGTCCCATCGTCATAATCGGAATGTGGCTCGCCGGGATATTGAGGATCTATCGGTGAGTCCCTCTGGGGATCACAGAGTTAGACGTTGAAGTGTTTTCTGAGTGGTAAGCTCTGCTAAGATCTTGTTATGAGCTCAGCCACACCAAGAATAGAGAATAGTGAGTTCGGTCAGGCCAAAAAGTGGGCTGAACAAGGATTATGATTAACTTTTAATGAATTTGGAGTTGAGGTAACGTTTCTGCACATTTGGGTAATTGACTTTCTTCTTTTGAAATACTCCTAAAGCAAATAAAGAAATATTTCCAAAATGTTCCAAATCCTCAGTTTAGAAAAAAAAGTAGAGTTGTGTAAATCAGATTGAGATTCATGAATCTGATTGAATCTCTGCTTTATTAGGGATTCATGAATCCCAAAGATACAGCAAGTGATGGAAAGTCGCCAGCCAAAACTAAGGTTAAAGGTGTTTTTTTTGGTTTTTGGTCCACGCGGTGGAATCGGGGAGATTCATGACAGAGCCAGGAAAGATTCATGAAGCTTCATTCACGTTTCGAAATATTCATTAAGCTTTTACGATTCGACTCCGCAAAGATTCATGAATCCATCTGAATGAATCTTAGGTGAAAGATTCATATGAATGAATCTCACCAAAAGATTCATTAAGCACAACACTACAAAAAAGCCATCGCTGATAAAACAAAGTACTAAGCAACATGTATTTTATGGTCACTTTTTAACAACATCCTTCTCGATTGACGTGTGATGCTTTCCCTATTTTGGCCGAGCCTCGAGGCAATTCCATCTTTTTAGGTCAGCCATGTAGCAATGCCGTTACAGGCTCTCCCGCAACTGGTGGATTGGCTCGAAATGGGTGGAAAAACATTACTCCCAAACCATTTCCCCAAAACCTCCCATCGTAATCGCCACCATCATCATCATCATCGTGGAACATCATCGTCGTTCGCCGCCCGCCATGAGAGTGTTATTATCGCTAGGAAATCGAATATTAAACGACATGTTTTGATAAACGCAATCAACAAAGTTCCTTTAATGATCAATCGTAAACGACCTCCCAAAGGGCACACTCCTCCGTCGTTAGCTTCCGCTGTCACGTTTCTGGCTGGATCCGAGAGTCCGTTTGATGATTGGAGGGCGCACCCGATTGGGCAACATCGATCCAGCGTTTCCCCTCTCCGCCGGGGAAGGGAGAGAAATTAATAAAGCACTTCAGCATTTTTTATTTACTTTCACAGCATCAACATCCAGCATCATTGCTGGTTTCGTGGAAGGCTCCCGGGGCAGGATGGCTGATCATTTTCTTTGGCATCAAATGGCTCCCTCGGCCAACATAGTGGCAGCTTCCGCTAACGCTGTTTGTTTTGCTTTCCCCGTGCAGATACACTCGTTTTGACGCGAAGCAAAACAACTTCATCGGAACAAACAAAGTCGCGCGGAGCGTGGATTCCGATTATGAAACATAAAACTTTATCTTTCTCGTTGACTTTTTGGTGCCCGGGAGAGAAGTTTATTATTTTTACCCAATCCAACGTGACGTGTTACGCGAACGGTTGCTTGCTTTCGAGAGATTTATTTCAGTTTCCGTTTATGTTTACGTTCTTCTTAAAAAGCGTCGAATGGTTAAAGGAAAAATACTGAAACAATCGATGCTTTAGGAAGAACAAAAAGGTGGCTAAACAGTGCCACCAAATCATTCTCATGTGGTTTATGTGTTGAAAGCCCCCTTGCGCAAACCAATCGGTGCTGCAGTCTCGTCAATAGGTCGGTGGAAAACAGAACGAACGAACTGGAATTCCAAATTGAACAGAGCGTGCACATAAATGTGCTTGGCGGCACAAATGCATCAAGAGCAATTTAGGAACTCTTGCCTCGCCACGCAGAAAAGTGTACAACATTCGGGGGCTCTCGACTCGATTTATACGTTTTTAATCAGATTCGACTTGATTGGCAGAACACCCGCGTGAGTGTGTGGGGTGTCTAAATCAATTTAAATGCCAACCATATGCACTTGCACACACGTGCTACTGGTATTTCGTTATCGGGCATTTATTTTTTGTGAGCGGACGCGATTGAATTTGAACCCCGGTTTGGAAGTGCTTTTCTGCTTCATTCGATCGAATTTCGGGCATCGATGTCAAATTAATACGAACATGAAGTTTTTTTCTCCCCAAATGCGGCTGCCGTTTTTGATAAATTAAATAAAACGAAACGATACGAACTTTAATGCTGATTGAAGGTATTGAAAGACAGGCTAAGGCTGGTCCTTTAAAACCTTCTCTCAACTCCTTTTTTCTGGCAATAAGAATGCAAGAGTTCTAAACGTTCTAATTCTCACATATTGCGTAGCAAAGACACACAACAAAAAGGGCCACCAGACCGTGGGATGTTTTTCCTCGCAAAAGGCGGAACCCAAGCAGAAGCTGGAAAAACCCGTACTGGAAGTGTCCCGGCAGCCATTCGAGCCAGTAATAACAACGTCGTCGTAAAAAAGTTGAATTAAAAATTAATATCGACAAAACGTCAGCTTGACGCAGTCGTCGTCGCGGACGTGGGGAGCAAAAACACACACACACAGGCGCGCCTTCATAAGGTCGCCACGGTGGAAAGCGAGAGGAAAAGAAAAAGGATTCACTCGGGCGTTTCGGGTGGTCGTAGAACCGGGCACCCACCACCGGTTCTTTTATGATTATAGTTTCATAATTTTATCGCGTGTTTAAAATGAAAACTTTCACGGCTGTTGCCTGTCACATGCTGTGCTGTGTGCCGTGGCGCAATAATGGGGCTGAAGTGAAATGGGCTCCGATGATGCGAACCGCTTTCCACCGGCGGCGGCGGAGGTCACGTTGCAGGTTTTCCGCTTCCGCGCTCTACGGGTTCGGGTTCGGTTTTGCCGTGGAGGAACTTGATTGGTGGGTTTGAATGAAGTTTCAAACGAATAGTTCTAACTTTCAGCACCACCGGCACCGGAATGAAAAATCAGTTAGCGGGGGGAGTTTGGCTTCGCGGGAAAATTGAATTTTGACATTTGCAAATCACGTTCGCATCGTATACACTCGGATGGTGGAGTTTCCCTCCCGAGGCGGGGCAAGTTTCGAGGTACAAAAAAACCGGAAAATGATTGCACCAACTCAACAAAACCACCCACCACCCCCCCCACGAGACTTCTTGAGATCCCGCCCCGGTGCAACAGCTGAGCGGAAAACGATCGATCGATCGGTCGTGCTGTGGGTTCTCGACATCTTACATCGAGGGGAAGCCACCAAAGTGACCGAAAATGTGTTTCGCCTCGAATGACCCCCCGGGATGGCTCGGTGTTGTTTTATGACTTGTGACAAAGCGCCGCCAGTGGAAATCCACCCGCTGTGGGTCTTTTATTGCCCCGATTTTTACGAGTCATATTCGATAGGTGTCGTCGCAGCAGCGATTTGAGAGAATTTAATTAAATCGTAAATTTGCTTCCGAGCGCTCTAAGTGGAGCGAGCCATTTGGGAGTCGTAACTGCGTGTTGGTGGTATTTTTTCGGAGTGGAGATTTGTGTGGAATTTCCCCCCTCCCGCGGACCGGACAGAAAAGGCGATAAGCTACACAGGACAGGAAAATGAGCAATAAACCGAATACAGATTCCTCAATCGAAATGAAAACGTAAGCCAATGCACGTAGTTATAATTTATGTTCCTTTGCTTATGTACTTCTTTATGTGCTAAGAATATTGTACCATTGAGTTACTTGAATAAAAATATTGCAAGCAATCCAAAGATGAAATCAAACTCAGTTTACCAGCAGATATTTTCTAGGAAACCTTAATATCTCTTATCGAACGAAAACTAGAAACTTTGCAAACACAAACAGCTCCCTCGATAATGGAAGGAAAATATTGCTTTTCACTTCGCAAACGCCGCATCCCTTGTTGGTGATAGTTTTTGGAACTTCTGGCAGTATTCATGGTGGTTTTTTTTTTTGTTTCAAGACCAACCCGGACCGCTTTTAACTCACTCTCGTGCAGTCGAGCGGTGAAATATATAGGAACGTTTTTACCCGCATCCTTTTAAAAATGTTCGCCAGAATATTCCACCCTGACGCATTGACGATCGGGAAACCGGGGAAAACGACTCACCATATTTTTAACTGCAAAACCCAAATTTTGCCTGCGGTAAAAACTTACCTGAAACGGGAAAAAGAGCGAGAGAAAACGAGGTTAAAACATGTTTGTGTGTGGTGCATGGTTATGATGCTCCAAATCGATCGAACTGTGCAACAGGAATGCGCACGGACCGGGAAAACAAAACTTTAAACCGGTGACCCAGCGGATTTTCCACCTGGCTGGGGGTGGGCGAAAGTAGAACGAAAGCATTGGGGGAAGGAAGGCCCATGGAAAAAGTATCCTATTTTAATGGCAGTGATAAATATTTCCCCTGACACCTAATCTGCCTTGAAGATAGATTAAAATAATTTTTGCCTCTCGCGTGCACCGGTGGTTGTTTTCATTCGTTTTGGGCTCCCTCCTGTCTTTCTCTCTCACTCCTTTTCCCCGTTGGGCACTCCCTTGCCGTACCTTATCGGGGAGGGGGAGGACAGGCGGTAAGATTTACCGTGGGCCAAGGGAAGGTGAGAAGTTTTTATTTATTCTAGCTACTTTGTGTCCAGGAAAATCGGTTTCCAATTCCACACGCCCCCCTCGGCCAGCGAAAGCCCTACGGGGAAAATCCTCCACCCAGCGTTCGGAAACCACCGCCTGCCTGTGCGGCATGAGTGTGTTTGTGTGCGCCCATAGAAGCTGGTGAAACTAAACCCTCCCGTTTTCGGTTTTTGGTTTGCAGCTTTATGTTCCGAAACGAACGGAACGGTTTCGTTTTTCTCGATTAAAATTTACAGCCCTTCCGTGCCGGGTTTGGGGCGGGGGGGAGTAGTGGAGGTAATGGAAACCGGCAAATCGAATGGGCCTTTGCTATTGGAGTTTTCCACCTATCCTGTTCCTGTGTGTGGCCACAAGGGAAAACCGGCATGGCGGCGATCAAAGTCCTAATACTCTGCTGCTGTGGCTCGGTTCTGGTGGCTCGGAAAAGTCAATAAGAAATTCGGAAAAAAGAGGCAACGTGTTCGTTTGTTGCTGTTTCGAAGTTGTTTGTATTGTTTCATTTTGTGTGTGTGTGTGTGTGGAATGAATTTTCCGGCGTTCCCTTTGGGCTAGGTTTATCCGATTTCGGCCTTTGTGTTTGTAATTCTAGAAATGTAAATTTTTTGTTTGGCTTTAGCATGAGGCCCGGATTAGGTTTATTACACACAGTTTATTGTGGGTGAATGCAAACGACGCGAACGTTGATTTAACATGGTGCACACGTATTTTAAAAACCGGTCAACATATGAGTAATACATAGTTGACCATAAAACCAATTCAGTGGAAATTAATCCAATTTAATCGCAATGTAAAATATAAATAAAATACACCAACAATATATTTCTATTTTTGAACCATATTTGAAATGACTTTTCCAGATAAAAGCACTCTACCGACAAAACCACCTGACGCTATTTCTAGATAAAAGCACTTTGCAGGAACAATTTCCACAATTTCCCTTTCATAAAATCCTGTTCATAGTGCTTTCGCACGGTTCGTTTCGAATGTTCGGTGCACGATTTATGCCACCAATAAGACGATATATGTGGATCTGAAATACAATCTCGCAATCAGGCATCAAGCCGGGTGGATATTTTCACTTCCACCCCCTGGACACGCTTGGCTGCTGTATGACAAGGATACGCCAAGAAACATCTACGCAACAGCGACGCATGTCAGCATCGCTGCCAGGCGTGTATGTAATGTTTTCCTTCCGCTTTCAGGTATATTGCTTCAGATTTTTTGATTGATTGATTCCAATCAGCGCGACGGAGGAACACTTCTGGAAGGAAAAACCGGGAGGGAGACATGTGGGGGGTAAGATCGTAAAAAAATCATATTTTTCCACTAAAAGGAGAACCATCCAGCTCTCGTCGATCCATCGTTGTCCATGGTGACGAAACGAGCGACAGGCCGTCATCAAAATGTTCGCAAATGGGCCAGCGCCACTTCTTCCACTTCGCTTCACCACCTTTCCTTTGGTGTTTTTCCGTTGGTGGCGTGGGAAGGGAGCGAAACGCTACAACGGTGTACAGTAACAACCCATTCCAGCCTCGAACGTGCCAATAAATTTTGCGCAATCGGACAAAAAGCGCGTTCGAAGGCGAGGAACCTTCAGAGTGATCCAATAAAAAAGGCGAAACAGCGCGCTAAAAAGGGCAGGGGGGGGATGTTTTCCGGAAGGAAGGAAAGGAAGTTGTGTCACCGTTGAGATGAGACAGAAATGTATGCAAATTGGAGTCTACGCACACAATCGGGAGCTGATCAAAGTTGTTGCCGATTTGCCATCCCGTTTCCTGTATCGAGTTTTCATCCTCTGTTTGGCCTTGTGTAGCTTTTTGAGACTCATTCCAAATAGTTTACTCTAATTTGTTTTCAGTGGATTATTGTTTGCCACGGTTTTAGAGAATTTACTTTAAAAATAGCTGATGCAAAATAAAATAGGCTAGATACGATTAATTTTCTGAATAACAATCACATGAATACTTCCTTGTTTTAAACAGAAATACACTGATATCTTTCAACAAATTTTCTGCTTTCCACGCTAGGACTCGCACTCGACTCACTTGACAATCATTTTCCTGGTCCTTATTTCCTTCCCTACTTTTCACAAGCCAGTTGTACCCACTCGCATCTTATTCTTATCTTCTATTTACCAGTACGAATCCCCCCAGTCAAGTAAGACTCAACGATTGGAATTGGAAATAAGGGTGAACTTTTGCGAAAAGAATCTCTCCTCCACTCGGTCTTTTGCACTTGCCTTTTCGCTTCCTTTCGCAGTCCTTCGCATTCTGACACTATCACTTTTCGATAACGAGCCACGAGATCTCCAAACGGGGGACAAAGAGAGAGGGGGCTCCCAACTCGTGCGTTTGGGTCGATTCATAAATTATCGATAATTTTAAACATTTCTTTCCCGAGGGTTTTGCCGGGGATTACTATCTTCCTTGTCCGTCCGAACCCGATGGGGAGGTGGAAAAGTATCCTTCGAAGATCCTGGAGATGCCTAAGTTAGGTGTCCGTTTTGCATCCTGTTTATCTTTGGAATCTTTTTTCCTACCACGGAAAAGAAAGGACTGAATTCAAATGTGGTCCAGAAGTGCGTTCGAGAAGTATTGCTGGGGATAAGGAAATTTCACATGAAGGATTTAAGAGAGTTTTTTTTTATTTGGTTCCTTGATACGTCTTGCGTCTAGTTTTACATATCCTTGCGAAAGAAAATTTTATTTTAAGCAAAAAAGCGTATTAGTCTTTTAGCTACTAGTATTGGTTCAATATCAGACGACAGTTTTGCATCTGATTAAAGAAATCTTTGCATTAGATCGTGGCTTAAAACTACCCTTGGACGATGCTTCCTAATCACGCAAAATCCTAAGCAGCCAAAGGGAAAGCATTCGAACTTAGGAAAGAAAACTCTACCATCTAACGACGGCTCACACGTGAGAGTCTGATTCCCGTGGTCAGTGCGTGGAAAATGCGCCCTTCTTCTTCACCCCCCTTTCCGCAACGAATGGTTGCGTTCGCTCGCGTGCTACAATTACGTAAATTTAGGGCAAGGGTAACGACCGGAACTCATTCGTCTGGTGTGGCCCGATCCGCAACGGAAGAAAGTCGTCGTCGTAAGTCGGCCCAGTGACCAAAACGGACGGCGCAAGGAAATAGTCTGTTAGCTTTTCGGTTAGCTTCGATGGCGTCGAAGAAAGATTTCATTGCCTGCCTCCCCCCCTGTATTCCCCCAGCCTGCCTTTATCCATTCCCTGAAGCGACGCAGCAAAAAAGCGCAAAATCGGAAATTATTTCAGAATTTATAGTTTTCAACACGTCATTTTCCGGATGTTTGGCGTCTTGTCCGGCCGGCCGGTCGGTCGGTGCTGGCTCCACTAGGGATCCCTCGTTGCGATGAATGCCCTTTGGCTTGAGTAAGGGAAGCACGGAAAGAGAAACCTACCAACAACGATACATTAGAGCAGTGTTCCGCGGGGACTATTTTGGTTTTCCTTTCGGGGCGGGAGGTGTGGAACGTGTGGAGAATGGCAAGGACGAGCGGAAGGTGTTTTTTTTCTGCATGCTCTCGCCCCATCGTGGAACGGTTTGAAAATTAATCAGCAAACATCAGACTCGTTATGCTAATTGCGGCAGCCCCATGCTGCTGCTGCTGCTGGATGGAGGCCATAAAATATGTGGAAAGCGAATGAAAAAAAACGGCAAAGGCGTTTCGAGCCAAGGCTTCGGTTTCAGGCAAGCAACAACCTCGCGCTCGGCACTCTCGGGGGACTCGGGGCGTAAAAGTGAAAGCGTGTTCGCTGGCTCGGGGAAGGAAAAACATTCGAAGAATGGCAGAGAAAATTTAGTCAAAAAAGCTAGCAATCGTGGTTGGGTTGGAAACTTTTTTCCTCGGTTGGGGCAAACCCGAGCCTTTTCCTTAGCCCCCCCAGTGGAAACACACTGGCACAGTGGCACACAATCAACGTGGAAAAGTTTTCCCTCGAGCGTCATGAAGCCAAGCGCGAGGCGAGGCTTGGCTTGGCTTTTTTTCTCTCGTCTTTTGCCTGTCAGGTTTCCTTATTGTGCGCCACAGTTTTTCCGAGAGATAGCAACCGAAAGCGCACAATGCTCAGGACAAGAGCGAGCAACTGGCGCAACCAGGCAGGCAGGAAGTAATCGCGCGACAGAGGGAGAAGCATTCGTACGGGGTGGGTTTTATTTTTCCGCATTTTCCCCTGACATAGGCTCGTGCGTGAGAGCGTAAGCTTCAGTAAGTGTGCAGGTATAATCAAGTGGCAGTGTATATATGGCGTGCGAGAGGGAAGTAGAGCCACCTTATTAGCATCCTAAAGCATGTGAAACTTTTGAAGTCGTTGGATGTTTTCGTCAAACTCGAGACTACGAAAAGCAGCTTGTTGGACTTCGCCGAACAACATTCAACTACAAGGTTCTTGAGGAACTTTTTCCACACTGTTTTCTAAGGGAGGAATGTTAACTAGAAAACGATTGACAAGCTTTCACCGCAGCTTCGCATAATCACAACTATTTCTTGTTTTATATTCACTCGTGTTGAAGAGTTGGGTAAATTAAAACAGAACTTGTTTTGAATGTTGTTCAAAAGCCACTAAACAATACTTCCTCAAACTTTAAAATTCTCTCCACAAGTTTTGCATATTTGGTTAACTCTGAAACCAAGGTGAACAGAGGACTTTAATTCTTCCAAACGCAAACATTCTACATTACTCGAGCATGAGCGATTCATTCACGTTACTTTGTGTGCACGCAAATTGTGAACGACAAATATGTTCAAACTGAAAGGGAGAAACCTCCTTCTGTGGCTCTCTACCTTTTATTTTTTCTCTTTTCAATGAAAATTGCGTGCACCACGTAACGAAGGCAAAAAAGGATTTGTTTTTCCGGTCCGGTCTACTCATTCGGAGCAAATTTATTCTACCAACAGTTCACCCACACACACACGCGCGTAGTGACGTGGTTTGAACCTTTCACAAACCCCTTTTTGGACGTTGGACAACAAGTTCATCATAATTTATGCAAATATTAATTTGGTTAATTTTTTCTTTGTTTTTCGGCTGTGGCGTGTTTTTGCTCCTTGAATCGTTTTGTTTTTCCTCCAATAGGGGGGGTGGACGCATGACGCACATTTGTCTTGGTGGTTCAGTATGGCCATCGTTCATTTTGTCACCCCCTTCCGGAACGGACGGTGGCTGTTTTTCCTGATTACTTTGTCATCGTCGGCTGCGTCTAGCCTCTAGGGTTCTGTTGACGCGTTCAATTACGAACCATTGCCGTGAAGCTGTCGGATTACTCCATTACCAAGTGATGAATAGTGTAGCTTGGAGCGCACGAATGTTTAATGTTACTTGTTTGATATTCGCAAAATATATCCATGGAACAAGGAACTTTTGAAGCTATTTGCGCAACTTTCCTTTGTAGATGTGAACGTTCCAGATCAGAAAATCCTAATTACATCGCCAGACATCATCACGGTGATAATTAGATCCCGAGTTGACCAACCCCAACTGCCGATGATGGTGCATTCGGTGTGATTTAATGAACTGGTAGTCCAGTGGCCTGAGCGAGCGATGTCCTGTTGACCAGCCGAAACTATGATTTGGCGAGAATGCGAAACAATTTGTTAAACGACAGTCATCGCAAGCCACACTGCTCTTCAGCAGCACTAGGATAGGAGCGTACACAGATCGTTAGATCTTTGGGTTCGATTCTGGGATAACGGGCAAGGATGAAACCACCAGCCAGGGTCACCAAGAAGAACATCGATGACGCCGACGACGACGATGAGGCGTGTTTGCTCACTTGTTAGAAGTGCCACTTGCGAAGGTTATATAAAACATATGACCGTTGGTTTGTTTGAAATGGTGATTAGTTTCGTCGTTGGCTCGTTCTCGTTAGATGCACTGCAGAAGGACTCGAACTCATTCCTACCACTGCGGAAACGAGTGGCTGCAGTTTGCTGCGCCATTCCCAAAAGTGGACGGCAATGAAAATCAACCAACACTTATCAGTCATCCATGCCGTTGCTATCAATCCTCCCGTTCGCCGGGGAGTGAGCGAACGAATCCGGTGCGATCCTTTTTTACACCGTTTTTCGGGATCAAATTCTGACGCTGTAGGGATTCGCCAGTGGAAAAGTACTGACCGACCAGTCTCATGCACGAGGCTAATGCTCTGGCACCCTCTCGCCAGTGATTGACGTCAACTATTCGGCAAACCGTGCAGGCCTTTCCGTTGATACGCTGATGAACCCCTTCGTCCGCGAGTTGGCGAGATGCGCGTGGTGTGCAGTTCAGGAAGTAAGAGCTCGCACTAATTAAATGAAACCTCACACGTTAAGTGGTCGTGGCCGGGTGATATCTGCAACGGGCAGTCAATGCGGTTGCCGGACATATCAACAACTCCCATTCCCTTGGCTGGTGGCTGCATGACAAGATTGACGCGGCACGGTTCGAATTTCACCCTTCGCCAGTGGGAAAGTTTGGTTTGTGTTTTTGAGGGTTTATTTTCGACAGGTCAGAGGACGTTGTGGTTTGGTATAGTGATGGGTTCTTGGAACTGCACCCACCACCCGGAACCGCTTCCAAGCATCTTTAAACCGGCCGACCGATTCCGGCTTAGTAAAACCCACGATTCCGAGTCGGCTCTGGACGACTCCGGACGGCTTCGACGGCTCCGGACGACTCCGGACGGCTCCGGACGGTTCCGAACTCGGAGTATTGCACCTACCTTACGGAACCGCTTCCGATATTGGTGGAGTCATTCGGAAGCGAATCCGGTTTTTTGTCGAATTTACCCATCACTAGTTTGGTACGGTAGAAGCGGCTTGTTTGTAAAATGGCAAAAGAACCTATGAGTATTCTATTTCATGCGTGGCGTAGTAATCTTTCCCCTTCCTAATCACTCGTTATAGTCGCACATTGTAGGTTTCAAAGCAAATGGTGATGGATATTGAGAAGACCTAAAAGATATCGTAACCGCTTCGATAAAACTGTAGAAAGATTAATCTTATAAATATCACTTGAGATCGTGTCAACGGGTACTCCTTTCCAACCCACCTTCTGCAGCCAACATCTGGCTATAAATAAAGTTAATAAAATACACAATTCTTCATAAATCTTATGGCATCGCAAAATGACCTCATTATATTTGTCCTTTCCGTCCGGTACGATCCCATAACGATTCCGTTCTAAATCAAAATTACACCACAAACGGCGAACGATACAAAACACAACCCTCCAATTTCCAGCTCGTTTCGCATGTGAAACACACTTCCGATTGGAGCTGGATGCGCATGATGGCTTCCAATAATGACTTGATTTGGCAAATCTTCGCCCTCGCCCTTGGGGGCGGGAAGAGAAGAGTACGTCAACTACCACCACGATGATAAAATAGAGGAGGGAAGAATTGGTCACAAATCCATACCCGAGTCCGCCCTCTACACTGGCTGCTGGCTGACCATTAGCTGAACCATTATCAAGCTGGACATTCCGTGACCTGATGCCCACCGGCGTCAGCAGAAAGTGGTGAAGAAAGAGTACATCTGGTGTGTGCGTCTGTGTGGGGCCGTCACCGAAATTTGCTGCCGTCGGCCGATTTTCCGACCACCCATTTTCGATAACTTTGCCATATATCTGTCCTTCCGAAGAGGGAGAGGGTGGTGGTGGTGGTGGATAGAACCCCAAAAAGGGTCCAATTGATAGCAGCAGTTGAAGCAATAAGTCCATCGAAGTCGAATGTTTCACTCCCCCCGACGTTCGGTCGTTCGATGGGGTTTTGTAGATAATTTATCAAAAATAATTGCCGCCAAAAAGGAGCCTCGGGATCTCACGAGGGATGTCGACGGTATTAGGGCTGACTCAGTTGACAGTTATGTGATGCGGTGTCGATGATGTTGGGACCGTGCTCCGACCGGCCCTCAGAATCTCCTGATGTACGCAGGAAACATTGCCAAACCATCAATCCCATGCGGCGGGATCTTGAGAGCGAATTGCAGAGAATCCCAAGGAAAAACGTGTCACCGAATGATCTCTGATTTAATCCCTCCCGTCCGCTTCGGATGGAAGGTGACTAGCTCCTAGTCCATGCCACGTTGTCCGCCATTGGAGAAGTATATCGTGTTTCTTTTCCATCCATGCGAGGTGAACTTTAACTAGCCGATTCTCTATTCTGTGGCCTCCGGAGTTGGTGGGATTTGATGTCGCTATCGAAGGGGAAGGGTGGCAAAGCCCTTTGTCCAAAGGCTTCAGACCCATATCAGGTTTTGCCGGATGGATGAAAAATCGACTAACCGGCACTCAATGGACGACAAATGATGAAAATTTATCACCATGGAAAGAAGCCGCCCAATCCGTCGACGCCAAAGTCCGTGTGTTCATGGATCAAAGGCAAGGAAACACCGTTTGATCGGATCGGTGAAGTTTTGAAGAGGGACTATAGCTAGCCCTACACCTATGGTTTTTCGCCCGGGAACCTGGCGGAAATAAAAGGGGCCGATTACACCTTTTCCAAATGGAGCATTTTTCATCCGTCATGTTTGGGGGGTAAAGGCAAAGATCCTCATCCTAAGCCGGGAGGGGCACTTCGATCGATGGTCCTGTTTTATTATGGTAAATATTGCGAACCCTGATCCCGGTTGATTTACCTGTGAGAATAGTAGCGTTTGCTGAGAATAAACCATGCTAACAGCGAACTAAGTGGCGAAGGTCCGCTTAGTCTTTCAGCTCGAGATTAGCCTCAGAACGGTTACCCGGAACCGCTTCCGCAGTTGGTTTCTCACTCGTTATAGTGACCGTTGTCCAGTATCTAACCTCTGGGAAGAGGGAAACATGTGAAAAACTACAGATTGCTACGCAACAACAACGCATGTTTCCGGTGCGTTTCCTTCAGTCGGACATGATTAAATGGCTACGAAGGAGGGAGCGCAATCGAGAAAGGCGAGTCCCATTTTTCTTTTCAGTCCAATGGGACGAAAACCATCCGTTTGCTTGTTGGAATATACCGTAAAAAAGGTGCCTTTCTTTTTTCTTCCAGTTCATGTTAGGTTGTTAGGCGAACACTACAACAAGCTCTCACTCTCGTATGAACCTCCCTCCTGGCAGATTGGAATGTCTCCGTCCCTTCAGCTGCTCAACCGTTTACGTTTATTTCGGGACACACCGATGAAAGAACACAAATGCCAACAGCATGTTTTATCCTAACCATTCGCTTCGTTTGAAGTTCATCCAAGTCAGGGTTGGCAGCACGCATTAACGAAACAACGGTTTTCCGTCTGCTGGTGGAAAATTGTCTTCGCTCCATCTTCACGTTCTGCTGCTTCCGTTCTGCTATTTCCGCTTCCTTACCCTCCGTTTAGTAGAAGGACACACAATCTCGGAAGCGGAATATGGCGTCAAGCATGAAAAGGCAAACGAAACGACGGACACAGGTCAGCTGCTGCGACAAGAAAGGGCAAGCCGGTACCAGACTTCCGGATAGCTCCCTGTTCTTACAACGGTTGCAAACGAACCGGGCGTGTTTCCTATTTTGTTTCTTTGGCCGCCTTTCGATTGGCGGTTCGTTCGTTTTGGAAGGCTATCGAGATGATTTGATGAAATTACACGCGCTACAACCGAAACGGCAAAAGGAGCGTGTTTGTCATTCACTCGAAAGGGTTGACAGTTTGGGGTCCTGTTTGATTAACTTTGTAAACGTCAATTTTGTAACAGTGAAACACAAATGTTTGCGTTTCCATTAGGTCATGAATTCAGCATATCCAATAGCAATAATCAATCAGTTTTGCCTTTTCAAAATTCGACCACCGTAAAGCAATCAGTTTTCGCTTAGCTTCCCCAAAAACCTTCGGATGAAATCTGTACGCCGCTTAACGACATTAAAAGTGGCACGGATTCTAGATGGTTTTATTCGGTTCCTTCCTTAGCCCTTAGGAGGCCCCCCTACCAAAAATGATCCCTTGCGATATCGTGCATTGAATTATGTTTGCCTCTCAAGCCATCGTGTAAAACCAAGGATTATCATCCACGCCTCCACGGTAAATCTTTCTCCTTCAACTCCAAAGAGCCAAAAAAAAAAGAACACAACGCCGTGAAAAAGTCCATAATCAAATTCTGCGGGGATTGACCGAGGAAAACAGCAATCTTTATCATCTTGATTGACGCTTTCAATTTCGTTACATCCCACCCCTCACGTCTACCATCCTCCCCTGGTCCGTCCCGAGTGTTACAAGAAAATATTCCTCTAATCCTTCACTGGCTTACGTGGAATTAGCGACGGGCCGCCGGGTCTCGTCCCTTTATCATTAATATCGTTGCGTTTATCAATAGTTGGTGTACCAGCCCTGCTGTGGTCTTGGGACTATAGAATTTGGAACCTCGTGGAAGGCAAAAACTAGACCGCAAAAGGAAACATTCTTGGGGCAAATCGAACCTGCTCGATTTTATCATCGCTTCGAAGCGCCTTAGAAAGTGGCAGCAGGCGAAGAAGAAGAGGAGGAAGAAAAAAGCGCTACATCATTTCCATCCAGCAAACACAATAATGTATGTAAATCACCAGCCGTTCTCCATCATTTCCTCAAGAACTGGCGGTGGCGGTGACTTTGGTTTAACATTTTCTTTACTTTTATCATCCTACGTTGGGTTGCCCGGGAGTTGAAAATGAGGGAAAGGTTTCGAAAACTGGTTCAACAAAACGACAACAGCAGCCGCCACACCGGGGGTTTTGGGTGAAAGACCTTTATCTGCCTCTTGGAACGTAACTTCACAAGAAAAAATAAATTTGAGGAGTCACTGTAGTGAGAAGAAGGTGAGAAAGCACGGGCCTCTTTCGCACAGCGGGTGGCCGCTTTGATTTTCATTCGATTTTCCGCCATTCGAACGGCAACCTCAAACGGCGTCTGACGGGAAAACCCGATGCGAACCGACAAATCCCCCTGGGAAACCGGAAGGAAAACGGAAAGATCCTCCCAGAATCGGATCCCGGCAATGTGGAGCAACACGAGTGTGGCTCGCACCCCGGATTGGGTCCGCTTGGAAGAAAAAGGGAAACATAATCTCTTCAACTTCGTAACAAAACCGTCTCATTCCCCCGATTTCCTGCCGCTTCTCCCCTGCCGCTCGGAAAAGTGGTGGCCGCATTTTTCCTGCGGTTCGCCGAGGCGTTCTCACTCACTCCTAATTTTTTTTTAAATTTTTTTTTTAGGACAGCCTTTGAAGATTCGTGGGATCACCACCAACACCGTGCTGAGTGTGCTTCGAGTTACGCCGCTTACCCCGCGAAGAACAACACGCGTGAGTGTGAGTGAGATTTTTCCAGCCTTCTTTTTTTTCTTGTGTTCGTTTTAGCTCTGGCATGGAATAACTTTACCAACGATTTTCCAGACAAGATTCCTTCCTCAAATCCGCCACGGTGCGGAACAAATCTGCATGAGGCGCAAAATAAGAGGCGGGGAAAAAAGGCCGGCGAGTGATGCGGGAAAACGCGGCCGCCTGCTTGATGCTTGAATCGTGGGTCGGTCCGACGGTTAGGTCCTGCACAAAAATATGTAAATTATTTAGCGGGAAATGGCTTTCGATGGCGAGTTTCGGAGCCCCCAAAAATTCTGACCGGTCGGCTGGTCGACTTCCACCTCATTCGTACGGGATTAAGTTGATCAAGGTAAAATGAGTCCTTTTACCATCCCCGAAATTATCTATTGGGAGGGGGCGGGAAATAAAGCTCGGGAAATAATCACGCAGAATATTTCCTGCGGCATGGATCCCGCTCGGTGGTGAGGTAAAAAGTCGCGAAAATGTGGCGCTTCCCTACGGAAAACGTGCCGGGACGTTTGGGAGCCAGCTAAGACGAAACCATCCGGAAGAGAAAAAAACAACCATTTCCATCGGCGCGTCAACAGCGAGACCGTTTACTTATTCATGCAAATATTTGCAAGCTCTTCTTCCTCCTTGTGGCAAAACGTTCGGCATCAAGAATCTGTTTCCTTTTATTCTTTCTTTTTGGGATAAGAGAGAAGAAATACCGCAACGAAAAGTATCCATTCAATGTCGCCAACATTTTTGCCACTGCACTGAAGCAATCGTGACCCGGAAAATCGAAGAGCACACTGAGCAACCCGGCTTCCGTGATGGTTCTCTCGCCCTTTTTTTACATCCTCTGTCGATCATCCAACTAAAAGAGTTGTCTAAGTAACGACCTTCTCTTGATTTCCTCTTCAATGATGGAATAATAAAGCAATGCGGAGAAAGATTTCATTCGGTTGGCAAAGGCTGTGGCCTCATTTCGACTCGCTTTCTGTGCAGTGTTAATGATGAAGAAAAGGAAAAAATGCATAAGAAAGCCGTATTTGTGAAGAGTTTAATCAATATTCAATGATGATGAGTATATTTCCTTCTCTTTTTTCAAAGAGCTAGAATTTTGTAGGTTTAACTGTATCTCATTACTTTTTCCGCTTAGCTCATTATTTGTAAAGTATCCTGAATAAATTGGATTACGCAAGCAAAACTCATTTTATTTAGATCAGCCGTACTGAGAAACGTATTACAGGCACGAGTTGAAGCGACAACAACACCTCGTGTAAGATCATTTAAACATTTGTTCATCATTTGTTTGATTATCCAAAATAACACGAAGTAAAACATGGTTGCATGTGTTACGCTCGGGGGACATAATTCGGAAAATGTTTGGAAACTCGTTAAAACTTTTCCCAATTTTTCTACCATGCCAACATCATAAGCTCACGTGGCAACATATAAGTAGGGAGCAGGTAACTCGTGTGGGGGGACTTAAAAACATATAGGATTTTAAACCGAAGTAACAAACCAAGTGGAACAAATAGAAAAGAAAGATTCCTGAGCCTAAAAAGGACATTCAGTCGAGTGAAAGTGCCAATCAACGAGAATGAACGACGAAGTCCCGAAGGAAAAGCTGCTGGAATACGCGTGTTCACCGATCGCATCGAGCGAGCTCGAACTCCATCCAGGTGTGTGGGGTCGTCCCAAGGATCAAGAGGACCAGCTCACGCGAGAGAGTACTACCACTAAAGCTACCGAAAACATTGCTACCAATCACCGATGCCTACCGGTAGTGGCACTTGTGTAGTAATAAAATCTACATATGTTTTCATATCGCTGTCATACCGTAAATTTATTGATTCTGTAACGCGCCAACAAGCGTAGGCCTTCCTGGTAGTGTGTGCTGCGGCACGCCACTTTCGGTGTGGTGGTGGTGAGCGACAGAGGAGGAGCACGTTGTAAGTACACAGAACTTTGCACTCGAACAAAAGTGTACCCCGCCAGATACCGAGCGGAGGAATGCCATTCGATACGGCGAGAATGCGCACACATAAGTTATTCCGCTACTACATTCCAGTGCACCTCCGTCTCGTACTCGCTTCGTATCCTTTTTTCTTGCCCCAGAACTGCTGGTTCACCAGGTGTCTTTGCAGAACTTGCCCGGGTCCAGGTTTGCTAAATGGACTCACACACCGCTTCCGGCGCTTGCAATGCGATGCCACAAATGATTGCGCTATCCGGGGCCAACCGGGCGTTCCGGAGTGTCCTTTGATGAAGGGGTCGGCTCGTTGGCGACGTCGGGGGACGGCGTTCAGGGCAACGTCGATATGGACGTTGTGTTGTGCACCGCCGGATATGACATTTACTGATCCTATGTGCGATTGCGGCGCCGGGACTAACTCGAACGCGAATAGTTTACGGACGGGTTCCATGGACGGATGAACCGCATCCATGGTGACCACGTATGCACAATCGATTATTCGGCCAACAGTAGTCCACGTTGGCGTCATGGAATTATTATACTCCTCATAATGGGGAGTTTTTTGATTATTACCTCCCAAACGCTACGGTCTACAATTACGCCGCCTTTGTCGTGCCGATGGCGTCATCCACAGTGGCATGAATAATGTTGGTCCGAATCAGGTTCCTCCCTCGTTCCGGCAAAAGTCACAGACGACAGAGGACGACTTGATTTCTAATAAAATCGATGCCGAACAACAACCGTGGCGTGAAATTGAACTCAAACATCGATACCTACACCCTCTGAGCGGCCGAAAGGAAAGGGAAGTATATGACCGACTTCGTAAGAGAAACAACTTTCGAGTGTGCATCATCCACAGTTATCATTCTGGTGCATCGCATTCAGATTGCATATGCATCAGCGGACCCTTGGCTGGACCTGGTTTGCCGGAAGGGTTGCGACCGGATCGAAGGAAATGTTCCTTATCGCAACCCAGGACTGCAGTTACACCATCGGGATCGGGTATCGATGTCTCGCTTCTGGTACAAATCGAGGCAAAAGCACATTTATTCTGTGGTTCTACTTGTGGGTGAAAGGTCATAAAGAGCACTCGCAAGGATGGAGAAGAGCATAAATCTTCTTCGAGTTTTCTCAGAATCACACCGTGGAACAGAAGCCTCCAGACCCCGTGCAGGATGGATTTGTTTTTCGGTCCAACTTTCCGATTGTGGTCGCTCGTTTGCTCGGAGCGACAATCCGAGCTCCATAAAACGGCCTAGCAACTTCAGCCGCTACGAAACTCCTGAAAGGTCACTGTCTCCACGAGTCTGGTGACAGACAGAAGAAACTTCTGCTACGACCTAATTCATTATCGTATGCTTCTTTTTCCCAAAATGACTCGAACTTGTGGTGGTGCTGGGCAGAAATAACCCTGTCAAGTCCTGGTTCGGAACGGTAGAGGGCCTTATCACATCAATCCGATTTATGAAGCGAGCGAAAGTTTCCGATAAAACCAACCTCCAGTTCCGCTCCGAGGCCCTATAGGTGCTTTAAATGAGCAGGACGATGTGGTTCTGTGGTAGTTTTGGTTTCTCGGCTCGGCGGCCTATCTTCAGGTGACTCCTGAGGACGTCGCACGAGTTCGCGTCTCGACGCGCCAAAGTTTTTGGCCAAAATTATGATTATTGTTTTCCTTTCACACAATACCACTGCAGTCGTCGTCGTTCGGGAGAAGTTCGAGTTTTATGTGCAGTAAACACACGCCGAAGTTGGCTTTTATGGACTGAACAACGCACCGGTGGCGCTTGATGGCTTGTTCGTTTTATGTTTGTCTTCGTCTCAGCTGACGCTGGTGCTAAACTTTGGGAAACTATGATCCCGAGCTCTATCGATCGAAGGAAGAGTCTATCATCGGTGGCAGTTTGGTTGAAATCACATCAATAAGATTTCTTGTTTCATCACATTTCTTGAGGACCTAAGCATAAGAACTAGGTTCACCGATAATGAATTTGAACGACAAATATGGATAAGTCCTGAACTCAAGGATTTAAGTTATAAAGTATAAATTGATCTTCAGGCTTCTCATTTTCAACAGATTTATCCATTTTCTCGCTTCCAAAGCTTAGTTCCTGTTTACTCCACATTCAGAATGTTGCAAGTTTCGTGTAAATAAATGAAAATAGGAGCTCCTCAACCACGCTTGTGTCAGAGAATCTGTTGTAACCAACCGAATGTTTCGTTAGAAACTAATCCACCTCCCAAAATCGAGGCGAGTCGGTTATCTATTCGACCGAGCCTTTGCCCATATATCTTCCTTATCAGTTGGGAGTGTGTTCGTTCCCACGAGCGACCTGTTTCTGCGTGTACACAACGTCACCGTCGTACACACGAACGCTGTCCCTATCTTTACAACCATTGCGGCAAATTAAATGCGGAGACCGAGGCCAAGGGAGCAGGAAAAACTAAACTAAATGAAATCCAAAACCCTTGCCAGAGCTCGAAGGATGGTCGATAAGTGGCCTGGGAGTTCGGGTGGTACTCACTTTTCCTTCGACGAAACGCCCATCATCTGCACGTCGTCCACCATCATGGCGTCGCTGGTCCCATTCGCCGTCCGGTGCTGTTGTTGCTGCTGCTGCTGCTGTTGGACGCTGGCGATGTTGTTGGCGCTTGCGGTGGTGAAGGTGGTTCCGGCGGTGTTGGTGGAGCTGTTGCTGCCCAAGCTGCTGTTGCTGCTGTTGCTGTTGCTGTTGGTGATGTTGCTGACGCCGAGCATGGCGGCGGCCTGCGGACTCAGCAGCCCAACGGGGATCGCGCCCGCCAAAAGGCTGCCCGCTCCGGCCGCGGCCGGCGTGTTGTTGACCACGTTGCAGTTGTTGTTGTTGTTGCTGAGGCCGGGCTTCTGGTAGGGCAGCTTGGTCCGGTGGTGGTAGCCACTCAGCAGCTTGTTGTTGCCATTGCTGTCGATCAGCTCGCCACCGGCCGCCGCCGCCAGCAGTCCCCCGGCGCCATTCGGACCGGACGGGGAGTTCTTGCCGGAACCGGGCGATATCTTGCCGGCCAGCGCTTCGAGCGAATTCAACATCTTGTCGGCGGGGGTGGACGTCGGCGGTGGAGGCGATAGAGCACCGAACGCTCCTCCAGCGGCCTCTTGGGCGGTCGACGGAGAGATCACGATGCTGACTTCGACGCGACGCTTTCGAAGGAAAACAACCGAATACCTACTACAGATTTCCCGGCGAATGGGTCATACGAATTTCCCACCGGATGCCGGACAAATTACACTCCTAATTTTATACTACACACGCGCGCACGCACGCACACTTACACACGCTGCTTGCCGAAAAATGCCTTTTTCGTAGCGTTTTTTATTTTGCGCCTTTAAATTTTCTCTGAGGATAAGAGGGGGATATTACTTGCTCACGGACTCTTCTTCTTCTTGCTCGCTTTTCCCCTGCTTTCCTTTCCAACGATTACACTTTACAACGCACACTGGCTTTACAGCACTTTACAGCACTCACTCACACACACACAACGCCCCTACACAGCACACGGGTTTTTTTTTCTTCTTTTCTTTTTGCTTCACGGAGGAACTCGGAAACACTTGTTGAGTGACCGACTCCTCGACTGCGCGGGCACTTGTGATGTCGAAGAGGTGAAGATAACCGGGCCCGGAATTTGTCGCTGCAGAAGAAAAAGAAAGACACCGTATGAGCAATGGCAGTAGGCAGACGAAAAAGGTGAGCTTCTTATCTAAGATAAACAAACACACCACCACCAGAGAAGAAGTGGTGGAGAAGAGGTGTCTTTTCTGGTTTGAGGTTGTGATCTTTTTCCCTCCCTCCCCCACAACACACTGCCACATGTTTTGTAATACACGGGACTGGGAAGGAAAAAGGAGCAAAGAAAACTTGCAAGATGGAAGGTGCGTTTAAAAAGCGTGTCCTTTGTTCCTTGGAAAGGATACGTGTGTTTGGAGAAAAGGTGTCCCTTGCTGGCACAATTTGGCCCCTTCTTTTTCCAAACGAGGATTAGCATTCCGAAAATTGTTTCAAACATGTCACGAGATGTTACAACATGTTTCAGGAACTTATTTGCAACGCATAAACACAAGTGAAGCAACAATTATGAACTTAAATGACACAGACTGTCTTTTTACTGGAAAACGCTGGAACACTCCAATTCGAACGTGGTGTTTTCGCGGACAATGACAAAATGGAACTTTCGGGCTCGGAAGCGACACACTTGCGGATATGTGAGCGATAAGTGACACGGTTGATTAGTGACTGAAGCCAGCGCTTTGAAGCCACAGCATGACTGGCAGCGGAGGAAAAAAAGGGCAGCAAACTTCGCCGGGCGTTATCTCATAACCTCCTCCTTCCTTCGCCCGGCAACCCCCAATCCTGCCCTGTCGTGCCTTATCTCTGTTTACCCCAGGGCTTACGTTTCACGTTACGTGTTTCCCTCCCCGTTCGAGAAATTGGTGCGTTTTATCTATATCAATTTATAGTATATGCACGCACACGTCGAAACGCTCACGTAGACTGTCTGCTATGTGAGCAAGGTGTTAAAAATATCAAGAGTCTTAGCCACCATTGCTGGATCGATGGTTCTTAAAATTCTTCCTCTCTCAGACGTATCAAAAATCAGTTTAGAAATCACTTCAACTCATCCCAAAAGTGCACCTTAAATGTATGAGTATCTGAATTTGTTTCTAATCATGTGTGTAAAAGGCTTTTTATACGGTTTATCGGCACATCGTTCGATCCGGCCCTTTTCCAAACTCCAACTCCGCCGAGTTGATTTTCCCACTCTTCTTCGATCCGCTTACGAAACAGCTGCTCGACTCCCACCGACGGATTTCCCTTGGCGAGCAGCATAAGCCTCCCCTCGGGGGGGGAGGGTGAATGTTTGCGCTGGTGCATGTGTTTTACGATATAATCCCACCCCTACCAGTCGTGGAACCACTTTTTGTGTGTACGCCCTGGGACCTGGCGCTCACGGCGCACTTATCTATTATCCTCGCGGGTATTATTCTGGGGGACTTTTTCCCGCACGCGATCGACCCTCCCCAACACAAAGCAAAAAAAGGTGGCCAGCGTGGTGCGTGGTTCCAGACGGGGGGTTTCCTTTTTGGAAAATTAATAAACGAAAAAAAAACACAAACACAAAGCGACCACCCGTCACAACAAGGAGATAAAACCGGTCCAGGTTCACTCCAAAGCAGCGAGTGGACGGCCACTTGTTTTAATTACAGCTAGCCGCGTAATGCCTTTTTCCCCGAGAACGCGCTCCAGAAATAAACCATTTCCACGAAAATAGGACCGTTGGCGGGGGTACGGAAAAGTCGCAAGTGGTGCCAGGATGAACAAATACACAACGAAATAAGGCCAGTTTGTGGTTGCCTTTCTGTTTTTCCGAGAATATTTGTCCTTATTCATTATCTATCTGCATTTCCACCGACCGACGCCGTGGTGACATTTTTACTTTTGCCCTATTAATATTTCACAAGATCGTAATGAAAAACCCATCGGACAATCGCGGGGGTTTTTCGATCTGACGGCCACATCCGCGTGTGGCTTAGGGATGAGCTGGCGAAAGCTGTCTCTCTCCCGACGTCTGACGTGTGGTCAACCATGCTCAAAAGGTACGCTTGCATTGTCATTCAGGAAATCCAGGCGTATTTTCTTCCATCGTTCGGCGTTTTCCGATTAAACTATGGTCTGTGCATGTTTGGCTCGGCTTTAATTACCACCTTTTCCACCTCGGCACGGCGACGACTTGGGGGGATGACTTGGTGGGAAATGGGCGTTTTCTCGTTCGCAAACAAATACGACACAGCAGGTGCGCTGGGCGAACGGTTGGACGGAAAGAAGCGGTGGTGATAATACTTTCAGCTTCAGCGTCTCTCTCTCTTCCAGGATGCTCGGACTCCTCGGGTTGGTCGCTAATTAAAATCTACCGGGTTTCTTATGCCACCACTTTTTTTCGCGTGCTTGTCGAGGAAAGGCGGCAGGTGGACGGCGGTAGAAGATTATTGTTCCGCACTGTCATGATCCTTATTGGCAGCGCGGTAGCTGCTGCTGCCTCCGGTGGGTGTTTTTTCTGCCGAGCAGGAGCTGAAATGGAACAGATCCAGAGAAAAAAAAGAAGGAGAAGAACAATCAGTAAGGACAATGACAGACGGTAGGAGGAGGAGGCCATAAAAACCACTCCGGCTAGTAGTCGATAAATTATTGAGTTTGATCGTTAGTTTTTCTCGTTTGTGGATAGTACTAATGTGAAAGAGAAGAGCGCGCTCGGACGACAACGGAAACATGGGAAAACTAACCTCCTCGAAACGACGAACATTTATTGAAAACCATGTATTTGAACTTCGACATTACGGGGGGACAACGGGGGGAGGTATAGCATAGGGGGAAAAGGATCGGGATTGTAAGGAAATGGAATTAACAATTGAGAACAACAGGGCCGAGAGTCCGTCTGCTTGCAGAAAGGATTTTCGAATGAAAAAGAACGAAAGAAAGAAAAGGAATCGAAGTGAAAACAAACCGTTCGTGTGCGCTGGCTTAGTAATGAATTTATTTTATCGGCTGTGGAAAATCCACTGCCACGAAAGCAAGTTCTTTTTAATCCTTCGGTTCGCCAAACGGACTGATTGGGACCGAGAAATGACTTTCAGAAGAGCTTTCGAGGTGAAGCGATGAATAAACAAGATCGATTAAATTTCACTCGTTGAAGTGAAGTTTGAAAAGGATTTTAATGCTTAAGAATAATTTAGAATTCAAAATAAGAAATAAAACAAGTGCTAGATACTAGAACATTGGTAAGAAAACATGTAAATGAATTAAAGTTTTGGTAACATGATATAAAATGGAACCCTGATTGCTCCATAAACTATCAGTATCATGATTCCGTATGTTACAATTTAAAACAATCCGAACGAAATCGTGGTTTAGTGCACTTTTACGTTACTCCAAACCGTCTGCATCAATATTCATGAGTAATCAAACACAGATGAATGCCACGGTGTAAAGAAAAAGCCTCACAATTCGAAACGGAACGAATCGTAATCGAATCGCTGGAGAACATAATTTTCCCGCTCACCCACTGGAACGTTCTGGGAGCTTTTGCTGTTTTTTTTTCCCCCACTCGAAATATTGAACGACTGGACACAGCACAACCACACAACATCTTCGATGGACGTCGGTATAATCAACTAAATATTCTTGCCCAGCCAGCCGGGGGAGTTCGCTGGCGACGGGGCGAAATGAAAGAACTAATACTATTCCCTATGCTTCGGCGACTCCTAATGGAAAAATTCAATTTCTATTATTAAATTTAATGACGGATTTCCATTTCACTCCCTATCACTAAAGCTGGGAGCGAACTTGCGCTAGCCAACGATGCTTTTTCTTTTCCCACCCCAACACATGGGGTGGGGGTCGGAAAGCTTGTGCCCTTTTAGGTTCTGTTTGTCGTAGGAATCTCCATGGGGGGCAGCGCTTGGTGCGCTTTTCTTCTTTGATTTTTGCGCCGCATTTGCCAACTTAGTTTGCGCTATATTGTTCCGGTCTGAAGTGAGCGGTTTTTCTCGCTTTTTCTCGGTTTTTCTTTTATTTTCCTCTTCGTGGCCTTTTGGAGGAAAAGTGTTTTGCTCTTTAATGACATTCGACATTCGAGGGAAAAAGTTGTGTAGTTCCGTTCCGCCGTGGAGCTCACCAAGGGAAAACAACCGTCATTGTCAAACCAACATTTCTGTGAAGCTCCCTCAACACTAACCTGTACCTTCGTTCCCCGACGTTTATCAGTGAAAAACTATTTTATAGATCAGTTTTTCCCCTTGCTCTTTTTCTTGCGGTTGTCTAGCTTATTGTCCAATCTCGAAAGCTCTGTTCACTAAACCTACAGGAGGGTGTATCGAAAATGGACGACGTGTGTGTGGTGACTTTTCCATGCTTCTCGAGTGGTGAGCAGGGTTTGAGGGACGAGGAAAAAATATCCAAATCCTCCGGAGAGCTTTCCCGGTTGATTATGTTTACCGTAAGTTACCCGGGACCAAGGAAACGAGTCTTGTGATGTTCGGCTCGTGCTGTGGTCAAGGCAAAAAGGAAGGACGAAAAAAATGTAATAATAAATAACCCTACCATGTGGTGGTGTTCCTCAAGCAACACCCTTTCCCTTCTCAAACACACGTCGCGTTGTCTGCACGGGCACGAAGCGTGAAAGTAATAAAGCACAAATTGATTCAATCAATTGACATGGGACCACCGGACAACGGCGAGCAGCAACTCCCAGGGATCCCCGGGACGACAAACCGGAGCGTACTGGATATGGTACGGCCTGGCGAGAAGGCGAGACTTTGTTTTTATTACACTCCAGGCCGCTAGTTTCCGGTTTCTTGCGTCGGGTTTCCCGCTGACCCAAACCAACCACCCAGGTTCGTTGATCGAATTTCACTCTGGGTAGCTTCTGGTTCGTTCCGGAAATGTCCGGACCTCCCGCCACGTTCCGTTCGGTTTACTCGATGGTTACGCAATCCCAGGGGATGGGAGGCCACCTCCCCCCACAAGATAAAAAATCGACCGCCCGATTGGATGATTGTTGATGGCTGGTTTGCGTTTATGATGTGACCGATTAAATATTTATCCTTGGCTAGGTTCGTTTTCTTTCTAGCTCCCGTGGGACTCGCTACGTTTACCTTCGTAAGCCTCGGAAAAATGGTATCGACCTCGGGAAAAGAAGTATCGATAAGGCTTGGGGGGCTTGTATTGTTTTCTGTCGTTTCACGTTCATGTCAATCATGCTCTGAAACACCTCCGATTTCGGACATCGCATGAAGGAAAGCTCCGTTTTATCAAATTCAATCATACGATGCTTGACCGAAAAGAAAAGCAAAGGGTTTAGTATGCGATGCGAAAACTACATTTTTCCCACCAAGGTATTCTCCCTTTCTTATCCCCAAAATCACCTCAACGACCCGCTTTGCGTCTATATGGTTTAATTTAAGGAGGGTGGTGTAGAAAGCTTTTCCCCAAGGAAAGGCGGCAGAGCAGGACACTCTTATCGATTGATAGTTACCCAAGCAGCGATCGATTCCTGAATTCCCTCTCCCCTATCACGAATGGAATCGCCTCGCCGATTTTCCGTGCGGAAAACAAGAAGGGAAGCCTACATCCGATTGAAGGGTCCTTGGGTGGCTTTTTCCATGAAAGAGGAATCAGGCGCGTATCGATTGCAAGAGTGCCCCGCTTCATCAGCCTATCCGATGCTCGGGCGTTCAACCATTCAACCATTCAGCTAATGCGAACGATGGCTGTCACGATAAATTTTCCCCAAAATGACATAATAATAACGATAATATGGTACACGCGCGCGTAGGTGGAGGTGATTGGCCATTCCATTCCGATTGGGGGACTTTGACGAGGGGGGGGTCCGTACGGAATTACGTGAAGCCGGGTTCAATTCGTCCCACGGTGGTGCGCTTTACATGATTGAATGAGGGAAATTAATAAAAAAGGCGCTTAATTGTATTTAATCATTACCCAAGCATATGTCGGAAAATAATTTTAGAAGAGTGGATGGTGTGGTTTATTACAGGCTTGCAGATACAGGAATTTTCAGATGATATCATAACAGTAGCAGTATTTATTCCAACTGCAGCACATGATATTCCAAAAGTATCAGTTGATTTTATAACGCGATCATGTTTATTATAACTGTATCAGTTGAAATCAGAATCGTAGCAGTTGATGTTATAAAGTTGGTATGGCAGGTCGAGCGATGTACGTAACGAGCAAGTATAAACGTATATCGCACGAATGAGACTTCAATTATTATAATAATTGAATTTAATATCAACTGCTACGATTATAATATCAACTGCTACGATTCTGATTTCAACTGACACAGTTATAATAAACATGATCGCTTTATAAAATCAACTGATGCTGTTGATATTCTAATGTGCTGCAGTTGGAATAAATGCTGCTACTGTCATGATATCATCTGAAAATCCCTTTCGTAAAAAATTTCAAATCGTAAGTCTTTGTCCTGGAGTTATTAAATATATTTCTTAAAATTAAAGTAATATCGAAGCATTTATGTAAACTGCTGTTAATGCTCTGTTTTACCCCCAAAATACTGTTTAATTGCAACTCGCCACTGTCGCGGAAAATCCATCATCGAACAGAAATGAAGTTTTCTTTGATACAAATTTAATTGATTTTTATTTCGCATTGATATCGGAAAACCGGGAGCTCGGGGAAACTCGGGGAAACTATCGACGTGACAGCGGCTCGACAACAAAGTATCATGCCACGAAATGTGAAATTGTTGCCGCCGGGGGAGGGAACCACCCGCGATCCGAACGGGAACGGGATGATCGGTGCCAGTGTTAATAATTAATTTTGCGATTTTTTGACAACTACTCTATCCTCCGCATCACCGGCGAAGACATCTTTCCTGGTGCCAGCCCGATCGGGAAGTGGCACGTATTGTAGTGGTGGTAGTAGTAGCAGTGGTAGTAGTCGAAGTGCCAATCGGCAACCCGGGGTTTATTAATGTTTTATTGAGATTAATTGAATTCGCCCAGCTTGATTTGATTATGTCGACAGGGAAATGCCAGTTTCAGTTGGAGGTGGTGGGGGGACATTTGGGGGTGGGCTGACATTCGGAAAACCATCATCGCCATCGCTCGTCGATTTCGGTGCCCGTATCATCGGCCCGTCGTCATCGGTTTCCGCAAACCAACGCCGGAAAATGCGCGCCACAACGTGCTGGAAAATTCATCGGCAGCACGTCAGTGTTAAAATTCGATGAATCGCACGTTTCGCCCGTCCGTCCGGTCGCGAGAGCGAACCCTTTAAGGCGGTGGCCAGCACCATAACCGAACGGAGGACGCATTCCGTTCGGGAGTGGATTTCTGCTGTCACTTTCCATTTCTTGACAGCGCTAGAATAATCGAGCGCCTGGACCATGGGGCGTGGAATGGAGCATAGAGCATCAATTATTTCTCGAGAACTGGAGTTTCCTGCTGTCAGAAATACTTCCCGCCCGGTTCCGACCCGCTGCGGGTTATCGTGATCGTAGGGTTTATTTATGTCAATCAGTTTGTTTTCTGATTCATATCCCAAACTCTAGGAAACCGGGCACCGAGAGTCCAGGGACGGAACGAACGAACGAACGAACGAACGAGTGAGTGATAATACAAGTGCATGGAAGTGCAACCAATTGTTGGAGTTTGTCAGCCGCGCGAGCGTTTGGATGATAATTTATTCTGACCATCCCCGGGACCATTCGGGAGCAATGTTGCAGAACAGAACGGTACGTTTCGAGAACCATTCGCCTGAACGGGAAGTGACGTGTGACATTATTCTGGAAGGTTTTTATTTTCCCTCAACGGACAACTATATTGAAAAGCAAGGGTTTAACACGTTTTGACTACATCCTGCATATTTAACCCATGTCTCTCCAGAATATACTGTTGTTTATTTTAACCACTTGCTGGTTCTAGAATAATTTAGGAAAAATGTTTCTGACCCGCGCATACGTTGTTAAAGGCATGTAAATTATTAATTAATTTCGCCGGGTGTGTGTTCGAGCCCTGTGTGGAGGAAGAGTTGCACTTCCGAAACATTGTCACCGTTGACAACCACTGAAAAACGGTGGCACACAGAAAAACACACATCGATCGAGCCCCGGTGTACGTGAATGGCTCAATTCTATTGGTTTTGTGGCGCAAAACATTATTCCTCACCGCGATCTATCGTCCACCAGCTCCGAAAACTGTAGCTACCAAAGGCCTAAATGCAATTTCTATTTCAGTGCAGCCGTGGGTGAGGCTTTTCCCTGGCCATTGTGTGTCGTCGTGCGACATGCGGCCAAAGAGAACCGACAACGAAAAAAAGGTAAAACAACACGTGGAAACATGGAGTTGGAGTGTGCGTACGTGCGCGTCTCCAAACATCATCATCATCATCACCTCCCCGGAATGAATGGACCTTTCTGCACAGCCAGCTCTCGGTTGTGGTGCCGGAATGATATTTCAATTTCCGACCTCGGTTCGAACCTGCCCCGTCCGAACCTGGTCGAGCCTTTCCCACCCGGTATGTGTGCATGCAGCTGCTATTTATTTCTGTTGATTAAATTATGATTGCATAGAAAAAAATGACCCCCCTCTGGTCGATTCGTTATGGTGCGTTCGGTTTCCGTTATCATTTAACCGAATCGATCCGCTCCTGAAACAGGACTCTCGCGAGGGAAGGAACTAACTTGCGAAGGTTTGTGACAAAGTTGCCTGATGCATCGAGCGTACGTTGTGTGCACTTTATTTCCATATGTCAACCTTTCAGGTAGAGATGAAGTCGATCCTTCTGGCGATTGCACATTGTTCTAGATCGATTCGAGTTGGTGACAGAAAGGAAAACTGAATTCACTCCAGGAAGAGACTAACATTTTACTTCCCTACAAAATACACTTAGTTATTAAATTAAAGAAATATATTCTTAGATTAAATTCCTATCTGTCCGATAACTCTATTTATCCAATTCTATTTATAGGAATGGATATTTGGAATAAAAGTATTGAGATAGCAAATCATAGCTCGATTTCTCTGGTATGAAAAATGGATGCATTTTCCGTGTAGACTGTCAACTATTGGGATATCCTGTTTCAGATTTGAAGAGAGGATATGCATCATCTCGCAGGATAAAAATATTCGAAGGGAACTTTGTTAGCCAAAAATACTCTAATAGAAATATTTGTCCATAGTTTCTCTTCTGTTTCAGTAAGAACCACAATATTGAAAAGAATGTACCAAACTATTCCGAAACTATTCTGAAAATCAAAACATTGTAGTCTATAACATAGAAATCGAGCAAAAGAAGAATGAGTAGGAAAACACGTAAAATAAAACGAGTTTATTTAGAATAGTACAGAACGACAGAACGAAACGCCGTACTTTTGAGTTTCTAACATGAAGCTTTAAATGTTGTTACTATCTTGAGGAACATTTCGGAAATCCGGTGGTAGACTCAAAAACCGCCATTTCCGTCTGATAAATCTTCCTTCTTTCCAGCGAGTGGAAAATGGGACAATTGGGAACGAGCTCATTTCAATCGGTTTTTCCGTTCACCTCAAACCGGAAGCAACCAGTTGGATGGAGGATGGGTCAGAGATCATCACGGAAATCGGATGCACAGAAAACCCATACTTAAGGCGCACCTTACAACCCCCGGCACACTTTCCCGGGGGCAAATCAATGATTCCGAGCGAACGCGGGGGTTTGCCGTTCCGGAAAACAGGTACTTGTTCCGGTGCGAAAGGCGCACAGGCGGCGGTATCGGAACGGAAGTCAGCCGACGATATTAATTTTATGGCCGTCCGTTTAAAGCGTTTTATCTCTCATTTCCCCCCCCAGATCGTTGTCTTATGGAATACATTCGCCAGGCAGGAGGATATGAGAAGTCACTTCCGGCGATGGCGCGCGTGAAGAGGGGAAACTCGCAAGTGATGAATCACTTTACCTCTTCCGGATCTCCCGATAAACGGCGGGCGACGGGCGTTGGTTGATATTAAATTCAAATCCAATTGAGCAACGCACAATCCCCCGATCGGCTTTTCCTTCGGATTCGCAACGAGAAGAGCCAAACATTTATACGCGCAGCGGAGATGGAGAGAATGGAGGACCGATTTCGCCTCCGTATTTCAACGCAAATCGAGTGGAAGATTGCTGATTGGCAGTGGGCCTATGTTGATGGCTGCGGAAGGCTGCGCCTTAGCGCCTTATTGCAATGAGGTTTGGGTCGGTGTGGATTGATTGAAACCATTGCCAACTCAAACAAGCCACTAACGATGGAAAACTCTTGTTTCCAATACTAAAATCGAATGAAAATTGCTTTATCAATGTTTTTTTTCTACCTTAAACATTCTCTTATGATGTGCTGACTAAATTTTATCGTTTCACTAAAAAAAAATTAAAGTTTCTATGATATTTTCAATCCACTTCTCGACACCGTTCAAATACTTTGAACCACAAACACCTTCTCGACTGGTGGTTAAACGCGCAACCACCTTGCGTCTCCCCATACGAGCTGTCATTAATTTAACAAATTGACCTCTATCTTCACCAAAACCATGGTCGGCAAAAAAAACAAAAAAAAAACTGTGCCCATTGATATGAAATCCTTTTTCACACACCGACGATCGAGAGAGAATAGTATCATAAAATTTGTGTCTGGAAATTTCAATCCCCGACCACAACTTTGGAGGTTTCCATTTACACCGACCATAAATCAAGCACCAACCCACACATCAACAGCTTCTCTGGGTGTAAGCGAAATAAAAACTAACGTCCTCATTCGTAAACCCCTTGAACTAATTTGTTTTTCAAACCCATTGGCAAGTGGCGAACGAAATCAAATCGATGTGTGACACATAATTATAGCAACCGGCAGAAACTTTAGAAATTTAAAGGGGCGCGGAAAACAACTTTCAGTGGGAGTTATGGAATATCGTTCACAAATACATATCAACTTATATTCATCGGGAAAAGTTGTAAAAAACATTTTATCAGATTGAAATAATTTACACCTTGCATCAGGCACGATTAAGATGCGAAGTTTGAGTGCAAAAGAGGAATAGGAAAAATTGAAAATCCTTTTTAAGGTCCCGCGACTGGCAAAGGCTGATACTAAACCCATCGGTCAAAAGTGTAAAAGCACGGAATGAATGTTCCGACCGATAGGACCCCAAATGGAGGGAATGAAAAATATTTATTAATTTATCCAGTTCGCAAGCCGCCCGGTGCTGATTTGATTTCGAGCCCCATCCAATATCGGGCGGGGGGGAGTTTTGTTTTTATTTCCTGCATGTGACAAGAACAGGTCGGAAAATCTCTGGACCAATGCCACATACCGAAAAGTGTCTGGCCCATGACCAACATTCGACCGATCATCCAATTTAGATGATGGGCGGGCACGGCGGCGGCGGCGGCGGCGAGGTGTGTATCGTGCGTCACACATCGGAACATTTTTTGACGCACTCACTGGAAAACCGTTTGTGAAAAGGTTACGAGGGGGGGGAGAAAAGTGGGGTTGGAACGCGTGTGTCGGCGTTTTCACTGTATGCTAAAACTTCCACTTCAGCCACGAGGCCAACTGTGTGGGGGGGAGAAAAAAACCCAAACCATATGAAGCAACATAAACCTCCCGCCCTCAAGCACCCCTTACCTCACCGCTAACGGTTCGCCTCAAGAGTGGAGAGTTTGACGATGCTGACATGTGGCACACGCGAGTACACAAATAATCATAGGTACTACACTACATGCAGCATGGAGGAGAGCCATGGGGGGGAGCCGTGGATACGAAAGGAGAGGGAAGCCGGGACTCACAAACTGGCACAACTTGGGTGTCAGTTTCATTTAGATTGCCCCTGCCTCCTGGAGCTCCGGGGCAGAGATAGGGAAGGCGATGCCAACCACTATATCTTTGTCAGCGGGGACGACAGAAAAAGCAGATGGCGACAACATAAACCTCCACACACACTCACACGAGAGCCTCGAGAAAGGAGGAGGGTGGTTGGGCTGCCCGTTGGGAAACTTTGGCAAATAAAATTGTAAACACAAACTATGACTGACTCACTCACAACTGCTGCGAAAACTGCTCGTCGGGGAAAACCCCCGTAAAACAGCCGAATAAACTGACGTTCATGCGCTCGGATGCTTCCCCCCTCAAACCTCCTCCCCAATTTTTGTTAGAACTGCATTTCCACGAGTGCGATAGTTTTCAATTTCATCTGCAATTGCTTTGTGCTCGGGAGTTTCATTCGTTCCTTTTCCTTTTGTGTACCATTTGAATTCTGCTTTTTTTAAACACATTTTCCATCAAACTAGTCATAGTTTTAGTTCGTCGAAAAAGATATTCACAAAGCGACGGGAAACCTTCCGGAACAATGGCTGTGAGAAGGATTTTTCATTTTGACGGACGATGCTTGATGACATCGTGTTGTTGAACAATTGTTTTGTTTTAACCTATAGGTTTAATTATTTTTCTATGAAATTGCAAGCTGTTTGTGGAATCGATCTATTGATTAGATTTTTTTTAGAATACGATTCGTTACGATAAAACACACACATTTTTCAAATTTAGATTACGTTTTCTCTGAAATGTAAATAATTTGAATTAGATCCTTTTTTCATATATTTCCTCAACCCTCAAAAGGACGATTAATTCATCGTAAATACACCTGTCAATACGAGAATTTCTTCAACGCTTTAAAGTAACATCTTCTTTAGCATTGACACGACGCCACTTCCCTTCGCACGCCGAACAAGACTCTACAAGACTTGGTTAGTAATCTTATAAATTATTTACATAATTGATCAGTCGCGTCGATGATTTGAGCACGTGGCCGTTTTTCCCAACACCGGTAGAATGAGTCAATCAGCGTGAAAAATGTGACAGATAAATGCGCACTCGTGACTTCGCTCAAGGAGATACGTTTTAATATGAAAAACATGACAGTTTAATTCGCTAAAAGCGATGGCGTTTAGGTTCGACTATGGTTGTAACTCGCTTTTCTCCATAAATTATGGCTTACGGGACCGCGATCGTGGATGGAAAGTGAATTCCATTAATCGATCCGATTGATTTTTCGGATTCAAATTTCGTGCAAGATTTTCCCGCTCGAAGCTGACTTGTGAGCGATGGTGAAAGCATGACGAGCACCGCACAAACTGTCCACTCATCAATCTGGGCACGACGAGGACGACGTCGTCGTCGTAAACGAATAAAACGTCACCGAAAAGCCGACACGGGCTCGGGTTTGGGCTCCGGATCCGCGGGGTGATGTTTACATTTGTCAATGCTATAAATATTAATGATGTTGATGAACCCGCCTCGATGGAAGGACTGTCGATTGACTGAGGGCCTGGATTTCGCGACCACGGGTTTTATCGCAACCGAAAATCGATCGACGAAACGTGACCGCCGAGCGGAAAAAATGTTGTGTTTGTAAAAACGATTTAACCAAACCTGAAAGCGAAAGTGAAAAGTGTTTGATCGAACCGTGCCGTGAAGTTTATGCCTGCCACGTACGGGAAGGTGAAATTTCGGCTGCCTCGCTGTCAGCCAAGCTAATTAAAATTTTCCACTTCGATTCCAGCGATAACTCTCTCGGGCAAAGCGAAAAACCCGAAAAACTGGGCATCTGTTTCAGAAAACCGCGTCTACTTCATTTTTGTTTTCGCTTTTTCACGCTTATGATTGCCCATTTTGATACCGCACACTTCGCTACATCCGCCCTTCCGTGTGGGGGGTAGGGGGTTGGTATTTATTTTCCTTCCGTTGGCGGTCGAAGAATTTGCGCAATATTCCTCGGACTTGATACAGATCTAAACTCGACTCGGATGCGATTACGGCAAACAGCAAAGGGGAAAGAACGAGAAAGAGTCACCTTCAATATGTCACATTTTCTTACGGAGTATCTTCGGAAAAACCTCACACCGACTCCAAGCCGGACCGGCTTCCGAAATATCGTTCCCGGGGCGTGCGTTTTCCAACGATGATTTATCGTCACCATCGGTGTAACGACGACGCAGGCCTGGCCAGGGAAAGCCAGGGAAAGCCAGGGAAAGCCAGCGTTCTCCACTCCGCGGCGTGGAGTGTTTTATTTATCATCTCTTCTTGCTGGCGGGAAAATCTTCCTACCACCATCACCGGCACGGCACTCCGTTATTGGAAATGGGGGAAAATTTGCGATGGGAAGAGGAGTAAGAAAATCGTGGGAGTGCGACGACCAGGAAAAGATGGATCGTTTGTGGCTGTCGATCGTTTGCGCAATAAACCGCAGATAGTTCCCACGAGGTGAATTTGAATTGGAAAAGTTTGGAATATGCAGTGGATGCGGGGTTTGAAAATATTCATGCTGCAAATACATTTGCAACGTCCGAAGTACAACTCGTACAATTTCCCAAAAATGGTGGTTCAATTTTGGTAATCCTAAGGTGGGTGGATTTGACACTTTCACCGGATTAAAGCGGGTTCCCAGAAGCGTTTTGGGCTCGGGCAAAATAAACTAAACAGCGTGTGACAACAGGCCTACTCCTGCCACCTCACCCCTCGCCCGGAAGAGGGGGGGCGGGCTGTTGAAAATTATCGAAATCCGAAAGTAAAATATTTACCCGAAACTGGACATTTTCGGCGTGTGTAATTTTCCCAGTGGCTAACGAATGGTGAAGAGAGGGAGTCGACCTCGATCCCGAAGTACCACCTTATTATCGGAAAAGTGTTTTTTCCTCTGCCGTTTGCCCTCTCTGGTCCTGTCAAAATCAGACGGTTTTCCGCTCTCGGGCGGATGATGGGCAAGTCGTGTCTCGTTCAGTGATTGCGCAAGGCGCAAAAACCCCTCGAGGGAATCGCTTTTCAAATCCAACAGCGATCCTAAACACACACCGGTGGGCAAAAGAAAAGCCAACCAAAGGGGGTTGGCGTAGTTTTTGGTTTAATTCCATTCCCGCCTCTTAAACAACCGAAGCCTCTGAAGTGTCCGTGACGAATGTTTGCTTCCGATATTGAAGTGCTTCGAAATGTAGCAGAATTAAAGCAAAGCCGAAAGACGTTGCAATTGAAAGGGGGAAAACAACACATCGGTCCCGCTTTAAAATCAACAACAGTTTTTCTCAACGAACGAATTGTTTTTTTTCTTGCTCCAAGATGGTATAATGTTCCTCCTGGAGGGCGAAAAACAATTGTCTCTAATTAAGCACGGCACAGTAAGTTATGCTTTTTGTTGTCGCCCGCGCGAATCCAGAACCAGCTGGAAGGTAAATTATCCCAAAACAACACACAAATAAACTGGGGGCCTTCACTCCAAAAAAAAAACCTCCCGATTGTTTGTCTTCTGGACTACACAGTGCCACGCACTTTGGAGGCGCTTTATCCTCCGTCTGTGTCTGTGTGTGTGTGAGTGAGTTGGCTTTTAATTCCACCCGGCGCAAGGCAAAGGATGAAGTTTAATCCTGACAAAACGACGACGAGCAACGAACGGTGAATGTTCATATAGAAGTCACATTGTCGTAGTCCGTGGCGATGGCTGGAAAATCGCGCACTACAATCGCCTGCCAGTCCTCGGGATGTTCTTTATCTAGCCATCTGGATCATAATTCTTGCCCTTTTGCGCGCGCGAACAACCCCCCTCGTGCACGTTTTCATCACCCCCTGTTCAAATAAACGTCGCCAAGGTGAAGAGCGCGCGCGCACCAGGGGAAGGCAAACATTCAACACCCCTTCTCGGTCGGAGGGCTTTAATCAAGAGCATCATCATCAACATCTATCTCCCCGGGATGCTACTGCTCTTCCTCCCGCGCCTCCTGCGGCACAGATATGGGGTGGCAAGAATTTTCAATTAATTTTCCAAAACTTCCAACACCAAACACCGCTGCCTGCCCGGGAGTTCGCGTGCTTGGATGTGTGTGCCGGCGACCCGAAACTAGACGTCGTCACATCATTCCACCCACCCATCCCACCAGCCATCGCGAGAAATACACACATTCAAATGCGCGGCGGCGGCATTCATTCGGTGCAAGCAAATATTTATTAATATTCTTTACGAGACTCGGCAACGGCAGGAGACACATTTGTGCGGTGGGGGGAGGAGGGGGAGGGGGTTAGAAAACTTCCGAAAAATTCGCTCCACAACATACCATTCCGTCAACTCTCGTGACGAATGTGTGTGCCCCCTGTGTTTCCATGTTTAGTGATGTGCAAACTGAGTCAGAGTGAGTGAGTGAGCCAATTCATCGCAATTCATCAAGATGATTAATTTTGGCTCATTAATGATTCGGCTCAGTGAGAATGTATTGGCTCAGTGTGAATGTATTGACTCAGTGTGAGTGAATAGGCTCAGCGAAAGTGAATTGGCTCCTTCCGAATGATTTGATTATTTTGCGAGGTCAAAACTGCACATTTTTTTTCTGGATGGTCAGTGATTACCAGGTCAATTCAGTTCATCAATAATTATTATCCATCGAAAAACTGCGTAATTTTAGCTCTCGAAATAGTCAATTCACTCGCCATACATTCTCACTGAGCCGAATCATTCTCACTGTGTCAATTCATACGGAGTGAATTAAAGGATTGACTCTCTATTCGAACTCACTCACTCTGAATTGAATCACGTTACTGAATCGTTATTCTCATCACTAGTTTCCATATGAGAGACCTTGCGTGTTTACCTCTTCTCCGTGTCCTCGGTTGCTTGGCATCGGCTTCACGCTGGATCAACATATAATTCCTCGCAGATTCCTTCGAAATCATTATGATGCAGATTGAAATGGAATGTCTCCGTTTAATGAACAAGCACGCGCTCCCCAAAAAGCTGTGTGTGTATTTTGGCATCGAAAAAAAAGTACCACAAACCGTTCCCAAACCATGAAGAATTGCCTCAGATTCATCAAAGTTCGAGTTGGGAAATATTCCCCCCCCCATCCCCTTTCTCTCGGAAAAGCGAAAGGGGCGCGAAAATTAGGGCGGCACATGGGTCGTCGCCGTGTCGCAAATGTCATTAATTTCGACTGCACAAGTGTCGCATCCGGGCATCCATAATTTGTCCCACCAGCTGGACACCTGAAACGCGACCGCTTCGTGGCAGTAGTAGTTAGTAGTAACCGTCACCTAATTTTCGACCCCCCCAACCGTTTCACCCTCACGAGACGCCAGGGTTTCCGTTCCACCAAAGCTAGACGAAATGCAATCATTAAATCCCGCCGCCTAAGCTCACGTCGTACTACGCGACAAGATGATGCACACACCGGGTCCTGCAGTTGTGTGCACCGGCTCGGTGCATCATCGTCAACCCCGGGGCACCACATTGTTGCACATACGGTTGTTGGAGCGTTGCATTTCTTCTTCTGCACGTGGTTTCGCTTGCACAAAAACACTTCATAATTTCTCACTGTCACTCCGCGAGCGTGCTGCTTTCTGGGAGATCGCGCAATCAGAGCGAGTATGCAACAACCCGCTTCGTCTATCATGTTGTGTGGCCCTCTGGCTGGACGCGGAAGACGCCAACTCCGGTGGTGAAAATTGTGTGAAGATCACGACGCGAAAAACGTCAACACAAGGCGTCGCCGGCGTTTCTCCCCGAGGAGAGTAGCAGGAGGAGGAGAGGTCACTTGTGTGCCCACTTGTGTGTTGGTAGACGCGACGGCTGACTTTGGGAATCATAAATCTTACTCGCTTTCCTACCCCCCCCCCCCCCCCCCCATCCCCCCCATCCCCCCCGGGGTCCTTCCATTTGATCCCATATCGCTATGACTCGCTCTTGTCGGAGTTGGTGGTTTCCGGGAGGAAGTCCTACCTCCCATGGATATGTGTGTGAGTGTGTGTGTATTTATATGTCCTTTTAATGTTTGTGCTAGGGCTTACGGTGTGGTGGGCAATGAGAGATACCCGCGAACACAATGCTTGAAAACGGAATGTCACCATATGGAGCTTCGGTCTAGCGTGTAGAAATATTTACTCCTCTGAAAAAAGGTTGCTTGCTCCTTTTGCTTGCTTTGTCGTCTACACCGCTTTTGCATTGCAACCCACTTCTTTTTTCTTCTTCTTCTTTCTCGAGTGCACTGAAGACCCCAACGTGGAAGTGTATGAAAGATAAATTATAGAGTGTGCAACCGTGTTAGCGAGTGTTTGAGATTTAAGTTCACGTTTTCGCCCCGAATGGAACGTGAACCCCCTCCCGGTTAGACAGCACAGCGTACGAACGTTATACTCTCAAGGTATTAATTCGCAATCTGTCCCAAGTGCACTCCTCTTTGATCCGCACGATGATGTGGCGATGATTGTATATCATAACTGTTTATGTTTAACTTGTTTTGCTCGTCGTTTGATTTGGTTTAAATTGCCACGCTTTCTGTGTGTGTTTCTCTGATACTGGCTTGTCCTAACTCATTGTACGAGATTTTTTTTAATCATCTCATAAAGTGCATGGACATCGCCATTTTGTTTTACCTACTCCTACAGGTGTTCCTAATTCCAATCGGCTTCCCTCGTTTCCACCGTTGGTTGAGTTTGCTCGTGCTCGACATTACAGCTGTAAAATATGACAGAGACCTTGTCCATCGTCTATCACCTGTCAGCTTAAGCAGCATATGTGCAACTGCGCCGTCAAACTGCCATCCACTGCTCTCTCCCCTCCCACGCGGGGGGGGAAGCTAGTCAACACCGATCTGCTTTCAGTGATTAATCTTCCTGCTCTGTGGTGCTGGAAACATAAAAATATCCCCTGAGCACCACCACCAGCATCCACTTGCTTCTTGTTCCACCGTTGAATCGAGAGCAACCGGATATTACATACGAGCGCTCACATACACATTTAACCCGCCTTTTCCGATCAACCTAGATTTTACGGGGGAGGCGTTGGGAGGACGCGAAACGTTACGGAGCTTATGGTTTCGTTATCCTGGTCAGCTCCGGGTCTGCTCGCTTATCTTCCTGTGTTTTTTTTTTGCTTGTCAGAAGTGTCTTTTATTTTTGAGCTCACTCATTAAAAGCAATTATGAACTTTTTGCATCCTTCTTCCCGGACACCAACACGCTCTAACGCGGTTGGGATTTTTTTTATTTTATTTTTGTTTTCCTACATTTTCCCCATTTTCCCACAGTCCCGGAGTACTCGCCCGCCCGTCCATCTAAAGTTGGGCGTCCATTGAAAGCCTTTTTAATCACGAACCCATAATCATCATGCACCGTGCCCGTTTTATTTTATCTCCCGGTCGCCGGTCACTTTTACTGCCCGCTTTACTGCCATTACTGCCGCCATCATCAGCACTAAGCCCTCCCCCCACTTCCCCCTGCTCTCTCCCCCCTTTGGGACACCGTTTAAGCTCATAAACCTGTTACGAATGCACTAACGATTATTTTGCATCGTGTGCACGATTTACCGAGGCCACGCGTTCGTTCGTGCCGGGAAACTGGGCTACGATAAAACAGCAGCATCTGTCCGGGTGTGTGTGTGTGTGTGTGTGTGTGTGTCTCTCCTGCAGCCATCAATTTTGTCAGCTATCGGTGGCCAGCGCGACCCCTGCTCGGAAACGGGCCCGATCGCTTCCGGCGCGCTGGATCGATGCACTCTTGCACTCGAAATACATATAGACGAACGCGTGGGATCGAAAGGAAAAACGCGCAAAAAAAGGCACATAAAACTCTGCTCCAAGCAAATCATGATTGCGAGATCGTGTGGATTCAGGAAGTAAATAAATAGTGTAAAAACTCGGTCGCTCTCGTTGGATCATTCCGCCTCGGGAAAACCCGCGGATAATCAGGAAATTTTTGCTCGTACCACTTGGAACCGTCGGGATGTAGCCGTACATCGATCCCAATTATTTTTTTCCGAGCACCTTCTCTCCTCTGTCTCTCTGGGTTTTCTTTTTTCATATCGTTCGCTCTTCCAACTGTTCGTCAGCATTGTTACATTCTCATCAATGCAACCATCCTTCTCGGCGCAAACCCGCCGCTTTCGCTGCTGCTGTATTACCTTTAACTTCAGATACTCTTTGTGAATCCTTCTGATCGGGAAAAGCATCCAAACAGCAGCGGGAGGCCAGAAGCCAGCCAGCTAATGGCAACCCACACACACGCAACGACCCCGTGCGAACCGATATGATGATAAATGGTGGTAATAATTGGAAAATAAATGGGCTTTCCATTATGGGCAGCCTCTCGCCCGGTTCAGTCGGGGAAGGGCCACACACACACAAATTGGACTTATCCAATTGGAAGTTAATTTCGCCCCGAACCACCACCTCCGTTTTTGCGCCCGTAAAAAAACATAAACTGCGCGAGACCGCGAGTGGATTGCACAATTTGATCGTTTGATCCTTGGGCAGCGCAAATGTCGAATGCTGGGAAAATTAAGTTGTAACGTTTTTTTTTTCATTTTGCGTTCGCTCCAGTAGATTGAAAATGTTAAATAGAACTGGTTGGAAGGGCAATTCATTTATTATTTCTACGTTCTGTGCCGTGGCAAAACTGAATTTGTTCAATTGACTTAAAGCAAAAACCATCAAGTGCTTCTGTAGTTTCAAACAAGTAGGGTAAGTGCTCCTGTAGTGGTGCTAGTTCCAATAGTGGTTGTAGAGGAACAAAAACCGAGATCTACGACGAAATAAATACAATGGAGATATTTGTTCTTCTATGAAATGTTCTTTCATCTTCTGCGGAGTGTTCAAAACATAAACCTTCCCACTCCGTAATGAATTAAGGTTCCAAAATTATTGTTTTTCAATCAGGTTGTACTAATATGCTGGATTTCTCAAGAATTTATCAGGTATGCCATGATTTTCTTAGGGCTATAAATCACTGAAAAATGCATTGGTTTTTGAGAGTATGAAGCATAATGCATTGGTCTATGAGTAATTTAGCCATTCCGTTTGAAATATGCTTCAAAAATAAATCACATACAAAATACATTCAGTCATTTCCAAGTACTACCACCACTCTAGGAACACGATACCACAGAAAAATACACTTTTTTCGTTTATTTTTCAATGGTTTACGGTGAAAATAGATGTTTTCCAGAAGAAAAGCCGTGTTTTGATCATAATTGGTATAAATATGTAAAAAATGGTGTTCTTAACACTTATAAATTAAATCATATTGTTAGTTACATGACTAACTGCGCCACTATTGGTACCGTTAGCCTAAGATTCAAGTTTTCCGATCATGGTTACAAAATTGTACACTCCAATTATTGTTCACTCTTCCGCTAGAAACGAGCTCTTTATAGAGCTTAATTTCAATAGTGTTTCAATTAACTGTTCTCCGCCCATGAAAGGAAAATCATGAAACAGAGAACACACACTTCATAATGAATACCACATGGGTGGAAAATTGACCAGAAACGTAGAAGTGTGTGCTAGTACGAATGGGCTCGGCGTTCAAAGTGGAAGCATAATGAATTCTTTTATGTACTCGATAAGCCCACGAGTGGCTCGGCCCGGGAAGAGCCATCGTCTGGTCAAGCTCTTCTTAGTGAGGAAAACGAAATACAACACAAAAGCTCAAGACAAAACCATTCCCCGGATATTCGCAGTGGATATCGCTCCGGACAAAACACGCGCGCTGGTTGTTGTTGTGCCCATCCGTCGATGGATGAAACCCGTAAAAAAGCTCCTGCTGATATCAGCGCATCCCCCGAAACGGTCTAGTAAGTAGCCGGGACCGTAGAACACCGACGACCGGAGGAAGCAACAAATCGCCTCCGAAACTCCGAAGCGGCAGCATCCTTGACGGAGTTCGACGATGGCTTTAATAGTTCGGTCCGGGCTCGAAGGTAGAACTGAGCGAGAAGAAAAGAAAAAATAAACAACATTCACAAAACAACAACAAAAAAAACCCTCCCGGATCAAGCCCAGACGTTCGTTCCGAAACGATGTCGGAAAGAATTTCTCGAGATGCTCGTAAATCATGACCCCGGCGCGTTGCTAGGCAAGCGTCAGTTCCGTTGCCCCTGGAGCACTTACGATAGGCTTCTTCGGGCGGGGGGGTTTCGCCTTCACTTCCGCTCCTTGCGAACAACAAGTAATAGTCGGATGTAGTGGCTTAGATGTCAGCCGAGCAAAAATCCCTTCTCCTCGCCTCGTTGTACAAAACAAAACAAAAACGCAAAATGGGGGGCGAAAATGTATAAAAGTCAGCTGTTGTTAAAGCGGCATCGAAAGTTTATACCTGGTTTATTGAAACCGACCAACCCCGGCTCTAATCTTCCGGCACTTAACCGATTCCATTTCCAGCGTGGGCATTAGAAAAAGTCGTAAACGGATTCGCTGTTTTAATCATTTCCGTCTCAACTACTGGGCGTCTCCATCGATCGAGATTCGTTCGTTTTTCAATTTCTACCTTTTTCGGAACAATAAAAAGCAACAAAATTCTTCACATTGGAGCTCGCATTTAAGTTGTCCTGCTCCTGGTTTTGCACCATTGCAATGCAAAGGGTGCACTGTTGCATCGTCCTTTGCGCTTCGGTGGACAGCGAGCGCGGCTTAACACAATTTCGTCCGGAAGCATTTACGTTCTCGACTCCGGTCCCCCGAGTGGGTGAGAACGTTCGCCTTTTGTTCAGCGCACACACACTGTGACAGTATTTATGCAGCGTTCGCTACGTTCTGGGATATTTTTTCCCCATTTCTCTGGACATTCGCCGTCCTTGTGCTAACACTACTCGGAGTTGTTTTCCTGTTCCTGCCAGTTTGTAGAATTGTCCTTTCGTGTCCGTGTTTCTTGGCCTTTTTTCTCCACTTTATCGAACCCTTGTCCGTCGTGTTGCTACTGTTGTAGTTGTTGTTGTTTTAGATCCCCGGCATTGGGCAATGGAATTCACTTCCTGACAGCGCTACATCGACCGCATTGCGAATTGCAATGAGCTCAGCGATTTTTATTCCCTTTGGTTCCATTCCGTATCGAAGCGGTGTCTCCGGAGGACGATGCGGATAACGCCTAAGCTATCTCTCCTCACTGCTGCCGATGGTCATGATGATGCTGATGATGATCACGACGATCATCATGATGTGTGGCACAGAGATTTTCCGTCTTCCATTCCACCTCCCCCAAGGGGGCTGTCGCTAATCCGGAGCACTTCGGTTCAAACCGGTTCCCCTCCGGTGCATTCATTGCAGTCGAGGGAACAACAGGGAATAAAACAAAGCTGCTGCTCTCAACTTCAAAACCCGGCTCGGCACTGGTTCGGATGCACTCTATAAATCCTCCAGTCCGTGGGTGGAATATATTTCTTATGTTGTTCCTTGTGACACTCGACAATTTACGATAATTGCTAGCGAACGCCCGATACACACGCGGGGGGGACGGTAAAAAAAAGGGGGGTGGAAGAGACTTGCTGGTGCTTTCCCCAGCATTGGGGGAAGTGAGTACTTATGCAAGCAACTTTCCCCCACTTTGGGATGGGAAAGAAAGTCAACCGGAGGTGAGCAATTGTAGCGAAGAAGCGGAAAACTTCCCGCGGCACTTCCCCCCCCCCCCCCGTTCACACTTCCGACCATAATCCAACCTTAACCACGGAGACTTCACGAGGTCAACTTGGGGGACAAAATGAAATGCGAACCACCTTCCGCGAGCGCTCGCTGTGTGGTCAGATAACGATTTTCCCTACGCCGTGAACAGGGTGAGCACGGAAAAATTGCCATCCATTTTGCTCGAGTTACATGTTTATCATGGGGAACATAAATTGTTCTTCCTGTTGTTGAAATTTAAAACCACGCCGCTCGTGGCATCGGAAGTTGTCCCATTCTCCCTACATTTCAGCAATCGATGTGGAAAAGGTTAAAATTTGTTGAAAACAGGTGAATGAATGTTGAACAATCATGAAAAACTCAAACAACAAAATATATACAAAATTATTTGTCATTCAAATTAAACATGAAACATTAATTTATCGAATAGTTAACGCTTGGAAAAAGGATTAGTTAAACCAAACGTATGCCAACAACCGAGAAAAAGGCAACACAAAACCCGTTTTCCGCAAGCTTTAAAATATTAACCCGTTCAAACAGTGTCCCCCGAACCGAATCAATCATATTTAAATGAATTCCGAAACCTCCGTCCGTTTCGTCAGGCACTGCATGTTTTCCATCATCGCTTCCTGTGAATGGAAATTGCGAACTACAACCGGTCACGAGATGGGTATATTTCCCCCTGTTGCCTTCAACATGGACTGGAAAAGCCTTCTCCTCTAGCTAGTGAACGCGTGCGGAAGCGTTCATATTTACGTTTGACTTGTGCGCCGGTTGTATTAGTGGTTTCTTTTCGTTCCAACCGGGCAGGATTTTCCGGTTGAATTTTTACCCGCCTCCCATTAGAAGCAAGTCGACATGCAAAATGTGCAACACACAAGGGCATGAACTACGAGCCCGATGCACTTTTGTGAGCATGTTTTCTTGTGAGGACAAAGCGAAAAATAATTCAAGCGATGTCACACGACCTCCGCATTGTAATCGGAAAAGAGAGAAAGGGTCCGTCATACAGCATAATTCTGAATGAACGTTTTTTTGGACAATGAAAGGGAGGATTTTTCAAAACCATCACAACCGAAACCAGCGAGCTAAAAGCGAAGGAAACAAACTAACTAAAATACGTACCACGAAAAACTTCCCATTTTCACGGCCTCCCAACAAAAAAAAAAAAAGACAGGATATTCAGACCGGATGGGCCAGGAATGGAATATCCTTTTGACTTCATCTTTCCGCTTTCTATCTCAAACCAGCTTTTGCCGCCGTCTTTTTTCCCTCTTGCCGGGAGCTTTTCCCGATCGACTTCCGGCAACGACCGGGCGGAGTACAATGGCCCTGCAAAGTCATGTAATTTCCCCGTGCCCACCCAGGAGTAATAAGCTTCCCAGTTTAGCGGGCAGGTATTTATTTGTCCCCGGGCTATGTATATGCAGGACAACAATGGTGCGCTTCCTTCGGTGTCTTGCGTTTACATTGCAGTTTTTCCACCCACCAGGAGTGTGCACTGCTTTGTTTTTCTTTTCGGCAGGTGATTCCACAGGAGTGTGTGTCTCTTGTTACTGCAGTTCACTTACAAAAACCCCGCCCCGGGGGAACCGTGTCCTCCACTTTAGGGATTGCAGATTTTCAGCTCGGAGCTACTTTCACTGCAATCTTTTCCCCACCCGGCAGGGTCGGGGTGGGGTTATTTTCGGTACCCGAAAGAAGGATAAGCCCCGGCCCCAACACTTCCGGAAAGAGGGGTTGGTTTTGCGGAGCACAAATTTATCGCTCTTTTGTGGTTCGCGGCTTGCGCGTGTGCCTTTTTCTTCGTCGATTCGGCTACGTGCAGAACAAAAGTGACGACAAAACCTGCTCCAAAGACCTCAGATGCCACGGTCCGATGCCGAAACCCGAGCGACACACGGGACCAAAAAAGAAAATGCCGGAAACAGATTTTAGCGACTTGCTGCGGTGGAGTGGGGGGGGGGCGCTAGGCAGAAGAACTTTCCCCGGACCATTTTCTTTAGACCGACAAAGACGCCGCCTGGAGAGCACACACCTGCAGCTGTGCTGTTGTTTTTTCGGGAAAGAAATGCATTTTCTTTCCGAAAACGGTTTCACGGAAAAAGTCATACCTTTGTTGCCGGTTTCACCACAAGTTCACTTTTCGAGAGTCTCGAAAAGGAAAGCGCTTTTCCTCTGCATCACCTGTAACTCCGATTGGGGGTGGGGAAAAAACAACCCTTGCACAAATGCAGCAAGTGTTGTAAATGTTACGGAAACTCTCTTTTGTTTTTCCCCCTTTTTGCGGGTTGCACGGTTTCAAGATTTTAAACAGGCAACCCAACGCAGATTGTGTTTGTGCGGAAAAACTTCTGATAATTATTGTCTCAACCGTCATTAACATTTTCCTTTTGCTCACTAACCTCTGGGAAAATGGGGGTCCGGTTTTCCACCGATTTCCACGCGCGGGGAGAGCCTTTTAGCAAACAATTACTCACAGATTAGAGCGATAGTGGGAAAAGTGTTTTTCACCCCAAAACGAACCGGATACGCCGCATAGTTCTTTTGAGCTGTTCGGCAAACTGCTGCTGCCGGTGGTGGATGAAAACTTGCGATCCGTGGAGTGGTTATGAATGCTGTTATGAAGATTTCCACCATTTCCCAAAAAGCAAAAGCTCGCCCGGTTTTGGGGGAGGGTGCACTTTTTCCCGAGCGTGTTTCATTCTCCAGGCCCTGGCCTTCGGGAACAAAACTGGCCCGGTCTATAAATATTTCCCGGCAGTGCCCACACCGGGATGGAACATTTTCGGCAGAAAAACCAATTTTCCCCATCAGAGGAGCTCCACCGAGTGAGGGGGGCGACGAAGACGACGACGACAACGAACAAACGAAACGAACGTATTTAATGGTGCAAACAAGCAGCAGCAGCACCGGGGCTCGTTCTCATTGTGGCTCTTGTGGGCCTCTCCCGACTTAAAGAGCCGCTTTCCAAGATCCTGGGGAAAACCCGGACATCATCCCAAAAAACGGATCCGAAGGATGAGAGCGATAAATTAGGAAACAAAGAACCGCTCGAATCGGGGGAGGGGAACGGGTCGTGTGGTATATGTGTGGGCCCTCGTTTTTCCCCCTCTTGGGTGGAAAATTTACCCATTGCGTTTTGTTGAACGGGCTCAATATTTCCCTCGGTCACGGTCGGATTGATCGAGGCCTTGGAGTATTGATCCACAAGGGGCCGTAAACCGGGAAGTTGTAGTTCATTGTCATCCCTTTTTTCGCCTTCGCTCTCCGCTCCTCGATGGAGGTTTAAAGACGAACCAGTTCACACGAGCGATGGGCAACAAATTGGTTCGTTTCTTCATATTTCCGCCCCGGGGTGCGTGTGAGTGTGTGGTCGGGTCCATGGAGGATGAAAAATGAAAGTCCTGTAAATCTTCCAATGCTTCCACACCGAATATCCTGCAATCACTCTTGCTCTCTTCCATTGGATTCGTAGTTCGGGCAAGCTAAGGTTCGGGAAAACAAGGCAAGGATAAAAATTCCTCCACCAGTTCGTTACGAGCTTTCCTCTTTTTTTTGCCATCCTTCAGCTTATCTGTGCAGAAACTTCGTCCGAAAGATACACACAGAGATTCTCCTTCCCCTTTTTAGGGTTTGTTGTCTCAACACTTTAAAAACCGGAAGGAATCAACAGGAAAAGTTGTTATTTATTTATATCATTTCACGGTGTGTTTGTCACTGAAGTGAAGCGCGTTCTGGGCCCGCTTCTGTCTTCATTTTTCCCGGCCCCTGACGCTCGCTCGGTCCCGACGGTTTTCCACATTATCTTGGCGCGTATCGTGGTGACTTTCGCTGAGCGAGCAGATCGGGGGAGGGGGCGAATGTACCCATAAGATCCTATCGCATCGCCCGTGTTCTGGTGGACGGCTTGTGACGTCGGTAGTCCCGACGGCAAGAAGACATTCGTCTTCATTTCGGATGACGCGCCATGCCCACAAACAAAAACACATGCTACCTCCTCACATGCGGGTATGTAAAGCCGTGTTTCGCGCTTAGTTTTCCGTTTTCCGATGGGCGGAAAAGTGCCGCCTCGTGGTCGCCCATCCCCCGCCCGGTTTGGGGAGGTAAATATAAAACCGGCGCGCGACCATGTTGTTGTTGTTGTGGTCTCTCGTACCGACCGTACTCAAAGGAGGCAAAGCGTCTACTTGCCTTAGATCCAGCCACTTGCGTGTGAATCCTCTTCACGCATGTAAACTTTGGACTGGCTTTCGCTAGCGCATGACATGCGTTTTCCCCGACGCCTTACCAGTCGAGTTGGTAGCAGAAAGATAAATATTGTAAATTTTTAATTACACCAACCGAGTCACCAGACGTCGTTGAAAGCGTTCCGGCACGCCCGATTACCATTGGAGTGTGTAGAATTGTATCCTAGAATTAATTTGAAAAAGGGAGGAAAGCTGAATCCTAGCTAGAACTGGCGTTACGCAATTTTTCTCAAACAAACCCAAAGGAAACAGCAACAACCAGGACACAGAACCATTGGTGGGATAACGAGCGATTGGCCATTCTTTAACGCCAAAGTCACAGGAACGCTGATGCATACCAATGAGCAAAACCCTCTGCCCCAAAAAAACCGAATGAAAACGGGTTTCGTACAGAACTTCAAACGGAAAAGGAGTAAGTAAGTGGGGCGCGAGTGGGGTTCCTTCCGGTGCTGCAGATTGCAAATGGCACGTTTTCAATTAATATCCAATCGATACGATCAATGGCATCGGGCCGGATCTTGAGGTCCACCCGGGAGGGAAAAGCTGCTGGGTTTTATAGTCGTAGTTAGTGGCCAGAAGCCAGTGACTAGTTGCCTCCATATGATGATGCCGGCCCAAGAATATCCCCCCGATGGAAGCGATCCTTTTGACTTCGTCGGGGTGGAAGAAAATCAATAAAGAAGTGAGCTCTGGAATTGGTTTCTGAAGGGAATTCCTTTCGTTTGGAGAAACCATAACACTTGAAACCGGTTAAGAACTCTTTCTGAAAACGAGTGTAAGAGTTGATGCTGATCATTGTAACTCGTCTCTTTCTACTTTCAATCAATAATTTCTAACCAGAATCGTCATAAAAGTACACGTACACATTCAACTTCCACTCCCAAATTAGCTCACAAACAGCCCAACCAAGGCTTAATGTCATTCCCTCGGTCTCGGTAACAAAGTGGAAATAAAGTCCGGTAGAGGGAGTGGAAATGGCGAAATAAAACGAACGAGAAACGAGAAGGGGGAATCCTTGCTGGCAGGAAATTAAACTTCTGTTATATCACCGACCATTCGTTTTTTTTTTCCTCCCACTCTTTGGAATCAAGTGAAGCGATACCGAATTTGGCGGGGCGAGGGGACTCGAACTCAAGAAGCGAAAGCGCTCCCGGTGCTTGGAGGGATGCCTGCCAACGGAAAATATTATTGTACGCAAAACCGGCAGCCATGGAAAACCCCGGTCGACCGACGCCAGGATTCGCCGATTTGTGCTTAGCTTATTAAAATATGCCTGCGTTATTATCTCCAGAAAGGGAGAGAATGGTTCGGATTGGCTAGGGGAACACAACATTAAGGGACCGGGTCCTCCGATAATCACCGCAAAAGTTGTTTTCCCTTGGCGGATATGCCGTATTGAGAACTTTCCTTGCGTTGCGGGAAATGAGGATAGCGTAGCGTAAAATTTGGCACGGACATTTCACGCTCTAAAGTCACCGAAGTAATTTAAAGTAACCCCATGTGATCTTGCTTATCAAGATAAAATATTTTATAATACTTCTTTAAGGGTTACATTGTTTTTTTTTGCTTTAAGTACTGTTAAATAATCTTGATAAATTCATGTATCAATTTAATAATTCTAAGAACAATGTAACGAAAATAAATCAACTCACATCAGATAAAGGTTGTTGTCAAAGATATCACCCGTTACACGTTTGTTTAACACTTTGCGACACTTTAGAACGTATCGGTCGTGACAATCGGATGCAATATGAATACATACAGACCGGGATAACCTCATAACACCTCACTGGATACTATCAAACGTCGTGAAACTGTGTATCTCACCTTATCAAATTCGGATCGGATGTATTCAACGCTGCAATTTATATCTTCACCAATGCACCTTTCCACCTGCACTGAACACTCCTTTCTTCTCGTCGTCAAACGTGGGGGGGGGTGGAAATAGCTTTAATTAATTGGTATTGGTTAACCACAACAGCAGGGACCAGTGAAGTTTAACCTTCTTCCGTCTTCCAAACCGATGCCGCACTCGGCCCGATTTGACAAGAAACTCCTTGCAATCACCTGCACCTGCACACTGCTCTTTAATTACACTGATTGCCGTTTGCCGTTGTTAAATAGCAATCATATGCCCCGTACACGTACACACGAACGATGGGTTTCACTGGGTCCGAGAGGGTGATTTTAAAGCAAGTGATTTTCCACGACTTTCATGTCACTGTGTTTGATGTTCGACTACGTTTTTTCATACCACAAAACCAACCTTCGTTTGATGGCCTTGTTGGCCCTTTAAGGTTTTAAAGGGCGCTTTTCCCGCGTGAAAATTCGCATTCATTCGCGTTGAATTTATTTCCCTAGCCCTCGGAAAATAGAGCTCACGTGCAGAGGAAAACCACTCCGCTGCATCGCACACAAAACTCACGGCGTCTTTCCGTGTTGTTGGACGCTGTGTCTCCGGGAAAAACACGCGCGCGTATGTAATGTGATGGCTTTTCCTCCGATGGCCAGCGACAGCGATTACGACAACGACGACGACGACGACGGCGACGCGCTCGGCCGGATATCCACTACAAGACTGAAGAGAACGTGAGCGGAAGATTGATAATTTCGTCCGATTTTTCATCGCCGCCTGCTCGGATCGGTCTCGGCGGTCCGTTGTCGATGTTGTCGTCGTCGTCGTCGTCGGTGTTCTCGTCCTGCTGCCGTCGGAAGAGAGGAAAAGCGGGTGGAGGTTGCAACCATGGTTTTAACAGCGAGAGAGAGAGAGAGAGAGAGAGAGCGGCATGTGTCCGTGATTAACGGAAAACTCGAAACAAACCCCGAGTTTTCAAGTCGAAACGTTGGAGTGGCTGTTTCGAGCGGGAGCGTGAGTGCTCTCACGATGGTTTTCGACGGGCGTGCGGAAGAGACGGTTGATAGTGTGCGAAGCGGGCGGCAACACAACGGATTGAGTGTCCTCTTTATAGCCACAGGAAGAAATTTTACTTTCTCTTCCTGCTGGGGGACTGCTCGCAGGTATGGTTTTCCTTCCGCAAGCCTTTTTTTCCGGACGGACGGAATAACCCTTTTCAGCCGTGCCTTCGTCTCCACCACACTCACCTTTCAGCATCGTCGCGTCGTCGCCGTGTGGCAGACGGAATTGTCAAATTTTCCTGCACTTTTCGGACCCATCGCACGGACCTTCGATCGAAGCCAATTATCCTCGCAAGCCCTTTCCCGGGAACTCGTTTACCGAACGCGACGATTGAAATACACGAACCGCACTCCGCGACCGGGCAATTTCCCTAAACTAACAACGTCACAAACTCCGAACCGAACCGCATCGAACCGGCCTTACGACCGTACCGGGGTGAAATTTCCTCAACTCTGACTCAAACACAAACTCCGCACGGAGCTGCAACCGACGATGTTTTCCTTCCCGTCACTCAGAGAAAACCCCTTCGCGAGAGAGAGAACTAGAACCATTTTCCGTTTGCTCCCCCGGCCTCTGTGACGCCTTTGTGTTGGTGATTTGTTGATGGTCAGGATACGTTTTCCATCCTGCAAAACGGCCGACTGTCAAACGTCAAACCGCGTAGCGTAGCAAAGGAGGAAATGTTTTCCTTCGACGGCGCATGCGTTCCCGCCGCGGGTGGAATGGGAAATGTCAGTCCACGAGGGGCCCATGTGTGCAAGACTTCGGAAGGGACGATTTCTTTTTTTTTTTTCAACCCGGTCCAACTGCTCGAAGCTGCTCGAATTTATTGGTTTCCAAAAGGATACGAAAACAGCGCATTGGAGAGGGTGTTTAATAGTTCAGAAAAAATGTTTTATAATAAAGGATCTATTTTTCATACGGATTCCGACGTCAATACTAATGTGAACATTTCTACCTCTTTTCAGAAAACACACTACGAGGTGAGGTGAGTAGAAAACTTTTATTTTGAACTCATTCCTATATTTTTGGAACGACAACAAACCGTTCCCAAGTTTTCAAACTTGAAGTTTTCACTGGAAAATTCCTTCACCACATCGGACCCGCGTGTGGGTCCAATCGCACTCGGGCGTTGCAGAGGCCAAACTGGGTTTTCCCGATTGAAATGTCGACAAAGTAATCTCGTACAACACGCATCATTAAAAAGTAATTCATCACGGAATACTTTTCCGGCACCACCAAAAGGCGCACTGCGTGCTTTCCGAGTGCCCGCCGCCAGCACCGATGCCAGTAACCAATCCAACCTCCCCTTCCCCCGCACGCACACCCCCACACCCGTGTGCTGCAGGAAAATGACAAACTTTTCCTAACCAGGGAACCCGTCGTGTGGCCGCGTCCAAACGAAGACACGCTGCCAAACGCTACCAATACCACGTTCCGGCAATGTGGTTTGGCACATGGTTTTCTTTTTTCAAAGATGTGTATTTTCACCATTTCTTTTCATTCTTTTCCTTCCACATAACCCCGAATGTGGCATTTGTAGTTTGTGGCGAAGTCGCCCACTCGGAAACTCGGCGTGTTTTTAGGCCAGGCGGAGGGAAACTTTAAATAAGATAACATAATTTCTTCCCTTTTGTGTTGTGGTCGGATTTTGGGAAAGATTTGAAGGAGGATCTTTGAAAAGCATCTTGTACGACACAGCATAGGGTGAAAAAATTGCCAAACTGATTGGCAAAGTTTTCCCAAATCAATACACATATCGACCATTATTTTCAAGCTTCAAAGTGTTATATTTTATCTCTGCTACATGTGCGTGGGTAAGATAAGACAGTTCCATGTATTTTTAATCCCTTCAAAATCATGTTTATTATCCATTTAAAACATCCTTCAATTGCTCAATCCCTTTTAATTTGAACTACAACTCATTCTATCCGGCAACTCGTTTACTCGCTGCGTTTAATGATCCAGTTGGTTGAAAATTTAAAATCGGAAAAACAAACACCCCTTCTTTTAGTCCCCCGCTGCACCGAAGAATGAATGTTTCATTGGCTTCCGATGCCACATTTCGCTGTTGGAAGCAAATCACAGCGCGAGCAGTCTAATCAAACATTACGGTTGGCTAATTTTTGGATCACTTCCGAATTTAATTGCTTGTCAATTGATGTTATTGCGTACGCTCCCACCCTCACCCCCATCGGGAGTTTTCCACCTCACTGTTACGTTAGGCTACGGCATTGTGCGATGATGAGACCAACCCATTTACGTTCCAATAAGCGAATCGACCGGATACCGGGGAATCCTTAAAATAAGCCAAGCCATCAAATATGTGCGTTTGAATTTAGTCGCGCCTCCTGTGTGTGTGCAATCGGGGTTTTTCGGCCACCCAAAAGGGGTGGAAAATGGACCCGCAATACGTTTGCGGCGGCGTGAAGGGAAAGTTTTTGCCAACCACCGAACCAAAAACCAACCCGGACCCGGCACTAAATGACTGTCGCGCCGCGCGAAAATGCGAGAAACTCCCCAACTCCCTCTTCCCGAACAGGTGACGGCACGAGTGACGCCCTGGTGTGACACTTGGCTTTGCGCGAGCCCGTCAACCCCGTTTTTCCCTAGGTGAAAAACGACTCACACACACACACACACCGGCACGGAGCGCATTTTGATCATCCGTTCCGTTGCTGCACCACGATTTTCACCATTTATCTAGGGAAAGCCGGAACCGAACGGGAAAAGAGGGTCCGTGAAACAATAGGCATGAAATTAAAATTCATTATAAATTAACACGTGTGACTCTCGCCGACCGGGTTTTCTGGGGGAAAAGGATGCAGGGTGAGTGGATGAACTATGGATCGCGAATGTCATCCAACGTTATCCACTGCAAGGATTCGGTCGAGTCGTAGTGGAAGTGCATTTGCCGGCTCGGCAGTTGCTTGATTTTGTTGGTTGGCCAATAAAGTCATTTACCGTTTTTCATTTTTTTTCCCCGACGATGAGCATCATACCGATCGCGTTGATCTACCTTAATGACAATTATTATTAATTCTGCTTTACGTTCGTGGTGAGTTCGGTGAGAGTGATTCGTGCGAGAAGTGAAGATAATTCACCATCGATGACCGTTTGCGTTTAATTGAATTTAATAATTTGTAGCAAACTCATTCCAACCGCAGATGGTTCAGTTTCTTTCCTAACTCAATTTCCTTCGATTCAATAATGGATAGGGGGTTGGACGCGATAGACACTCCATGATTGCGTACTTATTTAACATAAATGCACATCATCTAAGCAACCCGAACCTGTTTTCCTTTCCATCATATAAATGCACCCTTTTAAATCAACCTCAAACGTTGGAAAAACTTTCTCTCTGCCTTTTCTGCGTAATTGTTCGCTCGTTAGTAAATCGTTGCACAAATGTTACGATTTTCCCGCTTAAGCAGCGACTGAAGGGAAAAGCTTAAGGTCGTTGTGGGCCTCTCTCGTTTCGATGATGAATTTGTTCCCCTGACCCCTTTTTTTCATTCGTTTTGTATGCCTTGTGCGTATCGTAAACTCTAGTCACCACCACTTCCGCCATCGATTTTCCCGGGGCTCCGATGTTCAATTACTTTTATTCTATTTACGAAACCCGGGCGTCCTAATCCCGCATGCGAGCGGGGCACACCCCCCCCCCCCCCCCCCCCCCTGCGGCTTTTCATGCCAATCGAATCAATCCACCACCGTCCGGCGGGTTTCATAACGAAATTGGATTATTTATTTGCTATCATCTACACTTCCGCGCGCACACACACACGCACATTTCTCCAACGCAAACGGCACGCAATGTTTCGATAGCGCGGGGAAAATGTTATTAATTTCCACGGAACCTCCAGCGAGGTTCGGTTACTTCCAAGCACCTTACTTGCCCTGAAGGAGAGAGAACACGGAGAGGCCTTCCAGAGGCTTGTTGAACTAAAGGTCAGCTAGATTGTGTTTAGTTTTCGTGTCACTCAAGGATCAGTTAGCGTTTCGCTGCGTGGACGCTTCACTTTACCTCGGAAGGCGTCAAATCACAGGCGTTACCTTTAGGATGATGAATGTTTAATAGCTATTGTTTCGTGGAAACAGAAAAGAGGATCGGTTGTTCGCTCCCGCTCTACAATGCATACATGCACGGAAGGATAAAAATATCCCCGCTCACGGATGATGTTGACGTCGCAGCATAAGAATGATTGGTTCTTGTTCGTTCGGAGGGTAGAATAAAACAGCGAGCTTGGATGGATACATTTTTCACCGACAGTTTTTCCTGCGAAGGAAAACCCCGAAACAAGGGCTCGATCAACCGACCAGTCCAGACTAGTGATGTGCAAACTGAGTCAGAGTGAGTGAGTGAGCCAATTCATCGCAATGAATGAATTGATTCAATTCACCAAGATGATTTATTTTGGCTCATTAATAATTCGACTCAGTGAGCATGTATTGACTCACTGTAATTCAGCTCACTGAGCATGTATTGAATGCACAGACTCAGTGAGAGTGAATTGGTTCAGGAAGAGTGAATCGGCTCAGGAAGAGCGAATTGGCTCCCTCAGAATGATTTGACTATTTTGTAGCTCAAAACTGCACATTTTTTCGATGGATAATCAGTAATTGCCAGATCAGTTCAGTTCATCAGTAATTATCCATCGAAAAACTTTCCCTGAGCCAATTCACTCTTCCGAAGCCAATTTGCTCTCACTGAGTCAATACATTCTCACTGAGTCAATACATTCTCACTGAGCCAATACATTTTCACTGAGCCGAATCACTCTTCGTGAGCCAATTCATACTGAGTGAATTAAAGAATTGACTCTCTATGCTGACTCACTCACTCTGAATTGAATCACTTTACTGAATCGTTATTCACATCACTAGTCCAGACCCGGTCGCGTTCCTTTTCCGCGCTTTTCTCGTGCATTATGTACCGCTGGCCGGTTTTTCTTCCCCCCCGCGCCCCCCGGTCGAGTGCACGACGATATGTAAGCGCATCGGATGAAACATTTTCACAACGCATACATCCTGCTCCCCCGCTGCTTCCACCGTGCCGACGGAGCAACACAGTTTGATGGTTTTTTGAATAATGCAACGGTCTGAAAAACGTCGGTCGGGAAATGACGGAGCAGGCCCGTGTTGTGTGCCATAATCGATATGGATAGATGGTGGCAACCTGCGGCCGCGCCTGTACCGTGCCTTGATGAACTCTAGGTCCAGATGGAAAGGGGATCCGTCGTTGTAGCGTATGAAACTTTTATCCATACGTTGTGTCGCCCGGTGCTCGAACCTGTCCTGTCGTCAAATGCATGGGCCTTCCGTATGCAGCTGACCGGTGCGTTGTTCCTCCGCGTTGAACGGCGCGATAGATGGATGACAGGAGCTAACAGCCGAAAAAAGGGAGCCGGGGAAAAAAAGTGACACAGCGCGCCATTGAATCAACTAAGCCCAACAGGCGTCATGTTTTGTGGACAACAAAAGGATTCCACCGAACCAACAACCTGCACGGGGGAGGCATGGACAAAGTCTGATGGACAGAAATGGCAGAAAATGAAAAGAAAAACCGACAACATGACCCGATCCTTCATTACAAGCACTCAGAAGTCGAGTTTTTATCCGCAAACACTTCGCCATAAACCTTCGCACCAGACATTCGGGAAAAAGGGTGACCGTCCATCCGGGCAGGCCACAACTTCCGGAAGTTCTGCAGCAATACATATTGGAACAACTCGCCACCTGCGCTTTCACGTCACCAGGACAGGCCCGTCAGGTCCGTATGTTGTGTGCTTCACCTTTAACTAGCTCTCCGGCGAACCGAAAACTAACAAGTGAAGTCCTTCCCCTATTATCCCACCTTCCGGAATAGAGATTTTCGGGAGCAGCGATTCCCGATACCCACCCGGGAGAAAGGAGTCAATGATGCGCAAGATAGAGATCATTAACTCCCGGAACTGGCGACGACTCTACGGCGATTCGTTCCTTCGTGCCCAGAGTAGCTCATTATGTTTTTGGGGGGGGGGCTTCACCACATGTTGTCACCATCGGTAGAGGATGTTTATTCCTTGCTTCTTTCTCCCCAAAGTGGCCACCTGCTGGCCGGAATTGAATCAATGAAATTTTCGTAACTTGTCAAATACACTTCTGGGAAGGTGGTAGCATCTTCCGGGTGCTCCGAGGCGTGAAGAAACCCGCTGTGGGTGCGAGCTTCTTTGGACGGTGGTGACAAACCGGAAAGACGAGGTACACGGACGATGGCGTCTAACGAGCGTTCAATTTTTTCCTGCAGTTTGGCGTGTCCCAGAATGTGGAGGAAATAACGAGACAGCCGAGAGTCGCCGGAATCGTCATAGTTCAGCTATAGTTGGGCCGATGAAATGTTGCGGAAAAGCAGGAAGATAAGATAGTCGCTTGCCAGCACCACCGCAAGGATGTTGATGTCAGGTCTTCGCTGGATGGAAGTTGTATTTTATCCACTACCAAACCGTCAAAGCAACATGTGTCGAGGACGCATCGATTCGAACACGATGCCACGGCGTGACGATGCTGTGCCGCACGGATGTAATGATGGAAAGCATTTGCGATTGTGATTCATAACGCAGGTGGAAAAGTGCCTTCGAACGGTTTCCCGATCGTCGTATCTGCTTCCTTCCGGCACCCACCCACCCGCCTGTGTCTCCTCGAGAAGGCAAGAAGTTGAAAAATATCAATTGTTCCCTCGCGTCTTCGTTCGGTCGCGCTTGCATTGAATCGAGCGGCCATGATGGCGGCACACGTTCGCGGAAAATGTGTCATATTGTTCGACTGATAACAATAAATATTTGTTTGACGGTGAGGCCTGCCAGTCGCGCCTCACCTCACCAAACCCCTTGGCGTCGATTTGTGCTCTGATAGACAGGCACACCGGTTCAACATCGGCGCTTCTTCCTACGCGACATCACGCGACTGCAAGAAGCTGGTTTTTCCCGGGAACGAATGAGGAAAGCTGCAAGAAAGGGAAACCTTTGTACCTTTATCGATTGATTTCGAATACGCTTCGATGGCTCTTACATACGCAATAACAATCGTGGATGGTACGGCAAGGATGTTCGGATGATAAAATGAATATAGGTACTTTTCCAGAAAATCCCACACACCAACAACACAATTTATAAAAATAGCAAAGTTTTGTTGCGGAATTCCCCATTAACAATGGCTTAGCCAGTTCAAAGAATAACAAGCTAAGGGCTTTTTTTCAAATTAAAGTATTTCAGTGAGACATCAGTTCATTTACTTGTTCTCTATCGTTGTTTATTTTATTCGTTTTCCTCACAATTGCCTTTGTTTTGCTAAGTGATTCCCCGGGAGAAGGGTTCCTGTTTAGTATCGACTTTGTTTCTAGTGGAAAAATAAATTAATATTTAAATAAATCACTTCCTGCTTAAGGGCGCGACGAGAGCTTGGAGAGATTTGCTGTACATAAATAGCACTTCACCTCGGAAACAATTTGCCCATCCCGCTTTTCTCTCTCCTTTCGACGGTGGGAAAATGGATAAACAACGATGAAAGTGTTTCAAGCACTAGTTTGCTGCCCGCGTCGTTGTTCCTCGTGGCGCAAAAATGTACAATTTCGAGGCGCGCGTCGTCCCGGGAAAACAAAGCAAGGAAGCTCGAGTGCTGTTTGCTGTGAAGGGGGCTGGGAAATGAATTGCAACATCCGTTCGTCCAGCTGAGCCATCATTTCGAACACACACACACACCATCGGGAGCATTCGGGACAACGTGGCCAAACAAACCGACGACGCGGTGGGGCAATATTTTCCGAAATTAATCATAAAGTAAGCTTCATTAATCCTCGCCCTCCCGGTTCCACCAGCGAAGCCACAGGCGGCAAAGTGATGCTGTAACCGGCCACCAGCCTTTGAGAAGATAATTTTTAGCTCCTGCTGGAGAAAAGAACGAGGAGAAAGTTGAGGATTGAACCGGGGCGAATAAGCCGACAATCATGTATGTAAGAGCAAGTTTTCCAAACAGCAGCGGACCTGGCCATTGATTCATTCATCTCATCGCATCGGTGAAAGCGGAAAGGTCGGACATCCCACCGGGAAGCTTCCGGGGTTCCCCTTTTCGCCCGGTATCGGTTCGGTTCTGGCGCAAAATCGTACGATCAAAGTTTTGTGTACGTTTTGTAACGAAAAGGGGAGGGGGGGCAGCAACAAACAAACAAAGCAAAAACACGGACGACTATATTCCGTCGTGAAACATTTGTTCTTGCCAGCAGGGGGAAAAAAAACAAGCAACAAGAGCCAGGAAAAACTAAATGGCTGCTGCGAAGGATTTCCTCCTCGGGGTTTGGAGCGAAAGTGCAAAACTGATTGCTTGCCGGAAGACGGTACTCCTCCTCTTAACACCCGCGCGACAGACAAAGCAGCCACTTCGCTGTTCGTGGTTCCGCCGCGAGGGAAAGGACATTCCAACGAGAAGGGGGGAAGGGGGGGGGGGGTTTGAAAGACAGAGCCCCTGACGTGGTGCAGGCCAAAGGGCAAACGGATGAAAAGAGCCGCCGCGCGTGTAAAAGCGCTTTCCCAGCATCGTCTTTTCGCGCGCGAGAGACGAGCAGCAGAAGGAAAAGGCGTGCAGCAAAAATTGTAAACAATCAAGCGTACCCAAACCCTCCCACCCAATTTTTCCCACCCCGCACCGACCCCGTCTCATTTGTCTCTGGTGTGGTCGCGCTGCTTTCTTGCTTTATTACCAGCGAAGAGCGTCTTTTGAGCGAAGCATTCTTTCCTTACACCATTTTGACCATTATTGTGCGAGCCGGAAAGGAAGCGCTGCCGGCTTCATTCAAGACGCGAAAGATGACCGCGGGTGTACGTACCACGCGACACACTCGGAGGAATAATACACAATACTGGTCCGTCCCTTCCACCTACTCCAGCTTGGATTTTCCAACCCTTCTCGAACAATATAAAGCATGTCCTCCTTGGCTTGGCGGACAAAATCGCGCCACTCGAGATGAAGCGGTGTGTGTTGGAGGAGAGCACGAGAGGGGTGGGAAATCAGGAAACGACCGGTTTGCCGGTGGAAAAATGTGAGAAATTATGCTAAACAATAGCGAGCGCAATTGTTTGCGCGAGCAAATAACTCTTGTCGAGCAGAATTGGAAGTGGAGTTTTCAAAGGACGAAAGCATGCTCGGGAAAGCGAAAACCGGACATCCGGATGGTGGGGGGGGAAGGGCTCGGACCGGGAGCGTAATGAACGCTGGGTTTGAAACAAATGAATCGAAATAGTTTAGGGACCTCGTTGCTTTTCCTCGCATTGTAGTGTTAGCGAAAGGAAAATAAAGCAACCCTTTGGGAAGCCGGAGCGACTAATTTGTCAATTCTTCATCCAATATATTGACTCGGGGGGGATAGGGTGTTGGGAAAAACGCTACTGGACCTTGGCAGAGAGGCGAATCCTTTTTTTCTCCAGCGTGTAAAATAATGGACGTTTACTTAAGAACCTCATCAATTTGTCTGCGACGAGCTTCTTCGTAGAAGTCGCATCGCTTGGACGTCCCCATTATTGGTAATATCAGGTTCATTTTCCATTTCGGTTTCCCAGCAAGAAAACCCCGTCCAGTTTTTGTCGAAACGACTCACCATCTAAAGTTTGACAATATACACTTTTTCTAACTCGCGTTGGACATTTTTCCCACGTTCATTCCATTTCCAGCCAGCGTTTCCCTTTCCTAACCAACGGAGGTGTTTTCTTCTTGCCTTCCATTTCCCTCCCGCCACGGGTCCTTCCGAATCGCTTATTTGACTATTTGTTGCGAATTTTCTGTCCCACCTGTCCCCCATCTACATTCCACCGCTCACTTGTAGCGAACCCGGAGACGTGGTTCACGACGGTTGTTTTCCCGCGCCCGAGATTGGCCAAGTTTATAATTAACTTTATCGGCGGCGACAGATCGTTTGCCAAATGTTGTCAACCCTCCTTCCCTGAGGGTGGAGCGGGTGACGGAGGGAAGTGTGTAACTCGGTGGGAATGGAGGGGGGAGGGGAATTCGAATTGAACCCGGTTCGAATTCTCGCCCAGGTTTCGTCGGTTTCGTTGATCGGATTCGTCGGATGGCTTTGGGGGGGGGGGTGAACTTTTCTCGTGCGCGAAAGAAAACTGCAACAATTTGACTAAATTGTATCCGACCGGTTGGGTGGCTAGGGTGGGGGAAGTTGGAGAGGTGCACCGATAGAATGAAGGGACGTGATACTGCATTTAGATTTTTCTTTTCTTTCGCAGCGCCCGCCCTACGAAACCCCAAACGAGGAGACACATCTTTGAACAAATTGTGACTTTCTTTTCCCCCCGAAAGAGAGAAAAGACCCATTCAAACACACACACCAACACACCCTTACACGATAGAAAATATACACTCACCGCAAGTTTTCCTTGTTAAGCCAGGGGCGGTAATCGTTAGCCAGTTCTGCGCCGAGGTACATTGTCACGCTGACCAGAAATAGCCCAGTCAATGTCGATTCGAAGTTACAAGTTTGTAACGGCGTGAAACATGGCGACATGAAGGGGGGAAAATGTTGGAATCGAACCGAATCGTGCTGGTATATGATAACGGTGCGGTACATTCCGTGAAACGACGTGAACGTGTGACTCAGATGAGAGAAGAAAAACAATCCCTCGAGGTGGAAAACAACACACTGATTGCAGCATTAATGGTATGTTACATTGGTAGACATTTTTTAACAATTGGTTCTTAAATAATCAACAGATGGTTATTTCTTTTCGCAGGTTACATCAGAGGATCAACATGATTACATGATCAATTTGAATACCAAGGCCAGAATATATATGCTCCGTACCGAACATAATTAACACCGTGGCAAGTCACCTTGATTCGGCATAAAACAAGAACGTTCGTGCTCCATCCCCTTGACGAGTTTCACCTGGAAAAGTCATGTCGCGTCACGGACCCGTAAAGAAGTCAGAAATGTGATTCGCTTTCGCCCTTCGCGGCGGTCCAAAGATGGCGGGCCATTTTTCATGCCATGCCAAACGATAATTCGTTCTGCCAACATCCTCGACCCCCCGAGCCCCACCTTCCATCGTCGCTGGAATGTTCGCCCCAATACGGAGGAGGGAAGTTTCGCGTGACACCGAAGGGCACCTGTTGCGATAAATTTCCATCGAGCGCCCTCGAACCCGGTCCTGTGGCCCATCGAACACCTTCGTGCGAAAGGCAGGGAGTCAATCCGGTCGATTTATTGGGCCAAACGAGAAAAAGCGGCCAAACCTCCTTTCTGTGCAAGCGAATGTCTCAAACGCTCCGATGATTTATAGGCAATTCGCAGCTGTCGCCGGAACTCGGAGTCGGACCAATCACTCAACGGCAATCAATCGGCATCGCCTGGGTTTAGGAAGGAAAGTTGCAGCGCTTCAACAACATCCTGCAACTATCGACCGGCAGCTGATAACTGACCGTTCAACCGAGAAAGGGCCAACACCCGCTCGATCCAACAAGTGATTGCTTCCGGCTTGCTGCCTCCAAGCGGACACAAGCGGACGCTGTTGACCATCACACCCTCATCATCAAGTCGTCGTCGTCGTCGCAGTGCGAAACATTCGTCCAGTGGCCCACAAATTGAATCTAGCAAATTGAATTTCACTCCTACTCGGACTCGGCTTTCTCCTTCCGACAGGGAAACTCGGCTGCCCTTGTGCACGCAAATGTGTGAATGAAGGAAATTCTATGTAAATTTAATGCTATTTCTCCACAGCGGAGAATCGAGTTGAACCGAGAGTAGGAAAAATAAGGAAACCGACGAACGCTGCAAGAGTTGGCAGCTGCAACCACCAACCTGTGAGTTCCGAACTGCGCAGTCTGTCAGCCTGGGAAGATCCCGATGCACTGCGACCGGCTCTTCTTAATTAGGCTAAAATTACATCCATTCCACTGGGTTGGGGTCTCGTAGCGTGTGGCGGCCTTTTCTTCACTTTTTCGAACCCCCATTTTCTTCTCAGACCGATAATTGAATCGCTGCAAAACAATTTGTCTCGGTAGGATCTGAGCGACCGACAATGCAGCCGGGGAACTAAGGACCGAACGATGCAGTCATTCTGCTCCCCAAACTGTCGAGATTCTCGGAATGCCCGGTGACAAAAAGGAAAAAGGTACAACGAGTTTCAAGGAGGGCTTCCATATTCCGTGCAGAAACCGTGCAAGTGCCGCTTTATCAAATGCAGATGCTTTTGCTCCTCGACCGAGGAGTGGTACAGATTTTGTCTCAAGATGGGCCGGGGACGCTCACAAAAAAAACCGACGAACATGCTTCTGCTTTCTGATCCTTATTACGAAAATGTCGCCACGGTGATGAAGGCTCTTTACGAACAACTCAAGCGAATAGGGGGCGAAATATTTTCCCATGGGAAAATATGAAAACGAGCTGCATTTTTCCTTTGCGCTCCCAATGGTACTTCTTTTGAAGCAAATTCAAAAGACGAAGTAGAGAGTAAATTAAAACAGAACCCGTGTTTGTCCTTGGCGGAGAAAATGCAAACCACTTGCTTCTTCCAGCAACGACCAAGGCCCTCGTCGCCATTCGTTACTGAGAGGAAAATCTTTTTAAAACATATTAAGCATGATCGATCCCAACAGGTGTTTGGAGGAAAAAACGTCATGCTTGACGCTCGGAAACGAGTACCTGTTGGTGGTGTTCTTGATCCCGAGTGATCTCCCACCGAAAGGGGTTGGAAAAAGGTGTATGACGAGCAGTTTACGATCACCGTATCAACAGCCACTCAATCTGCAAGAGAGAAAACAGCGGACACGCGCGGTGCAGTGCGGGGAACACGAGAACGCCGTCGGTTTATGGGTTTGTTTTGTGAATTTATGACGAATGAGGAACGTGGCATTCCGTCGGGTGGAGGTAGAATGTTTCATTTGAATGTTTGCCCTCCCTAGCCGTTCGCGTTAGGAAATTACGAAAACCTTGGCCCGACCGAACGGGGGGATTGGACACGATTGGACCTTTTCGAAAAACCACGGCGGCACTCTAACACCTTTACGACGCGAATGGCCACGTTCTAGACGAGGCGTAGAGCGACTGCGAGGTACTAAATATGCGCCACCACGAGGGATCGATGTTACTCTCCTTTAATTAGCGGAACGAAGCGCGGGATTGGGAAATGGTTGGTTTATTACATTCCCCTATTTGTATGGGGAATACAATTCCTTAAAGAGCAAGCCATTGGAAAATGTTCGGATAATTTTAGACACCTCAAAGACGATGAATTGTTTCTGGCTATCGTATGTTTAGCGATCAATACTGTTTTATTACTGCGTGCTTATATTTTCCACAAACTTTTTTTTACATTTCATGATAATCATTACGTTGTTTCAATCTCTGTAGAAATAGTTGGTCTTAGAACGACTTACAGGGATTTTCAGATGATATCATAACAGTAGCAGCATTTATTCCAACTGCAGCACATGATATTCCAACAGTACCAGTTGATTTTATAACGCGATCATGTTTATTCGAACTGTGTCAGGAGGATTATAATATCAACTGCTTCGATTCTGATTTCAACTGACACAGTTATAATAAACATGATCGTGTCATAAAATCAACAGGCACTGTTCGAATATTATGTGCTGCAGTTGGAATGAATGCTGCTACAGTTATGATATCATCTGAAAATTCCTGTACTTCATTTGATCGTGAACGTATTATTCTATTTCACTCTCTATTCAACGGTTTCTTAACCTTTAAAATTTGTTCACTTCGAGAATACTCCTTTAATCACAAAAATTAAGCAATATTGACCTCGGAATCGTACACCAGGTGCATGTCGGCATAATTTGTAGCTTTAGGCCAACCCTTGAACCAGTTGAAGACCTACTTTCCGGCTTGTCAACATGCAATGTTTTTGCGGCGAAGGAAACTGCAACAGTCATCGATTGACGACTTGTGAGAAAAAAAACCTTCAAACCGACCACATGTTTCGGGGGCCTTGGGTACAGCGTGGTCGGTCACTCCACCCTCGGGAGGCCCATCGGTTGGATGCGTTGACGCCGCACGGTGGGACGTCACATTTCGGTGCCACATTTCATTTCGTCAGCGATTCCCCGCGCGCACTCTCTTCAAATACAGATTGTGTCAACAGCCAGCGAGAACAAGTACAAACACAAACACGCCAAGGTGGTGTTGTGTTCCGATGGTGGTCCCCGTTCCGCCCGGCCCAGCAGGAAACGGCCGGTCGCTGCGGTGTTTTGCGTGTGTGTGTCGGTTCAGGTCCCCGAGGAGCTGATAATGCTGATAATTGTACCTTTCGGTGGTGTGCGCGAACTAATCCACCGGGGGTGGCGCGGGGGAGAAGGTGCGAGGACGTCCGCGGGCATGGTGTTTACTTTGCCGGCTTGGCAAACGGCGGCCCTCGGCCTCGGGTGCGGGCCGAGAGATAAGATAAGACAGCTCGCACTGAGGGTGAAGCTGATCTTCCGTTTGGCGGCCGGAGTTGTCTCTCGTCCGCTGCTCGATCGCGTTTCGCCATGGCTCGTGGAAGAATTTGAAACCCGCGCGAGGGTGCGCTATTTCCTGTACCGTGCACTAAAGTCTCAGTTATCCACCCAATTTTTTCTTCAGTAAATTCGCCCTCCCTGGGTGCTTCCTAAAAATGCACGAAAATTAATTTCACCTCGCGGAAGGAAGGAATTCAAACAACAACCGGTAACGGCTGTTGGCGGTTCGGCTATTTTCTTCAGCAGCAGCACACATTTTGTCAACGTCTTAAACGTACCTCGTGCACTGTCACACACACACACAACACGCACACACACAGAGACACACAGAGACACAGAGAGATAGACAGAGACAGAGAGCAAGAACAACAGAGTGCAATACACTAGGAGCAACAGCAAAAACAGCGACAAATGCGACGAACTAAGACGGACGGACAGACAGACAGAGATCTTCAGGCAAAGAACAATCAAACAACCCAAACCCAAACCCCCGGTCCCCGCCATGTGCGGTGGGGCCGGTCGACGGAGAAGGGAGGGCATGATTTAAAAATAATTGTAAATTGAGCTGAAATAGGAAGGGACAGACGGACATCATGATACGCCGTCACGCACGAACGCACGAACGCACGCACGGAACGCAGGATGAGGGATGATCCCGCCGGCGAAAATTCGGCGAATTAGCGAGCATAGAAATCGCGAGGAACGTGAGGAATGCATTTGAAAACGGCCAGCACAACAAGACGTTGGTAGGAATAGATCGCAAATGGGAAGAAAAATGTGAAAACATAATAGACCACAAGGAGTCGAGGGAAGAAAGGTCGCAAGGGGAATTACAACGAGCCGTGGTGGTTAGTATGAAATAGTAGAATAGTGTGTAGCTACTTACCGATCGTTAGAAAGGAACAGAAAGGGCCAGCGTGTGTGATGTCGGGTGCATCATGGGACAAAAACACTGTCTTTGTTTGTTCATGCAGTTGATGTTGGTAATGAACGATCCCGTCTTTGAATTACAGTGCAATTTTCGACTCGAGGACATTCAGGACAATCAAGAGTGGCACAATTTTGCTTGTGAAAACGATATATACAGCGTGTGGCGCATTCAAGATCAAAACACACATACACCAAGTGAAGCGACAATGAGCGTTGGAAAGCGTGAAGAAACGGGGAACAGAGAGCAAGATGCAACAAGAAGGAAACACAACTACGAGGGATTAAATATAAATTAACAACGAAAACTGTTTCGAAAGTCATCGGCAATGTTTTTAAAGCGCTCGGTAGTATTAGCCAGCTGATGCACCGAAGGAAAAACACACAAACACACATACACAGAGAGCGATAGCACATCAATAAACAACAAGTGATCATTCGCGAGCGACACGACAAGAACATTGGCGTTAAGCACACATCGTTTTCATTTTCGATTTAATAAGAATATTTTTCTTTTTTAAAAGGCACAGTACACGAGAACAAGCTCACTTACACACAGACGAGGTAGCACAAAATCTCAACTAAACGAGGTACGTCGAACGAGGTGCCGGATTAAACCGGCTGCTGCAGCTGATCGTTTAGAACCGTAGAGGTGTAAAACACTCCCCTAATGGTTCTCTCGCACGAATCGATCCGACAAAAAGATCAAAAAATAGCCTTTGAAAGATCCTCCCCTGGACGGAGAGGAGAGGATGATCGTTAATCGAGCGACGGAAAATGTATGCGGGAAAAGCCGGGCGCGAGCGCACGCAAAGAACGCAGACGAAAACGGGAAACCACGCGCGCATCCAAGTCGGAAAACGCCACCAGGAGAACTGAACGGCGTGAACGACGTCGGGTTTTCGTCGTATCGCTCGCCGTCGTCGTTCGCGATCGTCTTGGTGTGAAGGGCGAAAAACACGCGCCCCATCGTTCACGCATGTTAACACGCATGGTGGTGGTGGTGGTGGTGGTGGTAAAGGCAGATGTAAAGATGACACCTTCTTATTGTTGATTTTTTCTAATTGGTCTGATAACGGAAATTATGTGGCGCATTTCTTCTAAAAGGTTTTCAGTGTAAGAAGACCACTCCGTGTTTGGGGTGGAATATGTTCTTTTTCATCAAACACAAGGAGATACCGATCATTTGACAACCGTCTTATTTATTATGGTCTTATCACCCAAGATCTTTTTTCGAAGGTCCAAGAATCGTCAAAACTTAAAGAAACTTTGTACGAGTGCTCGAAAACACGTAGCTAGTGGAAACTACCACAAGCAACGGGTTCATACGGGCACGTTTTCCTTATCACCTCACCGGCCTTCGCTCTCTTTCTCCTCCTCCGTTTCGCATCGAAATGTTCACGCGGGAGAGATACGACGATCGCTGTTTGTTGACAAATTGTGTTGGAAGATGCACGATCGCGCTGCACCTTGTTGACAAAACATTTCGATCGCGTTGGTTCTGTGAAATGTGCATCCATGTTCAACGTGATTTAGTTGCGATGCTTCGTTAAATCCATACAAAAACATCAAACCTATAAAGGTGTAAAAATTGTAATTTTTTATTAAAAACCATTAAACGGAAGCGGTTTATATTGCGGTGTGAAAAAACGGAGGCTTGATCGTCTTAACGCCTATTTTTCTCCCACTCATTGTACTCGAAGAAACGGTAGTCACATTTCGCAAGTTTAAATACACGAGCAAACTGCCATCCCCCTGCGTCATTGCGCAACGTTCCGCTTGTTCACACGAAAAATAGATTAAGATTAAAATGATGGAACAGCACATATTTCACTGTTCTGCTGCGAAAACCACGATCCCACGAGACGTTCGTCCTGACGCATCCTTCACGTTCAGGATCACCGGTGGCCTGGGGACGCGGGCACAATCCATGGTTCTTGCCGAGGTCCTGTCACACTCTCTTCACGAACGACAAACTGAACGAAAGGGTCGCTCGGGTTGGGTTTTGTACCGCGCTTGCTAGGCGGAGCATTATGTTGCCCCTGATGCGTTTGCATGAAAAATGTCTGCATTTGAGGGAAAACTTTTGAGTCGCGCGAATAAATCGTCTCGTGGCCCTCTTACCCGCCCCTCATCATCCTTCGCCAGAGTGTCAACCTCAGCAAAGACCGCCGGCAAATCGACCGAGGACGAGGACGAGAACGCACACTGGTGACACCGCACGACACATCATCGCTCGAGCGTGAAGAAGTTGTAATCTGAGATATTCATCGTTTGCCATTTTCTGCAAGCGCGCCGCTTTTTCACTTTAGGGTTGCAACTCCACCATTTGGTGGAAAGCGAAGGGGGGGTTGGGAATGGGGGGCGTCTGCTCGTAATAGGATTTGTCTGGCGCGCAGAACAAGACATATTTTCGCTAGCAACACCTGTTCCTTCGCGTATTGTTTGGCATTGCGCCGGTGTATGCGCTTTCCCGGAGCGTTTTTCCTATCACGCGCCGTTCGACAACTGTTCAATAAACACACGACCGACATCCCTGGGACTACAGTCAAATTCAATCAAATGTGGCTCGCTGTGCCGAAAACGAAGCGATAAAGTTTAATCATCAACGTGTCCGGGCGTTGGTCGAATGCTCCTCCTTGGAACTCCGAATAGGGTCCTAGTCGTTCTCTCGCCGGCATGGGTTTTGGGACGAGGATGAAAAATCCTAACTTAATTAATTAATTACAAAGTGATTCCTTCACGTTGGCACGTGGCCATAGCCCGGCTTCTTTTTGCCAACGTGCAGCGTTTTTGTGCGGATTGAGTGTAGGGCAGAAGATAAAAATCAGCATGAATCCCAATGCCCAGGAAAAGCGCCAGGGATCGATCGTTAAGCCGATGGGAAATTGGAATGTGCTGGGTGTGTGTGGGCTGACCAACAACTGGTTGGGGAGCCAGTTATCCTGCCAGCTGACCTGCTCCAGTCGTTTAGATTGACAAACACACACACACATAGTAGAGGACCTTGTTGGTTCCGGCGCTTTGCAATTACAGCGAACCCGAAGAGGGATAATGTTTTCGTTGGTTTGATTTTTTTTTCTGTCGATTCAACGGTTTCCTCCTCATCAGCAGCAGGAGACGACGATGAAACAATCTAGCACGAACGATTTTCCGAACGGGAGGGTAAAATACCCTTGTCATTCGATCTAATCTTTTTAATAACACGTTCCTCTGCTTGCTCCTCTAGTGCGTTTTTGACATTGTTGCTAAATGCAGCCCGACAAAAGAGGGATGACGAGAAAATGGACACTGGGTTAAAGGGAGAGTTTAAACATTCCGCCTCGTTAACGGATGTGGTGTAGATTTCCTTTTTTTTAAAGTGCGGTGTAAATTTAACGCCTGAAAGTATGCAATAAGCTGAACTTGTTCTTACATTCTAAAATAACCGATAATTTCTTAAGCACACATTCCTTAATTATTGTAACAATCATTGAGAATTCTTTCTATTTCTTAGATTAAAACATAGTACCACGGTTTAACTAGCATTTCGTTCGCCTTTTCCGCCTCAGGTATCCCTAAGGGACAACCTAATGCCGCCCGGAAGCGGAAAGAATCGCCCGCAGAGTCGCAGAGTCAAATTAAAGCGATTAAGAAATCGAACGTGATAGAAACCGTCCAACCTCCTCCGGGGAGAATTTAATTAAAATCAATAAGTTTTCGCTTCGTCCCGAACGGCCCCAGAGAGGTGAAGCTTACAGAGCTTCCTGTTCCGGTATTTCCGCCATCCCTTTTCCAGGAACATTCCGCCACAACGCAACGTTCACGCAAACGTGGACGCATTTCCGCTGACCCGCAAGCTGCTCCTGCTAGCTGCGATCCCCACCGGAAAATGGGGGGCATGTGGCGCTTTATCTGGCCGAAGAAGATGGTCACTTTTTCCTTTTTCCCTTGTCGTGGATACATTGAGCCCGCCCAGCTCCTTTGGCTAGAAGGGAAAACGGGAAATTTCATTCCAGGGCCAGTCGCCTAATTGGCACTCCAATCCATTTGCACCGCGCTTCGGTCAAACACACACACACACACACACACATACACAGCTACCGTAGGGATGATATGCCTCCGGATGGACACGGCGGATGCGGTTGAGTGCAAAAAGTAATGGAAAATCGGAGCAGTAACATAAAACATAATTCACCCAGGGAGAGATAAGAGATTGGCGCTCGAATCAACGACAATCAAGCTGTCACCGGACCTTGGAGCTGCTTCTATTCGAATACTTCTCCACGTGTGTGCACCAACCCGGGCATTACGAGGACAAATCGATACCGAATGATGCGACTTCTGGCGGGGTGAAATGAATTGATATTGGGACGCGGAGCCACGTGAGATAAATGTCGGTGGGTAAAGGAAGCACAGCACATTCCGCACAACTTCCCGGCGCTTCCATTAGAGTGAAGTGATTTGCGCATCCGTTGTGAGCCCGGTCCGGTACGAGACCGGGTGATATTTGCATTATGCTGATGGAAAATACGAACCTAAAACATCCTCTTTACCAACCTTCTGGTGTTTGGTGCGTTTGAAGGAATCGAACGGAAAGAAAGAAAAAAAGCGCCGCATTACACGACGGGAAGATGCTTGCGAAAAGGGACACTCCTTATGGGGTGTTTTAACGATATCAAATTGTTATGTTTTTCAATAACACATGCCACCGTGTTTTTCCCTTTCGACTTCGCTCTTATTGAGCACTGAAAAGTCACTGTGCAGGTTCCCCGTTTCATTTTGTTTCCGGTCCGGGCGGTGGGGGGAAAACCTCCGGACTGGCGGAGACACGGCACTGTGCAGCCACTCGGGGATCTGTATCAACAGTCAGCAAAAGTTGCCTACCGGAATGGGTGAGATAGGAAAGGGCATCCCCTCGTTTCGCCGCGTGTAACGGATACACACCGCAAAACCCGTTGGCGTTGCGGCCGAGAGAGAAGAAAGGTTCATTGAAGGACTCCCTGCAGCAACGGGAGGGGGGATGGTGTTGGTGTTGGTGGTGGTTGCGGTTTGGTGAAACTCATTTTATGATATGAGATTGGATCGAATCATATTACCAACCAACCGTGACACTCCAGGGATCGTTCGGGCTCTACCCCTTCGGGCCAACCGAACTCTCACTTTACGTGCCCGATTTTCCGCACTTGCACACACACACAGCGAAAATGGGAAAGGTAAACAATCGGCGATGGCACAAAGGTTCGAATTCGCTATTTCCTTGCGCGCACCACTCGGGAAGTGTCTTGAGCAAAGTCTCGCCATGATGTGGGGGAAGCAAATATGGCATAGATTTTTATTTGAAATGATTGAAAGAAGGTATCACTGACATCGTTACACACACACGTGCTAGCCAAGAGACAATACAGAGTTTTTGCTTTCCTTGCTGGTAACAATTTGATTTGCCACCATCGCCAATGAAGGCAACTTGAAGACTTGCAGTTTTTGGGATGGTTTGTGCATTGCATAACACAAGAACGTCAACTGTGTTACCTAAGATCTACCCGATCCGGAATTAGACATCAAGCAGGTTTCTCTGGAAATTTAATTTCCTTCAAAATCCGTTTCCAAAGTCTCGCCGTTTTCTCCCATCAGAGGTGGATTTAATGCACGATTAATTCACAACTTTACGGTGCTACTCGTTCGGCTCGTTTATACGAATCGACGTCAGTTTTAATCCCCTCTAGTATTCACCCATTAAATATGGAGGGAAGTGAGCAAGAGCTCGAAGTGTTGTCTAAATGCTAAATTACACCACCATTGACACCGGCCGTCGAAAGGACCTACGCCGATCATGACGATGATGATGATGATGATGTTCAACGGATATCATATCCTTTTCTTTCGCGACAACGAATCTTACGCCGCGCGGAAACTTAATTAGAAACTGTTGATATCCGCATCACACCCGCAAACACAATCCGGATCTTTCTCACCCTTCATTGGGGTTGCGTGTGTGTGTGGTGAAAAGCTACTGGAGTGAGAAACACCGGAAAACGATAAAACTAATCGCTAGAACATGCTTTCCTTCGCAAGTCTCCTTCCTCTTTGAGGTCCTTGCAAACTTCATCCTTTCCTAAGACACCGTGCTTGCGCCATTCCGGCAGCGATTAGTTTTAATATCGCCAACCCAACGACAGCACTACCGTTGCATGTAAATGAGCGTTTTCCACCACACGCACAATAAATGGGGGAAAGTCTCGTTTTTCTCTTTCCCCACGTGCTAATGTGTGGAACAGGAGGCTCGATCCCTCGGCGTGTGTGGACGCGTTACGCAACAGATCACACAACACAAATCCATCGTTCTAATTCCCTCGGCGCGAGGCACCGGCAGCAGACGTCAGGCTGACAGATTCAATCTGTCACAAATCCTGAAAGCTTTTCGTAAGCCTACCGTGTAGCCACAGGCTTTCCCGGGGAGTGGGTGTGATATGTTGTTGGTGTTGCGTTGCACACATTGTTATGCCTCGTCAGTTGTGGCGTTCAATCAAACTTAATATTGACGCATATGGACCCAACCCCCAGGAATAACAAATTGGCAGTGTGGCAAAGTTCGTTAAAGAGCAAGAGCGAGAGAGGAAGAGGAGGATACATGAGCCGGTTATTAAATTCTACCAAACAACCATCCTTACCAACACACTAGCCTTTAAGAAGACGCTTGCGGAAGCTCCTAAGCATTGTTTGGATGCTTCAAAGGACGCAGTTTGAAAGGACACTCACAAACGCGGGGGAATGTCGAGAACTGCGAGTAGAGTTAGATTTCCCATGGCGTTCTGTAAGGGCCACTTTAAACAAAGCCTCAAAGACCACCCAATGAAAGAGCCCTTGAACGTTGGCCTGCCAGCTGGGAAGGTACGCGAAGGAACCTGATAGCGTCGCCGAATGGAAGCGCACTATATTTCAACTCGCGCCATTACCATGGTCGTTTTGAAGATAGAGAGAGGTCTTCCAAACCCCGGCCAGACGAAAAACCCGCGTACAGGAATTCATAAACAACCGTCAGACGCGAGGACATGACCATGGGTTATATCCCTCAGCGAGTTCCCCAACTTCCATTCGAGCTCCACCGATAACGGTATTTTGTAATACGCGAAGAACGCGACGCACGGGATGACGGCTCATCATAGCCGGAAGCTCGCCGGACGACAATGCAGGGATGCAATACATCCCATCACCACCACCAAGGGGGATGCCAACGAGTGGCAGCTCATGAGAGTACACAATGCCCCAATAGTTCCACCTATTGTGCCCGGCCATTGTGCCTTAACGCCATAGCCAGAACTTCACCGTACCCTTGGGGAGCATAATTAAGTGGAAGGAAACTCCCAGCAGGAAGTTGGAGTGGCGCGCGGGAGGAAAACGCACTCTCGAGGGAACAGTCGTCCGCTATTTAGCGACCGGCGGAATTGGCGAGGGTGCGTTGAGATTTAGCGCCTTAAGCACGGAATGATGACGACAATCACGATTTACAAGCAATTTGTTCGGAGATTGTCCACCATATCCCGTGGGAGCAACGGAACCACGGAGCAGCGAATTTACATCATTTAAATGTAATCACTGCTTTAATGCTACTATTAAAGGACAGTGACCCTCGTGGCTCTGAACGGTTTGTTGGGTAGTCCCAGTTGATAGAGTTACTACATTTTGAAACAGAAAGCACGTTTTTTTTTGTATATATCACTCTTGCAATGCTAATTGAAAGCGCACCTCGAGTGAATCAAACGACACCACTTTTCCGTTGTCACGCGAAATGCAAATGCACAGGAGTTGCGACTGATTCAGATATTGGAGTTTCCCCCACGACGGCAGTGATTAATTGCTACCACCATTACATTAATTCGTCAATATTCAGTAACAGCGGGGCGCACTCGATTGGATTGATTGCTCCCGATCGAATTGGATAGCAATTAATTTAATGCGCACACACGGTGGCAAACTGAAAACATTCACACACCGACATCAGTCAGTATCAAACAGGTCTATTTGGAGGAAGAGTGTCGAGTTCGGAAATCACTTTGCAAACCACCTCTGTGTTCTGGAGGGAATCTTTGTTGTCGCCTCCAATTGGATCCGCGGATGGAGACAAGATCCGCTCACAAACATTCCTTTTCTGTCGAGAATGAGGAGATGCGGCCCGGAACTCAGATCGGAACAGCGACACGCTTGCTTGAGCGTACATTTCTGAATGGAAATTACATTCGAGCTCGGCAAGGGTAAATATTTGCTGATGAGCCCAATGGTGGTGAGTATTGGATTCGATTTAGGATTCGATGCACACCGCGAAGTGTAAGCAACACTGGAATGGTTTACGGCAGGACAACATGCCGTACATTACGGTGTTCAGCCATGCGGTGCGTAATGCCCTCCGAGGCTTATGATGAACCTGATCCTCAGGTGGTAGGGAGTTGCGGTGGCTTGAAAGGAATAACGTTCCTCGGGCAACCATGGTTTCACCGTATAATTCAGTGATCCAACCGTAGCCACCTTTGACAAATGATTCAAGGGTACAATTTATTATCCATCATCTTCCGATTCACCCCTTTGACGACCGTCTATGGTGGTGTCTGCTGTCTTCTATTGGATACCATCCAGAGAAATGGAGGGATGGTGCAGATATTGGAAGGATATGAGAGGCCAGCTTCAATTCGAGGCCAAGGGCTAACGATATTGGAACACAGCACATGAGATGTAAGGACCCACACCAAGCTGGAACCAGCAAGGAACGTCTTCCATTTGCAATGTGCGCACTCAAGTGTTAACGCATAACCTTGTCCTCTTCCCACTTCCGTTTGGAAAATGTCAAACCGCTTTAGTGGCGAACCAATTTTGTTTCAAACTAGTCTTGGGTGAAACCGGAAGGAAGCCATATCCCACCGTCGGCAATTTGGGTCAAGTGAGTTTGCATCGAAAGTGACTGGTCTTGTTGCATCTTCGTGCGGGATACGTTACTTCCATCGAACAGAGTTCCTAACTATTTATGTGTGTGTAGGACAACAAGACCGATGCGTGCCGTGCTTCTCTTTGAAGTGTGCTTCTGGGAAGGGGATCTTCCGTGCCAATTTGCCACTAGGAAGCCGTTCCATGGGGTGAGGGAGGGTGGGGGGAACTAATTGGATTATTTGAGTCAAAGATTAATCGAAATAATTATCAAACAAATAGTCGACCGTCGCACGACGCTCTCTCTCCGTTTTTTTTTTTGTTTTACTTCGTTGGTCACAGGCTAAGGATCATCTTTAGCCTCTTAGCACACCCGGGATGCGTAAAAACACGGAAACGTGTTTGATTTATGACCACTCACACACAGGACACCGGGCCAGGAAGTGCAAACTCACCGCAGCATCGCACACGAATGTCTTAAAAGGAATTACGGATTCGCTTCACCGAGTCCGAGGGGGAATCAAGCGGATTTGGATGGTTTTGCTGCATCCTGCGTATATGTGTATGTGTGTAAGGAAGGGAAGGGAGGATGCGAGGCTATATTTCCTTAAAAACAAAGTACTAAATCATCCTGTTATCTCGTAAACGAAACGAATGCCTTGCCGGTGAGCTTGTGCGTCCCTTTGTGTACCGTTACTTTCGCCGAAAACTTTCGCACTCGGGGGGTACAACTCCGAATGGAAAGGAAAGCACAGGTCGAGGGAGTTGATGCTTATTTTCTTCATTTTTGGAAGAATCCAAAACTGGCTTATGCCAATGCGATTCGTTTCAGATGTTTAGCTTTTGGGATACAATATGGTTTATATGTCGAAAGTACCCTAAGCAAAAGCGTTTTCGTTCTTAAATGGTTTTCTTTTCGTATACTTACCTTATCTACTTCAATTATTTTATACTCCTTTTTCAATTGATTGGTAACATTTTTCCCAATATGTTTATCTAGCTCTGCTTTGGTTTTCTTTGGCCGGTCGATTGCATCCTTACTGCCGCATAGTGCAACCGATGGCTTTTCATTGTTCGGCACTGGATTGCTCATCTTTTCTTCGGCTCCCCTTGAGGGATGCACACCCCACTCCCGCCCTTCTCCACGACCCAGAGCGGAGCAGCCAGAATAATGATAAGAAAACGGAAAAGCAGCTTTTCCTTGTCGAACTGAAAATGTACACCATTACTGAGCACTATGGCACCATGGCGCCGGGCCAAAGGGACAAGACGGTGGGGCGGCGATTTGCTGAAGCATCACTTTCCCACCCGCAAAGGGGAAGGAAGACACCGGACTGCCGAGGAATGCGCTGGGGAAAACGGGGGGGAAGATTTCCCCGGAGCGATGAAACCATAGTTTAAACAGAGTGAATGCAATCGAAAGGCAAACAAAAGGCACTGGTCTATCCTACCAGCTTGTCTATTTGCTCTGGCACTCTTCCATCCTTACCTTACCCCTGACGTAGCCATTTTTTTTTCCTTCCTTTGCCATAACTCTCCGGATGCGATTGATGTTCGGTACGTTTGGTAAACCAATGCTCGCCAGAGACGGAATACTTTTTGTCAAAGAAGAAAGCATATCTTCTGTACATTCATTCTTTTGTGGCTCTCGCCAAGGCACAGCACCGCCTTCGTCCCCGGTTCGGGTGTCAGGTTGGAAAAAGGGAGTCGCAAAAGGAAGGTTTGAAAGTGAAAGAAATTAAATAAAAAGTAATTTTCAATAAATATAATTTGATATCATCGCTCGCCGAACGGACGACCACTCCAGTGGGCAGGGAGTGGTAGGAAGGGTGAATCAACAGAAGTCGAACATGGGAAACTCAATCCCATCCAGTACAGTGCAACCGTAAGGTCCTTCAAAGGAGCAGCAGCACCATTCTACAAGTGAAATGCCAGAAGGCAAGAACTGCTTCCTCTCGAACGGACGGACGGAGGATTCGAGGCGATCGATGTAGCGAAAATCCACTGCCCGAGAAGAAAAAGGGGAAAAGAAAAACAACGGACCGCTTTTCCTGGCTCCGGTTCCGGCTGCACGATAGGTATCAGATCGAACCGTGTTACTTTCCAGCATCTTTTGTCTATTAGTCTATTTGCAGTGAAAGATTTGCCGCCGCCTTTTTTTTCGGCTACAGTTTTCCCACCGAAAATACTTCCACGATTCCGGAAAATCCAGTGGGATTTTGGGATGGAAGCGCACGGTTGGATATAAATTAATTTCTGAAAGTGCTAATTAAAATCTTATTTTCAACTTACCAGGTTTTTCGCTGCACGGCGAAGGGAAATGTGTGCCAAAAAACCCGAACATATTTTTCCGTGGACTTTTTTTATCCCGATATCTACGAATGCGCGTGTTTTCTACCTGCATTTGAGCAAAACGCTATCCTTTCGCTTCGGATGCAATTTTAGGGGAGGGGATGTCAGGATAGAAAGGATTTATTGAACTGTTTACTTTCCTTTCGTTACATTGCCGACTACACTATCGTAATGAAAACTTCCACTTTATTACCTGTGCGAATTGGCTGAAATTAATTTTATCTCTACACTTTCCCTGTGTTTTACACTAGATTTTTCGACTATTTGTTAACCGCTCCGACTAATTAGTTCGTTGGTTGCAATTTTTCCTTCTTTTTTTTCATTCAACGGAAGATTCCTTCCTCTGGTCATCGTCCTCTCGACAAAGGCGTTCTCTTAAACTACTTTCGAAATTGGTGTGCATTCGGTGAAGAACAGACGAAGGTAATAACTTTGATATTGGAAAGGGTTGCTCACAGAAAAACCAATTGATCACTCCATCGGCACATTGTTTATCTCGGCCATGATGTAGCCATTTTCATCAGGATTATTTGCTCCGTTCTTCGGAAAAATAACCCCCGGCCACTCATAATGGAGCAGCCTTCTCCCGCCGTTCTCTCAATTTAAGCCAAGTTTATCAACCCCTTCACTAATCCTTCCATAATGCAAACAGCAACAACGAGAAAGAAAAAAGACGGGAGAGTGCAAACAAACTATTTCGTACTTTTACGAGCAGGATTTGTAGAAAAGTTTCTCGGTCTGGCCGCGGCCCGCCTCCCCCATCCGCTCCTCTTGGTGTTCCCTCCCGTCGTGCTTCGAAATCGAACCACCACGCCGGAACGCCAATCAACCATGAGAATAGAGAACTAACCGAAGCTACTCGGATACTATCATCGGGTTTTATATTCCCCCCGAACTCCCTCCCCCTCCCCCACCCTCCGCGTTCGCCTGATGGGAAAGTTTTAAGCCACACGACGGAACGGAAGAATGTCCGAAACTGTTGTAAATAAATTATTTTCCAATGAAGAATAAAATCTCTTCTTCGCTTCGGCCTTCCGGTTTTCCCCGGGCTTTTCCCCCACCCGGGTGCGTATGTTGTGCTGCTTTTTCGCTGACCTCTTCCAGAAGGGAATGGCCGCTTTTTACCGGCTGTGGGGAGTGAAGGTTGGGAGAGGGGCACATTTCTTTCGGAAGTGCTTACACTCGACATTTCACCGACCGACCGAAGAAACTTCTTTGGTATTAGTTGAAAACAAGACGCCCGGCTCCTTTGGTGCACCTCCTTATGCTTTCCTAGTGCACCACACACACACAAACAAACACATACACACTCACGCATCCACATACATGCACCCGATTTTCCATCAATCGTCCCTTATAAAATCTACTCCTACCAACCTTCTCTTGGTTTCTTCTAGTAAAATAATTTAGATCAATAAATAAATAAACGTCTCTTAGGTTGGAAAAGTTTAACGCCGGCCGGCTCCTGTCTCTCCCCTAGGGCCGTCCGAACTGACCGTTGCCGAAGAAGAACGGCGGTGCCTGCGGGTTCTGGGGCAAGCCAAAGTTCGGCGTCGGTCCTACGCCGGGGACCGTGAACAGGGGTGGCTGCATGGGGAACGGAAATTGAGAACCTGGGAACGATCCGCCAGCCATCGGGAAAGCACCACCACCGCCCGGTTGCTGCTGCGGAGGAAATCCCATCGATGGCCACCCGTTCGGGGCGGGAAATGTTCCGGGTCCCGGGAACGGATCGCGCTGGACGACGACCGATGGCTTCACCGTCGGATCGAACGTGATGGCGAACGGGTTGACCGTGACGCTCCGGTCCGTGGCCAGCCGGAAGTTGATGGCAATATCGTTCGTAAGATCGTGTGCCGGCGCTGGAGTTCCCTCGTCCGCCAGCGGGCGTTCCTGATGTTCGTTGAAGACATGCTCGAACTGGTTCGATGTTGGTACAATAATGCGATGTTCCTTTTGTCGGCTGGTTTCTTCCCACTTTATCGGCCATGCTTCGTCCCACTCCGAAAGGCGGGTTGGGTAGGTTTCGAGCAAATCCTCGTACAGAGATTCCTCGTCGGAGCTCGCGTCGAGCAGTTCGCTGGTGGCTCGGTTGCGTTGCTCCACCATTTTCTTCTCGTCCGAATGCGATGGTCCTTCGAACGACTCCAGTCCCTTCCACTGTTCCGAGGACTGTTCAAAATTAATTACTTCTTATTCTTATCGTCTTGGCTTGGCTTACCGTTGTTGCGAGAAAGATGTATCATTTTAATCTGGCAACTGGTAGCTAGTTAATGCATCTGGCGTTTTCTTATCACAATTTTATAATACAGAATTATCATTTAGGCGTAAAGGTAAGAAAATAGTTAAACAGTGTTGGTTCCTTATGCTTTAGATATGTACACGATCGCAAAGGAACGTTTCCATTCTCATCACAATAAGAAAATATAAAAATATTATCCCAGGCTTACTCTATATTCACATGCCGCTCCTCACACATAGCTTTCATTATGATTGTTGTTAAATATAGCATAACGTAAGGGATCAGTAGAAAAACGGAAATAATTAGATTTCAAGCAGCAGATCAGGCAAGAACAATCGGCGGAAGATTGAGCACGGAATGGGAAAAAGGAGAAGAAATGTTCAAGTTCTTTTCAACTTTATTTACATCATTATGTTTGTAATGCTTATCTTGGTTAGACTTATTAATGTAAAAAAACTCGGAAGAGCAGCAACCAGCGAAACACGTCTGCATCCCGACCTCGTTATCCGGTTTTACAATCCAATCCCAATACTGTACAATTGGTAGCATATACCAAGAGGTGTTTTGTAAGATCACACCTTCTCCGGGTATTTTCCTCTGCGTTTTGTTCCTCCATCACAAATTTAGAGCCAATCGAATAAAATCGAAGACGCTAACGCTTTCCATTCCCAAATGAAACCGGTCAAACATGCATTCTGGTTCCCTTTTTATCGTTTTTTGAAAAAGACCAAACTCCTCCCCCCACTCTTCCGACGTTCTCTCTGTTGCAGAAACGGTGCATCTCGTTGTGTTTTGTAGTATTATATTGTTTTTCGTCGTCAGGATGAAACTAGTTGGCACCGGTAGGAAAGTGTGCCCTAGCCCTGCGGTCAAGATGGAAAACATGTGGAAATTGGTTGGTAACCGTGAATTCACATCCATATACTTGGGACCGATACACATGCGTTTACATGGGAGGAATGTTAAGTTTGAAAAAGGAACGTCTAATGGATGCAGGGAACAATTAAAATAAATGAGTTAAGTTTTGAAAGATTCAGATAGCGACCGATCGTTAAAGAAGAGTAATAGTTGATGCAGATGGAGTGTCAGATGTGAGAAGATTCCATTTCAGATGTAGGAATTCCGTTCCATGAAGACGATACGAGAAATGGCGGAACCCAAAGATGCGTAGGAAATTGGGATTTTGCAGAGAATAGCACTGGACTTCAGAAAATAGCAGCCCGAAAGAGGTGGAAAATATTAGCCAAGCGTGGCACTAGGGGCGAGGAACAGCGAGAGGCTGAGAAGGTTGTTAGGCAGCGTCTGCGGCGGCTATGGTAGTGGTTTCCGCCGCGACATCGGCTTCTTCAGTGACGCTCTCGGTATTTACCTCCGACTTTTCGGTCAGCGCATCCTTCTCCTTCGGCTTCGCCTCATCGATGTCCACGTTGGAGGTGTCGATCGTGTTCAGCTTCTCATCGGCATCGGGCGTTTTCTCCTCATCGCTCGATTCCAGTTCCGTGTCCCGTTTGGGGGCGTCGGTGCCCGGAGCGCTTGCCTCCTTATCGTCGTCGTCGTCTTCTCCATTTCGGTTGTCGACTTCGACCTCAGTGGGGGTTTCCGGTTTCGGGGCTTCCCCGGCAGGTGCCTCATCTACCGGCTTAACATCAATAACGCGCACCTTGAAGATCGATGTTCCGAAGTCGGTCTTCTTGGTGTAGTACGTATCATTGATCACAACCTTGTGTCCATCGATAACCTAAAACGAAATGGGTTGTTTCAAACGATTCCAAAAACCACCAGTTTCTGCATACCTTGACCGTCGAGGTGGAGTTGGTGGCGGCGCCATCTTCCCCGGAATCTTCCGGAATGCCAACAGGCCACACGCCGGGTCCGGATGGTACCAAGTCCCCACCGTAGAACGGATTCCACGAGCCGGCGAAACGATCACGCACCCGCTTCATGAGATCTACGAACGAGAAAAACCGATTAGATTACTCTTCTATCGCAATGATTAACCAGATGTGTGTGTACTGACCATCCAAATATCCCGTCAGATGCCACGAGAACGGATTGTACGACGGGAAGTAGATGGGCCGGGCCGGCACGGGGTAGAAATCGCCGGTATCCACCACTCCGTCGAAGTTTTCGAAAGACGTCGACGGGTACCGAGGGAACGACGGGCGCTGGTGCGAAAGTGGCACTACGATGAACTCCGCATCATCCGACGAGTCCGATTCCTTCTCGTAGCTCGCTGAAAGTGGAAACCAAAGTTTGAAGGTGGAGACGAAGCGAGAGATAAATGAATTATCGATCATCGTCATCAGGCTTATTGCGCATCTCTGCGTGCTGGAAAATGCCCCATCATGGCCTACTGCTAGCCAGCTGCTATGTAAGGGGAGGAGGCTTGATCAAGGTGAAATCGATTTGAATTGTAGGCAAAAAAACGGCCATATCTGCTTCATTTGGGGTGGAGTAGGCGATGACTGGTCTGTAAGAGGGGTCTTGGAACTGTTCAGCCCAAACTTTTCTCGGGGTAGGAGACGAATAATTGCAACCACCCCGTGTGCCTGTGGCTACCCTAATCGACGGTAATTGGTGCGCTTCAGTGGCCTAATGAAGATGTTGTCCGTTGTTATTCGAAAAAAATGGAAAACGATCATTATTCGTCGAAGGGCATGCAAGCGGGTCGAGTCTCAAATCGTTTGAATGACACTTGCGTTTGAAATTCGTGATCCTCCTCCTCGAGGGGTTGTGTGGAGATCGCCGAGTAGAACTATCTTCTTCAGAAGAAGGCCAGCAAGAAGAAAACAAGTGAAACTCACAAAAAACTACTCGCGATGAGTCGTGGACCAGAAAGTGAAGTTTGGTCATGAAAAAAAGAATCGATGTTTTTGGTAAAAATTTCATTCGTTCCGCAGAAATTTCCGGGGATCAGGCCGATGAGTAATTGCGTGACAAAATCGCGTGAAACAGTCACTCGTTTGCTACCTTTGCGTGTCATCTGCCTGTTTCTGTGGTTCATAATTGATGTAACTCATTTATCTGCCGCTGCCCGTATGTCTGTTCGCCTACGGGTAATCAACAGAGCCGAGTGTTCACTCCGGTGAACAGTTATCTCCAGCTTTTTCCATTCCATTACGAAACAACGTCCCACGGGGCCTTACATTTACACAGCCTGTAGAGGAAATGACACTTTGCATACTTTAAAGCTACAGTAAAATGTGTAGATAGTCACATTTGACTTTCAATTTCAATTACAAATTTGAGTTTTTTTTAAATAGTTCCTTGTTCCGGGAAAAGCCGCCATGAAATTGTGCTTCAAGCAGATTATTTTTAAAAACACCTAACCGAAAGCTTATAAATATGTATTATACTGTTTATTCATCCCTAACGATGCATGACATGACTCTCTCGAGCCCGACAGGTGTTGACCTATAATTGTCCTATTTTGTTCAGAATTGTAGAACAGCTAAACAAATTGCAGGATGATCCCAATTCAAACTCTTGGCAGCGATCTCGATCACGACCGTGGCTCTCTAACTTCTTTCAATGGTGCTATTGACATTGTTATTAGCGACAATATTCGGCTACGTGACAAGCTTCCGATAGAAGTAGGTTGACCTACTCACCGCGGACCAGTTCGTGCAGTTGGTGTTTTGTTCTCTGTTGCAAACAGTAGTTTCACAAGATGTTGTTTTTCTGATTCTTTCCTTTACCTCTGATGTCTTCGGTATCATCTTTGAAAGATGTTTGGTGGAGCAAAATTGAATGCCTTTTTCGCACTGAAATGGCCTTTGACGGCAAGGTGAAAATTATTCATAGTTACATCCAACTATTTGCCACTCTACGAGCATGTGCACTTTACGCAACTGAAGGATTTTCCTGTTCCGTTGGTTGCACACTAATTTCCTGCTAAAACAATCGAAATTGTGTTTATGCATGTCGACAGCTTCACATAAAGAAATCATTTTTTAGTTATGTAAAACGTAGCAAATTTGGTATGCCCAAGTGGCACAATTGATTACTTTTAGCATATTTCAGACAATTTCAAATACACCCACAGACATTCACAGGAAAAGAAAACCGAATGTAACATATTCATTGAGCAAGAACTGGTTTTGCAGTAAATGTCACGTGCATCGATGCAGTTTGCCAACTTCGGCACCGGAATGCAGCATAGATTGGGAGGCAAATGGAAGCCAACGGCTGACGGGTCAGATAAACGCAAGATCGTGGCGTGCATTTGGAGTTTGAATTGTATTCAAAACATGCAACGGAATAAATCAACATCAAACATACCGTTACACGTGTTGGGGAGAACCGCCACACACAGCTGCAAGAATGTAATACCACATCTATTTGAACAGCGTAGGTGGTCGAGTTGTTTGGTAAGACATGTTTCAGGTTGAAAGACATCAACGTCAGAGAACCAATTCCCGATACAGGAATGGAATTTCGAATTTTCATCCGTCGCCATCAACGCTCAGAAAACGGACAACTAAAGCGTTACACCTTGACTTTCTATTCAACTGCATCTGACCAATAAATTAACCAATTGAACCATTGACCTTCGTGTGTCTTAGAAACGTTGCCAAAGTTTTCCCTAAACACCCGATTCGCCATACTTCCTTCAGTCGCCTCCAATGTTCACCCCAAGAACACGATTCAAACGATCCAAACATTCGAGGCTCGAAGAATTCGAAACACTTGACGTGCTTTTCATTTCCATCCGGCACCTCTCTAGCTACCGCCACCTGTTCGGCCGCGAAAGCATTTTAATGAGCCCGCTCAACGATGCTCGATCCATTTCAAGTGCTTCCCCCCCACCCCGACTTGTTGTGGCCGAAGTTTTCAAGAACAAACAATTTCTCTACCGTTTGAAAATTACATCCAGGAGATGAATACCTTGTTTGGGGTGGTGTATCTTTGAATGGCGATAGCAAAAATTTCATCTGAAACAGCCCTTGATTGTCCCTTAATTTAGTGTTTAATTTAGTTAGTTCCGCCGGTTTGAGAAATATTCCTCAATGAAATAATAATAAACATCGCGTCATTCATTCATCATACGTACGTACCATTTTTACCATTTTTCAAAGATACAAAATCGTCTCCCTAGCGGTGTTAACATCATCTACTTCCACGGCGACAGCGGCGGGAAATAAATAGAACTGCGCGACGTTCTGCTCGCCCACGTTTTCACGACGCCATCGGGTTAAATCAATATGCAGCATCAGTTGGACGGTTTCATTTGATGCCAGTGACCAACAGGGGTCGGAGCTGGTGCAGCGAAAATCTCTCTCTCCCCCTCAACCAGCGTCAATGAAAATGCGGCGCATCTCGCTTACTTCCCATACCCACCCTACCACGCGCGGTTCGCTCCCACATTCAATGCGGCAATACGTCTATGTACGTCGTAATATCGTGTGAATTGTCAGCACGAACATCCCTTGGTTCAGGCGGATGCTTTTTCCCCTGGCCATCAAACCAATCCCCCGACGCGGCCGTAATCAACCGAAATTGTTAATAGAATTGTACTACCCATAGCCACTTTCCGGACATGTGAGGCAAAGTCTCCTCTACAGCATGTGGCATTTTGTTCGGGAGGTCAAGACTACGTGATAGCAGGCGGCATTTAATGCTAGTTGGAGAACTTTTTTCAAGGATTTTGGATTTAATCCATTCGCAATTATATTTCGCATGCAAACCACCTGGGTATGGGATATCATCGTTTTAGCGGAGCATGGAGTTGGGTTCTTCATTTTCCAAATTGCTTCCACTTTAAAACGATCCATACACGTGTACAACGAGGCCCAGCCAGTTTTCTTAATGTACCTCCACAGGTGAACGAGATGATGATCGCGGCTACTCTAACATCGGCAAAAAAGAAACGACACATGCTTTGGTGGAAACGGTATTAAATTGGCCGTGAAATGACGCAGAGGAGCAGTGAATCACTCTCCCAAACCAATCCAAAGCCCCATCGCAAGGTCAACCGTACGCGAATGGACATGGAAATGAACCTGAGGAAATACACCGTCCAACAAGACGAAAAGGTTCAGCTCCAAAGTCGGAAATGCCAAAGAGCAAGAGTGCCAAATATATGAGGATGAAGAAATTCATTCCGGGAAAATCTTCGCAGCGAAAACAGAAATAAAAACGCACCAGCACCGGTTGTGGTTGATGCTGTGATTTAAAAATAATCTCCTACACGCTGTTACTTCATCCCAACAATATATACATCTGCGTCGTGGTTACGTATTAGATTGATTTTAATGAGCTTCAACCTCATCTCCTTCCAGAATCGTGATTCTCCAGCACCAGATCCTACTTGCGCAATCAAGCTTTAGGGGAAACGGAACTGGCGGCTTAAATCTGGCGTGTCAATTAGAAATCCGTACAATATGGTGGTGATCGAGAGTGTTGAAGTGATTGCGGAAACGGTGGTATGTATCTTAAAAAGCCCGGAATTATTAAATTCGATTGTTTCTTCATTTTAGAATACGACCACCGCTTCAGCTGCCGGCTGGTTTTTTTCGGATGAAATATTTGGAATTTCCAGAGCGAAGTTGGTCGAGAACATATGGCAAAACCAGAATGCAGCAAAACCTGTTCTCCTGCTCAACCGAACGTGAGGGCGATAACGTGGACAACACGTTCGAGTGTTCGGTTGGCGAAATACGACAAACCCTCCGCCGTCGTTGTTCTCGAAGTGGATATTTTTGGTCGGCGCTGGAAGTCATTATACGCCACTTGGGCACACGATCGACGTAAAATTGCGCCTCAGGTAATTGCGCTCGAGCTCTGGGATGGAAGAGGCTGTACTCGTCAGCCTACAACCCTAGACGCTAGACACGATTTTTGATTACGTTCCTCCAAACGCGCAACTGACGATTCGATTAAAGGGAGTTTACAATTGCAACGTTATTAAAGTGCACTATTTCGAAAAGCCTAAGCACCTTTGGAAAGACATGCTACATGGCTCAACGAAAACAAACCCCCATAGATGCACGCAATGTTACGTATGGAATGATTCTACGAATTACCCACCATCCCCATGCACTGGCGTGCAGTAGGTTGAACGTCAATTGTAAAAATAACCCAACGACAATGGTCCGCATTGTCACACCCACACACGCCGTTGACCTTCGTCTTGGGAGTAGCGGCAGTTACGGCGGTCAGAATTGATTTTTTACGGCCATCGATCCGTTCGACACCGCCGACGAATGTCACAGAAAGCGACCCACAACCTACAAATGCTACAATAGGGGCGATGCGCTTTTTTTGGTGGCTTTGAAAAACAAGAAAGTCCGCCCTTGGGGCAAACTGGAGCGCGTCCATATTGAAGGCATCCAAAACCGGATTCTTTCGCGTTTCACGCTCGTGTCCTCAAAAACAAACCTACCTGGAAGGGCGAAGGTGGCGGTCACGGTCAGGGCAACCACCAGCAGGCAGCTGGTCGCAAATCGTCGCATTCTTCTGGACGTCCGTTGATTTGTCAAGCGTTGTCACCTACGTCGCAAATGTTGAGAGTTTTCCAGAAATTTCCAACCTTTCCGGTAAAAGTACGCGAATGTCTGTTGCTCGATTGCGTCACACAAACACACACGGCACACTTCACTTCGGTCGGCGCTCGATGGAACTAAACACTGCAAGAAACGATGACACAGTTAAATAAGTTACTAACATGGAATGGGCTCAGAAAAATGCTTGCTGGATAGTATTTTCACCACCCAACGTGTGACTTCCTTCCGGGCACTTGCGCGACCACAGTCAAAACACAAATTCGTCAAATGGCCCACTGCTGGAGTGGCAATCGTTCGGGAGAGCAGTGTACTCGCGCTTTTTCCTCCGGATAAAAACACCGTGTAGCGTACCTGGTAACGCGAGATATATCGGCCTGGCGTCTCACAACTCACTGACGGTTCACCAGCACTGGCGTATGTTAAAAGGCGCGTTCGTACTCTCGGAACACGTTCTCTCGACTAACCGGTGCTCGCCGGCCGCACAACGTCTATATATGCGACCGGCCCCGTGAGTCATGATGATGCGGTGGCCCGCGCGCTGGCACTCCTGAGGCCATTTCTGTCCCGCATCCAGCGGTCGACATCCGACGGTCCCGTTCGCTCCACAATCGAGACCCCCCTTTCCGGCTGGCGTGGATGCTAAACGGTGAGCCACGGCATCTGGGAGCAGCGAGCTACGGTCGACGGTCTGTTGCTCTGTTATGACGGGGCATCAGCAAACCCGAGTGCTGGAGTGTTGTAAAAAGTTCCCTCCATTTGCCGGTTTGGTTTCTAAGGTTAGTTTTTGAATTAGTTTTAATAAATTTCAAATTATTTGTATTTTTAGGTGAACCCCCGTTAACATTCATCTGTCCCAGGAAACGAACCTCAAAAGGACAATTTTATTGAAAGTGTGACATTTCCCGGATATCACCGACTCGACCCTTCGAACGCAAAGTACACAATCGCATCTTAAACGGTCGTAACCACACTCACCTTCACTCTTCTTCGTCGGGTTCTTTTTTTCATTCATACATCCACCAAAGGCAGCGTGACTTATGCCATTTTCATTCCACATGTAAGAATAATTTTGCTCGCATCTTCCTGCTTCGCCACAGGACCGATTGGAAGCGACAGTCGTCGTGTTCTAAAGCTGTCGACTAATCGGTGGTGTAAATGGAGATGAGAAGTGAACGACTCGAGTTGCATTTTGCCAACGTTCTGATGTCGATTAACGCTTCTGTGTTAAAAGGAAACAAACCGAAAAAATGGGCCTTCCACGAGGAGGAGCGATTCTGCCACGCGATAAACGATAAGTAAACCAAATTGGTCGCGCAAACGGAACTTTCTCGTACACCAACTTCCTTCCACGATGTACTGTGGTGCTATCTAAGGGTATGACTTGATTGCTTGCGCATTTATGTCGCTGAGTGCGATATCGGAAAGCATTTTTCCGCCGCACCATAAATACTCTTGACCGTTGCTGACCGAGAAGACTCCAGCATCAGCTGTTGAACGTTTGCCGATAACTGAGCCGCAACCACCAATTCAACCTCGAGCACGTGGCCATGTCAACAACGGCGCTCCCACCTAGCGGTGCTTATTTCAAATAACCAGATCAAAATATCTAAACGTAGGCGCGCTGCATTGGGAAAGGAAAAAGTACATGTAGGAATTTAAATGCATTTGTTTTTCCGGCAAACCTACCAAACGATCGATCAAACGGTTAATGGGTATGGTGCCGATCAGTGGATCGTTCTCGAGTCGGATCGTGCTCTGGTCCGATTAGTGATGCCACGTTCAATCACACACACACACGTCGTCTCTGCACCCTTCGCGCATCGTAACCCTGGTCAAGGTCGTTATACCGCGCTTGGCACGCGAAGCTGATGCGCCGAAGGCCGGCTTTTTTATTCCTGGCCTCACTGCACCGCTTGGGCTACCCATGCTTGGCGATGGCATTCAGTTCAGGCGACAAACAGCCCGTAATGGGCTAGTCATCTCGGTAGAAGAAGTCAGGTGGAAATTGCTACCGCGCCCTCATGACGGAAGCAGTTATGAATATTGCTTTTTTTCTTCGCGTTCCGCTAGTGCCGCTTTTTTAAACTTCTTTGGCCTATGCTTTGGATCGTTTCCTTCTTCACAATAAGGTTGTAGTGTTTCGTGCGGTCTTTTGGGTAAAAACTATATCGTTGTTTGACGTTTTTATCTTTCTCCTAATGGTCCTTTTGTATCTATATTATCAATATTTTAAGTGTTCCTTTCACAGCCTTTAATGGCTTTTTCAACTGTTCGATTTCTTCTTCCATCAAAAGCTTGTTCCACATTTTTTGTCTCTTCTTCTTCAACGCATTTGTCTTTATCTGAACAATGCGTTTTGATTTAAAGAAAGTTAGAATAGACCACTATAGTTTTATAGTTCCTGGCATTTTAAAAATATTTCTTTAAGCTTAAATTTTGTTTATTTTAACTTAGATTCAATTGAATTTGAGCTGTTCATCTCAATAATATTTTAAACTCAGAGGTACGTCGCTAGCATTCAAACATGTCAAAGCTAGTTCCGTACGTAAGGCCTTGTTCTAGAAGACCAGAAGATAAAGTGAAAACCTTACCTGTCACATTGCGCCAGGAGACTGAGTCATTGGTCTAGAAACAAGTTCAGATGATCGTATAATACAACAATGGTTCTTCTTTTGTATTTACAGAATGCTCGCGATAAACCGTGGTGACATTGATGTAAATAAATTACTCATTACTCACTCAGCAAGTATGTTTCTTCCCATCCGGACGATGAATACATAAGCTAACACTTGTGCTTGGTTTTTTGAAATGTATTTAATGAATAATCAAACTTTGGTTGAATACGAAAAATGCTGAACAATGCATTGCACGATTCGAACCTTAACGAAATTTAATAATCATCTCGGCACAATCGTTTACACATCCAAGGTGGTTGCCCATAGTCTGCGGTTGGGCCTTTTTATTTTTAATGATTTTCTGTTTGTAAGAATACAGTAAATACAAATTTACTTCTAAGAAAATGCTGCGCAATTTGGCCAACTTGAAGATGTTCGGAGCACGATAAGCGTCGATCGTTTCCTGTCCTTACGTTTCGATTTTAAGTGCATCCCCGCGCGCCAAGCGCACGTGATTTGTGGGCTACAGCACGTCCGATTTACTTTGCGGCGATGATTTATCAGCTCCGATCGTAAGGATGAGTGAAACTGTATCCGCTACGCCTGAGGGTTTAATTGACGCGATGCTCACGTTTATTTTTTGTTTTCTTCACTTTATAATGAACAGTTGGACGCTTTTCAATAGAGTTCCCCCGTGGGGAGGATGGAAGTAATGAGTTCAAAGCTGAATATTCGCGAAAGCTTATTCATCATCATCTCCCTGAGAATCGATTTTCAATCGACACACGATTGAAATTAATTCATACAAACCGGATTATCCAGTTCGATCGCACGATGTCGTTGATTTGTTTAATTTTTATTCCTTGTGCCTAGCGCTCCTTTACCGCCTTCCTGTTCCAGCCCATTTTTGAGCCACCATGGAAGTGCCCCAGATCGGGAAAAGAATAGCCGTGTCCGCGCCGCGTCGTTGGTACCATTGGGAAATCGGCTTGAAGTGTGGTCGGTAATTAGCCGATGGAGACCTGCTGCAAAGCGTTTACCCTCTTGCCCTTTCGGTTGGGCTCCGTTTGTTTTGTTGGTCAATATCGAAGCAATCTTCAGGCGCATTGCCAACAGCAGCACGATGGACTGCATCTCTGAAGCTGAAGATAGAGCTAACGTCTAGAGGTCAAGTGACGGAGCGAGCTCCTCGAGCATCGGCCGGTTATGCTGCAATCGCTACATCTACCGATGTATCCATTCACCGGTGCTGAAGAGGCTTCATAATCATTCCTTGAGCACCATCGGGGTTCGATGAGCAAATTCATTCGATGGTCCATTTTTTGCGCCACCGTGTTTTGCTAATGTTCGCACTTTTGACGCGAGTGTTGTGGCGGGAGCAGGGCTCTAAAAATAGCTAAAAATATCCAATCGCCTGAGGATAGTTCGATTAATGTCTTAATAATGATGGAAAGAGTCGGTTTTTGTTGTACATTGATCCTTTATTTTCATTAGATAAAGATTTCACCCTCAACCTCTTGTTTTGGACTTTGCAGGTTTTTTTTGCGTAATGCGGAATTGAATCACTCCCAAACATTCATGTTCTAAGAAGTGGTTTGCAAGTTCACCACCACTCGTACGTCCATTCATTCGAATGCGCCAATGAAGCAATGTATTAACTACACGCAATACTTTACACACTTGCGCAAATACCTTGTTGTTTGCGACGGAATGATGAATAATTCCTACGTTACTGGAGACTGTTTTGCCTGCATCGAACGGTTTCTCCGATCACACTGGAAAAAATCTACGACTGTTCTTTCAAAAACCTTGACTGCTCATCTAAAGCTCGTCTGAGCTACCAGTTTCAGCGATTCCATCGAAGACGCAGTCTTAAGCTAAGGTACAGCACCACGTGCAGAAACACGATCCAGATCGATAGACCGGCCACATCAACCCAGTACCGGTTCGGTTCCATGTGTAGGGCTTCCAGTATTTTGCTCGTCTTCCGATAGTAGCAGAATATTTCCTCACACCCCAACTCAGTCCGGTTGTGACCGTACGTGGCCTGCACTAATCCTTCGAACCCGTACCGGAAGTAGCTGATCAGCGTGAGCGGCTTAAACATGTCCTGCAGCTCGTTGTAGCGAATGAAGAAACCGGAGAACAGCAGCGCCGGAATGATCGACGCCGGCACGATGAACGGGCTGACCTCGATCGGGAAGAGAGCACCGGCGATCAGGCCGTAGACCTGCGACAGCCACCCGAACAGGGCGCAGATGCCCCAAAACATGATGACCCGGTCGGTTTCATTCAGCTGGCCACTCAGGTAGTACATCAGCAGTTGGAACACAGTCACGCCCGAAATCATCCACGGAAAGTCGGCGACCAGCTTGGAGAAGAAGTAGGCCGACACGGAGTAGTAGTTACTTTTGTGCTCCCGCACAAACACAGCCATCTCGAGGGGAACTACCGATTCAAAACCGGAGATCAAAAGAGAATGGATATCGAACGTGAAAGAACACTCCAGAAAGTGTCATGTACCTAGCAACTTACAAGTCAAGATCACGGTCATGGCATTGGCAAAGATAATGAACATCAAGAAGGCAATAAGCAGCGAAATATTCGACAGGACCTTCGACGCGTCGTCTCCGACGTTGAGGAATACCCAACCGATCGTGAAGCCGAACAGAATGTGACCGAAAAAGCGCAACCCCATCAGGGCGGGATTCCGGACCGTGCCCAAAGCTGTCCGTCGCGTAAGGATGGTAAACTGCTTCCACCACGTCGTCGGAAACTGCGGCCCCCGTCCGTCGATGAGAAATTCCATTGAGTTGAACTCTTGCTGGATGCCTTCAGAAATTGAAATTACTTGATGTGTTAATGGGAGCGGTTTACAGCGTTTTACATATCATCCCGCAACCCCGGCAGTGTATGTAGAACATCAAACAATGATAGTCTACTGTTAAGTATTTGTTAGATGAAACCTGCTACTTAATAAAGTTTTGATGGGACTTTGGAATAAAAAGCCGGGAAATGCTGTATGTAAAACGCTGTATCACTGTATGTACTGCGCATTGCATAACTTTTGGCGTCTCACCTTGGTTCATCGATGCGCTAACGGATTTCTCCGATTTGACCATGAGTTTTTGAATGTCCGCCTTCTTCGTATCGTGCAGTGCTGCTATCTTAAGCACTGAGAAGTGGAAACATACATCGAAAGATGGAAACGATTATCCTCTGAATTTATTAAACTTTTAGGGAAACATACCAAAATCCCCTCGATTGTAGTACGGAGGGCAGATGAATCCAGCTTCGGCAAAGGTCGGTATCAAATTATCTAACGTCCCTTGATACATGCAGCGTCCATCCACAACGACGTAGATGTCATCGAACAGCTCCAGCAGCTCCGAACTGGGCTGATGAATCACACTCACCACGCACCGCCCTTGCCTCGCGAGATCCTTCATGTACGAAATAACCTGATACGACGAAACACTATCAAGCCCGCTTGTAGGCTCGTCGAAAAACATAATCTGTGGATTGGAAACCAATTCTAGCCCGATGGAAAGCCGCTTCTTCTCGCCACCGGAAAGACTTTGCGACCTGTTATGCGCACATTTTTGCAACCCCAGCAGCGCAATAACATCGTTCACGATCTTGATCTTCTGCAACTGGGACACTTCGGCGGAAAGCTTCAGGTCGGCCGCGTAGTGCAAATTTTCACGTAGCGTTATATTAGGCAGCAGCGCTACATCCTGGGCCGTGTACGCAACCAACTGACGATACTGCTGCCGACTGATGATTTCATTGTTTACGGCAATTTTACCACTGACGCCCTGCGTTCTAGGAAGATAAATCATTCGTAGCCGTTTGAATATGCAACTGCGCGCAACCGATCACACTTACTTGAAGCCACTGAGCACGTTCAGCAGGGTTGACTTTCCCGCGCCAGAAGGGCCAAGAATTGCCGTGAGACGACCGCTCTCGAATGAACCGCAAATGTTGTTCAACAGTTGCTTCCGTTCTTTGCGATGCCGTACCTCGTAGGTTATGTTCTGGAACTGAAGATTGGCGCTTGCCGCATGCATCAGCGGCAGCGTAATGGCCACAGTATCACCTTTCGTTTCCATCTTTTATCACTCCCTTTGCTCAAATTAGGAAAAGCTGCGTAGGATAAGTCACATTCACTTCAGAAATATTTTTCACGAGTGCGCCACGCACAGTGCTGATCGCCTAGTGAAGGTTTGAGAAAATTTTCCCACCTTCAAGGACAAGTGAAACTAAAGCTGAGCATGCGGAAGCATCAGAGTGCTTGCAGTCTGTACACCACTCACAACCGTACTGAGTCGATCTTCCGTTCATCAACCGAGATGATGGTCGTCCGTTCGGATCAGAACTTGATACCGAACCGGTTATTCCAATCACCCTGCTCACTTTTTGTAATGCTTTACATACTTGTTTCACGCCAGACTAGATTCGTCACTACACACCTTCGTAAGATGGGGACTGCCCTAGGCTAGATACCTTACTGGACTCGCACACTACGAAGGGGGGCGGTTTCCCTGTCGGCGCGACGTTTCCGTAAAGTCAATAGAAACCGCTCCCACGGAGTCTTCACAAAGAGCACAATCGTACGGACGGTTGGCGTAGATATGTCTTCCAGCATTTTCTATTGCTAGTCGGTTGTTTAAGCACGCACTGCTGATCTCTTATTGCCATGAGCTGCATTAAAACCGTTATCTTACCTTACCGTTAAGGTCATGGTGCGTTTATACGTATGCCTACGCACCCAATTGTTGCACATTTATTTTCTACAATCTCCAAACACTATGCAATATGTTGAAACCGTTATCAAAAATACTTTATGTACTCTGAGCGCTAAGCGCTGTAACGAGCACGTCTGCAAATCTTTTCGGCAACTAGCAAGTGGTTCAAATGATCAAGGTTGTTAAGTAACTTTTTTATCCCCTACTCCCGATTTGAGAATTTGCTGCATTCGCTACAACAAGGAGATAAGATTATATGCAAACATATGGTGCAAACATGCACCGCTCCCTCCGCCAAACCGTAGCTTGGTAGCTACTAATAGGAGAGGTACACAAGAGCAAGAAAAAGTTACATGACATTCAACTGGAAGTCGTTTTGTCTAGATCGTGAAGACGAAAGAGTCGGCATGTTAATTTTATCGCACATAAAAGAGGTACCTAGTATATTTGTATCTTTTATTTTAATGTTGTTTTTTACATGGGCATCTTAGTTTGTCTATTTGTTTTGCTTGTGCTGAGATTCAAGGGCGCAAAATAAAACACGACATGACTGTTTTTGCAGGAGTTATTGCTTATTTTTGCTAGGAATTATTGCTGTTAAGATGTTTATGTCCTACCTAATGGTTCCATTTGAGTCTCAGTCTTAGAATGACGTACAACACAACATGTAGCGACGCTATCCACACTCCCAGCCCTGCTACATCATACCAATACCAATCGGGTTCCATCTGCAGCATTTCCATCACCTTGCTCGACTTACGGTAGTAACAGAATATTTCGCTGCAGCCGAGTTGCGTCCGGTTCAAACCGTAGGTCGTCTGTGCCAATCCCTCAAACCCGTACCGGAAGTAGCTGATGTAGGTAAGGGGTTTGAATACAGGTAGCAGCTCGTTGTAGCGGATGAAGAATCCGGAAAATAGAACTGCTGGAATGACCGACGCTGGCACCACGAATGGACTGACCTCGAGGGGCAGCAGACTTCCGAAGACCATTCCATACATCTGGGCCAGCCACCCGAATAGGACGGTGATGCCCCAAAACATCAGCACCCGGTTGGTTTCGTTCGGTTGGCCCGTGAGGTAGTACACGATGAGCTGGAAACAGGTTACGCCGCTGATCATCAGCGGGAAATCGGCGACGAGCTTGGAGAAGTAGTACACCGAAACAGGATAGTAGTTGCTCTTGTACTCTCGCACGAACACTGCCATTTCCAGGGGAACTACGGTGCACACGCGCGTTGATTATAATAATTTACCATGACAAGCTATGTACATGCTAATTTTGTATGGCTTACTACTTACACGTCAGAACCACTGTCATGGCGTTAGCGAACACGATAAACATGAGAAATGCGATGAGGCAGGACACGTTCGATATCACCTTCGCACCGTCATCACCCACGTTGTAGTACACGCTGCCGAGCAAGAGTCCAAACAGTAGATGGCCTAGCAGGCGGAATCGCGTCAACGTGATGTTCCTCACCGTTCCAAGGGTGGTCCGTCTCACCAGTACCACAAACTGACGCCACCAGGCGATTGGATATTGGGATCCGGACCGCCTTTCCGCCAGTACACACTTTCCATCATCGACGTTAGCCGTATCTGCAGAAATGGGATCGATATTATTGAGATAAGGCGACCACGGAAGTCGAACCAAGTGTTTTACCATGCTCCAAATATCCATTGATAGCAGTATCAGCTCGGGCGATCAGTTTTTCCACACTGTCCGTGTCTTCATTCTGACGAGATGCAATCTTTAGCACTGCAACGAAACCTAGTTTTGACATATTCTCTTAACTGGACATGGCTTAACTCACCAAAATCAGCACGGTTGTAGTACTGTGGGCAGGTGAATCCAACCTCCTCCAGTGTCGGTATCAGATCATCCAACGACCCTTGATACATGCAGCGGCCATCGACCACCACGTAAACATCGTCGAACAGCTCCAAAAGCTCCGAGCTGGGCTGATGGATCACACTGGCCACACAGCGTCCCTGCCGGGCCAGGTCTCGCATGTACGATATCACCTGGTACGAGGCCACACTATCCAGCCCACTAGTTGGCTCGTCGAAAAACATGATCTTCGGGTTGGAGACCAGTTCCAACCCGATCGAGAGCCGCTTCCTTTCGCCTCCGGAAAGTGTCCGCGCTTGACTGTGGGAACACTTTTCCAGCCCCAACAACGCCACTATGTCGTTCACTATCTTTGTCTTGTGGATGTAGGAGACATTCTTCGAGAGTCGAAGGTCGGCCACGTAGTGAAGCGTTTCGCGCACGGTGAGATTCTGCAGCAACGGCACATCCTGCTCGGTGTAGGCGACTAGTTGGCGATACTTTTGGCAGTCGATCACTTCGTTGTTGATGAGGATTTTCCCATGTACTCCCTGAGTCCTGCAAAAGAATGACAGAGTTACCTTTGAAACCCTTGACAGATATCAACCAAAGGATGTCTTCTTACCTAAAACCGCTGAGAATATTCAATAAGGTTGATTTTCCCGCTCCGGATGGTCCAAGAATTGCCGTTAATCGGCCAGATTTTAGTGTCCCTGAGATATTCCGCAGGAGATGCTTCTTTTCCTCCCCCTCTCCGTGCGGATCCGCTATGCTGTAGCATAGATTGCGGAAGGTCAGGTTGGTTATAGTCTTGACGAGCGGTATGATCACCTCGACCGTATCGTCTGAACTCATGCCGACGGCCAACCTATAATACCAAATACCAGATCATGTCAGGATAAGAATCGTAATTAGTTTTTTCAAACACAAGATGGTACAATTTGAAGTGCTTTGTATTTAAAAGGGTTGATCAACACTTCTGACAGCTGCTTCAGGCATAAACATCATCATACGGTGGGCCGTTTTTATGGACCGGTTAATGTTTGTAAACATAGGAAGCGAGGAAACCAACACACCGACACGACGACCGCGGATTGTAATGCTCGGAATTCACCTGATCTTCGTCTCATGATCGCTCTCCAAACTCACTAGCAACATGCGTTTGTAGTTCTTTTCTCCCCATCTATCTCTTTCATGTTGTCTTCATCTTCTTCTCCTAGTTCTTCCTCTTCTTCTTCTGCCTTCAAACCAGATATTGAAAGTCATTAAATTCACCGGTATGACGTCACCGTAGGCACACGTTGCGCCGAGCTCCATTGAAACTCCGGAGAAGAGGCTCGGACCATCTGCTGCACGGGATGGCCACCGAAAAAAACCGGAAAAACAAAAATGCCTCGCCCGTCTTCCTGCTGCGCTGATTGATTATGCACCTCGCGTAGCCACCGCCTTGTTTTGTTTGCTTTCGCCCAAATTTGGAGAACGAATTATCACCGCAGATCGTTGCCGATCGCGATCGATTTGGCGGTGAAGCATCAGTTTCCGGCCGGTGCTTTTCAACTCGAAAACCCCCGAGCGGACCGTGAAGCCGCACGAAATGTCAAACAGTCACCGCGGTAGAGGCGACAGTATTTGTCGTGTGTGGAATTCTAGTTAACGAAGATCAATTGACGACCCGCGCGGAACTGTCTTCGAGGCGAGCACGATCGCACACACTTACACACATGCACACGCAACCGGAGTGGTAACACGACTCTGTCGGTTTTGAATATTTAAACCAGCAGTCTGAAGAACATAAATTGATCCGTAAATTGTGTTGCTTCTTACCTTCTCTCTTCTTCTAGCGGTCGTTAAAGCAATAGAATGGATAGTCTGATACGGTTAATTGTGTTTTCGATCCACAATTCAATCCTCAACTTCACTCAATCAATCCGCGGGCGAACGACCGGCAGATCGAAACGAACGCTAACACTCCGACCAGATCCGTTACGTTGGGAGCGACTGGGCTGACTGAGCATAATAATCATGCTTTGGAGTCTCGTGCGCCACTTTTGGGTGTATGTGCTCTGGGGTGGGAGGGCGCCCCAAACTCACGGGTGGATTGATCTATGTTTGTGGAATCCGCGGACTCTCTTTCTCACTATGCATCAGTTCCCGGTGGCTTCTCTTTTCTTCGCTCCAAGGCGATCTTGCACATATATCTGTCTGTTTCATTATATACCCACCAACACACATGCACACAAGGGCTGGAGACAAAAGGTGCACCCCCTTTCGAGGCGCGAGATATAGCGGCTGTATCAAACCGCGGCATATTCTAAACGGGAGTCCACATGGCGCGCCATCCCACGACAGAAAGTGGGCCCCCATAAGACAAGAAAATAAATACCACGCGCTGGACTGCATTCCCCACTACGTGTGGATGTGGTTGTATACTTCGTTCCTTACTACTCCCAACCCCAGCGCAAGTCCCTCGAGTGCGCCGGAGAAATGACTTAAGAATTCATCAACGAGATTTAAGCAAACGCATGTGTTCTCATCCTCCATTCAAATTCCGTCCAACAGTAGTGACTCATTTCGGTGATGATCACTTCGTGCTCTCTTCGGGGGGGGGGGACGCATGTTGGTGATCTTTTTTTGGAGACTCACAATACAACATCGCGTGTGTTATGTAAAGCTCTTGGTTCGTGTGGAGTGGAATGTCCATTACTGTTTATTTAAGGTTGGCACGGGATGAACGTTGTTTGGAGATGGCGATCCGCTGCAGTGTACGGGAGGTAAACAGTGTGTGGCTCATCGGAAAAATGTTAAGATGTAATTATTGTCACTCGTCACGCACGGTACTCGTCCCGTCCTCAGTCCATGTATTCGTGCACTTGTCAATAAACGGCTTCCATTCCCCTTGATTTGCTTATCCTTGGTGTTTGCGGAAGTTGTAGAGGATTGTGATGTAAATGTCGATGCTGGTTGGTTGCAAACGATATGGTTATGCAAATACGCTGGACACGAAACACTCGATATGAACGTCCCGGTTCAGTGGAGGGAACATTTTTTAACCAGATAGAATCAAGTGAGTACAATTTCCGGACCATGTGCTTAAATAATATAATTTTAAACAAAATATACAGTAGATCTGACAAAAGTAAATCAGATTAAGATCCCTTTATTGGAAACTTAGCTTAGTAAAAAATGCGTTTAGCATATGTAACAAAAAATGTGTAATAAAATTGTAAAATCTCGAACCTATGGAGGGTTACCGTTTCTTAAATCTTAAAAATGCTTCTGAACCATGCACATTGCTACTCCGCCTATCTCGTTCGCTTTAGCCTCCAAGCTAAGCTAGCGTACAGGGCGACGTGCAGCAGGAAAATCCAAACAACCAACCCACAGACATCCATCAGGAATGTGTTTTCCAGCATGTCGAAGCTCTCCATGAACTTGCTCACCTTGCTGAAGTAGCAGAACTCGCCTGAGCATGGCAAATTCGGTCTATCGAAACCGTAGATTGCCTGCATTGCTCCCTCAAAACTGTATCGGAAGTAGCCAACGTACGTGAACGGTATGAGAAAGTCGAACATTTCCCGGAAGCGAACGAAAAACCCGCAAAAAATGAGCATCGGAATGAGCGAGCAGGGTACGCAGAAGACGCTCAGCTCCAGCGGAAGGCAGCTACCCGCCAGCAGCCCCGTCATTTGAGCGATCCAGCTGGTAAAGATGCATATGCTCCACAGCATCACGATACGATCGGCCTCGATCGGTTGGGCGGTTAAGTAGTATGCTGTGGCCAAGAACACGGACGGACCAAGTATCTAAAATTTGAGACAGGAAACGGTGAAAAAATGATCCAGTAAAAACAGAACAAGAAGCCGGCTCTTACCAGGAATGGAAAATCTGCTACAAGTTTGGAGAAGTAATAGGCTCTAAGTGAATACCAGTTGTTCATTCTTTCCCGCACGAACACTGAAGCTTCGAGTGGAACTAAAAATATACAGAATGGTTAGCGTCCTGCAAGAAATATAAGTTTGCATCACCTTTCCGAGAAAGCACACTCACATGTCATAACTAGTGGCATCGAGTTGGCAAAAAAGACGAAAATCAGCAGGAAAAACAGACAGGATGCGTTGCTTAGAACTTTGTTTCCATCGTTTCCAACATCATAGAACACGAACGCAATCAGTAAACCGACGAAAAAATGTGCCAAAAGGCGCATCTTCGTAAGCTGCAGATCACGAAATGTGCACAACATCGTGCGACGTGTTAGGGTTACAAACTGTGCCCACTCGGAGGTCGGATACTGCCGATCTTTGCCCGCCGGACAGGTTACTCCTGGTTCGGCAACCGTTGTCAACATTGCATCCTTTTCGTCGCAATAGTCAGCACTGTTTGGAGCCGCTTTGCCGTTGGAAATCATCCTCTCCTGGATCTGCGCCTGTTCCTTCAGCTTTAAGATGTTTCCATCATGCTTGAGGCTCGCAATTTCCAGGGCGAAATCGGCCCGATTGTAGTAATTGGGGCATTCGAACCCACACGCCTTGAACGAGCTGACCAGCTCATCCAGCGGTCCTCGGTAGAGGGAATGGCCCTCCGATAGCACTAGCAGATCGTCAAACATTTGCAGAATACTCGAGCTGGGCTGGTGTATGACGCATACTACACACCGTCCGCTCACGGCCAGATCCTTCAGATGGGCGACTACCTGCATCGCCGCTATGATGTCCAGTCCGCTGGTCGGTTCGTCGAAGAACATGATCTTTGGATTGGAAATCAACTCCAGCGCGATCGAAAGGCGCTTTTTTTCTCCCCCGGAAAGGTTTGCCACCTGATTGCGGGCACACTTGGAGAGGCCGAGCAGCTTCAGCACGCTCTCGATCTCGGCCGTCTTGTGGGGTTTCGAAATGTCCGGAGCAAGCTTTAGATCCGCCGCAAACTCCATACTTTCCGTGACGCTTATGTTCCCCAGCAGGCACACCTCTTGTGGAGTGTACGAAACCTCTCGGCGATATTTTCGACGATCAATCGCTGTTCCGTTCACGAGAATGTTACCAGTAACATTGTTAGTCCTAAAAACAGAACAATGAAATTAAAAATAAATAACATCTCTTATCCATAATAGTTGAACTGCAAACGATCCTCACTTGAAACCACTAAGAATATTGAGCAGTGTAGATTTACCCGCCCCAGAAGGCCCAAGAATGCCTGCCAAACGACCGGAACGAAACACTCCTGAGACTCCGTGGAGCAGCTGCTTGTTAGGTTCATCATTGTGACGCACTCGATATGATATATCTTGGAAGGCAAGTGTTGTCGAACGGGCTGGATCTTGACCATCTCCTCCAATCACGATCGCTGTATCTGTGCCCATTTTCCTGTAGTCTACTGTTTGTTGCCGCAATCAACGATGGTTCACGTTTTCATAATACAAGTGCCCGACTGGAATTAATCAGAATAGGTCGATGTTAACAAGGGGGAAGAAAGAGACAAAGATGGAATTATTCACTAGATAATTGTAGATCTTGACAAATGACACTTTTGACCTAGACACGATCAAATACGTTATGGCTAATAACTTTGCCCTGCAATATTCACTGGACGTAGAAACGTAGGAACGTTTGTTCTTCGACGGAGCAGAATATTTTGTAGCAAAAATGCGAATAAACAATCTATCGCACTTGATCAACAATAACTACCAAAATCATTCGACCGGGTGCATTACTTCATCTTATCTGGTCTTAGATAACGTTCATTGTGAAAAGGCCGCTTATCACGGAATGTATCAAATCGGCCATCAGAGGGCCAACACCATCGAATCACGCTCGAACCATATGGATTTTCTGCGCCACCCATCGAAGGCTAATGCATAATCTATAAGGTTAACAGAATGCTTGACAGGCTGAGCAAAAATAGAATCTAAAGGTTACTGTAATCACTAGTGGCAAGCGGTGGTGATAACAACAAGTTGCCGAAAGTTATGCCCACATCCCGGATCCGTGAAGTTTGGACTCTTATACCACCGTGGCTATCAAGGTCAGCCTAACGGGACGATTTCACGAACCATATGTTGTACAAAACAAGCATATTTCTAGATGTATTCCGATCATAAAGGTTTCACCACACAGAGCATGTTAAACTTCGCACTGCAAGACCCAACGCAACTTGAGGGAACAATTTGCAGGTCAGAAGCAGGTCACACGATACTCGTCACCAGCATAAACAAATTGATTAACCTTCGCATACATTGTGGATACCATGAACGATCACTCGAGAGACTGTAGCCACTGATATCTTCGAAGCTGCGCCGTCTTTAATAACCTGTTCGATACTTCGGCGGAATAATTTCCCTTGTTAAAGTATGGTGTGTCGCCGTAAACCATTAGCTTCTTACCTCCTCTTGTGCTGCACTAGAACTGTTTCATATTCTTGCGCGTTCAAACGGTCACCGCGCGGCTTCAATAATCGACGCTTCTAACACCACACCCGCTCTGATTCTATGTAGGCATCTGTTTTGCACACACACTTCGTACTGGTACAATCAGCAGGGCTTCGATAGATAAGAGTGTTCCCGGCAAACACTTCACGCGCCGTTTGAATGTTTGCGCGAATGCGACGCTATTCTTCCGGATACGTCCGGTGGACTCCGATGTCGCCGTATGATTGGATCGCGATGGCCACAGTCCGTCGCGTTGAAGGTTTGCGCTCGCGGATCTCCGAGAGCAGGCCATCGGCGAGCTAGCCGTTTATCGAGGAGAGTTGGAGAAGGGCGCCACCGTGTGATGCACCACCGTTCAATTAAGCTTCGTTGTTGATGATTCCGTTTCAAGAAACAAACACAAGCAGAGGAACAAAGAGAACGAGAAAACAAAACTGTAACTGCCCTTACGTTACGCTACATCGTGAACCAATGTACTTTCACTCTTTCACTGGTTCGTTGACCCATTAAAATTTGAAAAAAATCAGGCTGGTTTTACAACCAGCTCCATCACCGTGGAGACTTCGTACTCCAACTGCGTGGTAGATAAACTAGAAGAGAAACTTCAACTGAAAGTATCCCCATGAGGCGGAATGAGAGCAAAACGACGCGCCCCCGAGAGAGGCATAGAAAAAAAACGTAATAAATTGCCAAGAGATGTGGGGAACGTTTTTGAGGACACATGTGGATCTTGAGGATCATAAACATTTTATCAAGTGTTAACTATCTTAAAGATGCACTTTTGAACAGACCTTTTAGCTTATCAGCACACTGATAGCTAAAATCTTACGAAGGGACCATAGCAGCGGTTATTTTAAGAAAAGCATTTACAACACCTGATACGTCTTGTAACAGCAGCAACTCTGCGTTACATATTCAACGCCGGAATGTATGCAATTGAAATGATTATGGTGAATTATCTGAATCTTATGGGATTTTCGATCGTTAGCTATAGCAACAAATTTATGTTTTCTAGAGTTTTTTTTACCGTCTACCTGAGACTGTTGGGATTCCTCATCAATCAAGAATATAAAAAAAAAACATAACATTAGTTTTGTAGTATATCAAACGGACAAATGTCACTTTATTCGCCTCAATCTCACAACGAAGCCAACATAAATAATCACCTGCATGATGAGTATCAAGATAAGAGCGTTGGAAATGTTGCGTCCATATCCGTGCTCATCGATGTCGAACTGCTCGAGAATGGTGATCGGTTTTTTGTAGTAGCAGAACACCTGGCGGCACGGAATATTCTCCCGATCGTAGCCGTACAGCGCTTGCATGGCCCCGTGAAACTGATACCGGAAGAACGACACCACACTCAGCGGTTTCAGTATCGAGACCAAATCCTTGGCATTGACGAAAAACCCGGAAAACAGTAGCGGCACGATGCACGCGTTCGCGACAAAGAAATTTTGCATCCCCACGTCGAAGCAGATGCCTCCGATTAGCCCGAGACTCTGGCCGATTATGGCACCGACCGCAAACACGCCCAGTATCATCCCAATGCGGTTCCATTCCATCGGCTGCCCGGTGAGATAGTACACGATGGCGAGCATCAGCGAAGGACAGAGGAGTTGCAGCGGGAGATCGTGGAACAGCTTCGCGAAGAAGTACGCCTCGCGCGAGTACCAATTGTTGGCGATCTCCTTGATGGCAACGTTAACTTCGTCCGCATCTGGAAGAAATCGGTAGACGTCATGGGAAATTGCAAGAAACAAAGCCCCTAGGCACCGCACAACTCACAGTTCACCACCGAGACCGCGTTGGAGAAGTACACGAAGGCAAACAGTTGGAAAAAGCAACCGACATTGGTCAACACTTTCGCGGCGTCCGATCCGACGTCGTAATGCACCACACCAAACACGAGCCCCAGCGCCAGATGCATTCCGATGCGCATTTTGAGGAAAAACTCATCGCGAGCCGACGCAATCACCGAGCGCTTGAGCAGCGTGTAGAGCTGGTAGTACCATGCCGTCTGGTAACGTGCGATCTTTTTCCCGGTGCAAAGCTGAGCCGCAAGAGTTGTCGGACTGGAGGGTGCGGCGGCGTTTATCTCGCGCATTTCATCATCCACCATTCGAGCCAGCGTCTCGTGGGCGTCAGTGTGTTCCGCGTTGGTGATGGCTTCGAGAGCGAAATCGGCCGGGTTGTAGTACTCAGGACAGTGCAGTCCGACACGTGCGAACTGTGGTAGCAGGTTTTCGACCGGGCCTGCATATAGACAGCGGCCCTGCCGGAGGAGGTACACGTCGTCGAACAACTGGAAAAGGCTCGAGGCGGGCTGGTGGATCGTACAGATGATCGTCCTTCCACTCATGGCGAGCGATTTGAGGTGCGATATCACCTGCATCGACGACACACTGTCCAGGCCACTTGTGGGTTCGTCCAGCAGCATGATCGGTGGGTTTGTGATGAGCTCGACGGCTACCGCTAGCCTACGCTGTTCCCCTCCGGACAGGTTTCTCACAACCGTAGGTCGCGACCCGTCGAGACCGACCATGTTGAGAATTTCGCTCACTTTCGCACCCTTGAGCGACGGTGGGGATCCTTGGGGCATCTTCATGTTGACCGCGAACTCCATCGTTTCCTGAACGGTGAGAAATGCCAGCAGTGGGCACTCCTGCTCAACGTAAACACTCCGTGGATCGTTCTCCTCCACCGGTTCACCGTTGATCGTAACCGTACCGATCATTCCGAACATTTCCGCACCGGAAAGAGCATTAAGGAGAGACGATTTTCCCGCACCAGAAGGACCCATGAGAGCCACCAAGCGACCATGCTGGAAGCGTCCTGAGATATTCGCTAATATTTCCTTATCTGTGGGGATGGAAATCAACCTGAGGTGGATCTACTAAGAGACGACCTTCAAACGGCTTACCTACCATTGGTTCTGTATGAGACGTTCCGGAAGCGCAATGTCGATGGTACAAAGTTGAGCAGTGGCATCGCTGCCGGGATCGGCGTTAGTTCAATTTCCTCACGATCGGCCATCATCACAGCATGACGCACGATTCAGCACTGAGGTTGCTTCAACAAAGCACAACACTGTGATTCTAGTAGCCGTAAACAGCATCCTACCTATCGTATCACTCATTACGGTGGGCACCCATACTATCCAATGGCAATAGAAAACCCCTTCCCCGACGACAAGCGACCTGGGAAATTACTCATACAACACACGTGTGTTGTACCCGACCCGACCCACCTCACTTCGCAAGCTTTTTTCGCGATTCCGAGCTTAGAAATCGGTGGCTTCTATAGTGAACCATCAACCTTCCCCTCAGTATCGTTACATCAGCTTCGTAGGAGAATGTACACTAACGCCGGCGGCTTTAGCAAGCAGCTTCACCCTAAGCCGGTCCTAGTGATCGTTAACTAAGTGATGTGTATATAACTGACGATTAACTTCGCGTGTGCACTTGAATGTGATTTGGACTGTGTGTGTTGTTTTTTGCGCCGGTGTGCAATTCTATGGAATTCAATTAAAACATACCACCACCGCGCGACGATACGTACCTCCTTCCTCTCCCTTGTCTAATGGATATGGCTTAGACATACTTCTTTCATAGGCTGCGCCATACGAGGTGAAGGCTGCAAACGTGTTTCTCATTACTTTGCATTAAAACACAAGAGCAACTTTTTCGCATCAAGCCGTTGGTCTCTTTCACTGATATATTTTCAATCGAAGCCGCAGCACAATGTACAGAATAATTTGAAATAGCAGTAGGAAACCGACCAGCGCGTACACGCTGTCCCAGTACCCGTCCTCGCGGGTGTCCATAAATTTGAGAAATTTGGCTGGCTTGTTGTAGTAACAGAAGCTCTCGGAGCAGGGAAAGGTCGTCCGGTTGTTGCCGTAGAGCGCCTGCAGCGATCCCTGCAGACTGTACCGTAAGAAGGACAAATTGGCTAAGTAACTCAGCACCGGATGCATTTCGTACGATTTGACGAAGAAGCCGCAAAACAGTAGCGCTGGAATGCTGAAGCTGGGCACGAAGAAGGTGGCCATCTGCATGTTGAACGCAGCACCCGAAAGCAGACCTACGGTTTGGGCAAAGATCCCCAGGAGGAGCAGTATCAACCAGAGCATTCCGAAGCGCTCCCACTCGAACGGTTGATTGGTCATGTAGTATGAGATGGCAAGAAAGAGCGACGGGCAAAGAAGTTGTAGCGGAAGATCGGCCACAATCTTGGACAGATAGTACGCCTCGAGCGAATACCAGTTGTTGAGACGTTCTCGAATAAACACTTTTGCCTCGAGGGGAACTGTCGAAGAAAGACCTACTTATTAATACTCACTTTTTGGAGGAAACACAAATTTGCATACTTACATGTGATAACGCAAGGCATGGAATTGCCGAAAAAGATAAACAGTTGGAAGAAGAATAGACAGGCTCCGTTGACCATCACATAGGCGCCATCTTGGCCGCAGTTGTAGAATACGGCCCCAAGCAGGAAACCCACCAAGATATGTGTAATAACCCGAAGCTGAGCAAAGAACTGCAATCCAAAACCGAACACGATGATGACATTTTAAACATCTAAAACAATTATGCAAATATCTCGTATCAAAACACTCACAAAGTCTCTCGAAGTAACACGCAACGATCGTCGCAGAAGAACATAAAATTGCTTCCACTGTGGAATTTGATATTGTGCGACTGTTGTTCTGGATCTGTTAATGATAGCATCCTCCTCAAATGGTAGCATTTCGTTCGTTTTGGGCGACAGTTTCCGATCGACGGAGAGTTTGTTGTACTTCTGAACAAGATTATCGAGCTCATTAGAAGGTTTGGCAGCAACTTCAAGAGCTGGAATTATACGGATCATGAGAATCTATGCTTTCTGAATAATTTTGTCCGGCTCCTACCAAAATCAGCTCGGTTGTAATACTTTGGGCACTGGAATCCCATCTCCCCAAGAGATTCAACCATGGAATCCAGTGGTCCACGATAAATGCACCTTCCGGCTGATAGGAGATACAAGTCATCGAACAGTTGGAACAAACTCGACGATGGCTGATGAATCACGCAGACAACGGTACGTCCCTCACTGGCCACGGTTTTCACATAGTTGATCAGCTCCATGGCTGCAACACTGTCCAATCCGCTGGTCGGTTCGTCGAGCAGTATGATCGGAGGATTGCATACCATTTCGATGCCAATCGAAAGGCGCTTCTTTTCGCCACCGGACAGTTTGCTTACCAGCGTACCGATGCTGGTCATGAGGCCCAATACGCGCAGGATGTCGTTCACCTTCTTCTTGCGTACCATCTCCGAGCGGGACTGTCGGGGCATCTTCAGCTCGGCCGCGTATTGCATCGTTTCCAGCACGGTCAGGTGTTCGATCAGGCTAAAATCCTGTTGAATATAGACACACTGCTGCCGATAGCGGCTTCGGTCCAGAATGGTCCCATTGATTTCTATCGTCCCGATGTAACCGGTTTGTCTGAAGGGTGAAGTGCAAATCCATAAATTCAATAATCTCACGAGCTGCACGTATATCACCACTTACTTCAATCCGGAAAGGATGCTCAACAGCGAAGATTTGCCAGCACCGGAAGGACCGAGAATCGCCACCAGTCGTCCCGGTAGAAACCTTCCCGATACACTCTTGATGATGTCCTTGGCTCGACCGCCATCTGAGGCTTTCTGCCTATAGCACACGTTGCGGAAGGCCAGTGTCAACCCCGAGCACGATATGGAGTCGTTCACATTGAGCGTAACTGAATCTACACTTTCGTCGGCCATCACTTGCCAATCGTAATAAACACTTGGTTCTGATCCGTCTCAATCTAACGAAGATCAACTGCGCACTGATCTAGATGGGTCTTCTAAAGAATTGTTGTTGCCAAATTCTTGTAATCCTGATTCAGCATGGACTTCCAGGAAAGTGAAATTTATTCGAGAACCGGTTCTAGACACTTCTCAGACCATCTCCGATTTGAATATGCTAATATGCTACGATCTATATCTATCGATTCTTCCTATTTTGAACCACGCTTGTGATGGCAGAGAACGTCTTAGCACACGTTCACATACCAACCACTGCAAAGCACCGTCCACACTCATTCAAAGCTCCAGCACAACTGTGTGAAATCGCGATCGCGCACGACGAGACGGTCAATTTTCTCACTTCACCTACGGGGGCCCGACTGACTGGCGCTCGCAGCCGTCTCCCGCCTTTTTTTCATTCCACTGCCAATTCGTGTACTACCCCAACGAGTGTGGAAACCTGTTTTCCCTTCTAAGCGGGCTGCGCATCGATTAAGTAAATATTTTTCTGCTGTTTAGATCGATTTGAGCATAATGCTAACGAGAAAGTGAACCCTTGTGATATAAGTTTTCATGAATGGGTACACGAACGATCCAAACGTGGGCGAAATCTACGTACGTCCGTGTATACTGAGATAAGAAATCAATATTATCTAACGCAACAACATTAACGATACCTCATCTGAACGGTCTTCTTATGTAGGGCGGGCCAGCTCAACAATTGTGGGAACATGAATAATGTTAACACATTTTATTTCATTCTAGTTTCTTTCGACCGTAAAACTTAGCTCATCCGATAGCATTTCTTTCTTATTATAATGATATGATAGATATTGACATAGCAATAAAACAGCATAGAGAAACATTATTAAACTTATTAAACTTTCTATATTGTATTCATCGCTCATATTTACATACATATCACAACAGTAAAAAAAAACTATAATGAAACCTAATCGTCTTATGGGAAATCATAATGAACGCTTCCACTTATGGAAGGCACTGTGACACGAGTCGTGACACACCGTGTTGAGTACTGGAATTGATTCGTAAAAGTTACACAAATAAAAGACACTTTTCTTTGATTTTAAATGCTATTGCGAAACGAAGAACAAAAGCTCCACCTAAAAACGACGATCGACGCCTCGACGATTTTGCTATATGCTAAGGGTAAAATTTGTATCCATCACTTCTTTTCTCCCTGCACTAGTCCAAGCCGTGCAGGCCTCTTGCTCAGGAAGCAGAGCTACACGGTGGAATGTGTATTTCGTGTACCTTTCCCCCATGGGAAAGGCGAAAACCTTCGAAGAAGGGGGTACAAGCCCGTTGAATGAGTGGATGTCGGGTGCTAGATTTTATTCTTCATCCGATACTGCATCACGTAGAAGGCCGATACTCGGAAGACGAAAAATATCACACTTAGAGCTATCACAGCCTCGACAAAGTCTGCGTTCAGCATGTCGACTTCCTTCAGGAACTTCTTTGGCAACACATAGTGACAGTACGTCTCGTCGCAGTCCATCCGCGGTCGGTCGTAGCCGAAGATCGCCATCGCCGCGCCTTGAAGTGCGTACTTGAGAAAGGAGATGTGGAACAGCCAGTGCATCACGGGATGTGCGTCGTTCAGGTGGATGAAGAAGCCGGAGAATATGAGGAACGGGCAGATGAAGAAAGGCCCAAAAACAGCACCGTTCTGTGAAGGGGAATGGGATTTATGTTGTTGAGTGTCAAATGGTTTGTTTGCTCATTGAATTTCAGCTCAAGTACCTTCACGTCAAACAATGAAGCCACAAGCAGACCAAGTCCTTGTGCAACCCACGCCACCATCAGACATATTAGTGTGAAGAGACCGATGCGGAAGGCTTCGGGAGGCTGCGCCGTCATGTAGTACGTGATAACGATGTACGTGACGGTGCATAGAAGCTGTATCGGAGCATCTGCCACCGTCATGGCGATGTAGTATGCCCGCAGCGAGTACCATCGATTGAAATGCTCCCTCGTTATGATCGGCAACTCAAGGGGAACTGTGGGAAGAGAATTGAACGAAGCACTTGAATACTGCAAAATGACATCTTCAACCATTTTGTTACTTACACGCCATAGTCATCGAACTGAACGCGGTAAACATGAGAAACATGATCGAAAAGAACACATAGTTGTAGTTGTTGAAGATTTGCGCCGCCTGGTTGCCAATGCCGAAGTACAGCAACCCAATCAGCGGCGCTATGAGGGCGTGTATGACGAAGCGCATCGTCATGAGCGACCGATCGCGGCTCAGTATCAGGAACGTGCGCAACAGCAGCAGATAGAACTGCCGGCAGAAGCTGGTCGTGTACACCTCGTCCCGGCCGCACCACTTTTCCGGATTGAAGGAAAGCTTCTTGGCGAGTTTCTTTGGCTTGGCCAGCGTGGGCGATACCGTTCGCTGGGCTTGGTCGTTCTCCGGGAACACTGGCATCTCCAACAGCACCATCGGCCCATCGGGGCTGCCGGGCGACGACTCTTTGATTGGCATCAGCTTGCTCTCGTACGCGGGCGAGAACGGTTCCGGGTTCCGGTAGAAGTGGCTCTGTCCGTTCATCATCTTTTCGACTAGACTATCATTCAGGCGACCATAGTCGTGTGTGGCGATCTCCAATACTGCAGAAAGACAAAAATTAATTTAATTTAATCGTTCAAACTAATTGAAACTTTAATTCAAACTCGAAAAGCTCTGCTATACGCGCGACATCTATATGTCATTTTTTGAAACTGTTGTGCTAGGGAAAACGTAACGTTCAAATTTAACTTTAACAGTACAAACAGTTTTTTATCATCAGAGCATGACGATGACAACACCAAATTTGGGATTGTTATCATTCAGTTTCTTATCTTTATAGCTGACATTGAGCGAATGTTCCAGTTGACTATCGTTAGTTATTGGCGGCACAGCTCATCGATAATGAATCGCAATGACGAAACAAACGGTAAGCATAGGCTAGCATGACGCCTAACTATTTAAAAATAATCCACCCCAACGCGATGGTTATGCCTAATATTTGATGTTTTGCTTTCCGTAGGACTCGTCAACATTACTTACGGTAATCAGAAGGATTGTAGTGCTCTGGACAAACGATGTCCAGCTCCTTGAGGAACGACACGATGTTCCCGGTGCCGCCGGTGTATATGCATTCACCCTCGGCCACCGCGTACAGATGGTCGAACATGTTGAACAGCAGCGCGGACGGCTGATGGATAGTGCAGATGATCGTGCGACCCTCGCGAGCCAACTGCTTCAGCAATGCCACACACTGGGTTGATGTGGAGCTATCCAGGCCGCTCGTCGGCTCGTCGAAGAACATCACCGGCGGATTGTTGACGATCTCCAGTGCGATCGCCAGGCGCTTCTTCTGTCCGCCCGAGAGCTTTCCCGTGCGCGTTTTCTTCGACTCGTGCAACCCGATGGCGCGGAGTATTTCGTTCATCTGGGGCGTCACGAAAGAAAAAAGAAAAATCTCATCAAGATCAAACTCCCGACGCAGGGGATGCGGTAAACACTTACGCGTATTTTCTTGCTAGCTGGACTGAGTTCGGCACCGATCTTGAGATTGGCCGAGAAATGCATCGCCTCCAGTACGGTCAGATGTGGCTGCAGATCGTGATCCTGCATAATGTACGCGGACAATCGTCGGAATCGTTTCAGATCCCTATGCTGCTTGTTGACGAGAATTTCTCCGGTAAAACCCCCTTCCCTGTGGGTGGGCGAAAAACCAGGACACAGATGTCATTTCCTGTCTATGGATTATGGCCGACACAACGTAGATAGTGAATAGGCAGGCAAGATAGTTGGGCGTTCCGATATCTTCCGCTTCGGCGCAGAATGGAGTTTTCGGATGACGATGATGAAACTACTTTTCGATAAGCACCGACGCCTCATCCCTGATAGTGCTGCCCGCCAACGTACTGCGTCAAATTAAGCCCTCACGAGGAAGCGACTCTCAATACACCGGAAAAGAGGAACGGCCGCTTTCCACCTGCAGGTAGTGGAGCTGAACAAATTTGCTCTATCATCGCATGAAGTTAAACAGTCATCGTTCACCAAAAAACAAATCTTTACCGCCGAACCGAACAAGGCTCGAGGGCGATAGCACGCAAACCACCACCGAAGCACGATCCGTGGCATCTCAGATGCACTAACGAATTTTTCGACAAAGGTTTACGGATCTCAAACGCACCAAAGGGTGGTCGCTCCGAATGAATGAATGTACCAGCCTCGTCTAAGCCTCCATGGTGCTTGTGATCGTGCTCGTTGTAACCTCAAGGCACGGCACTCATTCGTACCGAAAGGCTTTCGCTGGCTTGCGGGCGTTCGGTGCAGCTGTACCGGCCATCAACTCGGTTCGGTGCGGGTGCACCCGAAAGCCAGCAACCGCGACCGAGGCAACGAACACACAAAGAAACACGCGAGTGAGTCGATTGCAGTTGCTCCCCAGCGATGCTTGTAAAGCTTGGGGTTGGTTTTTCTCTTGTTTCGTACGATGGAAACTGGTCCGCTGGTTGGTTAGACGGAAGCAAAGGCGAACGGATTCCACCGGTACAAAGTACAAAACCCGAGAGTCCGCTACTGTTGACTCATAAGAAATGTGCGGCCTTTTGCTCTCGTCCGAGTCGTTCCGCGTCTTTCGTGTATCAACAGATTCTAGGAAACGCAAGCAAGCCGTTTGGAAGGCTTTCTATCCACCGCACCCACGATCGTGCACCTATTGACTCATGAAATTGGTCCGTTTGTGGTTCGTGACCGATTAGCCATCCACCGCTCGAGTGTCAATCAACCTTAGGGCCATCGATCATCGTTGCTGACCATCGTCGGTCTTATGTGGTATGTGTTAAAAGCATGGATTAAGCACAATGTCTAAGTGCACGCCAATCGCACAAAGCGGTTCCTCGAGTGCAGGTTTACTTGCTTCTTTGTTACAAAATAACACGCGACTTTTCTAAATCGAGCGAACGGCGAATCCACGAGCCTATAGACTTTAACGGAGCGCGACCAGGTGAAACGCATATGATGTCAATGCGGGGTTCATTGTTTCGTACAAAAAAAGTATCGATATTGCTTATCAACAAAAGTCCCATGAAGGCAAAACTGATGGCCGAAAGGGTTTCTAATCAATGAATGTGCAACTTTCCGTCATCTGTGTATGTCAGGAGGTGCGCCGCAGTGTATGTGAAATGTGTATGCCAAAAACCCGTGAGTCATCCACCAAACGCTACGAAAACAACCCATGCTCTGCCGCAGAACTTTGTGCAATTGCCTTTAAATGAAATGCCAACCACCTTCAATTGGCACTTCCGGTCCCGGTGGGGAACTTACGTGAATCCGGCCAAGATATCCAGCAGGGTGCTCTTGCCAGCCCCGGACGGGCCCATGATGGCCGTCAGCTCTCCCGCCCGAAACTCGCCGCTGATATCTTTCAGTATGTCCCGACCTGCGGAAAGAGAGATAAAACGTTAAACATCAGGTGTGCGCGTCTTCAAAACTCTTGGTGGGCATTCGAAAAGTACTCATAGACAACGTACTACCGTTGAGGGCTAGAGGGTTTGCTTTGCAACAACACAACTTGGGGGACACCTTAGCCACCGATAACGAAGCAGTAGGGTGGTTTGCTAGCTGATAAACACATTCGGGGGATAGCACCTGGCGTGAACCAGTAAGGAGATCGATTTGTAATCGGCAAAACAGGAAGAAGAGTGAACCAACCTCAGACGGAGAAGTCATCGCCATGGACTTTGCTGCGGATAAACAACGGCTGGAGACGTTTTGCAATTCCATACAACGCGCTTGCAGGTGCGATCATTACGACGCGAACAAAGACACCTGGCCAACGAACGGCAACTTGAACAAGGTTAATGGAGGAAGAGCAGACGAGCAAGGAACAAGTCCAACATAAATTGATCTACAACTGAAATAAGTAAAATACTGTTACTGCTCAATTTGCGGATGCGGATGTGAAGCTTCTAGAAGTCGAGAAGTCAGTAATACAGGTTGAAATATTCCGGTTTTGCGTGATAACGACTATATTTGCATTTACATAGAATAACCAACAACTGCATGTAATCGATGAATCGATGAAGCCTCAAACCGCAATTTCCTTGGAACACACAACCAGTTAGCAACTACTAAGTTCTGAGTTGCGCAATCATGGACTGGGAAAATGAACTTCCACTATTGATTCTATAAACAAATACTTTGGGATGGGAAAATGATGATTTTCACGATAGAAGGTACAAAGATTCTCCTTCAAATAAGCGATGGAAATGAAGATTCATTGTGCATGTTCCCCAACGACTTGGTATTCGACATTTTTCTAGGCCATAATGTTAACCTCCATTAGAGCGGCGGTGTATCTCCTCCGATCGAGAAGGATGCAACACAGTTCATGGTCCGCCAGCTTGTTTTATTATACGCAGCCATAACTGGTCGGTGGTTGGGTGCGAAAGATGTCGGTTCAAGAACTAGGCCAACCTTACCAGTTGAGGTGTCCGAAGATCAGCTGCTTTGCGTGCGTGTGTGTCCAACGAGTTGGTATCATGCAGCGCGTTTCTGTTTGATGGGTTTTTCTCCTCTTTAATTCCGTTTGCATGCTACCAGGATAGAAACGACCTGGCGAAAACCGGACGCACACATGAAACCATCTCGAAAACTGGTTTTCGATCGATCGAGTCGTTCTACTCAGATTTCCATCCCCGTGCACGCTGGGGTAAAAGGAAAGAAAGGGCATCTCATTGGTATGAAAGAGCTGGTTCCTCCAGTCGTCGGTCTACTCATATTTCTCCCGTGCGCTCGGGTTCATCTTGCGCATAAGGAAACCGGTTCCTGGCCTAGCCAAGGAGGTTCCGAAAGAATGAGACATCGAGGCAGAGGAGTAGGTGAATGAGAAGAGTGTGAAGGTGTTCCAAAAGCGTCCCACTCAACGTCACAGACTTGATGCTGATTGCCGAGCGCCAGGAGTCATCCTCAAGGAGCATGATGTTCTGGAAAACTAGCGCAATGAAACTACGATCGCGAAAATAAAAAATTGCATAATCTCCCACGTCCCCGTGATCCTCCAATTGAGTTCAATTAAACAATAGAGCATCCTACTCCAAGCTTCCATTTAATCAAATTTCGCCCACTTAAGATCGCAACATCACGATCTTTCTCGTACTCTAGCGGCAATCGTTGATTTAGAAAAGATTTTTACGTACCACCTTTGCCAACGAACTCCAAGTACAGATTTCTAGATCATTGAAGATCTTCCTTCGGGACTACGTAACACGTACCTACTTCTCTCGCATCAAAAAGCGGATCTGTATAGATCTAAATATGTTTGCGTACATTAGCCTTAATAGACCGATCGTTTCGTCCGTATCAATGGAGCCGCAAACTACTGACCGGTCTCAGGACATGTCATTGCCATCCAGAACTTGTCGTTATTGAAACACCGCGGTCGCACATTCTTTTCGTTCGTATGCTAACGACTTTGATTCATAAACGAGAGATTCATTTACGAGAGCGTGCTTCGTGAGCATCAACCTCCCGGCCAGACACGCGTAGTCCGGCAGTTCAATTCGTACACTTACACCCCCAAATGGTTTCGAATCGTTTCGTTCGGTGTTACGTCACGGAGGGGTTTTTACTGTGACGCATTTCGTTGAAGCAGAACTAACCTTTCCCAATTTCGTTCGCGTTAGGATGCATTTTTACTTGCACTGGTAAAGGGATTTGTTTACTGCATCATTTTAAATGGTTCTGTTTTGTTTCTTTCGAACGAGTGTAAACTCATTTAAGATTGTTTAACTGGTAGACAAATTCATATATGAATCTTATGACAGATTACTTACGACTCTACGTACAAATTTCAGGGAGTAATTTTGCACCGTTGAATAGTGAAAACATTTTAGAAAAATAATAGAAGCTCCTTCAGTTTGGGTATCGAGGCCACCGATCTAACAGTAACTGGTATGAAACGGTGTCTCTGTGTTCGTGATTAGGTTCGATGCATTTTGCAGTTCGTGCAAGTGACCATGAGGTTTGTTGTACGCCATCAATGGCGAAAACCATCACATTGCAGTGTCATGATCGAGGCGAGCAAATGCGAAATCACAATGGATACATTTTCGATGGAGCGTGCCTCACATCGTGGCAAACACAAAATTCTGACTTCCAAACACATGAGCTTGCATAATTCATAATACTTGATGTCGAGTAAAGAAAACAAAAGCAAATCCCATGCGCGAGAACTTCCGTGAGCCGAATCCAAACAACGTTGCCAACGTTCCTTGCCAGCGAGACTGTAGCTCGACCAGGCAACGATTTGATTGCCGCGATAGGAAGTGGTAAAAGAAGCCGGAGCCACTCGCGACCGACTGGTAAGAAGATCCAATCGGGAAGTCAAACAAAATGGCTTTGCAAAAGCGCTCCCAGCCAATGTCCGTCCTAAGGCGTAGAGAGGTCGTCGATTATCAATTTTATTTCCAAACATACAGCCTTGTAACGCACGAACATTGGGTGCTCTTCCCGCTCGCAGGCAAAAGACCCACACATTTTGCACTGCGAATCAGCATCGAGCGCGAAACGGTGGATTGATAAAGCAATGTGGTAAGGCAAGGAACAAAGTAAATATTTAAATCAGCCTGTCGCGTTTAAGACGCCGAGAAACGCGACGCACACTTGCGTCCAACGTTCGGCTGTGTTCCGCCGACCCGGCCTTAACAGTCGTCGCTGTAGATAGACAAGTTAGATAAGTGTGTTTTTAATTTCTTTCTTTTTTGTTTTAGGAAAGAGCGTCTCGGAAGCATCGCGAATAGCCTCGTCCAACTTAAAACCGGGTCAATCAGACAAGGGAGTACGACCACGACATTCGCACTAGAGTTCCGAGTCTGACGCAGATGATGATGATGATGCTGATGATGATGATGATGGTTGAGATGTCTAGTGACTTTCCAAATGGGATCCGCACGCGAAGAAGAAAGAAGCTTAACTGAGGCGAGCCAATACATTTGCCCTCAAACACGAGGAAGCAGTCGGATCAGACCGAAACGTCACAACCTCACCAGTAGCTGCCCATCGACAGGTTACCAGTTTAGCATATTTGCACAGTACGGGACTGGATGACACTTGAGCATCGCTTGCATAATCCCCTCACCCTGGCCTTGCACTTACCCCCGTTGGGATCGGCTATCGGGTGATGGCTATCGGGTGTCGATTCACACATCGATCAACCGGAGTTCTAATGGCAAAGAACCTGAGTGGTGTGGGTGTATCGGACAGGCCGAGATAGTGTTGGTTGTAGAGTGTGCCGCACCCATGTCCAATATCTCGCCCCGAGGCCCCAGACGGCCTAGCCTTTGTTCCGAGTGCGATCCGTCGTCCAACATGCACTCCATCATCTCACGCACCGGATGGAACCGGTTCCCGCTTCTGTACCCAAAGCGAGTGACAAAGTCACGTCAAGATTCTACATAGCAATGCACCCGGAACGACGGCACACGCAGCCGGCCGTGAGGAAGGCCCAAGATAGTTTAGTCTCGGACGAAAATAGGTAAACAAATCTTCGACAAAGTTTTTCGTCGAACCGCGGGACCAACGAACCGAACGGAACTGAGCGAGTGATCATGCGGCGGCGGCGATCGTTTGCAGGCGCGTGGCGCTTTCACGCACACAGCGGTAGTGAACGGAGCTGCAGAGGCCGCGGATGCGCGACGGCGGTCGCGACAACGACGAGGCGGCGGTCGAAAATAATCTCACCGAAGGTTATCTGAAGTTCGTTCAACTCTTGCAAAATGTGAGCTATGGCAGCGTGCGTGTGCAGCATGGTACGATCATCGAAACCCGTCGCCTCGCACGCTCGTCGACCCGGAGCATAAGCGTATGGTTGGGTTAGGTTTGCCGAAACCGCCCCAAAAAAAAGGGGGTATCTGTCCGCTCGCCGTGTAATGTATCGTCGCGTTCCGTTAGCGCCACATGGCACCGAAAAAAATGAATATCAAGCAAGAATGAGACAGAGCGGAAATGATCGAGAGCATCGCCCTCTTTCTACTACCAAATATTAAAGTCTTATGAACATTTGGAGCTCTATGAGAACTTTCAAAAAGAGAAGGCACAACTGTTTTCATTTTAGTTTTTGAATGTTTAAATCATTCAACGGCCAAAGACGCCCTGTCGATGGGCCTGGCGACAGTGCGTGTCTGGTCGTGGTCGACAGACGTGATGATTATGTTGTGCTTCGCGGTCGAAACGGCAAAAGAAAACTGGCGCAAGACGGACCTGACAACCACCAAGCCCTGACACGCTGCTACCCAACGCCCCTGGTAATGGATCGTGCCTCATGAATTTTTCAAATCAAATATGGCCAAAAACCACACTGCCTCGTGGCCGGTTGCTACAAGAACACGCTGCGTGCTGGCGGTTCTGGAATGAAACTTCAACGAACCGGAGAAACGCAAGGCATCGCTTCACCTTTTTTTCGGTGTTGAAAACAAATCAAAACCTCCAAAGAAGAGGAAGAAGTTCAAGCACGAAAGGAAAACAAAATTGGTCAAACAAGACATCCTACCGTTGGTTCAGGCGGTGGATACGACGGAGAAGGTCGTTTTGATGCGAAATGGGGTATTTTCGTGTGGAATAATGTGGCAGCCGACGACAAACGGCGAGGATGAGGTCTATACGGCGAGGATGTTATTGAGATGAGAACTGTATAGACAGTTGGCAAGAACACACTTGAACAATCAAGTGGTTGACAAAATGGCCGGGTTTCGAGACCCGTCAACGGTTGAGAGTGAATATCTTGGTAACATCATTTTATGATTGAAGATTCTTTTAAGCATTTTCATATGTTTCAACATTTATGCATTTTATGTTTAAACAACTTTAAATGAAGATTATCTAATGGCTAGTAGTTTACATTGTTATCGTGATTCGATTAGGGTCTATCAGATGAAAACGAGTTAGCAGATATTAGCAAATCAAACTACAATTAGCACTCGTTAACACGCAACCACCTTCCACCCGCGATCGCGATCTTCTTGTACAACTTGTTGCCTCGCGTGATTGTTTGTTGCACCGAGCTAGTTAACCACCCCAAAGACCTCCCTTTCGATCGATCGACTTAACGTCTTGACTACAATTACATACCCAAAAAAACGCGATCAACATTTCTGACCTCTTTCGAGCGCGTTTGTATGTGATTGGATTAAAAAATGGTGTCAAAGTCATTTCCTACCGGGAAACGATTTTCTCGACGGCGAATGTGGACGGTCGCGAAAAACCGAAAAACTCGCGTTAAAAATAATCCAAATACAACCGCACGCCACGAGGCAGACACATGTTTGATGATAATGTTCGTGCTGAAATCTTTGCTTTTCTTTTTTCTCTTGTTTTTTGCAAGCTGTGTCCACGAAGAACTGGCCCCGAGTCGTGGTGTCGTACACGATAAGCGTAAACGTTCCTCTTCTCGGCCAGCGTGCGTTGGGGAATTGATTGCACGGGAAACAATGTTGTACGCATCGGAGAACTAGAAACTTCTAATAATTGGATGAATTAGCAGCTGATCGTGATGATCTCACTTTTACTTTCTTTTGGCGTCGGATCACTTTACATAGAAGCTTTAATTAACGGTCTCAACAAAGTGTTGCCAACGGCCAGCTAATAACCGCAGAGTGAAGCTGCGTGCAGAACTTCAAGATTGGTCAGATATTAATAGGAAACGATTAACATCGTGATACTCGGTGTACCCCCGTTGGTATGGACTCTCTTCCACACACCTAAACACAAAGTCCCCGATGTTGGGGGCTATCGAGTTTCCCAAATGGTTCCCCCAAACATAACCAAACTCCACGCCATGTGCTGGCCTCATTTGATTATCCAGCGGTGCTATAAAACACAACACTCGCTATCACACCCCGTGCCTGTAGCCCTTACTTCTGTCGCGATTGCGCGCCCCACGAGCGAAAGATAAGACGGGGCGATGAAGATCGAACGCAAACTCTTACCTTTTCGAAATATTCCGTTGCGTACCGAGTACGACAGGTTCTTAAACCCGACCGTAACCGGTTTGAAGAGTCGGGCGGCGACGAGCGAAGGGGCCGCGTACTGATCGTGCTCCGCGCCCGGTCGCTCGGGGATGAGCAGCGGTTCTAGCTTGGCCGCGCTGGGCCGCCGGGCACCGATACCTCCGACGATGGGAACGGTTTCCTCGGCGCTGGTTCCCTGTGTCACATCGGGTGCCATTTTCATTTCGTATGCTTCCTCAGCCATTTCTTCCTCAGCTCGTGCTGATCGTGCACAGTAATTCTCTTCTTGAAGGGTTTCTGAGGGCCTTCCTACCGCATATGGGGACGGTGAATTTCGCGAATTCGCAATGCGTGCAATTGGGCGTGCTAACGAAGAACTATCACTGGCACATGGCGGCTTCGACCGCGTCTGTCGCTGTTCGGAGCAGTGTTGGGAGGGGCTAAAAATACACCATCTACAAATGCGGTGGAAAAGCGAAGACACACTATCGTTGCATATCACTAAGGTCCATTCGTTTCTTTCAGTCTTCCAGCTAACACGCCTACGACTGCAGGGCTCGGGTCCGGTTGACCACACTCGGGACAAAGGTTTTCCTTCTAGGACGTTGTACCCTTATCAACAATGCCACCGGATTTCTCTACCCCCTCGGCAACCATCGGCCACTTGAAGAGGGACGCTCAAAACCTTCACGAAGCCACCATCGTCACGGAAAAGTGGGACGCAATGAGCTCTGGTGGTGGCCTCCACTGTTGTGCGCAAACGGTTCGCGAATCTGTTGGCTCAGCGGGAAGCTAAAGCGCACGAAAACCAAAGCATGCATGCGCCCGATTGACACCAGCGAACGAACGTGCACGGAGGCACGCTGCACGACGATGCATGAGACGAGACGAGGCGGCTGTTTTTTGTGTGTTGAACTATTTGATTATTTACAGCACACACAAGCCCAGGCGCAAAGTAGATTACTCGACGGCCGCAAACAAAAACACCAACCACACGGAAAGAGGCAACGGTGAGGGCGTCGGGCGGACCTGAGGCAACCTGCTTCGACGTTGGTGCAGCGTGTTGGTGTCGATGATGATGATGCACTGCCGTGGCCGTCCAGAGTGCAGTCCTCTGCACGTCGCGCCGTGAGTAACGGTTCACGAAACCTGAGACACAATCACAAGCACGTACAAGCGCTAAGTACAAATTTCCTTTCTCTCGTGGTAGCCTCGAATCGGTTCATCGAAACCGTTGCAAGCGAACCCGTGCACGCAACCAACCGTCTCGGTGGAAACCAAACCGCGATCTTCCGACGCTCGAACTGTACTGAAAGGCCACAGCTGTTCCGCGCAGCGCCCGAGCTCGCGTTGGAGCTCGCGGACGCATTCATCGGCGTGGTGCACACGCGAGCGCGAGAAAATAAAGGAACTCACCGTCGTATCTGCCACCCTATGGTAGAGCTCCAGAACAGCGTCGTGCATGCGCTTAGCTGGAACGCTGATCAGTTGAAACGGAGTCTGGAAGACTAATTACTTACAGAACTGGATCCTAAGGAAGACTCTTCCTCCCGGTTTTATTCTTAGTATCTGCGTCTTGCTACGATCTTAAACCGCCTAATTGATAATGTTCCATGCGCAACGATAATAGAGATTCAGTCCGTGTACCGACACGATGTTGATCCTTATGTGACACCGACTGTGGCCTTCCATAACATAACATTTGATAAGCGTATCATATTCGCAAACATAGGAAGAAATTCTCATTCTTGTGCGCGCTACCGGAATCGGGGGTCCACGGGGGTATCACGAACATACAAACTGAGCTTATCTTGTGACCTGTCGGACTGTGTTCCGCCGAGTGCTCCACAGCACAGCTGGTTGCTATCAGTACATTTACTTGCGGCTGGATGAAATCAGCTGTACTCTATGTTAGAGCAAAAACTTAAGCAACGTGTTTTTTGTTCTTGATCCACCTGAAGTATTCATGCAGCTGGATGCTTTTCAATTGCATCTGGAAACGACAATCTAGTATGCGGTAGCAAACATTATAACTACTACTGCCTTATACATCGATAAGGGTTTCAATCACCTCTAACCATGTCATTGTCAACAGACCGTTCAATTTCAAGTTCAATTTGGGGCGCCTTCTTCGTACTAGTTTCGAATAGTTTGAAGTGATAACCTTCCGAAATGAATGTCCCTCGGACCGAGCAAAGGTTATCATTCACAATTCATTACCCAAACACTCTCTTCAAACGGTCGTAAATTCACATTGGTTTAATCAAGCCCTACGGCCTTAGTTTTAGTTCCGTCTTTTTTGGTTTGGCTAAATATTCCCTTTATTCATTAAAAACTAGTCGAAAAAGAACTAACAAACTTGATACGAATGAATAACCCGATCTTTCTGATGAGTTGAATGCGTTCAAACAAACAGTTTGCTTTATAAATTTTCTTTTATTATGTCTTCCTGTTGTTCCTTCAACTTGAACTGCTCATGTTACTGGACCGACCATAAGCTTCGGAAGTTATTTTTATAATTCAACAAAAATCGCCCCTTACACACTCCTCTTGAGCGAAGGTGAACAAACCCGAAGCTCGCGCCAACATCTAATCCACGTGGAAGTTCCTTTGCCGGTCCAGCAGATGTTGTACTCGAAAGCGTCCACCCTCAAGTGCTTGTGATGATAAGATTTTCGCTGACGTTCCGCCATTTCGCTCGTTCATGCCTCGCAGAACAATGTGTATTATTTTGTGAAAAGGAACGATTAAACCCGATTTGATGTGTCTTCATACTAATCGCTTCTTCCTGCGGCATTTGTGCGCTACTCCAGGACTATAGCTTGTGCCAATGTTCCACTTACGATTAGGCTGGGCTTATCTATGGCACGCTCAGCCCAGTAAAGCTTGCCCAAGAGGTTCACCTTCTTTTTAACCATGTTCTGTTGAATGGACTTTTTCTAACGATCAATCAGGCACACAATTCACTGTGGTGTTGGTTATTGTGCACATTATCAGCTTCCTTTATTCGTATTCAAAATTAAACATAATTTAAACTACATGTATACGATATGAGCCACGATTCCTAATACATTTGTCCTATCTACTCATCGTTTCCACTTTGCTTATCACGTAAACTGAAGATTCTTGTCTCATTCGCTCCAGATTCGTTCATTTTTAACAGAAGACGTGTGTATTCAAAATAGTTGTTTTCAACAACTCCCTTACTCGTGCAATTGATCACAGATATCGATAACAAACAAACACTGCATGCTCTCTAGTGTTTTAACACCATCATCAAGTGTGTGGCTACGTATAGTATTAACATGCGTGATTTATTTTCTTTTTGTTGCTGAGCGATCCTTCCCCACGAACGATTCACTGAACATTTTTCCTCACCGCAACCGCTTTGTGCTTAACTTAACTGCTAAGTTGGCTAAGAGACGGCTAGAATGTACATTGTAAGTAAAACTCCCAACGGGTTGCGCCTTCACCGTTTGTTCAATTTATACCACAGTACAAAGATCGTGCTTATGTACATCGTGATGATGATAAGTGTAATCAGCACCATGTTCGACTGCATATCGACGTGCTCGATATCCATGTCCTTTTGGAACAGCACCGGGTTCTTGAAGTGGCAGTAGATCTGCGTCTCCGGGCAGTGCAGATCCTCACGGTTCATGCCGTACACCGAGTTCAGGATACCGTGGAAGCTCGCCCGGTAGTAGCTGATGTGCCACATCCACTTGAATACCGGCGTTATGTCAACGTACCGAGTGCAGAAGCCAAACACCGAGAACAGCACCGCCAAGATCGGTCCGATGAAAACGGCAAGCTGCGAAAAGTAACGGTTGAAAATTATTTGAGTTTGAATACCAACGCCATAATGCCATAAAGCTAAGTGTTATAAAACTGAGAATGGAATGCTATAAAGTTGTGGTGGTATAATTATTTTATAGATTATGGTAAACTCTTATGGCTCGGAGATGTTCAACGTGTTTTTTTTTTAAATAATTGATATTTTATGCACGATCGATCGATGAAGGACATCATTAAACATTTGAAGGCTCTCATATGCGACGCGACGCCCCGTAATGCCCACACGCTGCCGCTTACCTTTACAGAGAGCGTTGCACCGACGAAGAATCCCCACGACTGGGCACAGATCGAGCCAGCAATACAAAACAACGCAAACACACAGAACCGCTCAAAGTTGACATAGTTCCCGGTCAGATGGTAGCTGATCACCACGTATATCATAGAGCAGCAAATCTGAAAGAGGAAGTAAAAAGGCGTCTTGTTAAAAAAAGTGCAATATAATACTTGAGTCATTCCGCTCATATGGCGGCAAAAGCTGAATCATCCCAACCGTTTCGTGCGTCTCCATTCAAAATCATCTCAACGCCTTCAAGTGTTGCTTTGTGATGATGAAATGATGGAGTGATGCTAACGGTACCTGTTGTGCGTTCGCTTCTGAGGTATGGCCAGAAAAACGCACAAACTTTCAACGATGAAACACTTTCACTGCGTACGGTTTTCACTCACCTGCACCGGAATTTCAAGGACCAGCACAGATAGGAAGTAAGGACCCAGCTTGTACCATCGGTTGAAATGCTCTCTCGTTAGAGATTCCATCTCGATTTGGACTGTCGATGATCCGTACAGATTATGTGGCCATGGAATGAAACAACAATAAAACATGTCTCGTTGGTTTCTATGCAGATTATGTTTGCGTTTGTAGGATACTTACATGAAAGTACAACAGCCATCTTTCCCGTATACACCATCACCAGCATCGAGCCATAAAGGTACACATAATTCGCCAAAACTTGGTTGGCGTTTGGGCCAACGCCACTGTAAAGGTACCCGAAGACCGTAGCTATCACCGCATGGGCCAAGATTCTGCAGGAGAGCAAAAACTAAAGACGAATGTATGGTGAATTTTTTGTAACATTTTACATCGTTCTTGTCGGTAAAAAAGTAAACTTTACTCTACCGGACGGCTCCACTCCCTTCTCCGTCGATATCTAACGCACAAACAGCTAATTATAATCACCCAGTTTTAATGTCTGCGCCATTCGACCAAGGTCGTATGCATTCCCTGAGGCACCCGATTCTAGTTCCCATAGACACGACATCGCTGCTCTTGAGCTAGAAATCCGTTTAGCTGTTCTAGTTCTCGTGGTGTTACTTTCTGTGACCAACAAAGGAGTGGTTGTCAATAAAGAAGTCGGAAACAAAAAGACTTGACTGTACTATCATTTCCGAACGACAGTAAAATGCTTATAGTCTGTCGAAGAGTTAATAGGTTTAAAAGCAATAATTGAAATTCACACAGCTATCGTAACATTTCAAATGGCATTTCTGCTCAGATAAATATACAAAAATCGGATTGTAATTACTGGTTTTCATGCAACTAGAAACACCTATAATGGGTGTCCGATCATTACCAACGAAACAATAATTGCTAGCATTTTACAATGCTAATTGCACACTGTCAATAAACTCACTCGGAACAGGTAAACCGGCGTTTACAATTTAATGCTCCAACTATTTTGCTTCCGTGAACTTACTGATAAGCAATGATAATTTTATTTGCTCATTCGCTTGTGTAAATATTTAGTACTCGATGCTCGGTCATTCGATGCTAATGACTGTTCTGCATAATTTCAAACTTAAACTAAACTATCTAATCTTTCCAGCAGAATTTCCATTGGGTAGCAAATATACTCACGTAGTTTCGCCGCGTCATTAGTAAATTTCTATAGAACAGTAGCAGAAACTGCATCACTAGGGAAGCTGGTTTCGTCTTCGAAAAAATGTCCTCTTCGTCGTACGACGTTGTCTCCATCGATTCCGCTTCCTTCCGCAAGGTGCACATTTCTTCTCCCTTTTCTCTCATCGAGTAACTTTCGATGGACTTAACTGAAAGGAAGGTACATAGAAAAAGAAGGTTAATAATGATGTATCTGCTTGAAGGGGTTTGTATGATGAATGCAATTTTTTGTGGAATCAACAATGGAATGACGATTTATGTATACGTCAGTTTTAGTAACAGAAGTCCAAACTTCGACTCAACTATGTTTGTTTTCTACACCAAAAGGAAACACCAGTGGTTTCAATTCAGTTGCTCGGTGCTTTAATGAAACCGAAGCATTATATTGCCATGAAGAAAAAGATAAACTAATGAAATGAAAACAAAACGATAAAAAATTGATTGAGTCGTTAAAAAAATTAGCAGACTTATCTATTTGGCCAAATCTGCAGACAATAAAATAAATTTAATGCTCTGTCTAATACGCTCTCAACCATGATAAAATCTCGGCGATATTTTTTGCGCCGTAGAACTGTAACTCTCGTCCGTCCAATCAATGAATGGCACTGTTGTATGCTCAAAACTACGGTGACTGGGGATCGAGAGGTTTTCTTTAAAGCTTACACCTATTTGCGCCGTCTATTTCTTGAACCCACAGAGTCGTGCGCTTCTATTTGGAAATGATTAACCTTAAGCGGCAAACATTCTGTCAACATGTCTGCTTACCTTCTTGACTCATTTTAACCACCATGACTGGGCCAATCTCGGGCTAAAGTAAGGCATACCAAAGAATTAACACCTTCGTGGATTCCAAAATAAAGCAAAATCGCTTGAACGCTGGCGCGTTCTAAAGCTGATGACGAATATATTCATCTTTGGTGTTCTAGAGTCTTCGTGACATTTGCCGAATAATGTTTGCTTGTATTTCTTGATTAAGCAGTAACAACTTTTAAATGCGCTGTGTTTCTGATTTGTTTATGTTTACCGGTTATCGTCAGCTACATTGTGTGGACAGAGGATTTGGTTCCGTTTGGAAGTAGACAAACTGTTTCCAAAACACTTTCGATGTGCAAGGAATAAATGAAATGGTTGTGTAGAAAATGAAGTATATTCGAAAATATCTAGAAATCAAACAATGAGCAACAACAAGATTGTCTTTTTCTCGCACTCTTGTGTACTTACTGATGTAGGAAATTTGAATTAAGTAACACGGAACTCTTCTATTCGAGAGCAAACGTACAATGCCACACCAAAATCAACTCGCAACAAGGTTCGAAATATTCCGTGCGAAATGTCACACCAGCAGCAGAGTGTACTAAACCCGTCTGTGCATATGATATGACAAGAATCCTTCCACCAGGTTCAAGATCACACGTGGACTACGGTTGAGCGGAGATGCGTTCGATATTCGTCGTACCGGACGTGTCATTAATTACGCGCTAATGAATGTAAAATTCAAACAATACCGGGAGGCGGATGATGGAATTGCCACGCCAAGAAAATACAGGTATTAGCGTGTTCAAACAGCAAACCAGCGCCAAAGTTCTAAGTTGAAGGGAGGATACTACCCTACACAGAATGCGTGTACACCGTGTTTCTGTTTGCCAAGTCAGTTAGGTATGCCGATCGCTTGTCGTCGCTTGCAGAGAAACCCTGCAAGACACAAAAGGCTACCGTCGAGAGCCACGGCGGTAGTTCAATGATTGATCTGAAGGTTCCTCTCTATCGTGGCGAGGCGATCGACAAAGGGTGGTTCAGACAGCATCTAAGGGTTTTGCTGTTGGGAGCAAGTTGGGTGGCGCAACCAAACCCTGGTACGCCGAGCGGATCAATACTCGATCCTACGTAATTAAAACCACTCCAATGGTCGGTGGTGTGTCGAGCTGCAAGAGTGCAAGAACCGCCCGGAGAGCTACTGGAGGTCACGCCGATGCTAGAAATGGCTCGGAAGAAATGGCTGTAAATGGCAGCGAACAAAGAAGTCCGCACCACTTGGCACGATGATAAGTCGTTCGAAGGCACCTGATTTCGCACATCGAGCTCAACTGGTCGGAATTCTGGTTGACCTCCGCGTACACACTGCGGGTACTTTGATCGTGCAAGACCTGGTTCCGAAAAGGAAATATGTGAAAATTATCGACTTACCGTTATCATCGAACGTCGAATCCAGATCGATGCACCGGCTGCTGATTTCGTAATATTTCTTCAGCGCGGCCTTGATAATCTTTCCCACGTCGGCCCCATACTCACCGACCGCTATTTCCATCACTGTTTGGTGTGTGTCCATTAGGAAGAAAGGAGTGAGAGATCGTTAGAAATGGATGTGAGACCATGCCATCGCCAGGTGTCATCGTCGTAACTCACTGAAATCGGCCGGATTGTGATAGCTTGGGCAATGATAGCCAAGGTCGCCCAGGAACGGCAGCATCTCGTTCGTCGGTCCCTGGTAGAAGCAGTGACCCTGCACCACCGTGTACAGCTGGTCGAACATCTCGAACAGCAGCGCACTGGGCGTGTGGATCGTGCAGACGATCGTTCGCCCATCCTGCGCCAACCGTTTCAACAACGAAATACACTGCGTACAGGACGAACTGTCCAGTCCGGTGGTCGGTTCGTCCAGGAACAGGATCGGCGGGTTGCTGATCATCTCCAGTGCGATGGCCAGCCGCTTCTTCTGGCCACCGGAGAGACCCATCGTCGGCGTGCTGCCCTTCTGCTCCAGCCCAAGCATGAACAGGATCTTCTCGATCAGCTTGCGCTTCTCGTCCATGCTGATGCCGAAGCCGAGCTTCAGGTGCGTCGCGCAGATCATGGCCTCGTTCACCGTCAGCCAGGGTCGAAGGGCGTCGTGCTGCTGGATGTAGCATGACAGCTTGCGGAAGCTCTCCGAGTTGTGCGATCGACTTTTACCATTCACCTGCACCATTCCGCTGACACCGGACGAACTAAGAGGGAGAGAGGGAGGGAAAGGGTTAAATAAAAAGGGTAATCATAAAGTTCCAGGGTCGGAGCCGGTTGACGAACCGCCATACTTACACATAACCTGCCATGATGTTGAGCAAGGTACTCTTACCCGCCCCGGAAGGTCCCATAATTGCCGTCAGCTCACCCGACTTGAACGATCCATTCAGGCCATGAAGAATTTCTTTGGATTCTGCAACGAGACGATAATCGAGAGTTGTTTATTCAGAATGGATGATAAAATCTCCCAAAAATGCCAATGGTATTCCATAATTCACGTTCCATGTACGTTCAATTTGCGTCAGAATCAACAAAGTTTGGATCGGAAAGAACATGTGTGTTCTCAACGCCACCACCGAAGGTCTCGTATCGATCGTCCTGTGCTTTTAATCATCCTCTTTTCGTCTTCTTTTTCACACAATTTACTAAAAAATGCGCATGTCATGGCATCGCAGGGGTAAATAGATAGTTCACATTAGCCAGTCGTATCTCGTATAGAAGGATATGCGACTGGTGAACATTCGAAAAGTCATCCATCAAATCGCTTAAGTTTTGCATAAGGTAATCTTATCGCCTCAAACAGGCTGCCTTCGGCTCGAGCTTGTCTGGATTCTTCCGATAAATTAAAAAAACCTGTTCTTAGCAGATGTCCTCTGGCAGTGTGCTTATTTCTGTGTTTGGACTGGACTGTAAAAGGGTAGAATAAAATAATCAAATTCACATTTTGTAGTTATTCTTTCAAAAACGACCACCGTTTTATACTCCATTCAAAGTTCGTTCTAACTAACATATGAATCAGCAAGAAGAGATACATTTAGAATCTGGTATTTTCGTGAAGAAACTGGTTTCGACCCTTCTGTTCCTTTACTGGACAACAGTTCACCTCTTACAAACTCAGATCCGATCGCAGTTTCGTGGGATTGTTTGATTGATCAACCGACTGATTTGAAAGCAAACAACCGATGGACGTTCGAGTCGCATAAAATTGGAACCCAATCGTTTCGCCACCATCTTTTGAGCAATACTTTTCCCGCCTGTGGTTTTGTCTCTGTCAATTTGTAGCGGACGTCTAGCTTTTACTGTCACCACTAGCCCGTGGAGACCATTTCCAGTTCACTGAGGTTACACGTCGCCATCGGCATCGTCCGCCCGGTTCGCTCGTTATCTTCCTACTTCCTAGCAGTTGGAGGGATTGCGATGTCTCTGGTCAGCGCACGAGGCCTTGTCCACGAGGCGGTCACACTCGTTCAGTCCCAGGACAGGAAGCATTCAATACGACCGACCGCATGACGCAACTTCCCTTTCCCTCGAGGGCAAACGCGATCCGCACGAACCCTTGTGGCGGAAGCGATTTATTTCTCGTGGAGATTTCCACATTTCCAACCCGTTATCGATAGGCCCCCTCTACCGTTTGATCGAAAAGGAGGGATGATAAAGCGAGGCAAAAAGCGGCCGCAACCGACCCGTAGCGTGATATTAGAAAGTGAAAAGGTGCGGAAAAGCAATACTTAGTAGCTGCAACTTGGGTAATTCGAACGCATTTGCATCAGCATTAAATTACTGCACTTTCGTTCCGCACAACATGAGTCGAAGAAATGCCTCCATTAGGTTCTTCTCGAACAAACGACGCTCGCATGTGATGGCATCAGACTTGTTTTGTTATTTTTCTACGAAAAACCTTCTAGAAGGTAATCGTCTTTGTCATCATCCCTCACAAGATTCACGATCATCACAGCCTCCAACTCGATCAACCGTACAAGGCACAAGGGCACCAAATGGACACCACCTCCCAGCGGAGGCCATTTCACTCGTCAAATTCCGAGTTAATTGAACTCCAATTGAACTCCACTGCGTGTCTCGAGTCCAACCGACCGTCTCAGCCTCACAAGACGCGAATCGCCGGGGGAAACGGTAGCGGACTCGGCCGTTGTCCTGGTGGCTCTCGTCGGCTGGCCAAATATTGATATATTGTAAGAGCAGAAAACATACCTTGTTGACCAAACCACCAAGCCATCCTTTACCCTTTCCCACTCTCACGCTGTCTGGGTTAGGATTGTAATGATATTGTTTGTCCCAAGAACTCCGATCTGCGACGGTACAAAAGCTGATCGTGTATAATGCGCCACGCTATGGGGTGCCTAGGAGGGGAACTACGTCTCTATTGGAGAATTCTGTCGATCGCGATGAAGGTCAGGTTCAACCTATTAGCGGTCCATTGGATCATCAGCCTCCAAGGGGTGGCAAGTAGGCAATGTCGGCACCACACGGCACCGCATTTGAAGATCTTTATTCACCCGTGAAACTGTATTCATATTGTACTCGAATGCAGCGAAGCGTTGAGAGTGGGAAAGAAACAACCAAACTAGCCGTCTGGGTTCAAATATTGACCTACCTATAAATGTTTATGGTCGATAAAACGCCTCGGGTCAATCGACGTTAATATTACTGCTTAATAAAATCGTAATTCAACCCAACGAAAATGGAACATGCTTTTCACTTTCTGTACTGAAGTTGATATAGCAAAGAAAGGTTATTAAACAATGTTAAACTTTCAAGAGTAATGCCTACGCTAGGGATTACCGGATTCAGCAATCAGATATGCAAGGTGTGGAATTCATATATCCCAGCAATGTTTATCACTTCAAGATCATTGACACCTTCGAGTGTAACACCTTCATCGTGAACGCCCAACACCTTCCATGTCAGCCGAGTAACAAGCGTGTGTCAATCGATTCTATGGTTGATTAAATTCAATAGTTTTTTAAGTATCCGATAACTTGCTCACGGATAGATTTGTGAGGTATCCAACGTTATTACCTCATCGTTTGCCGTTCTGAGCTAAAATGTATGTGGCTTAAAATCTCCAATGAAGGGTGTACGCTGAACGGTTTAAGCTCACTTTCGTGCACCAGAGCGAAAAGACCAGAACGCTAGACAAGACAATCTTCTGTTCTCAGATCTCAGAACAACACACGCACGTGGTAACCGGAGAAGGCACGTCGGTTTGCTTGTCGTCGTGGTGTTCGCAAGGGTGATCCGGTGTAACTTTACTTTTCTAGGTCAAGTGCCATAGACGAACGAGGGAGAGACCGCAACCGACTGGCCGAAGCCGTCGGTGGGCACGTGAAGGATGGTCGGAGCAACATTTGCAAAATCGTTTGCGAAACACACACCTCTAGCTCATAAGCCGCATCATAAATTTTGTTCGAAGGACATTAGAAATAGGAGGCCTGATAGGACGCATCAAGAAATGTGATTCTTCTGACCCAAGTAGCCTTTTTTTTTTGGTTGGTCTTCGAATCGAAAATCGGCCGATTATTTTGAAACAAAATATGCATAACATTAGCAGCAGGATGTCGCTAATATGGTGTCTGGTCTATGGATTGTACGAATCTTCGTGTTTTCTTACTTCCATGTATTTTGGATTGGCACAATCCTACGAAGTAGAGAATCGGCTCCCAAAAGGTCGATATTTCCCGCTCCGGCTCGTTTTATCTTGTTCGAAAACCAGTTCGATTAAAGAAGCAAGCTGAAGGAACAATCAATCAAGAAGCTAAGCAAACCCGAAAGTGTTTACCAGTTTACCTGCGAATGTTGGACGATATGAAATTAGAAATTCAAATATATTCCAGCCAAACTGCACTGATACCAATATATCTCTCAAGGAAAAATGGAATAACATTGCGAAATGATAGGCGTGCATACAATTTGATTTTAACTGAATTTTCATGTTAAGCCAACCATCGAAGAGAACTCCCCGTCGATGGTTTGTTCGTATGGCCAACATTGCAGCAACGCACGCCCCAACGGTCGCTTCGAATTCCGTCTCTGGTGAACGCACCAGTGGACACACTGTAATTACCGATCCTCATTATGCACACACAGGGCAGCGCATAGTGGAGAGCCGAAAGAGTTTTACCGATCCACGCAATCATAATCGCCCTTCGCCGTTTGTTGACCGACCATAGATGATAGTAACAACAACAAAAAAACATGTGCCCCACACACATACTCACAACAGCACACGTTGGTTTTCATCGCATCGGCATTTCTGCAAACCACCAACCTCTACTAATGATCGCCGATCGAGCGGTGTTAATTCTCCTCGGACCGTGGTGTAGTTTTTGCTCGAAAAATCACTACCAGCCTGTGATGTGCTCATATCCGTTCTGATTGCACCGGACTGGACCACCTTGGACCAGCAGTAATCTAACGTCGAAGGAGCGAGGAATGAAGCTAAGACGAGAACGAACGAAACCGAAGTCGGCTTATCCATAAGAAGGTGAGCGGTTGGTGGCTTGGAATGTTGGTGGGCGTAAGAAAATTTACAATGCCTAAGAACATGTTCTACTGTACGTGGTTGGCAGCGATAAAAAAAAGTAATGACGGCTCAAACAAGCAGCATACATAGAAGTCATTAGAACGGAACGCCTGGTAGAATGTAGAAAACGAAAAGAAAAACTAAACTCGTGATACTTCCCTAGCCTAGAAAATAACCTAAGATTTTGAAGGGCATATCATTATTTACAGCTTGCAAAACTCCCCGTTTAAACTATGCTAATTTTAATGGTGAAAACTACCGCTAGCAGCGGGCAGTCTCATGAGGGAATTCACAATCACGTGTGCTTGGGAAATGCATTTATGATCTGAAACCAGATTCCCCGATTCCTGTGGAATAGAACCTCGAAACGCCATGCATAAATGAGCGACATCTCGGAATCTTAATGATCATCTCACGCTCATCAACATCGGATCTGATTGAAAGCAATGGTTTATCGCGTGAAATCATTTGAATATGCCAAACTCGGAAGTTGCTGAAGTGAAACCGGATGGATGCAGCAACGACCGTAGAGAGGGAAGGAAAACCATTCGATCATTGAGAAGTGAATTTATTGATTTGAAGTTGGACGGGGTAGCCAACAGGTGCCGCTAAAGGGGGAATCGCGCGACTACAGTAGCACTAATCGTGACCGGTTATGAGGATCTTGAATGGAGGGAAAACTATAAAATTTATCGTGCTAATGATTTGCGCGGCGATCATATTTGTGATTGTAAATCCACATTGAGAATTTATGATATTCCTGCCCGTCGTCACATTGCACCGATCGCGCCGGCTGTGGGAATGCTCTACAACAACGGGTTGGGTTCCCGTAGTTTGCAAAAATAATCATTCGAATGAATTATCATCGCAGTGAGCAAACAATTTTCGTTGATTTCCAGCGCACTCGGGAAGGGAAGGTAATGAACCATTCGATCATTAAGGAAATACATAATTCACGAGGGGATTTAGATAAAGCCACAACGGCGTATGGTTGAGCTAAGAGAAACCTTCTAAAAAGATGAATTGTCTTCACACGGACCCTGCTAATGGAATTGTATACTATTATCGCTTGTTTACAAACCCAGCGGATTAGAAGAACAGCCGAACGCGATCGGCTTATCTGGATTCCATTTTCAAAGCCGGACCTAATTTTGGCCTGGCCGAATCCAAAATAGGTGCCTTTTAGACATTTAAGACACAACAAAAATTAAAGTTCGCGGTTGTTAACCTGGTTTCGAAAAACTGGTTGTGGTTCCACGCGTCAGGAACCTGATTTTCAATGTTCGTTACGTTTAAACTCATCCACCTAAGAATAAATCAAGCGTAAAGTCTTTAAGACGTGATCAACCTTTACTAAGGAGCAGATTATAGGGTGTATATTTTTTGTTTGTTCCTCTCGCGAAACCAACTTACCAAACTTTGCCTTGGAGATGTTGAACCGCTTCACGTCGTAGCGGATATCGCGGAACACGAGGTCCACCGGCGGTCGCTTCGGGAAGCGATAGTCCTGCTTCTCCAGCAGCCCGTTGTGGTACACGGTGTTGTTGTTGCCTCCTTCCTGGCCGTCGTTCAGCTCGATCGAATCGTCGATCGACGAGCTTTCACCGTTCGCCGGACAGCAGCTGAATCCGGACGAACCGGACGTTGTGGTTGCGGTCGGCCCAACCGTGGTGGTCGTGGTTGTTGTCGTGGCCGGAGAAGCCATCACTTGCAGAATTTAATACTTTTACCGGGGGGATGCCACAGGACGTTTCTGCTTTCTACGCAAGTTTCACTGTCTCGAGCGATCGCTTCAATTGATCGCTCACTGCTCACTGTTTCACTGCTTCGTCTTGCAAAGTTTTCCCATACATTCGATGTTGGGCATACGAATACAATTCACCAGAACATCACCGCTAGGTAATAGTCACACTGTTTCAACACTCACTCGAGTTTAATTTTCACCTATTGGATATTGAGTTTTCCCAGGTTAAAAAACAATAATTATAGAGTGAGTGTCTGAATAAAAAAACATGACATGAAAACACTAATTTCAGACGGTATACTCTCACGCGTTACATGAATAGCACAAGGTTCCGGGTGTGTTCTAACGTTTATGTAATCAACAAGCTTTATATGGTATCATGCGATGCCATGATCATAGAAATTGAAAAATAAAAAAGTACAAGCTCATCATATCTTGTTTTACAACGTTTGCTTGTAAATGAGAAGATTTACTCAAGGAAGATTTAAACCTATTTCCCTAATTCAGTACGAGGAAGTATAAAAAAATCAAACAAAGTTTCCTTATCAACCCAGCAACCTTCTGCCATGAACTTCAGCGAGAAACATTGATTGACAGACCTAGAAAAGCTTGTTGGGGATGCAATGTCGAGATGCACGTGTGGGGAAGCAGCACGTTGTGCGATTGACAACCCTCCTTCCTCGATCGCAACCGTTCACTGACTGGCATTTGAAATTGTACTGCTGCAAAACGCCCCTAAGGTCTATCGCATCTCGCACGATCTCACTTTTGAAAAAAATACGAGATTATTTCTGCTCGATAAATGGCACATCAAATGCTCCTGGCGTTCTCATTTTTTTTCTACTTGCAGTCGTTAATCTCACTGCCAATCGATTCGTTAGGTAGAATTTTGCGTCAGCGAAGCGGAACAAAAGCATTATTATTTAGCGATTTAACTCCCGTGCGAATTTCGCTAGTTTTGATCATCCGCGTAGATAGCATTACTGGTGGATAGCCTACGAGTACGTTCGATAATCAGCTAAGAAGAATGTTTAACATTCCTAGAGCCACACAGATTCGCCTTGTCGGGAGTTTGATCGGAAACCGCGTTTCATCTTTTCTAATCATGTTCTCCAAACGAACGATCTAGCCGGAAGGATTGTTGTTCGATTGCAACAATGATAACATGACTGGAATCACGTCAGCAGATCCGTTACTCATGGTGCTTTACCAACCCAACGATGTGACGATGAATTATTCACGCAATTCAACCTTCGAACAAACGACGCAGGTGGGTCAATCTCTAGAGGCGAGCTAATTATAGCTCTTCCTTAGGTATTAATGCAGTAATGATCCAATTTTCCAGCGTGTGCCATCAATTTCTAGCCGCTGATTCAACGGTAGACCCAGGAGAAGGATAATTCCCTCCATGCAACACCAATTCGTCCCTCCGGGGTAACAATGTAATTGACAGGAAAACACATTGGGCAAATACCAACCTGCTAATGTTTCATTAACTAACTTTTCTACAGGTTGGTCACATCAGGATGGACTGGATATATAGTTGGACCACCACCGAAAGGTTCGTTTGCATAATTTATGTCGCCAATTTCAACCTTAAGCCGCCTGTCAAAGTGTCCATTTTCGTTTCGGTCAATCAATCACCGACCGGTGAGTTTGATTCGTTCCACTTTAGCTGCTGACCTCTCACATCAGTTTAAGTCAGCTCGACGTCCAGCATTCACCTTTCACCAGCCGTTGAAAAAAAAAAGCTATCCACAAAGCAGGCAAAGACAAATTAGAACTCCCTATAAGGTAACTGATCATCTAAGGATTTAACCAAATGGAAACGAACTCAATCACTTGGCGTCGTTTGCTTCTCAATTTTAGGTCACAGCGGACGAAAACGAGGATGGTCACATTGTGTTCGATTGCGCAATTATTCCGTGAGGGTCTCCTAATGCCAGCAATCATGTAACCTAGTAACCAAATTCTATAACGGCTGCGTCCCCCACTCTACCCTTGGAGATGTTCCTAGACGATTCCGGTTAAAGCCGTCCCTCACCAATAACGGTGGGCGAGATAATAATGATTCACTTTCAACCGCGTTGGACTTTATCAACCCCGGCTGACACGGGTAACGGTGCGGTACAGGCAAAGAATCCGGAACAGACACAGTTTGGCGTCGTTCGTGCCCATTGGAGGCCCTTATCTCGCACCAACGAAGCAGCTGACAACAACAGCAAGCTCCAGCCATCAGCGCGAGCACCGGGAAGCCGTGTGCGTGTCGTCTGGCAGGAACGCAAACGAATGCCATTTCGTACGCCTCGAGTGTGGTGTTTGTTCTTTGTTGCCCCCGCGAACGACCTAGTGACGATGTCTAGTCACGGCATCAACCGATGATCCTCCAGCACTGTGTTTGCACCAAATCGTGGAAGATCGTGGGATCGTTCCGGATCGTTGGTTCGATAAATTAAAGTACTCTACAGTTTCGAACAGCGTTCTCTCACAGGAAGTAAACAAGCGCCTCGTAGCGATTTAAAGCAGCACATTCTTCCATCTTCCCAACAACAGCAGCAACAACCGGCGACCGCAGCGAGCGTTGTTCACATTTGCATATGCGAAAGCGCACTGCCGGGGTTGAAAGCTAAAGTTCAAAGCTCTTAGTATCCGTCAAACCCGCTGCCCGATATAATATGGGTATCGATACGCCACGTGTCACTTGCCGGTTGTGTCGTGAAATGTCAGTACGTCCGCGCATCAACAAGACGCCAAGCCGTACGATGATCGATGAAGCCGTTGGTTAATTGTTAGCCGTAATTAATCGTTTCAAAGGATTTTCCACGCGAGAATGGAGGTGCTGAGAGAACCCAACGCCAAAATGGCTATCCCATCCGTTTGAATGTCCTCCATTGTTCCAAAGGTTGCCACTGCTCAATGATGCGGCTTATAAAATTTCCTTCGCTATGAACGATGAATTACCAAAAGCGGAAGCACGACAGACATGCCTCCCATCATCCGCGCAAGGGTGATGTGTAAAGGCATTACGATACAAATCGTTACATCCGTTTGCGCAAGCTCAGCTTGGTGCAGCGCCTCGATGTTAACCTAAGATGAGTAAACTGTCACCCTCTTTGAGGATGCGTGTTCCGCCACCGCCATGGTGTGTCTGGAATATTAATCTTGCATCCAACTGAGCTACCCTTGGCATTGAAAATGCATAATGTCAACGACGCATATGCGCCACGGGCAATGCGGGAGGAAATGGCACGTCGCAGATTTAGAGATTACCACCAACTTGAAGAATAAGTCGCACACATTAAGTTCCCGAAGCAAGAGAACATTAAAACTTTACCAGAAATCATTTCGGAGGCTGTTGAACGCAATGCTATTGACCTTGTGATAGCGATCCAGCAATTCACCAGATGAACCGTTCCATCCTACCGGTCACCGGTGTTGATGGTTGATGTAGCGTAAAAAAGTGCCCCGTGAGTTAACGATCACCGAAAAGGCTACACATGTTGATGCTTTTATTTTTTCAGTCATACATTGAGGAACGGCAGTCCCGAACCTTTTTAATTACACCAGAAGATGATGTGGGCAAAACGTGCGCAAAAGAAACTGGTTTAAGATACTGGAGGAATCATGCATATTTGGATGTTAATTAAATCTGTACTGAAGCCCAATATGAAATTGTGGACTCAACAGAGACAAGATTCATTCCGAATGACATTGTCTCGTTGCTGAAAGGCAAACAAATACGCATCAAGAAAATTTAATTGGATTGAATAACATGCAGATCTCATCTGCATCCGTTTCAATGAGGCAGTTTGATGATTTGTTTCAAAGAACCAACAAATCCATATGGCACCAGGCGCGTTCTAAACATTTCATACACAGCGATAACATGTACCAACGACAATGTTTTCTGCTTCTACAAGATTGCCACTTACAGAAGAATCATGCTTCCCCTTCGTGAAAATCCACAACTCTTCTGATAGCTCGTGTAGGAGGTTGGATGAGTGATCGCACATGCAAAACAAAACCCTTCCTTAGGGGCCTTTCTAAGTCACCATAATGGGCGATACTTGTTTCTATTTTCTTTCCCTCTCCTGATAAATCATCTCCACCGAACGCTCAATGGCGTCCGGGTTGGTTCATTGGTGGTAGCAGCTCGAAATGCAACCGTGCACCACTGCAACTGCACTTCGCCCGCCGTTCCGCGTGCAGCATTGAGCGAATGTTTATGTTCTCCTTCACGTGTCCGGCGGGGTTCTGCCGGCCGTCCTTCCTCGGCCCGCGTGCCCCCTCGTGACGTCCAGCACAGGGCGAGCCTATCCCTTCCCGACCCTCCACACGGGGCTCGACGTCGACGTTGCACATTACTCGTTTGCCATGGCATAGACCCGATACAACACTGCCTTCTTCTGCATTTGCGCAACACACAAACACTCTCTACCCTCCTCCTCGCCGTTCGCCCCAACCCCGTCTTCAAGCACCTGTTGCCACTTCGAAGGCAGCATTCTCGATGCGATCGGTGATCGACGATCATCGACGACGGTGAAGGTTTTTATGCAACACTCCGGCTACCCGCCAACACGAACGGCACGATTTCGCGGGTTCGACTTAAACTCTCCGGCACATAGCTTCAACAACAACATCAACAACGACCTTCCCCTTGCGTTATTCGAATGGCATCGCGAAAAGACAAACAGTGAGACAAACGAACGGCTCAATTATCGTAGCAGAACGTTGCCGAAACGGTACTTCACATACGCAGCCGACTGTGGTTCAGGCACCTCCGGCGATTCGAAGGGGTTCGAATCGAAAAACGCTACACATGTTTGATGCCACCGAAAATACGCTCCACCGAGGACGTGACGCGAATGGACACCACAATTTGACTCCGGAGCAAAGTTTAATCGCACCAGGAAAAGATTTAATTTACTCCACATTTTAAAACACACTCCGCAAGCACCTTTTGGTGGATTGGAGTAGGCTTTTTTTTAAATTTCACAGACACCATCAGCATTCGGTTGGGTATCTCTTGGGGACGTCAGTTCATACAGGCGTCATCCCGTATGAAATTGATCGTTCTTATCACGGTTGGGTTCTTATCTCACGGCACTGGGGCGCGAAATGTAAACAGAAACGGCGCGATGCACCCAAACCAACTGCTCTCTTGGTGGCATCACAAGCACATTTCTACTGCACTGTCGTCTCCCGGAGCCGATTCGAACATGTGGGCGAATATTTCATCATCATCAACGTCATGCTTCCTGTTTACGACCCGAGAACAAACGCGATGACGAATGTGTAGCAAATGGGATGGGATGTCTGTAAACATTGGCGATTTTTTGGCGATCTCATTGGGCAAATAGTCCACCAACCGAACCGAGGCAGAACCGAATGTGGCACACTTAGCCGTGACACTTTTACTTTGCTTTGCCTATTCTGACGCACAAAGTCCAGTAGCACACCATCATCACTTCCTTCCTGTTCCACGGCGCGGTGGAAGAATATCGATCGGAACACGGAAAAGTACGGAAAACAAACACTGGCTAGACACCGAATGTTGACTGTTTTGTACTTACGATTTAGTTCTTTTTTCCATCGCAGAAAGTAGGTATTAGAATGTATTAGTCATCGGCAAGAAAGTGCTACAAATAATAAGCACACTACTTTAAAAAAACCCACTTTCTTTGTTCTTTTCTAGCACAGAAAAATGAAGAAACTCTCAGGCACGCACGATCAAAAACTACCCTTTTCGTGTTGGCGCACGATCGCCAAGAAATGGTAGAACAGCAGAAAGCAGCCAAAGAAAATAAAACACACCCCGCTTGCTTCGATTTCGCTGACTCCGCGCGTGTCCGTGCGCGTGGTTTCACGCGTCTTGTCTCGACGGAAGAAACGGTTCGACTGAAGCGCGATTACGAGCGAAGGAAGGCGATATAGCTCGCGAGTCCGATGCTGCTCCACCAGGCGTGCGCTCCACCACCGGCGGCTACGTAGAAAGAAGACGTGGACGATGGGAACCTGGGCCGGGGGAAGGGTGATCGGATCGGAAAACCTTCCCGCGAGCGTTGCTGAGAGTGTGTGAGAGCTTCGGAAACCGTTCGAGAGAGAGAGCTTCCCCGGGAAAAGCGTGAAGCGAACAGTTTTGGGAATTGTGATCGCACTCCCAAAAATGCATCCTACTATCCATATGGCCGCTCGGATATTCTCATTCTACGTTCGGTGAAATCATGCATTGGTCCGTTTCATTGGACGACCTAGAGCATGACGTAGAAAATTCAAGTTTTAAGCTGTGACGATCGGGAGATCCAAGTCGAAAAACCTGTTTGAGGACCCATTCCAAAACATTCAGCAGGACAATGGAATGAGAATTGGAGGATCTTTTTAATAGTTCATCTCATGTAAAGAATGGAACATAAACGATTTTTGAGCGGAGTTCAAAACATGAGAAAATCTATGTTGATGAAGGCTAAAGACGCGATACAAATGAGTGAGATTTTGGTTATTTCTCGTCGACTTTCAGCAAATTCCCCTCCGGACACTTTCAAACTAATTAATGAAACAGTGACTCGCTCTAAAATCCCACACTTTCAGAACCACACTGACCACCACGTCGTTATGGGAAAAACATTCCTACTGGGCTCAGCAGACTTCTCCTTCACCCGTTCAGCGACTCGTGCGACAGCCCTGCAGTCGTGAACCTGAATAGTGTGATCTTTGCATAGGATTCCATTCGACATTGTTTTTGTTTTCTTATTGCTTGATCTTGCACTTGACAAACGGCTAACTGTTGATGATGTTATTCCCAACCAACTACTTCCGGGGAACTATCGAGACTCAAAGGAAGGACTTAAGAAGATCTGGTTGAAGTGATAGTGCAACAGCAACGACCTATCGAACAGCATAGAATGGTTGATAAGGAGTGTTCGACCCGTTGCTTGGAAAGTGGCCGAAGAGTCTGCGTCCATTTTGCGGAGCTACATTCACGGTCATCACATCTCTGACAACTGGAGGGCACTCGGTCGAAGCCCTCCCCAGTACTACCGTGGAAAATACGCAACAGTTTCCGCGCGATAGGAGAAATATAGCGTTGCCCATTAGTCAATGCAGTGATCACGCGTAGCCCGGCTATGCTGCCGCCGGGAGATAATTAATTATACGAATGCAAATAGATTCTACACCCTCAAAGGCGCCACCAACACCCGCACGGTTATGATCCAAGGCAAAAAGGGGTCGTGACCGATCCATCGGAGGATCGATGCTGAGAAAAATGAATCACACAGCTGTTCGAAAACCGACACCCGAAGGGTTTGACCCAAGAAACACCGTGTTCTAATTGGCAACATCCAAACACCCGGCAATGTGTTTGTGGTAGAACGCGACGATGCGTCTACTAGTAATGGGGCCTATTTACTACCTAGCGGCTAAACTCGTTCCACTAGAAGGTCTCCGTTGCACCGTATGACCCATTTTTGCCGACGGTTCGTTCGACGGCCCAGGACCAGCGCTTGGAACACGCCTGTTACAAAAGCCGATCGCGACGACTACGGCGACGAGACTCGATGCTTACCTTCGATTCTAGTCCAAGCCTTTGATTACATATCCGATGGCGGCAGCAGGTAACGTAATCTGCCGTATTTATCTCTCATTACAGCGAGGTGTGCAAGGGGGCGATGCGTTTACCCATGCGGTTTTCCCTACAATGTAAGCGTGTGCTGGATGATTGGTTTCCCCAAATGAAGGGGAAAAGATCGTGAGCACATGTAATCCTGGGTAAGAAATCAATGTCAAGGATTCCCGAATGGAAGGACCCGATTCGCCGAAGTCGATAGTCTAATCCTGATAAAACTGATAATAAACACCCTCCCGTTTTAGGTCATTGCACCTGGATTTTTTGATACTACCGTGCCTCCAAAGTGCATTTTCGCAACCCTTGCTGCACCGCGCTTATCGCAGCACTGTCTCTACGGGCCTGACGTTGGTGATTTTATTGCACGATAAGATAACACCTGTAATACTGTACGAAACCGAAATTACACTTTTTTTCGATTCCACAATATCAAATACATTCGCTTATCTTTCAAGTTCAATAGTGGGTGGAAACTATGAGTGCTTCTAATGTTTGGGAACGTTAGCTCCCACCAATTTTAGTGAATGGATGGTCAACAATTGCTGATGAAATCAACGATAGTAGTAACAGTCGCGTAGCAAACCGTTGTTCCATTTCCGTTCAAATACAAATTAATGTGACAATGTTATGCTCCGAAAAGGCTACGTTCAATATATAATTAGGTCGGGTTAATAACTGGTCATTAGGTAGCAAGCTTACCTCAGCGAATGGTGTTTGTTTTCGCGTCCCCTGTGCGTCCGATAAAACTGATGTTTGTCTGACGAAAGGGTGACTGTTCCTTTTTGCGTGTTTTAGTCGCTTCATGTTTGCCTTGATCTACTGTATGTTATTCTATTACGATTTTGAAACTCTTCGGTTCGAATTTCTTAAAAGCACACTAATCATTTCAGTGAGATCCATTCCAGTGGAAACAATAAACCCCCCACCGCTTAATCGTGATACCGTGAGCAGCATAGCGAGAAAGATGACTACCGTTTTGCAGCATTTACCCTTTCCATTAGCTTCTATTAGCGTGTTACAACTGCGACCCCGCCGAGCGAGTATTGCATCTTTGATGCATCTCTAATGCAATCATAGCGCGACGCAGCGGCAAAATTCTACCTGATGGATTATGCCACCGTTTCTTTGAAGCATGATCACCATGCAACGATCACACTTCGCTGTTAACGGGGTTATACACGTTTTACATGTTTGAAACTTGAGCTGATTTTGTGAAATTAGAAAGAGTTTACAGTGTCACCAACTAAAACCAGTCATCTCTAAGAAAACCGTAGTGGCCTTGTGGAATTTGTGTCAGTTCGAAGGACATGGATGGAATATGAAACCAACCTGATGTATGTTTTGTTATGGTTGAATAATAAGTATTTAAGATACAACATTTACCAATGCAGCAAAATTAAAATCGTCAATAAATGAAAAATTAACAACGGCCAGTAAACTTTTATTTTGAAAATCCTAAAACAAGCTTTATTCAAGACACCTTATTTGTAATACCGATTATCTACACCTTGGTAAATGGTCAAGTTTATCTTTGCTTATGTAGCTTGGTGAAACGGTAAACTGGTTCAACTACCGGCTAGTGTACCGGTTTGCTAATGTTTAAAAAAATAGGTTTTTCAAAAATAGAAATGATTGAAACATTTTTCATTAGACAAAATCATCTTTAAAAGTCCTTTCATTCAAAAGATTTTCCCTGGATTGGCTTTTGCTGTTTTAAATTAAATTAGTATCTTTCTTCCCCAAGTTCCATCTCTCTACCAAACAGTTAACTTATCAGACTAAGAAATTAAATTTGCTAGTATTCTCCATAGTACAATGGAATATCCTTGGTTATATTTCGGAGCAGAATACATTGTCATACTTTATCCATAGACTGTTATTTAAAATCCCAGTTTGATTGAGTATCCATCGGTCACGATTCTTCCATAAGCTGTCTAGTCTAATTATATAATTAAAATCCAACAATCTTCACGTCGTATCACGTTCGTCGTAACAATGTATTGAACGTGGATCAATAATTGACGCTAACACAAACGATTGAGCAAGTTTATCGTTTCTTACTAGCAATTACATTGACCAGTACATAAAATGAATTGCTGTTGGTCTAATAAAGCATTCTATTGCACGGAATTGATCGTTACCTGGAAGAATGACCAAGTTCAAAACTCAGAAACAAACGCAGTTATTTTATAGAATGTGTTTGTGTTGCATTTATTGACTAAAACAATTACTAACAATACATTAGGCGCTAATTCAACGGTACTTTATCAGTAAAAAAACCTTAAACCGACGAAATCTGCTAAAGAAAAAGGGGACATTTCATTCACAGCTACAGTAAACGTTTAACTTCTAGGAGCACGAAAGCAAAGAGAAAAGTAATCTTGTTCTGAATTATATACAGCTAAAAATGCACCTCGATAAGATTGTGGAATCTGAATTGAAACGAATTCTTTTGGCAAACCCTTTTTGGTTTCGTTTTGTTGTGTTCCCCCTCCATCCACTGGCACGATCTCTGGCAACGAACATCACATCAAACATTGCTATTCATCACATGGCGCTGGATAACTGGATCAGCTTGCGTGGGGAAAACTGCGTTGGAATTCTACGCTACCGTTGGACTCTAACCTATGACTAAACACAGGACGTTCTCTACCGCACGGACACAACCTTCCACCGTAGGCAGAAGTAGCAGGCCACACGGACAAGCAACAACGTGGCGCATAAAGCGTACACGTCCTTCCAGAACTGGTCGCCCTCCATCGAAATCTCTGACAAGAACTTGGCCGGATATCTAAACGATAAAGGACAATATTACATCGATGGGTTCGAAGACACAGCAACACTGACCAACTCACCTGTAATGGCAGTAAGGCTTCAGCTCGCAATCGAGCGTCTCGCGGTTTTCGCCGTATATTGCGTTAACGTAACCCTCTAAGCCGTAGCGTAGATAAGAGATGTGGCTGCCCCATTTAAGGTAGCTCGGAAGATCGCGCAACGTCACACCGAACCCGGCGAACATCATCATCGGGATGGTCAGTACAGGTCCCAGGAAGGTACCGTTCTGTGGAAATGGACCGAAAAGGCCACGTATTGTATTACAACTCAGCATGGACAACTCTTCACTGACGTGCGATAAGCGAACCATTACTTACCACCACATTAAACCAGGCACCGATGGTCAGTCCGATACTCTGGGCTATCAACACAATCAACAGACTGATGGTAAAGAACATCCCGAAGCGGAACCATTCCATGGGCTGCCCGCTCATCAGGTAGATGATGACGGTGAAGATCAGACAGCAGAATACGGAGAGCGGAATATCAATGATCGACACCGAGAGGTAGTAACACTTTAACGTGTACCACCGATTAAAGTGTTCCTTCAGAATTACACCCATCTCGGTGGGGACTGGAAGAAAGAGAGTGAGAGACCGAGAAATCGAAAGTTATAGCATGTGGGGGTTACTCTATGCCATTGACCAGCCAGACAGTCAGGCGTCGTCTGTGTCGTTGTCAGAATTGTTTGACTTACATGTCAGCACGGTTAGCATCATCGTGGCCATCATATGATGCATCAGGATGGAAAAAAGCAGATTGTAGTTGTCGAGTACCCGTGACCCTTCGTTGCCGGCGTCAATGAACAGGAACCCCAGCATGGCGGCGATGACTATGTTCACTCCAATCCTCAGATGAGTAAGGGTGGCGTCTCGCCGAGCCTTGATTATGCCGCGCTTGATAAGCACCTGAAGCTGGTGCACCTGGGACGTCGTAGTAAGATCCTCGTTCTGCTCGATGATCTTCTTCAGTGGGTACTTCTTGCGTAGCTGTTCGAGCTTTAGCAATTTCCGCTTATCGGTGAACCATTCAGTGCTTTCACCGTTTCCCATCTCCATCACCATGCGCTGGATGCGATCGTCTCCATACTCCCCGCAGGCAAGTTCGATCACTAAAACCAGTGAAAGCCAAATAATCACGTCACATTCTAAAGTTAACTGAGTGTTGAGAGGGCACTCACCATAATCAGCGGGGTTGTGGTACACAGGACAAGGCATCTCGACGGATTGCAGGAATGGAACGAGACTGTTCGTGCAACCCTGATACATGCACTCGCCGTTCGAGAGGACGTACACCTGATCAAACTCCTGGAACAGCTTGGCGGATGGCTGATGAATGGTGCAGATGATCGTTCGTCCCTGGTTGGCCAATTGTTTTAGCAGGCCCACAACTTGGTTGCACGAGAAACTATCCAAACCACTGTGGAGAAAAACAAAATAGCAATCGAAGGTTCCAACACTTGCATGAAGTTGAGTTTCTTACGTGGTTGGCTCGTCCAAGAACATGATCGTCGGGTTGTTGATGAGCTCCAGCGCAATGGACAACCTTTTCCGCTGCCCTCCGGACAGACGCTTCGTGATGGTGAACTGATGCTCGTACAGGCCAAGTACCGTCAGGATGTCTTCAATCTTGAAGCAAACATACGTTTAGTAACAACTCTCTATCGGCCATTGCAAAGGCGACTTACAATGGATTCCTTCTCGTGACGGGTCACTTCCGGACCTAGCTTCAGATCCGCCGCGATGCGCATATTCTCCAGCACCGTCAGCAGCGTCTGCAACCGGTCGACCTGCGTGATGTAGCACGTCATCCGCCGGAAACTGTTGAGGTTGCGAATGCGCCCGTTCACGTACACCGCTCCTTCGACGCCCGTCTTCCGGTAGCCCGATAGCACGTCCAGTAACGTCGATTTACCCGCCCCCGACGGACCCATGATGGCGATCAGCTGAGAGCCCGGGAACTTCCCATTCACCTTGTGGAGAATTTCTTTTTGCCCTGGAAGGGAGGGAGAATCGAGACCGAGAAGAAGAAATTGAGATTAATCGAAGCGGCCTTCCTCGTTACTACATCACATGTTTACCCTTGGACCTTTTTCCACGAGCAAGTCGTAAAAAAGCGTTACTCACACACGCCATCGCATTCTCGAGACCAAAATAATCCCGAGCTGGTAGAATAATAAATCAAAAATTGTTTCTCCGGGAATGTAAACGGCCGTGAAATAAATATCAGCAAGGTGGTATCTTATCAGCTATTTCCTTGATTTTTGTATCACCGTCCCCTCTCCCCGGACCTCACCTTCACCCCCCATTTCCCACGAATCATCGATAAGCAAGAATACCGGGTGTGAAGTTTATAAAATGTTGGTTTCAAAGTACAGCAATATTTTCTCTCCGATCCGGAGTGTATATGCCCTTTTTGAATAACAAACCACCTTCTACAACACCTCCATTCTAGTGTAATGGAAGCACCAGGAACTAAGCCCCGCAGGGCAAAGTCCTTTCAACCCCCCAGCCGGCTTAGAACGTCGCCGTTTAAGTTGGGTGTTTTGCTCCCGGAATAAGAGGTAGTGCTCGAGACCGAGTAGTAAATAACTGTTTTGATAGCACTCGATCACCGTGCGCTTTTTGTTTGTCGAACAGTAAACTATAAGTACGACTAATACTCCAGTGAACGATTTAGTACAGACTAAAGAAAAAAAATGGTTAATACTGTGCCTCATAACCACCTATGGACTTTGTTGACGCAAGCAAAGCTGCATGATAAGGGACATACGACAAATAATCAGAGATTGATCCCCGCCCAACCAACCTTCATCCTCACCTAGAGGTCTAGAAGGGATAATAAGCAGGGGCACATGAAAACAACGAGCTGCGATTCGATTGCGATCCTCAATCGTGAAGTGGCGAGAAGGATTATGCATTACACTCGTTTTGTATTTCTTCCCCAGAGCTTGGTGGTGGTTTCGTTGTTTATCAGCTGGTTTGCAGCACAATGGCAGGAGCTTATCCTGGAGCCAGATAACACCCTAAGAGGCCCGAGCTGGGCAAAGGTGAATTTTGAAGTAGAGCTCTTTCGTACTGTGGCTATTTTTACGAAGGGTTGCGTCACAAAAGAGGGCTGTGTCATATTTTTCCAATCACGGGTAATGAAACTGTGATTTATGTTTGCTCGTTGAGTATCAAGTATCTTAGGGGCAACAGACTTAAACAAGTGCTTCGACCGGAAATGGCTTGTTTCCGATGCCGTTCTGATTATTATTTACTCGATACATGCAGCAGGTAGGTTTGTATCCAAGCAGAATAACGAAGGGTCAGATAAGAATCACTTACAGACTCCCTCATTTATGCTTGGCAGCTGAATCAAATTGCAAATAAGACGTTCCGGATCGCGAACTCAGGGTTTAGGTATTAATCCGCAAGCGTGCACACGTGGATGACATGTTACTCCCGATCTCCGCAGCCACAATCCTCACCAACCGAGTTCAAGTTCATAAATTTGCTCCCTCGCAGGACAAATGCTAAAGGACGTGCTAGGTGTAAAATCGCTATGTGAGCCACAGCAAACCGGCTTTGCTAATAAGGCTTCCAGAGAGAGACTAATGATGCCTACGAGAGTACGCGACAGATAGTAGGCTGCACCTTTTTCCACCCTTTTCCGCAAGGTTAGAGGGCTACAGGCTTGGGGCGATCGTACGCACGTGAGTCAGTGGCATGTGTGGACGCGTACACAACATCCGTCACGATCCCCGGTGCCGACGAGGAAGTGTGTTCGAGTGGAAAATTAACGGCTTGCAGCGACGACGCCGTCCAGCGACGTTAGAGAACCAGTTGACCGTGGCGATCGACGCACTTGCAATCTTTATGCTGTCGGTGCAAAGCCAGTCAACAAACAAAACAACCAACCGAGCGGTCCTCATACTGGCCATGCGTCACTCCGTTTTACTGAAGCGTCTATTTGACACCGGCATCGATCGACATTATCAACACTTTCCTTCTCTCTTTATGAACTTTCTTTGTTCACGCAAAGGGCTGACTGCATTCAAGTGTCCTCTTGACACCGGACGTCTTTCTTCGCAACACCGATCGCGATCGTGATCGAAGTGGATCGTTCCGGCGCCTGCAGGAATCCTGCCCTGTGCGAACTACTTCAAGGACATGTGCGATCGACCACACAAACCGGTAGCGAAAACTACGTGATGATGATCGATGCACGATCGTGTCTTGCAATCACGGACACGGACGACACGAGCCCGTTGTGCTGTTTACTATTCTCCAAAGGTAAACCACATGTGTGTCCGTTAGGTGAACAAGAATAGTTTCAGATGTGATTGGAATATTTAAAGGCAACGTTTGATTTAACGCTCTAAACGATCGACGTAGTTCAAATATCAATAAGACTTTGGTTTGTGGAACAAATTATGATTCATTCACGTCATTCATTAACCGCGGTTTGTTTTCGAATTGTCATAACCGAGGCATTTCCAAGGAACACAAAACAAAACTGACGCTCTTTATGTATTCATAAGCTTTCCAAACAACCAACGATGAGAATGTAAACTGTAAATATGATGTGACGACGGCCTTCAAAGTGTAATTTTGGTAAAACCAGATACCTTCCGAAAAGGCGAAAACCAAGTGGATGTTTTCGCCTCAATCAACCAAATTGATTGAACATTAGGAAGTGTGTTTTTACGATTATGTCATACATTTTATGAAGGTTACATTCAGTTAAACAACTAAGCTAGGTCATAAAATGGGTGATCTTGAGCTCGTTGGCATTTGAAATGTGACAGGAAGCACCCGATCGTGGTTCAATAAAATCTATCTTTCTATCGTTGTTGTTTGGATGAATCGCTCGAAGAAACATAGCAGTGTGAATCAATTAAAGTGTTTCGATGCATATGACTCGCTTCTCGAAAGGTACACTACCCTGTCCCCGTTCTTCTCCCTCACCCCGACACCTTCCGTTGGGCGACTAATTGATGCAAATCATTCGCACAAACCGTACGAGATTAGAGTCTCGTGTTTGAGACACTCTCTGTAGGGAGCGACTTTAACACTTTGTTGCCATCGTCCGCGGGTCTTGTCCTAAACGCTTGCCCTGACCTATCCCGCGCGCCACCAACACTCCCCCCCGTCTAGGGTGCATTCTGAGCGGAATTTCCACCGCGTTCACCCCGATCCGGTCGAAAATCGCGATAAAGACACGCGATCCTCCCGAACGGCTCTTTGTTGCACGCTCGAGTTCACACACAAAGCGGATCACGGTGCGCGGTGCTAAAGTGCCCTGTTTTGCGCTGCAGCACGTCGTCGAACGAAAGCGAAAAAAGTGTCTTTCAACGGGGGGCGATTATCACTAGGCCGATCAATGCGGCGTCCGTAAGAAAAAGAAAAACACACTCATAAAAATCGAAAACGCCTTGCCTGCGCCAAACGCGCAGAGGGTGATACTGAGGGTAGCGCAAAGAAGAAAAAACGGGGTAAGGTGATCGTCCTCCGAGGGTTGATATTGGGCGTCAGCACAATATAGCAACGCTGGAGTCACGTGGAGCGCCCGCTTGGGAAAATGGGAGAAAATCCCTTTCGGACGAACCGCGTGGTCCGGGGTGGGAAGTGGTAAGTCGATTTGTCACCTTCCTGCCGGTGCTTACCTTTGCGAAATCCGAGATCCACGACGTACGACACATCTTTGAACTGAATGTCGACGGGTTCGCGTGGCGGCAGGTTCTGGAACGGCCGGACGGCATGGCTCTCGATGTCGTGGTTCGAGGTGAACGAATTGCCGTTGCCGGTGTTGTTACGAATTACCGCCTGGTCCATGTTGCGCGAGTCCTTACGATTCAGCGGCACCGTCGTTTGGTTGTACACCGGGGCCGACTGAGCCTCGGAGAGATTGGCCAGCGCAATGCCCCGCACTTCCTGCTGTAGGATATCCATCTTCGTTCGAGAGGGGCACTTCGTGGGAACTCCAGACTTTGCTCAACACCACTTACACTTTGCACCCTCTTGACTAACGTCGCGTCTAGTTGTTCAAAATCGGATTCAGAGCAATTCAGGCTTCCCTAGAGTCTGTTTGTCATCAGCTCTCAGACCTAAAGGCTCTCAGGCACACCTGTATGTACACTGCTAATCACTCGCGGCTCACAACCCTTACCACCCCCCGGTGACGATCCACTCTGACCGACGTCCAGTGAACTTCTGAGCCACCTCAGGTGCCACTGATTGTTCCCTAGTAACTCAAGAGACCGGTAGACCTCGTTCACGTCACGCCAAGACTAAATGTGGAACAGTCAATCTCTCTCCTTCCGTTGGAGAATGGTAGTACACAACGATAGAGTGCATTAAACGAGTACACCAACACGTAAAACGTAAACAGCCTGGCTGCACTGCCTAGACGAAATAGAACACGCACGAAGTGCACCGTCGGCACTCGCGAGAAGTAACGTCTCTGTGTCCTTACGACGACGACGTGTTGCTCCTTTGTGTGGACGTACGCGAATATCCACCGGACGAGACGAGCGACCACTTCTAACCCGGTCTAGCGACAAAGAACTACTGATTCTCAACTAACGCAATCGAAGGCGGCAAACCCCGCACGACGACGACGACGAGCCGGCGCTTGCAGGTTGAGACAGACTCAGCGACTTGCTGTTTTGCTGTCTTGGTTGCGCGACCGCATACATCTGCTAGTGAAGCACAGATTCCAACACTTCAACCCTCGGTGAGCTACCCCAACGTCTTGGGGTGTGGAGATTTCCGCAACCCCCCAACCGATCACCATACATTGCTGCTCCAGCTCCAGCTGATAACGATTGATTCGGGAGCGATTGACTGCATGTTGTATGAGTGTTTCCCCCTCGTAGGGGGAGGGAGCATTTTGGCACCCTTTAGTCGATGTTATCTTCGCCCTCGGCGAACAGTGGTTTTTTCAACGTCTTCTTAACACTCCGGTCTTCGAAATTCACATCGCACGACATTGCTACGAAGTTGATAACAGGTGTACCTTTTTTGGTTCTTATCACATGCACAAAAATTGCTGCTTTGCGACAGCATGCTTTTCTGCATAAGAGAGGGTTCGTTTCATAGGAGTCTTTTGTAGCGCCACACTATCGAATGGAATACTTTCAAGACGTGAGATAACCCTAATTAAAATATCATTTGCTGGTACTTTCTTGGTTACATCATCACTTGAACTCGACCCCAGGGAGCTTGGTGTAGGTGGCGAAAGTTGTTTGCTGTTTACACGAACTGCACAAGGTCAGCGAAGTCGTCTCGACCAAAACCGGAACTGCGCTGCCCGGTTGGTGGGGAAATCAAGCTAATTACTTGAACTCTGACGCTGCCCTATAATCGGATGCAAGTTAATTCCTCCCCGCAAAATCGGTGGAGGTCAAAAAAGCTCCGTGAGAAAACGCATTCATTCTTGTGCAATGTTGGAATATTTAGATCTGAATCTTTTTTGATCGACTCATCGCTCGTGTGATTCAGCTGGGCGTGAGAGTTAAGAGTTCAAAAACACTTCGCCGTTTGTTTATTCAGGCGGGAAACTGCACATTACATTGTTCGGCACATCCCGGGGTAAACCACGTCTCAACTTCCATGTTCGTCATCGATCGCAATAGGATAAACGGAAACACGGCTTAAAAATATTGTTCACCGCAGAGTGGCGCTTGCGAAACATGTGCAAAAACCCTCAAGCTCTTCAATTATTTGTTTTTAAAACGGGTGAAGCATTGTGGACGGTAATGACTTGCCGGTTTTCGTTGGGCGTGTCATCGAGAGATCGTTCAAGATCGTCACCCCTCACTCGACCCTCTATCCAAGTGATCTTGTGTACAGTTTCATTTTATGTCAATTCATCATCCGTCTACCGAAGGCATATAATAACTGTCCAAAAAAGCCATGTAAAGGTGCTTAGATACATATTTCAATTGCATAATGGACATCAAGTCCCATGTAATGTGTAATTAATGAAAATATTTAAAAACAAACTTCGAGAAGGGGTAAAAAAGCATTTCACGTTAATCGTAACAAAGACGATCCAAGAACGGAAAACACTCACAGGCCTGTTCAAAGAAATACGTCTAGTAATCGAACATCTAGAAACCAGTTCTCTATCTCGCATTTAACCGGTGCAGATATGCCATGCCTAGTCTCTTGACGTCAAGAAAATAATTATGCAGAAAATTTCCATCGTCTCACGGGCCGCATGTGGGATTGTTGATTATTACCAGAGCGAGCGTTGGAGACTTTGTTAACATTTTTCAGAAGCAATCACGCTTTTCAAGCCCAAAACCATAAACAAATAATTTCCGGAAATGGTTTAACTTAATCAGCTAATTTTATATGAAATATAAAACAAAGTACTGCTTATTGCTTCAAAGTTTCAATATTCCACTGGAGGTAAGTGATTTATTTTCGAATCCATGTGTTGTTCACAGTTTCGCATAAACCCAAGTAACATTTTCAAAACCTAATAGACTTTAATCAGTTTTATCACTGCTTTAACATGGATGTACAAAGTACAATAAGATTTATAGAGGTTTCTCAGCATGCAAAATAGTTTTAATAATTTTACCATCTTTAAAATCTTTTAAAGATAGTCATAAAACCACCCATTAAGTCTAAACATTTTGTTTTTTTAAAGAGCTTGTGAAAATGCTGTTAAGTCCTTCTTAAAACCTTCACTTAAAACTAGTCAATGGGGAAGGTGTTAGGGAAGATTTTGACAACGTTCTGTAGAGTGGGCCCTCTTACATTTAAAACGGGTTTATGAAGGTCTTTAAGATTTGTTACTCTTAAGATGAGATTTAATAATAAGCATTAACAACATTGTTAGAACCATGATAAAACATAAAATGTTACTTAGGAACTGTAATTACCGTCACCCTCCCACCTAGTAATGACGACGTGTTTTTAAACGGTTATCGTAATAGCATCTATTCATTCTGCAGCCAGTTCTAGAGGTCAACACTTCCTCTTTTTACATTTGAAAACGTGGGGAACGAATCATTGCAGCAAACACTCTGTCTACATTTATAATGTTTAAAGCTCAAAATCTTTTTTTTTTATTGCCACCCGTGTGCCTCTTTGTCTCCTTTTCTTGTGTAGATGCATCCAATCGCAGACGTGTTGGGACCAGATTAAATGATCGATGAAATGAGTCGCTGTGCACTTACGCAGAAGATAGTAAAGTGTCAAAAGAAACGCCTTGGGGTTAGCACAACATAAACCGTGGTGCGTTTTTGCATGGCTTATCTCTGCCATTGCCTTCCGCGTGGATGCCCTTTCGACGATGCGTTCCCATTCAATCAATAACTACGGATGGAAAATATTCCATGTGCTGCCCGATGGAGGCTCATGAGGATCAGTTGGCCACTTTCCGGCGGACGGTTGATAAGCTTAGTCCCACTTGGAAAAGAAGAAATGCACTGGATGGTTTCCGCTGTCGGGGGTTCGCAAACAAACAATTGGTATTACCACATCAGGATTCGCCGTCCGATTCCTGCAGATGCAATTGCGATCAGGCTCCTTTCCTTGCCTTTACTTTCCAGTTAAGGCCTTTTCTTCTTGATCAGTACAAAGTACGCGTTGCTCTGACGTCAAGCGTTAAACCTTCAGCAGTCGGTGGGGTGGCCTTCTGTTCATTGGCCTAGTAAATATTCCCTTAAAGGCCCGCGGGGCGATCGCACCCACGATTGTGGTTGAGGAAGGAGGTCAATGGTCGAGTTGTACGAAACTTAGAATCAGAACTCCCAGTGCTCGGGGCCCTACAGCTGTTGAAATCGGAAGTCGGGTTTTAAGCTTATCAATCAAGTTTCGTCTGTGGCCTTCGACGCTGGGGAGACACGCGTGGGAAACGTGTCCATCTCGAAGACGACAACGACGCAGACGGGCCCGGGTCTGGGTCTGGGGGCAAGGTTTAACGTTCATTAACATATTGCGAGTCGGTAAATATTACCATTGCATCGTTTGTTTACTCCCGAATTTGGTAACCCACAAAAATAGCCTTTTTGATGCCAATAAAAATAGCTTCAAAAATGCCTCGAGAAGGCATCGGTTCAATTGCTGATAAAATATTTCTGTGCACGCTTGCCCCCCTCATATGGAGACCATCCGAACTTGAACTTTGATCAACTGCCGTATCTCAAATTGTAATCGGAGACACTTTGCTTCGGTCACACGTAATGAGCAAAGTCTGACCACCTCCGTCCGGTGGTAACGAGGAGACGAGAGATAAGAAATTCAATTTTTCATGAAAGTTAATTCCAAATTGAAGGTTAATCAACTTCGAAAACAATGCTGTTTTAAGGTGCGACTATGTTGGAATGCACTAAAAATTCATTAGGACCGTAACAAGACCTCACTTGAGATTTGTTAGTCTAGGAATGCGTTAATGAATCATGTCAATTTAGTTGATTGTGATGTTGGTGTGTAAAGGAAAGAGAAAACGTTTGAACAAATGGTACATTATATTATCCATGTACTTGTTTCATTTTTTCTTAAAAATTAAAATCTGAAAAACACGTAACGGTTTGTTCATATTAAAAATGCCAAGGTATTTACACCGGTCGAGCATTGACAGGCATTTGACAGTTACTTACCTTTTTTTTGCTTTTGTCTCTCCCTATGTCAAAGAACTGTCAAATCGCATAACCTGCGATTCTAAATAATCCTCGTACATAATTTTGGTGTCTTTAAATCCGTTTCGGATGTTTTTCTCTGTGACGATCTGTTAATCTAACAAAAACTCGACCGGAAAAAGGTCGCATTCCTTCGTCTAGCGAACGCTGGAAGTCGCTTTGTTTGCGCATTCCATGGAGTGATTGAGGGACGTTTTGCGCGTTAGTAGCAGCTGATCGTTCCGGTCGGTTCGGTCGCTCGAGAAGGTTTGCCAGCCAAGTCCCCAGTGAATGTTTGTAGTGAAAACCAGTGTCCTGCTGTAGAAAGAAAGGATTCTTCCCGCATTCATCGTTTTTCGTCAATAGCAGAACAAGCATTTCATCAAAGATTCTGCAAACACTTAAGCTCAACACTCACGGATCTTGCAACCCGGTAAGTTTCACCTCGTACCGTCACGATTTACGATGCACATTCTTCGCTCCTTTCATTCGTAGATTGCGAAATATGAAGAATCTTGACGTTTATATGCAGTGATATCTTATCGCTCCTGGCCGGTTGCGAAGACGAATTGCATTTCTAAATCTTCCTTGGCGGACGGAAACTTTCCGGAAGATGTATTGATTATATGTCAGTATTGCATCGAACCCCGAGGAAAAGAAGAAGAAAACGGCTTAAACTTCGGAGTGTAAACATATTAATGGTGTATGGCCAGGCAAAATTGCCCCGATCCGCGAACCATCAGCAATTCCGTATCGATGAGAAGCAAACAGTGGATTCTTTATCTATTGCTGTCAATAGCAAATTCAAGACTCCGGAGACCGGAAGCTCAGTTTATCTTGAAGCAACGCCTTCGATGGCGACGATCGATCCAATCTGGCGACAATACACTCGGATCGATAATGTAACGTTATAAAACTGAAGCAATCGGTGTGCCCATTTGTGGCACATACTATCGAAGCAAGCTAACTTATCAGTACCGTCAGGAAAATAATCTTCAATTCACGAAGCTATGCAATGCTATGTGAGAGGTATTTTGAACTTTCGTTCCTTCACACTTCCGTGTAAATTTGACGTAAATGAATCTCACGTAGTTACCATCGTTTAGCTCCATCAGCATATTTTCTATAGCAATTAACCCACCCCTTGAAAGGTGATAGAGAATAGAAAATAAGAACCTTCATCAGTGGGTCAGAGATTATCGCTCGCGTTCCTCTTTCCACGGGTAGCTGGTACTTAATCCCAAAAGTGCACTTTGATAGTGATAAATGATGCTTCGAACAGCATGAGAAAAAGAAACTAGATGTTCATCTCATTCGTCTTCTCTCGTACGCCAACTTTTACAGACCTCCCTCTAGCTCCAGGGGATCTTGTTTCTGATGTGTCCCGATAACTTTCAAATCCCTTTCAATGGGTTTTTGTTTTTAGTGCGCTGCTGTGTGGTGATTATACCCCTGGTTATCCTTCTTCCGTGGTAGTTTAACAGTAGCGCTGACCGATTATAGTGTGATGCACCACTTGTGCATCGTCCTAAGAACCATACGCTCTTTGCCGCCCCGCTAAAACAAGGTATTCCTAGTCGGTGCCGATCTGGCCTTCTCGATCCGCCGGTCTGCTATGGCGAAGATGGTTCCACATGGTTTCTTTTTGGAGGTATAGGGCCAACCACACACAAATACCCACACACGGTGGCGTCTGCGTGCCGCTTTTCGATGCTTCCAGGCGTGGTTGCGGCCTAACTTCGTCACCAACAGCCGCCAACAACTTCATCTCTATTGATCTGCGTGTCCCTACGGGGGGATAAAAAGCGTGGCCATTAGTATGACCGTGTTGGTATCAGTTCGTTGCAACCAAAAACCAACACCAATGTATTATACAAGGAGATCATGTTTTCCCTTCAAAAGGACCAACACAGGCCCGGAAAAACGACACCAACACAATCGCCATTATCATACGAAGAGCCTTTTTTCCGTCCTGTATGGTTAATGGAGAAGGGAAGGGGGAAAGAATGGGAGGAAATTCTATGTCGCATGTGAGGCTGGAAATGAATGTGCGTCCTCGAGTTTCATGTAGTGTGTCCTCAATTTTATGGACGAGATCTATGGATGTTCTAGAACGAAAGTTATACTTCACGAGGATTGTTCCCAATTACAATTGATAATCCCCTACGAGCGAATTTTCCTAAGTTTTACCGAACTTCGACTTGTCGCAAAAATAACGTTCCATCCATGGTTTGTTTTTCATTAAGAGAAAGTAACAGCCAACACTCTTTCCCTAACCGTGGAAGGGAAAACGCATTTTCGTGAAGGTATTTTGCCCCGTAAGAGTTGCCGTAGCCGCCGTTGTTCCCTTTGTTACGAACGCAGAGCGGCGCACAAATACAACGCTATGCTTTTTTGCCATTTCCATTTCCTGGCGCAAGATTTCCCTGTACCCCAGTTAACCTACCCGGTGCCGGGAGTTTACCGATGTGTTGGTGTCGGAAAAGCATCCCCTTTTCATCCCAACTTCACGCTTCCGCTATGCTGGTGGAGGACTACGGCCTACGCATCCTTTGAACTCGAATGCGAGACGAAGGCATTCCGACGCACCGCTCTTTGCGTAGCACCCGGAGGGGTTACTTCCGTTGTTTTCGCCCCCCTCCGATAAACGATATTCTCTCTCTCTCTGGGCCAATCTTTTGATCATCAATTTGAGATTCATCGCGCGTTCGAGTGGATGTCTTCGTTGTCGTCGTCGTCGTCGTCAGCGGCGAAACCTTTTCCACCCGCCAGCTGGAGCCAATCTGTGAAAGCCGCAGGAGCCCTTCGTGCGCTTTCGGTTAGCAGGATGAAGGGAAAATCGATGCTGGAAATGCTTCGTGTTTGACGTCACACAGCAAATAGGACGTTCGTTGGTCTTTTCCTCGGTAGGATGGAAGAGGGCAGTGGCCGGCGAGCAACTAGGAGTGCTAGGTTTTGGGTTGGATGAAATCCCGCTTTTTTCCATCGGAATTTAAAACGGTTTACTGCAGGGGCTGGTGGTGATATGGCCTTTTTTGTAAAAGATCTTAATTACTAATGTCTCTTAATTATTTTAGTAATTATTTGTTTATTAGCATACTGATAGAATTAATAAATTGTACAAAATAAAATGTCAAAATAGCGTTTGGAAAAATATTTTGCTCAGTTACACAGTTTAACCAGCTCCAGCTGACACGAACCAGCACAGTATTGATTTCGGTCCGAATGAAACCCATCAATGTTTCGGGGTCACTAGAGAAACATGCTCTAACCAGAACCCTTCCCGGTGCTCGGGGACAGGTGGGCAACCCGTTATACAGACAGGTTTTCTAAATGCGGCCAATGTATCAAATTTCATCACTTTCCAGTTCGTTCCATTTTTCCCTCCATCGAACGGCAGAAAACAGGTCGAGCGAACCCTTTTTTGCAACGGAAACGGCTGTACACGATCCTTCAATTGTCACTCGAAAGTAACTGATGCAGCAATGTTGTGAACCCCCCCTTCGTGCTCCTTGGTCATCGGTTGCCCTAGACAACCTTACGAAGCAGGCTGTTATTCCGTCAACGGATGCTGCAGAAAAGTATGCACTATTACTCTCGTTATTATTTATTTAGTGACATAAGGTAAGAGGCGTATGTTGTGGCTTTCCTCCGGGAGAGTGCGGGTTGAAGGCTCCCGGAAGGATGATACAAGTGGCTTGTTTGACAGCATTGTGGGGTTTGCACGTGTAAACCGGAAGGCGCCGCTTCTTGGGTGTCCTCTCTTGCCCGTAATTATGTCATTCTCGCAAACCGCACGGCGGAAACTGTACTTCAACGATGAGCCAAAAGGAAGGGAAAAGCAGAAGCAGCAGAATCTCGTCTCGCCAGGTGAATCGTACACTTGCACACGGAAGTTTATATGGAACATAAAAGTGCAAAAGATGGCAACATGATAGCCGTGCAACAACACATTAGGCCAAACAGTTGCGGTGGGATATTTTCTTTTCTATGCAACACATCTGTGCGTAATCCACCTAAAGGATAAATCTTTTCCTTTTTGATTTTGCACGAGAAAATCGTAATCAACATTTCGGGAATACGCGTTGATAGATAAACTTCAAACTGGTTTATCAGTTTGTATCTTTAAAGGTAATGTGTTCATCACGATTTTGTACAGTTAGCAAAAAGCGATTTTTTCAAATCCGAACCTATTTTAATAAACCTTTTCTTTTTCAGCGATTTGAAAAAGGAAGCAAACAAAATATTAAAAAAAAAACACAAGCAACGGTGTTTAGAACGGGTCCAGAAGATGCCAGCGGGTATAAAAGTATGGGAGTGTTGCTTTTTGCCTTTTTGAAGACGAAAGGAATAGAGGTAACAGCTTTAAAGGCGCACACAAAAAAAGGATGTGGGAAATTGTAGTGTGAAGCTAGTGGCGTTGGCCGTGTGGTTTCTTCTCGTCCTTGCCACTTCCACTCCCGTGGGGAGAGGGGAAGGAAAGAAGCATTCAGAAACCCCAACAAAATCTTCCGTCCCCACGTCCCGTCTTCTAGCGGGGTTGGAAGATGTTTTTTTTTGCCTAGAGCCAAGCACGCATACAGTTATGTACCGTACGGCAAAAGCCGGTCTCGACAGCCGCATTTCCCTGCAGTTTTCCTCCAACACATGTACACCACATGCCTTTAACAAGCTTCGACAAGGACATTGTGTATGTCGCTACGGTGCGGACGTAGGGTGTTTGTCCGCCTCCTTGTGTTTGTGCGTGACAGGTGCGCATGCGCGCGCACCCTTGCACACAACACACCACATTGGGCGTCGGGGGGTGGGTGGGTTTGTGTGTGTGTGTGTGTGTGTGTGCACACACCCCGAATCATGATGGAGGATGCGAGGCACTCGCGAACACCATTGCAAACCACATTTTTATGGGAGTTGTTTTTCGCCTCGGTATGTTTGCGTATGTGTGGGTTTGAAGGATCCCGTTCGGCATTCAGGCCTCGGGTTTTCCGAGGAAAACCTGCTTGCTCGGAGGACGGCCAGCGCGAACGGCCACCGTCAGTCGATGGAAAAGGATTGGCCGTGCTCGGTCGCCAGAAGTTGTTGCTGCCGCGGTCGTTGGTTGTGACATTTCTCGTGTGCGACGGCGTGCGCTTGCATGTGTGTTTGTGATTGTGTGTGTGTGCGTGTGTGTATGTACGCGCGTGAGTGTGTGTTTGTGCGTGTGTAAGTCGAAAGGTGTGCTTCTGTAATACACGCTCCCCATCGCTTCCATTTTCGGGGTGAATATCCATGAGCTCTTTACTTATAGCCAACCCAGCTGGTCAAAAATCGACCATTTCATTGTCCTTGTTGACAAAAAAAAAACCCTTGACCGAACCTGGGGGGAAGATGAGATAACGAACCCCTTCTGATATCGCGAAGTACGTCAGAGGGCCGCTGCATTGCGCTCCCTTCATCGGTTGCGTTCGATAAGTTTATGTAACCGATCACGAATAACCGGGCGGGTGCTGGTGACCTACTGACACTTTTTTTTGTTGTTCATTTCCGGTTAGTTTCTGGCCAAGCATCTGTCTTCTAGAAGCGCGAGGCCTTTCGCAATCCTTAGCACTTTTAAAGAGGCTGTCTTTCGGTAGCTGCTGACGCTTTGCTAATTTAAAAACGTGCCCAAGAGGCATCTGCGTGTCTCTAGGCTAGCAATAATGGAGAATGAGTGTCTCAAGGAGAGGTGAAAACTGTCCAGTGAGCGTTGTATGCTAATAACACGATTTTTCCTCCCTTTTCTATTTTGCAGCAATCGCGCAGGAACGGTGACATGGTGTCGTCCTACAAGTCACACGCCATTTGAGGTGTACAAAGTGGTGCTGTTTGTGGTCTGTCGCTTATAACTCTGGAGTGGAAGGCCCTCGAGTGGTCTCATCGTTGGCCGTAACAGACGATTTCTTCCGGGGTCGCGAATGTGAAAGATACATTTCGAATGCCGCAAGTTGTGTGCTTAGAAGCCGTCGTGTCTAGCCGGACTCTACTGGAGTAGTTGGTGAGCGTCAGCGTATGCCAGAAGAGAGAGAGCAAAGTAGTTCAACCCCAACCATCCTTATCAACGTCGTCACGAGGATCGTGAAACACTTCACTACACACACTAACAGGACCGGGAACGAACAACGGTGTAGTACGGTTGTGTCGGTGTACGCATCCTGCCGAGTGTTGTTGTATTGTTTATGAGCACGTGTGTTGGTACACTGGTCCGGAAAATCTGTGGCGAGGAGGTGGACAAGGTGAACGTCTGAACCGAAGTCGACGACGACGACGACGACGTTGAGCACGACGGAAAGCCGGTGGAAATGGCTAATGATAAACGATAAACCAGAGTCGTTTGATATGCGCCTTTGCGGAAGAAATTATAACAGTCTACAACATCCCAAGCGATAAGCGAGAGGGCCTGCGTCGTGCGGTAATTGGTTGTGTAAGGATTTCGGAAACGACTCGAGCGCGGGTTCCGAAGCGGTGGTACTATCTTTGCCAGTGTTTGGTTGAATGCTTATGGTCGTGCGATTGTTGTGTGCACAGTGAGGAGGGAAAGATCGTGCGATAGATCTGTTTTGCGGTGGGTTTACGGACAACATAGTGTGATCCGAGTGGAGGGACAAATTAATATTTGCTTTCCCATAATCGACTGTCTGCTTTACTGGGTAAGTATCTAAAACATATTGTATTGCATAGTTCTATTGAATGATTCGGTAAACAAAACCTGAACTAGGATTTGTTTTTGCTAAAATGAACCAAATTTTCTTATGAGAGGTATCAATAATATTTGAAAAACAAGCACCCACCGCACAGATAAAATCAAAAGATTTTGCTTAGGTTGAAAAAGAAGTTTGAAAAGAAAAGTAAATCAAACTCCGCCGCAACTACCTCACATGCTTCAGTGAAGAGGTGAATATCTAAAAAAAATTTAAAAAAACCCCGATCGAAGCTCCAAGGCTCCATAAAAGTTTACCGTTCCAAACCAAAGAAAAAACCGAAGGAAAACATGACCCAACAACAAGCCGCAGCAAACAAGCGGGCGTTAAGTATTCGCCACCATGAGGGTGGCATTTTATGTGCTTGTGTCGCAAAACTTTTAAAAGTTGGCGTCCGATCCGAACCACCACGATTTCGTTGCGGAAGGAGTTCCATTCGGAGAGTGCTCGGTAGTAATGTGTGTTTGGCGTGTTACCCGTATGCTAGCTGATTACGGTTGCTCATTTTCCGTATCAAAATTTATCTCCTTTTATTAAAAAGATACCTCGGCGTAAAGCCCCTCTCGAGTAAGCCCAAGGCGGCGTGCGCGCTCGAGTTGCCTAGTAATTTTCTGCATATTTAAACAAATTGGTATTCGCCGCCAGGAATACGCGTCGTCGTCGTCGTCGTCGGCGTCTTTTCCAGCACGACGGGCGCACCCAAAAACGGCAACTCTCTGCGCACTGCAACAAACGGCCGACCGCCGGTTCGAGAGGAGTTGTTTTTGCGGGACAGGTTTGTTATCTTTCCGGCGCCAGAGGCGCTTCCACGGGATCTCGTCAGCCTGAGGGGGCCCGGAAAATTGAGCCAATTTTCCCGGTTGAAGTGGAAACCCGTAACCTAATCCCTCGATTCGCTTTTCAGGAGGCCGAACGCAGATTTTACGGCCGGAATCAGCGATGTGTCCAGCGTGGGTTTAAGTCGTAAGGGTAGCTGCCTTCCTTTCGTTTGGCCGACGGGGGAGTAATTAAAATCAGATTGAAACACGATGATTAGGCAGTAATTGGTATGGCCTGCGCTAGAAATTATCTGGCCACGTCCCTTAGTGGCGTGGTGGACAGAGTCCTTGAGAAGGGTATTTAGACTAATATGGAAGAGGTCACTTTTTTAAATCGTAACCTGTGTTAACGGTCATCATGAATTTAACGTCATTTAGGAATGTTAGAAGATTATGAAAAATAGAGATATCTTAGGTGCAGCTTATCAATATAAATGGTAGAACAAAATGCCGTTGGAACTAAGCTTCATTATGTCGCTCAGAACCCCAAAACCCTAATGCTTATAGCCAACCGTCCATCAAGCTTTGTGGCGGCATCCGTGAAAGCAGCGGCCTTCTCATTAGTTTTGCGTAATTGCTCGAGGCTATGATTAATTAATACCATCACGGCGGAAAGTCTTCCAAAACTTCCACGCTGTTCTGTGTTGTCCTCTTGTTCAATCGCTTGTTACGCCATTCGTTCGTCAAGCTTTCGACCAAGCGAAAGGAAAAACCCACCCGGTTCCAGCACACTAGAACACTTTGAAAAGGTTTGCTCTCATCCCTTTAGTTATCTGTTTTTTTCTACCTCCAGTATTTAGTTCACGGCAGGAGGAATTCGCGAAAAGGATGTGCTAAAAATAGCCTGCACAAAGCATAACGACGTGATTCGAATGCTTATCTACTGTCCGCCTCTCCACTGGTTCATGCAATTCCTGAACCCGAATACAAACTTGCTGACGGATCCATTTTTTGCCTTCCTTCCTTCTTTCTGCCTCCCAAAATCTGTTCTCCCCCGGGGGGGTGTTCTCCCCTGTGCTCCTTTGAGTCATTGCGCTTGCCTTCGTTGAAGTTGAATTTGGCGTTCCTGGTGTTTTTTTTTTGTTTGTTTAAGAAGCACTGCGGAATGAAATGTAACACATTTGCAACCCCATAGAAACCTTTCCCCCCCGTTGATGGCAGCAAAGCCGAGAAGCGCCAATGCGTCCCAACACAGTTCTCTCGAGGCTTCGACATGCTGTTGGTCCGGTTCGTCCTTTTCCCGCCTGTGGCGCCTGAAGGAACGGCTCCCTTCCTGAGGAGGGGAGACATTTTATGGCGCTAGAACCGCCGCCGCCGTCTGCCGTGTTCTGTGTTGTTCCGTGTGTTTGGCTGCCGAGTCGATAGAGAATTCTTGCGTTGTATTGCGCATGTCTTGTTTGGCAAATGGCAATGATTCGGCACTGATGATTGGGTCGGGAGGGAGGGGGGGTGGAAGGTACGCGACGCGTGAAGAAAAGTCGATGGATGGACGGAAAAGTTTATTTGATTCCTTCGGCGTACACCTCCGCCAACGAACATGAGTCGCTGCAAGTGCAGCTCGTATGTTAAAGAATCCCCAGAAAAAGTCTCATTTTCGAACTGAAAAGCTTTTCCAGAAAATGTGTTTTCCACCGAAAAACAAAATTAACCCCTATTCCGTGCGTTAACGTTAGCCCTCACCCAAATTCCAATATGTATCTGCGCTTAATTATTCGACAATTAATAGCGATAGTAATCCCATTTAAATGCAGCAGTTAATCGCATCGACCGAAAACATGCTGTGAGTGCTTGAGGAAGACGAACAACCACCACAAATCCTCTTGTCTCGATACCAAAAAGAGGGAAGCAGGCGTCTATACACCGGCCCCTAGTCTGTCTGGGTCGTCTTCCGTCCGAGGACTTCAAAACGGTGGCTAATATTTGTCCGATAAATTAACCCAAAAGCGATACAGAAACGAACACCCGTCGTGCGCCTGACCACAGTCCATCGAACGAACTGTTTGTCGACACGGAGGAGGATGTATGTCCGCGATGTTGTTGTTGGTGGCGTATTACACATTTCCCCCCGATGTCGAGGTGCGTTATTTCGTCCTCAACGGAGGGGTTGATATGTGATATTCGTGTTCGTGGCGTGGTGTTTACTGAAATATTGCATCGCGGCAATAAGTTTGCACGGAAGCGCCCAAAGCAACTGGGGTGAGGGGTGGCTTTACTGGGTTTCGATGGTCAAACAGTCGCGGACCGGGCCACTCCTTCGCCGTTTGGCAAAACGACGCCCGGAAATTTGAAATTGAATTTGCTAATTTATTCATAAATTCAATCGCACGCACTCCCGTCTCCCCGGCGTTCGGCGAAAAACAACATCGAAAGGACGAACAAGGACGACTGTGTGTGAGTGAGTGTCCAGTTGTCAAAACAAAGTCCCATGGAAGGAAGGCTGAGGGTTACTGCTGACCATTCATGACGAGGAATCTAATCCGATGCCAAAGGAGGGAGGGAGGCTGGGGTGTTTCGGTGTGTGTTAAGCAATCTGTCTTTTCCCATCGCCCACACGCGTTACGTGTGTGTGTCCGTTTAACGTTTTCCGGCTTATTTCCGGCTTAACAAATCAACCACGTCCTTCCTTCCTTCCCCACGATTGCAGCCAATTTTACCCAAACCATTGGCGCACGACACATTCCCGATCGAATCGGCATGTAATCGACGGTGGGGATTCCAATCGCCAGCACAAACGTATTTTGCGTATTCCGAACCGATTGCTATCTGTTGAATAGTAGAAGGACGGTCTCTTTCGGTCCGTTTTTATAGTTGTTGGCTCTTCTTGGTAGTTTAAATTTGTTCTGTATCGTGCCCGATGCGTGGTGTGGTGCAGCCTTTTGTAGCTGGTCGTGATGTCACGAACATTGCGCCCATCCTCCAGGCAGTTGGAAAAGCGCGTCCACCTCTGCTTTCATGCCGGCAGCAGCCTTGTTATGAACACGGTTTTGTTCACCATTCGTTCGATCGTTTGAAAAAGCTGGAACAGGGAAACGACGAGACAACGGGGGTGCGGATCAGAAGCTGTGTACGGAACAAATTTCCATTGAATTGGCAATCTGACGTTTCCGCTAGATATTACAAGCATTCGGTGCGAAGGGGTGGATCGGTGAGGTTCGCAATGTTTCGTTGATTGTTGACATCGGTAGCGATAATTTTCATCGAACTCTCGCCTTCGTGGGGTGAGGAGTGGAGGAATTGGTAAGTGGGCAAAGGGAGTGTTGATGATGCCTGATTGTTTGCTTTTTTGTGAAGCGATTTCCACTTCCTTCGACGTTCCATTTGCAAATCTGCCGTCGTTAAAATTGAATGGAACGTTTGATGAAACATAAACGTGTTTCATAAAAAAAAGTTACAAACTCATTGAAACATTTTAGCGATTCTATTTTAACCTGCGGATATTTACAATGCTGTGAGTCTTACACAGAATTTTCTAGAGCATGAAAATAGCATTCGAGGAAAAATATCCACTCTTGTCAGAATCAAGATTGTGCTCAATGGAATTCAATTCAAAATTCATACTCTCTAATGTTACGACACCACTTGGTTTTATTTGACTTTCCATGCCGAGCATCTTTGTATGAAAATAAGAAGATAAATCGGAGCATAATGTTGTGACTTGTGGCGAAGCACTTATCGAACTTCTTCAAAGAAACACAATTTTAGCCGCAATTTATCTCCCACCCCATAAAGTCAAACGAACCAACGATGCATACGCCTGAGTGTGTGAACACACGACGCCACACATTCAAGTGTCCTGCCTGTGTATTGTCTTTCAAGAGAAACCCATTTTCCCTCGTCCCAGAGCTTCTGCCCTCATCCAGTGTCGCTTCTTCATAATGGGTTTCGCTTGCGGTTTTCATTTTAACAAACGTCGGCATAACCAAAGATGAGCGCACCAAAACGGCCTCTAAGGAGAGCCGGATCCTATCGGTGGTGGGTGGGAGGGTGGGGAAAACTCGGAAAATTGTCTTAGTCACGTTCCGCCCCCGGTCGCCTGAAGCACCAAAACGAGCTGATTTCATTGGAAATGATTGAAAGGAGGACCGAAAGAAGCGTAAGCTTCAGACCCTTTTCTACCCTTTTTTGTGTGTGTCCTATTGAATTTTCCAATATCAAAATCGATACTTTATGAGTTATGAGGGGCGGCGAGTCTCTAGTGCGCTCCCCTCGGCCGTCCTCTTTTCCGCCAGTGGAATTTATGGGCACAAGGATAATGCTACTGAAAAGTGTGGATATGAATGTTTCCTATTTTTTCTGTACACAGGAGCAAAGGAAATGGGGCTTTCGTCAGGAATCTGAACAGTGTATGACGTAAAGAAAAAGTTACATTTTTTTGTGGGTAATGGCTTCGATGGGACAGTTAGAACTTATATCCAATTGTGCTTTTCCATTGAATTCACTTTCCATATGTGAGTGCAAGTTGGGGGTGGGTCAATGGCTAAACTATTTTTCAGCAACTATCTGACTTTTTTGGCATCCGTGGCATGCTACCTAAAACTAATCTCCATTAGCTCGATTTTAATCTAACAAATGGAAACTATTTTTTCGCAAATGAACTTTCAATTCTAATGTCAGCAACTTTTGACGACAGACTTCGAGGCGACAGGAGAAGGGTTTAATTTCATTAAAATATGTCTCACCTGGAACACAGATTTACTTGTCAGGTTGTCCTACAAAGGCGATCTAACTTTCCGCTTTCCAGTTGCGTCCTGTTTTCAATTTGTTTGGATCAAAGTTTATTTACCATCTTATGCTTGGCGTCTAATGTCAAAAAATCCAGCGGAAACGGGTGGTAATGCTTTTCTCCCGCAGATCTCATCTGCCTCACTCCTTCGGCTGATAAAGCCGAGTTATAACGCCTGCGTGCCAACAACATTCTCTTTTATTTGTAATTTTTCCACCCTTGGCTGACTGGCTGGCTGGTTGTGTTGGGAGTGTTTATGTGTTTTGAAATTTTTGAATGGGAAATCTTGTGCTCCCCCAAACATTATGTCCCGTTTGAGCATGACCACAAGCGAAGAGTCCCATTTTCAGATTCGAAATTGCCTCGAGCTCGCAACCCACACAGACACACTATAAGATATTATAGCAAGTAGGTTAGTTCCTGCAGAAGACATTCGCCAATGTTGTCGAAATTTGAATTTCAATATCATCCGTCGCTACTTGGCAACAACGCAAGTCCTTAGAAATCCCCACTTGACTAGTGAAACAGGAGTGCATTGTTGCAAACAGTATCACAGCCGCCCTCCTTGAGCAACCAACCACCACCCCTCTAGGCCTCAAGGGAAGCGGTTTTCGTTGGCCAACCATGTTTATTATTGTTCGTCGCCATTGCCAAACACTACGAAAGTACGTTTAAAATTCCCCGTCGCCACTTCAAGAGGGAAAACATAAACATAAACACAAACCGCCATTCTCGAAAAAATGGGCCTACAGAAACTCGTACCAAGTACTCGTGTGGGGGGGGATTTCTGTTTTCTTTCTCCCTTTTTTTTTGGTTCGTCCTTTATTATTGACGTGGCTTGCCCACTCCAACTTGCGGATGAAAAGCCCACGACGATGCGTCGTCGTTGACATTAAGCACACCAGAAGGTGTTTCCTCCGAACGGGATGTCGAGGATGTTTTCCACTCAAATTCACTCGACTGCAATTTCACCCTCATTATACTTTGGCGTCGTACAATTCCATTGACGTGCCATCTAGCGTCCTCGTGCTCCAGTTTTTAAGATGGAAATGGCACAATAGAACTTTGCGTAAACCGAACGGGGGGTGGGAAAGGGGGAAAGAATTTCAATTAAAATCGAGTGTAAGCGCCTGGTTCGCGGTTTCAAGCGCCTTGTCGCGAACGGTTCAGTTCTTATTTGCCAATTTACCAGCATCCCCCGTAGAAATAAGTCTTGCGCGAGAATGTAAGCTTCAGCTGTGTACCGAGATGGTGCAATTAAAATGTAATGGTTGGTTACGTCCCAATGTGTGTTGATTGTCATTCAAGAAACTTTTAAACTAGTAGGAGAAAACACACCAGAATCGTACAATTTTATTTACCAACATAAATTAGCTCTGCTTACAACGTAGCAATGTTTATCATTTGCTGCACTTCCGTTCTCCAACAAGGGCACAAACATAAATTAGAACACCTTTCAACTTTCTCGCTTATGTTGCATTGTGTGTTTCTCCGCAGCTACATTCGTAAGATTGTGATAAACAATAAATCGCTGTCTCGCGGGGGGTAAGAAATTTGTAGTGCCATGCCAATGCAACGAACTTCCCGGTTCTTCCACACAGGAGGCAACTAACGCAGGTCCTGCGAAGGTGAATGGAATGAGGTTTAAATTTTAATTGAATCCTAACTGCGGTGGAAAAGGACGAGACATGGACGAAAAAAAAAAAAGGCAAACCTAACAGCTGACCAAATATTGGAAGAATGGTATTTGTGCGTGGGGGGAGAGGGGAAAAAAAGAATAACTTAAGCAAACAGGGCAAAACACGCAAGAAAAAGATGGGAAAAATGTAACGTGCAGTTCATAGTTCAGTAACTTTACTTTCATCCGTCCAAGAAGCAGTACAATATCCACCATTCACACTCTCTCTCCCTCTCCTTCTCTCTGTACAAGCATGGCTGCCCGGGTCTAGCCTTTTCCGTGGTATGAATTTTCAATAAAGTTTTCTTTCTGCACACGCTGCTGCTGCCGTTTCCCCGGTTTTTCCCGGGGCTTCCGTTTGTGCAGTTTCTGTTCATTTTGCGACGAGAAATTTTCGCTCGATAGTGGGAAAAAGTAATTTCTGTGTTTGAGTGCTACACGGGTCTCGTACGATGGTGTGATGGTGTGGCCGGTCGCGTGTCGTAGGTTTAGGGGAGGGCCCCGGGACGGGAAAACTGCGCCCGCTTTGCGTCGTCGTTCCACGTGCTTCCGCACGCGTCTGCACCTTAAAATACTTCATCGCCAACGAAAGTAGTTATAAAAACGTGCGCTGGTCACGCAATGCCATATGTTTATTGAACCCTGGACCGGCAGCAGCAGACGAGAGAACCGCCTTCCACTTGGAATGGAGGCAACGGTGCACGTTTGTGTAAGCACACCGTGGAGTCCCTGCAGAAAACCTAACTCTACCAGCCATGTCCCGTTTCCGAGCATGTGGTCGTCCTCGGCTGAGACGGCTGAGCTCTGATTCCATCATTCGGCGCTGGGGTCGTTTGTTTCAAAAATTGGTTCATTGCAGCAGCGACCTGAGGAAAAAAAAGAGGGGCTTTACAAAAATTATGCCAAACGGCAGCATACATTACATATGCGTCGCGTTGCGGCTTACACTGACACACCACGGAGTAATCTAATTTTCACAATTATGAGCTGAGCCTTAATCCAATGCCGTCACGGAAAACTCCGACGGTACGCTTTCTTTCGCAGTTAAAATTCATAAACTTCCCAAAGGAAATGGGTTCTTTATTTGGCCACACATGGCCATCAAAGTGACATAAATTTCTAACGAGGCACTGTCCGCAATGTGTTGTACTTTTGGTAAATGTTGATTTTTCGCTTTTTCCTCCACATTGTCTAAGCATTATCGATTGTACTGCGTCAGCACAAGCTCTGCTGATGGGAGGTAAGACTATGGTGGCACCGATGTGAGGTGGGTGGGTGAGGAAAACTAACTCCCTCACCTGAATTATACATCGAGTCCTTTACCACGCCTAATCGAAAATAATGGCATATTTCCCGGCTCCCGCTTTGGGTGGCGTTTGGTGTTTTTCCGCCAGGCGTCCAAAACACGCCATGTCGTTGCCAAAAAAAAAAAAAAAAACTTTCCCATTTCCCAACTACATGGGAGAACGAATTATTTCTTGGAAGAAGGTAGAAAAACGAACTGAAGTTCGCTCGTGAAGCAGCGGCGAAAAGGAGCGAGTGTCACACGATGATTCGACCCCGATATCGAAACGGATCCCAACCGAAAACGATACATGTCGGGTCGGGAACGGAATCGATGTAAGGAAAGGTCGTGTGGAGCCAAGCTCTTGTCGTTGGTTTAATAACCTGCTATTTAATAATTCAAACCCAAATCAAACTTGCTCGCCTGGGTTTCCACCTTTGGGAGTGGGCCGTAGTTCTAGTAGTTCAAAAGGTAAGGTACCGAAACTCCATCGTCTAGAGGGCGAATGACGAACTATTGCGGGGTACAAATTAAGGATTCTAGATTAAACCATCGGCTAGAAGTTACCCCCTCAAGACGCTGCTTATTTTCTTTTGTGACGCGCGCCACCGGAAGACACCCCTTCCAATAGGCCAAAACCTTATCAGGATATCTAAATCGAGAATTATATCGTTGGATTTTCTTCTCTCGTGGTTTTCCGGGCGCTTCTTGTTGACGATAAATTAAATCCAGCGCACGAGGGTTAACCAACAAACCAAAGGTATTCAACATGAAACCCCGGTCTGTGAAATCATTTTTCCCCGGCTCGAAATCACCAGCGTCATGACACTTTTATTCCGTTTCCGAGAATATTTCTTTTCTACCCTTTTTGCGCGCAACTTTTTGACGTATTTTTTCTTTCTTTCTTATTTCAGGACGCCAACTGAAAGGCACTCCCGTGCAATCAACTGTATTTGCGAGGTTCTTCACTTCTCGAGACAGGTTTGTAATCAGCACGCGTTGGCGGGAGAATGAATGGGAAAAAGCTTGCCTTAATTACCTCCGAATCTTCGATGAAACGGAAAATTAAGTGGCATTCTCGTCGGACGGTGGGAATTAACTGTTTTTGGGAAGTTTAAAACTGTACCCCCAAGGCTCGCTCACTCGCTTTCTGATGTCAAATTAGTCTTACCTGGCCGAAAACTGTGTACTTTTTACTCCCTTTGTTGGGATCTACGTTGATGAAAAATAAGTGACAGACTTCTCAATCGAACACCTTTTAGTTGATGTATAATACCATTCAACGTGCGTTGTAGAAACGGAGTGTTTGGAATCCTTAAAGCCTACCGGTTCCGAACGACATTTTCGCGATTGAATTTGTCGTCCGTTTCGAATCCGCTTCCATTTCATCTGAATAGTCCTTCATACAATGCTTCTTTCCCCTCCTTGCGTGTTTGGTAGGGATTAGCAAAATCGATAACTCAACCCGAAAGCGGTGACTTTCTGCCAGTCCCGGGCATGCCCACACGCCAAGGATATTTGTGAGACCAAGCGCTAGGCCTTTGCGCGGCTGCGGCAACAACAACAACAACACGGAGGTACGGTTCTCTCACGTCATTTTCCATCACTGTTATTGTGGCCTCCGAGCATCGACAGCGGCTCGTTTGGTGGCCTTCTGTGGGTAAAATGTCTTGGCGCTAACGAAGTTTGTCGGGGCCTGTCCATCCACCTGAACGAGCAGGCGTTGTTGGACGCGCACATCCATTTATCAAAACTTAACCGCAAACCAACCAACGGGCCTACTCCCCCGTTTCCGATGGCGTGCCGTCGGGTGAAAAACAGCGACTTCTTAACGAACCCAATTACACGCCAGCAAGGTGACATACGCTACACTTTCCACCTCGCTTTTCTCCGGCTGGTTGAGCGGGACGAAGGCGTCAGCAATTGACGACACATATTTCATAACATAGCTGCCACTAATTTCCACCACCCTCCAAACACACCCCGCCGTGTCGTCGGCTGTCGCTCAACGGGTCCTTGTCAACAGCACCATCACACCATCATCGATGACAGTTTTAGGCCCCGTTTGGGAGAAAAAAGGAGCTCAACAGGAAAGTGCGCGGTTACGCGATTGATTTCCTCCATACTGATGATGGAACACAACACAACCCGGTCGATCACACGACGAGGTGCGATAAACCGACCGGTGGTGGTTCGGCTCGCTGGGCTGAAATTTTGGTATCGATCGTCAACAGCGAATACGGAAACGTTAGACGTTAGCTAGCTTAGCCAATAGAAGCGTCCTCGGAAACCTTAGCTAACCCACTACATCCAAGTGGTTCATATTTTGACGGCACAAAAAGAGAGCAAGGTTAGGCCGCACTGCCGATGGACTTTTTCCATGGCTTGCTTCTCCATCTCCAAAGCATGGTTTAAAGTGGTTTGAGGTTAGGAATCCAGGGACAGCGAAAGCAACGTCGGCTTTGCATTTTAAACATAGCATGCCGGATTATTGACCGCAATGGAATGAAGGGAGGGCTTTGTTTCATTTAATATTTTGTTTGAACTACTGCCGGGAAAAGAATGCTGCTCGATCCTTGGAGCCTCTCGTTCGACGTTAGTGTGTTGTTTTATTTGTGGTTTGATGGGAGGCAGGAGAATGCTGAGCAATCTTTTTCATGCTGGCTAAAAATTCCAACAAGATTATTCGAGTCGGGACTTTAGATGTGGAGTTTTTTTTAATGTCTTTGGTAGAACTTTATTGATTTAAAAACTTGTTTTTCAATTCTCAATCCTTAAAATGTTATTTTCGACTATTTCCACATGGTTTGAACCTGAGAAATTGGTCCCAAGAGAGCCATCAAATACATCGATGATGCTTTTCTTTAGACTCGTTTGGGTTCATCAATCCATCAACCTACTTACAATCGATATCTTATGCTAGAGGAAAGTATTTCATCTTTTCCAGATGGCCTAAGATCTAATACCTGGTTTAGCTTCCTTGCATTCGATGTTGTTTTACGGAAAAATAGCACCGGAAATCTTTTAGCTTCTACTTCGCAAAGAGCACATGCAAAGAGTGATCCTTTTTCATCTAGTAGTGAAGACTATTTCGAAAAATTGATTTTCCAGGAACGTGTTTTTTTTCTCTAATCTTTTTAACATGCGCTACCTCCTTCACATATACCCTCTGACTCCAGAGGCTCCGAGCGGTATCTACTCCATCTACAGATAATCGAAGGTTTAGTTTCTTTCCTCTACTTTTTTCACCTTTCCTTCCTGCAGAAAGTACCCTAAAAGACTGCCGAGGGAAATGGAATGCGAATGCTCTACCGGGCTTTTGCTAACGCAATTTGCATTCCTGCGAGAGTATCCTTTACTGCTCGCCAAAAAAGCCTAAGCATTTTCCCTCTTAGGAACGGGGGAGGGCGGTATTGAAAAGAATTTTATGTTTAGTAAGATTAACACACTTTGCCGGCATTTTGTCCGTCCCTGTTCGGAAAAAAGGGACAGCTTTGTCGGAGAAAACACATAAATTGTTTTCACAGACACCATTATCGGGAGCGCAGGAAAGGGTTGGCGTGATTTGTTGTTACTGCTACGGCGAAAGATACGGGAAATGGGTTCCGTTTGTGTAGCGTGCTTTATGTTTCTTTTCTAGGTTCATGATATTTTATCAACACGAAAAGGTGAAGATTAGTAAAATAAATTAAGGCAGAGAAAAACATATTGTTTCTTAAAGTAATTTCTACGAGATTGGTAACTTTAACATACTTCCAACATTACATATTTACACCGTCACGTTATGCTGTTGCAGTACTTTTGTACAAACATTGTAATACTGCCACTTTACGGAGACAGAGTGTAAATATAATCCTATTTATATAGCGGCAAACACCGCTTGCGTGTACTTACGTTATGTACACGAACGTAGTGGATAAACCAAAAATATACCATTACCTCGCGACGCCGTCAGACTTTCGTGTTCTGTCTGAGCCAGGCTAGCTCGTGCGAAAGTTTTAACTTACAAAAAACCTATAGGAACGTGACGATGGGGGTTAGAAAGCTGTCACCGTAATTTATAAACGACCAGAACAACACCATCTGCGAAGTGTGCGCAATTGGAGGTATGGTAAATTGGAGACGTTTTTCCCCCTTTTTTCCCGTAAACATTCGCCGGTTCACCCTTCATCATAAACACGCCGATGTGTCAGGTGCAAGGAAAACTACCGGAAACACGATCATGGGGACACTTTCACCGTGTCCTGTTCGTTGTTAATGGTATCGGTTTTCCCATTGCGATGCAAACAATATCGTGAAATGTCTCTGTGGGTTGAACAAGGCACAAACAAATGCAATTCCAGACCGTATTTTGCAATAGTCATGTTTATTCCCGTGGTAATCGATTGTCGAGCACCTTTCAAGGATTGATAAAGCTTCCACGGCTCATTCAAAACCGGCTAGCCGGCTTTTTTTCCCTAAGGGATGAGCATAATGTGCAAAGGTTGTATACACACACTGCCCGTGTCGATTATAAAATCCAATTTATTATGCTCGATCATTAGCCAGCAGATGTCCCAACGGTTGAACGGCTGTAGGCTGCTCGGTAAAGGCCCATACGATACACACATAGGCTGTTGTGGCATCCATTTCGGTGTCCGTTGCCCCCTGGAGCACTACTGGCGAAGAAAGTTGGACGGATATTTTAAACGGAAATTTATCGTCCATCGGACGCTGGCTTGGCTAGCAATCCGTTTTCGCTTTATGAGCCGGTGAGCGTTATGTGTTTTGCTCTACACAATAATGTGTATATTGAACCAGCGCCATGTCGGGGGCTTTTATAGTTTCCATAGAACCATAGTGAAAGGGAAGCACGGAAAAAGCCATGGAAAATTGATTTATGATTGCGTACGTTGGTAACGGAAAGGTACGACGCCGTCGAACGATCGTTGAACATAATGGTCAAACATGTGCCGAAAATACCGTCACGGTGTGTTTGGGCTCGGCCGGAAATAAAACCTTAAAAAGGGAAAATATCTATGTAGAGAACAGAAACGGGTTTTACAACGCCTAACATGACTAGTGGATCCATGGAAAAGTGTTTCTAAATACTTATGTAATTCTTTCATATCAATTTTTTTATGTGTTTACTAAAAAATGGATGTTTTCCTAAAGAAAGAATAGACGAGAAGTTGGATTTCATGATTCAATTCTTTTTGACAAGCTAGGAACGAAATGCGAACGAATACGGAAAATCAACGCTGAGCTAACTGCAAACAGTACTTTAAAATAGATTCATTTAAGGCTTGGTATCCTTTTTTATAACTAAATATTGCATACCATGTTTTAAGCAATCCCGCCATCATAATAGAAGATGGCAGTCTTCAGAATCAGAAAAAGTCTAACTTTGCTTTTTTTCTTAAAGTAATGCTTGTTTACGCTACATCAAAAACGAAATTTGAATTGAATCACGTTTTTCGAAGGGCTTGTAAATTGCGGGAGTTATACAACAAATTCCTGGATGTACACTGCAGGAAAAAAATGTCCCCACAAAACCCAAGTGAAGGGTTTCCCTTCAGCGATCAAAGCAATGCCAGTTCGTTGCGGAGAGGCAATGAAAAAACATTACGAATGGAAGCTGAAATGTTAGCTGACGGGTTTTGAAACTCCAAGCAGAAGAATAAAACATGTGACCTTTCCGCGAACATTGCAACGGGATAGGCTACGTTATCAGGTTGGCCAAAGAAAAACGCAAGACGGGATAGTTCAATATCGCCTTCCCGGTTCGCAGATTCTGTGAACGACACATTGCAAGAAAACGGGGCGGACAGGGCGAAGACTATCCGAGCGTGGGTAAGAGTTTTCTTTCCTTCAGACGAGTGGAAACCGTCACCACCGGGAAATCTTACACTGAACCCGCCATCCTCCCGTCCACAAACGTTGGGTGAAACAATGCTGGATGTCGCCTCTGTCGCCCGGTGGGAGTGGAAATGCGCTTCCAGCATCTTGATTCGCTTGAGTTACATCCGCGCAGTGGGATTGTGGAGCAACAACATTCATAACCAGACGGGCGAGCGGTGGTCGACACAAAAGTGTACTTTATGTTTGTGACAGGAAATCTAATCTTCCTTCGACGGTTTTGTTGCGTGATCTTCATCTTGTGCTCTCGTCTCGTGGCTTAAAGTAGCAACTGGTTGGTTCCGTCCTGCAACGACGATCCTTGTTTGGGATCCTACTTTAACGGTCTTGCGTACGTTTCCGCGATGTATATTTGAACCGTAGGAGCGGGGGAGGGAAAAAAAGGTTCCGTTACGGTGAGCTACTTGTCTGTTACATGCCTGCTTCACTCAACTCACCTTTAGCAGCGCCTTGAGCCTTCGTTTTCTCAAAGGGGCCGCAACGCAAACGTAATCCTAGCGAAACACACTCGCCCCATCCTTCCCAACAGCGAACAACGAGCCCGACGAGCTGTCAAGCTTTCCACACTCTCCACATAATTTTCTCCAGCTCAATAAACCTTTTTAATGATGCTGAGCCCCTTTTCACCGGCTCTTGGGAGGGTTGGGAGCGGAAGTGTTCACATAATAGGCAGTATCATCGTGCAGCCGGGCCGATCCAGAGCCAACTTGCCGGAGAGCTCACCTTAAGAGCTTAATTATTAGAGCATTAAGGTTTGGTGGTTCACAGTTCTGCTTCTATGCTTCCATTTCCCACGTCCTGGGGTGGGTGGAAGGAGGAGGAGGAGGAGGGAGAAGGAACACCCAGTGAAAGACTGAATGCAACCGGATCGATTTCGACCGGTCGTTTGTAATCAACGAACGACTCGAATGATAATATCCTGGCAATGGCGAAACTGGGCTATATGCAGGCTATTTTGGTTCCTTTTATGTTCGGCGCTTTAAGGTTTGAGAACAGTGAATCGAGACCGAAACGTGGTGTTTTATTTTAAAGCTAATTTTTACTCCTAGTATCATTTATTTACTTTTCAATGTAGGATATTTACAATGAGCTTTTTGTATATTAGAAATCTCTCGTTAACCATACCTTTAGCTATTCCCTTTCTGAAGTTCACTTTCATGTTGCACAAGTCAGCGAAAACAATGTCGATTCTATGTCACTACCTCTGAATATGGATAGGAACAAATCCGGCCACAAATCCGACCGGTCGATACGTGAATATAAACTACCTGAAAATAGAAACGTACCGTCGAATGGAGACATACATAAACATGAGTTTTATGCACTGATTAATGTCACCAGGGGAATTGTCGAAGCATCGCTTTTATTATTTTCCCCGTTGTTCCGTGATTTGTTACGATCACCTCCTTCGCACGTCATATAAATGGGAGATTTAAATAAAATCTCCAGCGCAGTATCATCAGTGCAGCGCAAAACGACAGCGTGTGTGTGTGTGTGTTACGTATCGACGGGACAATTTCGTCTGCGGAGCGAGATACGGGCGATAATTTTATTTGACATCAACCTAATGGAATGGCAAGTTCCAAGCCAATCGAATCACGTTTTGCACGAAATCTCGGATCCTCGCTTCGCATAAATTCAGCGTCGGTGTGCGCACCGTATCCGAAGACAAGTAAATCATTTATCCGCGCACCAGCAGCATTTATCCCGTACCCCGCCGCTGCCGCTGGTGTCAGTGAAATTGAATATCGATCGCAAGTCATTTGCCCCGGTCCTTGGTAGCGGGAAACTGATCCGACTTTTCCGATCGCAAATACTTACGTACCCGGGGAGCATATGCATACAAGCGTAATGCAATGGAAAATTGTGCTGTTGCTGCAGTAAGGCCACGTCTCGGTCAGGCAAGCGGAGAAGTGGTGGTGAAGGGAAGGGAAGATGCGGTGCAAATTGGATGCGGTTTTGTGGAGAGTGGTTCAATTTGTCCCCGAACCAGTCCCGTCCGTACCTTCGTCCCTTGTCCTCTGGGGGCGTTGAAATCACTTAAGTGTTTATGAATTTGACATCTTCCTGGGATTGTTTCAGCAGAAGGCGGGCGTGCGTTTGACGACGGTAGTATTCGTCCGCACGACATCCCAAACGTTCCGCATGAGATAAAGCTGAATCATTTTGCCTCGCCTTTTCGACTGGGGATGAATTTTGATTTATGAAAAAGGCTCCATTGTTCTCGAGCGCTCGGTATGATTGGATTGTAAAGTCAAAGACGTATCTGGTCAATTCGGGTTTCTCATCGGAAGTCGAAAACCACCAGATTCATCGGACGATGATAGAAACGTGAAAGTAAGTAAAGTAAATAACAAAGTTTCATTTGGTCAACAAGGCCAACCCTCATATGCGGGTATCGAATGGGAAACCTCTATCTTTCTCGTGGGACAACAATGTGTGTCCTCTGCTGAAATGATGGCCACAAAACCACACATCATAACATTGCAACTGTATGTCCTCATCGCACCTCGTGTTGTACGTCGAACGTTTACCATCACAGCAGTACACCACATCGAGAGGAGGTCTTTCTCCCCATGGATTTGCTGTTGAAGTATGATACACGATCGTAACGATGAGGAGGCGACAGCGACATCAGATGTAACACGAGTGAATTTTGGAGCATGGATGGAACCAGGGGAGAGCGAGTTCGGCAGTATGCTGCCATTCTGACGAATAAAACACAAAATGGCTCCACACGACGTAAATTGCTATTTTTGACCACACGGACACACGGTAAAATAAACACGAATAAAAGCTTAAATAAATAACTACGCATCATTTAAATTTTATGTCTATAAAGTTCCGCTCCGGGAGGAATTCCGGACATGGAATGTTGTGTGTCCGTGGGTGGGGGGAGAAGTTGCCGATAATGTTTGCCGTCCGTCCAGCGATCCTCGGTGTGGTGAAAATGGCTGCATTTGCTGTCGAAATTGTGCACGTTGTGGGGCTCGTTTTCCGGGGGTGAAATATTGCATGTCAGGGCAGTTGTTCACTTTCTCGACGCTCTTGGGCCATTCGACCTGCGGGGTTCGCTTGGACACACCAAAGGGAAGCTTTTCCGACAGCAAAAAGAGGGATAAGAAAAATCACAAATATCGGCTGCCAAGCGCGCCATCGGAAACGTGTTCGTCCTTGATATACTTTTGTTTATTTGTTTGGATCAATGTTGCAGAATGTGGTGGATGTCAAACCAGTTTTTGATTGCAAAATATTTCTCCTCGTTTCCGTCCTACTTCGGATTGCAGTGTCGAAACGACGGATAGCCGGGTCCATCTGCAGAACAAGACCGTCGGAAAATCCTGAGCCGCAGGGCAAACGGACACGGACGAAAGTCGCTCAACCCATGTTCGGTTTCGCTGCTGGGCTACATCTTTTCCGTCGCTCATGTTATGTTTGCACGAGGTCAATTTCGGCACTAAACATGATTACACTATTGGCAAAAACGATTATCGCAGCCCCCCCATAGACGGAAGATTGTCATGGTGAGGTCTCTGATTAAATTGCTTTCTCCATTCTGCTGTGGACGCTTTCGTTAATCATAGATTCATAGACATTCGTTCTGGTATAGTATTAACATCGCTGGACGAGAGTCTTCCCATAAATATAATTCATTCTTAATGATGTATTTTTCGTAGAAAATGCTTGTTGTATATTGCTTAAATTTTCTATTACAAACAGGACCAAAACTATAGACATTGGTCTTTAATTCCCTCACCCATTCGCCTTCCTCTCCTTAGGTCATGAGAAACTCCTCTAAAAGCTGGGCGCCATTAGGTCTTCACGTAGATAAATCAATGTCGATCGACCGTACAACTAAAACCGGCATTTGGGAGGGTTGTACAGTACTGTAGGTTGGTTCGTGTCCTCGAAACTACCCAAACCAGCGCCCTTAGGACAAGGAGTGGTGGTAAAAACAAACATATTTAACAGTCGTTTCAGAAATCAACCAGGGAAAAACGAGTATGGTTTGAGCTACGAAAACAACAGTTGTTTGCAAAATAGTTAAAATAACATGTCCACTACTTATTTATTTTGAATTAGAATGAATGGGTTGTAATTAAATGGATGCCTGACATAATATAAATGATCCCAACTGGTTTTTTTTCCTACAGACTAAAACTTGGACTCTGGTAATGAAAATTAACAATAAATGCATGATGAATATGATTATGTTTCAAAGCAATTAAAATCGAATACGGTACTCGCTACTCAACTCCGCATAATGTCGGAGGTCAAACGAACTCGCAATTGTAAATGAAAAAGATCGCATCCCATCCGCATTTCCCCCGTTGTATGGCGCACACTTGTTTCCTGGTTGTGTAATTTGTCCTGAGAGTGCAGGGCTGCAATGATTCTGCTAAATAAATATAAACCCTACTCATCTCAACTTACCCTCTCGACAGAGGGGCATGCAAGTGCCATAGAAAGCATACAATCGAATCGCAACACGGGCTCATCATGTTGAGGGTGCATTATTTTTTCATGTTTTAATATTAATGCCTCCCGGTGCGCTGATGTTATTATGCGCTACTGTAGCGCAGCACAATTACAGCAATAATTTCACAAGAATAAAACATGTACTCCGATTCCTCCTCCCCTGCCAATGCTCGGTGATAATGTTGGTTTTTAATGAATGATGCAGATGAAACAGATAATTGAATCGTTCGTTCGCTTTTTGCCTGTCGATCTTTCATGGTGCGATTTGGTTTTTTTTCTACAAAGTGATGTTTTTATGGGACATAATTTTTCGCGATATGGACATAATTACATCGCCATTTATCAGAGGCAGGTTTTTGCGGTTCTCCGGTCGGAAATGTATAACATTAGAATTGATAAAAAAATGGTATTCTGATGTGAAAAGTTTCCAAAGGCTTTCAGCAACGAACGGTCCTTCTAAGAAATGCACAAATTGAAATGTAATGTTCAACGACTTTGGGTAGCTTTCCGATTCTTCGAATAATGTAGACATGATTGGTCAACAATTTTAAACTCTCTTTCGGGGGAATCTTTAAAAGATTGATGTAGAAAGGGTCATTCATTCTCATCAGCAACTCAAATGCTGTTCAATAAAAAGCTGGAATTAATTCATTTTTCTTGAGGGTTTTCCAATCTACAACAAACCTTCAGTTCAAAGGTTAAAATTCAATGGAATGGATAATTTTTGCCCTCCCTATAAAATCCTTCCTCTTACGCCACCACTTTCCCTTAATGGTAATGGCGCTCAACAGAGATTTTTCACGGAATTCTATTAGCGCCAAAGTAAGGCCCAATTTGTAGCTCCACGCTCGTACTTGTGCCTCGTGGTTGGCGTCGGCGCGATGTAAATGGCATGGTAATGTACATTCTAACCTAATTCTACTTTGCCATAGAGCGTGAAAGCGTGCGTGTGTGGGTGTGGGTTTTAAAAACCCCTCCGGAAGGTCATCATCCCAGCGCGTTGTTACGGTGTGCTGACTTTCATCGAACCATCTTTCGTTCATTATGGACACGGATTGCCAAAAAGGATGCCGTCTTCTTTGTCTGGAAGGAGGATGCGTGTGGGTGTCTTACTTTGTGCGTCCCTTCATCGTTTTACAGCCGTTTTCCCGTGCCTTAAGTCGGCGGGATTGGACGAGAGAGTGTCATTTACCCGTCGATTCATCATGCTCGTCTTAAGGTCTTCGACCCTCGACCTATTAAATATGGAAAACTCCAATGGATGAAGGATGCGGGGAATTTCACATCGAAAATCTCATTCCAAAGACAGAACCTTCTAGCTTCGATCGGGAAGAGGGAGGTGAGCCATAAAAAGGTTTCACAGCCAGTCACTCCAATGAACAGGGGTTAGGTTCATGGATTAATTATGTCGACCCCGATTCTCTACCCCGAAACCGATATGGTGGCGTGTCCTCCGCACGACGGGATAGAATGTTCCGCATGAAATTACTCCTTCCTGGCAGGAGCCCGTCAGATGACAACCCGCTCAAATCATTCTGCACGTTTGGATCAAAACCAAATCAAACTGTGAGAACCGCCAGAAAAAATAGCCATTGAACGGTGGTGAGTTCTCGGTGGGCTTGTATTTTTTTTTCTTCATTTGGACACTGCTCGTCAAGTGTACGTTCGGAACACGGATGGATGAAATACGTGGAAAGTTCCACGAAATAGCACGCTACTTAATGAAGAGCATGTCATGGCATCAATTTTGTATTACTTACCTACCGAACCGAGTCACCAACGAAGTTTTCCCTGCTTGTCATGTTACTTTGTGCCTCGTGCATGTGATGTGTGTGAAGGCTCGAGAGCGCGCATTTCGACCGGAATGATATGAAAATGGAGTTGATGATGGTCCCGGTGTGTTCTATCGATTTTTTGTAAGCCTGGCATGGAAACAAACGTCCTGCGTTTCAGGTCGTTCGAAAAGTGATGTATTTTTTTCAGGTACATTCCGACGTTTCTGGTGTGTCAATTAAATTTTCAGGTTTGTAGCAGACATCCAGAATCCTAGTAAATATAGTTGCAGTATCCTTCATTCTGGAAATCTTTCTGAAAATTACTCAAACTCCGAAGGCTAGCCCCGAAAATGTGACCAGATCTTGCCAACATTTATCCCGGAGAGAGAGTGGCTATAAGATGGGGGCTGTCGACGATGTCGACAATGTTTGGAAGGTTTATGTTCATAAAATATTTGAAATGGTAAGCTCTCGCCCGTTCGGTGCAATCGTCTCGATTTGGAGGGTTACTGGAGCATGGTTAGGGGAAATGTAAATAAGATACACATCAGCAGCATACATCCATCCCTCGCGGCGCCAGAATTGAGATGTTCTGCTTTTTGGGGGGAGCTGGTTCATGTTCTCTTTCATGCTGGCCAGTCTCGAAATTCGTCGTCTCACCAGAGGTGGTCCCTCGTTCGAAGCACACAATACTGTTGCGGAATTGATACTAACTACCATGCGACGGGTCCGCTCTGGAACAATCCAGGGTTTTGTGGTGGATAATTTCCTATCCTCCGTCGCACCGTCGAAGGCAGAGCCGAACGAGGAAGATTTCATAGAGACATTAATTTCGACTCGCTCCATGAATCCCACTCCACGTTTTGTGGACGTCGGCTTGTGCAAAAGGAACGTGCACTTCTTGTTCTAGTCCATGGTGCCATGGTGTCAAGAAAGATGACAAAGTGATAAACAATTTATGGTGCCAGATGTGGTAACAAACACACACAGACACCATCGTCGGGTGGGGAACAAACTTGAATGACGTGACTTTGAGCGTTTCCACCACCGGCTTCCATGAAGTCGAAAAACGAGTCGAGTTCGTTCAAAATTCAGTATCAAACACAACTGTGCTTGGATTGATAAATTGAGGCAAACTTTGCGAACTAATGTTTGTTTTATCAAGAAAAAACCCATCCACTAATGTTTGCCACATGTTCCATGCCACTGATGACCATGCGCCTCCATCGGTGTTGTAGGAATCCGCATCTGGTCAAAATGTACCAGACGGTGAAAAGTTTATTAGCTCCTAAAACGAAACTTTACTTTAAATTTTCTTTCGTGACTTCCGTGTACTTTGCCTAATATTTCCAAAGCAAAGGGGCGCAAAAACACGACCCCACACCCAAACCCCCAGAACCACAAATCTAACGTCTTAACGTCTTTGGCAAAATTTAATTCATTTTCGCTTCGCCTAATGCGGATGCTGGAAATTCGTCCCCAGCCACACCCGGGACCACCCCTCCCCGGGTGCTGTCAGGTTTACTTTTAATTGCCTTTCAGCAACCTTCTCACCTGCCGTCAGCAACGTCCCCCCCTTCCCCTTCGATGCTAATTGTGAGCCCACTCGCAAGCTGTGGCCCTTCTTCGTCGTGTTTTAATGTTGCCGTCTCCACAACATGACCACCGAATGACGCTGACCGAGGCACCTTGCCACCCCCTGGAGGGCGAGAAACGGGCAATAAAAAGTTATGAACCAAGGCAAATTTAATCACGTCGATAAACCTGACTGCGAGCGACAACTGTGTGTGTTCCCGTCCCTTTGTTGCATCCTTCGATCATCCGATGGCGGAGGAGGAGGAGGAGGAAAACCCGGCGCGCACGGCCTGGGCCCAAAGTTATGGCTTTGGGAAATCGTCATGTCGTGGTTTGCGGAAAGTTTTCCTTCCATCCTTCGATCGCAACGGGCCCCGAGGAAGATTTACTTTCGTAAACGCGTCTCCAGACGACCAGGATGTCCTTTTCACCAAACAAAAATGTCCACTTTCTCTAACACAACCGCGCGCTTGCCAACACTTACGCACACTCTATCAATAAGGCTTCAATTATGATAAAAGCATTCCAAGCAGCAGCATCCATCCCCATCAAAACATAGGGCGATTTTCCACGGGATAGGAAATCATTATGTGTGCAGAAAAGCATAATAAATAGGTCTCACAATGAACACACACGCGCTCTCGTACACCCGTGAGTATGTGTTTGTTGTGGGTGTGGTAAATTGTAATGTTTCCCTTCGTGGAATGAATACACCTTGTGTGTATTTTCGTAACAAAATCGATGAAAACACGCGTCTATTACTAAAAATAGATTCCTTTCTCTCTCCGAAGCTTATGGCCGATATCGATTTATGGCGAACTTTTTCTAACGAGCTTCGTGTATTTTAACAAAGCCTAAGAGTGCTCAGTGAAATTTTGTTACGTTTTCCATATTTTTTTTTAAATAATACTTTGGTTACACAAACAGTGTTCAATCTGTGTGTAACCGCACATGAATAAAAATTCGACAGGCATGATGAAGGAGCAGACAGTGTGGAAAGCAAAACTCAATCGATGATTGAGGGAAAAAATATACTCCACACTGGCGCTGGCTGCAAGCCGGCCATAATAATGTTTCCGGCCAAATGAAAAACGATATGTTCCGATCGCACTTTTTTTGCCATGTGTCGCGTATCGCGTTTTGCATATTTTCACCGGTGTCACTTCGGGTAGTCGTAGTCGTCGGTTGACGCATTTTTTGTTTTGCCTCCTTAAAATATGCCATAAATTGCCAATGCTAACGAAGCGGTCGGGGATTGTATGTGTGTTCTTTCGGATGAAAAACCGGGGGAGGGGGGGTATCTTTATCGCGCAAACATCAACCAGAGTAGAATCATTTTTTTCATATCTCTTTTTCTCCCGGCAAACCTTCCCTTCGGGTAGAAGTAATCGGAAACCGTGCACAATTGAATGATAATCAGTTCACGCTGCTGTAAATTGATGCATTTTGGACGATTCGAAAAAAAATTCTCTGCAAAGAATAAATGATACCCCCACAATCGCAAGTCCATGAATCTTTGCAGCAATTTGACTCCGCTGTAAATGCTCCCGAATAACGTTTAAAATCATATTTCTTCTGCCAGCTGTCTTCCGCTACTGGTGGTGGGGGGGTTTTGAGTTGAAATTGAAGATTAAATTTCCGCTTTGCAAAATGTCGAGAATAACGCCGTCCTCCAAATCCTTTTTTTGCTAATTTTACTCTGCTTTCTTTTTCTCTTCTCCCGGGCAGGTGTTGCAATAAAAGACGGCCACCATAGAGTTGACTTCTTCCGAACTATGATGGGATCTTCTGCATTATGGTAAGTGATAATGCCATTTCTTACCACACCTTCGGGGAAATCCCCATTCTGACGGACGATTTCAACCCCGCCGCTTTTCCACGCCTTTTGAAACACATGGTGATGCCGCTCACGGGATTGAGATGGATGAATGAAGAGAGAATGATTTAGTGAAATAAGCTATGCCCGGGTGTTTTTGCCTTTCCTTTTCCGCTAGGCATCCTTTATTTCAGCGCAGTCATAAATCTTGCTTGTCTGAGGGGGGGATACGAAAAAAAACAACACCGAATTTTCCCTGCCCGATGACGTGCGTTTGCGTTGAACATTTTGCCGAACATGAGCGTGTAAAAAAAAAAACGACCGAAATACGCCATTCCGCGAATCGCAAAGCTCTAAGCTACTTTATTTATTTCACCAGCATTTTTGCGCTCTTTTGCGTGAGGAAAGCCGGCAAAAAAAAGGATTATGATTACAATGCTAGTATATCATCCGTCCATCAGTGTGCGGGCTTCGAGGCTTTCCACCGTGCTTTAGCCCCAGCTAGTAGAGTAAGCCATCGCACTGTAAAGTCCGGGTGTTTGCCGAAACACACAAGAATGTCGCAGAAACCCGGGAATAAAATGATGCTGCTGTGAAAATTGCAGCGCGCTGCTGCGACCGAAAAGCGAAAGGGAAAACGGAAACGCGATCCGAACGGAACGGCGAAAAGTTCTTCATCATGCGGCGCCAGAATGCTGCTGAACATATGGACGGGGAGGGGGGGAGGGTTTGGGGAGAAAGCATTGCCACTAGCGGAACTGTGCGGATCGTTTTATACTGCTCTGAAAATGTCGCTATGTTATTTTTGGACCACGTCCAAAAGACTCAGAAGAACGTGGCCAAATGGGGCGCGCTCTTCCAAATGGGGTCATTAGGAGGATTGGTTGAGGAGGGAGGGAGAACTGTAGGGGGCTGGAGCTGTGTATTCTCTTCCTTTTGTTTCTTCTTTCGTAATCACCAGCATCGCAAAATCAAATAGGTAAAAACAAAAACGCGGCGAATGAAGGAACATCGCCATCGTATTGCGGAGCTGCCTATGTTGCCTCTACATATACATAAGAGGCGGATTTTCTGGTGGCTTCGGTCAGAGCACCGAGACTCTGCGACTCCAAAGTCGACCGCCATCATCATCATCATCATCATCATCAGCGTTGGTCGGTTCGGGCCAATCGGTTAGTCGATTCTGTGTAAAAGCTCAGCAAGGCGTCGGCGAATCCGTCCTTTATGCTGTGCATGCCAGCAGTTGACCATCGGCTTCTATTTATAGCATGTAGCGAGTTCGTAAATCCTTTCCTTTTTTTTTGCATCACCATCCAACGATGCTTATTTTCATCGCATGGCACCACCCATTCGAATGCGTTGATCGAAACAAACAGAAAACAATTCGAATTTCGACACCATCATCATCGTGCGCCCGAATCGAATATATTTTCCCCCCTGGACTGTCGAACAGGCCATGGCAGGAACGATCGCCCCACTGGCTTTATGTAACGTTGGCCACTTTTATTTGAATCCCACAAGAGCTGAACGAAGTGCTAGAGATTTTTAGCTCTTCTCGAGGTTGTCGAGTCGTTTTGCGCTCCTTTGGACACTCGAAAGAAATGTACCACCCGATGGAGGAACGATTGAATCAGCCACTCGGAAAATCAAGCCAATGTTACGCCCCGCTGTATTCCACCACTCTGGCTCTCGAGGGTTCATCGCTGGGTGGAAAACCATTCTGAAGCACAATTTATGCAACAGCAGCTCAATGCCCTTCTCTGGTACAGAAAAAGTTTCAGTTCTCTCCCCCAAAAGCTGGTCACAGCAGGAATTTAATTTGCATTTCCTTTTGGCCTGGTGGGAGTCTTTCCTTCCACAAACCTGTAATTGTAATATGATGAACCAAGGTTAGGAATAAAATGCGAACTAGAGATTTATTTGAGACAGTGACAGGTAACCAAGCATCAGAGACTTCAGAGGCAGAGAAATAATAGAGTAGAATCTCTATAGCTCAAATTTCTAGGAATAAATCAAAAGAAGTTCTGTAAGTGAAATTATCCCTGCATATTGGTAGATGTAATTTCATGCAAATGAACGAAACTCCTCCCAACAGAAGACCTCTTCTAACGAGAATTCAACCATCATTGGCAACGTTGCAGTTGTCAATTCTCGACCATGACAGTGAAATTAGTATCCCCCCCCCCACTAAGGTTCTATGTCCGTTCGTTACGTTCGTTAAATTGCGCTCGTTCATCCCGTTCGCGCAATTCGAAACGAGTTCGACGGAAAAGACGCCCCCAGCTAACTGCTTGATGGACGACGAACTGACCGATAGGGCAATATCATTGTTCGACACGGGTTTGATCCGGTCAGCCAAGCGAAAGGGCCAAGCAGAAGCTTTTTCGCCCGAAAGCTCTTCGCCCCAAGCGTGTTTATTATTTCCTCAATCAATCATTTTTAATGAGCACATTGCGGAAACGGACGACGTGTATCGGAACGTGGGATGCATTTGGAGAGCACAAGGGGAGATTGATGTTGGCTGACAGGGTACAACATGGACGTCGGCATCCTGCTTGGAGTAAATGGAATTCATTTATTCATGAACACGTTGTATCTCAAAGCAGGTGGTGGACGAGGACGGGGGAGGGGGACCGGTCACACTCATCACAGTACTTTCCCCGAGGGATTTCGGAAGATCGAAAGAGCATGTCAGCACGCCTTCCGACGCTTTTGCATGCCATTAACTTCCGATAGCAGAAAGAGACCGCCCTTTCCATGTTCCGGTTAACCACCGGATAAAACGCTCGCGAACAGACAACCACCCACACACACATAAAGACAGTTGCGAACAAATGAACCAATCAAAAGGATCAAGAAAAATCAACAAACGATAGTGAAGCGAATAATTCCCAACCTCGCCCGTGTGTATGTGTCAATGCTTACTGAAAATCCCGATGGCTGACGGATCGAAACTGGGGCAAAAGTTCACAGTGCAAACACTCAAACACACACACACATATACCTACCCCCTTGAGGATGCCCTTTTTTGCAAGGTTACTCCCCTGTTGTTGGGTCGTTTTCATTTGGATTCGCAATTATTTGATCGCTTTCCACCACCACCACTGACTCCATCTTCTGGTGGCTGTCCTCGGGCATAATGGCATCCTTGTTGGATTACCAACGACGACGGTAAAGAAAGTTGGTTCTAACAACGACCTCCCTCCGGAGTGTGGTAGAACCGGTGGATTCTCCACGGTGTGGGAGGCGTGATCGTTTTTGGGTTTGTGTCGATTCTGCCCACTTCGTGCGTCATTGCGCCGTGTTGTTCGCCGGTTCGAGTTCTGTCGAATTGGCTTAGCGAAACTGCCCGGCCTTGTCCTGCACCGAAAAGAAGCCCCGAAGTCGGATGCCAATTCCAATTGCGAGTTCGAACAAGTGAGCTTACCACTCCTAAGCTCCCAATGCGAAAAGCAATCGAAGGAGATGGGAAAGTTCGTCGCGGGGAGGGAAAAGATACTTTTGCCGGAAGAAATAAAAACAAACGGAAAAACTTTCCTTTGCTCGGGGAGGGGGGTAGGGGGGGGGGGGGGGGGGGTACAAGAAAAGCAAAACATTCCCTGTTTGCAGCGTTTAATTAATCGAATATGATAATTGGTCTTTCGCGTGCGCTTCTTTTCGGTACGCTTTTCCGATGGAGGCGCCTGGTGCCGGCTTTGTTTCGTTACCGGAACGCTCGAATGGATTTTTTGGCGAACTGCTCGAAACTCGAACGAAGAATTCATTATCTTTCATGTTGCTTGCAATGAGAGCCGGAAGGTTTGGAAGGAAAAAATAAATTTGAAGAACTGTAAGATTTTTACTAATACACTATAGGAGTTGTTCTTCTTCAAATAACGTAGAAATTTGCAGCCATATCCTCTGTTCCGACTAATACCCACACTTCAACAAACCCTCACGGCGAAGAACGGGGAATAAAACCAGTTTTCAAACGAGTAAAGTTCTTTTCTTAATCGCCTTAGGGAAAGACATTTGGAATCCTTTATAACCCGTCTGATGTCTTTCCTGGCCGGCACCCCATATCCATTACCAAAGGCCAAAGTCAGCCTCACGAAGGAAGGGTACTCCGTTTGGATTGAATTTTAAAACGTAATGAACCGCCGGGAGAACCATTATCATTATTTTTTCCGGGGTGTAATGTATTTTCCGACTAATGAGTCGGCGGTGGAGGAAATAAAACTTTTCTCGGGGTGTGTGAAGCTTATAACTTTCGTCACGAGACAGACCAAGTAGCAGTACAGTATTGTATATCGGCATTAATTGATGGTTCGTTTCTGTTTTCTTCTCTCTTCTCAACAGACAATAACAACAATTAAAGGACAAGTAAGAAACAACATCGTGGCTTCAACATGAGCTCACGTCACGCCTTCTACACCGTTGAGGTGGGCGACACCAAGTTTACCATTCTAAAGCGATACCAAAACCTGAAGCCGATCGGATCCGGTGCTCAAGGCATTGTATGGTAAGTACGCAGGAGGCAGACCACCCCCGCAGCGGTCAGGGGAATTCCTTAACAACGCACGTCCTCAGAGTGGCCATGTCTTGCCGCCGACCACAGTGAAGCGAAGGCGGAACACACCACTTCCATGAGACACATTTTCGTAATTAAACACCGCCGCTGGATGTCGATCGTCTGTGAAATGTAGTAACGTACAGCATGTACAAGAGTTTTCGATTATTGTTGGTTTTTCCACCTCCACTTCCCCCCACGCTTCACCGGGGGGTGTTCACATATTTTCGAGCAAACCTAAATCTTCACCTTTGACGCTTGAATTTCCACTACCATGCATTTCCATTCTTCAGCATTTTGTTTTTCAAGAGGAAAAAAAAAACCCCTTCCCGAAGGTTTGTGCATCCTACTGTTGCGTGCTCGACTTCTGTTTGGAACTGTGTAATACACTCCCTTCCCAAACCTCATTGCCCTCCTCCTCCCCGCCGATTGCAACAAGCCTGCAGCTGATGAATAAAAAAGGAGGCAGCCGTACAAAAGCACCGAACTCCGAGTGCCGGGAGCGCATCACCCACCGTGCGCCACATCGGTGGCATAGGGCGAAACAATTTTCAATTATTCAGAAAGTTAAACCTATAACCACCGGCGGAATATGGCGAGCCTTGTTTCGTAAGGGACAAGCGGAATGCTGCTACCGTTGGTGGGGAGGCGCTGGGCGGGAACTTTTATCTCTTGCAGCTCAATTGTTCATTCGTTGCAACATCCAAAGCACTGTGCACTGCTGTGTATGTGTATCTATTTTGTGTGTATTTTTGGAAAAAGATTGGGGGCTCGTTCTAGTGGATTTTGTACGATTTTATTCATTTTCCATGGCGTATGTTGTGTGCAGTTATTTTTTGAAAAAAAACGAAAGAAGGAAAACGGAAAGCACTTTAATTACGTGATTGAGTTTTGCCGCTGGAGGTTTTAAATTTTTTATTCAATGGATATATTTAATCGACTCGTTTGGATTGGAAACGTCACGAACATCGCAAGGGGGGCTGCAACAGAAAACAAGCTCTTTACTTATGTATTTCCCATTTTTGCCACGGGGTTCCGGAAAAAAACACCCACACAAACAGCACCTCTTGCTCGCGATGGCAAACATATCTTCCTTGTGAAATTTCAATTCCAATGCTACGAAGCGGAAAGATCGTTGACAAATATTAATATTGCCCCATAAATCTTTGCCCTAAAGCACAACCCCGCCTTCCTTTTCTCGGAGCGGGCGGGGTGGGATCCTCCGGAGACACCAGTGAAGCTATTTCGTGCGCCTAATTTGCTTGCATTGCAGCGGGGTCTCTCCGTGCACCGAGCACCCCGCACCAAGAGCCCGCATCTTCAAACGACCGGAGAAAGCTCGTCGTCTACTTGTCTTAACTCTCCGCCAAGCAACTCCGGGTGCCGTTGTTCCGGTAGAGGTTTATACGCCATGAAAATTGATGGTCCCTTATGCACGGACCTCGGTTGCGCCCAAGAAATGGATGATGCTTTCCTGTGCACGAAGGGCGATGAAGAACGCATATGAACAACTTTCTGTTCGCAAAATTTGTACCCGTGTTGATAACGATAATTGTTGTTATTTTTTATAGCCCCTCCGCGTTGCTGCTGCACGTCTTACGGTTTCCACGAAGGAGAGCGGAACATAATGTACACGTGCATCACCCACGCAATTTCATCCCCAACGACGAATGTAGACGAATCTGCACAGAAACTTCTGGCCCCGGAAAATCTGGCCCCGGCCTAAGTCCCAATCTCCGTTGTCTAAATTTATGATTTGAAGTCGCAGTCGAGCTGCACAAAGCGTCATCATTCGCTTGGTTGGCCATGTATACTTGTTTCGTACGAGTGTGGATGGGAACGACGTCGCTTGGGGAATGTCCCTGAGGGGGTTCGAAGTCATCAGAAAGTCACCGTCATTTGGTTTGGTTCGGTGTGAAATGACTACTCGTTTGGGGCCTTGAGGTGTGAGCGCCTTGATATTGTGTTTGCCAATTTACATACGACCGTCCCGGATGGGTTTGCTGCAACCAATATCATCGCATTTGCATTGTTTGACTGCACCGTCGGTTGCATCTGTGGAGCAGTAATTAATTGGAAACAGAGCAGTAATTAAAAGGTTGTTGCACCATCACTCTGCTAGTTTAATGGCCCGTAAGGAGCTTTGAAGAGCCGGAAACTCATCGGTTAGAAACTTATTTGATAGCACGGATCTGCATTCGACAGCGAAACAGTAAACGTTTCAAGAGAAAACGTCATCAATTTTTCAATTAATGATTTTCCAAAACTCAACTTTTCTCTCTCGTGAAAAATAACTCGAACCTATCCGTCCGGAATCGTGCTAACTTTAGCCATAAATCAAAGTGTATCCCTATCTTTTTATGCTGTCTCTTTGGAGAGATCTTTTGCTCCTAATGAATCAAACCTATCTACCAAAAAAGAAACGTGAAAAACACTAAATTATGCACGTCATCGGTAGTCGAATGAGTGTAGGTTGTAAGGTCGCTCCTATGCCTCCCAAAAACAGTGATTGAGCATTTTTAGTTTCACGTTGCAAGAAAAAGCTCTTGTTCAAACTTTTGATTCGTTATGTTCTCGTTAAAATTTCACTATGATAAAACTTATTGCCTTTGGAGGTCGTCGTATTTGTAACAGTTTGTAATTAGTTTTATTATTTTTTACCTTTACCTACCTTTACCCATTGTATCATATTGATTTCAACATTTTCTGTGTTTTTATTTTATTTTATTTTTTCCTTTTAGTTAAGATCTGTTTTACTCAGCTGTAACTATTGCTGCTCTCGTTTTCAAAAGTACAATTTTATCGTGTTGCGGAAGAAAGCTAGTTTTTAAACCCGGAAAAAGAAACTTGGTCATAATATATAGTATTCAAGTTTCTTACACTATTGTAAAGTGAGAGTGCATACATACGGGGGCACTATTTCTAGTCATTTTGTTTTCCACTTAAGGAGTGCGTCGAGCGAAACGACGAACGATATTCCGTTTCAATCATGAACAAAAAATCAACCAATTATGTCAAGGTTCAGTTCGGGGACACCGAGTTCGAAGTCCCGGACCGTTACATTAATCTGGAGGCAAAGGGTTTCGGTGCCCAGGGCACGGTTTGGTAAGTTGCTGCCTGCCCGTTTTATTTACCTACTAAAAACTAATCAGAGCTCACGGTTTCGGTTAAACTGCATACGATAATAATAGTAGGTAGTGAACATTTATTCGACTCGATTAATTATAATCTTAAAACTATGGTGAAGGTTGTTGGTATTTGTTAAATAGTTTAGAGGTATGGTTATTGAACTAAAACAATAATTAATAACTTCTAGATGATTTAATGTGAGTTTTGATGTGTAGGAAAAACTGGCAATGATTTTCATGCCAGTTTTCTTCTGTCACCAGCTGCAAAATTTTAATATTCGTTATGTCGGTGAAACGGTGTTTGCTTCTTATATGTTCACCCTCTTATCTTCTTAATAAAACATCAAAACATCGTCCCAAAGCATCCACTAGCAGAGCCGGGCCATCCGTTGCAGATTTCCGCAGTAATATTAACATTTTCGTCGATTCTCTTCGCATCCGACTAACAAAATCATTGAATCTCGCCTCACGTTACCATTGCGCTTTGTCCTTGTCTTTCGCCAACGGCTCTACAGGGAATCGGCTTTACAGGGAAAAGAGAGAGTGAAATAATGTAAATGTTTTCTTTTCCGATTCTTTCCCTTTTCCAGTGCCGCATACGATACAGTAACACAGCAAAATGTTGCCATCAAAAAGCTATCACGACCTTTCCAAAATGTCACTCACGCCAAACGAGCCTACAGGGAGTTTAAGCTTATGAAATTAGTCAATCATAAAAATGTAAGTATACCATACGAGCCATCTGTGTACGGAATAGTAGACACGCGCTCTCTTGCTTTAAATTACGCTAAATCTCCTCGGAAGTGTTTACATACAGGGTGAATATTATTACCCGAGAATTTAAAAACATCACTGTCCATCAGATAGAGACGCTTCTATAGTAATAAATACATTACCAAAGGAGTAAACCCAGCCATTTCCTTTTTCTAAACATCTAATAAATAAAAACACTCTTCTCTTCGCTCAGATTATCGGACTGTTGAACGCATTCACGCCGCAGCGTACACTAGAAGAATTCCAAGATGTGTACCTCGTTATGGAGCTTATGGACGCAAACCTGTGCCAGGTCATCCAGATGGATCTGGACCACGAGCGGATGTCCTACCTGCTCTATCAGATGCTGTGCGGCATCAAGCATCTCCACTCGGCTGGTATTATTCACCGGGTAAGTTGTTGAAGAACCTCCCGAGGGTGCTCCAAATGATTTCATCATTAAATCATGCCTGTATTCTCTCTATCTACAGGACTTGAAGCCGTCCAACATCGTCGTCAAATCAGACTGCACGCTAAAAATACTAGATTTCGGTCTGGCCCGCACGGCCGGCACGACCTTCATGATGACGCCGTACGTTGTGACGCGATACTATCGCGCACCGGAGGTTATCCTGGGCATGGGCTACAAGGAGAACGTCGACATCTGGTCGGTGGGCTGCATCATGGGGGAAATGATACGGGGCGGCGTGTTATTCCCGGGTACAGATCATATTGATCAGTGGAATAAAATTATTGGTAGGTAGCTCGTCATTCGTGAACGTGAAAATAATTGCCCGATACTAACCGCCGGTGCGTTTTGAATCCAACAGAACAATTGGGTACTCCGTCCCAGTCATTTATGACAAGATTGCAGCCAACTGTGCGGAACTACGTGGAAAATAGACCACGCTACACCGGATATCCTTTCGATCGGCTCTTCCCCGACGTACTGTTCCCGACCGACTCGAACGAACACAACCGACTGAAAGCTAGTCAGGCACGGGATCTTCTGAGCAGAATGCTAGTCGTGGATCCGGAGCATCGTATCTCTGTCGATCAAGCGTTGGTGCACAGCTACATTAACGTTTGGTACGACGAAAGCGAAGTGAACGCGGTAAGTGAACAGTAATCGAATTCGAAGCAGTAACACCATTTTCACATGAACTATCATTTATACTTCAGCCCGCCCCCGGACCGTACGATCATAGCGTGGATGAGCGCGAGCACACAGTCGAACAGTGGAAAGAACTGATCTACCAGGAGGTTATGGAGTACGAGGCACGCAATAATCTAGCCGACGGTGAGGGTGCTCCACGGTAGAAACCGGAGGACAGTTGTACCGTCGGTTCCGGATCACAGTCATCTTCAGTAACGGACGAAGCAACAGCATTAGCAACGGGCACATCAGCGGCAACGACGGCGCAACCAGGCGAAACGGCCGCCTCATCCGGGCCACCACCATCGACCGCCGACGAGTAAATGGACGGACGTGCAGTCAAAGGACATCTATGATTGGAAGTTTCTTTATTGCAATAATTTGTTATTTAGAAAGATTCACTGACATCGTACAACGTTTCCGCTTTAGGGCAGTTTCGGTTCCAAACATGTCTTGGTTTTCGGACGAGTTTTATCTCATAATTTTTCGGAAGCGTCCTGCGCCGCGACCGTTTACCAATTAATGAAAGGTAAAATGGGTCAACTCTGAAGCTGCTTTCCAGTCGCCATTTTCAGTGCGTCTTGTCTAGTGGTGGTGTGTGAATACAGATCCTTCTTTTCTTTCGTTGTGTGCATGGGTTAAGCAAGCGTGAGCAAGTAAGCAATGCTTACATAGGCATAAAGAGTGATATGGTTTCAATCATCTGTGCGTGGTGTCGCGCGAGGAAAAAGGTGGAAGAAAAATGGTGGAACATTTACCAAAACTTATATATCTCGCCCCGTCGTAGTTCCGTATCTATCTGGTCATTAAGTGCAATAATGTTGGGCGCGTGAAGCAAACGGATAACATAACACGTGTATGAACGTCGCGCGCAAAAGATGAAGAAAGTGATATTTACAGCCTGAACAATGTCCTTAGTAGTGTGTGTGTTGTGGTAAAGTGCTGATCGTTTCACACAGGTTGAGCTGAACTTGTTGAACGTAAAGCAGCTGTAGAATGTACTACATTCATAGGGAGCGGTTTTTTCCTCACAAAAAAACACGCATAGTCCCCAAAAATATCCGGTGCACACACGTTTGCGTTGTGCTGCAGCGTTGATTGACGATCCGTGGCACCCCGTTCCGTGGTAAGTTATTTCATTTCCCTTTTACCGGGCACGAGCAAAAAGCCATACAAAACACTCCAGAAACCGGAAGAGATAAGAAACAATCCTGGTCAGGTGGGGTAAACATCCACACAACATTTAAAAAAACCTCTTGGCAGTAAGGGATAGCAACAAAGACATGACTGAACTTTGTATCGCCAGTTGGGTGTGTATGATGTTGTTGGTTCATTAGAAAATCCGCAAATATGATTCCCTCTCGCTTCATTTGAAACACACTGCCCTCTATTTGAATTTAAGAAGACTTGAAGCAAAAGAAATCATATGCAGACAAGTGATTATCGGTGAAACGTCGGATGATCGCGGATACCGACACAAACAGGATTTCAGTTGGTGCAGGTTATTGCTCTGTTTAATTCATTTGACTATTATTCATTCACCTTGCCATTTGACTAATTGTGACGGCTTGTCATGTAGGGATACATGCCGCACCACAGGCGGTGAAGACATTATTGTTGTAGAAGGATAATTTGTACAAACTACCAAAACTACTACTAGACAAAGTCGAGCGAAACGTACTTAAACAAAAGACGCGAACAACAATATATTCACATTTCGTTCACATCTGCACACAACATAACACTACTACGTTTTACTCCAAACGCAAATACGTCGGGAAAGGAAATCGGAGCAATTTTAAGACTCCACTAGGAGGCAGGAATGAAAAGAAACAATTCGTTTGGGGGCAGCATAGTTTTTGTAATTTGTTTAAAACAACATGTCGCAAACGGCAGTAAACGTTACTTTCTTACCATAAATAATACAATAGCTGTGTAGAAGAAGGACCCTTGTAAATAGCAAATATCGTTACTCCCCCATTCGTAGCAAGGAATGCTGACTTCAAAATAAGCGAACGAATCGAAGCAGACAGATAAGACAACAGAGGGAAATAGTTCTTACCTACACCCCCGTATCGAAAACGTGTCTCATATTTCTACCTTTGCCCTCCGGAAACAGCACGAGATATGCAATGATGGAGACATTTATAAAAACCAACACGCTGTGTATTGGGAGTGATTAGAACGTGATGTGAAAATATTTTCCATTGCGTCAACATCCGCGGCACTGACGCTCGAATGAAGAACGATTAATAATCCCATTATATCAATCCCCAGGCCCTGTTCCCTTTCCTAATGTCGACAGTTTTGAAACCTGCCTCTCCAATTGCAAACTCTATTAAATCTATTTCTAACTAACCATATAAATACGTTTCCGTCACGTAAGGTTCCCGCGAATGAAGGCGTATGTAGGAAATCTAATTAAATTCTTTCAACCAAGCACACACGGCAAACAAAAAAAGAAAATCGAATATAAAAGCCCGTTTAAAACAAATTCTTAGTAACTAGAAAGCAAACACACAGCAGGCGATGCCGCGCATATAGAGCTAAACAAAAGCAAGAAAGAGAGCAGCATAATAATTGAACGTAATATGACTACACAACACAAAAAAAGAAAACCAACAAAATGTTAAAGCAAGCTTTGGATTGAGCCATGGGACGCAAAGTAAGCCATGTGTACACCACAGAAAGGACAGACGAGATAGGAGATGAGATGAAACGGTACAGTTTTACGATTCCGCCCTTTTTATAAAAGAGAAAACCAGTAGAAGATGATGAAGAGGACAAACGTGTTAAAAATTCTACGCTCAGTGTGGGTTCGTCCACCAACGAAATTTCCCCGTTGGAAACTTATTGTTGGTGGGTGACAAACATTGTGGCGCTATGCTTAGAAGTAAAATAACCTGTGCATATAAATAGAAGCTTTTCCGATACTCTAGCAATCTAAACTCTCCGAGGCAGCAGCACCACCACCACCACCACCGTGATGAGGGGAGGGAAACCCTGGTGTGAGCCCTGTTTGCAGTTTCATTTTTGCGTTGAGTCTGCTGAAGGAGGGGTGGAGGCTGGCAGCAAGAACAAAACAAAAAAAACCATAACACCTAGTGACAATCGCTTCATTTTTAGTTGCTCGTTAACACACACACCGTGAATGGCCACTCTTGGAGCCTTTTTCTTCGGTGTGTCCAGCCTCCGAGAATGGAAGCAACAATGTCGGCATACGAACACACGTTGTCTTGTCATCCGGTAAGCGAATGCTCAAACCAACAATATATGGCAACTTATAGTGTTACTTGGTAGTACTAATCTGTGTAAAGCTACGACAAGAACGTATCACACGATTACCGGAAAGTGTAACACACGTCCAGATCCAGTGGTGAGGAAAATAATAAAAAAAAACAATGGCAAATGATTACACTACTTAAAGAAACTTACACCAATCATAGCAAATGAGTGCATGAGCAAATAATAGAGTTCCATACCAACAGCAAAATCAATAGCAAACATAAAAAAGAGAATATAGCAAATAATATGAAATTACTGACCTCCACTAATCATTCCTGCAAAAGATCAGGGAGGAAGAACGGGAAAGAGAGAGAGAGATAACGGTTGGATGTAAATTAACGCATCCCAATTAATAAAGCAATAAAGATGCTGCTTATGCTCTTCCTTCGTGCACCTCCTTCGTGGAGGAAGGATCGCTTTCTTTGGGATGACCCTTTCCATCATCCGGTAGGCAAAACCACACACACACACACACACATACACATACAAAATAATAAAACAAGCTAATATGAGCAGCTCCCTCGTCGTATAAGCTTTTTCCCATCGGATCGTCCTTCGTTGGTCCTTTGTAAATCGTTTACCGTAGCAGATGAGTAACAAATAAACCATTCTAAAGGCATGAGTGTGGAGCAGTCGACGATGATGATGATGATAATGATGAGAATGAATACATAACACAAACGCAAACTTGTGCAACAAATAAGGGAGAAAAACTAACAACCAGTATAGCAATAGTCAGGGTTCAGGAAAAATGCCTGGGGCATGAGGTCGCGACGTCTCGGTGATTCGCAAAGGAGCGGTCACAGAAAGTGAAATAAAACGGCCAGACAAAAAATAACACAGAGCATAAACGTCCCCCCCTCTCTCCTCCCACATAGCTACCCGGGGAGGACACCATGTGTGTATACTCGTCAGTAAAACAATATATCCGGTATAAGAGAGAGAAGGAAAATTTAATCTAAACACACATACACACACACACACACAAATCATATAAAAACAAATACACCGACACATAAGCATAATAAATTATTTGTGAGTGAACTGCAAACCAGACAGCTTGAGAAAGTAAAAGAAAGCATGATTAAAAAGAAAGGATATTAGGATTTAAAAGTAAGCACTAGAAACAAAAGGAAACCGAGGAAAATAATGTGCATAACATGTGCATAACAACTCACACACAATGGGTGTGTTACCTGCAACTGCCGGTGTGGGATGGGGGGGGTGTGTCCCTTTCCTCCCGAAAGCGAGTGCAGTGTGTGGTGCAAAAAAAAAAAGAAATATTAATAATTATTAAAATAATAATGTGCAAGAGCAGAGTGTGAAGGAGGATGTACGGAACGGAGAACAACCACAAGAGAAGCGAGTATGTTGCAGCATTAGAGGGCAGGCGATATATGAGAAAACTATAAACTAGAAAAGGGGTTAAAATACAAATAAAACGGAGAAAGTTACACAGAAAAGGCGAAGCAAGGCAAAGAAAAAAACTAAGTGCAAAAATACAACCTCTCTCCCTCTGCTGCGGCGGTGTATTGCTGATAACGATGATAACCGATGCGCGATAGAAGAAGTGGAAGAAACTCAAGTGTACTCGCTGCATGCCAGTAGGACGATGCAGCAGAAGGACGATGGTAGGGAGAGAGACAGAACAGCGTAGAGTATATGATTTGGAGTAACCAAGCAAAGGGAATATAAATCGAATGCATGAAGCGATAAGAAAGGAAAATAAATGAATTAATAACTACCAATAAAAAAAATCGAAACAAGGATTTCTTTCTTCTACTATTCACACATTCATTGTTTATTTTTAGAGGCTGTTGGAAGGATTAGAGGGCTTTAGATCGTTGTTATCGAATGACACGGAATGTGACGACCGGAAAAAGCCGACATTGCGCGCGCGAGAGAGTGAGCCGAGTTTGGTGGCGTCCGATAACTCATCCGTGAGGAGAGAACTGCCCTAGATGCGGCCCGCGCCCGCATGAATCATCAGCCGAACGGGACCCAACAGTCGAACGAGACGCCGGCCCGTGACCATGACAGCGAAACATATCTCCTTTGACGTCATAAGCGTAAACACCCGGCCCGCGTGGACCGGACGCGCCACAGTCGAGGCACACGCGAGATTACCAATGGCAGAGATGGATTGGTGGGGGCACGCTGTTGTAACCGTTACGTAATGGATATAGAGCTCGCCCCTTGCCGCGCCGGAAGAGAGAGTCTGGCGCACCCGAGCATCGATGCGCGATTCGCTCTCGGGGGCCGACACTCAAGGGCCAGGAACGCGGTGTGTTCCAAACAAAACTGACCAGCTGATCGCACGAACCGCGGGCGTTTCGCGATCGACGCGAAAAAATTGCCAAAAAGTGATCTTTGGTGATTCGAGGAAAATGAGACACCAAAAATCACTCGCTCCGAAAGCTGATACCCGTGAGAATAGTTTGACACAGGGTGTGCGCGATATGAAGGATGCTGAGTCATAGTACCCGCCCCCTCCGCCCATCTCCTCTTACACCGCGAGATCGGAAACCTCCTCGGTGCTTGTGGATGTGGCTTTTCATGTATCAAAAACCAGCCACCACCAAGAAGGCAGAGCAGGCTCTGGATTGGTGGATGACTTTTCTCTTCGAGTGATGCGCGCATACCCCTTTAGCCGATCGCAGGAACGGGCAGACAGACAGACATTAGAAGACGCCACGATAAAAACCCCACCATCACACCTCACCGACCCGTCTGCCCATCGTCCTGCGGACGTCCCAATCCAGTTTCCACCGCTCACACGGCGAAGGAGAAGGATGACTCACGCATGCGTGATATCGCTGTTGGCACCGAAAATAAACTCCCGACTTTTACTCCTCCATCCGGAAGCCGATTGACTTTTGATCTTTTTTCCCATATTTTTTTTCTTTCTTTTCACGCTCCGGCCTTAACCTTCGCCAAGACAGATCAATACTGTGGTGTTTGCGTTTCGTTGATAACCCGTTATCGGCGTGTGCGATCTCCGATCGGAATTATGTGCGCTATTGGAAGGCAGATTGATACGGGTCGTAAATCCATTACGAATTTTCCAGTCGCCCGTACCGGCCTCCTATGACGCCCTCGTGTTGCCCCAAATAAAAAGGGATTAGTTTGTGGGGCGGCTTTCCTAGCTGTGGTGTGATTCATGCGAATCGTTTTTTTGAAGGTTCGTGCCGTTGCCCTTTCCAATTTTGTGATGCAGAAGCTGTTTTTCAATGAAAATTTCCATTCATCGGTTCTTTATCGGTCGGTCGTGTGAATAACATGGGGCCATTTAATAACTTCCTGGTGAGTTTTGCTTCAAAACACTGTGTCATAGATATTTAAAGAGTTTGTTTTTATTTCGTTCTAAAAGTATGTAACTAAAAGTATGAAAGGGGGATGCCAATACATTACGTTAAGACAAAGCGTGCCATCAGAAAGCTCTTTAGATAAAAGCGTGTCCCACATACAAACCCATAGACGACTGGCGTCACTGTCGTTGACATGGGACGCAAATATTAGGCCTTTGTACTCTTTTTCGTGTTCGGTGTGCAATGAAGTGCTTCAGGTAAGTAAGGTAACCGACTTTATCAACATACTTATTTTAGGGCACGAGCGCATATTACTGTGGCATTGATCCGGCTTGCAGTATCGTCGAACTGCTTTTTGCATTCCCACGCTCCGAAGCGGATTCGGGAGTTCCCGATATGATGCAAGTCAGGCTCAAATAAAGCCCTCCCAGTCGTGCATGAAACTAGACCCAGACCATGGCGCAACGCGGCACGCTTTGGAAACCCATCGCCGGATTCATCCGGTTGCGGCGAAAGCTCGATCGGTCGAGGTCCTCCGCATTTGGAAGTTTTTCCCTCATCGCACAGTGGGCCCCGAAGGGGTGGTATGGTAAGACTTTTAAACTTACTTAATCAACTTTTTTTAAATTATGATATGTTTCTTTTTCAGTTGTTTTCTAATACAAATAACATTTAATTCAATTTTAGAAAGTACCTATTGGAAGATTAAATCCTTATCAGCCGATAAGATTTTCAACCTCCTTTAAGAAACTGCACCAATCTACGTCGAGATTCATTAGCTAGCCCACTGTGCACCAGGCACGATGGCATACTGATTGCTTATCGGGTTTGCCTCGGACTCGACATAAGCGAGATGTAGGTGTGCACCGTGTGGCTGTGGGAGGGGATGGTCCCGGGTCCGGTCGATGGTGGTCTATGGAAGCTTTAGCGCCCAATTGGTGGTAGGATCTGCAGAGCCACCGCCACCGCCACCGCCACCACCACTGGATGGATGATTCATGGGACAAAAACTTGTCCCGGTCTCGCGGTCTGTGTTGGTCTCGGTCCGCTCTCACTCTCGCGGTCTTGGTCTTGCTTTCTTGGGTCGCGCGCGCGCGCGCACACACAGCCTGACTCACGCGGTGGCCACTGCCATTCATTCGAACGCGCGTGAGTGACGAGCACACGAGCGAGAGCCCCCCGCGTCGGCGTGGACACATGCAGAGACGCAAAAACCCGCGATCGTGGCGTTCGGAGAGCGACCGCCGGATCGCCGCCGCCAGTCTTAAGCATCCCATCGTCACGATCGGTTGTGTGTTTGGGCGAGCGAGCGCATTTTTCTCGTCGTGGGCGCGATCGTCGTTGTTCTGTCCGTGTGATCTCCGTCGTTTCACACAAAGCCTTCCGAGTGTCTCCGGTGGTCCGGGAATCGCCGTGTGTTTTGAGGTGGTTCTTCTGGTGTTGGTTCTCGTCACCTTAAGGAAAACAAACCCACGGGAAACGGTACAGTGTGTGTGCGCTGTATTTGTTGTATCGCTTCCCTTCTGCTTCGGCGGAACAGTACGGTATGTGGGATCGTCGCTGAAAGTGAGTGAGGGCACACGCTGGTTTTTCCAGACCAACAGACAACAACGAGACGACGACGTGCATGTGTCATTGTGAAACACCGCCCGAACGACAATCCAAGTGTCGTACGATCAATCGCGATCGCACCGAATGTTCTTTGTTTATCATCCAACGAGCGCGGCGTTTTACAAGAACAGGCGTGCGAATAGACACGTACACCAACGCTCTCCCTCAACGCTGGTCTACGGCAGTTCCTCCCGTGGTGTGTGAAATTTAAATATTAATCCAACCACGACACCACGGCAACACAAAGCTCTCCACCATCGTCCCGAAACCCGCTCGGTGGTGTGACCATTGCTCCGTCAGCAGCAGCACCAGGCAGCGTCGTCCAACTTCGAAGCGGCAAGGTGAGTGATCCTTTGCGCCTTCCCTGACTCATAGGTAATTTCTGCAGCCCTCCCTCATCACACCCTCCGTCGCACCACTTTCGTTTTCCCTGATGCGATCGCTTCGTGGAAGTCTAGTCGCCGCGATTTAAATCGCCGCCTCGACCACGCAAAAAGGGTGTAGGGTGTGTGCGAGCGCGTGTCTCTTTGCGTTCGTTCAGTTTTGGTTCTAGTCGCTGTACCTCCCATTAGTCAGCTGTGCCGAATATAAACGCACGCACGCACGCACGCACGCACCGGTGTGATGATCGATTCGGGCGGATTTTCCGATCGTAACCGCTTTAAATGGTGATCCTCTGTTCGGAAGCCGCCTGCATTCCGTAAAACAATGCGCGCGTGCTAGCGACGATGATGACGACACCAGCGACGTGTTTGTGTGTCCATGATTCTAGATCCACAAAACGATGACGTCGCGTGGCGTTCGCGGAACTAGCATGAGTAACACCCACAGCATTAGCATCACTTATTGGCTTTGATCTGATGTAACGTGCGCGAGAGAAGGCGAAAGTCTTCGTCGACCCGGGGTGAGAAGGAGGAAACAAGGTGGGAGCTGTGGCGGATTTGCGTTGGGATATGACGCTTTGACCTACTGAAAACGTGAATGCCCCAACCAAACGGGAAATACTCGATCGCGAAAGTGAGCCCTCACTCGCCCGTTTCGGGGCGCATGATCGTGGAGCCTGCTCTCTTTCTCCTTCTCTCGCTTTTCATTTTCGCTCTTCCTCCCAATGGGATCGTTTTGTGACGGCTCCATCTGAAAAAAAAGATAAAATTAAAAATAAAACCATGAGTGCCACGTGCTCGCGATCGCTCGCGGAAGATCGATCAATGGATTCGCGGATGCTGTGCGGATCGCACTCTCGTCTCACAGCCCACTTCACTGGATTCACTGGGCTCGCTGTACTTAACTCACTGCTCACCACATTGCATTTGGCAATCCATCACACCCCGTTCCGATAAGGATGACGTGTGTTTTGTTGGCCAGAGAAACACCGATTCGATTGGGGCATCACGGCGAAGCACATGGATGGGCACACACACACACACCCGCAGTTTCTCACCCGGCAAATGAATCATCCACGTTGAAATGATGATGCTCATTTGGCATACCACGCGGGCCGCAAATCAGCGCCAATTGCTCCCGTTTTTTATCGGAATGATGGTCCACCTAAATTGATACATTGGGCCGCCAGAGTATTTCGGGTAGTGTTATTCATCACGTTTTTGGAAAAACATCCACCATTCCTTCCCGGTGACGCAATGCTACAGTACACTGACCTACGGCACTCGATGAAACTCTATTGCCCATCAACAGAGCAGTTGCTGGAGCAACTGTTTCACGGCACCTTCCCGTATCACATGGAACATATGTCATTAGATAAAAGACAGATAGCACAGGTTGTTGGTGTAAAATCATCGTTTCGTCTATCTTTCCTCAGCCTTATCAGCTGCGCCCCGGGGGTACCAAACCCCCCTGCCATCGGGGATTCTTACTCATCGCTTACCCCGTGCTCCGGGGACGTCATCGTCGCAATCGCACATACGGATGTGTTGGGTCGCGGTTTGAGCACTGTCTCTTTTATCTCCGGGCACATCTCAGACCCAACATGTCGTCACCGCCGTCTTTGCAGCAAACCTTGACGAACCTCTTCGCGGGTTGGTTCAGCTGGTGAGATAAATAACAATACCATTGGTGTTTTGTTACCATATTTTTGTTGGCCGTTTCACGTGCGTGCGTGTGTACCTGGGAGTGTTTTTCTTGACCGTTGAAGTTTCTTTTGCGAAACACAAAAATTAAGGTGCGTACAATAATGTAAGTACCACCCATCCTCCCTTGTGCACGCTTAGCGCGTGTGTCTAGTACATCTTGTTAATTTTTGCTGTGGAAGGATTATGTGGGATGTGTTCTTGTGTGTGTGTGTTTATGTGTGCTAATCACGTGGACAAACAGTTTTCAGAGGCAGCTTCCGACTTCCTCCTAATTGACTGTTAAAAGAGTTCAATTCATACCGCATTTCTTAATGACAAATAGCTTGAGGAGGCCGAAACTCCGTAGTCCCATGCTCATTGCTGATAGATAACCAACCGACCAAAAATCTCCAAAGCACTTTGAGGCAAGTGCTAACAAGGTGATACATTACGGTGCTTGTCGTTTCATGAATCGTGGTTTTGTTCTCCGTCCCTTGCCCTTTTGAGCGGCGGATCAACATATTGAGTCCCTGAAGGGGCCACGTTTTGATAGAAAGCTCTTTAACAAAACGTGACATCGCATCGGGACTAAAGACAAATGGTTTCACAGGATCACAAACTTTAGTAATAATTTTCTAAAAATATTTAAAAACCCTAAACCACAAATCTACATAAATGATCAAAGGAGTGGTAAACAATGGCATGTACGTTATCTATGTAGCATTGGAAAAAGCATAGCGACAACTAGAGAAAAGTCCTTAACAACCGATGATTGCTATATAGCATCTCCAAGGTAACCAGATATTTGACTTAACTGCAGAAAATGTTTTCGAAATACTGCATAAAAAGTGCTAATTAACTTTATATAATTAGTAACTAACTATAAGTTAAGCATCTCCTGGAATTAAACAAGCAATCGGTTTTGAGTTTAGTAATTCACGAAATAATATAAGCAATTAACATCATACTAAAGCCTGTTTTCCCAGGCAAGGTGTTCAAAACATTCCGAATCCTATCGTTAGAATAATGTCTTGTGATATTGCTAGTGCATCTCTTCAAACAAAGGACACCTCTCTTGCACGTGTTAATCAGAATGGTACATTGTTACATCTTTGTTCTTTTGCATTCCATCTTATCTAGCATGCAGTCACACGGATCCGGTGAGGACAATGGAGCCGCCGTCTCCCAAAACACCACCACCACAGTCGTTTCCTCGATGGGCGGATCGTTCGACTACCAATTCACTCTACCACCCCGCTTCACCACCATGGGTCCGATCGGAATCGGAGTACAGGGAGCCGTATGGTAAGTCGAAGCAATAACTCTAATCCCACCGATTGACTTTCTACTACGATCCTTGATTGTTTGTTTTTCGGTCCGCTCCATAGTGCCGCCATTGATTTGCAAACGGGCCGACGGTTGGCGGTGAAGAAACTCTCACAACCATTCCGGGACTTGACGTTCGCCAAACGGGCGTATCGCGAGATTAAGCTGATGCGATTAGTCGATCACCCAAACGTAAGTATGGTCGATGGTGATAAGGCGATTGTATGATTGATGAACGACTCCGTTTTTCCACAGATTATAAAGCTTCTCTACGCGTATACGCCCCAGACCACGCTAGAATCGTTCCGTGACGTGTACATCTTCACCGAGTTGATGGACAGCAGCCTGAGGAACGTGGTCGGCATCAGTATAGGTCACGATCGTATCTCCTTCCTTGTCTACCAGATGCTGTGCGGCATCAAGTACTTACATGCGGCCGGCATTATCCATCGCGACCTAAAGCCCTCCAACATTGTCGTGTGCAAGGACTGCACGCTCAAGATACTGGACTTTGGGCTGGCCCGCAGCGTCCAGACGAGCTTCACCATGACGCAGTACGTCGTGACGCGCCACTACCGAGCGCCCGAGATCATCCTCAACATGGAGTACGACACGAAGGTGGACATCTGGTCGATCGGATGCATCATGGCCGAGCTGATCACGGGCTCCGTGCTGTTCCCCGGCACCGATCACGTCGACCAGTGGATGCGCATCGTCGACACGCTCGGTACACCGCGCGCCGAGTTCATTGCCCGCACCACCCCCGGCACCCAGCGGTACATTAACAATCAGCCGAAGCAGGAGGGAAAACCGTTCGAGGTCCTGTTCCCGGACGACGCGTTCGATGGAACGCCCACGAACTATCCGCAGCTAACGAACGAGCTAGCGAGAGACTTTCTCCGGCGGATGCTCGCGTTCGACCCGATGGAACGGATATCGGTCGACGAGGCCCTGTTCCATCCGTACATCCACCTGTGGTACTCCGAGAAGGACGTTAACCGACCCGCCCCGGCCCCATACGATCATTCCATAGACGCCCAGAATCTCACCGTCCAGCAGTGGAAAGCGCTCCTGTACGAGGAGATACAGGACATCCAGCGAACGATGACTCTGGACGACGAACCATCGCCAAGTGCAACATTGGATCCTGCGGGAGAGGAGGGACGGTGAGCCCGGAAGAATAACCGGTGCGCCATATTTGTGTTTCCTTTTGAGGCTGTCTAAGCTATTTAGTGTTAAATTTAGGTAGGATTATGTTAGGAAGTAAAAAAGGCAAACCGAGCAGGTAAGGATGTTAATTGTTGAATTCAAAACATCTTTCGCTCGCTCGATCTCGATTTATGGTAGCACTAAATGAGGTCCTCCTGCAGACTGTTGCTTGGGTGAGAATCACACGGAAAGGAAGGGAGGAAGAAGAAGGAAGTAAGAGCAAAGAAAGTCAACCAGGAGAAAGATTGGTCTTAAATCTTACAAACATCATGTTTATTAATTTAATTGATAGCATAATTCGTAGATGTACAGTACAATTCGGACCGAACACGAGATAAAAGCGAACCTGGAGTCAGGACAAGACGCGAGGGGAAGTTTGTACGCTTCCCAGCGGGAGAGGGGGTTCTTGGCGAAACGAATATTTACACCCTTCGTAGAAAAATAAAATAAAAGAAATATATGCTTCTTACTACGGCAGGTTCGGCCATTACTCGGTAGGAATGTTGCACTGTTCGAACCCTTCGAAATACTTGTGCTCGAGGATCTTTTTGGCGGAGATGCGCAACATCGGATCATAGATGAGGCACTTTTGCAGCAGATCAATACCGGCCGAGTCGAGGTTGGACACCTGACCGGCGAGATTATTCTGTGTCCAGCATGGGAACGTCGACTTGTAGTCTGGCAGTGAGGTCACGCCGGGCCAAATCTCCTCAGTCGGTGTGCGCAGGATACGGAACATGCGGAACAACTGATCGATCTCCGAGTCACCCTGGAACAGCGGTTTCCGCGTGGCCATCTCGGCAAAGATGCAACCGATGGACCAGATATCAACCGGGCACGAGTAACGCGGCGAACCCAGCAGCACTTCCGGCGCCCGGTACCACAGTGTAACAATCTCGTGCGTGTAATTACGCACCGGGATGCCGAACGAACGGCCCAGGCCAAAGTCGGCCACCTTTATGACGCCCTCTTTGTTGATGAGCAGATTCTGCGGCTTCAGATCACGGTGCAGTACGCGCCGTTTGTGGCAAAACAGCATCGCCGCCGTGATCTGGTACATGTAGCTCTTGACAAGTTCCGAGTCGATCATCTTCTCCGGCGGCAAACTGTCCATGTACTTCTTCAGATCCATGGAGAGAAACTCGAAGATCAGATACAGTCTGTTCTCTTCCATCAGCACATCCTCCAGCGTAACGATGTTCGGGTGCTTTAGCTCCTTGAGGAGGGAGATTTCTCTATTCGAATGGGAAATAAAACGGAAGGATAAGTTCGGGTTTTCCCGGTAAACACAAATCATACACACACGATCACCTACCTGATGGCGGTCGATGGAATGCCCTCGTCTTCCGATTCCAATCGAATCTTTTTCATCGCCACAATCTGACCGGTAACCTTGTTCCGTCCCTTGTACACAACGCCGTACGTCCCCTCACCGATCTTTTCAATCTTCTGAAAGTCTTCCATCGTACAAGGAGTGTGGCTTTTCGCGAACCTCGGAGAACGATATTGAGGTTATAGAACGAGAATGTTCAAGGAACCCCAATCGTAATTACAAAACTTTTAGGTGCCCTCCTTAATGCCTTCTTCCGCGCGGAATATCACTTTAAACCAATCGAGAAACGTTACGATTTCTACACGAAAAGCCAACTAGACGGAAAACCAATGCTGCTGTGTTTTGCGTTTGTAAACACATTTCGGGCGGGCAGTTGACGTTCGTTATTTTAAATGTGACGTTTTTCCGTGACATTTACGCTTGGCGTGCTGTTTGACATGTCGAGCAGTATCACAATTCGAGCAAATAATTTATACATTTTTATTTACAAAATTACGTTAAATCAGCTAATAATTATAAGATTGAGGTTTTACTAATTTTACACACACCTTAAACCAAGGAAGAAACATTTTTAGTTGGTTGCAATATGCGAGTAGAAAAGGCCTTTCATGTTGGAGGTGAACACTTCGATCCGGACGTGTAACGTATTGCGGAACAGCTGCTGTCGGTCAGCTGTCAACCGGAGGTTGTTTACCAAACAAAGATGCTGCCGGGTTGATAGTTTTTCGTGAGTTTTGTACGATTTATGGACACTCCAGTGTATAGATTTGAACCGCAAGATTATGAAGTCGTATACGAGCCGGCGGAGGATACGTTCTTGCTCCTGGATGCGCTGGAAGACGAGCAAGATACGATAAAGGGCCGGCAGCCTCTTCTGTGCGTCGAAATCGGTCCAGGCAGCGGTGTTCTGATTAGTGCCATCGCCAAATGTTTCCCCGGCGGACAGACACACTGCATCGCCTTCGATATAAACCCGGCCGCCTGTCGTATGACACGAAGGACGAGTCAATTGAACCAAGTGGCAGTGGATGTGGTCAACATGGACCTGCTCGGAGGACTGCATTCACACTCGGTTGACCTGCTGATCTTCAATCCACCGTACGTTCCGACACAGCCGATCGACGGTTCCCTCGAAGAGCATGCGGAAACGTTTCGCTCCGACGGTGGACAAGCTTTGATACACTCTTGGGCAGGTGGCATCGATGGGATGATGGTAACGAATCGTGTGCTAAACGACCTGGATCGGGTGCTGTCCCCGGTGGGAGTGTTCTATCTATTGCTGGTGAAAGAAAACAATCCGGACAGTATCCTTGACAAGGTCCACCGGCAGGGATTTCTAGGGAAAACTATCAAAGAACGGCGCATTCGCGGTGAACATCTTTACGTGCTTCGTATTGAAAGAAAACCCGGCGAAACCAAGAGCTGACGAAAAAAAAAAAAGATTTTATCGTCCATTCTTCTTGGTAATGGAATTTTGTTGGGTAGGAAGCTCTTTGGACTTGTTTAGTTTAACTTTGCCGTTATCTGTAGGCGTAACGCCTTTTGTAATTGACAAAAAATCCCTGAAATATAATTTAAATCCACAAGACAGTTTCTAAATGTTTGTTTCGAAAATTTATTTCCTTTAATATATACTTGGGCACTTGAATGGAAAGTCTCGGACACAAGTCATGGAAACTTGTATGGAAAGTCTCAGACACAAGTCTTGGAAACTTGTATGGAAAGTCTCGGAAACAACTCTTGGAAACTTGTATGGAAAGCCTTGAACACAAGACTTGGACACTTGTATGGAAAGTCTCGGACACAAGTCTTGGACACTTGTATGGAAATTCTCGAACATAAGTCTTCCATGTAAGTACTTGTATTAAACGTGCATGCAAGTTTATAAAACATCGGAAAAATTGCGTGTCCTTTCTCTGCAAGTTTGTAAAGAAAACCGCAGATTTTTGTTTAAAAATTTGAAAAACCTAGCGTGCAAGTTTTAAAAAATCGGACAAAATGCGTGCAACTTCCATACAATTTTATCAAAAAATCCGCAAATTTTTGTTCGTGTTTTTTACGGTGTAAATTCGGCGAAAATTGCATGCAACTTGCATGCAAGTTTTGCCCACTTTCTTAAGACTTGCATGCAAGTTTTCCCGGAAGTGCCCCAGAAAAAACAACCGGAAAAACTTGCATGCAAGTTTTCCCGGAAGTACTCCAGAGAAAAACATCCGGAAAAACTTGCATACAAGTTGCATGCAAGTTTTCCCGGAAGTGCTCCAGAAAAAAATGACATTTGACAGCTGTCAAAATTGACATTTGACAGCTGTCAAAATTGACATTTGACAGCTGTCAAAATTGACATTTGACACCTGTCAAAATTGACATTTGACAGCTGTCAAAATTGACATTTGACAGCTGTCAAAACTGACATTTGACAGCTGTCAAAACTGACATTTGACACCTGTCAAATTTGACAGCTGTCAAAACTGACATTTGACACCTGTCAAAATTGACATTTGACAGCTGTCAAAACTGACATTTGACACCTGTCAAAACTGACATTTGAAACCTGTCAAATTTGACAGCTGTTAAAATTGACATTTGACACCTGTCAAAACTGACATTTGACAGCTGTCAAAATTGACACTTGACAGCTGTCAAAATTGACACTTGACAGCTGTCAAAATTGACCCTTGACAGCTGTCAAAACTGACATTTGACACCTGTCAAATTAATTTTGACAGCTGTCAAATTTGACAGGTGTCAAATGTCAGTTCTGACAGCTGTCAAATGTCAATTTTGACAGGTGTCAAATGTCAGTTTTGACAGCTGTCAAATTTGACAGGTGTCAAATGTCAGTTTTGACAGCTGTCAAATGTCAGTTTTGACAGCTGTCAAATGTCAATTTTGACAGGTGTCAAATGTCAATTTTGACAGCTGTCAAATGTCAATTTTGACAGCTGTCAAATGTCAATTTTGACAGCTGTCAAATGTCAATTTTGACAGCTGTCAAATGTGACAGGTGTCAAATGTCAATTTTGACAGCTGTCAAATGTCAATTTTGACAGCTGTCAAATGTCATTTTTTTCTGGAGCACTTCCGGGAAAACTTGCATGCAACTTGTATGCAAGTTTTTCCGGATGTTTTTCTCTGGAGTACTTCCGGGAAAACTTGCATGCAAGTTTTTCCGGATGTTTTTTCTGGGGCACTTCCGGGAAAACTTGCATGAAAGTCTTAAGAAAGTGGGCAAAACTTGCATGCAAGTTGCATGCAATTTTCGCCGAATTTACACCGTAAAAAACACGAACAAAAATTTGCGGATTTTTTGATAAAATTGTATGGAAGTTGCACTCATTTTGTCCGATTTTTTAAAACTTGCACGCTAGGTTTTTCAAATTTTTAAACAAAAATCTGCGGTTTTCTTTACAAACTTGCAGAGAAAGGACACGCATTTTTTCCGATTTTTTAAAACTTGCATGCACGTTTAATACAAGTACTTACATGGAAGACTTATGTTCGAGAATTTCCATACAAGTGTCCAAGACTTGTGTCCGAGACTTGAATCCGGCACTTACCATACAAGTGTCTGAGACTTGTGTACGAGACTTGGGTCCCCAAGGACTTGTGTACGAGACTTGGGGGTGTTTGCTGTGTGAAAATTATGGAAAAGCTAAGTAAACGTTAATTAAAGTATTAAGTTTAACTTGCGATGAGAATGAAGCAGCAAATAGTGACAAAATTTAGGTTAAAATAAAAATGTTACAGCAAATCCCAATTCAAACTTGTTTTATTGCATTATTCTGTTCAAATATATCCGAATATAACAATTTAACAGTATTTTTTAAAAGAGATATCTTCCACTGGGCCTACCCTCCAGAAAAATGGCACCTCCTAGCGTGTTCTTCGCTCCTGTTACAAAAGATGAAATTTTGAGCTCCGAAATCGCCCCAGACCGTCCCGGAATCGGGCCGATTTTTGCGCCAGGAGCGAAGAACTGATCAGGAGGTAACACAAAAATATCAGGAGCGCTGTTTACTTACCTAAATCAATCTTTTCGGATAATTTTCTATAATAACTCCACAACAGTGCACCAAAGTTCCTACGTATAGCCTTCTTTGATGCTTTTTTTATTCTTGGATTCAATTAGTTTGCCATCGAACAAATGGTGTATATATGACCGTATAACTTGTGTTCATGTGCGGATGTACGTGTGTTTCTCCTTCCGGCGCTGCCGTCCCCCCTCCCCCCCCTCCATTCCATACCACCCTCATCCGCGTCCCATGACGCTGCGCGAAGAGTTTTCGCAGATTATATTACTTTTTCCACAATATACAAATAAAATCTCCATAAAGTAACATCGAACAACAACTTATATCATTTTTTATGTTCACATATACATACAAATCCATACATATTCATACATATTCGCTTCAGCGAGCGTGAGGGGGAGAAGAAATGAGAAGTAATCCTAATCATAATAATTCGTAATAAAAAATAAACCCACATATAAATACTACACAAGCAGCTCCTCGTTGTTAACGGGTTTTCCGAGGTTCGTCTCAGCCCGGTTTGGTTACCCCTCGTGTTCCTTTCCAACCACCATCACCTCCGTTACCTCAAATGAAATCAACATTCATGCGCTTTCGATTTTCCCGAGCAGGAGATCAACATCGATCCTCGATGGCAGAGCGAGCTCCATATTTGGCGAGTTAGTAGTAACGAAAGCTGAGGAAAAACTAAAACGAATTCCGGTACGCCACGATCAATAACTAACTTCCTTCCGGTTATTGCACCGAGCACATTAAGCTTTTTGTTCCATCCCTCCCTGTGCTGAACTTGTTTGCCAGAAAAGGGCCGAGTCGCGGCAGTTGGACGTTTACATTGGTTTCCTAAACTACTCGTTTTCCTTCACCTTCGCTTGCACCGCGTCCCTACGAGGACACACAATGTTTTCGCAAAAGCGAGTTGTATAAGAGAGACAAAAAAAGGCAAAGCTTACAAAACACGACAGGGCTCCACACACAGGACCTGCCCGTCAAAAACCGATTTTCATCCTACGAATACTACGAGAAACTTGAGTCCAAAATGTCTCTAGCAAAAACACGGATCCGGCCAACCGGTCGCCAGAGTAGTCTTGTAGTTGTCGTTGCCAAAAAGACACATCATCCATGTCCTTCCTTCGTCGTCCTCATATGGATAGTGACATGTTGTTGGTGTGCGTTTTTTGTTTATCGTTATCCTACACCGGATTTCATTTGACCGAGCATATCCGCCTCGCGTGATGCAATCGTAACAGTATTATTGGTCCGTATATTGCCTTCCATCGTTATCTAAAAAAAAGCGAATCTTCTAACCCTAAAACCGTGACCGCCCAAGCTAGGCTACGGATTCGTCGTCGAAAGGAATGCTCGTTATAATGCTGCTAGGATACGCTCCGCGGCTTGCTGTATCTTCGTTTCGTGTGTGATTACTTGGATTAGAATATTGGTAGGCTACTTGGATGCTGAATGTGGTACAATACAATACACGTGTCTTCCTGTTTCGAACGGTTCTCTATCTACTTCCATCGGGATGGGAAAGTATCTACCGTGTATTTCCCTTCCCATTGTCTCTCCTTGAGCGAGCGATTAACCGTAGTTAGCAGAAGTAACTTCCTTCTTAATTGCCTTTCCCCCTCGTGCGCCTTCCCTCGCGCAATGTTTGGCAATTAAATGCTACAAAACAAACACATCCTTCCTACACATTCCTTCCTTCTCGGAGTGGCGTAGGAGGGATGAACCAGCATTGTTCGGGGTGTGTTTTCAGTTCCTATGTACAAGGCGTGATGATGCTCCACCGAACCGCGCGGCGATTGCCGACGGGGTTTTTACTTCTCCTATTTAGCTACACTCTAATGATTTGTCTTTCTTAGAAATTGCGCACAAACCCCCACCTGAAAAAGTGCATCGGAAAGTGCACGTCTTTGCTCGAAGGAAGATCAAAGGAAAATGCTCGGATTGGGCAATTGAAACGAAACGAAATCTTATCGTGCCTCTAGAGAGAGACACACACACACACACACTGTTTTATGGCACACGCTTGTGGTGATGATTTTACGAAAGAAAAAAATGATGATTGTGGATGTTAAATAAAAAGATTTTTAAGGCAAATCTAAACTTAATACCAATCGAAAGACACAACACATATGGCAATTATGTATATGACTAAAATTGAAGTGTAATAATTATGCAGCTATTTTCCAATCCGAGCAATCCATTCTCTATTCCCCAAAGTACGTGACTCCCTATTCCCTCTCTGGCTCTGCGCGCCTACTTCAAATAGTATTCAAATAATTCTTAAATACTTGTTGTTTCTGCCTTCTTCTTCCCTAACACACCCTCCCTCCCGTGGTTCATTATTTCTCATACATTTGTTTTATGAGCGTGATTTTGTTCTGATTAAAATTAGTTTTTGGTTTTTGGTGTAAATTGTGTGCCTTTTCCGTCCATTTATGGATTTTCTTTTCATGATTCTAAGCATATTCCAGATTTTTGATACACTGCTTCGTTCATGCTTTTGTTCTTGTGCCGGTCGCGGATCATCAAGTAGGCGTGGATGATAAAGTTAAATTCAACTGATTTATAGTAATTGGACACGGAACAATAGAAAGAAAATTTTAAGTGTGATGTTTGAAAAATTGAAGAAAAGGTTTTCCCCTACATTGTGCAACTCCTATCGGTTCTTGTGATGAAAATGCTAATCAATAGTTCTTCTGTTAAAGCGTTAAATAGATCTAAAGGAAATAAAAATGTATTCTGCTGTTTGGAAATTCTTTGTAATTAAATTCACAAGGGTCCACTCAATCTTATCTGAACCCGACCGATACGGGGACAGTCATATCTCGTTACGCTAGAGATATTCTGACAGCAGCACGAAACGAACGGAACGAAGTCAGCCATCGGAAATTGGAACCAAAAACACCAATAACGAACACTCCCGGCGCCCGGACCACCCCCGCCGGATCCTTTCCTACTGCAACATTAGCGCGGACAGGTTCCGGTGCAGGATGGTGTCCTTGACCGAGCTGAACACGACCTGGATGTTCTGCGTGTCGACCGCGTTCGTGAAGTGGTGGTAGATGGGCGTTTTGGTGTTTTTCCGCACGTTCATGAACATCTGCAGGATGAAGTTCTGCACGTCGAGGATCGAGTGCGGGTTGCCGGTGAACTGCGGGTAGTACCAGCGGATGTCCGTCTCCGGGTTTTTCACCTTCTGCTGCAGGAGGTCCGTCTTGTTCAGGAACAGGATGATCGAGATCCCCTGGAACGTGGTGTTGTTCACTATGGTGTCGAAGATGTTCCGTGACTCTTCCAAGCGATTCGTTTGCCTGCGGAGGGGAGGGGGGAAGTGACGTGTTAACGACGAGGTTTTCCTCTTACCGCGAGGTTGGTTACCGCTTACCTATCTTCAGCCAGCACCTGATCGAACTCGGAGGTCGACACCAGAAACAGGATCGACGTGACGGAGCAGTCGAAGCATTTGGTCCACTTTTGGCGCTGTGTCCTCTGTCCTCCGACGTCGACGAACACAAATGGAATGTTCTACCGGGGAGGAATGAAACAAAAATCATGAAAAGGTTCCCCTTTTTATTGCGAAAATATTTTGGACTTACCTGTATCCTAATCGTAAACTCAAATACACCTTTAGTTGCTTTGCGACAGTGCAAAATATCACGATGGGTGGGTACATAATCTAACCTCGATATTCGGTCTAATTCATCTAGGAAATAACTAACAGAATCACTCTGAAAGAAAGAAGGGGAATAAAGAAACATTGGTGAGAAGGCGTTTAAGAGTAAGTAAGAATTAAACGTTCCAAATGGAAATTCAACGACGAATTGAGTGTTCGAAATTTAATCTCAATACCGTTTGCGATAATCCTTCACAACGTTATGCTAAGTGTCCTCCCCCTCGATCGACTGCCGAGGCAAGGAAAGTGTTGGAATATTTTAACGTGTAAATAATCGCCCAATTAACGAAAGCCCCCCTCCCGCGTGCCTTCGATCCTCAACCAAATCCTCTGGGGCCCATCGGAACTAATCGAATAATGAAATCCGTTCAACATCATCAAGCCGTTCGGTTCGCGTCGGCCCAAGAACGGCGACTGACGACCGGCGACACGATCCCGGGGGTAGGTTAATCTTATGCAAACAATCTGCAAAGGGCCTGCGCCAAGAACGTTGCCCTACATTCGAAGCCCCACGCGTTACTTCAACCCCCTCCGTTCTCCGGTGAAGGGGAACCGCCTCGCGCTGGGTTTCCAGTGTTCCTGCTGCGGTTTCAGCTAACTCCGTACTAGTCGTTGTGGACACCCTACCCTACTCGGTGCCCCACTCCTCCAGTCACCGAACGCGCGCTTATCAATAGAAAGGCATCACAAATATTATTATTCGAAAAACACTCTCGCCTTCGACAACGGGGGGGTTTTACGAGGTGGGCCATTCTTCGCCCACCCCTTACCTTTATCGTCGAACAATCCAATCCCCGTTGGAAAGCGCTTTCCTGTTGCAGAGTGTAATTTGCATACCCTCCTCCTCCTTCGTGTGAAAGGATAGTTATCGAAAGCATAAGCCTAAGCGCGGAAGCGAAAAACAGAAATGCTCCCTCCTCCTCTCCTGTAGCATAAAGGGCAAGGTTGCAAAAAGGGAAAGGTTTCGCTCCCGAATTGTGTGAACCAATTACCAATTGGAAGCATAATTAAAATCTTTCCACCTTATCGCCATCGCCTACTTGGGTGAGTAAGCAGATTAGCAACCGATTTAGTTGAAATGGTCTTTTAAATATAGAGTTTCGAAGGAACTTTAATCCATACCGAGGGTTCGGTTCAAAAGGCAACAAGTCATTCCTATTGATAAAAGATCATTTGAGTAAGTGAAGGGTCCTAATCATGCTTTCCTTCGGTCCTACGGTTCCTAACAACCCGTTCGAACAGAGGTGTATCCTGTTTCCCAGCTCGAATATGCAGGTATTTGCCTTCTGCCGCCGCAAAGTACGCGATAATAAAGTGAACGCAGCCAATTCTACAAAATAATCCATCAAACGGTGTGGAAATATTTAGCAACCCCAACTCGCCTTTCCATCTACCTAACGTGTGCGCTACTAACGAACGAAACTTGTTCCACTAAATGGCTGAATTTATACGACGTTTAAGAGCTCCCATCTGTCAAACGCAACCAACGACGACGAATAGCTACCGGACGCGGGGGGGGGGGGGGGGCGGGGACGGGGGGAGTCGAGGGTTGATGGAGCATTACCGTCAAGTACGGGTTAATTGCCACCAACATCAATCTCACTCGCTCGCTCGCGGGATTCTTGTGCTCCCACACAGGTTCGTGGCACACGGGGACCTGCATTTCCTCGCGCTCGCTTGTCAATGCTGGCGGCTCGGATGGATTACCATTCCAATACGGCCACACAAAAAACCGGTCGCCAGTACCATATTCCGGATTGGCCCGGGCTACCAAAGCCAAAAGGTGCGGAGGCGATAAACCGCCATCATCGTCGTCTTCTTCGGCAACACTTTGGCCACAGTGTGTGTGTGTGTGTCTTGGCGGTGTCGAAGGTTCTTCTAACGTTCGCGAATTGACTTCAACGACTTCCCTCTCTCCCTTCTCGTCCCAAATGGCCACCACAGTTGGATGGCGAGAGTTCGACAGGTTGCATAAAAACTCAATCCAAGCCTTCAAGGGATTTGTTGCACACACCGTTTGGGTGCTCTTGTGCAGGTGTATCCTACCACAAGGTTTTTCCTGCACTTCACTGCCCTCCGTCTCTCCGTCTCTTTCCGTCCGCCTGTGAAAGAGGTTGTCATAAATTTAATTAAAATTGAAATTAAATACATGCGTTACTCCTTGGCACTGCAACCGTGCACATGATGTGAGAGTGAGTGAATGTGCGCGTATAAATCCGCTAATAGGCTTTTTGCATCGTTTCATAAATTCCACCCCAATCGGGCCTCAACGTACGTTACTCCCACCACCACCACCACCTCGACTTTGCGGGATCAATTCATCTCACTTCTCATCGATCGAACCCCCAATGGAACGCGCGTGTGCTCGCATATCATCGACGTAACGCGAACAAATTACGCCAAGACGAAGTAGTTTTACCCAGAGACACCGAGATCATTCGGTCCGAGAGTGAGCGAAAGAAGCAAGCATGGGCAGGAGCAGGAGGAGATTGTCCAGATGTCGCCGGATCAAAAGGCAATAAATGCGTCTCACTACGCGTCGCCGGGACGATTGGCAGCAGATAGGCCCCCATAGGTTGGTTTCGTTATTTATTTTCCTTCCACACGACTACCGTTGTTGTGTGTACGCGCGCAATGGCGCAATTCAGCAAACACATTCACGGAACGGAAAGCACGGCTTTTTGATTGCTTTCCGAACCGAAAACATTGCGATCGCGTCCTGCGGATCGCGACTTTCGCGTGGGATTTGTTTATCATCTCAAGATGTGCTTAAGTGCTGCAATTACAACATTTTGCCGCTGTCACACATTCCGTGGGAATGCCGTCGAATCCGCTCGTCGGTATCGTGAAAAATCGGGTTTCGAGAAGCTGCGTTTGAATCATTTCGGTGAAGTTTTCTTCACCTGGTGCCACGATCGTCGGTTCCATTCTAGGAAGGGAAAGCTTGCCTAACACACACGTGGCTTGTCGTAAGTCACCGACACTCGACACCTCCATGTGCCAATCCGGTGTGCATTACGGTGCGCATGTTTAGCGCACACGCGCTCTGGCTGACGGCCGCTTCCATCATCACATCGATCGATCGATCGAAGAAAACCAGATCCAACGATCACTCCATGATCTCTCCATTTTATCCCGCACGGTGGCGGCGGCGGGTTCGACGTGGGCGAAGGGCGGCACAATGTGCGCGCACAATTTTCATTTAATTAGTGTGCTACAATGGAAGTGTTGGAATCGGCATTAGTTATTTATTTATTTATGTGTATTTATTATTCGCCAATCGAGCCTCTGGCTGGCCGCTCCGGGCACAAACGCGAAAGAGAATGCCTTCCTGCTTTTATGGGGGGATCATAACATCTGCGCACACACAAGAAACGATAACAATTTGTGTGTGTGTAAATATAGATCAGCCCGTTTCGCCCGTATCTACTGCACCAAAGTCCTTGCATTGATTTCATTTTTCATCATGTTATTTCATCAACTTCTCTCTATTGATGTATGTGGCAAGGCAAGCCACGCTGCTGCCAGAGGCGGCACATTCCCAGAAAGGAAACCTATGCACTGGTCTCCAACCCCTAGAGCCTTGTGTTGTTGTGTGCGAACTACGAGCTCGCGAAGTGTGGCAGCAAAAGGCTACCTCTCCTTTCGTACTGGCGGATTCTTCAAGCTTCAAACAATCAACCTAAATTGGCCGGACGGGCACATTCCGAGCGGTTGCTGATGAGCGATGAGAAGAAATCTCACTTTCTGGGTCAAGGCCTCTATCCGGCGTGCTTCATCTTCATCATCATCATCATCATCACCATGCCTACACGATCATGCAAGAAAGAGAGAAAGTATAATCGTGTGAGTTATGGGAATCGCCGGAACCGGCTAAAAGAAAGTCGATGCGCGTACTCTGCTGACTCAAAGCCGGTGGGGGCATCCACCGAAATTCGCGTTCCACAGCCTCCACCGGGACGCAGCTGGGATGATTCAAACACCACCGCAGTCATAAGGAGCGATATCATCCTGCTTGAGTTGATGATATGCAACAGCTGGGGCTTGGTCGGGGGCATTTGTTTGGAGTTGGCGAAAGAAAAATAGGCTAAACGTTTCCAACCGTCCAGAGGCGATGCAAATTAATATGTTCACCACCTCCGGAGGAGCGGGTCGGTTTCACCCCGTTTTTCCTCGCCAGCCAGGGTAACAGGTTTCCGTGGGAAAATAATCCACACTCTCGCCAATATTCGATCCGCGCTAATGCTCGCAAAAAGGTGGCCACATTACATTTTTTTTTATCGATGATGACTCCATGCTTCACCGTGCCTAGGCCACCATACCGCTCCAGGCCAGCAGCTTTCGTACCGGGTAGTACACGTCGGTAGTAAAAACGGGATGCTCAATTCACTTTTACAAACCATAATTACCAACTAACCGGCCAAGGGGTCCGGGTGCGCCTCCTCGCTGACCTTCGTCAAAAAGCGTATGGGGCGATAAAATTGGACACTACCAATAAAATGCCCGGTTTTACTACGACCTAACCTTTGTCGTCCGTTTAGAGACGGCTTCATTTAGCGAGCGAACGACACTTGGCTTTGGCCTTTGGGAGAGCAGATGATGGTTGTTGTTTCGCGCACTGCGAGCTAATGCGATCTATCTTTGCCAAACGCTCCCACCATCCACCAAGATCAAGATCGTCTTGGGTTGGGCGTTCGTACGTGCCGGGGTGACTTCTTCCGCAGTGGTGGGTTTGTTGGTGCACCAGCACCAGCCGTGTAGCCGTTTGTCTTCGCACGAAACAACAACCCCGTCTGCTTGCCCCCCGTCGTCCCCAGCGTTGGGTGGTGGTGGGTAGACGCAGCGATGTTTTAAAACATTGTGTTTTTCCCCATGTGTCATAACATACGGGGGGCCACGGGCTCTACAAGCAAGCAATGCGAAGGGCAAGAGCTACGAGGTTTGGTCCACACGCACAAAAAAAATGAAACATTACGATGGTTTTTGCTTCGGCGAATTCCTCTAACGACGCTGCTGGACGCGAACTTCGAACGAAAGCGAGAGCAATGTGAAACTTCTTCGTTTTCGCACGATCATTCGATCGTCAAACAATCGAATTGAACAGGATTCGCCTACCCAACGGTACGTGACTTTCTTCGGCGTGCGTGCGACGGGGTTTTCCCCAATTCTTTGTCCTCCTTCGTGGCGTCGTACGCGTTCTCCCTAATGACCATCTCCTGGCCGGCCGTTAAACGATCTGCCAACAAACCGCTAGCGCATACAAATATGTTACTCGAACCCTGTTGTATGCCGCGTGTCGCCGTGTGGACTTACAATTTGGAACTCCCTTCGTCGGTCGTACGCTTTCCGGATGGCGCCATCCCTCCACAGGATTCTGATGTACGGAACGTACTGGTTGAACTGTTCGGCGGCCAGCAGGCAGCCGCTGTGAAACAGGATCGCTTTGTTCGCGGCCTGCTGCGATTTCGGGTCCTCCCAGGGTATATCTAGCTTATCTCTAGCGTCACACAACACTTGCATGCCTGTAAATCGGAAAAAAGGGAACACATTAATCAATGAATTGTGGTCAGCTATCGCGCCCTCTTGGCGTGCTTACCCTTGACTATGTTTTGGTAGATCACATGTTGGTATTCTCGGATGAGTTCGGGCTCGAAGTTGATCCCGTGTATGATGCGCATCTGCTTGAGAAACGTCGATTTACCGGATTCGCCCGCGCCCAGCAGCAACAGCTTGACCTACAGAGGGTACAAAAAAGAGTCATATCAATGAAAGCTGCATCGTTTCTTTACCCGTTTAAATACCCTCAAAGGCACAAGAAGGGTTTTCCCAAAACTTTTGTGGGCCGAATTGAAGGTCGTAAAATTCTTCAATGGCCTTGTGTTTCGATGCCGAAAAAGGGTTCCATCTCTATTGGGGACAAATCTTAATCCGCCACCTTCCTACACCTTATGATGTAATAAAAATAAATAGTTTTTGGTAATGAGTTAAAATGAAATGCGCCGAAGGTGAAAGGGTTACACCCATCAAAGAAAAGATGTACAGGTAAGAGACACAGTTTGAGCAGGTGTCTCTCGCAGGTACGTTGATTTGTATCCTTGGGCATAATGTAAAGTACATGATTTTTCCGTCGACTTTCTTTTTAAATGTACCAACAAACAGGTAAAAGTGTGCCTAATACTTTCGCAATCGAATATCCAAGACCCGATGTCCATAATTTCAGGCAACGTCCGTGTAACGTAACGGACGTGTGAAAGGGTAATCACATTTTTCAATTAGTTACAATTAGCTCCACATGTTCGACGTGCAAAACACCGCACAATTATTGCACCACGAAATCCCGTGGCGTTCCCTTCTTATCGCCAGCAAGTCTTTCCTCGCCATTGCATTAGCCAAGAACATCGAATGACCCAAGGAGTTTCCCTTGCGAAGGTTTGAAGCCGTGGGGAATTTGAATCGGATCTTTTATCAAGTCCTTTCGCTTCACCGCAGGGAAACTAGATACGGCAATATCAATCCATCGTGATCTTGTTTCGTTGCCCTGATCGTGCACTCCATGCATCTCTCAGGAATGCCACCACATGGAGGAAGAACAACGGGAAAAGAGAAAGTGAAAGTGGTGATGTCGCTCCATGATAACAGCATCTTTTGAACCAGGAGGTGAAAGAAGGGGCAAAACGGGGTAGATGGGTGCAATCTAGAAACAAAAATGCTAAAAGAATGCTTTTAACCATCCTTGTTGCTGCTGGAAGGCGGCTTTCGTTAACCCACTTTTGTAAGGTATGTGTTTGTTTGTTGCTGCTGCGTGGGTTTTCAATTCTCTCTTCCGTCCACCCATCCATTAGCACCCCATCGATCATTCCACACGTGCGCCTCCTGCGTACGTGAAGACTAACTGAGAGATATCTCTTTCTAAAGTAAATAAAAACACAATCAGTGCTTCGCTTCGGATGAAAGGTTTGTCCTTGGGTTCGATGGTAATTGACAACAGTGAACAGGGAAAAAAGGGGAATAAGGACTAAGCACTCTAATCAAAAACGTGCTTCTAGTCTTTGACGCCAACCGCGGGCCTCCCTTGGGGAGGGTTTCCTACGGGGGTTCGAGCAAATAGTAAACAAAAACACAGAAACCCACAGGCGCGCAGTGAAACGGAGAAGAAAGTTCTCTCCATGATGCACTAAAATGCACCGGTGCACATACCAATCGGCACTAATGCACACTCACAAGCCGCATTTCTTCTCGCATCCAATCGAAGTTTGTATGCCAACAATTTTCACCAGAAGCCGACACAAAAAAAGGGGGGAAAATACTTCCGACAGAGCAGGAGAAACTCTTGAGGTGCGATTTTCATGATCATGTGTGGGGAGCACAACACCATACACGAGGGAGGGGGGAAAGTGTTGATAGTAGACGGTACGGTAGCGCATTAATATTGTTGCTAAACTGTTGTTGTTGCCAAACAGCATCACGATCAGTAAATTTCAAACATTCTCATCTGGTCGATCGGTACGACGTTTCGCCGCGGATTCCCGATCGAATCGATTTCCGTTCCGCGAACGCAGCCTCAAACCCCAAAGGGGGCCATTAGTCGGCGTGAGCCGTAAACATTCCGACCCACTCCGGGAGGCAACGGGGTGGGGTGGCGCGCGGGGAAGGTTACGTCGAAGCATCTGCCGGCACAAAGTAAAACGAAAAAAAAAAACTGGAGACCCCGTGCCTCGAAGACACACACGATGAACTCGGGTATCTCGCGCCCGATCTACGCGATCACGAGATGTCGTCGTCGTCGTCTTCATCGCCGTCGTCGCCGTCTTCCTCTTATGTCGGGGAGTCGGTGTCGATTGGTGCCAAAGGCCTTTCTGGGTCACGGAGTCGCAACAACCCACCACCGCGGGGGGGTCCTTCGCATCTTCGCTTCCCGCTACCGGCTACCGTTCGAAGCCCGGCGTCCCCGTCGAGGTTTGAACTTCATCCCGATTCTGCCACAAACCGAGAAACATTGGTTTTCCAGCGGCGGCGTGTGGATGAATCAATATTAATAAATCAAACGGAAGTCAACGGCAATGCATCGACGAGCAGAGGGATCCTAATTGCGGCCTTCAGCTTTTCGTTTTCTCGTTCCTCCTTCGCGGGAGCAAATCAGGAGATCGCGGTCAAATAAACAAAGAAAAGATGGCACGTGCACCGAGTGTCGCGCGCACGCCAGACTAATAGTCCTTTAGTCCAGACCTTGGATGCACTTTCATCGCAAATGCAATCCAATGCAATGGAAGTGAAATTGAAATCTCCAAACCGCGGGGATGGAACGGAACAAAGGGAACCGTTTAACGACGTTAACAGGGCGCGAATGTAAAAGACAACAAAGCAATTCCATTCGATTTAACGAGCTTTTCTAACCGTCTGCCGCTTTCAATGCCACTAAAATCAATTAACGAATGAATAGATGAAGGGCTGCAAAAAGGGTGTTTGAACGTGAAACGATGTTGACATTGAAAATTAGTTGTTGACGAATACTTGTTTTCTCCCGATAAGCGATTCCCAACCCTATCGTTGCTTGTGACCTACTTATTTTTAAGGGAATAATCAGGTTCACATTTCGATTTCCAAGGAATTCGTAAAAGAAATAAGGCGAAGGATCACTCGAAATCATGCAACTAATCTCTCAACACAAGCTTAAGTTCTTGATTTGTTTTCACACTCCCTGATTCATTGATGTTTTGGGAATCATTAACTGACCTTCAAATGCTAATACAAAAATTAACGAAATCAAACCGATACTGATAACAAAAGTGTTTGCATGTTTTTGATGAAACTAATTTCACTCTCGATCTTTCACTTCATAGCCTCTACTGAATCAGGTTTTGGTCATTCTCTGCTGGTGAAAAAATCCTTTCGTAATCGGTATGAAATGGTTTCGCTGACGTAGGTCGTTGTTGAATGCAGACGATCTACAAAAAACACACAACCGAACCTCCTCTCGACTAATCAAGCTTAAATGAACAAAGCGCAATGCAGATCCGTGTGCTGAGTTGAACCTTTTTTTCGGCACAACATCCCCAAGATTAGTCCTTCTAACAAAAATAACATCGGACATCGGTGGAGATTGTGTCAAACTGGGGTTTCGAGGTGGATGGCGAAGGTCAAACTTGCCACACACTCCGCGCGTTGATAAGGAAACACTTAATCGTGTCGACACCGCTTTAGACACCACCATCGCCCAAATGTAGCGACTTCCGGGACGATCCGATGCGAAGATCATCTCATATCGGAAAGATTACTGCGGAACGGACGTGAGCAAAATTGTAATCGAAATTCTGCGAAACGGTCCTGGCCAGAAACAAGACGGTTTGAGGGAAAATATGTTCACTCTTCCTTCTCGTTTGGTGTGGAAGATTTCGGGAGGAGGATGAATAATTTTAACACCGCATAAAAATAACAGCCGATGGCAGAGCGAAAGAAAAACACCGGCTCGATGTATGTTTCTTCGAACAGATCCATCATCTCACCCGCGCACCGGATGCAGGATATGGAATCCAAACAACAACTACTTACACTTCACATTGATTATTTTACTGACTTTTTTAACTTTCCTCTTTCCCCCTCTTGTTCTTTCTTTCTGAGACAATATTGTTCCTGGCAGGGTTCCACGAAAGCGGAGAGTTGTTGTCAACGTCATGGCGTTAATGTATGTATGATGCTTTTCGTTTTGCGTAACTTGACGCAATTGGGTTTACGGGGCTCTGGCCCCCGGCACACCCAACTGCTTCGTCGGGAAGGTAGGGTAAGACTGGAGGAGCCGTTACTTCCCGGATGAAAAATTCCATCAGTTTCGAACCAATCTCCCGGTTGGAAAGCGGACACGTGAAAGCAGCCCAAGACAGGCGAAAATAAGACATAGATACGCGTGACGTTCGAATGGATGAAAAAAACAAAAAAAGGCGCGCAGCGAAAGTTAACCGCAACCAACCGGAAATGGGTGTGGCTCCGGGGGTTCAGGGTGGCAAGAAGGAGGGGGGCAAGGTCGTTTCGAGGATGAAACACGATCGCGTTGGGTTGGAAACGGAACGCGCCCCACAATGTTATCGAAGAAGGATGATCTGCTTTGCGTGCCGTCCAGCTTTCCGGTTGGAGAGGATCTTCAATTTCATCGGAACGCAACCAAATCAAAAGCAACTGGGATGCTTCGGGAATCGTCATTTCAAGAAGAACAAACATGTTTACAGGAAATTCGCAATAGAAATATCAACAAGTTTGAGGAATTTTCCCTCCCGCCTTGTCCTCCCTCCCTTCCTGGCCAGCACACTTAATCATGCAGCCTAAAAATAGTTTGCTCGCGCCGTGAAATGTGTTCCTGCCAGCGACAAATATATATTCATTCTTCGGATCGCGGTGGGACGTCCGATCGCCGTTGTGGAAGATCCGCCAGCCGCCGCGAAGGAGAAATTTATGAGGTTTCACAATCGAAACAGTTGTGCATGCGTTTACGTGTGCGTGTGTGTGAGTGTTTTTGACCAAGAGTAGACGATCTTCAGAATGGCTCAACCGTTTCACCGTGTTTTGTTTTGTTTATCAACAGTGAACATTTGGGAGAATTTATTAAAGTGGGACATAAACCCGAAGAGGTTTTTCTTCTCGGGATATCTGAAACGAAAGTGTTTGGCAAAATATTTTAATGGTGCATTAGACAAATTCTGCTCGGAGACACTTTGAAATGACAATTGCGTACGCCTATCATGAAGCTGATGCAACATTATGAAAAATATCGCATACCCACGGTCGTAAACCGTGGGCTAACGTGTTGGTTTGCAAGTGGCCGGGGTCGATTGAGCTAAAACGACCCCCCCAACCATCCATGTTAAGCGATCCCACCGACTTGTACCAAGGCGGCGTGGTGTGGCAAACACCTTCGGATTTGCTTTGGATCGGTTGCGCTTTTTGCATACGCCTACCACCACCCCACAGCCAACCCAAGCAACTGGAAAGCGTGGTGTTGGTATGACGGATGCCCGCGACATTCCATGTTTCTCGTGTCGTGTGCACTATCCGTCCCTGGTTGGAGGCGGCGGACGTTGTTTTACCTTCGCTGGAAGCATTCGTTTACGGGTATATCGTTCGTTAAGATAGCAATCTTTCGAACTGGAATTGATGTTCAAACCATCGTTTGTTGGGAATTTATCGACGTGCAATATCTTGCAAAAGAATGGGCAGGAGAAGCAAACCTCCGCCACGAATCCACGATCGAAACGGTTATGTCAAACCCCGGATTTGGCCCATTAAACAACTGTGCACGTCATCTGCGGCGTGATTCATCCGTGTGGTCACTTGGCCAAACATCAACAACAACACACGATCGCCACGTATCCGCCTTTGGAAGTCTTTGGCCACACGACCTTAACGAGCCTGCGTCACAGCGTCCTGGTTGCACAATGCCAGTGCATGCAAGACGCACCACGCCTGGCCGTCAAAAACGATCATTATTTCCATCTCATCAGCTGATTGCGGTTGAGCTAAAGAGTCTACCGTGTCGGGTCGTTTTTCAAGCGATCGAGCATGATCGCGTCGTGTCTGGGAAGGGAGATGTAACGCTTAATCAGTAGAGGAAGGTCATGTAACGAACAATTACTCCCTTTCCTTTGTGGTGCGCACCCGGATGAAATTAATTAGCCCTTTCTCGATCGATCGATCACGTCGAAGAACGCGATCTGCTCGCTTACCTGTCGCCGAAATGCATGTTTATCCTTCTCGAGAAATTTGTCAATTTCGCGCGATTTGTAGCGCTGCTCCAGCTCCTCCGGGCTGACGCGAAGCCGCAGAAGATAGCCAAACAGGTCGCCGCAGCATCGAGAACATGATAATTTCGATAAGGTGCTTTCTCTCCTTCTGTTAGTCGATGCCGCCATCTTTAAATCTCATCACACCACGCACACACGTGAGCACACTCGCCTGATGATGCTACCGCACTCTCTCACTGTTGAGTCGAGGTGCGCTCTTTCGCTCCTTTTCTCTCTCTCACTTTCTCTCGCACTAGAGACACCTATATCTCTGGAAAGAGACACATACAGCAGATGCTGTCACATTTCACGTCGGTGTGCTTGACCACCGATTTGCTTTTTTTTTGCCTTTTCAATTGCTTTCTTTTCGAGTAAACGTTACTTATCCACACTTCACTGCTGACGGTGTCTGCTTAGAACCACTTTTTCTGCCAACAAACGGAGAGCATTTACTAAAGCCCTTTTGGAGCACTTTTGACACCGCAACAATCGACACCGATCCACCGTTGATCACCACAGAACCCAACAACTTCTGCTTTATCCACCAACAAGGATTGCTTTGACTTCTTCTGCACACCAGAACCAAGCGGTAGAACAAAACTGAACTACACTAAAGCCGCCCCGGGAGCGAAGAGTTGCACACGTACTACACAATCTATTTCATTCACTCGCATTCGCTTTCCCTTCCAAGCGGCCACACGACGATCGACGACGACGACGACGACGGAGGTGGCATAAGGCAACTAACATCATCACTCCACCACGCACGGTTCTTCGCTGGAACCGATGGAAATTCACATTTTTCACCGTCGAATCCTACGGGGAAGGGTCGAAAAATGGTTGCACTCGACGCATGACACATTCACGCACACGCTCTCCACAGTTTTGGCAGCGCTGGTGCCGAAAAACACGGATTTTTTCGCAAAAATGCAGCAGCAAGCGTACGTCAACACCGCACCCGATTGACTTCCAGCGGACTCTGACTACAAAAATCGGCGTTCCTGCTCTGCTTTCCGTGACTCCGAGAGAGCGTTCCGCGGGTCGGAATCATGGTACCTCTAGCCGTTGTTGGTGCGATGGTTGCGCGAAAGAGAAGGCTAGCTCGCGTGTGAGAGCGAGTTTGTGGTGCTTTGTTTTGATCTCGCAACTGACGGTTCGGTTGGAATTTTAAATCTTTTAAAGGGAATATTTCTGAAACTAGGATTTATAATTTTTGTAAACACGTTATTGAAAAGTTAGAAAACAAAAAGTTCGTCAAGCTGAAGGGGATTTCAGTTTAAAAACTAAATAATTTTTTTACGTATGGAGTTTCTCTCCCTCATTGTCTCTCTCTTACTCTCAAAAAGATCCTGACTCGTGAGATGACGGTGAACGTGAAAGAAAAAGCATTTTTTCGTCCATCTCATTCTAATACCTTTCCTTTTCACATCACATCTCAAACATCGTCCTTCTCGCTCACTTCTCAGTAAGAGGTTCGAAAGCATAAACCATGCTGTGCAAAAATTGTATGTTTAGTTTCTCCTCCGCCTTTCTTTCTTCAGCCTTCTCCTGCTTTCTTTCAACTTCTTCGACCAAAGATCCCGCACGGGTAAACGTTGCAAAAACGGAACCACCGGAGAAAGGGACGAGACGGGCAAGCGCCTTTATGTTTTTATGTTTATTGTTTCTAACGTCGCCCGTCCCGATATGCACCGGATGCAAGAGTGCACCTTCCCGTTCCCGACTCGTTGGAGGGAAAACTACCGAGGAAGGTTTTTCCCTCCTCATGCATGGCACCCACAGGGTGCGTTTTACCGTAGATTTACGTTTTGTTCAATTGCAATTTGGGTTTTTTTTCTCAAATTTCTTTCTTCTCTACCCACCGTTCCCCTGAACCTGAAGACTCGTTTAGTTATCGCCGACCGGCCAACCAACAGCGGAGCCACATAAAAAATAAAACCCTTTTCGGATGCGCTGCAGTCGGATTTGCATGCCACTCGAAGAGGGCTTAGGGGTTCCCGTAAGCCTTGCCGAAGGATTTGTTATTCTACGGAATCGGTTTTAGGTCAGGAAAGCTTATCCAGGATTTATGAGCCTCGCTTTCGAGAGGACGGAGGACTTTGGATCCGTTTTAAAAACTTTGTGTTCCGGTAAATCGGTCAGTAGGTACGAAGCTGAAGATGGGGAACACTGGGACACTACTTTCACGGCAGCAGCCGTCGTCTTTCAAGACCTTTCAATTTCGTCCATTCCCGGTTATTCATCTCCAATTGTCGCTCATAAACGGCGAACCGTGTGTGTGTGTATCAACATTTCAGCCGAGAGAAGAAGAGAACCACTCAATGAATCAATTTGGCATGGTTTGTTGATGGCGGTTCCAGCGTCATCGTTGCCGAGGCTTTGTGCATAATTGCCCAATAAAGCACACATCCGCTAATCAAAACCATTATCAACTGCTCCCACAACGCCTCCAACGCAAATCTCAAAGTGTTTCATTTTTATTACGAGACGGAAATTTGTTTTCGACTGTATACCACGCTCTTCGATGGGTTTGCTAAAAGATCATTTGTACGAACCAATGTTTCAAAATGTCCTCAATCTTTTTTTTATCCTACCGATGGCCTTTACGAATACTTCTTTCAGCCGTTAAAGGCTGTGAAGTACCTCTGTTCAAACTTTTGTTGCAGTTGACCACTTCCTGTGGCGATTTTAAGACCCCGCGACCCGGCGGGGAGGAGATGGCCATTCGCAATGTCGAAGGACGCCAGAGCAGGCTCGAAGCCAATTTCACGCTTGAGTAAGCAAAAGAAAGCCAAATGGGTTTGCCCCCTTCGTACCCTCCTACCTATTCCGCCAAGTTCTTTGGCTCTTCAGTAACCTTGAAGGGAAGTGCGAACGTATGCAAAATTTTGGGCAAGGTTGATGCGTATTTGAAGACCTTTCCACAAGCTCGCCGGTAGGTCAAGCCCCAGGTTTGGCACCGGCCGCCATGTTTGACGCGTTTTGTTTTACTTTCGTACCGTTCCGTGGGTCGCCTTGTGTTGTTGGCATTCGTCAAATTCCAGGGAAGGCCCCCATAACACCGGCACACCAACCAAGTCGATTGGGTAAAAGAGAAGAAAAAAAAACACAAGCAATAAGACAAAACTACCATAAATTGTCCAAAAAGTTTGTGCGCGATGTTTTAGCAACGCGGACGAGAAAACACACACCAAACGGCACATGTATGTACATGATATGAAAGACGACAGATGGTTGTACGGTTGGAAAGGTACGAGAGTGACCAGCACATTTTGTTACTTCCATTTTCGAACATTTAAACCCACTGTTGAAATTGAGATCGTACCACGTGGAAAGAACGTCGCCGTTATCGGTCAACGAACGCTAGGGGCACGTGTGTGAAGTGAACGCGTTGGAAGTGGAGCACGAAACCCCAAGACGGTGTGTGTTTCCATTGGTCATCTCGCGTCCAAACGACGCCATGATCGCGGAGCCGCAGGCGCGGTGTTGATAGGAACAGTAAACCGATAAAAATATGTCATATAGGCAGCCCTACTGGAATTAACTATTGGAATGTCTAAACTTTCTGCATCATCTATCATTTTTAATCCGGTTCTGTCCATCTCAGCTGGCTGGGGGAAAAAATGATTACCTTGAAGCCTACTTCGATGGATCGATTGATCCCACAACTCATCGTACAGTTTCGACCAATGACGTCACTATCAAGCGATCGATCGTTCGATGATCTTCTAAATGGCGTCACATTTCGGTGAATTATTGTGATGAATTTCTATGCCTCGGGTCAAACACACCGTATGATTGATTATTAATGCATCGATCGTGTTGATAAGAGGCCTTGTAAAAGCCTTGTTTCGAATCTGGGTCGGTTGTCGTCGAAGTGGGGAAGTGATTTCACTCAATATCAGTCAGTGGGGTGAGTCACTTCTCAATCTGACATAATAATGATGACTTAGGGAGGAAAAGTTAGTATGGAAACACGAAAGAAAAACCCCTCCAATCGCAATCAACCTGCTCGCAACCGCGCGCCACCATTCGTGCCGTGTGGGTTGATTATTACATCCGTAGTCAAGGGATGAAGAGAAAAACGAACACATCACACACACGCAATTCGCAGAAACACACACGCACGCGCCTGGGCATACGTATACGGAGGGTAATTCCCAGCTGTTATTATGCTAATTGTACGGTGTCGCGCAAGTTCCACACACCGACTCGACGCCATCGACGTCGCTTTTTAGTCATCGTCGCCGTCTTATGTCATGCGACGCAATCTTCGCGCCGCGGCGGCGGATGCATAATTATCCACAAACGCACTACTGAACAACATACTAAGAGCTAAGCCAAGTGTCCATACGGTTTGCTACTTTTTTACCCGCCGGTTCTTCATCCGGTCAACCGGGTATGGCGCCTGCATGCCTCACAAACGACACACAACACAAACTTTACCAAGCGATGGAGCGTGGCGGGTTGACAGGTTGATTAGAGTTTATTATGCTCCAACAACGGCAACTCCGGAGTGACTGCAGAAGAATGACGCAACTGTCTCAAAAGGGCGGGTTCTTATGCGCAAATGAAAGTTCCTGCATACACATCCAGGAAGTTCAACTGTAACCGATTTCCTACTGGCGATGCCAATATTACACGATCCATCCAATTAATGTTCATTATTGTTGTATCTGTTAGGATGGAGAAAATTTTCCAGAATATTAAAAATAAAACAAATGATGTAGACCTACCTTTATTTTAATGATTTGTAATATATTTTCTCATATTCGGATGATGTTTTAAGGTAAGCGACACCGTCAGCACACGTTCACCTTCGTTTTCTTGTTCGCTACACTGTTCGCTTGATAATAGTATAGAGATGTATATTTATTGCGCTTGTGTTATTAACTTGTAAAGACTGCTTTTAAACTCCCACTTTGCTTCACCGATTTATCATTATTTGCTGATTTGTATATTGTTCTGAAGAGCGCCGTTCCGTTGCGCCGCACTTTGTTCACACACACATTTTTATGTAATATTGTACGCACATCTTTTGCTTTACTCTTCGACAGTCGACTATAATTTTTTTTAAACTCGTTTGTAAATGTTTCATATTGTACGCCGGGTTGTGAAGGAAGGAGGGTTTAAAACCCCGTTGGAAAAAGAGTCTGACATCAGCCGATCACAATTTAATTCCGGCAAAAGCAAAGAAGTGTTGCCGGTGCTTGGCCGAACGGGAAGGGAAATTTGAGGAAAACTGTTTCGATTCGAATCGAAAACAAACTAACCGTTTTGAAAATCGAGTCGTGCTGCTGCCCGATTGATTTATCGTTCGGTTCGGGCGATGTGAAAAACGAAACGTTTTCCAGAAGCCCGGAGAAAAAGCCCGGGAGCGTGTGTGTCGACGCTTGTGGTAGGTCAAGAGGATTTTCCCGGCGAGCACCGGGAGAGTAAGATAAATGTTGAACAGTTGCGTTACTTATGCTATTGTCGGCGTGAGAATGCTGCGATCGCCGTGCACCTTCACCACGGAGTCATTGGGACTCAAAGAAGCGCATTTCTTTTCACTTTTCCTTCGTAGCAATGGCATACAGATTGTACGGATCGATTGCAGTAAGGAAGCTAACGAGTTTAAGGGCAGATGAAGAAAAAAGATGTAAAAATACTGACGTTCCCGTTTTGCTCCCGGCGTTTCTTGCGTTTGCTCCCGGGTTCCGATTGGCTAAATGCAAATGCATCCTCCTTGCACCAAGTTGCATCCGTCGAGGGCACTCGCAAACGCTTTTTATCGCCACCGGATTAGCATCTATCGCGAATTGATTAACTACGTTTTAGCTTAATTGGAGAAGAGTTTAATTGATTTGCTCTACCTCTATATTTCTATTGCTATCACTTTCGAGTTATACGGTTCTTCTATTCGAATTTGAATACTAGAGAGACGCGCTATAAGAATGGTTCATTGGTTTACTAGTTCTTCTCGCAACCAACGGTTCTGCATTACTTTTATGTCGATATAAATCGGATTCAATAGCAAAGTATCAATTTAAGTGGCTATGAGTGAGAATGTATCGTAATCTAAGAGCTTCCTTTTATTCTTAGTTCTGTGTTGCAATGTTGTTGTTGTAAATCGATGCTGTTTATTCATTTTCTCCGGTGGGTATTTTCCTCATTTATCGTCAGTACCAATATCTAATTGCATGTTTGCTTTTCATTGTTGTTCTTATAAATTGTAATTAGTATTTTCGTTTTATCGCGTTTGGCATATAATTTTGTAAACGTTTCTAAAAGAAAAACATTTCATTCTTCCGAATTGCTTATGCAAGTGCGTGCGTTATTTTTACGTGCGCCTGCTTTCTTCGTACATATATTTCTCGCGTTGTTAGTATATTTTAATTACAGTATAACACGATTTGTATGATTTAAAAAAGAACACGATATCAAATAGGTTTCGCTTACTATTCATCTCCCCCCCCCCCCCCCCCCCCCCCTCGGGAGTAGGGGGAGGAACATGTGTTTTATCAAAGTTTATCATGTTTCCAATACTTGTTTCCACATGAACACGATGCCGATTGGGGTGTGATCAGTCAATTAGAACAAAAATGCTACGTTACGAGTACGCCACGTCGGACACATTTTAAACATTATCCTCCCACAAATCGCTACTAACCAGTAAAGATAGTGCGTTCCCTATATTACTATTTACATAAATACGCGGGTGTAAGTGTGTTAAGTAAATATTACAAGCAAACAAAATTATACGACCAAACGGCCACGTGCCGTTAAACAAGAATATCTTACATCTTAAGTAAAGCTCTAAATAATCGCCTAAGACTGCCTTTCCATTGCTGGGCACCATTTTCTGGGCTGGAGCTAGAAAAAAGCGAGGCCGTAACGTTGATTAACTCTACCTTTTTCGTCCTAGCGCAAGCAGGCAGTGGTCAAATAAACGAAAACTAAACCGAAATACCATCTTCAGGCGTTAGCAAATCACCATCGGGGTGAAAATAAAATGTACACAAAACAACGAAAAGTGTTCGACATAGCGAGTTATCAACATAGCCTTATAATACACTTGATTTTGCAAATAAACAAACGTAAATGTACACATTATTGAGGGTTTTTGGGGGGATCTCAAAGTTCTAGGCCTAGACGCTTTCGACGCTTGTGTTGGTTGTTTTGTAATTGCTTTACCTTCTTGCAAAATGATTTTTGGGATTATGTTTTTGGCAAAATATAAAAAAAGGTCGAGCACAAAGAAACAGCATATCTATGTACGCCTATCACTTTATCTCTCTCTACTATGATTCGAGTTTGTAGCATAATGTTTGACTTATCTATTCTACCATGAATGACAACTGTCCCGTAAATGGTGCAGCACTTGTGCAACGCGTTATGAACTGTGAGAGAATGAGTTTGTTCGATTAAATATTATTTATTAACGGTTAGTATACGTTTTGTGGAGGTTTATACTATAAACTACCAGCACACACATATAGTTGTGCAAAAAAAGAGGTGTTCCGAAAGGAAGGAAAAAGTTTCTTCACTTGTTTTACGCGTTTGACTTGGTGGAACTTAAACTGACTCCTGTCTCATCATATTCCTCCGTAAGGATCTTTCTTGACCTTTCTGGCAGTTAGCCGTAAGCTGTAAGGGATGAACTTGTTCTAATGACTGAACGGGTGACGCGTTGTTGTTTTCGTTTCCTTAGAAGAACGTCTAACACAAGAGAAAACTTGTCGCCTTGCAGTGGAGAAGCTCATGTTAGGCCGATCGTCCTTCGCAGAGATGGTATGTATAAATGTTAGCCAACGGGGTAAAACTTAATTCCGACCTTCTGTGAAAGATTGCACAATAGCTGTGAGCTGATCGATTCGTCTATCACAGTATGGCCGATCGTCGATTCGTCGACTCGCGAGAGTCGCCATGTCGCGTATGGTTTGTGCTGCATGTTGGCATCGTCGTCCTCCCTGATCGTCCCGGCCAGTTCTCCTCTCCCACTGCAGCCCCTTTTTTGCCCCCGAAGTCCCAAGTTCTCCAAAGCCCCGGTGATCTTACCAGAGTCTACAAATTCAGCGTTACCGATTCGCGACGCCATTCGGCTACCGGGATGCCGCCGGCAAGATCATGCTATCCCGCCAGCTCTTCCGGTAGCGTCGGCAGCGGAACCAGCTCCAGCTCCATTCAGCAGACCGTCTCCATCGGGACCCGGTTGGAGGTCGTCGTGGTGGTGTTGTTCGTGCAGGTGTTGTTCGTGATCGATTCGCCCATCGAGGGCAGACCGTGCGAGGAGCTGGAGTGCTGCGGGCCGTGCGTGGTGTTCGTAAAGGACCGACCTGTCTTCGAGTTCCAGAGGCGCTTCATGGCGGCCCAGACCTGCCGTACGCCGTGCGAGAAAAGGGATGGAAAAGAAAAGAATGGTGGTTATAAATTTTGATTTCACCTACGAGTCCAGGGTGGACCTTTCCGGGTAATCGCCTCGTGGATTCGAGGGATTGCGTAAAACGCATCTTGCACGAACCAACACAGATGGTGTTGAAATTAGGATAATGAATATGAACGGTCAGTAGCTATTTGCGGTGGAAGTGGGCTATTTCGTCCTGCAACTGGTTGTTTCGTGTGACGGTACGAATTTCCATTCCAGGAATCCCAACACACAGCCACTGGTGAAAATAGATGAGTGCATTCTGCTGTTTGCTTAAGCTCAACATATTAACCTCCTCCTCGCTGATTCCGTTAGTTTGTGCCTTTTCTGCTTCCTACGATATGTGTGTTGCTTACAAAGAACTTTCCAAACTCCTGGTTATCTCTATTTCCTTCAGCCTTTCTCTTTTTCTCTCAACCGTTATCACAAACAAGCTGCAAGCGGCGTGTAATAGGCATAAACCACCTGGGTCGGTAGTAAAGGTTAATTTTGCCTTCGAGTTGACGACGGTGGTCGCAAACCATCAAACCTGCCAGCTTCCAGATGGCTTCGACAAGATCGTTCCGCTCGCGTTGGACACGATCCAGCCACGTCTCGGATGACATGGTGCCAAATGAGATTTTGCGGTCCAGGCCCCCCAAAGGCCAAGGAAAGGGACAGCCCCCGTACGCGGGGTGGGAGTGAGTTCCGCGACGGAAACTAGTTTGTGGTTAGTAGACTTCTCTGCTTGCTTGGGACGAACGCAAAAGTGGGTCGATGTGTGGAACGGAAAACACCCAGAAACGATCGTCACGCGAAGATTATTCAATTAGATAGGAAAATTAGATGAGGAAAGTTATGTAGCATTATCCAAAATAATTAATTCGGTGTCGTTGGTAAACTCCATCGTTTTTTTAAATTAGTATTGCCAGTTATGTGATAATAAAAGGCAGCTCAAACCTATCGAACTACTTCAGCGCCATGTACAGCTTCAGAAGGTGTGTGTTCACTCCATTCCTTCTTCCGGACAACAGTGATGCGCTTGCAACGGGCAACTTTTCCGACCGAAGACAAGAATCTCGATGAGAATCAATCCGGAGCGAACGGATCGGAAAAGAACCCGTTTGGAAAACTCACCTGCGGTTGACATCCGACGACAATGAAGATGAACACGCCCTGCAGTGCGTTGATCAGATCGGTCACGATCCAAAGGTAGTTGGGACCACCGACGGCCCAGGAGATGACGTCCGCCACCCAGGTGACTCCCATGACGACGACCAGCTTCAAGCAGACGCGCCCCAGCGCCGCACTGTAAGAGGGAGAAGAAACCAAACCGCGGCTGAGCATACACGGGGGAGAAAGAAAAGAGAGGGAGAGAGAAGAGAGAGGGAAGAGAAGAAAGGGGGACGACGAGGGGGGGAGAGGTTGGTGGAATCATTAAATCATGCCAGAAACGAAACATAACGCACAACGGCGCGACATAGCAAGGACACATAGAGAGAGCATATCACTAAACATAAACACACAACACTAGCCCAACTACACAAAAAAAAACATACATGATACTCCACGTCTAGGCTGGCACCTTCAGTCGATGTTGGCGACCCAGCGGAAAAGGAAAATAAAAAACCTACTCCAAAGCCTCACCGAAAAACACCCGCGGAGTCGCCCCAGACTAACATACATGTAAAAAAGGCAGTACCGTTCCGAGCTACACAAAACCCTTGGGATTTGGCGCATGCAGTTCTAGCAAAGCTATGTTTTTTCCGCCCAACATCACCACCCCCAATTTTTCGTCCATGTGTGTGAGTGTGTGTAAGTGTGCCTGAGCTTGCGGTTATTCCTATTTATTTGCGCGGGTGTCCGCCGTCGTACGGAATGGGACACCATTCATTTTCCGGCTATGTTTTATTTTATTACCATTTTACTATTAGATTTATCACTCACTTTCTTCTTTCACCCCGGGGTCGCACTGGTAACCGACATCTGGTGGTTTGGTTTCGGCTCTGGAGGAGCAAAAGGAGCTTTCCACCGAAGGCTGCACTTCATCGTCCTTTACCGTCCGGCCGAAGCAAAGGCAACGAACGCAGATAAAACAAGGCCCCGGTTTCGAAACGAGAGTGTAGCAAAAGGTGCAATAAATCCTCGTAAAGAGCGCACAAGCCCCGGGAGCAGGGGGCGCAGTGTAATAAAGGAGAAAAAATAAACCACAGTACATGGAAAAACTATCGCTTGAAATGATACAGATTTTTGTGTGTGATTCCATTACCACGGCGGCGTTCGTTCTGGTGGTCTCGTGGCTTGGAGGACGCGGGGTTTTCCCGTTGGATCTTTTGCCGAACGGTTGGAAACGCCGGTGGGCCACCCAGCGCGAGTGACAAGTGGAGGAAAAGCGTACCATCGCTCATTCGATTCGAAGTCTTTCGAGCAAATTGCCATTCAAGTCATTCGGTGACCAACATTCGAAAGGGTTCGGCGACAAATTCGAGAACGATAAATGCTTCATTACCGATCAACATTGGAGTGCCCCGGAACAGGTTGTAGGCCCTGCAGCGGGAGGGGCCTGGTGGCGACCACCACTCGGATCTATAAATCTAAATTTGCAACGACTTGTACTTGTCGTGTTTCGCTCTTGACTTTGATGATGTCGCCATCGTCGTATGATCGACGCTGCGAAACCCATGGCGAATGTTTGCGTGACTGGCTGGAGCAATGCCAAGTGTATTTGAGCATTTTCCCTTCCGGTTCGGTCACTCTGTCCCTCTGCCCTTCTGCACCTACTTTAAGCAATCAAAATCTAATTGATCGATCGCATGATGAAAATGCGATGAAATTAAATTTAAACAATTACCCAAAGCTCGGGAGGATGAATATTTCATTGGGTGAAGCGATGTCGAACGGTAAGATGAGATTTTCATGTTCTGTTTGTGCTAATGTTGAGCATATTTTTCTTCTATCTCCCGTTTTCAATGGAAACTTTTCTTCGGGAAGCAAAATAGAAGAGCACACTTTAGAGAAGAAATTTTGAAATTTGTTTTTGATCCTCCCCACAGCCTGCCTTGTTATCCAATTTGTTCATCAACGATTGTGCGGGTTTGCCCGGTAATGATCCATGCTGGTAGTTTTTCTTTCCACGAGGCTTCGTTTCGTTACGTTTCGACCGACAGCTGCGAACGATGCACGAACTCTTCCCTCACGACCGGATGTACGGAATGAGAATCTGATTGTTTCGTTTTTCTACGAGTTCTATGAATGGTTCGCTCGAAGGATTGCACAAGGATTGAATGTTGAGACAATGTGCACTCCCGCACGGTGGAAAATGCACTGAGGGTGGGCAAACGGGAAAATCACTCGCCACAAATGATGATGACGATGCAGGCACATCCTTGTACTGTGCAAGTTCATCAATGGTCACTGGGATTCATGCCAGGGAAATTGGAGTGAAAACTCTACTCTCTGCATCAGTCTCGTCTGGATGCACTTCGGGTGAAATGTTAGACTTCCCTGTCGGGGAACAAAACTTTTCCACAACAAAAAAAAAAAAAAGCACGATTCAATTCGAATCCCTACTCGCCCCCTCCGGAAGGCAACAGGAAAATGTTTAGTCGAGAGGCTTCTTGAAATTAATTGAAAAACCGACGCAAAGGCGCACAGGAGGTAGAAAAGAGGACCTTCTTCGGTGGGCGAGAAGAAAATGGGGACGATGTTGTTTCGCCTTTGTCTCGATACGACCAGTGCACCAGACTGTTTCACCTTGTGGAAACGCTTTCCCATGGAAAGAAGTTTGGGACATTTATTTCGTCCCTTCAATTGCAGAGGAAACTGCTTGAAAATCTCATTGCTTCATCACCCGAGGAAATGGGTAATGTGTTGAAAAATAATTTTCCAGCCTGTGCCGAGGAGGAAACCGTCCGGAAACAAGACCAAATAGAGGAACGAGCACACACTTGATCAAATAGCAATTAATTTTCCAGTGACAGTAAAACATTGCTCGGCGCTGGGTAATTGTAGCTAATTAAACAATTTCTGATATAGATTTATGATACAATCTTCGGAGCATTGTGTTCTTGTGCTTGGGAACGCGGGAGGCTTGAAGATTGTGAATCATTAGGAGGAAAAATTCGGAAATTTAGCAAACCGAGAAAAAACCTCTTGAAACAAAATTACCGACAGCCCGAAACGGATGAATGGCAGAAAACTTGTCCGGTTTTTCCTTCACGTAAGGGGGGTTTTAATTATTTCCCACCTAACCCACGCCGAATGGGCGGCACTTTGCCAATAGCTGTAGGACAAATGTTTTGTGTTTCAGGCCCCTTTTTTTTTGCACCGCCGCCCTTCGCCTACGCCAGGGAAAGTTTTCTAGATTTGATTTTAGCACCGACCAACGGAAAAAACGAAACTCTACTACTTGTCAGAGCCGGAAATGAGGTTGAACGTGATGATACCGATAAATTCAATACCCGAAAGGGGTTTCGAAGCCCTGCCAGCCCGGAATATCTACCCCGGGCCGGAAAAAGGATCCGGTCGAACGGAAGCGATGAAGTAGCATGGTTTTTGTACAAATTCGTTCGAAATCGAAAATTGCTTTCGACAGGAAAACTTAAAATGTGCTGACCTATTTCGGGCACTAGCAACGCGCTTTGGGCAGCAGGATACAGGAGGGAAAAGGTCATTGTCGGTCGGGTGGGGGAGAGGAAAAGTTTGCAATTCCTCCCACCCGAGGAACTATTCCTTTTTTTTCATTCTCCCCGAGCGATATTTCACCACGCATTCGATCCTTCTGCTGCTATTTTTCCGCTGATTGAACACTTTTCCATTTCCTCCTCCAAAATGGCCGGAGCGAACGGAGGGGTGTGTTCCGGAAAAATACCTCGGCGAACATGAAAACGAATTTTTCCGGACACAAACTGCCGAAACCGAACCGCGAGAGTGCAAGTGAAGTTTGCGAAAGTGATTTTCGGCTTCGGACGAAGGTTTGCTTTACCACCGGATTTATAATGGAACTAATATTTGCACAACGCTCACGACAAATTATGATCGTAAAGGTAAGCTTCGTACGTTGGAGTGCCAACCCAGCTTTGGGAAAACACTTGCCCCGAAAAGGATGAGATTTTATTGAAACCATTTATATTGGTTTCAGACGATTGGATTCCAACGATTCCAATTCAAGTTTAACAAGAGCTTAGACACGAACTCTAATTTACTTTCCAGCAAAATAGATTTTCTTCTATTGAGAAAACCCTCTGCATCCAAACACCGCTCAGTCCGTCGATGTCGATGAGTTGTGTGTTAGTTTCGTTTCGTTGCATTAGTCAAGTGTTAGGCCGATGGGTTGGGAATGTTTTCCCTTACGCTACACGATTACCAACCCTAAGTTCTACGAATTAGCACAAAATAAAGCTAGTAACCGATGTGGACTTAGTGACAGTGGGATGGAAAAATGTATGAGAAGTAAAGAGATCGAGAGATAGGGAGAGAGAGAGAGAGAGACAGGGAAATTGTGGGCCCCAGTAATTGATCCTACCGTTCCGTGGTTGATTTCACGTCGTCCCGCTTCCATAGGCCACAGGTCAACTGGCGCGCAGTTGAGGCGAACAGTAGCAGATTGATGAAGAGCAGGATGCCAATCGGGCCAAAGAAGTAGGTCAGCATTTCCATGTTACCTGTCGGGGGAAAAGGGAAGAAAGAAAAAGAGATCGGGGGTGAGAAGCGTTAAGTAGGAGAAAAAGGGGAGTGATGAGCATAAAATGAACCTATAAGCACAAGTGATCATTGGACGATGGTCACACATCTGAAAAGCAACTGTATAAATATTATGCACGGTTTATACCACGCACTGCTCGGACGGAGAAGCTGATGTAATCCGGATCGGTTCGCGGCGGGCTCGGGGCGCTGTCATTGTGTGCATCAACACCGACTTTCCACCGGACGGACCGTAATCAAACTCCCATCAATCCTCCACGGCGACCCCAGGCCGCCCGAGGCGAGTGATGCATTGGAAAGGCCGATTTTTGTTTTTCTTTTCGGCGAACGTCAGACTGGCTCGACGCTTGAAGCCAAGTGGGGAAAACTAGGCCATCGGCCAGAAAAGATTTTCCGCTGATTACTCCCGTTCTGTCTGAGGTGTAAAATCATTCGTCACGTGTAATGAAAATAAAATTTATGTCGGGCATTAAATGCGTTGTGGCCGCATTTAATGATTCCGTTGTCTCTCGTTTTGTTTTTCTTCTTTCTGAGTAAGTTTGGAGCAGAAAAGTCATATTAAACATTTTATTTCTAGCCAAGTTAAATAACAAAAAATTTGTCTTCCAACTTTAAAATGAATAAACTAACCTCTATCAAAACTATTTCAACTGTATTTATCGAAAATTTTCCACAAACGAAACAAGATTTCATCCTGTTGCTCTCTTGTGTTGCACACTCTGTTGTCCCAGAGTAGATATCTACAGTGTGTCACTTTGTCTGAGGCCAATAAATTTGCAGTGTTTGCTCACTTCCGTTCTCCGACGCGGTGCGGAGGAAGTCGAAATGGATTAGATTTTCCTTTCCCGATAGACGACCGAAAAAGCGCTAGCTTACAAATTCGCCGATGTCGGAAGGCATAAAGAATAGACAATGTCTTCTCTCCACCCCGGCACGAACGGGAACCGATAGAGACAGAAAAGTTGGGACACGTGAAAACGGATCTCTCGTTGGAAGGGAAGTTCCGTCCGGTCGGTTGGCTTTCCCGAATCGAGCTTTACTGCTGCAGTCTTCATCAGAGGAAAGCGTGGACGTGTTTTCATCGTCTCGCCTTTCGCGAGTAGTAACTGTTAATTGACGAAACAAAGATACAACCAAAGTGGAATCACTTCCTTCTATCGTTTCGTTCTTCGTTGCAAATATTTACATTCTCCCGAAGACCGTTGCAGAGTAATTTCAAATTAACGACATTTTGCCTTTTGTTTTAGCCTTCGCCTGCACTGGCTGTACTTTGTCTGGTGTGCACCTGTTGTGGCTTCTGGCAACGTGTTAGAGGGTGGACCTTTTTTCGCTCCCACTCTAGATGCTCACAATCGAATTCCGAACTTCACAATCGCTCTGCAAGCTGGAATTTTTTCGTTCACCGTTCAACGAGCAGCGGATAGTGATCGAGAAAGAATTTATTTTCGCTTCCCTTCCATGCCTCCCCCGGTGCATTTCCACCCCCCGGTGCGAAGGAAATCGAATAAGAATGGTATGGTACGATTTTCCACCGTTTTGGGATCGAAAGAGCGAAATTTATGCCAGGTTGCCAGGATACTCGAGCGTCGTCGTGTAAGCTACAATTGAATCGAAAATATATCGTGTTTCCATGCGGAGCAAGCGAAGGTGGAACATGTTGAATGGGCGTTGTCGTCTCGATTGCTTCGAGATTCTGCAGAAACCGTGTCGGTTGCTACCAGCAACGAGGCTGCGAATAGTTGTGCGTCGGAAAATTGTGTTACATTGTGTGTGCGCGCGAAAGACGCCTTTGGAAGGATGCTTCTCCGAACAGGTTCACCCACAGTCGTTTTCCCCTTTACACACATACACAGTAAAATGGGACCGATAGTGAATTTATTTGTAAATTTTTCCCTGCAACATTGTTATGTTGATTCGGGCGGGTTTGCTCCCTTCCTTCCTTCCTGCCTGCCTGCGCCCAGCGGTGCATAAATCAATTTCGATTGATGCTGTGCCTTTAGCAGAAGGGAAACCCACCTTTATGGTGTCAGTCACATGGCGAAGGCCGGCGTACCGGCGGCGTACAATGTTGTGCGTTTGACGATACGGTGGAGCCGAATCGAAAAGTAATCGATCGCGACTTTTGCGCCAGTGGCAGGGAAAGTGCGCGCATAGAACTGTTCATCAAGTTATCTGGAACCAGTTCCGCGAGTGGTGCGAAAAGCTAAATGGGTTTCACGCCTTTGGCCATACGGTTGGGATCGGTGCTACGGATCTTGTTTCGTCCTTCCTTGTAACCTTCTGCGCGTGGAGGAAGTGTGCGCACTTTTTTCGACAGGTTGCTCTTCCTTCCTTGCTTTTGGTTGATCCAAGGTTCGATAGGGCTTCCGCGGAACCGGGAGGGACGAGATTGATTGGAGCCCTGGACGTTCATTCGGCAGGTGATGATTAATTCGATACACACAGACATGTCCCGAGGCCTACTGATATTATGTTGCCCGAGACGCGATCCGCCACCGAAACCGATCATCGATCATCCGAGGGATCAGCAGCCGTCAATCGCCACGACACCAACGATACGTCCATCTTTCTAATTTCATCCGGACAACTCTTTTTTCAACTCCAATCTGCTAGTTTTCCTCCTCTTCTTTCTTGAAAGCTAGTTGTATTCAGTGAAAATACAACAAACAATTTCATTTAACAGCTGCCGGCGCCCAAGGGTTGTTTTCGTCACTTGCCGAACATTTTGCTACAAGCTGATGGTTATAGTATTACTTCACGGACATTAAAGCTAGACCAGAGAAAACGGGAATCAAAGTAACTCAAGGTCAAACTTTACCTTCCGGCGATTTCGACAAATGAAACCTTGAAAGTGATTCGTAGAAGATCAGGGAAGCGAGGTAGGGAATTTGTATCACTTTTCCGCTTGACACATTAGGAAACAAGAAGTTAAAATTGATTTTCTTCAGCACAAATCGACCATTACAGGTAGATTTGAAGGTAGAAAAAGAGACACCCAAATGCTACAAAAATGAAAGGGAAAACCGCATTTAAGCCTCAACTCGGCACAAAAAGGAAAGATGTTTTTGGTGTGAAAATCGGAAAGAATGTCCAAAAGCCAGCGAGAGAGCCACCGGGCGATCGGAACACGGGACAAACCTCCGGGATGATTGATTATCCGGCTGGACGGACGTTGAAATGTGGAGCAGTTGGTCAGTGAACGGCCCCAAGGGGAGGAAGCTTTCCGGACGGCTCGGCCGGGACACGACGAATCGTCGAGCTTAATTTATTATTCAAAGTGAACGTTGGCGCTCCCGGCAGGCACAACGGCGTTGAGTGGCCGTTCTCACGCAGCTTACGGAAGCGACTCCGGACGGGGAAAATCATTCGGTAGCGAACCGAACCGATCGCCGGATGCGGATGATAATTTAATTAAACTCTTTCCACCGCGGAGGAGTGTTTGGAAGCGGCTTCAGGGCGTGGCATGGCCTTCATAATATCTCGGAAAACATTTATTGGAGGTGCTTCGACGCGCTTCCCTAATGAGCCTTGTGAAGTGACCTTGACTCTAAAAAGGGACCACGGAGTCGTACCCTTGAAAAGCCCCCCGGAAGGGATCGACGGATCGACATCTTCCTCGTTCGCAGCCGAACACTAAATCTTCGTACCCAATTATCGTAAGTGTCTGTGGCCGGTGGATAGTAAAAATAAATCCGCTTCTAGCGTCCAGCGTCAACATTTCCACGCGGCAAATCGAAACTGAAGTTAAATGAAGCGAAAGCCAGCTCTCTTTCTCTTTCCCCCTCCGGAGCGAGCAGAACGAATGGCCCTTGAGAGCCGCAGGGCATTAGAGGCTTCATAGGCGCACCTCGGCGTAGAAGTGACCCAATTTCTGCGCAAACCTTAAAAGTAATCACCAAACTTATTACGCAGAAAGGAAGAAGAAAGTGGCGCAATGTGGGCAGAAAACCGTCCCCATGACGCGCAAGAGTTTTTCATTTTTTTTCTTTATGGATGGTGGCCACCATTTTCCCTTCCCCTTCGGATTGCGTACATTCCGCGACGAAAAAGGGCGACAACGCACAAATGGTCGCGCAAACAGCCGGCTGCCGATCCAGCCGAGTGGACATTTTTAACCACCATTTTTCTCTCCGTTTTCCCGTGGCCGCGAACACTTTCTAAGCGTTTTTGTGCGTTACGACGCAAAATTGTCCTACAGACCATTACCTACTGATCGGTCGGGGGGGTTTAATCAAAGGAGGCAACGAAAATTGGTAAAAGTACTTTTACTAGTTTTTCGGACTCTCACTTTGCTACCGGAGATAATTTGGGTTTACTTTCTGCGTAGGGGATGCTTTCACTTTTACCATTAAAAATTGGTCGCAATTTGATTGAAAACAACACTTTTCTAGAATATCGAATTGATCACTGTGTATAACACTTGGATGCTGTTGATTTTTCTTGCAATATTCGTCTTCTCTTCACTTATCCCATTGTCGTGTCTTGCGATGTGTCGGCATCGACAGTAGCCTCAAGTTGTTGTCCGCGCTTGTCCACAATTGTCATATTAACTTATTTATTTGCATACAACAGCGCTTGTCTTGTCATGCTGTCGGGGGGCCGCCGCCTGCCAGCTTCCGTGGGAGGGTGGGTGGAAAACCGGGCAAATAATCAACGCGGACACAGGTTGTTTGCAGGTTGGCGAGACACGCCCGCCCTTGTGCTGGCAAAAACGAGTAACCCACTCCAAACCAGGAACCAGAACGCCAACCGACCGGCGTGTACATAAAACGTGTCATTCTGTCGAACCGCTACAACGCGCAACTGTCGTACAAAATAAATGAATGGCTAGAGCGTAGAGGTTTTTTACTTCGTTGGCCACCAACGCGGTCTAAACAACCTGATGGGAACACACTGAACAGTTGTCGGTCGCCGATGGTTAAAGCGTTTTATTTATGTCTCGATATACATAACACATTTTCAATTAAACATACGCCGACACACACTCGTGACCTATGTTTGTTCCCTCCGTGGAGGGTGATAAAGGAGGGTGCGGCGGAAGGGGTAATCAAATAAATTCCTTCCCCAGGGCCCACTCGACGGTCACTCTATGCTTTTGCGGAGTAGAGATGAAAGTTTGCGTACTGTTTCCATAAGATCAAGTGTCGACAAGGGTTTTTCTATTGGTTTTCGCGCAACCGAACATTTTTCCATTGCCACACGGCACCGTTCTATAGACCGTTGAACTCGCTCTAAAGACTGACACAATTAACACTTTCCATGTTGCACGCCCCCCTCAAACCCCACTCCCCCTCACCAACCAACCAGAGTTCGGACCATTAATTATAAGTTTAATTGAATCAAACTGCAACTTTGCAATGCACAACCCGGGGCGCGTACGTTTAGGATGCATCGTGTTGTCTCGCACGTGTTGTTTTCCGCACGCCTGAACACTTACTCCACCACCCCTCGATCGGAGGCGAACGTGTCGGCGATCCACCGGGTCGTCGTTCAATTATCATCACGTTTATCAGCGAATCGGTCAGCCGTTATATGGCACATAAATTGATGCGTTCGAACAAGCAACACCACAACTTAGGAGAGGGGTGTTTGGAGGTGGGAGCAATTCTTAAACAAAGAAGGCACACGCGGTTGGGTTGGCGGTTTTCGCGTGCGCAACAACAAAGGCAAACACAAAAGCCACCGGAACATCGGTCATGATTTATCGCAAACCCGATGGCATGTTTGGTTTAGTTTCGGTTTCTCCTGCAGCAGCAGCAGGTGTAATCCTTCTCGGAAGAACGTATGGTTTACGACGACCCTCGTGGTGGGATGCACTTTGTGAAGATGAATATTGAGGAACGTACGTGATAAGCCGGGATTGGCGTTATCATCGACAATAATGGCAGCAAACTATCCGATTAGGAAGGACTTGTTTGTGCACAAAAAACTAATAATGTGGCAGCAGCATTCAAATGGGGCATAATTTACGGCGTTGTTTCGTTAACAAGCGAACAACATAAATCGTCGATCCACCGATCATTCGTTGAAAAATGAACCACGGATAACAGACTCGGGCATCGCAGCCGGGAGGAAGCTCCCGGAGATCTCACCTCGGTATCTTCACCGAAAACTATGCTTGCTTTCCGAGAACATTAAACATAAAAAAACGAATACTTCACCCATCCGCTGGATGTGTGGGAAACGGGGAAATAGGTATGGGGTGGGTGGGGGAAACTTTCCACCGCCGGCGGGTGGTTGGGTTTGTGTATGGACACAACAACGTCTAAACGTCTAAACGAAGTAAAATTTATGGGCCAAACTGCGGGCCGTCCATAAATCAAGCCGCAGTCGACGCCGCCGCCGCCGCCAAGGGAAGCACGCGGTCAACTTTTGCAACAAGGCCGCCGAAAGGTTGGCCTTTAGTTTTTTTTTTTGGAAAACACACCGGGTCCACCCCTACCTCGCTCCACCCGGTGGGGAAGCTGGAGTTCCGCGAACGGGCGCGTTTATGTGCTTTTTGTGTGTCGATGTTTTATCTGCGCGACTTCTAGAACCTCACCGCACCGACAATTGAACTCACACACGCACACACACGGACACGCACGAGACCTCAACCGGAGGCTGGTTGTGGTCGGCGATCTTCCGGTAACAAGCTGAGCGGGGCCAATGGGAAAGGTCGTCACAGATCGTGGCCGGAGTCTTATCAACCAGAAAATGGCCGAAGGTCGGTCCGGGTTTCATCTCGAATGGTTGGCGAGTCGGCAAATGTTCAAACAAAAAACAAAAATAAAAGTAAGTGACCAACGGGACTCTCGGTGAACTTGGCCAATTAAAGTCGGAAAGACGGTATGGTACCAACAGTTTCGTGCGGAATGTCCTCTGTCCCCTGTTTTCTTGGAACGAAGAGGAGCTCCAATCGATGCTGAACAAACGAAACGACAAACGAAATATAAACGAAACAGTTATCTCCATTACAAATTCGCCAACATGACACGTTCGAACGAGTAATGATCGAGAGGCTTGTCTTGCGGCAATTTGCACTTTATGTTCATTCGAGAGAGAGATCGACAGGTGTTTGTGAGTGTATGAAGGAAATTTCTTATTTTTCGTGTTATATGGACGTTTAACCATGAGGTCTTTTAAATCAATTTTAAAATGCTATTTTTTATCCCAAGGTAGGCGCTAATAATAATTTATTTAACAAAAAAAAGTTTGATTAATTCATGCAAATAAAAAAAATAATTGAATTTTATTTATATTATCGTTGCAATAAAAATATCAATAAAGCTGTGCAATTCAATATTCCTAGATTGAAAAATATTCATAGATGTTTGACTTCAAAGCTGTCCGCAAAGAGAGCGCGTGGCTTAGGGACGATGCTCACATGTCTTCCTTTCACCCGTCAGCACATGACCATTGGCTCTCGGAAGGAACATTATTTATGAATCATGGCCATGAATACGTTTCTATTTTTAATGTGCAGCATCACTTACTTCGTCGCCTCATGAATCGGGCGCTCGTTGGAGGCGACCGTTCAAATCGAATGGGATTTACTTATGTTTTCTTTTTCATCCGCTCGTCATTCCGTTTCCCTGATTCCCCGGTTCCCCGTCTAAAACGCACTACCATCCCTTTACCACTGGTTTGTTCATTCATGCCGCCCTGGCGCACAACACTATCTCCTCTGTCGAGCGGTCCGAGTTTTGCCGTTTCGGACGCACTCTCACGGGCAAGAGTTGTCTGTTGGTGCTGTTTTCCATCCGCATCTGATTGACAGCTTTGCACGCGGATTGGTGTCAAATGTGTGCGCACCCGGGCGAAAGAAGCGAAAAAAGAGGCAGACTCGCCTCGCTATCAACGACGACCCGCTATTTTCGTGATCGTCTAGAAGTTGCCTCGACCTTTTTTCCCCCTGATAAATGCGTAGCTAGAGGCAGGGAGTGGGGAGGATGTTACATTTTCACTTTTCACACATTGTTGCGCTCCCAACAACGCTGGCGAGGTTCCGAGCCCAGCTCTCGGACGAGTGGTATTTTGTGGCAACTTCCTCTTCCGGAACCATTAGCCGGCCGGTCAACGATGTCGGGTAAATGTGTGAAACCTATTGACGGAAACACAACGCAAACCCGTGTGTCTGTGTGTCAAGAAGGGATGCCGGCTTTCGCCGGTGAAGATTCTTTCACGTGGAAGTCGGTAACGATCGTCGAGCCCGCATCCAACGAATGATGGTTTCGTGGAAAGTTTGACTAATGATGATGAACTCGAAAATACCCCCTGACGAAACCAGGGAGCCAAAGGGGGGAAAACGATCGACCAACAAAACTCCGAGAGCAGATCTATCCGATCTCGTATGACCTCAACACAACGGCGTATGTTATCTTTTCGATTGAAACCTTTTTATCTTCCCTCCACCGACCACGATTAGGGAAGCGAACGCAAAAGAGGAAAATTGCGTAGTCATAAATTTTCCAACGCCATTCGAATGTTAACGGACCACCAATGATCGGGAAGGCCATATCGATTCGTCTCAAAATCCACCTTTATTTTGCCAGCCAGAGGTTTCACAGATAGTTGCTTTTCTCTGCTCACTGAACATATTTTTCCTTTGTTATTGTTTATTCAAATCGGTCTAGCTTCTTCCTTTTCCCGGAGGTACTGTTAGCCAATGCCTGCATTCAGACGAAAGCAGGAAAATATGTTCGCAAAATGTGTTATTCTTCGCCATTGCTTAGTGATTGGTTTTAAGATTGCATTTTTTTTTCAGATTTCCTATCGTTGGAAATTCCCTTCCCACGATCGCTTTCTTTGAGTGGATGTCAAAGTAAAAAAGATGAAAACATTTATTCATCCACTGCCTTGCTATAAAACAGACATCATTTTTTGTGAAGAGAAATGTGTTTTGTTTGAAGTGAAAAACAAACCGAACAAGGTTTCGTCTGAACAAACTATCGAACAATAACAAGTTAATATTGAGACAGCTTTTGATATATTTCAACTTTCTACAGATTATTACGACTGTATGAAAGCAGGTTGAAGTTTGCTGAGGAGGTAGACAAAACATTTGCATCTAAATCGATATTATAAATCGGAAAATGGAACAATATGCAGATCTTAGGAACTATAGCACATCAAAATATGCAATTTATGAATGGTATCGTTAGTAATATTTGCAGCACTTTAAAGATTTAACCAACAAAAGGTAAGATAAACCCATGTTTTTACGAAACTAGTTTTCCCAACAAGCAACTCTCTCTCTTGTTCGCAAAACTAGTCAACGAATGCGATGAAATATTTTCTCGTTATTTGCGGTTCGTTAAAAATTCCCAAAAATTCTTTTCTCCGAAACGCCACAGCATCCTGCGATCGTCCGATCTGTGATGGCGGAATGAAACAACAATTCAACCACACGAGAGGTTAACATTCTGAAAACGTGCGGATAATTACGCCTGACGAATGACTTACGCGAGAGGCCGGATGTGTGCAGACTCGGTGACAATGTTCGGTCTCAGGGAAGAAGAAATGAAGGCCTAGCGAGGTTTACCCGTGTCTCGCTGACTTCATGACCCATTTCCCACCGGCGCTATTACGATTGTTTTCTTTTCGAGTTCGCATCCTCGTGGCTCATCATTCATTCACTCACGCAAAACGCAACGCCAGATGACAAACAGCCTTTCGGGAAGCCTTCGCGAGTCAAATTCTTCGTTTTGAGCCAGTCGGTCGGTATTTGGGAGGTATTCCTTTTTATTCATCTCTGCTTTGTTCATTTCAAACTCATTTAACGAAACTGGAACGTTAAACTTGGGAAATGATTACGATTCTTAGCTCTCTTTTATACATTTTGTGGGAAAATATCAGTATTTCATTTCATTCCAGTTTTTGTCTTGTTTCATGGGAAGTAATTAAAATTCTCTCTAAACATACAGGAAAATTACGTGGCTTTAGTCACTACTGAAAGAAATCATCTTCATCACATCAGAATAAAAACTCCTAATTTATTTTGATATTATAAAACACCGAAACAAACTTTTAATTGAATCCTTACGAGACTAACCAAACTTTTGCTCAAGTTTGTGCGAAAGCAATTAAGATTTTGCCCGTATTCTTGTTGGTTTCCGTGAAAGCAAAGTATGTATGAAGTATACGATACGCAAACACTAGCAGACAAAAACCACTTTCTTACAACACCATCTGAAATCCTACCAGTCATTTTCGGTTAATTAAGTTATGCTGTGAACCTATTTTAGCTTCTTATAAACCGTCCTAGACTGTTTCTTCTTGTCACTTGCGTCATCGTTCGAGTCTCCAAAGATGAGAGTTTCAATCGGATCAAAGCACCGAATCCAAATTTCTTTGATAGATCGTAAAACGATCAAACACGACATACATAAAAGCCTTTAAAAAAACAAACATCAATTTGATCGGGAAAGGAAAACAAATTGTCCCCGATGAAGACAACCGACAAGACGGTGGTCTTCTAAGAGCAGCGTAAAATGGGAGATATTTGCCAAATGAGCTTTCTGTCACCTTGAAAAGAATGTAAGGCAAGCGTGTTTATCTGCGGCAAAACCACAACGCGCTTTTTCGCTGGAAGCCTTTTCGGTTGCGTTCCGGTGATAATCGCTTGGAAAACCAGACCGACGAGCTGCTGATTTCTCTGCGCTTCTCCTTTCACATGCAAATTGGACCGGCAACGTTCAACGAAAGCTGGAAGAAGAGATTAGCACATTTCGTCCGCTCCCGTCATCGGATGAATCGTGACGGGCGGCAAAAGAGCAAGTAAAAGTGGTACGTTTCTTTTCGGTTTCCACTGTCCACCCGTGTGGAGGAATCTCGGAAGGTGGAAAGATGCTAATTGGAAATCGCACAAAACCGAAGCACATCACAAACGAAAAGGGAGCCGAAGGAAAGACGAACGGTATGTCCAAAGGCTAAAGTTTCAAAGATGCGGGTAGTTACACTGATTTATGAGAGTGGAAAACCCTTGGCACACGGAACCATAAGACACACCCGCGAGCATAATCATATGGGCGGGAACGTGCCGTAACCGAAACCCTTCGAAGCATCAAACGGGAGTCTTCGTTTGGCGAATTTTTGAACACCTCCAACTGGGAACCCCCAGGTGAGTTATAGACGATTATCTCGTGGACCGCCCGTGGTTATCGTGATAGATAGAAATAAAGATTTCCGACGTCCAGAGTCCGGTCAAGTTGGGGAGGATTTAACCTACATTTTTCCCTCAGTGCGATACGAGATATTCGATAGCAAGCGATCGGTGGTGGTGGGTTGATTGGCGTCAACCTCAGCAATCTCGCAACTTTCGTTTGATCGTTTGATGGATGTGTGTCGATGCGAGATGGCAAAAGCGAAAGTCACAAGTCGGGCAAAGAGTCGAGAGTGTCTTCGATCCTGTTTTGCTTCCTGGTTGCTCAAGCTTCACAAAGCCACACTAAACAATAGCATGATTGATTGCGATACGATGTAACTATCAGCGCCGATCGACGTCGATTAACCTCGTGCTGGATTTCTCGCACTAACATTCTAGAAGAGCATTATTTGGTGCTTAGAAATTGTACAAGTTTCTGAAAAAAACGTGAAAGGGGACTTGACTTTCTGTGGAAATCGAGGGAGGGGGGGGGAGACATAATAAGCATAACAAAATATGCTAGGCTTTAGGCGATTGGTGTAGAAAGGCCGCGCATTGGAATGGTACGTGAGATGAATTCCTTACTGCTAAGGTGTGGCTTTGGGTAAGCCTTATTGTCCCATTATCGTTAGCGACGAAGGCATAAATGATGCAATTCGATGGGCTATGTGTTATTGTTTATGAGCTTCACAGCATGAGGATTTAAATACGTTGGGGCGTTGAGTAGAAGGAGGCAACAACGAATGTAATTCGTATACGAAATTTAAACACATTATCCTCCAATTAGGTGTGTTTAGGCATTCTCGCATTCTCACCCACGGGAATATTAGATTAATTCCACTTCAAACCGAAGCCGTAGCGTGATTTATCGACGCGGTCGTTCATCATTTCGGGGTGATAAAATCGTTCGAACGCCTGCGCTTAATGCTGTTGGGGATTAATGAGGGGTAGATGAGCTCCAACGGGGGCGCATTTACCAGGATTATGACCCATCGTCTCATAAATTCCAACCTTAGCTGAATAATTGAAAATTAATTACAGTACGTTTTTTTATTTGTGTTTGTGCATTTCGGGGGGTGGGGATTTTCCCCGGGCGACTCATTTTGATGGCGAAGCGTTACTTGAACCAGATCATCGTGAATGATTGTTGTTCGACGAGCGGTAATCTTCTTGTGTCCACTGCTGCACTCAATGCATCGAATGCTTTAATTTGCCTTAATGAAGTTGCTCAATTAACAATTATAATTACGTTAATCCGATGCATAAGTGCAATCGCATAATCTTTCCCACCACGTGGCACGTGCCGACCCCCATCCTCATCCCGGACAGAGAGATATCGACAGGCGGAATCGAAACGTACTCGGACGCGTTTATCCACCAGTGCTGGGGTTTGGCATTCCAATGATCGATTCATTGGAAACATCAGAGTCGGTCGCGGAAGAAGTTGAAGGAAAGTGATGAATAAATCATGATTAAATAATTTACTCCCCAACCAACAACACACACACACACACAGCACCAGCCACCATCCAAAAGGTTCATTCATGTCGACTGTGGAAGCAGCAAAAATGGAAATAATTTCTTTCGGAGAAAGCATGCCAGAGAACGAAGGATGAATATAAAGCGTAACTCCACTCCAGCTTCAGCCGGGTTGCGGCGGACGCAATGGATGCCAATAATTCTCAGCTCATCGTTTCAGCAAAACTTCTTCCGGTCGGTTTCGCAGCGCGCTTTGGAGATTGTATTAATTTTCAAAAGTTATAATTACACGGGCGCGCGTGCTTCCGTCGTCTGGCGTCGTTCTGCCGGAGATAAACTGGAGCGGGCTCGGGAGCCGCTTAGCGTCTGAATGATGGCCATAATTATGGTGGAAGTCCGGGAAAAATGCCGCATTGCACCTCGTCTAGCGAGAAGAATTACTACGAAGTGGTTGTTTACCTCGTGGCGCAGTGGAGTGAAGCTTGGCGATATTATGTTATCCTTTCTGAACCCCTTTCCACGTCACGGTGAAAGATATTTTCCACTTACAAATTGAGCGGGACGAATTTTGCCAATAAAGAAAACAAAAAAATGTTATTTTGGATGCAGATAAAAGTAGAAACAAAATTGTAAAAGCAATGGCCTCTAAACTTTGATAAATCTTTAATGAAACACTCAACGCACATAAAGCAAACGTTACAATCACGTTGATCTCACGTCAAACATGTTTCAATTAAGGAATAATTAAATTATTCTCATATACATCCGACGGTTTTGGAATCGCAATCGATATAAGCCAACCAAAAAATAAACATCAATGAACTCGACACAAAACTGAGTCGGTAACAAAATCAACTGACGCTAGAATCCGAAATCCAGTCGCAACGTTTGCCCAGAGCAAAATCATCTCCTCTGATTTATTCATATTCGAGTGCTTAAACAAGCTGCCAGTGAGGTCCGGTAGGCAAATAACCAACGTGATCGGAACCGATCGAATCAACCATGGAGTCGAAATGCTGCGGGATTGGGAAAAGTCCGTGTTCCATATTTATCCACCGTATTCTACCAATTTGTCAGTGCATGTTTGCCTTTTTGGACTTGGTTGGAAAATGTCAACCGGGGGCAAACAACACCGGGACCGATAGTCCGGCTTGCAACTGCATTTATTTTTCATCAGCTTGTCACACCTCTTCCGCATTTCGGCCGTTTCGTTGAACTGCTGCAAACAGCCCAATATTTGAACATCATCAGCTCGATTCGGAGCCAAACCAATTCCTACTGGATTATTGATGGTACAACTCAAACTCAACTCCGAAAAACTAAGCAGGAAAAACAACGACCGTTGACGACATTTCCAAGTTCAACAAGACCGCTTCAGACAGAGTGTACCGCACACCAAAATCGCTGTCATCGTTGGCATCGATCCAGTTTCATTCGATTCAAACTGAAGACAAATCAACCGCTCGAGGAGAAATGTCCAGCAAAAGAAGGATTAGGTGGAGACAAGGTTCCGAGCCGAAGTCGTGTTGGTTTTTTGCCCTTTTTTCCCCGTGGAGAAAATATGTCCGAAACACGCCCTCACCGGCGGCTTGTTGAGTGGAGTGGATTAAATTTACCGCGTCCCCTCAACAAGCTCACCTCGGACTCCGAGTGGAACGCCGATGCTGTCCGGATGATGTCGGAGAGAATTTATAAACTCTTTCGTCGGAACATTCCAGCGTCTGATTGACACGCGGTGGGGTTTTCTATTTCCCTGCAGTCCCTCCGAGCTGACCGAACCAAATCGCGGACATATTTATTAAGCGGGAAGTGTGTTTATACTTTCTGCTGGACTGCCGATTTATCCCCCCCGCACCCCAAGCCGGGTGGAATGCTGATTTGTTTCGTTGTTTATTTTTCGATCGCATATCGTCCCTTTCGGAATTTTACGTAAAAATAGGCAAACCCCCTCCGGGCAGTGTCTCTCTTCCACTTCCACGTACAAACACCGTGTTAGTTAGTTGTTGACCCTGCGGTTCTCCCGGGGGTATATCATGTTCACCCAGGCCAATCCAACGTAGCGATGCGGGATTGGGATATTTCACCAGTCCCGTATTTATGTCCGGCTGGCAGGCAAGCATGTAGCAAGGTGACGATCTTAACCTTTCGCAATGTTCGACGAAGACGCGAGCGAGAAAAGTGTGAAATAGTTTACGGTCGGTGTGCTCGGTGTGTTGGCTGATTTATTCCCCTCGAACTTTTCGCGTTGGTAACATGCGTTTCCATTTCCCCCCCTCCGAGGGGTTCAGTGCGGGCAAGTGTCGTTGAACTAACGAGACCGGGAACCGATCGGAAACGCTGCACTGTGGTCATGTTGTGGTGCTCAAGGTTAGTCTGGACTCAGCGGATCGGATTTAGCTTCGGTCGATCGATGCTAGCAAAAAAAGAAAAACGCACGCGAACAACCTGGACGAACCAATCGACCAAACCGACATGTGGTTTCGTAATTTTCACTTTCTCACGCAATTTTTCACTTCACGCAGAAAGGAAGTTTTGCTACAAACCCATCCTCCACCGACGGACTCACCCCGAAGCGACGTTGGCGCTTGCTCGGGACGAGATTTATCGTATAATTTGATTTAAATTACACTTTGCCGCGTATGCCACTTCCACCACACCGGGGGTTTGAGTGAAGCTTGCTGGCGCCTTCCCTGAATCGGACTCTAACTGGACTTGGATGCACACCACCAGGTCTTGGTTGCCCTGGACAGCCAAGCCGAGCGGTCGCAGCCAATTACGATAGCCCGCCGGCGTTTTGATTAGCATCCTGCACTGTTGCACTGCGCTCGGGTGTCGGGGTTCCTGCCCATTCCAACAATCGATAGAAGTAGAAGCAGTTGCAGCTCGCCTGTTGTAAACCGCTGCGACGGCGTTCGACCATGAGACTCAGAGAATCGGAAGCTACAGCAACGAACAACGAACAGCAAATCTTGCCGACGGGCAATAACACTTCAATTTCCTCCGTCCACCAAGAGGCCAAAGAGGCAGGCAGTAAGCAGCTGGACAAGATTGGCGATCGCGGCGACAGAAAGCTACCCGTTTTAATTAAAAGGCAAAACAACATGCAAAAGCCGACACGGAGCACAGTGCCGGCACCTATTTTATCTCGTAAAACCAAAGCCGAAGGCTTCGGCGATGGGGGTTCGCTGTTAAATCCGCAAATGGTCGACAGGGTGGCGTAATATCTTCTCGGGAGAACTCGCCGCTGGAGAAGTGACGATGGGTTGAGTATAACGTAACGTCCGAGCTATTAATGAAACCGATGGCTTTATTCACGATCTTAGCGAGGAAGTTGAAGAACACTTTTAACATTAAATGTTCACAGAATAATGATTGCGTTATACATAAATCATAGATAGTGATCTCTCGATGAATATTAGATGTCATAACCCAATGTCTTTTTAGACTCATTTAAGCATTATGAAATGCCCATGCACGTTCCGACACTCTTTCCTAATCTCTTTTCTAATGGAATGATTTATTTTACAGCATAATTGTATGACTTCCCAGTCGTTCCAAAGAGAATCCACTTCATCACCTGGACAATATTGACCCGGACTCTGCATGGCTATGCGATACGATAAGGAACATTCCTGTTGCCGGCAGATGAAAGATCTTCTCTCTCTCCCTCTATCGAACATCATCTCGATACCATTAGCATCATCATTACTCGGAGGAGTGAAAGTGTCATCGATTGAATATTGATAAGTACTTCGATTTCCGTTCATAATTGATATCTACTCCCGCAGATCTCTGGGTCTCCTTGTCCGAGTCGATGTCCGAGGTATCCCTCGATGCCTGCCGGGTGCAAGTGCAATTTGCCACTCGACCGGCCTCTGACATGGGAGACGTTGGTAGGGAGTGATAAATGGAAGATTGATTTCCATTTCGTCTCCGTCGGTGGAGTCGTCTCACCCGGGAAGGCTAGAAAGCATATACACTGGACCAAGCCCAGCTCCATCGGTATTTTCTGCACATTTTGTCAGAAGGAGGCGGTAGCCTACGACGACGTCGAACCGGGAGATCCGGGATTTTATCTTCCGTGTCTGTCCTCGGGGTTTCATTGGATTCATCTCAATTTTGCAAGGCTGCCACCGGTGACTGCAGGGTAATGAATGATGCCTGAGCATTACCAGGCCTTTCCTTCACCTACAATGTTCAAACGTTTTTCATCAAGCCATTGCGGAGACGGGTAATGACAGGTAGTATTAAAATGATGCTCCAACCAGTCAAGTGCATCGCTCGGAAAGCAGAGGCTTTGATTATAACCTCAACGGTGCTTCAATCGGGCCACAATTAGATCACCATCGAACCCTCGTATTTCAACCTTTGATTTCCCTTCGGTTTGAATCACACAGAATAATTTATCATTGGCGTGTAATCGATGGACTTCCTCTGAAAATGAAGGCAATCGTAACATTTGGGAATCTCAACCCATGGTAATAGGAGTGACAGCTTGATTTCAACCAATGCTGTTATTTTAAAATCACTAAACTGTTTGACAATTCACACCAGGTAGAGAAAAACCAACAACGTTTGAGCTATGTACATATTTTCTTGATTTCATCAAACATTCATTCCTTAATTGAAACTGTACAGCACTTCTTCATTTGCATATACAAAAATTAATGATTCCTTCCTTCCATCAAGTCTTGTGTGTGTGCAGTGGCATGTTGCCTGCAGACTTGCCTTTCTACTACCAACAACAAACCGAAACATATCGTTTGGCAAACGGGGAGTCACACACGATAGTAACCATCTTCTAGAGCGAGAGTGTAGTCATTAATTTTTCAAAGTGCACTTTGAATATCCTGCGGATACGAATCCTTCAATCCGAAACAATCCAGACGGTGCATCCTGGAGTGTTGATACTCTTCAGGAAGCATGTCTAGGTGTGTCTATTGGAACTACATGTTGCGTGGAATCCTTGCTGGTTCTTCATCGTGAAACTAATTGGTTTGGTAGCAGTAGTTTTGTTAAACGTAACGAAATATTGCACACCTTGAAAGTCGTCTTGTGTACAATATTAAAAAGGTTAGATATAATCAAAACAAATATACGAGGAGAAATTCCAACTGTCCTATTTCCGTTCCAATATCTAAATAAATGAATAGGAGTTTCAGGAATTCAGCCACAATATTTACATCCGATGATGACCACACTAAGAGCACCTTGAATGATAAATGGGATGCAATCGTCGAAATGCATCCATCATAGATCTTCCGGGAGGCGTTCACATGCACGCAGAGCCAATCAAGTCTAGGTATCGGGGCTGAGTTTAGCCAACAAACAAAGGCAGTGCTCCGTGTTGTTGCTAATTTATGAACATAACACAGCAACGTAGTTCCGGTTTGTCAGAATGAAGAGGTAGATCATTGTCTCTCTCTTTCGCTCTCGTATAAACCCCCAAGATATAGGTAAGTGATCGACCGTGTTCACGAGGAGATGCTGCTTGGCCCACATGAAACGGAAGTTACGTCAAGAGCTTCAAAGACACCTTGTTTCCTGTGGCGGAAGTAATTTAATCTTGCTCCGTCTGTATGCCAGGAGTGGACTGCTGGAGTCCAAAGAGAAATATTTGTGGTTAATATTGATCGTGAAAATGGAATCGGAAACCAGTAACCTAGCAGCAAGCGTACGGAGAGGCTGCTCTGTGGACGGGGATTAAGGGAGGCGAACCATCAGTGGGAGACGCCCTCGTCTTGATTCATATAATTACCATAATGAAATGAAATGAAATGTTAGTCGATTTGATTGCTTGGTCGTCCGCCGTGATTGATGCATCGATCGCTTGGCTTAAAGTGTGTGGGTGCGTGAGCCCACGAGCTTACGCTGGAATTTGGTCTGACGACGTCCTGCGTTTAGGGGATAGGCTTGGAATTTGTTGCTCCAATCCTGATGCGGTTTTCACTCACCGTAGAACCAGCACTTGGCTTCACCGAACCGTGGCCGCAAGTAGGTATCGTTGCTGTCCGGCAGGTTGTCCAGGATGGCCGCGACGCCGGCAATGACCAGCGGAACACCCCACGCGTACACCTCGTAGATCCGGAGCCGGCAGACTTCCTGGCTTTTCTCCAGCGACGTTGGCCGTAGATCACTGCAACGAGAGAAGAGAGGAAATATTATAAATACCGAAACGTAACACTGACCCCCCGCCGCTCGCTACTTCTGTAGACCTCCCTTCCCCAGGATGCAGCTTGTGCTTGTGGTGCTCCAGCCTTTCGCTGTTGTAGCAGGAAAATCGACGGAAAAGATAAATAAAGAGACATGCATGCATGAATAAATAAATAGTTTTCCCCGGCTTGGCAAATAATACCCGCACGCCTGCAGACGATGCAGCAGCAGCAGCAGCATCATCGTCGTTCGTCCCGCCAGCAGGACATGCTGATCCCGATGCCGATGCCAGACTGCGCCAATGTCTGCGTATGCAGAAAATGAAGCTTTTCCGGAGCCGGAGCCGGAGCGAAAAGGTCGGCATATGAAGTGCTAACGGTGGCACCACTGGTGAACAAATGAATTGGTGTACCGAGCGACGCCGGGATAAAAGGAGGACCAGGGATGGATTTCGTTGTGGAATGTTTCCTTCCATTTGGATGCTTCGGCAAACTTTAAGCACTCGTGCTGTGAGGTTTGAATAGTTTTGATGCAAAAGCGAGAATACAACACCATTGGCATGTAATTGTAAAGTTTTTCCTTTGAACTCGGAAAAGAGAATTCAAAGATGTTGACTAGTTTGGGAGTTATGTAATTGTAAAACACAGATCATACCTTTTGCCTCAACTTGAATAGCAAGCAAATCGATAAATTTTTCCAACAAACCAGAATCCAATTTTGTTAATCTTTTTTTGTTAAATGCAATTCTCTTGAACCAGGAAATGATGTAAGGCAAAAAGTATTTTTGGAACGTTTGTAGATAATCTAAATTTACCCTCACTTCTTCGTTCTGTTTGCACTCTATTTGGATCCACGGGTATCAAAACGGGCAAACCCCAAACATCTCAATGGAACGTCACTGATTTCATTCAGTTCTAGCAATCTACGTCCTTTGCGAGGACGAAAGATCAACTGAATACTACAGCCAGAAAAAAAATGACCGGAAATATCCTTGACATGATTTATTCAAATGCCGTGCTCTTCAATATTTCACATCCTCTTTGCCATACTTTCACCAACTCGTAACGAGGACGATATGACAGCATAGCACGGACACTTTTTTTATCAGCAATTCATGTTTTCTTTTCTGTTTTCCGATTCTTGTCCAGTATCTCTGCTAAGTTTTTCTTTTTGCTAAGGAAGATTTCCTGCTCTCAAGATGTTACCGTTGAGTGTTTCCTCTCGAGGCTTTCGAAGTAAACTAGTAACGTTGTTATCTGTCGTTTTGCGAGCAGAGACGCCTTTGGGGGTTATGAATTGCATTTCCTACATTGGGAGAGTTTTGATTTCTGGGTATCCTTCTTCCTCCTTATCTTCGTCAACCCCAAGAGGCAGCAGCTTGCCCGGGGTTTTTTGAAGTCCTTTCGGAATGCTTGTTTTGGGAAAAAGGAAACCCAAAGCCTACTGTGGTCACTGGGCTCGACCTTCGTTGATGTTGATATGGGACAGCATTTTATGAAAATTTATGATTCCAAAGTGAGACTACGACACGCTTTGCTTAGTGGAATGTATGTTTGCGCTACTGAACGAACAGGAAAGGTTCAAAATGCGGCCAAAGGATCCAACACGTGCAGAAAAGTGTCCTCATACTCGCCCAAGTCAGTTCAATACTGGAGCGAAAATTGTGTTTTATTAGAAATTCGGGACCATTTGGATGTATGATTTATGGATCGGACGTGAGAACCAAGCCGGAAACGGAACCATCGACACAGTCTGGCAACACGATTCACACCCGAGCATATGGTTTGCCATTTTTCGATCTACTTTCCGAGCTTTGAGCACGTGATAAAAGTCATACAATGGCACGAAGAGGTCACTTCATGTTTGCGGAGGAATTTACTTCTCGATACTGTAAAAGATGTCCCGGGAACGACGACAGAAGCGGAGGGGGGATCGAAAGGTAAATATTCATCCTGGAAGCTATTAATCACTGGGGTATGATTTTATAATGCAGCCACACACGAGCATGAAAGGGCCCATTAGCAGGAAATCATCGGGGCATTGATTTGCATATCAATCGATAAATCGCGCGCTAATTGTGTCAACGGTCTCCGCCCCGGAAAAGCTGAACAGAAGACGGAAATTGAAAGCAAAGCAGACGCTCAAACGACGGAACCGGGAATGAATTAGAAAACGAAAGCCATCGGTGGCCCGGGGGAATACATTTAGTATGCATGCTCCTTCGTTTCCTTAGAGAAGGCATTCATTGAATGGGTAAAAAGCAAGAGACAACGTTTTGGCTAAGGTTTGGATGTGAAAACCCAATGTTCTACGCTGTTCTACCAATTGATCAATGAACTTCTTGTTGCTTGATTTTTTTCCCTCCACGTCCGGTAAAGTGTCATTAACGACGTTTAACGGCGCCGAGAGAGTTATGTGGTGTGAAATTACGAAATCGTTATTGCACGTTGTACAAAGCAGGCACAAAAGACGTTGAAGAGATATTTCTTCTTCGGTTCCGATCGCCTATTGGACTCTAGATATCTCTAGTAGTGTCGGTAAAGAGCAACATTACTCCTCAATGCGCAAATCGCAAATCACGCAACGGAAAGGAAACGGAACACGTCAACACCGTCAACGAGGTGTGAAGGAACAAACTGCGCTTTGAGAACGCAAGGCTACGGAGGACCCCGAAAAAAACGATAACCCTGAAGAACGGGATTAGTGGCATCTAGTTTCTCTGGTCTGTGAAAAATAGACTTGACGAATACGGAATCTAAAACATTTGTTAAACTAAACAAATTGCTTGACAAATTATTCCTTCTGACAAGCTCTAACTCTCTGTGTAAGAACACAATCTTCTACTTTGCCTCCAATAGCTGCTGTTTCCAAAGGGTTGCAGTTACTCGTTAATTGCCACAATCAAATCAACCATCGTCCAAGCAAGCAGCAATCAATCACGATGCTTGTAGTTCCTGTTATTATATCCAGAATGAAGATTGACTTCCAACAGTATTCTAGAGAAGGTGGCGAGAAAGAAAGAAAGGGTGGTTCCAACGGGGGTGTTATTTTGCCACCAACGCCCAACTGCGCACTCCATGAAGCCTTACTTCTTAGTCCAATAAACTCGTAACTCATTCATCCATGGTGTCATTTTAACTAGACATTTCCCCACTCCTGCTTCTATCCCGACTCAACGGTCTCACTCTCGGTTGGCTCAAATTACTGTAACAACTTCTACGGCATGGCGTTGCCCGGTTCAGACCGTTCTCAGCTCCAGCCGTTGCTGAAAGATGATGAATTTCATTCCTTCGGAGAAAGTGTATGTGTGTGTATGAGGGAGGGAAGAAAACCGGCTGTGAGAACACACCCTGAGAACTTGTAGCAGCGTTTTCACTTCTTAAGTAAACGAATTAATTAATTTAAATTTCCCTTCACAGTTCGTCACCCGCGCGCGCGCGTGGATCTACTCTGGAAACAGATTCCCTAATTGTCGCGAGACTGCGACGGAAGTCACGAAAAAAGCCCCCGTTGCTTCCTCGGGAGATGTTTCACAATGCCACTTTTTTCTTCTTCCTTTTTCTCTGCGTAATGAAGGAATGAGCCTCGTGGTCGTGGGCGTCACATTGGCCAAGTGGAAACTTCTGCGAAGGTGGTGGTATTTAAGACGTGATGATCAGGATCGGGAGACGAACGAAGGGAGCGGCACGGGATCGCCGGGGCTGTTGCCCACAACAGGCTGAAAGCGGGGGCGAACTGGAGTGGGTTGAGTTTTATCAATTAAAACATTTTAAAATTGTACAAGTTTTAATTAAAAGCGAAAACAGTCACCAACGCCATCCTCCCGCGCGGACAGCCAGCGTGGTGTTGAGGGATCGTGCTGTTCTGCACTTTTGTGTCCTTCTCCTTTCGTCCGTGGCTGCAAACATTGAAGACGCCAATTTTCCGGAACCCGGCTGTGCATCAAGCGATAGTTTTATTTCTTCCTTAAAAAAGTTTCGCTCGACAGTCCCGGATGGAGTCGTTGGATAGATAACATGCGACGTGCAGTTGTAAGTGAGTGCATAGAGGCCAACAGGGACCTGTGCCGTGACCGTTATTCACAACGAACATATGGGCTGTAAACAACACCAGAAAAGGGGAAAGTTTTTATCCCCCGCTTGTCGGATTCTAAATCGTTTCGGGTGTTGTGTTTCGTCGCCATGGAAATTGCACAAACAATTGGCAAACAATAAGCGGCAGCGTGGGGGAAAAAGTTATGCTGCAAAAGAAATGCAACCAATTTCGTGACATAAAAGTTACATTGGGTATCTCACGCCACTTGGAAGGTTCATCCTGTCAACTCGTGCGAAGACGTTGGTAATTACTTCCGAAATTACTGCTCAAAACAACAAAGCTAAGCAACGACAAACAACACAACAATTCAAAAATAGTTCGTTGCAACTCTGGAAAAACTTTCTTTTAACGTTTATTTTGTTCAAAAACCTGATATCCTTATCACGTTTGCTGTGTATAAGACAACATAAAAAAATATGAATCAAGTGTTACGAACTAACTTTGATTGTATGCGTTTCAGATATGATAAACCTACGACGAACTACACTCTAATCAGAATTTGAAAGGCTTTAATTGCCCAAATATTTCAGCATTTAAGCGTATCAGATATTTATCAGCATTATTCTACTTCCAATTTCATTTGAGATAAAGCTCAATTTAACTTAACGACCACCGATTCAGGAAAGGGTTGCCCGCCGAGGCACCATTTAAACTAACTGCATTTTGATGCAGTTTGAACGTCGATCGTTTACCTTCAATCGACGGCGGAAATCTGTGCTATTAGGAGGAAATAAATCAACAAAAACCTCTACAAGACGGGTTCATTTACGACGATACACCGCTCGGTTCTTTGCGACGGATGATGATGGCATCTTTATGAGTTTCGTACGGCGGCCGTAGGAAGAAAAATGCGTAGGATAGAATGCAATTCGGCGTCAGGGGTGCTTAATCCTAAATGAAGATCGACTTTTTAGGACGCGCAACCTAAGGTGAGGCGCTCGTCCGCCTTAAACTTCGCCGGTGTGTGGAGATTTTATTGTTCAATTTGTAGCTCTTTGTCAGGGACGCATTTGTCAAAATAGAATTAAGAAACGACGTCCACGAAATGGTTGTTTCCTTCATCCCGGTTGGGTTTATGAAGCATCTAGAGACGATTGAGAAACTTAAGAAATCCTATCACAAATCTCGTCGGCCCCACCAAACGTTGTAACGGTGCAGTGTGGCTGGAAATACACACACGGGAGCGGAGGACATACACAGGTGAGTGAGTTCAATAACCGAAAACGAACGAACCGTTAAATCTCACCGTTTACGGTCGATTTTATTCGACCCATGGATAGACGCACATGACGGCAAAAGAATTCCACCAAATCATGTCTTTTCTCGGCAGCGTTTGACCCGGGCGAAAGGAAAATGCGTCATCCGAAGAGCATTCAATCCAATCTTCTGGAGACTTGAGACTTCCCGCTTCTCCCGTCGAAAAACGAGACTTAATTTGATTAAAAAGTGAAATCGAAACGAAAAGCCGTTTGGACTTTGGAGCGAGAAGGCTCGAGGGTCAAGGAAAAAAAGGTGAAGCACTTCAAAGAACGAAATTCGTCGGGAAAAAGTTGTGCAACATCATAACGGCGATAGAATAGGAAAACCGGTTTTGCCACGAATTCATTATGAGCTGTGTCACGCAGCAACAACACGAAATGGAGTGATTGAACGATCACGATTCAAGAGCGAAAGCAAGTTTTCGAGGTTCTTGTCTCGAAAAAAGGACTTGAAGCTTTTAAAGTAAGTATAAACGAAAGTGTTGACTCCAAAGAACACCAACTCATCCGATTTTGTCATGGTATCTAACCATTTTTAATTATTTTGATTTTTCTTTCAATGTAAGCTGGTGGTAAACGTTGGAGACAAAAACATTGCTGTACAGAATGTTATCTCTTTACGCAACAATTCCTATGAACTCAGGAGTTTTTAGTGATTTTTCTGCCTTCTCTAAATCTCCGCTCCTAGTTTTACTTCCTAGCATGAGTTTGCAGTCAGTTAAAACTTGTTCTTTCTATTCAGCAATGCATCTTTTTCTCCACCGAGTGCGAATCTTCGCGCCCATTGAACCCTTCCAGACGCACCCAACAGTCTCGAAGTCTGTTGGAAACGAATTGAGGGTATAAAATGTGACAATAAAATTAAAATTATAGCCACCATAAATGTGACCGAAGGCTTCTGCCGGACGCGCGTGATCGCTAGAGCTCCGGCCTCGGATTTATCACACACCCCAGACGTCGCCGGACCGGGAGATTTTCGCTTTCGATAGTGATGCTGCGAGTAAGGTCAGGGATGCTCTCGGCAGGGCAGTTTTTAAATTTCTGCAATCATACCGGAAATGATGTGCTCTCGTCTTGGAGTGAATCTAGCGAAAAGCCAACGAGGGAAAGGTCACGGTTCATTGTGCGAATGGATACATTATACGACCCGGGGAGCGGAGGGACCATAAAACTCTCACTGTCCCTTGGCCGGATATGCACAATGGCTGCCGTATTTATATGGCGAAATGGTTTCCCCCAACGATGAATGCGAAAGCGAGCCTTCACTGCGGACTGAAGGGGGCTATTCCACATCCAGTGGAACCATAGACAAGAGCTCGGACTGGCGGGATTATGATGAATGCTTCCTTTCGGTGGAACAATTTCTCCGATAAAAGGGAAATTCACTCTCGATGCCGACCGGGAGAGACCACCACAAAGAAAAGAAATCGATTCTTCTGCAAACCTCCTCGAACAGCATCACACTTTGTGTTTGCTTTGCATATCGTCGAATGGCGGTTTTCTCCCTTCCGGATTGCATCACATTCGTTGTCCTGCTTTACACGTTTGCGGTTGGCAGAAATATTTGGGACAACCGTTTTTTTTCTAGCATTTCACTTTCCGCCGCGCTTTGGTGACAAAGATATCGACGCCGCATATTGAATTCCATTTTGCAGAGGCTTGGTATGAATAAAACATGATTTGAAATCACAATCATTTAAAGTGGATCGGATGATTTAAACAGTGAGTTTTTTTGTTCAATACAAGTATATCAGTCCTATACCATAAACAAAATTTATTTTCACAGTACACTCTTTCTTCAAAACATGAACCCAGAAACATTACGTTTAAGGATTGGTTGCTAAAATTTAACCTGAGTTTCTTGCTTCCTTCTTTCACCCGCATATAGCTTTGGAATGCAATTGATTAAACACTATCGTCGGTATTCGCTTCGTCGCCCTTGGAACCGGCCCAGGACGTTGCTTGCCAGTGGGAAGCAATTAGATTATTTGCAAATAATTATCAACACCCGAGAGGGAAATTGCCTTTAATCCAATTAACCAAGCCACAGCCCGGGCCGACCAGACACCGTTCCCGGGTTGCTCCTCATCCTCCCGTCCTTCGATAAAGTTCAATCGGAAGTCATCGAAGCGTTCGGAGCATTCGTTCACTTCACGCCAAGCGGGCGACCACAACCGACGAACCGTTGTGTTAGTGGCAGTAAATTGCATTCCGAAGGAAAATTCGTGCGCACACAAGCACATATCCATGAACTGCTGAACGTCTCCATCGAGGATGCATTTTGATGATTAACTTTAATGTCTTAATACACGGCTGAGCATCGGTGAAGGGATATGTCTTTCGAGAAGTAATTATTTCCTTGTACTTTAGAGTGAAAAAGAGCTACGAAGGTACGAAGAAAGGCAGTTTCTGATACATGGAATTAAATGGCAGAGACACACGAAAAGAAAGAAGCCAGAGGGTTTCCTCAACAACACAACAATCTCCCGACCCAAGGAGTGATTGGCTGGTTCAGTATAAATAAGAATTTGATTAATCTAATTTAATTGAATTAAGTTAGCATACTCTGCAAGCACATGCCATGATATGATTGCCATACAAGGGTGGAAGGGTGCACGAAAAGGGTGGACGAATCAATTTTGCAACGAGACCCTCCGGGCGCCCGCAGTGAGGAATCCGCGAAGAAAGTGTGCCTCAAATTTGCATCTGAATCACGAAAACCGGTCGCGCAAGCGATGGTAATGGTACCAAAACGCTTGGGTCGCGTGCCTTCCGTGCACTGGGAGTGCAAATTTCAATTTATTTAAATCACTGCAACATCGTCAGCGAAGATGGGTGACGAAACCGGCACCACCACCGCGCAATGGGTGACATGTGTTTTGATTTATGACGAGCAGCGGGTTTTGGGGCCAAGCAGGGGTTTGCGATGCGACGATTTCTTGCGAAATTGGATCGGATTTTCTTCTTTCTCCTTTTCCGAAAGGTACCCGTTTGGAAGGTGCTTCTGCATACTGGGGTTATGTAAATTTAATCACAGTAATGCTAATGAACTGACTGCTAAACATTTGCGAAGGAGCTTTAAAGGTTGCCCACGCAAACGAGATGTTAACAAATGGAATACATTTTTGTTTCTACTTAGCTTGCAGATTAAAGCATCCACCAAAAAGAGGAGATCTCTGCTCATGGTTCAACATGCAACAGCTACTCAAGGGCGGGGTCATGTCGGAGGTTTTGGTGTAAATAAGAATCTAAACAAAACCCTTCCATTAGCAACCGATACACTCGACTGCAGCTTCCCAAACGCGCGGAGGAGGTTCAAAGTACTTAGCTAACCTCGATGTGAGCCACAGCGGACTCTATCGTTCGTTCTCAATTAGCACCACTTTCATGAATCGAACGAGTGATGGTGAAGGGAGCTCCGAGCAGAGGGAAGAGAAGCGGTGTAGAAGAAACGGTCCATCGGCTAGAGCACACTCCCGATGTGCTAGCTTGGCTGTCGAGGTTTTGGGTTAGTGTCTTTATTTACACAAAAGTCGATCACTGGTCGAGACCGGAGGTTTCGGTTCGTCCTTGTTGGAAACTCTACGGAGCTTTAACTCTATCCTTCATCCACAGTTATTACTCCCTAAGGGAAAGAAACATTCGTGCAACGGAGCAGGCATGAGCGAAAATTCAAGTTCGTGCTGTAATTTCCAACAGTTTCCTGGATATTTCGGGTGTCTGTGTGGTTCCTGCATTCTTACCACTCTCCTACAATCCTCGACAATGTCTTCTCGTTGAGGCCACATGCAGCTGTACAGTGGATGCAACGAACGGACATGTTTAGAATTCCGTTGGCATTATGAGAAAATTTCCCCCCCCAAACCGGAACGGAACGACCAGACAAGGAAGAACATTTTCCGGATGAAGTTTAAGGAAGCTGCAACCTCTGTCAAAGAAAGTCGCGGCACGGTCACAAAAAAAGAGATACGTCCAGGAGAAATCCGGGACCGACAAAAGCGAAGGATACTTCGTGAATGGTGGTTGTAAATTGGTCGACTTTCTACATGACATTCGCCGGAAGTTTCGAACCCATGCTCCATATGTCCTTGGAGCGCCTGTTGGATCACGGACGGTCTCGGCATGAACGTCCGCGCTTGCTGGCATCGAGCCAACCGATTAAAGGGGATAATCGAGAACGGAGTGCTTTCGGGGGTGCTTTTGCAGCAACTAAAGCAACTCGGGATATGACACACACACGAATGAATTGAAAGAGTGGACTAATTAGATGGTCGGTAAGACGCTTCCTGTTCCATTTGACAGGCACGTGGCCTTTTCCGGGTCGGTTGCTCGGCATTAGCATAACAGCCTCGCCCGCCGCACCAATCCGAGATCCGAGCAAGTGAGATAGTGCCGATGGTTTATGCACACAACTGTCACTCCCAACTGGCAACCCAACAGGGACGAAACCTCGGGAAGGATGCCAAACCAGAGGCACGTTTTTCCAACCGATTTGCATATTTTTCTTCCCCAATTTCGTTATCTGCCACAGGGATGGATCCTTCGACCCCGGGGCTCCTTTGAACCACTGTACCATGATCGCCATGTCGGTTACGCGGTCTGCATCCGTTTAAGATAAACGTTGTCGGTTTGGGACGGGAAAATTCCATCCACCCCCGGAGAGTTGTCACCAACCCTTTCCACCGAGAGTGAGAGTTCCCTTAAAGTGTGGGACGGAAATAAATTTTATCCAAACACTTCAAGATACGAATGTTTGCCGATTCTAATAGCACCTTGAGACCTGATGAGTTCCTTCGCTCTGGCACATCGTGCTGCTCGTTCACTTCTATTTTATTACAGTTATTTACGCTTTCTTCTGAAGTATGCAAACCAACCGAAACCCGATGCCCATGCCGATCGGCGGGAGTGCGAACACATAACCTCTGTGCACAAGAGTTGCAAAGAGAGAGCCGAGTGTTGTGGACTCAAGTTGCAGTCTGTCATATTATTTTTGCCCATAATTTTCCGTGACGACAAACGAAGCGCAAAGGCATTTGAGCACCCAAGCTAAGGGAAAATGATTCGTGGCAGAGTCGTGAACTTTTCACGGTCATTTATAGCACTGCGGTAGATAAACGAAGACGAAGGAGGAGTTTCCGCAAGGATGGAGAGTTGTTCTAAAGCGAAGTTTAGAAATAGCCCAACGGCACGATTCGACCGCCTGATGGATGGCATACAATCAATGTTGAGTGTGCATGCAAAATGTCGCTTCCACTTTGATGGAGGTGTGAATTTGCAAGTAATTTCACGCTATCAGCAAGCAGGAATTTGTAAATAATATTTTATATTCATCACACACTACCGTTAGACAGGAATGAAATTTAATGTTTATCGAGTTTATCATTTGTATTCGTGTTTAAAGGAATAGAAGTAAAACTGTTAGAGCTTTCTCTACAGAAAAGTAGTATGAAAGACAATATGGCTACATGAAAATGCAACATGAAACCAAAGATGATTCGCAGGTATGTCAATGTCAAAGTACAAACACATAGCTACATCAAACGTGATGGATGATGAAAATTGCTTCACGTGCAGCGAGAAGAGGCTTTCGGTTCAGCACAAACGAAAAACAGGACCCAGGGCACAACCGAAACAGACTGGATGGCGCAAAGCGAAAAGCTAAAATGTCGTGCCATATTGATCTTTTCGCCGTTGGAATACACTCTGTGTACTATGACTGTTTGCCATCGTCGAGTCACTCGGGAGCCAAATTGAAAAATCTAATTATGATAAAGTCATCCCACGTCGAAAGCTTTCGTCGTTCGCGCGGAGTGCAGCTTGAAAGATGCAGCCTCGTTGCGTGGGGGAGGATTTCGGATGGAGCGTTGGAAAATGAACCTTTCGCTCCGTGGGACATGATTTTCCTCCATCCGTTTGCCGCTAAGTGCAGATTGAAAATAGCTTTTGATGTTGGATTATGAGCGTTCTCGAACGTTCTGGAACCGGTCTGGATTTAGGTTGCGACGTACAGCCAACCGATGACCATTTCGGGAGCACACGTGTAAGACGGTCGTTGAACCTTGCACGACACTTCCAACGCTATCACTGATCAAATAGTACAACCGCCATGACCAGGCGACAACGCTTCAGAACCAAATCGGAGTAGCAACTTTGTCCGATCGTAAACGTTGGATCGGGGTAACGAAGCGCTGTAGATTTAATTATTTATTTCCCTTTTAACACCTTCAGAGGTACTTCCGCCAAAGCCTACGGAGAAAAATAAAAGTTGATCAGAAATTTGGAATAAAATATATCTCCCATGATACTTATCGCTCGATTCTGACCAAAATGAATTTGGACGAACTAGTTCAGTGAGACGTAAAATAAACAACTTCTGATGACACTTTGACAATCGTTCCGATAGTGGCCGAGAAAACGGGAAACTCCAACGGAGCACACGTGGATGTTTCGATGCGCGATGTTCGCGATAGGGCCTGCACATGACCCACCAACTGTTGTGGCTGTTCAGTGAACCCGAGAACCGTTAAAAACTGACTCATACTCCCGCAGGCGCGCAAGGCTACAGAAGGTGACAACCGTCGCCAGACGCGATCCCGTGTTCTGCGCTTCGCTTTGTTTGCGGCCACTTGCGTACGCCGACAGTCGATCGCTTCCCTAACCTATATTTGGAATCGTAGACGAGACACGCAGGAACCGACCAGAACCGGCAATCTGACGGGGTTGGCGGGTGATAATGCCCGACGAAAATAAACACTTCAGGAGGCTTGCTTGGTTCGTCGTTTCGGGGAAAGAGATTATTGAAATGGGCCCATTTTTCTGGAGCACGTTTGTTTGATGCCAACGTAAATATCGTTAATAACGGTGACATCTTTACAGGACTCCACGATAACGGATGCATGTAACTCACCTGCAATGAGATAAGAAAAATAAATACATGTTATTAGTAACGAGTTTATGGATTATTTATAATGTTTTAAAAAGTGGTTTTCATTACATTCTACTCAAATTTTCTTAAAAAGCATTGAAGACACAAGTAATTGTATTTTAAATCTAACATGAGCCTACTCAAACAGTATCCAATATCGGTGTTTGCCTAATTTAAATTGAGTTCCGGTTGGGAGCTGGTAGGTTTTTTTCCAAACCAGAACAACGGAAAGGATAGTACACTCCATTAGCTCAAATCACGCGGACACCGAACGACCGTTTAAGATAATAATCCGTGAAAAAACTCCCCTAAGCGTTGAACGGTGAAAACCCGCCTTTCTACCGTTTGTTCCTCGAGCGAGGGTTGAACAGTGATGCTTTTATCATATTTCATTTACATTGCAAACAGGGGCTTGCGGGCCTTCAGACCTTTCGGGTTTCCGATTTCACCCACGAAGCCAACTGGGGGGGGCTTCACTTCCGATAAAAAGTCCTGCCAAACGGGAACTCCTTCGTCCTTTGGCGTTCAGCGCCCGCGCAACAACCCAAAACCAACAAACTTTATGAAATCCATTAGAACAATGTAATTTATGCAAATTGAATTTGATTGCTTTCAAAACCATTCGACCGATGTTGATGGCGCTTGACACTCCTCTGTGTGGTGCTCTTCTTTTCTCACCTCCGTCTGGATAGTGCCAAAAATCTGTTCCAAATGTGATCTCGCCCAACAAGGGGGGGGGTGAAAATTAGAACAAAAGCGTGCGGAAACGAAGGACTACCGGTCGGTAAGGATCTGTCAGCGAAACGTGTCTGTGTGCGATTGGCCGAAAATGTGTCCGCTCCCAGGCTCGTTTGTCATGCACAGACGAGGTTGAGTATCATCATGTTCGTTATGCTTCCCAACTCTAGTTCGCAGTACCTTTGCCGTGGTTCAACATCCCCCAACACACAATGGCTGACCATCGGAAAAATTGGAACAGTTTTTAGAGGTTCTTGTTCGGTACCCGTTTGTGTGTGTGCAACATCCTGCCTCATAATGTTTTTGCTGGCTGGTTGGTCGGTTGACCGAAATGCAATTATAGTAGTACTGTGTCAGCAGCCGGAAAGGATTACGAACGGCGCAGGAAAGCTGTTGTCTGTCTCTGTTCTCGACATCGGAAAAACCGACACGACAACTTCCCGATTGACTATTATCATAATTGAGTGGGATTAGCACGCAGATCCACGGCGGAGTGCCAATTTCGATCTCGAAATCTTGCATACCCTCGGTGGACTGTTTTCCGATGACGAGCAGGATTTCCTTCGGGATGAATTTTTCCTCCTCACGTTGAGACAAAACAGAGAATACAACGAACCGAGAACGTATGCGATACAGTGGTTCATGTATCAGATTTAACCGTTTTTTGTGAGTTTCCATCACCAACATTCCCTCGTGATCATCAGGTTTTCACCATTTCCATCTAAACCCAACCGGTCGCTTCCCCCGAATGGCGTGCGGTTCACAAAGTCCTCACCGTGTTGGTGCGACTTTGTTGCGGATTAAAAACTTTTCTACTCGCATTCATGCACCCGATTATTGTCATTGCCCATTTGTGTGCAGCACAACGTACTCGACACCACGTTCTCTTCCCCCTTTTAAAATAATGTAATGTTGATGTACAACATCTTAAGTTTGTTTGTATCGCTTTGGCCTCGTTTCCTCGAGGCCGCAACATTCTATCAAACGGTTGGCATCAGCTGGCAGATTTGAGGAAACATCTGAGGTTACACGTTCGCTTTTCCTATTTGTACTCCAAGTGGTTGTTCCAGGATGAGGAGGATTATCGCAATGGAAAAGCTTTAAATGTTCCCGGAGGGTGTGTGTGTGTGCTGCGTGCTGAGGAATACAATATTTTACTTACAGCCGCCCCAAAAACTCCAAACCCAAACTGAGATTCGGTAGCGGCGAGTTGACGGGCTGAGAAATGAAGCGGAAATGCGATAAAGTTCCCATTACTCACCGGGCCTTTGGTTGTGTTGTGTAGGGGATATGCAACAGTCCACGGCGGACAGACAATGAGACGAACTAATGTTAAGAAGATTAAATGCCGCACATAAATTATGTCGAAGGTAGAAACCGAAGTAGCTTCTTCCACGGTTGAAAATGCGAAATTTGCTTGTCACGATCATTTTTCACCCGGCAGAAACATTTCAATAAATGGTTCGGTTTCCTTCGCTCGGTGAATCATGTCTTTTTCGAGCCAGCAGAACACTTTTCTGAACATCCGTAATTTTTCTCCCCCTTCAAATATGCCCTAATATCGTTTGGCCCACAAAGAGACCATCAATTTCCGACTGCACTATTTCCAAGCCGAACGAAAATGTTTCCGCAGATTACGTCGTCAGCGTTCGGGCTGGAGCTGGTAGCGCTACTTTCTTCGAGTGCAAAGGTCTCATTAGATCGACCGTTTGTACCTTCCTTAGAGTAAAAAAACCTCGCGGCGAAACATAAACCTTCCACGTTACCGTTAGCGGTTACGATGGTGGTTGGGTAGATGATTTTCCTGGAACATTTCGACACCTTTCACGACATCGTCCCGCTTTCCAGCCGCGCTCTCTTCCTTCGTGGGCCGTAACCTCTGTCAACGCTTGCGGATCTCGATGGCACGACCAAGGCATCACTTGTCCCGAGAAGTTGTCACGTCGTCGGAGGAAGACGATGCCTCAGACACACACACAAAAAGATGTAACATAAACCAAAGAAAAATCGGTGTCATTATGCCGTTTTTGTCCCACTGCACGGTGGCGGCGTTCTTGTCTTCTATCTCGGTACTCGAAGTGTAATTATTTTCACATAGTTTTCTAGCTTTCCCTGCACCACCCGAACCACCGTAGGCCGGATGACCGGGCTGCTTTTCCTCCCTCCTCTTGTTCGGATCGGAAGCAGAATGCCTCCCACCAGTGTTTCTGGGTTCACTCCACATTTTGTTTTACTTTCCAAACGTCTGGGTGTCGTTTCGGCGTCGGAGTGTGGCCGAACCTTCAACCGAAAGACTGACCACCGATCAGACCGGCACAGCGAAAGTCAGGAAAGTAAACGCGAGTCCGCCGGTGGCGGATTGATTGAAGGCGATAAATATACACTCGATTGGCCAAGCGGACTCGAAAGGTGTAGAGGTTATGTTTATTAACTGTCATAACAATTTGCTGAAGTTGCCCACTAAGATGTCTGGCGATCGACGGCGTGCACACCTCGTTAGTGGCCCCTTCGGTATCTGATGGATTTCCGATGAAAGTCTTTCTCACCCCGATTGGCAGCATGAATGGATTGTTTTTACTCCGTCCGCAGTGTTGCTTCGTATCATTCACGGTTGATTGGAAGAAAATGAACACGAGAAGCGATAAACTATTCTCTGTGTTGTTTCTATAATGATCATAAACTTGTATGGAATGCTCGAGGTCCTTTACAAAAGTACAAGAATATGTTTCAATATATTGTACCCAAGGAAATACATTTAATTAAGTTTCATTAGATCGTAGTGTTCACGTTTTAAATAGCATGAACCCATGGTATCCACCATAAATGTAGGCTTATCGCGCTCGAGGTCAAAAGCGACTCGCTTAACCTTTCACCCACCTTATACAAACTGATGAAATTTTGACGCTTTTCATCCAAACATACGGTCCCATCAACTATGGCCGGCAAAGAGAGAGAGAAGCTCCGATCCGTCAAACGCTATTTTGGAGGTTTTATCCCCATCCATTAACGACCCCGCTTGGGTGTGAAAAGCTCATCAAATTTGTCTCCCGAAAACCGACCAAAAACGGGGAAACGACATTCCAGCCAACATTAGCATAAACATATTAACCTACGGCGGCCTGCGCTCTGTTTTTGCTCTCACACGTGAACATTCTGGGGATTTTATGACCCATCCAATAATTTAGACCTCGCTACACGAAAAGCTCAAGGAAACGGTACGCGTGAGACGAGAAATTTCTTCCATTAGTGAAGGGCTTTCCACCGAAGACTTCGTCGTGTGAGGCGTCGGCCCAACACGGCCCAAACGGACAGCTCATCTGGCCGAGTTGTCAGTGCAAGTGTCAGTGTCACATTTTGTTGTCCGTTTCCGGCTGACGGAATGACACTTTATTGCTTTTTCCTCCCATAGTGTCCCGGGGACCGGGTGCTGGAAAGGGCAACGCACATTGCGTAGCCTACCTTTCGGGCGTTGCAGAAACGGGCTGTCAGTGTTGATAGGCCAGTGTTGCCAGCCAAACGCCAAACGCGTAAGTGCCCGAGGGAGCGTGGTAGTTTTTTCTGCAGTTTTTTTTTCTCTCTTTCGTATGTGCCAATTTGGTGCAGTCCTGACATGGCAACGTTCTGTCGACGTTCCAGCGGCTCCCGGACGCACCCCCGAAGGATATATTTGCTCGTCTATACGTGCTCCGTTACGGTCGAGCGAATGCGAATCTCATCATCTGTCACCAGAGGCCGGCAACTCGGACACCGGAAACAAAGGACAAGGAAGAGAAAGACGTGCATCCGGTTTGGTCGAATTTTTTTTTTCATTACTTTTCGCATGGTTTTGCACAGAGAGCCGTGGAAGTATTGTCGGTTTGTCAGGCTGCTGGGTTTTCCTTTTTTCATTGTGGCATGCACAGTCACTGGACCAACAACCTTCGGATCCTTTCAAACACTGTCCAATCTCTCTTATTTTCCCGCACAACAGGACCTCAACAACAATAAGACACACTGCCATCCGATTATTCTTTCCAGTCAGCTGCCGCTGCGGAAAACAGGATAATGATAGAAGACCGATGTTCACCGCACATCCACCCTCATATGCAAGCAAGAGCTTTGCTTGTAAAATCCTCACCAAATGTGTCGAAATGGTCCACACAGAATTACAAAACATTCGTAGAACGCACACTTACACCTCAGATTATCGATGTCCGATTGTTATCCGATCTGAAACGGGTGTCGAAAACGTTCCCTTTCCGGGGTTTTCGTCCTATTTTCGATGCCTGCTCCTTTTTCCATGAAGGAAGGCCACCCTAACTTTTGATCAAACAGTGAAGAAGTGTGAACTTGTGACACCTTTTCCTACTAACACATTTATTCCCTCACGTAATCGAAGGTGTTCTACAGATTTTCATATCGAATATCGTTATATGTATTCCTGAAGGGAAGGAGATTTGGTAGCTGTCGGGTGTTTAATGGTCTTGCAACTTAAATTTGGCCAAACATGACACCAAATCGTGTAGCTGTCGACATCAACGACACAACATAACGGAAATCGACGGCTCGTTTAGCCACGCTCGATCGGTTTCTGATTACTTCGTTTGATTCACTTCGGGACAAAAATATATCTGACTTATTTTGATTACGGTTGACGTTCGTTTTGGGATGAACTTCTGCCAGAACGTATCGAGCAGAACTGAAATGTGATTTGATGTTTTTTTTTATATGAACCCATTAATCAACCGTTTGAAAACATAAAATTTAATCAAGACATTCCGATTTTATTGAATACATAAAACCACATAGGGAATACCATATCATGTTTAATCGCTTTATTTTGGTCACATGTTTTTGAGGACATATCTCTGATAAAAATATGATACTTTATTTAACGGACCCACCAATAAACAAAACAAACTTTAAATGCTGCGTGCACAGAACTCGCCCACTACGATGCCGCAAATCACTACAAATAATGACGAAAACACATGCCACGGAGACACATTCGCAACGGCGCATAGCATGCGTGCGCCAAACGCTTACCACCCGCCTAGCCTTCGGGGTGGGTGTTTGAATTGAAATTTCCGCACGAAAAATCAATTATTCAAAACTACAAAACTGACCAAACATTCGATTCCGGGTCGCCCACGCGCCCGGCTTGCGGATGATGTTTTGCGCGCGCACGCTCGCGCTTTTCCTCCCCGGGAGGTCGGCCTCCTCTTCAAAAGACCACGCTGGTTTTGCCAGAACACCCCGAACCTGGTTGGTATTTGGGTGCGCGTTTTCAGCGATAAAAACCACCATAGAGCAACGCAGATAAAAGACGAAATAAGAGCTTCACCACGCGGGAAAGGTGGAAATGGCATTGGAAAGCGGTCAATGATAGAAGGTGGGAAGAATGCCTCGGTTAGCGATGATGCATCTGCATGCAACGAGTGGTCTGCACACACACACACGAACGCCGGATGCACGGAAACACGTGCTGCTGCTGCTGTGAATGTTCGTTATTTAGAGCAATTTAATTGCGATTTTCCAATGAACTAAAGCAAAACATGAACGGTACACGCACAAAAACTCAATAAACTGCCGCTGATGATGACGCACAGTAGCATGCGAGGGTTTTCATACGGAGGCTGATTAGAAAAGATGAAAAGAACTCGCCCGCCATGTGGCGGAAGGGAACCCGTGAACGGTTTTATGCACATAAAGCAATCAATTGCTTTTGTGCTTCCGAAACTGCACGAATGAACAAGATTAAATTGTTTTAATTTTACCTACAAATTTTGAATTTGTTTAAGTGAATATTTCGAAGCTTTTGGAAATTCTAAAATTAAGCTCTCCAGACAGCAGGTGGGACGACCCAAAAATTAAGTGTAAATTCGATTCGATGCATTTGCGATCCACAGAACCGTAAACGGTTGGTTGGAACTGAATTGCATCATACTCTTGAGGTCCATGAACCGATTATTTCTTCCTCAAGAAATCGAACAAACAAAACACGACACCCCTGTGTGTCCATCGTCGTTCTAAGGCAAATGGGCAGGAACCGGATTATTAACTCGAACCACCTTTGGCGCGAGTATTCGTTTCGTTCCGCGTCCATCCCTCCCTCTGTTAATGATTATGTCATTAGGAGAGGCAGCGACGGAATTTTTCTTACCGACTCCCACGCTGTGCCAAAAAAGGACCTCCACCGACTGCTGGATGGGCGGATGATGCTGAATTGAATTACTCTCGGATAGTTTGCGGACTGAGGTTGATACCAGTCTTTTTTTATATTCTTCTACTTTGAATGTCGTTGTGGCGTACTGCTGGCCTTTGATTCCGGCGAGCTCTGGAATCGCTTTATCCGCTTCTTCTTCACCGAAATCTGATCCGCTTGAATGGCAAACGCAAAGAATTAAATTTCATTCAGCTCCTAATGGCGACTCGCACAACCACAACTCGGTGGGGAGAAAATGCAAAAATCCCACACTAAAGCCTCAACTTGAGACCAGTTTTTCTTTGTGCTCCAAATGCAATGATTAATGTTTTCCCCTCTTGTTAGTCTATTATGTTTGTGCAGCGATGAAATAAGTAAATCGACATTCCAGAAATTTCAATAAAATGAAAACTTTTTCGTAGTGCACCATTATCGACAAAAACAAAATGATAGCTCTTCACTTTAAAACGTTGTAATGTAATTGATACTATCGTAGAGTCTTTTCTGTCGTCAAATATACATGATTCAAAGTTCAATAGTATGCATCAGTATTTAGTGTTTAAAAACTTATCGCATGCAACATGGATTATCGACACGAAACACGAAAAGCGAAATATCATCCTCTGACTAATAGGACATGACAAGGACGTTTTAGGGCCCTGCACTTTGGGTAAATTACAACGCTCCATCATCAAAACCACACGCGGATGAACTGCGATAAATTATGAAAGGCCTAAAAAGCACCTATTTCCTGCCGATGACACCCGCCCTCCCATGCTACCTCAGGTTCAGTAAATCAAAGCGAACTTCAGCAGCAAACTCATCAAAGGACAATTTGAGCCATCATTTTATCATCAATCACTTTGGCACTTTTGATCCGTATCGGCGACCCGTTTTGCCCTCCGGCCGGCCTTTCCGGCACGTAGTTTGATTATACAAACCGGTGATGACAGGATGTGGTATAGGCCTTTTGACCGTAAAAAATAGATCAATGCGGTAATGCAACGATGTGGGATGGATTGAGTAGACTGAGCCAAAACTGAGGTTCAAACTATGCATGAATTTCAGGATAGTTGATGAGGACGGAATTGCAGATGCACACACTTCCGAACGCACACGGATTATCCTCAGTTCGTTTCGCTCCGATGATACTCAACGCCTGGATACAACGTTTAATAAACACGAACGCACAGCCAGATCGTCCTTTCCGGTACCATCATTCAAGTGTCATTAATTATCCTTCATAAGCCGGCAGTGAGACCGTTGTCCTCATGCTTCCGGATCGAACGCGTAAAGCGGAAGCACCGAGCAGCAGTGGGCTAGGATACTTTTCTGCCAATTCAGCATAATTAATAGCCATCGAGCGTACATTCGTCCAAAGGGCGAACAAGGGCTAGGGCACCATACCGTACCGGGTGGAATTTTTATGAGTTGTATGAGGAATTTTGGCTTTGCATAAAAAAGTTTTTAAAACAAAAATCCAAACATTCAAGTGTGTTCCTCCGGCGTGGACCAACTGTGGAACAAAGTACAAACAAGAGCCAAATCGGAAGGAATTAGTGCTAAAGCAAGGGCAAGCGGGAGCGAAGGACAGCCAAGGAACGCCGCCAAAACAACAAGCACGAAAGTAAGCCAATAAATTTGCAACGATCAAAATCGAACAAATAACCAAACGAAGGGCAGCATCCCTGCATGCGTTGCATTTACGTTCCACAACGTCCACCAAAAAAAGCGTGCGAATGAAAGGATCGGTACGCAAACCGATCTTTGCAGTGTGCGCCAGACAACAAAAACTGAATAAAAAAACCACATAGACTCACAGAAACAGAAACGTAAACTTTTTCGCGAAAACAACGCACGAGAAGGCATACACAACAACATGACCAGGTCCCTTTCCACTCGACGCGAGCGAGCGAAATTCGGGTGTCGTTTTCCCCGCCGGTTAGCTCTAATGAAAACGGCCAAACCGAACTCCCCCCTCCTCTCACCCTTCCGAAAACGTGTGCCAAATGTGCTGCAAACATCGTTGCGATCTGGTAGGCCATAAATATCCGGATAAATCATGTGAAAATATGAAAATGAATCATTCCGCCGATTTGGGGGGGTGTTTTGTAGCGCCGGAGTGGGTGAGTGTTGTGCATATGTGGGATGAAAATCTTGCCGAGATTATTTAGCCAACATGGAGTGGGATCTTTAATAGAAACTTTATGGAAAGTCTACGTATAGAGACTAAATAAAACTTTAGCAACACAAACCGCGGTTGGTTGAAACATGTGGACGATCTTGAACGGCGACATTCAGTAGCGTTTATCCTTCAGACAAACACAACGGCGCCGTGGCTTAGTTGGTTAAAGCGCCTGTCTAGTAAACAGGAGATCGTGAGTTCGAATCTCGCCGGAGCCTATACTCGCAAAGCGTTGAATCAAAAGAGCTGTGAGTGTGTAAACTTTTGAAGTATTTTTGTGCTAAAGTATTAACAAAAGAAAAGAATAGTATTACGAATTATTACGAAATATCTAATAACATACATGGTAAAGTCCGTCCAGTCTTAGAAGAGAGCAAAAAGCTGCATTAAGACAATCATAATATAATATAACAAATAAAGAATTATTTATCGCCTTTCAAAAAACCAAGGAAACCAGAAACTATACTGGATGACGACGCTAAACGCTACTGGAAATGTGAAGATACGCTGTGTTCCATGTTTTTTAAACCGTGTCTCATACGCGTAGGTGTTCGACGAGGCGTTGGCGTAGGCGTTGCGTGTTTCATGTTCGACGCCGACACTGTCTACTGGAACAGCGGTACATTGTCAAATGGATTTTCGCATAGCTAGCTGCATGGAAACGAAAATAACAATGTCCCGCATCTTGTTTCATCGCTTTTCATTGCATGACTGTTCTGTTCTGTTCTGCTACCGAACATCGCGACTACAGGCCTAACTGGCGAGAACTAGGAAGAATATGTCACATGCGAGTCGGGTCCATTATTCATAGCAACTCCTACTACTTCCCACTATACGGGGCGAGTGCGAATTCAATTAGAACGAAACTTCTCTGCTGGCGTACTCTTTTGCTTTGTTGTGCATGCATCCTTTGTCGAGTGGTCATTGAAAACATGATAAGTTTCAAATGCTGCTGTAAGAAGCATAAAGCAATTTCAATTAAATTGGTACTACTAAAGGACTTCTATGGAATAATGAAAGAAAGAGTTTAATTAGCATTTCTCTACGTGACACGACAAAGCACGCACGCGCTAATCGCGATGAACCTAATCCGTGGTGGAAGGCTCGGTACGACTCGCTCATTCTCGCGAAGGCGTTTAAAAATTTAAAACATCTTATGCCATCGCTCACGCGGACCGGAAGTCTGTTGAAATGGACAGCGGGACATGGCCGTGCTCGAGCGGGTACGAACTCGAGCGTGTAACTATAATTAGCGATATCCTCATCAACCGAACGGTGACCCGAACAACCCATGTTCTCGCGCCGTGCGGTCATTTAAACGTACGTTTTTATGTTCATCCTTTCTTTCACAAACTGCACATGCTTTCCCTGTAAGTGCTAAAAGAAATGAATAAAACCTAATGTTCGCGATAACGGAACGCGAACATGAGAAAAACCCCTAACCCGTGCCGAAGACCTGCAAATGAAGAGAAAGACCGAAAAATGTGCAACGCGGGTTTACACTTCATTTCGGTCGATAAGATTTTAAATGCTCCGCCGGTCCAAGATTGAAGTGAATTAATTTCATTCATTAATTTCAATTTCAAGCATCCACTGCTGCAGCAGTCGTGTTCGCTGAAACACATTCACAACCGGGTTGACGAATGAGAAGCTGAATGGGAAGCGAAGGAGCCGTCCGTCACTAATTTAAAAAAGACGTGGACAATATTAAAGGCAGATTTTAACCAGAACTTCTTCTTGAGTTCTAACTCTTTCTTAAAATGAAAAAATCGTTCACTTCCGCCCGACCACAGTTTTGGGACTGCGTGTGTTGGTTGTGGTGGAATGGACGCTAATTGATCCCAACCAGAAGATGCCGAGGAATGTGAAAATAGGCAGATGAGATAGGGAGAGCGCTTCACGAACGCGATAACCCTTGCCCGGGACCAAATCTTTACGGCCGTTTCTAATTACATTAATTACGTTAATATTTGCAGGGCCGAGAGGATTTCCTCAATCATATGGCAGACTGTTTTATTTACTCCCAAGAACTTGTTCGTTAGAGTTTTTGTGATTCAATAAACAGAGCGGTTTACACTTCATTTCGGTCGAGAAGTGTGTTCTAACCGATTTTCCAATCAATCTCTCTATCATTTATTTTTAGCCTAACGTGTTTGCATAAAAAGATTCAGCTTTTTTTCCCCTTGTCGTCACCCGTAACCACTTTCACTTGCATCAACGTATTGCCAAATTACACAGCAATCTATCAAACAGCACCCAAACCGGTTGCAATGCGGCTTCCGCTGATCCGGTTTCTCGTGCCATGCCGGTGCACTTTCAGTGTCAAACATGACTTTCACTAACTTGCTACACGGTCACGGACGGTTTTCGCTTTCCGTCGGGATGCATCGGGCGAGATCAGCATCTCATCCATCCTCTCATCTGCCACCGTCCGTCAAGGGGCGAGATGGCGCAGAGCAGCTCCGGGAGGAACAGGTCGAACATGACCACTACCGATTGCCGGTGACGACGCCGATAGTGACGGCGATGATGTTTGATGCATTCCGCCTTCACGAGCGTCCGCGAATGCATTCATCGGACCTCTCTCGGGCCATAAATCGTGTTCCATTCCATTGAAGTCAATCCGTGCGTCGTCGTCGTCGGCGAGGAAACGTCATTAATCTTCCGGACGCCGGGGGAAAAACGCGAAAGTGAAATGATCATCGACGACGGCGACGCAAAAGTGCATCTCATCATCATCATCGATGCATGCACCGGTGGAAAAAGGAAAAAGAAACAAACTTGAGCCATCAAATCATTCTCCACCGTATAAATCGTTTCGTCTTTTCGGCAAGGCCGTTTCGTGCAAAGTGAAAAGCCCTTGAGAAAAAAGGGGTTGTGGGAAAAAACGCTCCCAAAGGCCAAAAGTGGCTTGTCGCAACTTCGCCGAAAGGGGAGAAGAAAAGCGCACCATAAACATCTTCACTGGCCAGCACAAATAGCCTGCTCGAAGATTGTCGATGACCATTGACGACACACCAAGATGATGATGATGGTGATGGTGATGATGTACCATAACAGCAGACGCGAAGACAGACGATTACTTACGGTAAGGTGCAGTGAACGCAACCGAGAAGAAAACTTGCTCGCGGCAAGCAAATGCCCGCGTTGCACCGGTGAAGGGAAATTGTAACCCTCGGGGAATGAGATGCAAGGGCAGACGTAAACGCACACGAACAAAGTGAGTCACTTACCTGCGAAGAGAGAAAAAATGGAGAAAGGAAAAACTGTTACTATTATGATAAATAGGCAAATAAGTGGTGGATGGATGAATGGATGAAGGAAAAATGAGCGATCCTTTCATGAACATGGGGGGTGTGACATGAAAATCTAATGCAACCCCCCGTATATGCAGTTCAACGTTGATGCATAAGGTGGTGCATTGACATTTTTCAAACAGTGTGTGGATGAATTTTTCAGTGAAAGTTCTCCCAAAGGTGAACACCAGAGGAGAGACCATTCACCATTGGTTTTCACTTTCCCTGTTCGATGCTGGACGGAAAACGTCATGTAAATGGGAGGAAAAGCGGCGGGATAAAAATTACACAGCCGTGTCAAAACCTTTTCCATGTCAATATTTATGGCTGAACGCTTGGCTTCGGTAAAAAAAGGGAAGCATCGTTCAAAAGCGCCTATGAAGGTGACACGACAAACAGAAAAAAAACCCACCCTCTGCTTTTCCAATCCCAGCAAGATCAATGTTTTCATCTCTCCCTCTTCCCCCTGATCTTTTCTCTTTTTTCCCACCTCATTCCCATCAGGTGGCCATTCCTGTTGTCGCAACCATCAATCACCGAAGGGTTATAAGCTCGTATCATATGCGCATTCCTAATATCGGCGGCAAAAGTGACGCATTCTATCTCTGCCCTTCATCACCCGCTACCCCCCGCCAGCCCTCCACCAGTATCCCATTTTACAACACTTTGTGTGTTCAATTTCCCACACTCATATAACGAGAGGCCCACGTTTGTACGGTTTGCGGCATCTCGACGCAAAAGTTAGCTTGGAGATCGTTTGATTTATGCTGCATCCAATCCAATGCAGCCCTCTCTCTTCCCTCCACCCTGTCCGACGGAACGATAAGCCTTAAATCTGCAATTCAGCGTTAATCGAAACAAACGTTCGGCCGGTGTTGGCGTTTGCCCCATGATTGGGAAACGTTGGGACCCGCAACCTAGACAATGTTACAATTTAATAGAATTCCACCTGATTGCGATACTGTCATCGATATCGGCGTGATTTTACGTTCATCCCGTCGTCGCCATTCGAAGGCGACCCTCGGTGCGGTGCAATACTAAAAAAAGCAAACGCATTCTGTCGCCCGATCGGCGTGCAGTTAACTATCATAAATCATTTTCGGCCCCGGTTTGTTAGCTAGCAAGCGGTTCCCATCGCATGAGCGAGAAACCAGAAGCCAAGGTTTAAGGAAAGCGCCAGGGTAGGGAACCGTCTGTTCGCTACATGAGCGACGAAGAACGGTACAATTTTAATTGAATCAACATCCTTCAAACGAGTCCCGCCCGTTAATAAAGTGGGCAACTTTTTCCAACCCCCGGCGATCTTTGCGGCCTAGCGTCTTTATACACCGTTTTATCTTCGATTCAGTTTCGCTGATCAACCGAGTTGATTCGTTCGAGATACCGGGAAGGCGTCTCAAGAGGATTATCATAATTATCGTTTATGATCGTTTTCGAGATTGCAACGATCGGCTGTAACGATCATTATGACAGTTTGCCAGTCGACAATGGCCAGATTAAAGCCTACGAACGGGATGAAACCACACTGTTGACTTTCCACTTTTCGCTAAGCCTCGTCTTGGAAAGTGCAACTCTGTCCAAACAACAATCACTAGATCTGTTCCCCGTGTTGGGTTGTTCATGCGCGAATTCTAACTGTACCCAACCAATAAGGGGGGTTTTCTTGTGTTGTCTCGCGCGCGATCGTCTCTCGAGCATGATCGCACAAAGAGGCGTCTGACCTTTCCGGCGACGTCTGGCGCGACTCTAGCCGTCACTTTTGCGACCATACTTACGGATGTCACATAGTTGAGCCGGACGTGGATCACAACAAGATTTAGTGAGTGTGTCTGCGCCGGCAGACTGTTGGCAGAACGGGATCGTAAATCACCTGCGATCATGGGTTGTGCAATAATGGTCAGCATCGCGTTGAGGCGGTGACGGGAGAGTTTGAACACACTCTTAAACACACTTAAACGGGCCGCGGAGGAAATGGGTATTTAAACATAACATCGGTTTCACCCCGAAGATCTCCAGAAGCGTGATCTTAAAGACCGTTTGCTTGTCGTGTTTGACGAACCATTCTCCGGTCCTTCTCCGTTAGATCGCCTTCTGGAAGTGACATGCGACAATGGGTTTCCATTGGGACTGGATTGGGTATTTTCCTCGTTTAACACTCACTCGTTCATGCTCTGATTAAACTTTGGAATGCAAGACTGGAACTTCTGCCAGCCCGAGACAACAAAGCGGAGGTGAATTTTCCAGTTGAAAAGCATACACATTCCTGTGGTCGAAACCCGAGAAGAAGCTCTCCAAGGAGGGAGCACTGGCTACGACCCGTTAGGTTTCAACTTCGAACAAGTAAGCATGTGCTTCATGTTGATGACCAGCCTTCGGAAGGAAAGAGAGTGAAAACCACGTCCCGGGAGCGCCATAATTGTCCGGTTTTCCAGGCTCAATTCCAGAAGCCTTCAGTCGACTCGCGTTTGCGGTACGCGGCATTTATCGTCAATTAGTGATTGCTGTTTTTATCACCGTCATTAAAGCTTAAAGAGCCGAGAGTGTGTCGTCAGTGGGCCGCGGGGCAAATGCCGACTAAGGACTATGGAGGGAGGGTGAACACCTGCCGGGTGTTTGTCAACGGTTTGACCGGCTTCAAAATGCGACCTCAAGAGGAGGCGGTGACGGTCGCTATCGGCGAGTTCCGGTCGCTTAAAAGTCTAATGACAGAAATTATTCGTGTTTTAATTAAGCTGAAAATTAATCGGTGCAATGTGACCGTCGCATCCAGGTTCTCACATTGTCGGTTTGTGATGAATTTTCCATCCATCCCCAATTATGAAGGTTGCAATTGACCTGATCGGCGGAAAGGGGGGGGGTTTCATATTTCAACGACGAAACGAGCGATCTTTATCACCTGACCACAGCCTGATGATTGTAATTTTGGATGAAACGGTTGCACCAAGCCATCGTCGCCTCTACGCCAAGGTTCATTTTCGATTCATTATTTAGCATAATTATTCAAAACGAATTCATTCACTAGTTTTGTTTTCGCTCCATGTCTTATAGCTGATTGATGATAACCGCTCTGGGAACACTATCACACAAAAGTAACGGACGAAGGGGAAAAAACAAAACCATAAACAATACCAGCCAGTCGAACACCTTGTAATTAAGGTCCCAAGTCGTAGTATCGGTTAATACCTGCGTCGTAATATGGCCGAAGGTGAAGTGTTTCGTTGATTTGAATCGATGAATCTTGCCACAACAAACCAGTTCCCAGTCAATATGCCCTTTTTCGACAGCAAGGACACGAACTACGATATGGGTACCTTATACTAGCCTTCTTTTGCCTCTATAGTAACCTTTCTTTGGACAGGACCCACTAGACCTTATCAATAGCTCGGTTGTCCTCTCAAGGATTTATAATTTCGTCGTTCGTCCAGATATAGCAAGGCCCATTATTAAAAGAAACAATACATGAATGCAAGGACCAGAAAATTGCAAAGAAGTCCATTACGACAAAATGGTGAGTTAAGTGCAATTCTTATCAGGCAACTTATTTACAGTAACCATTAAGAAGCTTGCTGAATAATGGAAAACATTCTCATTTCATAATGTAAGCCATTTGAATCCTTGGAGTAAAATAAAAAATTATAAATAGAATTGTGGACAACAAGGTAAGATCCCAAATCTGAGTTCAAACAACCATAATCGTTACGTTAACTCACGTGCGCTTTGATTCGGGAAGGGTCAACGGGAAGAGATTTGTAACTGGAAAGGGTTACAAGCGAACGTATCCTCTAAGAGCAGGGAAAACCGACTGTCCACTCAAGTTACGGTGCAATTATAAATATTGATCCGTCTGTCTGCCCGATCGACCAAACGCCGATCGAAACGGCGAGTCAAGAGCTGGGATTTATGAGTCCAGCCAAGGCAAGCCAAGGTGTCTCGACTCGACGTGAAGGAAAAATTACACACGTTTTCCACCATACCACTGTCGCCATGGCGGCGAGCCGCTTCCCAGAGCCAGAACCGGCCGGAACGTTTACGAGCATACTGATGAGTGATGACGCTGGTAAAAGCGGAATGATGACCGTCCCCGACACTTGCCTGCCTCAGGGAGCATGAGGACGAGGATGCTTTCCATCCGGGGGGTGTTTTTCGGATCGGGAGGATGAAAAACATGATCGGAATATGACCGTTTCCGATTAAACTTCCCAATCCCGAACCGGTGGCGGTCGGCCGTCTGGAAGCTGACCAGCATCGACACGCAAGTGTCGTGCTCGGTCGTGCATGTGTTTTCGTCACGTAATTGATTGAAATGCACGGAACGGGTTTACTGGTGGGAAAATTCAATTAAAAATTTCCACGGGCGTTCTACCATGCGCTCTCTCTATCCATCGATCAGTAGTAGCAGGCAGAATTGGTTTGAGCCAAAACACGCATTGGGATTGAGTGAGGGACAGCAATTAAAGTAATTTCAAAATGTTGCAGTATCACGTGCTGAACATGATGACGAGGAAACTATTGTGGAATAATAACTAGATTGAATGCCACATCCGTTTTAGCTAATGTTATACATTGATGAAATTTTGCGGATGGTAGAAAACAAGTTGTGCGGATAAGTATCGGACATCAAAGATGTACGCCAAAGCCTCTCAATAAGTAAGACAGCATAGAAACGCTGAGTACATACTACTTATCCACTTGCCGTTGTCTGGGTGATTGTTGTACTCAACCGCTTAAATAATGTCGTCGCCTCACACTGAGAGCTTACGATTTTCCGTACGAGTACTATCGACTGAAATCGATGGCCAACCGAACGACGTAATCTGCTACGCCCTAACAACGCCCCATCGAAAGAGCTCGCAGTAAAGTATTCTTCCTTTCGAGACCCCATCAATCCATCCTCAAGTATCGCTCTCGCCTCCCAAAAGGTGCTTAACGTTCGGCCCGGAGCTGTAATGCTACCTCCTGCATTCGACGAAACACTCGTCATTTTACATGCTCGAGCACCAGCACAGAGTACCTGTGTGCCGGAGTATATGCAGGAACTAATGGGTTTAACCTTTTTGCCGACCCGCGCATAATAATCCATTTTCCATGAAGTGATTGCCTTCGCTCCTTTTGGCTATGCTCATTACACATCGATGTTGATTAACGGGGTCTCGGGGACGCCGTTCAGATATGATGTGATCGGAAGACGATGATGTGTAGGTGGCACGAATTTCCCTCAGTCTTCCAAGCGAACGAAATTGAATGTCGTAATGGGCGGCAATTTGCTCGTCGATGCCGAAGCATGTCATCAAGTGCAATCAATTTGAGAGTGCGGAAGGTGCAGCAGGTTAGTTTCGCGTGGGAAAACCTCGCGTGGGCCTTTCCTCCTTATTGTATGCAGCGCAGGTTCAGGGATGTAAGTTCTCAAATTTTACAAAAGTCACAATCGATCAGCACAGAGATGGTGACTCGTGTCATACTACTTAACCTTTATACGAGTAGGACGTGCATCCATAATTTCTCAAGTATCCGATCGCTCGAGGTTAGTAATTAAATGAACTATGTTTACGAGCGACGATGAACGAGCTTGTTCCGAAGGCTACTAAGATCTAGTCCTTTTACTTACTGCCTACTATGATTGGCTCACTCTCGCTCAGTTTCAATGGATTCAAAGGGAATTCCTTCCATTAGCGCAATGTCTCGCAGGTCCCATTCGGGTTCGGCACAATTGGAAAATAATGTCTTCATAAACCATTACCGGCGATATTGTTCCGCAATGGCAATTCGCGACGGCATAAAAATTACCATTGGGCGTTACGCGTCGGTTCACAATTGCGTAGATGCATTTAGCCGTGAGCCCGGCGGAACGAGCACGAGGAATGCACATTCAACGACATGTGTGTACAGCCTCTTGCAGTGTGCGCTCTTTGATCATTTGAATATTTATGGAAGCTTCGGTGCGCCATCGCTCTCAACCAAGCAGTTGGCGCAGTCGAAGGGGATCGTCAGGGTATACACTTATGGACGCGAGAGTTTGAGTACCGGGGATCATATTCAACAAGCGGTCCCATGCCGGTGGGCTAATTTATTGGCAACTCTTAAAGACCTGTTGCATTATGAATGCAATATGCAGGAAGGTCGTCAATGCAATCAGTGAGCAGATTTTATGGCCCGCGCACTAACGTGGTCATTCTGGTTGCGGTGTGTTGTCTCGCCCAGCATCACCAACGTCGGGTATCCCATATCGGTGCGACACTACCTTTGATAGCTGGGTGGTTTATCCACTCCGTCCAAGTCCATCAACATTCAAGGCACGGTTTCACCAGTAGATAAAATACCCACCCCACCGAAGCAGGCAACTGACTAAGGGATCGTGTGGCGTGAGGATTGTCTGCGTCAAATACGGTCAATGATTTGACGAAATGGATGTAATGGCGGTTTAATGCCCCTGGCTGGTGATGGTTCGATCGTCATCCGATCGGCATAGGGTTTATCCACCGGGCCGCGCTGATAAGTGGAATTGACCCGAAATGGATGCTGTCCGTTTGCCGTTTGCATAATGTCGCCAGTTTAAGGTCTTAGACCACATCGAGTCTCCTACCTAAACGCTCGGTATGTTTAGCGACGTCGTTGGGAAGAAAAATCGGTGCCATTCAAGGTGTGCAAACTGTCATCCGACTGCCTAGTTTCGCAGTAAAACTGAAGGCCACTACCTAGAGTTGGCTAGAGGCCTGGTGAGAAATAGCTGACATCCGAGTCCCAACCAGCTCAACTTCAAGACATTCCGAACACATACACCATACGTACGCTAGACTGAGGCTGCAACTTGGATTGATAATCCAAACGGTGACATTTATCTCCAGCATTTCAGTTCGTAAACTACCTCCATCTTGCTGCTGCCGTGACCGTGATGAATGAGATTAGCCAACAATGTTGCGACTTGAGAGGAACTATCAAAACTCATCCTATTTCCAACGTCCCAGGTGGTGCCAACTAAATACCAACAATCCAATGCCTCAATCGAAACGGGATCACTTCCCGTTTCGCATCTTGACTGAGAGGAGAAGGAGGAAATCATAAATCCTCCGAGCCACTACACCGTTCCGCCGAGGATTGATTAAATCGCGGCCCGTTTTGGAGTCCCTTGGGTGGTTAGTTCTGGACAGTGGCGTATAAGGAAGCACAAGTCAACGAACCATGGACCATGTGGGGTGCTTCTGGTTTAGGCTCCCCCTGCCCCATCAAAAAACGGTTCAGAAGTCCACGGACACGTGCGGCGTCGTGTGTGTGGGATTGAACCGCAAAGCCGCTGCTTAGTAAACCAGTTTCCAGCGATGACCGACAAACCGCCCCAGCACGACTGACGGCCCCCAAAAAACAAGCCGCCAAACGACCGCGGGTCCCTTGAAATGATTTTATCGGGAGTGTGTGTATGTTTTTATTTCTTCGCCAAAACGAACGCGAAACGGGACTTTGGCGTCGCGTTCTATTTTGGCAACAAGTCGTGGCGATTAGAATCCGTTATCATAACACGACACGGTGAGGTCGCTGTTTTAATTCTTCCGCCAGCACACACGCGCCGGGTGGTAGCTTTATCGCTAACGACTCCCAAAGGAGCTTGCGACGATTTAGGGACAGTCCAAATAAAAGCTAATGGGGGCGCATCCGTCGACATGCAGAAAGGTATCGGCAATTTATGTTTACTTTCAGCCAAAACTGCACCGCGGGGACTAACATAAATAACTTCGTCGCTCGAACCCGCGACATTGCGACGCCATCACGTTAGGATTTTGGCAGCGAGTCCTACAACATTTGATCAAATCGCTCCCTTTTTCCCAATCCAACACCTGCCTTTCGATAACGATATTTTATTGAATTATCTTCGACCGATTCGAAACGATGAAAATACAGCCTGCACAAGTCGCACCGGTGTTTTGGTAGACGGACAGCATGTTCAGGACTAGAACAGACTATATCCGTGCGGTTCAAATGGTGTAGATGGTGAAAAAATAGCTTCAAATTTAATTAAAATCCTCAACCAAAGCCAACCTTCCAGTTCAGGTTCGTCATAGGTTCAGGTCTCAGGTTCAAAGAGGAACCCCGTTGCATTTCGTTTCACCTGCAGCTGCGCATTTCCCATCAACAGGATAGTTTCCAGGCGTTTTGTTCCACAACCCCTCCTTCCGGTGTTCCGATCGACATTCCCGCATTTGGAAAGTACACGACCGAATCAATCTAATTTCCGGCTCACATTTCCACTCCGTTGCTCACTCCTGCTCGGCTGTGCCTCCCTCCCACGGGGCGTCACCGAGCTGTCAGTCAGTCAGTCAGGTCATGATTTCCGGTTCACCGGGTTTTTGTGCCCCAATAATGTCGGACGGGATCTGATCAGAACGGATCGGATGCAATAAAATTTCTAATCCGATCTGGCCCAAAGATTCCTCTCGAATGCACCACCACCGTACGAATTCGTTCAACACTCACGAATTGATTTTGCCAATTCCGTTAGGTCGGTTCGTTTTCAGCTGCGTTGCTTGCTTCTTTTTGAAACTCGACTAGCTTTTAGTTATTCGCAAACATGGAAAGGGAAGTCTAGTATGCAAAATTAAATGTTTCTTTTCTCAAAGAGTGAACAGGGAGAGATAAATTAACATGTTCGTGTACCAGCGTGCAGCAATCGAAAGCCTTGCCAATCTTTCCCCAGACTCTTCTACGATGCTTTAATCGCTCAACTTTTTCATTTACAATCAGGTATCGTTTATGCAAATAGCTTATTAGGAGAGATTGTGTCCAACAACCGTCCCCTACTCTCTGCGCGATTTAAACGGATGCAAAGTTTTTACGGGCAATGATTAAACTCTTCCGAGGGAAACCTAATTTTCATCTTTTCGGTTTCAGAAAACTTGGTCAAAACCGACCCAAACTGTCCAGTTTACTTTTGATGTTGATCAGCGGAACCTCCAAGCAGCTCGGAAGCGTTCATTTATGGTGGAGTTGCTAATTTGCCTCTTAAATCATACCTCCTGTAATTTATGAACCTCCAAAAAGATATCATTAAGATATAAGCTTTTATCTGAAGACCATCACTTTGCCGGCACACGTTTAGAGAGGGGAAAAGAAAAATTACGGCCATTGGTTGATTGCTTCCATACCCTCAACGATTTGATCAATTCCAGTTGCCGTTTCAAATTTCCATCCGGTCGCAAATCAAGGCTCTCATCATTCTTCATCCCTTTACCTTATCCAACGGTTTCCATCTGTAAACTTTTTACTATCTTCCGACATCGAAAAAAGCAATGTTCTACAGTTTCACTCGGCTTCCCCGGTGGCCCCAACTTAACTCACGAATCCATCCAGCTTTGGACATGTTCTCCCCACCCCTGTTCCGAGCGTCGTTGGCTTGCTGTTTATTCAACTTTTTGTTTCTGCTCCTGCCTACAATTTGTACCAAGCTTTCCTTTTCCCGATGACCCAGGAGGTTGAGATTCGTGGCCCAACCTGGGAGGTAACGTAAATGTTTGTTTTATTTTTGACTCGACCGATTTTTATTCCTCACATACGTGAGGACCCACCGTTTCTTCCACCTTTTGGTCCACCATGCTGTGTGACGAGGAAAGAATAATCCAAAACAAATAAACCATAAATTGATGGGGGGGATGCGTAGGTCAATAGAAATTGTTAGCACAAACTCAAGGGTCACATGTGTCTGAATGAATCAAGCTGTAAAACATCAGTTCTGAAAAAAGAGATGTACGTCGCTGGCCCTTAGAGTATGATAAAATGGAAAGAACTATTATCAAATCATACACTTAATCTTTAATAGTAAAAAAGTATCGTTTGCGTAATCTTATCTTTAAACTTAGATTACTAGGCTCCGGCGAGATTCGAACTCACGATCTCCTGTTTACTAGACAGGCGCTTTAACCAACTAAGCCACGGCGCCGTTGTTACACTCACGTGGTCCAAAAGAAAACAGATTCAGTGCCAGCATCCCCTTTTTTACGAACTCCTCTCACGCAGACGGAGGAATGAAACAAGGCCCACCTTTTGTGCACGGATCACCCGTCACGTCTCGCATGATATCAACCCCTACTTTAGCGATCGAAGTGAAAGGAAGTTAAAAATAAACCACCCAAAGGCGTACGAAGGCATTCGGGAGGTGAAAAATAAACAAAAATGCTCAAAATTGTTGTAACACGCATGCTTTAAAATGTACCAGTCAGTGGGTTGTAAACTCGATATAGTTTTATCTTGCTGCTATTTGTAAATTTGTAAAATTGCGGGCAACATAAATTTCAACCCAAACGCTATGCGTTAAGTAGATTTATTCTACCTTGACACTGTGGGGAAAAAAATCGTAAATATTGGAGCCGCCGGAGCGAGGCGTGTGCCTCTTTTCTCCTTCGATTGGACGTTAATCATCGATCCCCGGGCGAGGATGAACGGTTATGCTACGCCGTTTCCAATAACTTATCTCCTCCAAGGTCCCGAGCAGTGCGCTTCACCGATCTTTCACAGTGCGCATGAGATAGCGGTGAAGGTGGATCACAAAAAAAACCCCTCGTCGGAGGAGGAGGAGGAGGGAGGGAAGCGATGAGATGCGCACACACGCGGCGAAAGTGGCAGCTTAGGGGGAAAATTAATGACAACAATTAGAGACCTCGGAAAGATGCGTCGCGCGCCTCGGAAAGCATATCACCATACCCCGGGGCTCGTCGAGGATCTCTTGTATGTGTGTGTGTGTGTGTGTGTGTGTATGCTTCTCACCGGTTCGGGTGCTTTATCTCGTATAGGAGCCGCCGTATGGAGATGATATCGGACGCCCGTGGTGAAACAAAACGTTGTGCGATACGCCAACCATGGGAAGCGGGGAAGTAAGGGCCGAGGGGGGATGTGTGAGGAAAGGCCCAGACCCGCGCATTTGTACCCGTGATTAACGACTAGCGAGGCATATTTTCCCTAGCGATTTATCATCGGACGCTCTCGTCGTGAGGCGTCTACTGTCCGTCCGAATGAAAATTGCTCCAACACGGTCGAACGTGGTCGGAAAACGAGAAGAAAGTGAGATCGTTCCCACTCCTTCCCTTTCCCCTTTACCACCCTACAACCGGATGTGCAAGTGCAAGTGAGTTATGGGGCACGATCTCGTGGAAAAATGGTGTCTTCTTTTCCCGCCCCGTACCGATGCGCGATTAAAAGTCGCTTTCGTTTCGAACGATGTAATCTGGCACAACATGTTGGCCCAGCATAACGAGAGAGAGGACCCAAACAGGTGTCTCCCCAGCGCTTGTCTCTTTCGCTTGTGTTGTGGGCGACATTTCTACCACCCCGCCACCCGCCTCTAAAACAGGCGGGGGAAAACAATTTTCCGACATCGTGACAAATGAATTATTGGATACACAATTTTTGCTGCCAGAAAAACAAACTATCCGTGTCGAGTGTTTGTGGGTGGGACGCATCATGTTACCCTCCCACCGGGCTCCCGTTTTTTTTTTGTTACTTCAAATCCCTTTCTCTCTTTCTTTTTAACACCATCTCATGTCTAAGCGGACACCCCGGCAAGCGGGCCGGTTGATGACCCTGAAAATTATACAGTCTATTAGCATAAATTAATACCTCGAAAAAGCAACGTAACGTAACGGGCTTCGCGAGGAGAAGAGTCGGACTCGGTTCTGTTTCAACGAGCGTTCAAAAAACCAGCTCAAACAGGCTCGAGACTTGCGACGACTGTGATGACATTTCGTTTCGTTTGCTTTACGTTAATGACATTAGACCGAATGGGAAAAAAGAGTGGGAAAAAACACGACAAGATAACAGAACATTTTGAAATGAAGCGAACACAAAAAAATCTTACACACGATGTGGTAACCTTTGGCGGGTGGTTGGTGCTTACATCAAATCAATTAAAATATGCTAATTTCCTCGAGTGACAACGGCAACAATACCACCCCATGCTGGTGCGCGAGAGTTGGTGGGAAACATGGCGCAGGATTTCGGGCCTTCCTTTTGGGGAAGAAGTATGTCAATAATGTTAAAACAGTTTATATTTAACTTGCTATAAACCAATGGAACCTAACTTGTTACCTGTTACATAAAATTTGCATTCCAGGTCACCACAACCACACGACCAAACTAATACCAAGTGCTTCGAAAAGCAATAAAAATGTCCACAAAAACCATTTACCCACACCAACGAGCAAACTAATTTCCATCTGGTTTAATTTTGTTACACTCGGAAAACAAACCCTGCGCCACTCGCCAACGCATTTTTCCACAGGTGGAAATGGTGCACGTCATTAGAAATCGATGGAACATATGCGAAGTGCGCGCTCGGAAGCGCAATAATCCGATCCGATCCGAGATCCCGGCCACTTCGTTATGCAAATAACCGATCTATGGCCAACGTTTGTGCAAACAACATCCCAACACTGAACCGAGTGTGGTTACCTGTGCGGGGATGCACTCGAGAAGGGAAGGTTTATCGATTGTTTTTCACCGCTCGACGGGGTAAATGGTCAATATTTACCCCAAAGGAAATGAATGGAGAGGGTGGGTGGTAGGAGGGCTGGCTGTTATTTTGCGGTTACACAAGCCGTAACACATCCCATTCCAATCGCATCCTCCCCGTCGTTGTTGTTGTTAGTCTGGAGGGTCCTTTTGCCTAGCCGCAATAAATAAACTTTACAGTGATTAATTGTTCCATATTTAAATCTAAATTGCATCATAAACTTAAGCCGACCGTCCCGGGTGATCCGGATTTGGTAGGAATGCTTAGGACAGATCCGACGGGGGGAGGGGGGCGAAGGGACATGGTTCGGGTTCGGTTGGTCAATGCAGCGGACTCCATTCACCGTTTGGAGACGGTCCCCAATGAATCCTGTCCGTCAAATACATCGCATACGTCGGTTCACGATTCCACTTTCTTCTCGCTGCTCGCACTTTTTAGCAAACGCCGCCGCCGCAACGACACATCTTTGTAAGAAGATTGAATGCAGTTGCATTGCCTCCGAGCGAGAGCCATTTATTTTAAGCCGTTCGTGGTTGGTTTTTCTTTCGTTTTCCATCTCTCGTTTCGGCGGAGTTTATTACCAAGGGGGTTAAGCTTGTCCGTCCCAGTACCAGAAGATCGGGAGCGCACGTGTGTGTGTGCATCGGACAAGCGCGCATTCGTTATGCACTTGTGCACAGTCTCATGCATTATGCAATCCGATGGTGATGGTGGTGGCCAACGGTTTACGCGCGATTGTGTCCGCGTGCTACACGCCGCTGGCATCGCGCTAAGCCGGAATGCACCAGGAATGCATTTACTGTCCACTTCCTGCTCCTTCTCCCCCCCTCCGCGCTGAGGTTAACCGGAGGGTGCATCACGTGCACCGATTTTGTCCGGCGATGCACCACAACAAGAACGTCGAATAATGAGATGTGTAACCAATGTGGA